>NC_060254.1:40876626-42126626 GCF_921293095.1 Ischnura elegans | reverse complement strand
TGATTCTATTAACAATAAAATCAATTATTTAAAAATTAACTTAGTTTATTGAGGGAAATTATAGATTTTCAGTGCTAAATGACGCTAAATATAACCAAAGATTACCAATATATAATAACCAAAATATTTCTTTAAAAGTATACTATATCTCAATCATACTTATTAACGACATGTTATCGATTGCAGCAAACCGAATTTAACTATTTAACACCTGACGTTTAAAATACCCTCCCATATTATCCGATCATTGCAAAATGACGTCCACAAGTTTAAAATTCTGGGCTAGGTCAATTCTTATGCAGGCTCCAAAATACACTGTCCATTAAAATATACCCAATGAGAAACGACAAATTTTCTTGGTGACTGCAAACCTATGTTCCATTTACCTCAGGCTGTAATGAGTAAATACTCCTTATTCGAGCCGCCAAGATTTTCAAAAGGATAGATTATTCTAAAGGATTTATTTTTTATGTTCAATCAACCCAAAAAGGAAAGAGTGTAAAATTATGGCCACTACAGTACGTAGGTAAAATAATTATAAGTAAATTCGAATTAAATTTAAGAAAAAATATTTCCCTAGGTCGTAGCTAAAAAATTGTTACGAGAAGGGTTCACTTTGGACGAGGAAATTATTTTTTATAGAGGTTTATTTGAAGGGATATATTAGACAATCTCCCAAGCAATTCAAGAGGGAATTCAACCCAATAAGATCTCCACTCCGCTAGCCAAGGCCTTTGTATTTAATTGCCAGACTACTTTCATGATGATGGAATATCCGAGATAACAAAAATGAAGCTATCAAATTGAAGCAACGATGAAAAAAGGTATCACAGTAGCTATGCCCTTAAGCAAAATTTTTAGAATTTTGTGACTTTTGATTCCGATTCTTCGATTAAAAAGGTAATAAAAAGGCTATGTAATAAAACATGCTAATATAACCCCAAAATACGTCTCGAAACCAATATTGAATGTTTTCCTTACAGGTATCTCCGAAATGTGAGCGTTGAAGGTGACCATGGAAAACCTAACATCGAGTTCACAGCTGATGGAGTTCTTAAAGCTGCAGAACTGAAGATTATGAACCTGAGGCCCGGTATAAGCAAGCAACTTATATGGGAAGAGGTGAGACAAACTCTTTGTGGGAAAACAGAGAAGTAAATTTGAATATAAAATACCTATACCACAAGCAAGAAAGTTAAATATCCTGCTCCCATTAAATGGAATGAACTAATCACATAATAACAACTTTTTAGCTAAATAAAAATAGCAATTAACCTCCTAAATCAAAATACTCATGAAAAATTAGTATCTTTCAATAAAAAATTTAATGCTTGCATCAGAAAAACTGCAATTCCATTTACGTTGTGAGCTCCTTCAATCGTCACATCCGATTTATCTTTTGTAAAAAAACAAGGATTCTAAAAAATTATAACTCACAAGAACGCATCACCTGCTGCGTCAGAGACATTATAAAAATTGATCGTTTCATAAAAAAATAATTTAGTTTAAAAAATAACGTTTACTTAATTAGCCTCTTTTTAAATCGCCAGATAGACTTTTCTCTGCCACGACGACAAAACCAATTCTATAAGTTCCATAATGGACAACATAGACCAGTACATGGGAAAAACTAGTTCAAAGGAAGTTATTCAAATATCTGCACACTTCCTATTTGCTAGGAAATTTAAAACCTTTCATTCACAATCCCAGCTTTTTGCACGCAGGCAACTTTCAACTATCACACTGACAATGTGATTTCCTCCTTACAGCCACAAATGCTATCTCACCACTCAACCTTCAAACTTGGCAGCATTTTCCCTTTGATCGCCTTCTGCGTCACACCATTAACTTTAATTGCGTCCTCAACCCAAACGTTAACAGCAGTAATCCCGACTCCATCATGATAAATGAAAAAGAGGTTTAATAAAAAGGTCTCCCGCATACAAAAGGAATCAACAAATTTGGAAAAGCCCCAAGATCTTTCCCTATTGCGCACCAGTAATGTATTCTCCAACGGAATGTTTCTCGTCTCAGGTGGGCGTGTGGAAATCCTGGGAAAGAGAGGGTCTGGACATCAAGGACATTGTGTGGCCAGGCGGGAGTCACACTCCGCCACAAGGGGTGCCGGAGAAGTTCCACATGCGGATAACCTTCCTGGAGGAGCCGCCGTACATAAACGTGGCGCCACCGGATCCCATTACGGGAAAGTGCTCAATCAACAGGGGCGTCCTCTGTCGCTTCGCCGCCGATTCGGATATGAGCGGGTGAGTGCCTTGATTTCATTTGTGAATGCTCTCGGCAAAAGTACCCTGAAAACGAGCCTTCGCGGCACCCGTTTTTATACGTCGGAGTTGCCAATCCATTGCCAATAAGAAGGTTCAATTACAGTCACAACTGATGCTGAAGAGATGCTACCATGAGTTCATACACATTTATTCCACATCATTCACCATGAGATTTCATACATTCCAGGGAGTCAAACCTAAAAATACCGCTCAGACATTCTAGCACTCAACAAATTTTTACGATGACGTCGAAAATTATTTCTATTCAACCGATTAAAAAGTATTATAATATATTTTTCCAACATTATGCATCTGACCCTAATTTCACATTTTATTTGTTGAAAATTGCGCTTAATTTATCTAAATAAATCAATCATAACACCAACGTATCGATAAAATTAAAATTGCAACCGGACTAATGGCACTGGCCGTCATTTTATGATTACATTATGCCGGAAAAATCAATAAAGCTAGTAAAATTTAATGGATCCAATAGAAACGATGACCAATTTTAAGATTTCCAATAATATCAAAACAATAAAAGAATTTGCAGTGACAGTCTATAAATAAAATTTGATAACTTGCTCTCGCATAGCTCCATTATTTCCACAAATATAAATTAAATGTGAAAACCTCAGAGTTAATATTTACGACCATTGAAATTATGAGATATCACTCAGCCACTGTTTCCTCAGACAAACAAAACTTAAGGGAGGAGGATTTGATACAGCGTTAGAAGTAAAATTCCATAGATTGTATTAGGATAAATAAAAGTTATTTTATTTTATAAAAAAAAGTTGTGATAAGATAGAGCCTTACGCGAAAAAGGGAGAGAAGACTTTAGAGAGAGAGAGAGAATAGTTTCGCACTAAAAATATATAAAATAACGACGAAATTAGCTATGCATATGGGACACAAAGAAAGATATATTCATGAAAAGCCACTGATGACCAGAGGTAAGGAAAATATATAAGAAAAACGTGGAAAAACAAGCAAAGCGAAGTAAGAAGGCGAATGGCTAAAAAGTAAATAGTCCATAATGAATTCTATATTATATAAATAATATAATTCAGTAAAAACATACTAAAACCAAACTTCCACTTTTATTTTCCTGGGTAAACGTGCTTAGAACTTGTCTGGCGGACCCCGTGCAATCCACCGCTTCGCATTTCAGTTATGTATTGCAGGAGACATAATTCTAAGGATGAAGAATATTCCTGTTACGCTTCGGCGAAGAAAATCATCATCTGATCTAACGGGAATTCGAATCCTCATCTCCCGATTTTAGTCCAGGTATAGTCCGGGTTCGAATACCGATCAAGTCAAACTACTTTCTTCGCAGCAAATCTCCTCCTTTAGTGCCTAGGAACTTGAGGAAAAATATATGTTCGCAATTCTTACAAGACTTAAGCAATGAGGATGATAGGTGGAAAATCAAACAGGACAGTAATGCCAGGTGCTAACATGGTTGTACGTAGTTGATCCTACTTGTTTATCTACAAGCTAATTGAATAACATGTGAGAAGAACTGTAAGATTCAAACATGGTTTCCAGATAACCAACGCGGCTTATTTTTTCCGGAGATGAAGCGTTGCTTAACGAGTAATTATCCGAAGGCATACTCGTAAAGGTATAATCAAAGTTATGCAATGCGAAATGTACGGGAAGGAAGGCACTGTAAAACTAAAATTGTGATTTTTATTGAGATACAAATGTAGGACTAAATTGAAAAAGAAAACCTATTAACTGCAGCCAACAACAAATCAACAACGAGTGACATACTACATGCTACACGTGAATCATAAACAAAAATATTTTAAAACATTGACTCGTCATAGAAATTCAGTTAGATAAGTGCCAAAAGTAACCAATTTTAATAGTTTAATCAAAAACGAATTGATAAAACAACAAATATAGAAACTCGAACTTAATTCTTTTTAATTATCCATACGGCAAGGCAATCCGAAAATGTAAGCAGAAATTAGTGTTTGAGTGAATGTGTCTATACTTCATTGTATCCGAGTTTTTTTAGGTATTTGTGCTCTAGCAAACTAGTTGGCACTGCGTTTCGAATAAGTCGTTGGACTCATAATAGAGTACAATCCATAAGAGCTTTAGTCCAATTTAAACTATTTATCTGCCTACAATTTTTATTCTAATCCTCATAATACTTCGAATTTCAAAATAGTATATTTGAATTTATATGCAGAAAACATATGGGTATTGAAGAGATTTGACAAACTAATAAAGAGCCAATAGAATAAAAAAATTCACATCGCGGTACGTACTGGATCCAACAGGTACTTTCTTCCTTCACTCTTTCGGGGTGGTTAGAAAGTACGATCTTCAAAGACGTCAAATTTTCTCCCGTGTGCTTTTGACTCAATTGAACAACATTGAATTCAACAACTTGGAAATCACACAGATTCTTGAGCTTACTGTGTAAATAACCGTACCACATAATTTTGACGGTACTTACACAATATGAACTTAAAACGCGCTAATTGGTCGGAAAACGTATGATTTTCTTGTGGTGTGAAGATTCCAATTTCTTAGCAGTCATCCACAGATAAACCCCAAGAAGATGAAAAACGTCACTTCCAGCCCCCGCACCAACCCGTTTCCTTAAACCAGTTTTCCAATCTAGATTTTCTCACGCATCAATTGGTCCCATTTCCTTAATAGCTTTCCATAAGAGATGAGAAGGATAGGACAATTACCCAATCAAGGAGGAGCCAAAGTTGACCAACTTCGAGAAACTCGGCTCCGAAGACAAATCATTGGCAGAAAAACTCTTCCAAAGAACATCAACTGCAGGTTCTTCCCATACTTTGAATTACCACTGAGGTAAGATAGAAGCATATGGCGGGATAGAGAGCCATGATTAAACTCGTGAAATCGATTAGACTCCTCAAAATGATAATTAATCCTCAATTTCAACGTATTCGTATTATTTCCAGTTAGCATGAAATATTTCTTAAACGTCCCACACACTTGCGTGCGGTTTCAGTGTTTACAGCTTAACTCAAGATGTAAAACGGCTGCAACGCGTCAAAAACGTATTTCGAAATTTCAAAAAATTATAAGCACAATCGATCTTTCTAATATGGTGTGCTATGCTAAAAATGAGCTAAATTTGATCCAGTGCTTCGCACATATTTTCTTCAGAAAACCTTTTAAACTTTACTAAATATAGAAACCTAACTATCAGTTGATCTTGGTTGATCCATTTATCAACCATGTTGATAACTTGAATTGATGAAGTGAGTAATATGGAAGAGCTATGAGGAGTGGGAGTTAAACAATGTTCCTGAACATTTAAAGAAGAAAACATAAAACAATTTAGTAGGCCATACCATGAGACATGATGGTCCGATGAGGACAAACATTAATTGATAATTTAACGACAACTAAGACATATGAAGGCCTTGAATCGAGTTATGTCGGGCTAATTATCAAGAATGAAAAAGGGAAGAATTACATTATAAGTGATGTCATGGTTCCGGAAGTTAAGAAAAATAAATCATCGTTTTATCAATTTCGGTGCCTCATGATTTCTAATACATATATTCGTGATCAAAACAAAAATATTTTCGATTTGTTAATTCTATATTTACTGAAATAATTGAAACACATAGATAAATATTTCACTAGTAAAAACAGTTAAGGAAAGTGCGTTTCGGCACTGCTAATTTTGCCATGACACCACTGATGAACATGAAAAAAATAGCTAACAAGAGAGTTGAGAGGATCACTGCACCAAACCAATCCTAGGTCAGTAGATGTTTTATCGCAATTAAGATAACCAAGGTAACAACTTTTTTAATTACGGGTAGAAGCTTGGTAACCAAACTACAGCTAGATTTTAAGAAATTATTCAGAATTTGACCCAGCTTGAATCAGGACAAAAAATCATATTTTATTTCCTAACGCGGCTTAATATATCCTTTAATTTTTTTAAATTCTTAAACAAAATGAGCACACCTTAATCATTTTGAACGGAGTAATTGACGTAACGACCAAAGATGAGAGCTGGGTCATCTTAAAACATACACTTGACCATTAATAAACATTTCAAAGATAAAAATCGCATTAGAATCAGGTGATGGAAAACATCACATCAGTTGCGCAGATGACCTGATTTTAACATAGATGATTATGAAGAAATGTGAAGCAAGCTTTCTCTCCCGTAATCACTATTTTTAATATTAGCGCCTTCCAGTGAAAAATACATTAAACACTGCATATGCGTGCTTAAAATTGTACTTAGAAACTTACAGATTTGCTCTTGTTTTTTATGTAACTTTGAAAACTACAATTCATACGCTATTAATACCAAATAAAACCTTAGAACCCCGACATTCATTTTGAAACATCTTGTCCATTAATTTCCTTATACTAGATAGATCAATACTCAAATAAATGTTCGCTCTTCAACTTCAATAAAATTCTCTCTTTCAGTAGTATATTCTTTCAAATTTAATATTTCAGTTATAGATTTTCCATTCATCCTTCTGATACTGAAATCATCAATATAATTAAAACCTGTTCATCAGCACATCTGACATGATTTTTTTCCAACTATTCAAACCACATTCATTTATCCTCTATCTCATTCATCTATGCACGTACCAAAAGGAATTAAAAGGAACTAAACCACAACTGCGTTGCATGAATATCACCACTAGCTGAGGTCAAAGATGACTTCCATTTGTTTTCTGCAAGTTTTCTGGAAAAGATACAGAACATAACTATGCGTTAAAAAATTAAAGAATGGCAGCATCAAAATGAAGATATATTTCATATTCTTGAAGAGAAATATTAAGAATAATTCATGTAAAAATAAAAATTTATGGCAACAAGAAAAATGAAACGTAAAAAAACTCTTTAGCAGGAATTATTCTCCTGTTTTAAGCTAAGCTAAAGAATACACGATGTTAGATGTTTTCGTAGCCATCATTTCGATTTCCAGATAATGGTTTTCAGGGCAGGAGACAAAATATCTGACCCCATGAAAATTTTAATCTAATTCAAAATCCAATAACCATTTCTACAAGTTATACGCGAGGAAATTGCCTAGTCTAACTTCACTAACACTCTGTTTCCCATCTTTTTCCCTTGTTGAGTGATGCTTTATTTATCGCTCAGTGCATATTTCTACGCTTAAGGCTAATTAACATTAATTAATTCAACAATCTTTTCCCTTAGGTTGGATATCACACAAGCTCATCGGAATGCAAGCTACTATCAATGCTGTTCCGGATTTTGCATTGACCTCCTAGAAAAATTTTCAGAAGAACTTGGATTCACATACGAACTGGTCCGCGTGGAAGATGGAAAATGGGGAACTCTGGAAGTAAGATTTCGAGGCATAATTTACATTAGCACTAAGGCCCTAACATCGAACACCATTAAACTATCTATGGCATTAATGACCATCAAGCCAAATTATCAGAATCATATCACTGCTAAGCAACACCATGCATGACTAAGTTTAGAATTGAATTTGTTTTAATTGTCATACACTTTGCAAAATTGTTTGAAAAATTCTAATACTTGAAAAGTTCGCACGAATATAAATTAAATATTATATAAAGAAAAGTTAATACTAGTATTTCAGAAATCATAATTTTTTCACCCTGAAATGCAAACCCAAGTTTAAGTAACGTGCTAAACGGTGCTTGAAACTGCGTTACGGTTAAATTACCTCATTCTGAGACAAAACATGAACTGACATTATTTCACATATTGTATCCTTGAAATTTTTGGAACCAACTAAGCTGTGAACCATTGTCAGTAAGAAAGAAGATAGAATTAAAATTAAGGGACCACTCTCCAAAAAGAAGCATGCAAGTTGATGAATTACGCATCAATCTGGCTATAACAACTCCTGTTTATCATTCAGAAAATATTTTCTATTCTAAATCGGTACCTATATCAAAATCAAAAGAGAAATTTCCCTTAAAATCTGAAATATAGGCTACCAAATCAAGGCCAAACTACAAATTATATTAGAATTGCAATTAAAAGAAACATCTTCTTCTGCATATAGGAAATATACAGAATATAATTAAAATGTTTTAAAAAATTAATACTGATACAAAATTCTAAAATACTTTTTGAGATATGAAGGACCATAGCATAGTAGTGTTATTAGAAAAAAATTAATTATTTACACACTATTAAAGTTTCAAACCACAAAATTATATCATAATTATAACATTGCATAGATATTTCTATATTTTATACGTTAAACTTTAAAATTAGCGAACAAGTAATATTACTCTGAGTCAATTGCTCTTAAGAACTCATACTATGCTCATAACTCGAAAGTTGTACAATGAATTTATTCAATGCTGACACACGCCTCACACCACCGCAACATTCGAGGAAAAGAGGAATTGGTTGAAGCCTTGAACCCAATGCATCCACAGCTAATGCAATCACGTAATATCTTTAATTCAGGTCAACAACGTTGAGTGAGTCAAATGAGTCAAAAATATTTCCATTATTAAGCATAGAAACAGGCTAATGAAATAAAAAGAGTGAAATCTTATTCTCTCCATCGCAGCACACCCATATTATACGTCCATTACTCTAAGGTTAAAAAAAATATTGCATTATTATTTTCTAAATATTACAAGCATAATGTAACCTTGAGAATAATGGTCAATGAATTAGTTTATTACACATACCATGTAATTGTTAATTTCTATCATTTAAATATACGACCATGTATACGGAAAGTATCCTGCTCGTATGCCTGAGACTGCTCGCAACGCATTATTGTTATGACAATCACATAATCATAAGGATATAGTTTCCGCACCAAGAAAGACTAATCATTAACTACAGTTTTTTTTTCTTTTGGTGTCCAGTCGGTTTAAAAGAATTCCAATTATATTTAAGGGATGAAGGGGTAGTTTTTTCTAGCTGTCATCAGCACTGATTTCTGGAGCAAAACTACCCCTAGCCCCTTCCTTCTACTGGCCTCACTCGTAAAAGTAAGATATAATGCCTTGTCCCTTTCCATCTTTGCATCAGTCGTATACCGCCAGCTTCCACCGTATATAATATTTTGAAACCTATAGGTCGTGTGCTGTAAATATTTTTGAGACTGGTGACGTTGCACTGCAACAAAACCAGTTACCTATGAAGTGTATTTCGAGAAATTGCATTAGTCAAATAAAATCCAAGTGCAATAATCATTACATGAGTGATTATCTACATTTTTTGCTGTAAAGAAATAGTGTATCAACGAAAAATTGGCATATTTTTTACATGATAACATTTGTGATTCCTATACCCCTACAGACTAAATGAGCCCCTTTAAGTCACATCATTCAATTTTTTTATATATAAGCAGCTAAATTTCCCCAATTTTTTAATTTAAAAATGGACGAAAGCCAACATCCATTATTTTACTATCAATTTTCATGTAAATATTAATGTAATTAAAAGTTAACAAGTGTATTATTGTAAGGTAATGAGACCAACAATATTTTATTAAATACAATTATTTGTAAATGGCCTTCAATATTAGTACACATGAACTAAGTTTTGGAGAGAAAGAAGTAAAAATAATATGCATGAATAAAAGGTTAAAAAATAGAAATGAAATGATCACGAAAATGAAAACTATATACTGAAAATATAAATCCAGCTGAAATTTTTTAAACTACCAGTAAAAATATCAAATTCATTCAAATCGTACTAACCCCACTGAATAAAACAAAAATGGCTAAAAATCTGTCTTTCACTTTGTTAAGGCAATATATTTATGTATATCTAACAGTTTAATACTAAGATAGCTTGATAAATGATTATAAAATGTCATTTTGATTGCAGAATGGCAAATGGAATGGCCTAATTGCTGACCTGATAAACAGAAAAACAGACATGGTAATGACATCACTGATGATAAATTCTGACCGAGAAGCTGTGGTTGACTTCACCGTTCCTTTCATGGAAAGTGGAATTGCAATTGTGGTTGCAAAAAGAACTGGGATTATTTCACCAACAGCTTTCCTAGGTAAATAAATATCTCCTTACACACCTTTTATAATTAAATGTCTTATTCACATATTACTTCTAAAAATTACTAAATTAATTTTTAGCATATTACCCACTACATGTAGCATGAGTCGATGCTAATTTGTTCCTTTCTTTGATTCGATAACATAGATTCTTAGAAAATAATTTTGCATAATGAATGACACAAACATCTCTAAGTAATGTATTTTTTTAAATACTGAATTCAATCAACATAGAGCATTATAAAAAATTAGAGCTTCAGCTAAGCTTTACACCTTAAACTCTACAATTACACAGAAAAAGTGGGAATGTTACATTTATAGAAACTATGGAGCAATGCTGGTAATAATCAAACAGGAAAAGAATGTGATACAAAAATTATTAAAATTGAACTAAAAATTCCTAAATTCAACTGAGTAAGATGACCCCAAATCAAAATAAAATCATCACATACTGAAATAGCTATGTAAAAAGTAATTAGCTGCAAAATTGTAAACCCCCAATTTTTTCCAGCATGCCATTCTAATCCCACCATTGCAAACCATCCCAAAAGTTGGAACCCAGACTCTTTTACAGCTCACATTGAAGAATATTGTGAGCAAAACAAAATCATTTCCCTATGGGTGAAATAAAATAAAAATAGCTATAATTTTTTTTAATTTACCACCAAATCAAAACTGTGGCATTGTAGAACTTGTTTCTTGAAGTTATGCCACAAATCTCCACCATTTCCAATCAATATGTGCACTACATCAAATAGCTTGTATATTACTTACCTATATCAAATATACAATATTGCTTATATCAAATTATAGTTACGCCAATCAAAATGAGTGTTTCCTATGGGTGAACCTAATAAGCTTACAAGATATTAGCGGTTCAGAGCTGTGACGTTTTCAAGTTCTAAAATGCCATTGAAAATGAAGATAGGAACAGCAGGTACCTTGGGAAACTCTACAACAATAAAGCTATTATCCATCATTTGCTGATGGGGAATTTCAGTAGGAAGCACTCCTTTTAATCAGTATGACTACAAATTGATATGAACAAAATGCATAACTTTACTTCATGGATGGTTAAAAAATTTGAAACATAGATGAAGACATAGTGACTACATACCACACTTGCAAAAAAGAAGTTCAACAGCACCCAAGTTTTGTTTTCCTGGTATTGATTTTTTTTAATTAGTAACTTCCAGATAATGGTTAGAAATAAATTAACCATATTAAAAGATTCATATTTCACAACTGCACAACCTTAATCATAGTAGAGTGACTTTTTCAGAGTTAATTAATTACATACATCAGCCTCTACTCCAACACCCTCAAAAGCAGGGGTTGTTTTCTTGCTAATATGATAAACTTAGTAAATGAGTTTATAACATTTAATACAGCCAAATATGTCACCTAATTTTTTTTTAAATTATGTAAACAATTTTTGCTCATATATTTCCTTTCAATCTATATTTGACCAAAAAATTTAAAATGGCATGAGAAACATGTCTTATCAGATTTTTTAACACTTTTTCATCAGTAATTTTCCCTGAACCCATTTGCAAACAGTGTATGCTAAAATTTAAAGGAAAATGAATGAAGTCAACAAGATCTTGGGACTAAACAAACACATGGAATAAATATTAATTCTATGCAATCACGCAGTAATAAAATATAAATCAAAAATTAGATTCCCAGATATTTCAAAAAAATTATCTGAACCAAAACTTAATGACCTGACTAAATTTTTGAATCAAGTTTTGCATCTCATGCATGGTACCAAATATCACGAAGGGACTTACATTGAATCCTATTTCTGGATGGGAAAACAGATTTTGAAATATGACTGTTAACATTTTACCACTTCATCAAAGTATTTCTGATTGTTTTTTTTCTCTTTCATTTATTTCAGAGCCATTTGACACGGCATCTTGGATGCTTGTTGGATTCGTAGCCATACAGGCTTCGGCTTTCACTATTTTCTTTTTTGAGTGGCTTAGCCCATCTGGGTTCGACATGAAGGTGAGAGGGGTAAAGAATCGCTCCAATTGCAAACAGGGCAACAGGTTTTTCTCTTTTCTAAATTCAAAATTTGGTCACCAAAGAATTTTTAACTGCACAACAAAATTATTTAGCAATCTGATTTTAAACTAAAATGATTGAATAAAATGTCATTTAACACATTCACTGCTTTAAAATCTTTCATCAAATATTATTCCCATTAATAAATCCATCTACATATTGCTTCATTATTTCTAAATAGAAGTTAATTTGAGAACAATTTTAAATGTACCCATATTCTTCCATAATGCTTGGCAAAAGTATAATACGATCAATGAGGGTTTGAGGATGGAAACCAAGCTGACCAAATAATTATTACATATCATCAATTGACATTTACTTTTACCAGGTATGAATGTGCACGCTTAAAATTTTATAGTGATTCCCTTCAGTTGAAAGCAGAAGCATAGTTTTTTAAATTATCATCAAATTATCATGCAAACAAACACTCAATAAAATATGGGAAGAAATCATTCACTTTTTCACAAAGTAATTAATTCTTATGTTGCATACTCATGTACACCAATTAAATTATAGTTCCAAGGGAATAAAAACCAAGGCACACAAAAGCATTTTATCACTGTCACAGAAAAGACAAATAAGCATATCCAGTTTAAGCAGCACTGTAAAACTTATCCACCCAAGAGGAATCATTTATCCTCATACGTAAGATGATATTATAAATCCCATTTCCACTTTAAATTTAATGAGCCCAACAATTGCAAAAAAAATTCAAAATAACAAGACATCGGTATGCCTTAAAAATAAATTGGAAAAATATGCTACACTAATAGGTACTGATATGCATCAGGCTGGATAATGCTGTAAATTTATATCCTAGTTGCAACCACTTGCAAGAACATTTTTTTCTTTCCTCTGCATCTTTTGCACGATATTGGTCTTTAAAATGTGGCATGCAGCCTTTATGAGACCCTTTTGTAAAAATCGTGAGCCAACAGATAAACAATATGATATTTTAGCACTGACATGATGCTACTCTGACCCAAAATCTAGAATTTTTCAGCCTGGATGTTTATGGAAGGGATATGTCCCTGTATTTATGCTAATTATATTTTTTGAGATCCTATTCCAAGCAGCATATGCTAGCTGGGTTAATTCCAAGTCAGCCTAACCAATTTTATGGGCTAAGCACACTAACCATAACAGATTGTAATTATTTTTCACTGTGGCCAGTTAAAACCTTTAAAGCATCTTTAGGTGTGCAAGTGAGAACAATTGATGAAAGATATTGGGAAAGAGGAAAAGGTGCAATTCTTTACTTCAAGGATTTGGAAAAAGCATTTTACCGGGTAAAATGGGACAATGGAGATTCTAAAAACAGAAAGTAGACAGGAAGGGTAGGAGGCTATTGTATACGACCCCGATGGTGGCTATGAAAGTTAATGGAAAATTGATATAATGGATGGACCAGGGCAGGAGGGTAAGGCAGGACTGCTGCCTTTCACCCACTCTATTTAATACATCAATGAAAGAGATGGTCAGTAAAACCATGGAAAGTGAAAAAGATATTGCGATTGGAGGATGAGAGATAAAATGCACCAGGTTCACAAATGACATAGTGATTCTTGCCTTTCACAATCGGGCATTTTAAAGAATGATAAAAACTTTAAAGGAAAGAACAAAGACAATGGAATGAAAATAAATGTTGTGAAAACGAAAGTATTGAGAGTAAATGATAGAGGAAATGTTATGATCAATGGGGAAAAGATAGAGCAAGTTAGAAGGTATATTTAGGAATTGTGCTGACTGAAGACTGGAGAAATGAGACAGATATCAAGACAAGAATAGCTATATGAAAGGAAGCCATAAAAGAAGAGAGAAAAGTATTATGGAATATTATGTATCAACATAGAGCTGAGGGAGAGACTGGTGTAATGCTGTGTGTGGATGCATAATGAGGACCTTGGGAAGAACAGATAGGGATAGTATCAATGCTTTTGAGAGGTAGGTGTGGAAGAGGCTGGAGAGAGTGACATAGGTGGATAAAGTGAGGTGTGAGGAGGTACTGGAAAGAGGTGATTAGGAAAGAACATTATTGAGAACTATGTCAAAGAGGAAGGGGTATTGGATCGGTCATATTTTAAGAGGGAAAGGGTTTAAACTACAGCAGTCAAGGGAATACAAGGAAGGAGAAAAGAGAAGAGGAAGATGAAGGCTAAAGATGACAGAGAAAGAGAGGTTAATACAAAGGTGCATATTAGGAAACCAAGGAGAAAGCCCTGGAGAAGGAAAGGTGGAGACAACTTTGGTGTTTGGGGCTTGCCAGTGGGCAGAAAACAAGTTGATGATAGGCAACGAAGTGCAAATATTTCCTTTGATTTTTAAGAGAAAAGTGCGTGAAACACTCATGTGAACAGTCAGTGAAATATAAAACATTTCCCTTGGATTTCAACTACTTGTTATAGCCATGATTTCTGCGTGAAAAAAATTTGGAAGCCGAAGACGAATGTGAAATCGGGTGCATTTCATGCGTAATTCTGATGTTTGCAGCACATTTTTGCAATAAAAACAAACAAAAATACAAAATGATGATACGCAAAGGTAGTATAAGAGCTTCGGTTGTTGTTGATGCTCAATTGAAGACTTTCCGATTGAAAATTAAAAACTAAATAAGACCTAGGGTTAGATTCATTTTTTTTATTGACTACCGCCCACTACCGTTTCCACTTGCTTTCACTGCATTATCTAAAGCAAATCTTTGCGTTGCATAGTGATGTATACACGCTGAACTTGATGGTAACGCGGCTCTAATACCCTGCCCATGGGTTGATTGCGGTACCTATCGGCTGAAACGACTTGAAAATGGCTCTCTCGAAAAATTCACTGTAATATAAAAGAAAAAATTCCTCGATACCTACCGAAGGCATCGTCAGATTCCACAATCCACTGGCAGTTGTATAATCTGATTCCTGCTCCTCATGAACATATGCCCGCAGTCATTGAAGCCACCAATATTGCTCAAGACTTAGAAAGTCCACAACTGGATACTTCAACCGATTTATATAAAATATTTCGCTTTCAACATCACTAAATGCCAATAAAACGATGAGCAGCAGTGTAACGGAATATAAGAATCAAATGCATACGAAGTCCATATACGTTCTCCTAAAAAATGAAGAATAATTCCCATAAATTTCTTTACTTGGACATGTTTCTGCAAATTAAAGTGCATTTACGTACCACATCCTTCATATCTGTAGATAAATAGAGTACAACAATTTCCACAATTTGTGATAAGACGACATCACCAAATACGCAATCAAATCGAACCCAAGGCGCCAACCGCCGATGCAACTAAACGGTCAATGCAAAGGCGACAACGGAACATCGTGGGATATTGTAGAACTATTGTGACTCCAAGAATTTCGTCAAATCCGACTTGCAAAATTAACGCAAGGCCGCTTACATGGGGCACATACTTGCGCAGGTCAGGGTTAAAAACATTTGTTGAAATTGCGATCTCGGAAGTAGAGCAGGGGCTATTTTTTCGTCTAGCATGTGTTCTAGCAATTCACCGCTGGTTCATACGTCAGATTGCGCAATGGTGTGTCCCGTAAATGAAGGGATGAAGGCCTTTAGGGTACTCTTTACGTTATAAGTATGTGCTCCTTTTATCTCTCTCACGTTTAGTTTTTTCTTGAGCATTTTTTCCCTTGCATTATTGGATTGATGAATTCGTTCAATGATGTTCATAACGTACCATCAGAAGTTTAGCATTTCAGTGGCACGGGTAATTAAGGCTGCCTTTGTTCTTTTAAATTTGGGAAACATCCACTTCAAGACGAGGTATACATTTTCTGCGGATATCTGGGGATTAATGTTACCAACAAAAATTTAGATAGTTTTCGGGGCTCTAGCTTTTAAGGGTCTGTACAAATATGCAGGCTTGAGACCTATCTTCTTATTATTGAGGTCTTCCTTTTTTTTATAATGTGGGAATCATTTCCAGCTATTGCTCCGGTATAAAGATTAAATTTGGCCCAGGCCAATGGGGATTTGGGGTTAGGAGAGATGTATAAGTAAAGGGGTAACTTATTTTGTCCTTGAAAAAAAAAGAGCATAGTGCTATTTGTAAAGTACCTACTTTTGTATTCGTTTTTTTTTTCAAAAAATGCAGCTTGTATATTCTATAATTACGAACACATAATTGGGAGCTTGGTGGCCTTGTGGGTAGTTTTTGGTTGCTGATCGCATTTTCTAGAGTCCAAATAACGGAAAACCTTGCGGGAAAAGATGGCATAGGGAAAAGACACTGATCCCTATAATGGATGAAATGTGCATTCCTTTAGCATAGTCCAAAGTAAGCTTTACCTTAACCTGTATAAAATAACATTTAACTTCGTATACACAGTGGCTTATTCTAATTGCATTGAACTACATGACAAGAGGGGTCGGGATCATTGGGTGCATGCAATGCATTCACAGGGAGTGAGTGTTACGACAACAGATACAGAATTTCCCCGTGAATGTAGCTACCCATCAGCCACTCAGTTTTAGAGCTCATTGATTTTTTAGAGGACTTACTTTGAGTATCCACCACTTACTACTGTTTGTTACTCATCATGATCACAAATTCCATTAAATATCACCAGCAGTGAATGTGTTACCCTGACAATCTAACCCTTGCCCATTGCTTTAAAAAGTAGTCTAGCTGAAGCTTACGAACTATGTTAGTAATTTAATGAATGGTGTCAGAGTAATGTAGATCTGCAATCCTGATCACAGTGATTTCATTAAAAAGTGGAAGATTGCGAGTGGTTCCATAAAATTAGTATGCCTATGAAATTCAGTTTTAAGTCAGTATTCTCCTCTACTTTTTTAACCTTGCCCTTACATCACCATAATATTTATCATTACATATTTTTATGAATTGCTCTTGAAATCATGTGATTCCACTTGATGGGTTCATCAAATAATATGTTTACCCATTTACCCTCTTTGCATTCAAGAATATGAATTCATTTCTCATTTAGAAACTTACTAACATGGTTTATGGCTTTAGCTTAATAGTTATCATTTCATATAACATCAGCAGTCAAATCTCTATTTAACAGGCTTCTGAAGGCATATATTCTTCTTATGCTATATACCTACTTTCATTTAGATTTTATATGCATCCAAGAGACTTCTAATTGCATATTTAATCAATGCATGGTATCTTCTTTTTCTAATATTTATCACTTTTTCAAATTTCTTACTAATGTATTACATGCACATATTTCATCTAAAATTTAGTGTTTTCATTCTACTGTTTATTGACCCATACTCTTGATTTTCTTTTTTAGCCAGAAACTCTATTGAATTAGATTGATTAGATTATGATGCATTTACAATATGTATTTAATGAGGCATATATGAAGCATTAATTTATTGATAGCATAGGTAGTAAAAGTGTCAGGGGTGGTGTCTTACCCAGTAAACATGTTCTTCCAACACATGACTTTAGTAATTAAAGCCATTTAACCAGCTTAATTTTTCTAGGGAGATCATTTGGAGGATATATGCATAAGACTATCATCCGAAACCTATGGGGGTTAGAACTCCTTACCCTCCTCCCTTTCCCCACTTGGCATGGCCTTTTTTTAGTCATGAAATGATTGATCGAAAATCTTCTCCAAATACCTAACAACTGACCTTTAGAGCTGAAATTTTATAGTTTTATTTCACATTCTCTGCACAGTGATTTCCAAGACTAAAGGCAGCAGGGGAAAATACAGGGGTTCGAAATCAACTCCCTCCAAAATTTGATAGAATTTTTTAGGAGATACCAATCTGTTAACTGACTCCAAGTAATTCTCTTCAATACCTCAAAATTCATCCTCCTCCAATTGAACCTTCCCCAAAAAAAACTTATGGCTATAACCTTGTGTAGGTACTTTATAAAAATATTTCGTACATGCTAATCATCTTGAATATTTCTACAAAGTTACATTATAATGTTGGAAACACCGTAAGATAAAATAGGAAATTCCATGACCCCAAGAGCTTTGATATGGGTCACTTGGTGGCATAATTTATGTTGCCATTCCTAAAATTCACCCTTTCTGGCTGATTTTTATTTCAAAGATTGGCAACCTTTAACACATTCAATGTTTGATTCACTTGACATGATTGGTGTCTAATCCGATGAATGAAATTCGTCAATTGATGTCTTTCATCCTGGCAATTTTCCTATTTTCATAAGGCCATAGTGGGTAGCAGAGAGATGGAGCAGTTTACTCACTTGGCCCTCTCCCTTGAAATGCTCAAGAGAAATTGTCTTAGGCATATGTACCTCTCATGCGTACCTTGGCTAAATGAATCACACCTGAAATGAATATCTCCTCCAAGTAAACGCCCTAAAAGTATTTCTGGCCAAGGCCTTGTTGATTCAATTCTCTTTATCCCAAAAACTCTTTGCTGGGAAACAATCATGGACATTACCTGCAGTCAACAACCTACATCCATTGTGAGAAGTTATCTTTAGACCCGTTTTGGATTAAAAATTATGTTGTGCCTCAATATGGGAGTGCTTTAAAAGCCACATGCCAAACTGAATGTAGCATCAAAGTATGAGGTTCTACTTTATGTTGAATAATTTGGACCTATAATACTGTCTGAACAAACCTCTAGGTTGAATCACTGAGTGAGTGACACTGTCTCAGAGATTGATTCCAGATGCTGAAGAATTTTCTTGGGGTTTATCTCCATCATTTTTACTCCTCTAGAATGTGAGAAGTATAAATTTCTTTGCAAAAAAGAGATGCAAGGAAAATTTCCTGAAAGGGAATTCTATTAACATGCCACTGTCAGGCACGACAGAGGTGAGAAACATTTTTCAGCTGGAGTATGACAGGAGCCAGAAAAAATTTAAGGTGGGGGTTTATTTGGTAGGGTATTCTAAAGGCCTCATATTCCTTTTATTTTGGAGGGATTCAACCCCAAGACCCTCTTGCTATGACATTGGGCGGGGGGGTTTTCCTGAGGAGAGGATACCATAATAGCTGTATTTTCCAAAAATTTTGGCGGAGTTTGACCCCTGCGACCTCTCCCCCAATTAGGCATGGCCATGCTTTCGGATAAATATTACTAAATGCCGGTTAACACTTGCAAGATTAAAGACATAGTATAATGTCCATACACATTTTAACTTTTACAAGAAATTAAACCCGAATGTGTAGAGCTCACCGTGGTGCGTTTACGCATGCAGTACGTTTACGCAGTGCATTTTTTTCAAACAGAGATACTAAAACTGGCGCGCCTTAAGTCATTTAATGCGAATGCTGCCTCATAGGGGCTTTTCTTGTACGATTTTGAGCATCAGTCAAGCGTCGGTCTGGGGTCGTGTCAACCTGCCCCCTGAATGGGCCAAGTGTAGGCAACAGACTTGACCTAAAAACATTTTTTTACACCTAATAACGCAAATAGCCAACAACTGAATGCGTATAATTTTTATTTCATGAACTGCTTTATTAAACCACAATGCCCAACATTTCTTAAGCTAAAACGTAATAAAATTTGCTGAAAAATATCCGCGTAGACGTGCTCCGATCCACCCTATATAGATTCAATAAAGAAAATGTCCTTCTGACAAGCAATTTTGGTACTCATTTACGTAGTTTTATTGAATTTGTGTCCTTATTTCATTATAATAAATTAAACATGATTAAAAACGATACAGCCGCTCTTGATTTATAAATGGTGTAAGTAAACTTTAAGTTCATTGATTGTTAGGCGATACGAAGTTCGCCGGGTCAGCTAGTACTACATAATACATATTATGTCTCCTGCTGTTTCACCCTTGGGCTGTGGGAGTTAGTGATTTATTCTACCAGCCTGTGCGGGAGAGTAGCAAGAAATATTTTTTAATGTGAGCAATCTAAAAAGAAAGTGAATTCATGCATGATGTCTTGCACTAGTCCTTCTTTATGAGATCCATCTGTTATTTGTGGCACTTATCATTACACATTTTTCTTGTTTTTTCAGATGAGTGATGTGATGCTGCTATTCATTAAAGTCGGAATTTTTAAGAAATTATGTTTTCATTACTCAAGCACTTTCTCTAAATTTTTGTGCAACACATTCATTGGGCTTTTCGTACCATAGAAGTTTTGTTCAGTAGAGATTTGGCTGAATATTCCTGCACTTATCATAAATACGGTGACCATTTCTTTTTCTTTACAAATTTGGACAGTTTTTCATCCTTTCTTTGGTACATTTTTATTCAGATTGCACCATCAACAAATCACCGGTTTTCTCTGTTCAGAACATACTGGTTGGTGTGGGCAGTCCTTTTTCAGGCAGCTGTCCATGTTGATTGTCCTAAGGGGTTCACAGCAAGGTGAGTTTTGTATGATTTTATATCAACTTTTAATTATCTCCAATGATTAATTCAGTGCCAATCCAAGAATAGTATGAATCATAGTTTGGGTAGCCATCAGAGCCGGTGGCACAGCGAAGGGGTGGTTTTTGGGGGATAAACCCCCCCCCCCCCCCAGAGCTCAGAGAAATTTTTAAGTTTAATCTATTTTACTTAATTTGATTGATATTACTATTAGAATAGGGTAAGGATTAATAAAATATCCTTCAGAAAGCTGTAAAACTCACCATTTTGAACCATTTTTCTTAAAATTCTGCAATTTATTAATCTCGCACCTACCACTTATCCTGGTGGGTATTCCATACCCCCACTCACCCAGGTAGTAGTTGGACCTAAACTCCCCCAGCCTTAATTCTTAGCTGCACCCCTGATCAGAGCTATCTCTATGCATCTGTAAATTTATTTTACACTCCATGACCATCAATGTTGAAATATATTATCAAATGAGCACTTCTTCATTAGTTTATTTGAATTAAAGTGGTATTATTGTATGTATTGTCTATTAGCTATCCCCGGAAAGTCAATAACTATTCTGAATATCATAGCAAAGAAAAACAATTTACCCTGTATATTATCATGCAATGAATCAAGTATAAACATTTCATGTATAAAAAACTCATAATTAATGCCATAGTGTATGTTGTGAGTTGTGGTTGAGTAACATTGCGAACTCTATGGATGTATTTATGATAAGGAAAAACTGATGTTACTTTTGCATACCGTATATGTCTGAATTTAGTCCCCCCTTTTTTTCCAAAAATGCCCAAGGTAAAAGCAAAGGGGAAGACTATATTCAAATGCATTTTTTTAACTTTTCCCGAAACTGAAGGCTCAAAATTAGGGGGGGGGGACTATATTCGGAGAAATACGGTATATCTTACCAGTTTATGCATTAGTATTATTTCCTCCCTATTGCTGCCTACATTTTACTTATCCATCAGTTTTCATATATCAGCATTGCATTCATTTTTATCATCTGCATATTTTTGAGTTTGAATCAATTATGGAGCATATACATACCTAATCAGGGGCAGATCCAGGATTTTATTCTGGGGGGGTGGGGAGTACAATGGTCTGAGAGGCAAACGATCCTCTCATACATGAAATTAAAAACAAGATAAAAGCAATTACTGTGCAAATTATTCTCTTCATTTTAATATGAAATTAAATAGTTGAGGCTCTGTAATACACAAAACAAAATGAAGGTAATGATAACCACATAAAAATTTTTGTCTATTTTTTTAAGCATCTGGGGGGGACATGTGCCCCTCCCCCCTCTAAATCCACATATATACCTATACTTTTAGAAAAAAATGCATACCAGAACTGTAGTAAGGCTGGAGAAGAGTTGCAGTTGGGTTGAGTTTGGTGATAGGGAAAAGAGTTGATTGTCCCACTGAGGTGGGTTCCAAAAGGCATGCAAAATTAACTTGGCATGCTTGCTTCATTTCTACGCTGAAAGCTAATGGGAAATGTTACTCATAAATTTTTTAGCTGGAAAAGAATCGCCTTTTCAAGAATGTGGTCCAAAAAGATTGATAAGATCAGAATGGAATATACATACGTACATTAAATTGGAAAGCATACCCAACTAGCACAGGGCTAACCATATCCCCTGAATTCACATAGACTTTCCACAGAGACCAAGTAGATCGTATCTGGAAGTGGTTAGCTTCACACCAAAAAAAAAGAAGATGGTAGGGAAAAACGATGAAGATCCCGGGGAAATACAGTGAAGAAATGTCTGCAATACTAGGGAGACGGTGATCAATTACATGGACCGATGTACCATCATGCGAATACCCTGAGAACTACGTGAATTGAGGAATGTTTGCGCCATCTGCTGGCCTTTAAACGTACCAGGAGTGGCATGTTACAGACACCTAATATGACAATAAAGCCATTAAATTAGCAAGGATACACAATAAATCAGTACTTACTATAAACAGGTGGAAATAGATGCAATTGAACAAGCATTTACAAGAACCGGCAGGCACCAACAAGGAGGATAAGTGTTGTTTCTATCTTCGATGTCAGAACCTCTCGGAAATTAAGTTTTCGCACAAAATGAAAGAGTTGAAACAGATGTAGGGAAGGAGGGCTCCTCTCTCGTATCGCCACAGTCAGTGGTATCACAATATTAATTTTTGTCAAATTCGTGTCATAGCAAACCGTATAACAACAATAGGGTAGTTTCCTTCATCAAAGAAAACGAAAGATTGCGATTCGTTACCCACCATTAGTGTATTCATAATACACAAATTATTTCGATTTACCAATGCATGCATGAGGCGCAGAGCTCAGGGAACCATGTCTTAATAATCACTTATTAAAACTGGCTAAGGTCGGAAAGTTTTCCTCGTTTGATAAGGTATTAATAATCCTTATTTAAGCCAAGCGCTACCAGCTAGCAGGGTACTCAGCTACCCGCTAGCAGCCTGCGTCGTATCAACGCTAAGCCTCGCCTCAAGGTCACCTCACAGGGCGGCACCGGGGACCAGAAATACGTCGTACGGAGAAATTTCCCGGCATTCATACTTACGCGTCGCGTTTTCGCGCGCTTGAAAATTTTCACTTTTCATTTAATCGCGAAAAATAGATACCGTCATTTAAAAATCTAAAATCGTGAAATACTTACTCCAGAAGTAATAATCTTTCGATTTAGGCAATAAAAAAATTATGGGAAACCACCCTATTAAATTTGGAAATAATTAAAATGATTGCTGTGATGATTCAGACAACAAAAACATTGCAAACCTACTGCTTCTTGGAGATAACATAATTTTGGAAAGGTAAAGCATTGTCCTCGGATGGCCTCGGAGAGAAGCGGAAGTAGTGGGTGTATCCTCCAACATTAAAGGAATGAGGGAATGTTTATCATTTCCACGAAATCTCTTACATTTCTTCAAGAGACTGTTTCCCTCTTGCTAGCTGGGCATGTTCTGGCAATGATTCCTCACTGGTCCATAATTTTGAGTATGAACAAAACAGTTCATAATAATATTCATAAATCATTTTACTGGCTACATTTGGAAACTATTTATATGCATTATGAAAAATTTCAATGACATAAATGTAAATTTTAATTTCCCTTTCCAAAACAAGAGTAGATTATGAAATAGATTTGTCGAAGAGTGACTATTATTTAACTCATAAGTTTCCCAAGTGTATTAATAACTATAGTGCTACATATTTTGATGTTTACAGGTTTATGACAAATGTGTGGGCAATGTTTGCTGTTGTCTTTTTGGCCATTTACACTGCCAACCTTGCTGCCTTCATGATAACAAGAGAGGAATTCCATGAATTCTCCGGGATTGACGATCACAGAGTGAGTGTAAAATAATTTACACCTCTGATAAGGAATGAAAACCTTTCAGCTGGTGAAGTAACCCCTGGTATACTATGTTTAACTAATAAGTTAATTGTGAAAAGATAGTCTCTTAATCAAGAAGATATTTTCTCTAATTTAAAAGAATGTGCCTCTTAGTACATACCAAACATAGACATGCAATGTAGACAGCATGTGGTGCACTGCAAAGAACTGATGCTTGCCTGCAATATCTTATGAAAATATATAAGATATTGCATGTGAGTATAATTTTTTGATCATTGATCCTGTATTATCATTTATAATTAGTTTGTATTATCATTTTCTTATAATCAATTTGAAATATGAAAAAGTATTATTCCCAATTCCCTTGTAGATACTCAGGTTTACATTACCTCTCTCAGTAGGTTTTCGCAGGTTTTTTACGCCCCCCTTCTTGTGTGGGCATTTTCCTGCAGTGGGTTTTTTCCAAAAAGGACGACAGTCAATATCCTTAGGTTTTTCCCACGTTCACTAACATCTTTTTACACTTGGTCAATACTTAGTAACTTTGATAACTTATAATTTTATTTGTTGATTCTATTTAGTTTTATTTAATCTCTCTGCATGTAATTTCATGAGCAACTTGACAATGTATTTAACTGCATATATTTCATGTTAGACGAGGGGTTAGATGGAAGATGGGACTTTCTAGTCCCAATCTTGCCCAATAAAGTCGTTTATTATTATTATTAGTTGAGCCCATACTGCTGGGAAGAGTCCTTGAGGAGCTATGGAAATTTTTTTAAATTCAGTTACGTAGTATCAGTCCCTCAGGTTTGCCTCTAACTATCATAAGTACAAGCTAATAATGGTTAGAAAGATGACTTAACTTAGAAAAATAACTTAAGATGATGAGTAATAGGCAAACCAAGATGGTGGCATGTTCCTCAAGTGGGATTTTTGGGACATTTAGGATTTTGATTAGGATTCAATGATACATAGATCATTTCCACCAATTTTCAGCTTGTTTAATTACTTTTCCAAAGTTCAGTGAAATATGGGCTAATAATCATAATAATTTTCATAGCTTTATATTCACGTTGAGTAACCTGATTGAAAACCTTGTTTCCTGCTCAAGGCACTAAATCCTGCGTCTTTAACAAATCAAATGTAAAAAGAGCTTGTAGTATCAATTAGCTAAGCACCAGCAAGGCTTACTAGCGTCATTAAATGAGCAAGATGGTGGATGGTCCTTGCAGTGCAAGGTCTGTAATACATCTTTTTAATTATTATTTCTGAATGAGTGTGAAAAATGTCACTGATCAACAATCCTAGGATTGGTTTGACGCAGCTCTCCACTCAGTTCTCCTATCAGCTAATCTTTTCACTCCTACGTATTTCTTCTCTTTCACATCTCCCTTTACTTGTTCCATATATTCTGTTCGAGGTCTTCCTTTTCCATTCTTGCCTTCCACTTGTCCTTCGACGATTGTCTTCATCAGGCCATCATGTCTCAAGATGTGGCCTATAAGGTTGTTCCGTCTTCTTATTAAGGTTTTCATGAGGCTTCTCTTCTCTCCTACCCTTCATAGGACTTCCTCGTTACTAACTCGGTCGATCCTCGGTTGGTCTTGACTTCTTCTCTTCTGCTGCATACTAAGATCTTGGTTTTCTTCGTGAAAAATGTAAGGGTGAAAATTTTAGTACCTATGAAGATATTCGGCCTAAAATACTTTTGCCCACTTTTTCCTTAGTTGATCAAACATTCAATTGTAAGATCCCACAGTAAACATTGCTGAATTTCGAATGAGTATTGGGTAAGGCACATTGCCTGAGAGAGGGCTTTGGAGGCTTCAACCTATTCACACTCTCTCCCATCATTTTTTTCCCTTGTGGTGACTACCTGCAGTACAGCTGCTGAAGAGACCGTTAGCCTAAGTTCACCTATTCTCTGACACTATTTTTCAATATACATACGTCATTTCACACTACCTGATCTATTTAACTTTCTGGAATTTGCCAAAAAAATTATATAGCTGATTTAATGAAATGTTTATACCTATGGTTTTATTCTTACCGTGCAAGCAACAGTATAAATAGCATAAAAACTGCAAACACGCATGAATGGTGAAAATTTGCGTTTGCAATATTTCAGATGATTTTCCAATAAGGCAAAAAAAGTTGTTTGCCTGAGGGCCCTGAGGTTCTGAAGAAGCTCAAAGAGTTTTTCCCTCATTTCTCTAGTCTATCTCTTCCTCCTTCAACTCCCAAGGGTCCCATTTATTATGTTGGCCATATGAGCTAAAGTGTGTTAATCTGGCACTCAATATGTTGACTTTAGATAAAACATCCGAAGTTTTCATTGATGGGTCCACCTTAGATCAATGTATGTAAAGCATATTTGATATCACAGGGTACTCTATTGTAATATTTCTCAGTGTATTAAACATGTATTTATAGTTCATTCTGTGGGGTAAATCAGCATTCATTATTCAAAATCAAATATCTAATTTACCTGGTAAGTAAGGTTATGTTTAAAACAGTGAGAAAATGAGTAATTTAATCGTAATTAATGTTGCCTTTGAGGAAAAACAATTGTTTGTTATACATATTAAGTCATAAAATAAGCAATTTCATTATTTTATGCTCTAATTGATAAAATTACATTTACATCTCAAGACCAAGTATTTTTTTCCAAGTTAATATGTAATTCAACTTCAAATGAAGGAATCTCTGCAGCAATCTCATTTTTGGGCATTTTAGGGTCTTGAGGCTTTCACTTAATGAATGTTTGAGATTTCCTTCTTTTGTCAGCTCATTAATATTATATGTGAGGGATAGGTAATATAGCTTCTCTTTCAGAATAATAGCATCACATCACCTGCCATCTCCATGCTCTCAACCATTACACCTTTTCTCCATACATCCCTTAATATAATTTTGATTAACCTTTGAATCTTGGCTAATATAGCTTATTACTCACTAAATCAAGGCCACAATGATGCTGCCTATAATCCTGAGAGTATTGTTGGTTGCCTAACTGTAAGTATAGTATATAATTACTTATTCAACACTTTGTTAATTGGTTGAAAACAAATTTTAAGCCTATTAAAATTGGAGAAATCTACATATTGCTTACCAACTTAATGGTGTTTTGAGTTTTTTAGTCTATTGTTAATCCTTTACAGTCACATATATTTTGTTATGATTTTATATGTTAGCTCACCCTGATTTAAATGTATACATAAACACTCTGTGTACTCTGGACTTACATTACTGGGTAATGATAATAAATCTCAAAGAAAATTTATATTTTCTTTCTCTTGCAAAAGGAGAAGAAAATTAATTTACTTTTAGCTGATAATGATTAGCAGTGGCGTAGCCAAGGGGGGGTGTCCCAGGGGTCCAGACCCCCCAAATATGAAAACACAATTATTTTCCTTCATAAAAGAAAATAAAATATTGAAAAATCATGAATTTACAAAATATTTCTTTAAAAAGATTAAGTTTTTTCGATTATGAAATTGTTAAAATTAGTTTAAAACTCTCTACTTAGTACCCTGTTTTTCAAAATTATCCCCCCTGGTTTTAGACCCCCCCCCAAAACAAATTTCTGGGTACGCCACTGATGATTAGGACCCGTAGTGGAGGAGGAATCATTTATTAAGTGCTCCAAATAGCAGTGTAGGGAAACATAAATTTAAATTGTTTCTCCTATTCTTGGAAGATTTTTGTGTGATATATTATCCAGTATTTATGGTTGTCAAAAACTATTTCCATTTTTAGCTGGCCAAGCCCTTCAGCCACAAGCCAATGTTCAAATTTGGGACAATACCTAGTGGGCATACGGATTCAACCCTTAAAAAGTACTTCCGAGAGATGCATTCTTACATGAAGCGCCATAACAGATCTGTTGTTTCTGAAGGAATTGAGGCTGTGCTCAGTGGGTAAGTACATTAATAGGTAATATATAAATGACAAATTAAGGTTAAGTATGAATGACAGCAAATTTTTTAAAGATGGGTATTCCCCGAGATAACATAAGATTCATATGTATTTTGAAGATGTTTTAGAATCCTTGGTTCAGAACATCAATAAAAATTTCAAATTCTAAAACATTATTTGAATTATTTAAGACAGAAATTTAGGCTGTTTAGTCAAATCTCACATTCTAAGCATGAACATTCGCCGGCAGCTGGAAACAGAAATACATCACACCGACTTTTCCCATCATTCCTACTTGGCCTACTTAGTTTTCGCGCTTTTGAAATTTTTCACTTTTCGTTTAATCGCAAAAAATAGATATCGTCATTCGAAAATCTAAGAGCGTGAAATGCGCACTTTAGGAGTAATAATCTTTTGATTTAGGGAATAAAAAAATAATAGGAAACCACCCTATTGCTCAAGGATATTGCATTGCTGAAATTGAAAGCTGTTAATTTACCATACATTGCATTATTTTACACACATTATTTACTCTTTTTACAGTGAATTAGATGCATTCATATATGATGGTACGGTATTAGACTACCTAGTGTCACAGGATGAGGACTGCAGGTTACTAACTGTTGGATCATGGTATGCTATGACTGGCTATGGTCTGGCTTTCCAAAGGAATTCAAAGTATGTGAGAATGTTCAACCAAAGGCTTTTGGACTTCAGGGAAAATGGTAATTATTATATATATATATATATCTAGAGTAAATATAGTGTAGCATATCAAGTTAATTTGGCAGAAATTTGTAATAATTGGTAGGTAATCAATGAAACATGATTAATTATCAAGGGCATACCCAGGATCAAAGCTAGAGGGGGGCAAGCCATGGTTGTTCAAGTTGTAACTCAGAGAAGGTTATGAAAGGAAAATTTCAAGAAAATTATAACAGTGCTTTATTGTTTTTTTAAATTATTTGCTCAGAAAATATATTTTTATTTGAATTACATGTTTAATACTAATATCACTTTTCTAGGATTTAAAGAAAATTTGTTCAAAAATTTCATTTTGAACTACATATGTTTACTATTGGTTCTGAGGGGCGGGGACAGCTGCCCCCTCCTGCCCTCCACTGGGTACACCCATGTTAATTATGTACATATTACTATTAAATGAGTCTTGTAGGATGAAAAGTAATAAATAAATGTGACATCAAAATGTTTTTTTGGTGAAGGCCGTAAACAGTTTGTAAGATTCTAGTCTACTCCTTTTCTATGTTATCAGCTTGATTTAAGAGCCCTGTGAGTGTTCATTGGGCTTTTAATGATTGTGACATGATAAACAGTTGTTTGGAATTATGTACATTGAATTACAGCATTTTGCTGTGAGTTCATAGCAATTAGCGCCCATTCTGATGCTTAGGTATGCTTTCTCAGATATTTGTATGCTTGATATTATTTGCAATAGGTGATCTTGAAAGACTTAGAAGATACTGGATGACTGGTAGTTGCAAGCCAGGAAAGCAAGAGAGAAAGAGTAGTGACCCCCTTGCTCTGGAGCAGTTTCTTTCCGCATTCCTGCTCTTAATGAGTGGTATTTTGTTAGCAGCTCTTCTTCTTTTCTTAGAACACCTGTATTTTAAATACATTCGTCATCACTTAGCCAGAACAGACAGAGGAGGATGCTGTGCTCTTGTTTCTCTGGTGAGTCATGTATTTATTTCCTGTTGGATTTTCTCCATTCTTGAACTGACTAACTTGGTATTTGTTACCTCTTAAATTCTATTACTCCTTTAAAACTGGCAACTATAAAGTAATATTTACGCTATTTTCTCTAATAGTTCTCATTCTATAATTTTTTTAGAGTATGGGAAAATCACTCACCTTCAGGGGAGCTGTGTATGAAGCACAGGACATGTACAGGAATAACAGATACAAGGGCCGTCATCCAACACCACAGCATCCTGGTGGTCATCGTGCCTTTGGTAGTGGAGGAAGAACTTGTGGCTGTTCGTATTGCGAGGGGCTGCATAATTTGTGGGCTACGAGGCAAGAACTTGAGGCTTGTAGGTTAAGAATTCGCCATCTAGAGAAGCAGTTGGAGGCTCATGGGATTAGGCCATTGCCTCCACCTCCTCCAAAATCCCTCCCGTTACTATTACCTCTTCCAGGATCTTCCCCTGGGTCCAGAAGGTGAGTTTATGATGGGATTGTTCAATACTTTTTATTTTTTGATGTACTGTACTGCTTTTATTATCTTTTGTTTGATTAAGTGTTTATTGTATGTATATCCTCTTACCACTCTCTCCAGCTTGTTCCTCCAAACACTTTTTTACTTGAACTTTCCTAGTCTCCCCCTCCTACCCTTCGCGACTATCATCATGAGTATGATTCAGGTACAATTCAACTCCGCACTCACTGCACCATCTGACACCAAGCTACCATTGGGCAGAAACCAACTCGGGAGTACGATCAAGTCATTTATGTGATTTTCATGATCGTTATTGACAACAGATTTTTGTAGCAATTTTGTAAAGAGAATGATTTCAGAAGTCTTTTTGTGCAAGGGAAAAGTTGCCCCCCTTCTATCATATATGTACTGGATAAGTTAGGGAAATAACTCTTCAAAACTACATCTCTAAGACCTTTAAGGATTTCAGTTCGAAATTAAACTTTTATGTTTATTTCTCACAATTATTTTTAAAGATTTCAATTTTGATTTTGCATTTATCGATTCATGTTAAGAGTGGTGAATAAGTTTCTTTAATAATTAGAAACTCTTCCCTCAGAATTTAAATTTTCAAAAACTTACTTCAATGCATGTACTAGAGCGTGGATTTTACTGGGATTACTAACAATGAAATATTTTATCTTAGGATGGATTCTCTGATGCTTGGTAATTATGTGTTTAAAACTCAAAGACTTCAATGCCCAAATGTTGACATAATTAGTAGCATCAGGAGAGGATGAAGGCATATTTCTACCACAGATATCACAATTGATAATGTTTCAACAACAAACCTATATTAAACTATTAAAAAACTATAATTAGTAATTGTGCTTTGATAATCAAAGGTGTTACTAGAGGAAGCAATATTTTCATTTCATATTTAATTTTCCCATGCTGCCTTAATAATTGTATGTTTTCTCTGAACTTAGGTACATTAATGAGGAAGACGCTCTGAGGACACGTGATATGACTAGGAATCATGTCACTTCTACAGAATACTGCGGACAAATGCACAGGTTTGTTAACCTTTGATTATTTCTATGAACTTACAATATATTGATTATTAATCAATTGCTGGTTCAGTTTTTTTAACTTGAATGTTTAAATACATATTTCTATCCAAAGACCCATCAATCAGTTCCTCAGTATCAAAAAACTAAAAAAAAACCTAGCACCAGCATTCATTCTGTATTATTTTCTTAAAACTAATTATCCTATCAGTGATTATGAAATATAATGATTTTTTTCCAACTCCAGACCATGTAGAACAGAGATAGCAGAAATGGAGACGGTTCTGTGATGAACGCAGACATATTGCTGAGCCTCATTCACGTTTATCAACCTGAAAGAAGGCAGCATTAATTTAAAAAACATTTTGTGTTTAGAGAGGTCACTCAGTTTTGTGCACAAGCATGTTCCATTAGATGACCACAATAATCAACACAAGCCATCCTCATAAAGATATATTTGAAATAAAATTTTAATACAAAAAACAGTTGTGTGCAGTGGAATACAAATGAACACTCGTTCTATTTTTGCCAATCACTAAGTGACATTTGTGTTGATGGATGCATAGACAACCCCATTAAGGTAGGAAAACTGTGAAATGTGCTTGTGTCAAAAAAAGTGTGGTGCTCAAGTGGAAGTGGTAAAAGAAAAATTACACCATTTCAAGTGACATCATTTTTCGTACTCTACAGTGAGAAATAAAGTATATTAACAGACTGTACACATATCCCACCTTGTGTGGTTGATGTGTGTGCTTATTATGTGTAGTTAGCAGTTATACCACGTAAAGTGTGAACTGTGTTTGAAAAACTAATTATACAGAAATGCATATATACATATATAAAATCTGTTACTTATGTCAAATGTTTTATACACGTATATATGAACATTAATATGGAAAGAAAATTGGGAAATCCATAAGTGCTCAAAAAATCAAGATGGTGCTACCCAGGAAAAGAAATACAAAAAGATTGTAGCCAAAAGATGAACGTTTATAAAATTAAATACTTTATGAAAGTTAAATATGCAAAGTGCCATAAGGGCTTAATTTAGATGTGTTTAGCTAAGAGATGTTGATAGATAAAGAAAAAATGGGTGTCAACAATTAACTGTTGTCTGTTTACCTGTTGTTAATTTACTCCTGCTGCTGCGTCTTCTGTTGTTAATTGTTTTTGACGCATCCTTCAATGTTCATGGCTACTAAATTGCATAAAATTTATATTACATAGAGGGTAAAAATATGTATAAACTAGAGAAATACTTAAGCTAAACATCACAAGCAGCATGTAATGAATGCACCGAGGCAAAAATCTTTCTCAACATCAAAAATGATATTTCTGTATGTACTTTATTAATATAAATATTTATTTTGGGAGTATAATACGAATCAACAACTTTGGTGACTAAATATACAATCCCAGTGAACCCTTCCCAATAAATTGTTTTTCATACTGTATTCTCCCAGCTAGCTTTGCATGGCTACTCCATGCTTGACTTGTATTTCCTCAAAGTCCTGAGTGTGTCGTTTCTCTAATCATTGTAAAAACAAGCAAACTTACCTTTAAATAACATTTAAAATTAAACACATGGTAAATTACTAATGGTTACTCAGAGGAGAGCAATTAAATGTGAAAACGGAATACTTCATGTCATCAATTAAGAGTATTTTAATGTAAATAAGATTTTAAAAAGTAAATGAGAAAAAACTGCTTAAAGCACACTGCCTGGTTCTTCATTTCTACGCCACATAAACTATTGCTTAAATCTTTAAAAACCTGTTTAAACGACCACTTAAAACCCTTTTTCAGTATTTTAAGAGAACTCACTACATATCATGAAGGAAAAGCATTAAATATCCCCAAAAAATCTCTAACTGCCATAAAAATTAAAAATACTCATAAATTTAACTGACAAGGGGAGACCACGAAACTTGCTCCGCCTTTTTCAATGCCGTATTTTTTATGGCCTTCGGAATGGTGAACACATCCCTGAACTAGTAGTGGTTCCGTTGAATGGGCCTTAGTTTGGCTGTAAATAATTAATTTTCATGCGGTACTTTTCACAAGGAGGAGAGTAGAAAGTGGAGCCTTCACTTATCCGCGTTGAAAATGACACTGCTTAAATACCTAAACGCCATTATGATGATAAAAAAATAGTCTAATGTCTATGCTTGTCGCAATTAAAACTAATGAAAAAGTTGACGCCGTATGATCACAATGAAGACAACAAAATTTACAGTCATCACAAAGCCTCGAACCCTGGTCCCCCGGGTGGTAGCCATAAACGCTAACCACTACCCAGCCCCACCCGCCTGTTGCGCCTTGCGATATAATGGAACTATAGGTGCCTTGTGAAAAGTACCGCATGAAAATTAATTATTTACAGCCAAACTAAGGCCCATTCAACGGAACCACTACTAGTTCAGGGATGTGTTCACCATTCCGAAGGCCATAAAAAATACGGCATTGAAAAAGGCGGAGTAAGTTTCGTGGTCTCCCCTTGTGAGTGTCATAATAGATAAATAATTAAGTAGGTGTGTATTTTTCATTGTGATACCCTAAATTTGCCTTGCTTATTCAATGCCATCCATATAGCTAAAACACAATCTTAGAATCAATCATCATCAGTTTCTAAGTAAAAGTATCCTTAGTAATAAGCCTTAATTTAGCACAGTCAATTACATACATGAAAATAAGAAATATGAATGTGATATTTGGCCAAAATGTTCACACTGAACTTCAAAAAAAAGGCATAGAAACTGAATGATAAATTTCCTTGGTATTGATAGTCATTGTCAATATACATCTTATGTAAAAGTGGACACTCGACTACGATGGAGCACTTATTTTCTTATCTTAAGCCCTTTTCATTTTCTAGCCTTGAACACATTTGCTACCTAAAAATAATGAAGTATGATGAACAATTGTATATAAAAGCCATGATGAGCTGTTATGTATTAACCAATGATAACAATTTGAGGATGAAATCAAGTGCAACTCAAGAAGAAACTGTCCTGTGTCAAGTAAACTAAACACCTTTAATGCCCCTCACATAGTCAAGAATTTCATAATTAACTAGTTTGTTTTCTCAGCTAGTAATTTTTTCCATAGTTAAAACATAGCTTCAAAGGTTAAGTATTGAGAGTTGGTCTTCTTTTAATGCCAATCAGTTTTAAAATATGCAAGCGATAGGAGAGTGTATACAACAGCAGTTAATTGAATCACATTATCCATGTAATTAAACATTATTGAAAAGCTTTGGCCTACTGATTATTCTTCTGCGGCTAAAGATAAATAGCTTATGTGTACAGGGAGGACTAAAGTCAAAAATTCCCTCCCAGGCTTTAAAATTAAAACATTCCAGTCCATGTAAAAAATTTAACCTGAGCATCACCAATTTTCCACAAGTAGGTACTCACAGGCTTTAAGACAATTGGTTGGACTCTTTTAATGCCTGGAATGCCCTCATACACTTGATTACTATAGTACTTTTTTGCCACCTTTTTTGGAGCATGCTAATTCCTGGAAAAAGCTGACCATATATCATGGATGTAGTCAAGTAGAGCATCTGACCCAAAAAAAATTGACATGCATATTTATCTCATAACATCCTAAACAGTGCCCAACATCGAGTTCTTTTCCCTCACCTGGAAGGGCCAATAATAAATTCTAGCGCTTATGTCACATGCTTTGTTAGTTAAAGGGATTTTTTTCCTAAGTAAATAGGTTGAAATCTTTAAAATTTTTGCCAAAAAATTTGAAATTTGGACTAAAATCATTTTCAATTGGGCAGTGGCCAAATTTTAAATTAATTCACCATCTCTATAAATGAATACCAAAACTCATCATGCCGTATATATGACTATATTCCACTTGTTTGGTTGAGAATTCCGTAAGTGTTCATTTCTGGCAGCGAGACCATTTTTTCATACATCAGGCAACCCACAATACATTTATGGTAATGTGGTTGCTTCCATGGCAGGATGCTGAGCTACCAAACGAAGTGTGTGTACTCAAACTTCTTTATGGTACAATTTTTTGTAATTCAGAACTTGAAAAGATGCCACAGTAAACATAACTGGCCCCAATTTAACACACCTTTGTATAGGAAGATCTCAGAACTGCCACCAGATCAGGGACTTGAATGTAGCCAACATTTCGACTTTGGATTTCCCTCATCATCTTTAGGGCTGATGTTTTATCAGTCCTAAGAACAATTATATACAAGCATCAGCATGTAATATAAGCTGGCTATGGAAGCATCAGCAGTCTCTCACCCAATGGTAGCCCAGAAAGCCTTTTATGTGATCTATCGATTGATAAAGCACCTTATCCTTTAAAGCACACTTATCGCTCAGTTCACGGGAGTTATTCTGTAATTCTGAATGGTAATGACCACATTTGCGGAGCTGTTGGATCTTCAAGTGAATCCTTCAATGAGTCATTCATTGCTCGTGGCAACAACAATGACATGATGGAAATGAATTGTTCCTGTGAAAGTCAGCCACTAATCGCAGCCGTAGGAAGTCACTTAATGAACTTCCAAACAATGCCCGTATTTGGCTAAATGTGAGAGGTCATTAGACTTTGAGCCTAAATCTGGAAATACAAAATAAATCCACGGGTTTCCAGAAAGAGGGCACCGCAAAAAAGCCACAAAAACAAGTGAGCACTGGAATAAAAGAGAAGGATGTGGATGCTGGAGGTGTTTTCTTGGCTTCTCCAGTTACCATATGCCCTGGGGTAAAAATAAATATTTTATTTGAAAATTTTTTACTACCTCTATGCAGAGGCAAATATTAATGCAGCACACAGAATTTATAGCAATCACTAAGCTACAAGGTGAATTGATGGAAAACTAGTCATCTGGGGCAGCTCAAATCAAATTTTTTTCAAAATCTTTTCCCCATTGGTAAATGTTTATTGCCAACTAATTCATTCAATTCAATGTATTATTTTAGACTTTGGCTGAAACAGACAATTCATTTTTCAAGTATACATATAATGGAATGGTTCAACCATTAATAAACCATAAATAAATTAATTGTTTTACGTCTTTTTTCTGAGAGTGGTAAGGGAGGAACATAACCAAGTTAAAATGAATGAAGAATACTGGCCCGGGGAAGCTTCAGAGAAAATGAAATAGAAGATGGGGAAAATGAGTGAATAGAATATGGAATTTTCATTGGAGCTATGGGAACTATTTCCTGAAGAATACCACACCAGAGGGAGTTGAAGGTTCTGTGCCGCATTCAGTATGACAGGGAGTTTATAATGTTTTCCTTCCATCACTGTCTACATAAGCAAGCTGGAGGATGGCTTGGAAATAGTCAGGATTACTTAGTTCTGCATAAATATTGCTCTAATGAATACATTTTCCCAGGCTGCAAGAGCCATAGGCATGGTTGGTATCGCCTGGGAATTTTCATACGCCCACAATGTATGCTCACTTCCATGGCCTACAAATAGTGGAAATGAATTTTACCAAGCACATCTTTCCTTTCCTCTGGATTCATTATTCCCATCTCTTGGAGGTCATCTTCATCAACAGACAGGAGGACTTCAATATCTGTCACCTAAAATACAAAAATTTTATTTGAATTACATTGCATAACATTGAATAATGTTTCAGCTGATTTAAGCATACCAGGAGTAGCCACATTGATATCTTTACGGAGTCACCCGCAATGCACAAATTGTGCAAAAAATCCACACAGAAAAAAATCATTCGCCTTGCATTGCGGGTGAATTATAAATCTATATTTTTCCCAGAAGGCTTAAAGTGTTTAGCATGTTTCCCTCACTATGATTTATTTTTCATTTATTTTTTTTTATTTTACTCTCAGGTTTATTTCATCTCAAGTTTAGGCCCAGGTTTATTTTACTCTCGCACAATTTATTTTTTGTGTTCGTATAGCTTCTGCAATTATTTTTATTATTTGTCACCCTTTAACATACCCATCGTATTGAGAGCACATGAAAATAATTAACTTCAGAAAATGCATATTAGACTTTATAAGTATACATTTTTAAGTGCAAACCTACAAATTTGCCAAAAAAAGCCCTGGCATTTTTTAGTACATCAGGCAAAATAGGCTTGCACTAAAAGGGCTAAAGAAGCACAGTAACGCTTCTCAGAAAATTTTACTGAGACATTACATTGAAGTCAATTCAGCCACTGCCTAAGAATAGTTGTGCCAGATCTGGCTATGTAAAATTCTGAATAACTGAGTCTGAGTCTGGCATATTCCGAGTAAAAACAAGTTGCTTGAACCACAGCCTGGCACCACCACAAAAACATTCACACCTACCCTAAAAATTGCAGGTACAGAACAAAAAAAACTTCACTAAGATCAAATTGTATCTTAACAAGATTAGGGAAAGTTAGTGAGATTTGATGCGAGCACACTATCTTTCATTCTTTCACAATTTGGCAGGGGAAAATATAACTGAAGGTCCAGGCCCCTAAAGCACCAGTAAAAAACAAAATTTCTAGCTTTCAAGCTGTTTACAGCCCATCACTTAGAGATATCATAGCATTTCTAATACAGTAGATTCCATTAAATGGGTCCACCGGTTAATTGGGACAGCCGCTTAATTGGGGCAGATCTTGAAGAATAGAACCCAATTGAGGAATATCCCAGAGTATTCTCCGCTTAATTGGGACAGCATGCCGCTTTATTGGGCCATGAGTTGGCGACAAAGACTCTATACTCGCAACTAAATTAAAAATTTTTGTTTTCAGAATATGTACTATTTTTTTATATTTTCCTTCTTTGATTTACTCTTATTTTTCACAAATGCTCCTATTCTTGCCCTATTTTGAAAGCTCTTGTTGTTATACTATCCGCAAGAGGATAGGACTTTTCTTCAATAGGACTTATTAAAAGACATTCAGCATCGCCCGAGGCTGTGAAAAATATTTTTAACTAAATTGTTATCATTCTTAAAAATGATAATAAATGACCTAAACTCGCCGATTTATTAATTAAATTAATAGTTTAATAAACTTATGTTGCATTATAAACATTCTTTAGTCTTCTTTCTCTCATTTCAACGTTTGTTTATGCCCATATACAGGATAGTTCGCCTGATTGGGGCAAAGTGCACAAGTCCCGATACGTCCCAATTAACCGGAATCTTCTGTACAACCACTACCACCTTCACACATCCTCATTTTTTAAATTTCACATTTAAGGTAAATATAAAGGGTTGTCCCTATTTTAAATAACCAGACCTAATCTTACATTGCTATTGCCCCTCTCCCCAAAAATAAATAATCTTCAGTTTACTTACCTCATTTTCTCTAAAAAGGGAAGCATATTTATGCAGATCACATTTCTCAATAAAGTCTTCAAACTTTCCTTCATGGAATGTCGCATCATTAGAATTTCCCGTTGAAGATATATTAATTTGCATTCTCTCTTCAAGATGAACATCCAAAGGAGTGCAAGGTAAGACACCTACATTCATTGATGGGGCATCACTTTTACAAGCAAATAATTCTGGACAGATTGATACGGAATTCTGGTCCTTCACACGTGCAGACTTGCCAGTTTTGTGCATTACCTCTTCAATTATATTAAAATGCCTATTTTCTATAAAAGGTGGAGGCATTATCTCAGAAATTTTGTCAGATGTGTATGATACAAAAGGAGTATCAAATGGCCTTGTTTGTAAAGCACTATTACTAGTAAGAGAATACGAAGATTTGAGAGTATTTGGAAAGGCAAGACTCCATCTCGGTAGGTTCTTCATTTTCTCCGATGATTCTTTCCCTAATGATGAGCAAATGACTGGAGAGGAGAAGAGTTTCCTGGCTGCCTTGTGCTGAGTCTTCTTTACCCTGGTTGATGATGATAAATGTAATATTTTAATATTTTGCTTGTGAAATTGAAGTAGTAAAATATGGATATCGAAAGAATTAACAACATAAAAATTATACACAGCAAAACAGGAGTACCCACTTTTTCAAAGGAGAAATCCATTCCTTTGACTTTAAGGAATCTGAAGGATGTAGATCACTTGGTCCAAACATATTGCTATGCAGTCTGGGTGAAATAACAGATTTAACTTTAGTCAGCATTCTGCGAGGCAAACTCCAGTCATCCGACTTTAAGGGCAAATCAAGTGATTGTAGTAACCTAGTTGGACAAAAATCATCACAAGGAAACGTGTGACTAGCAATCTGTCTTATGACTTCAGTATCTGCACCAGAGAGGGAGGCCAGTTCAAAAGCTGTGAGACTGTCCACATGAGATTCCACAAATGGGTCAGCACCGGCTGAGAGAAGAAGTTCTGCCAACTCCATATTACTGTAAGAAAAAGATTTCATGATATATGTCAGTGCATATTTTAAGGAATTTTCACTGAGTGACTCTAAAACTACTTGTGACCCTTCCATCACCCAAGACCCCATAAATGGCAACTATTATGGGTTGTTATAATCATTGGGTTCAGGATAGCCTGTCATCCATGTACATGGGGCCCAGTATTAAATGCTTTCTGGCCTAAGTTTAACATGTGAAGAACTTGAGTTTTCTCCTTTTTCTGCCAGAACTAAGTACTGTCACTGGGTGACAATATCTTGGCACTAGGCAACATTCACGTTGCCTACTTTGTACATTATTTTATTCACAGATAACATCATCATGGACTCAGATGTACTTAAGTACATATTAAAAGGGCTGTTCATGATAAACTTATATGTCATCCTCAATTGTTGCATGGAATTAGTAAATGAGTCCAAAACTAGCATAATGACTAGTAGGCACCACTGAGCCTTTACACCAGCTGGGTAAACACCCAAGAGAGACTATGAAGAATTGCTTGAGGCTCTGGCTTTCACATTTGCACATTTAAGAACGAATGTTTATTCACATATTCTTTTAAATTCCTAAATACAAGTACATAATTTGTTACACAGCTCTCAAAATACTTTATTAATACAACTTTAACCCCATAGATAAAGTTACTGTAACAAGGTAAAATCACCAAAAACAATCCTTTACCCTGAAAAGAATACCATTTAAATTAAAAACTGAAAAAGTGACATTTGCAATGAAATTTACCATTGTATGATAATGTGATGTTATTGAAGCTCCTTGCTTTTAAGTACTTCACAAATAAAAAATGGAACACCAAAAAGAATAAAATAGGTTAGAAGTAAATCATTATACCATAAGATGTAACATCAAAAATATAAAGAGTATATATTCAAATGAATTATGTATTCCATTGATTGCCTAATTAATGAACTCATATTTACACATATTTAAGAATTTGAAAGAATGAATAGTGGCATAATATGGTATTTTGAGGTGACCAACAGCTTATGTCATCTGCATGTTAGGGAAGGGTAGGGAAGTAAGGATGGGGATAACCCGGGAGTTGGCAATAGCCTGCTCTTAAGGAAAGGCAAAAAGGGAATGACTTAATGTCATATCTGATGGATGGGATGTTAAGCTATGTTTCCCCTACACTTAGCAATAAGGATGCTAAACCCTCCACAAAGCAATCAAGCAGTCACTGAATATTCTCCGTCTCTACTGTGATACATAATAACCAGCACACAGGGTGGAAGGCAATACTCCAATCCACTCATCAACCTGATAACAAATTGATCCCCAAATAAATAGTGGGGAAGATAATTATGGATGAAAGCAATTTTGAAGGTTCCACTAAATATTTATTCAATACACTACACAATGTCTTTCTATGTTTTCACATCAAATGATTTATTGTGTAGTGTAGCATAGTGAATTGAGTTCAGTGGTGCCGACTCCATGGGGCATAAGGGGGCCCGAGCCCCGTCAAAAATTCGGTATGGGTGTGAGGAAAAAATGTATCAGACTTGTCGATTTTCCCCGGAGTGTCCAGATATCGAGATTCGAGTTATCAGGGTTCTAATGTTGATCATATGACTCTTCTAAAATACTTAAAAAACTTATAACTCACAACTTATAAAATTTCACGGGGCAAGATCACCGGTTTGGGCCCCCCCAATATTTTTTGTAAGTCGGCACCCGTGATTAAGTTTAAGTGAAACCTGCAAAATCTCTTTCGTTTACGCTAGGACAGGGCCACCACATCTTACCAGCATAAACCAAGATTTAATACTTTAAATTAGCTTACGATGCAATGGCTGCCAGCATAAGAGGAGTCCTTCCATTTCTCTGACGATTAGGATCTGCCCCAGCAGCAATAAGCAAGCGAGCAGCCTTAACATGGCCATTAAAACAAGCAAGAATTAGAGGACTAGCCACAATTCCCTCTCCATCTCCTGTAGTAACCTCGGAGATTGAAAGTTTAGAGGCAGTGCCAATGTTTTTTGATGTCTTATACTGTTTAAAGTGATTCACAATCTTCTTGGAACTATTGAGAGTCATCTTTGATAACCCTGATGGGTAGAGCTTACTGCCTGTCATATGTTTAACTGGTGTAGTTACTTCTCTGTCCACTATTTCAGAATCACTATGACAAATTTTATTTTGAATATTTTTTCTGCCAGCAAGTAAACTGCAGTGAAAGCTGGAGGTACATGGACTATAAAAAAGGTTTAGCAAATCACCCTTATGATTCTCATCATTTCTGTCTCCAATATTAGGATACGTTTGATGACAGGGTGCATTGCTTTGTTTTTGCTTCAAATAACAGTTGAGATCTTCAGAGAAAATAAAAACATCATCATCTTCCAAGCCTGTTTCACCTTCATCATGCAAGTGGACCATCCAATGCTGAGAGGTTGATAGAGAAGGATTTCTACACAGAAGGCTTTTTAGTTTATTTAAGTCACCACTTCTTGCAGCTTGAGCCACAGCCTCTTTATTTTTTACAGTTGCATATGCAGGTTCACAGTCTGAAAATGAATACTATGCATTAATGATATATAGGGACATGCAAAAGGTGGGGTTATTTTATAGCCAAAAGTGGTGTTATTTTTCTACAAAAGCGATGTTATTTTGCCCTGAAATCGGTGTTATTTTAACGGCAAAGTAATTTATGTTGATTGAGAGCCATCCTTCCAGTGGCCCACCCATTGCCCTAAATTTAGGATATTATTGATCGGGAATAATTAAAGCAATAATGTACATGGAGTATTGACTGAATTAACCTATTTTACATATTTATCCTTCGCGTATACATATATCTAGCTTACTTAGAGAGAAATTACTTTTAAATGTCTGTAATTCCAAATGAAATATTGCTATTGTGATCAAGTTGTCATCTTTTACATTTGTTCTCTTATCTGTTAACACAGTGCTATAGCAGGAAAGAAATCTTTCTCAGTCCATGTTTGCAGAAGGGATCCAAATTGCTTAAAGGCACTTAGATGCAAACGATGTCTCAGACATTTGAGCTCCTGGATTGCTTTAATTACATCCACTGAACCGCGGGAATTTTGCTTTTGTAGTAGTTTCTGTAATTCTCCCAACCCCAACATCAACTTCTCTGTCTCCATTGATTCCAGGCCATGAATTTTTTGTTTTTAAGTCAGGGTTCATGTCTGTAGACAGAACTTCTTGGGGATCAAAAACTGAGATCTTTTCAAATACCTATTTTTCTGCTTAGGTCTTCTACCACAAGAGAACTAAGTTTGGTTGACGCTTTTTCAGCCATCTGCGTAGGTATTGACTTTACAGCAGCTGCTTTAGAGGTTTTCATGTTTTGCAGATGTAATAAGTGGTTTTATCTAAAAAAAAGTACTCTTTATGAATTTTCTCGAGGCTCATTTTTAACTTCCTTAACTCTTTCTAAATGGTGGAGTACTCTCCTTAACATGAATGCGGGACTGCGCTCCATGAGACTCTTCGGTCCCCTCTGTATGGAGCATTTATGTTGGACATCTGTTAAGAAAGGTCTTGCAGATAATCAAACACTCTCAACACCAACCTTTTCTGATCCTTCCTAGTGGACATTTTGCATTATCTTGGACTCTGAGGGTAGTTGGTCTCCCTCCTTTCGTGGTTTACAACCCTACCAGCAGCATTGGTTCGCTGTCAACTCATGCTTTGTTTATGTGGATAGCTATATGGATGATTGTTGCTTGCACGTAAATTGCAGACTTTCAATTGAATTCCTCGATTTATTCTGAGAATTTTAAAATTTTGAATGAAGCTCTACCGTCAGCATTAACGAATTTAATGCCTTAACAATTTCCATGTTGATTTTATACTGAAATCGAGATATAAGTTAATATTTATGGTAGAATTTCGTTTAAAAAATTTTAAACGCTGCCAAAAGACAAAGAATTCAATTCTTCGTTTATATTTTTTGAGAAAGAACCATATATTTATTTCGCAAACTAACTGAATGAACAATTGTATGACTGCAGTCCCTTACCACAAAGAGGGGTAATAAGAGACGAGGGTCTAGGTTCATGCTTCCGGATTTCGGAAGTTACAGATTTTGCCAGTCCATGGTGTTGGCCTGTGTTGGGTCCCGAAACTAAGACTTTGCGAACCCACGAACGTCATAAAAGGAGGAGAGCAAGGAAACGTATTTTCGGCATTAGGCCTGCGTAGGAAAATCTCAGACGAAAATTTTCGCCTTTCGTCTCCCGGGTCAAGAAACGTCCTGCCGCATATTTTCGTCATTAGTAGCGAAAGGGTTAACTCTTTATAGAATGTGAGTATTTGGATAGTGTGAACCCTCCAGTAATTTTATTAAGTCAACCATCGGATTCCCATGGCATTTTTGCTACTTTGTAGACATCGTGAATTCGGTTTAGACATCCTCCGGACAAACAAGTCGCCTTATTTCCTTCTTGTTGTTGGGTGTTTCTTTGTGGAAACCATGAAATACAGCGCCGTGAAATCCAGAGAGTCGTCTTGTTGGAAAGTGGCCTGAATTTTACGGCGCTGTGCAGGGAACGGCGGCCGGCGATAAGTCGTTTTGGCACAAAGCTGCCACAATGTAGCTCCGTGTGTATTTCACGGAATAGACGGCGCACAGCCACTTTTTGCGGCTTTCAGACTTTTGCTTTGCTCCGGCCGTCGTCAACGGCACGGCACTGTGCTTTCAAATAACCATTGGTCTCAATGCATGTCTTCAAGCGAGTCGAATCGCGCAGTTGACGGCACGGCGTTGTTGACGGTCAGCAAGGCAAGGCTCAATCCGGCCCGGCGGTGCGCCGTTTATGCCGTGAAATACACATCGTGCTACCTTGAGGCAACTTTCAAACGCGACGACTTTTCGCCGGCCGCCGTTCACGGCACGGTTCCGTGAAATTCAGGCCACTTTCAAACGAGACATCTCACGGCGCTGTGCCGTGAACGGCGGCCCATGGAAATTCGTCGCGTCGGAAAGCGGCCAATGCAGTGAAAAAATTACGGCTTAAATGTACGTCTCGAAAAATAATTTCGTGGGAGGAGCATGATCAGAAGAAAAAAATGGTGAAAATCGCGTTTGAGTTAGTGAAAATCGCCCATGAGTTGGAGAAAATCGTAATTAACACGAAATTCGCGTATTCGCGGGAAAACCCCGGAAATCGCGTATTTCGCGGGAAAATCCCGGAATTCGCGTTAAAATTCGCGTTATCGCATTTGCGACTTTTGCATGTCCCTAATGATATATAATTTCAGCATCATGACAATATGCACTGTTAAGAGTGGAAGTAGTAATGAATATCACACACAAAATTATGTGTACAATACCGTGATTCCACAATACTCATTTTACATTGGTTAGTAGATGATGGATAGCCCAGCCAATACACCATGTAATATATACGCAACCTACATCGCTAAAGGTTTTTATTCCAGTAATGGAACAAACAAAATTATTAAAATAAAGGTGCTGGGAAAATAGGAGATACCATGCAGAATTTTTAATTAGACATGCACATAAACAGAGATATATGCCACATATTTCCCTTATAAACATCCATGTAGGGGGTGGGATAAGGCAGAGCTGACTTGCCTGAAAAAAGTTCAAATGTAATGAATTTTAGTCCTCAGGTCCAATGTTTCAGTAATATTTGGCCGCTGTTTCTGCATAATGCACTCTACAAGAGATCCTACCCAAAGGAAATTTCGATGTTATCCCTGGTTAAGATCACGGTAGGAATACTGACCAAGGTTAGGGCCAGCAGCAGGCATAACGGTTGGTTTTGCATTACCAAATGTAACCATGGTTTGAGATAACCAGTTTAACAAGCATGCTTTAAATATGACATGAAGGTAGAGGCAGATTCAGGAAGAGTTCAAAAAGGAAATTTATCCCCACAGTACCACATCCACTCCCCCAGTGATTCTTGTCTAAGGTTGGGTTGAATTGGTGAGGGTATAGCTTGCCCCAGGAAAATTAGCCACAGGTGCATGCATTTCACACATTCAATGTATGGAAGCCAGCTCTCTTCCCTGTGCCACATTATATTCTGGGAATTTCTGTTTGGGGGCATCCAAAGGTTTCACTTGAGACTTTAATCTGGGATCTGTGGTGCATCATTTGCCACACCGAGGTGTTGGACCGGTGGATATGCAGCATATCTGTATCTCCATTTGGCATATTTCTATCTGTGCTGGCAGTAGAAATTCAGCATATTCGGCATTCCGAAGGTCCTTTGTGGTCTTCGGTGGAGGGAAGTTGTTGATAGCATCTACCTTGTCGGGTAATGGTGAGCATCCATCAGCGCTCACATGGAAGCCCAGAAATGAGACCTTGGAAGATCCATGGACACACTTAGCTGAGTTGACGATAACACCGTAGTCGGAAAGGCACTGGAATAAGATCTGCAGGTGTTGATGATGTTCTTCTAGCAAACCGGAAAATACTAAGATATCATATAAGTAAGGGAAGCAAAAATTTAGGCCTAGGAGAGTTTCGCCAATGAAGTGCTGGCAAGTTTGAGCAGCATCACGAAGTCCAAATGGCATAAATAGGATTTCAAAAAGGCTGAAGGGTGTAATTATGGCTTTCTTATCTATGTCTTTGGCAGCCATTGGAATTTGAGTGAAGGCCTTGGCACAATCAATAACTCTGAATATGGTGCATCCCTGAAAAGCATGGGAGAAATCTTTCAAATCTTTGGATGGGATAGCAGTCCAGGATTGTACGGGTGTCGAGGGCCCTGTAGTCACCACAAGGTCACCAGCTACTATCCTTCTTGCGAACCATGTGAAGTGGAGAGGCGTAAGAGCTGTGTGAGCGACGAACAGTGCCTTCACATACTAGTAGCTCAAATTCTGCCTATGCATCTCGAAGTTGATCCGGGGCTAGATGGCGGGCATGGTGGTAGATCAGTGGTCCAGGTTGTAGGCATATGTGGTGTTTCGTGTGATGGTGGATATCCCGTGGTGGCTGGGTGGTGGTGGAGTCCCTGATGGCCACGTGATACTAGGAAACTCGGCCAGGAGGTCGTGGTAGGATGAAGAACCTGACAGAGCGTGCACACTGTCTTGAGAAGATCGACCCCGATGACCCAATGTAGAATGGCCAGTGATTGTGTCGATGAGCTGAGCAGTGGCCATATGAGGAATGAGTTGAAAGTGGATTAGGAAATCTGCTCCGATAATTGGCTCGGAAACGTCAGCAACGATGAATCTCCAAAGGAAGTCACGAGGGAGGCCGAACTGAAGGCGCAGAAGTAAAGTACAGTAGGTATGGATTTGGCAGTCATTGGCTGTGGAGAGCTCAAGGTCAGTGCAGGTCCATTGTTCGGGGCTTAATTTGACTGGGTAGATTGAGAGATCTGATCCTATGTCTACGAGGAAATGCCATTGGGAGAGGCGGTCGGTGAAAAAGAGGCGGCAGCCTGTGATAGAATGACTCATGGCCGCCATTACGAGTCACCGCTGGTGTTTACCGGATTCACTGCATGGCTGGATGCAATGTCTAGATTCGACCCCAAATTTGAGATGGTAGTAACACATCAAAGGTTAAGCAGGGTGCTGTGAAATGTCTGTGGAGCGAGCGGGATGCGTTAGACATCTGTTCCGAGGTCCGAATCCGCAGGCGCAGAGGTTTCCTAAAACGAGCTTGTATATTTTGCAGCTGCTTCGAGAGTTCCTCAACCCATTGGGCCTATGCAGAACCGCCAGTTGTATGGTGTACTGCGTAGATGGTGGGTGCTGTTGGAGGCGGAACGACAGCGATGATGTGGTCGGCCATATCTGCAAATTCATCTAGAGGACGAGTGGTAACTTGCACTTGCAAGATGGCTTGAGAGTTGAGTGGAAGACGTTGCAAGCATAACGTGCGGAGGAAAGAGTCCTCCACATGTGTGGTGCCAATGAGGGACCGCATGCATCGTAGGAGATGAGAAGGCTTGGTATCACCTAGCTTTTCTGTTAGAAGTTTCCGCACCCGTTGATCCTCAGAGAGAGAGACACACTGTCAATAGATTTTTCAGCGTCTGATAACAATTTTCAGCAGGTGGATTCAGTATAATGTAGCTAATTTCAATGGAAAAATGATGTTTCCCATGATGTAATTGTATTTAGTCTGGTCTGAGGTGATGTGGGCCAGAGAAAATTGTGCTTCAACCTGGGCGAACCATATTTCAGGCTGCGCTGACCAGAAAGGAGGCAGTTTTGGAGTAATGCAGTAGATAACAGCAGTGTCGACACCGGAGGATAATGGAAGCAATGAGACCTGCTGCGATGGGAGGGTTGGCTGCTGTTGTTGTTATTGCAGAGACTCTTGGTGCTTTTCTTGGAGAAATGTTAGTTGTTGGCTGTGGTTTGTTTCCTGTGCGGTGAGTTGCTGTTGGAGTTCCGCAAGTTGTGCCTGAAGTTTGGCGAGTTGCTCTGCGTCTGCCGTGGTCATTTATTGTCAGGGTCACCACTGTAGCGACAGCTATGCTAAATTAATTTCTCACGAAATTGCTGTAGAGGAGGGTTTATTATCACTTCTATATACAGACTGCCTGGGCAGCCGAGATGGCTTGTTTTAATATTGGCACGAACTCTCTGGAATGCCGGAACTTCCTCAAACATTCTGGAATTTATCTGGTACGGACCTAAAAAATACTGGCCGGCACCAAGATTTGAACGCAGACCGTCTGGTTGGGAGTCGAACGCGTATCAACCGGTCCAACACCTCGGTGTGGCAAATGATGTGCCACAGACCATTTTATCAGCCAAGTGATACCTAATAAGCCTGGGAATACCAAATAAGCCGTGTAATACCTAATTATATGGAGATAAACATTCCTTGTCAGCAAGTAAATATAATAATTCCATTTTAAGATGGGGAATCTAATGGAAATAATAATCCATCAACAAGCTGGATCCCCACTTAAAAGCCTTGTGGAGGGCACTAAAGTGCAGCACTCCATCCGTCAAATGGGATGTTAAGCCACAGTCATCTTGGTGTTAGGAGCAGGCTAATACTGATGCCGGGTTTCTCTCCACCCTTCCCTCCCTAGCCTTCCCTCATGGTGCAAATGACCTTAACTGTCAGTCGCCTCCTCCAAATGCCATGCCATACCAGAGGTATAATTAATCGTAGTGGGCATAACTTGGTAGAAATCCATAATCACAGGAATAGAAGGATCAACAACTTTGCTATTTCCACATAGTAATTTATTGACACCGACCATGGTTTCGTTACAGAGTAACATTATCAAGGTGTCCTTCATAATGATCCTCTGTAATTCCTTGATTATGCTACTCTGTAACGAAACCATGGTCGGTGTCAATAAATTACTATGTGGAAATAGCAAAGTTGTTGATCCTTCTATTTCATACCAGAGGTTTAGGGCCTTCAAAAAAACTACAGTAGAAACTGCTGAGGAGAAATTGGAAATTAAAAGTCAAGCAACAACCACATTGCAAATAGATGGCGGGCATTGGATTGCTAGGGACTTACCACAGTCATTTCCAAGCTGCTCTTGCAAAAATGACAAAATCAATTTGTTCTCCTTAATCCTGGCTAACTCTAGAGCAGAATACCCAGCATAGTTTTTGCATGTGATATCTGCACCTCGATGAACCAATAATTTCACAATTTCATATTTATTTTCAACAACCGCTATCATCAACGGTACTGTTCCTGAAATGAAGGAAGTTTACAATTTTTCAATTAATGATTTACAAGTTTCTAATAAGACTTTGAGGCAGAAAATTTGAGTCCGTGGATCTTACACATTTTAGTACAATGCCAAAAGAAACTCTTACCAGTGGGATTGAAAAGGAAATAAGAACCTGCCAAAAAAAAGCGTAAGCTGTCTGTTTAACCTTCTGGGAACACCAAGCGATCAACTGAAAATACATACGTGGTTTGCACCTGAGATTAAAGGACATAGCAGCAGAGGGTGTGCTGGGTGGTTCTATGCCACCACTCAGGGACTCGAGTGCATGAAACCCTCCAGCAACTGTCCAAACTCTCTTCCACCGTACCCTTGTAACCTCAGGTGCAAACCACTTCCCTTCAGTTGATCGCTTGGTGTGCCCAGAATATGGAGTAAAAGATACAGTGTCCGGTGTGATGCGGTGGAAATCTTTGATATTCAGCTTATTAAAACAACTTGTCTGTTTCCACACTATTTTATTTTCACCGACCATGGTTTCGGCAACTTGTGCCATTGTCAAGGTACATAGCCTCGGGTGACAGCCTTTTTATGGTTTTTCACGAGGGGGAGGTGTGTTCATTCCAAGGTTACTGATGACGTCAATGGGCGGTGGATTGGAGGTAGGGTAATGTTCAGAAGGTAAGGTAATGTTTATTTAAATTATGTAACGACCATATGTTCCCATTCCACTCACCCCTTCTGAACATTACCCTACCTCCAACCCACTGCCCATTGACATCATCAGTAACCTCGGAATGAACACACCCCAATAACCCCTCCTCTCCCTCCCTTCCCCCCTCCTGAAAAACCATAAAAAGGCTGTCACCCAAGGCTATGTACCTTGACAATGGCACAAGTTGCCGAAACCATGGTCGGTGAAAATAAAATAGTGTGGAAACAGACAAGTTGTTTTAATAAGCTGAACAGAATATGGAGTGCTGCATCGCCTCCCTAGCGTCGGCCAGATATGTGAACAATGACAACTCCACCCAGCTTCACCCCAAAAACCAAATTAGTGCTGTGATTAAATTTAACCATGGAAGCCTACCTTTAATAATTGTCCAAATTATTCCACTGGGATGTAATGGTTAATGGAAGAGCATTGATTTATAAACTGTTCACAAACCTTGTGAGAATTATAATCATGTTCAATAAAAGTGTGACATTCACCTGAATTAGCTGTTGACGAGCTAGGGTTGGCACCACTATCAATCAGAAACCTTACAACAGGTACATGGCCAAAGGTTACGGCAACTGTGAGGGAGTTGGACAATTGTTCATCATTCATGCGATGGTGACAACATAAAATACGTAAAATGCCAACACTGCCCGATGCAGCAGATAAAGCATAAATATCCCCACCTGAAATTCAGAAAATCATATAGCATTTGCCATGGAATTACTATAGCATTACACACATGATTATTTCATCAGAAAAACATCTTTACCAAATCTGTTTTTTAACGTGATATCAGCACCAAAGGACAATAAGGCTTTGACTACGTCCACATGGCCATAATATGCTCCTAGCATGATTGGCGTCCAACCTATATTATTAGCCACATTAACGAAGTCCTTGTTTGTGCATAAAGAGATTACATCTGATACAATGCCAGCTGCTGCAGCTTCATGTATTGGGAGATTGTTTGAGCAAGACATACCTGAAAATTGACCACTTTAAAACATAAGAAGAGTTTTACATACAATAAATGTGTAATCACAGGTACATGACTATTTGCTTTCTGTAGGCTAGTAATGTAAAGATGCTCAAATCCAATTGATGAGGGCAAAATTAATATGAATTTCAAGCTTTTCTTCCATTTGGTGGCAGGGCTGCCGACTTATAAAAAATATTGGGGGGGCCCATACTCGGGGTGTTGCCCTGGGAAATTTGATAAGTAGTTAGTTTTAAAGTTTTTTAAAAGCATTTTAGAAGTGTCATATGATAAACATTGAAAACCTGAAAACTCGACTCTCGATAACTCGACACTCCGGTAAAATCGACAAGCCTGACATCTTTTCTTCCCCCAATAACAACATTTTGGCGAGGCTTGAGCCCCCTCAAGCCCATGGAGTCGGCGCCACTGTTTGGTGGTATAAAAATTAGATCCATTACATTCTGGATGCAAGTACGTAACAAGATTCCAGCGGTACACATGGATCCTCACTTCGGGGGAGAGCTCCCTAATATTTACCCATAACGTGAATTCTATTAGCAACTCTAAACATTGCTTTGGCCCGATGTACAATACTATACCTAGTATGACAAGGTTGCAGCCCATGGGAAATAAATTGTGCATATTAAAAATAATATAAATCGTTCACGGCTGCAATACTCAACGATTGTGTAGGGGTACAAAATATGAGGGGAACCTGCAGTCATGCCAGATGAGAGGTATTTCTAATAATTTCACTGCATTTGTCCAAATATTATCGGAATCAAATGGATCGAACAAAATTAATAAATAGACTGCCTTCATCAATAATTGATAAAATTTTTCCACATTACTTATAAGTACTATTTAAGACAGTCTTATTTTAATTAAATTACCTATAATTATTTACTTAAGTAATTACTTAAGTAATTTAATTCAAATAAGACTGTCTTAAATAGCAAAACAAGATAAAACTATCGCAACTGCACCTAACAGTAAATGTCTACGGCAATAACTTGACTTATGACGTTTCGTTCACATTAAATTATGCTTAGCATTCATTAGTAGCATAGTAATGGTCTTTTGTTTTGTGCCATATTACTGAGTCTGGCATTTGCTTACTTTAAATACATTTAAGTGAAACGTTTACACATCCTCAAAGCGTCAGAGTAGCCGTAGCTCGGTTATAAACATATCTATTATGATTTTCTCGTATAATAGGAATTACTTTATGTTGTTCCCAACAATTAATCAAGCAGCTTCCACGGGACTAGCTCCTAGATAATTGTATCTTCCGCTATCTATAATACATAATTAATGGAAAACAAGTGTTTACTGTTATCATAACCAATTTCACTAAATATTTATTCAATGATCACAATTATGCCACTTAGATAGAAGAAATATGCGCCAACTCACCTCTTGCCATCGAAATTTGAGTAACGACCCACGACGGCGAGATGAATCAGCTGCATCCAGTGATTACACTCACGCCGACCCACGAAATATCTGCGGGCATGAATGGCATGAACACAGGCCCATGCCATCCATGCTTACAGAAATCATGATGATTCATGATAATCTTAGCTTCACACATTTGAGATGGTCTTGAGCTTGGCGCGAAAGGCGTGATGTTGGCAACAAAAGAAAACAACAAAGGCTAACACTTGAAACGCGTTATTCGACATTGGACGTCAAATTTCCAGGATTTCTGTCATTTCTGTGTACAATACAGTCATTTCGGGAAGTAAATTTTTGAATATGTTTGTCTCCGACGCAAACTTTTTCGAGTCCGATTTAGTGAAGCTAAGAGTGATGAATGTAGACGGAGAATTATGTCAGGTTGAGGTGGAACCTAGTGAAACGATAGAAAATTTAACATTTCGTGTTGTAAATATCTTTTTGAAGTTAGATGAGCCATCTAAAAGCCGGCACCAGTTCAAATTGGTTGCAATTTCCAGCAGTAAAGTTCTTACTGACGACAGATCAGTTGCTTCTGAAGGATTAAAGAATGATGGTAATGCATGTGAGGTTATATCTTGATGCAGTGGAGTGAAGGCAACGGAGTGTAAGGTTTGTTGTATTTCAGATGAAATATTACTTGTACCGCGAAGGCAACCACCTAGCATGGAACCAGTAACGGACCAAAATACTAAAGGGCCTAAGCAAAATGATATCGATAAGGCAACTGCGAAGCTTAAGGAAAAAGTGAAGGAACGACGCAGATTGTCCATGGAATCGTCAACAGATGTGAGAATTAATAATTTAAAAATTCTTGGTAGTACTCCGATTTATGATTTGAGTTTATTGCGTATTTGAGCCTCTCGCTGAAAATAATGCTGTTCATTTTGCATAAAATGCTAATGGTTTTAGTACTTTAAAGTGGTAAAGTATTTGTAATTTTTAAGGACCAAAAAATGTAGAAATGATCAAATTACCCTGTGATTTTCCTTATTTGCGATGAAAGATTACACGTATTTAAGTAATTTTATTAGTTATTTTCAGTAGTAATAACGTTCAATCTAAATGCTTAGTTTCAGAGTGAATTGAAGAAAGTAATTATCTCGATTGTTGAAGCTGCTGCCAGAGTGTTGGCTCATACTCCTCAAGCAAACCAAATCATAGAGTTAATGAGGGAAAAGCAATATCGGAAGTCAGATCAAATGTTAGATGGTAAAGGATGTGCCATAATATCAGAAAGAAATGAGGCTGCACAAGGAAGTGTACCAACTGCCTTACCTGGGAGAACTACAAGGCGTCCTCCAACACCAGATCCTAGCGTTGTTGCTCGTTTTGTTGATATGGGATTTACAGAAGATATGGTGTTGCATGCTCTACGTATTAGAAGGTAGGAAATGTTTTGATTCTCTGTGAATTAGCTTGGTTATTATAATTACGTATTAAATTAATCTAAATAAGCTTCTGCTATGACCTTGCGTGAGAAATCCTTGAATTGAAATTTGAGACTGGAGTTAATGGCCCTATTTTTTGAATTCCTGGCTTCTTAAACTATTAGCAGTATAAGTATGTGATACCCTTATGACTGATTAAGTTATGCTGTCAAATTAATTGTGGATATCAATTCCCAAGTGTTTAGTGTCGGTGTTTTACAAGGAAATGGGATGAAACTATGTTTTTTGTGGTGTATAGAGGGCATATATGAGGGTGAGAGCCTTATATGAGGGTGAAAAGTTCCCCCTCCAGGATTAAAAAAAATATATTTATGATGGTATGAAATGGGTGTAATGGAGGGCCAAAACATAGTAAGAAAAAGAAATGGAAAAAAGTGGCCAAAATTGCTTATTTTAATTTTTTTCGCAATATTCCACCACCTAAATTTTTTTCCTATACACTAGCTGAAAGGTATTTAAAAACGCCCTCAGGAAACATTTTTTCTGTGTGACCCTCTCAAAAATATTCTATGAATACATGCGTTAGCAATTTTCAAAGTGACGCCATTTCTCCTACTCCGGTTGAAAATTCTTTAAAACAATCAGACATTTCTCCATTGAAAAAAAACTTCAAATGCCGCAAATTGCATTGAAAATTATGCTTTCTAGTGCGAGATATCTAAAATATGTAGAGTGTAAATCGAATTTTTAAGCTGGCCGGCCCCAGTGGGCCCTTAGCGGGCTGGAAGTGTGAGAAGGTTAGTCCATTTTGATCCCAAATTGTATGCCCTAAGTACGAGAAAAATCCTGGAAGGGGGACTTTTCGTCCTCTTACAAAGCTATGCCCTTTGGATCCTATTTGTGGGGCTGGCATACTTGGAACTACATCTTTTGCTTCGTATGTTTCATGATATAAAATAATTTACAGTTGACTAATTTTAATAATGGATTAATATCTTGTAACATTATAATTGCTCACCTTGAAACACAAATACAGTTGAAACAAAATTAGAACACTTTTAATAGTTATCCCAGCGAGCATATCAGAAGCGCCAACGCGCACACCCGCACGCCACTCCTTTTCCAACCATACTCCCCGATTCTCTCTCCTGCACCGTCAACAACAATTGATCTATTCTATTTTTGCTGTTCATTATCGCCTGCATCATTGTCTTCACTGTCCCATCAATAGGGTGGTTTCCTATTTTTTTTTACTGCCTAAATCGAAAGATTATTACTCCTGGAGTACGTATTTCACGCTTTTGGATTTTTAAATGACGATATCTATTTTTCGCGATTAAATGAAAAGTGAAAAATTTCAAGCTCATTAAAACACGACTGGTAAGTATGAATGCTGGGAAAACTCCATGTGACATCGTTCGACGCAGGAAGCTAGCAGGTAGCAGAGAACCATGCTAGCTGGTAGCGCTTGGCTTAAATAAGGATTATTAATAACTTATCAAACGAAGAAAACTTTCCGACCTAAGCCAGTTTTAATAGGTAATTATTAAGACATGTTTCCCTGAGCTCAGTGCCTCATGCATGCATTGGTAATCTCAGACGATGTAAAACTCATATCCTCTCGTGTAGAAACTAGGTCCTTGTGACGTCACGTGGAGTGGCATCTCATGGGCGCCAATCTGGCCTTTTTCAAATGAGGATAAAATTGACCCTTGCCATTCGTCTAAACCGGTACTTCTAAAACCAAATAATTTGTATATTAGGAATACACTAATGGTGGGTAACGAATCGCAATCAATGCCTTTTGTTTTCTTTGATTAAGGAAAGTACCCTATTGTCACATTAACATTCAACCCAAAATAACTCAAAATTAATTGTTACAATGTGAAAAGTAACTTCCATCCTCGTTGAAAATGGCTCGTAATAGGAGGTAATACCACATTGGAATACCGCCACTTATTATTCACTTCTTTGCATTAAAATGTAAAAATTGATGTACTTGGTGAAAGATTGCATCGAAATTTTGTCCTAAAATTTTCTGCCTTTCATTTGTAACTCAAATTTGGAAATTTATTCTCTTTCTTCCCATTTGGAGTAATCATCCATCAGAATTTCACCTCTACCATAGTATAAAAATAGAGTCATATGTTCACTTTCATCAGGCACATAGCCAGACATTTGCTTCATGATGAGTGGTATGCGGGTTGCCTATATTTAATTTGTTTCCCAATTTGCCAATTGTAAAACCAAGATTTTCATTACACCAGGAATATATTTCATTAGCATTATACTGAATGTAAAATTTTGTTGTTGGTTATCGGGCAAACATTATGAAATATATGTATCAAAAGACTGAGTGTCTTGAGGATTGGTGCCCCAGGGCTATAGAGTTTCTTCATATGATGCATCGCAGATAGTCGCCTTTGGGGAAAAATTTCATAGGGTGCTTTGGGGGGTGAACCCCGCATGTATATTATTCAGGCATTCCCTAATCCTCCCTTCTCTAATGTCTACATGCCTGCCTCACATACTTTTCTTAGTGAAATTTTTTTCTATTAGCTGTAAAGTTTTTAATTTTATTAAATCATTCTGATATATTATATTTTCCTTTTTCTAAGAATGAATCAAGAGCAAGCTTTGGAGTGGCTTTTGGAAAATTTGTCCTCTGAGGCTGGTAGTTGGTCAACAGCTGATGATGACGAAGTTGACCTTGAAGATGATGCTGACTTGGCAGTCGTTGAAAGTGTTGAAAGTCAAGCCAGCTGGGCGAATGATATCAGTAGTGACTCTCTAGAACCTGATCAAGACCACTTCCTTATCAGTGGAGCTAGTGAAGCCCTGGGCAGGCCATCTGGAGCCAAGGAATTATTTCCCACTGAAGTTGAGGTACTTGGTTGTATTATTTTTTTTTTTGCTTTCTCCTTCAGGAAAAACTGCTTATAACATGCCTCACTAAGCTACTGCTTCAGATATATGGCATACTCCATGTCCCTCTAGACATAACATAATGATTTTGATGGCTACTTATGGGTGACTTTTTGGAAAAATTCATCCTATCAGCTGCTGTGCTGAAAGAGAATATCAGTTTATTTTAGTAACTGACATTAAACAAGATTACAGACAATGCATTGAAAGTCAAAATAACATTTTGAAGTTTTATAATACAAACAAAAGGTCTAGCAGGTTAAGATGGTGAAAAATACCCCTAGATATTTTGAAAAATAAAAAAAATATACACTCAAAGTGCATAAAAAATTATGTTTTTCCCCAAAGTTTTAGGCCTTAGTAATTAAAGTTAACCCCAAAAGAAATTTAAACATGATTTTTAATTTTTTATGCTTACCTCCAGTTTAATTTTTTTTATAAAATGTTATCTGGATTTTAAATTGTATGTATATGGTCTTACGTTCTGCAACCCTGTTTTGTTTTTATTTTGACCGAAAACAAAAATTTTACGAAAGTTTGAAACTTTGTAAATTATATTAAAATTTTTAATAGATATGCCAAAAAATATATGTAAAATGTTAGGCCCCTCACATACTAGCAACTATTTAGTTTTAATGAAACACACTGCATTGACTGGTCTTGTGCACACGACTTTTTAGTTGCGGCATCTAAAAAGTTGCCCGTACACGGGGCCACAGTCAATGCTGTGTGTTTCATTGGGACTTCCTCAAAGCAACTAAACAGTTGGTTTGTAAAAGTTGCGAGAGGGTGGGGGAGTAGAGAGCACGATTGGTCACTTACCACCCAGCTAGGCTGAGATAGTTTGACAAGACGCCTGCGGAATCCTCAGAATGAATAAGAAAAGCCTGAAGCATAATAACACCATGGCAGGGAGAGAAACCTAAAAATTGAAAGAAAATGACAACATCACGATTTTACCAGCAGACAAAGTCAACACGACGGTCGTCCTAGAAAAAGAAGTATATGATAAGAAGATGGAAGCAGGGGCACAGCCAGGAATCAAGGCTGGGGGGGGGGGGGGTTTAGGTGCAACTTATACCGGGGTGTGTGGTGGTATGGAATACCCACCAGGATAAGCGGTAGGTGCGAGATTTATCAATTGCGGAATTTTAAGATAAATGGTTCAAAACGGTGAGTTTTTTGGCTTTCTGAGGGATATTTTATTAATCCTATCACTATTCTTTTAGTAATATCAATCCAATTAAGTAAAACGGATTAAACTGCAGCCTGCAGTAGAAGAGGCAAAATCATACATGAAAAACTCTCAACATTTTCTTCGGATTATTAGTGGCATCAAGGTCAAAAAAGAAGACATCCTAGTCAGCTTTGATGTGACATTGCTCTTCACAAATATTCCTTGTGACGAGGCGATAAATGTCAAAGACAGATTCAGAGAAAACTTCGCCGAGCTGGCAGAAATTTGCCGTAAGAGCACTTTCTTCCGGTGGAGGAATAATTTTATCTACAGACGTCTGGAGCAGCGATGGGTTCCCCTCTCTCCCCAGCAATTGCAAACATATTTATGGAACACATAGAAGAAACAGCAATTCAGAATGCCGCCCTCAAGCCTAAGATTTGGGTCAGATATATCGACGACACTTTTATAATTTGGAAGCACGGCAAGGAAAAGCTTCAAGAATTTTATACTTATTTGAACGGGATTAACGACAACATAAAGTTTACAATGGAGGTGGAGGAAGACAGAAAACTTCCATTCTTGGACGTTCTCGTGGAAAAGAAGACTGATGGAACATTGGGGCATACAGTGTATCGAAAATCAACAGCAACAAATCGGTACCTGCTCGCTTTATCTCACCATCACCCAGCCCAAGTAAATGGAGTGGTCAACACCTTGATTCACCACTCCTACACGATAAGTGACCAGAACAACTTTGCCGAAGAGAGGCAGAAGCTAGAGCCCATTCTATGGGGAAATGGATTCGACGACAGAGTTATCTCTCGCACATTTACTAAAGTCATCAAAATGAACGAGATCAAAAACAACACCGCAGAAGCTGCAAACTCCTCTGTTAATGACCTCAGTGACCAGAAGAAAGCCTTCCTGCCTTACATTAAGGGGACGACTGACCTAATAGGAAATATCCTACGAAAATTCCAAAAAGGACAATCTTCTCGCCTCACATACAGATAAAACATCTCCTAAACACCGTCAAGGATAGAACTCCACGACTAGTGGAAGGGGTCAACCAAATTCCTTGCCAGACCTGCGGGAAGAACTACGTCGGCGAAACAGGCAGATCAATCAAAACACGCCTAGAAGAGCACGAGAGAACGATTTGACTGGGGCAATCAACAAAGTCCACGGTAGCCGAACACGCAGCGCTTGGCCACACAATCGACCTCAAGGAAGCCAAAGACCTTGCCAAAGTTAAAGGTTTTAAACAGAGACTCGTCAGAGAAGCCATTGAAATATCCAAAGAAGAAAAGAACAATTTCAACAGGGACACGGGCATTAAAGTTAGCTGTACTTGGCAGCCCGTAATGAGAATAAACAATCAGCAACCCACTCCTACAACCTCCCGCTCCCCTCCCCCCACCACCTGACACAGATACCTATATAAAAGATTTTAAATTCCCAACTCTTCATAATCCCTTGAAAAAGCAACCAGCATCGGTCGGGAAACGTTGGGACCACCCAAGAATTGACGCGGCGACATAGCCCAAAAGTTTTTATTCATAATAACGAGCACCCGCAAAATTTTTAATGAAGAATCCTTGTATGTTGTCAGTGCATGCACATCTTTTTTGTCCTTCCATGTCACTGCAGCAATTCCATTGCTGTACGCTATCTTTTCCTCCCCTTTTCTCAACTTTACATTTTTGAACTCTACCGGCATATTTCTTCCATTTACCCTAATGCCAAAATGTGCCTAATGCATTAGTTTTCTCATCAATCAATGTTAGAATATGATCAGGTGATGTGTACCAATTATCTAATGCCACAGTGTAACTGTTGGGAAAGTAGGGATGCAAAAGTTCTAATAGTATCACTGAACTATGAGGTATTCCTTCTGCACCTGGTGGTTTTCTTCCAACATAAATTGAATACTGTAGGCAGTATCCTGACACGCTTTCACATATCTTGTAATATTTTATTCCAAATTGAGCATGTTTACTTGGATTATATTGCATATACATAATGCATTGTCATTTATTCCCTTTCCCCATCTTTTCCTATCCTTGTATGCATTCTAGGATATGTGTATGTACAAAAATCCAGTGATCTTGTAGATCAGCAGCAATAGGGGGAAAACCCTTTTGGAGATATTTAGATCCATTTACCTCTTTTAGTGTCGCAGTGTGTGGTGCCAAAATATTATTTGCCATGGACTCACATCACTCACTCAATTCTTTACCCTAAGGTAGGCTTATATAGGTGAGGGTCAAGCTTGCCCCAGACTAATCTGTTGGCATGTGAATTTCACACATGCAGTGTTAAAGGGCCTTCTACACCACATCACACAGCAAAGATTTTTTTTAATTTATGGATTTTCGAATAATTGCCTGGATTCGAACCTGCTATTCCCTGGTGAACCCTTCAGTTATCCTTGTCAATCATCCTTCAGTCAAAGTATAATCGTTGGTACAGCCAGTCTCTAGTTGGGTTCTTGGTTGAGAATGACTTAGCAATTTCAAGCATATAACTTCTTGAGTAATTTAATTGTTCTGTATAGCTGATAAATACCATTACGAAACCTCTCATATGTCTCTATCTGAGAGAAAGAAAATAAGAAAGGAACATTGCAGAACACAGGCGTATGAGGTGGTGTGTAAATACAGAAAATGTATTTAATGAAAAATTTCCTTTTTTTTTCAGGGTAATGATTCGGAGCAATCTGGACAAAAATCTTGGTCAGCAGCAGAATTGTTACGTTCTTTTGAAGCTTTCAAGAAGCACCAGTTTCGTCCTTCTCCCAAAGCCATGAGTGCACTTTTAGAGATGGGATTTTCTGAAGATAAAGTCATTGAGGCATTAAAGGCCACGGGAAATAGTCAAGTTGCTGCAGTAAGTTGAAAGATTACCTCATACATGCAAGATTTGTGATTTTCAGCGATTGGTGGAATTAATCCATCTGCTTTTCTGAAGTTTCAAATGCAGGAATGTCATGTTATCCATATCTCTGATGATGATTTTTTTAAATAAATTTTTGAATGCTTATATTAAACAAGTTGTTGACTGAAAATGAATTTTTTCATTTAAAAATCAAGATAAAATAAAAAGTATTTAATAAAATAGAAAAATGATCTATTAATGGTAATTTTAAAATTGAATTGTGTATATATATTTTGCTCTCAGCTGTACATCAATTGTACGTGTAGTATTTGGCATCATGTGATTGCACCTATTTAAGAAAAATTTTAAGCATGGACGCAAAAGAATTTATTTTTTAGTACACTAGGAAATTGATGATCCAGAATGCTTGGGACCAGATTCATTCTGGATTAATGATATTTATGGTGAATAGATCGGCTACTTACATGTAGGCAACACTGCATCACGGAAAATGTTTTTTTTTTACATGCATTGGCATCAACGGAAATGATATATTGTGGAATTATGGGCCAAGTAATGAGAAAAGCTAGGGATGTTTGAGTACTCGAAAATTTGAGTCGAGTCTAGTAGTTGGTAGTCAACGTGAGTGTTTTGAGTAGTGTTACGAATGTTGAGTCGAGTAGTTTTGGTCACAGAGCTGTCGAGGCCAGTGAGTTCAGAAATCTGCTGACAGGAGGCGCTATCATTAAGCCCATGTAATAATATCTTTGTTACAGTCAATAAGTCATTCTTATGCCTTGGTCCTGAAGTTTCAGCTTGTTGTATATGTAGCAGTCAGGTGTCGACGTCGGCGACAAAAACCTTTCCGTCAGCCACAGCGGGCGACCTGGAGGCGTTTTTGGAATAATCAAAGTAAACACCTGCAACGCTCATATTTTACTGTGCGATACTTATATACCCTACCGCACTTTCTTAGGTCAAACACTGGAAGAATACGTAAAAATTGTTTAAATTTCTAGGAATAAACATGTAACTTTTCGGCTTTAGAGGACAATGCCAGTTTTTCCCTGTTTGACGTCACAAATAGTGCCATCTTTTTGCCTATTTGAATATTATTTACATCCGATGTTAATTTTCATTTATTCCTTTGCTGCATTTTGTTTCCTTCTTGAACTAACAAAACAAGAGTTGCTAAGGTTGATTAAACAAAGTGAGAATTTAAGAAAAAAAATTTTGGTCCTTATGGCTAAAGCTAAGTTCTATAGTTCGTTTTTGCATCTTCCAATTTAAGTCCAAGAAGATTCAAGATCCTTAAAAATCGTTGACATAATTTTCAATAAAAATTCCTACAGTTCTCAACTATAGCAATTTTGTCAAGAAAGTACTTGTCCAGCGTCACACGTAGTGAAAGAATATTTTCGGCAGGCAGTAATAATGTAAAATGGAGACGTCAAAACCTGCTACCTAATCATGTAGAACAATTGACTTTTCTGCGTGAGAATTTGAAAAGATCAAATATTAAATGATTCATTTACGTATGTAATCGTTATTACAGTGGCGCAAATGATTTTATTCAGGGCTCTTTCCAGCAGTTTGTATAAATTTATAAAATAAATTCACATCATATTTCTAGAAGTTAGTTCATTTCAATTGTACTCATGGAACTGTTTAAGACATATTTATTTTCATTCATTTCCTAATTCTGACACAATTACCATAAACATTTGTCATTATCTTTTTCTTTTTACATCAAGCTATGCATTCAGAATAGCAAATCCTCAAGGGGATTGGAAAAATGATAATAAGTTGGTGCAACATTGTCATATTGCCATATCCAGAAATGACCAGACTCGATTCGATACTCGTGAGTATTTTTCAACTCGACTCGATACTCGACTTGAGATCAAAAAGCATTACTCACCCATCCTTAAGAAAAGCTTAATCAATTCCATAATATTTATGATTAAACGTGATTAAAAAAGATTCAACACATTTGAAAAAGTTCTTCGGCGATTAATTGTGGAGGTAAAGAGGACGCCACATATCAATGGAAGGAAAATGGGACAACATTTTTTAAATGTGACTAGAACATCAGTATTTTGTCCCTCCATATTTTTTAACCATTGCTGTGAACATACCTGGTATGTTCGCACGACAGGCTGCGGTGAACGTACCTTTTATTCCTCCCTGCCATGCGCTCAGTACTTTCGCTGGTTAAGATGCTGCCATGGAGCAGGTACTCCCAGGATGGGCATGGTACACCCTCTGAAGGGTTACTGATCTGGAACTCTTTCCTCGACGAGCTCACCCTCTCTGGCCCGTCTCTTGGACCCTCCGAGTGGGGGGCCTCCCTCCCAAAAAGTGACCGCTCTGACTGCGATTTGAAAATCAATCAATCAATCCGATCATCAAAAAATTATTGTTTGCATCCCACTCCTGCCAATCAAGCAGCCAAGTACGTCTTTGAACCGTGTTTCTGCGATGAAAAATAACAATTTTGTTAACTGTGCTAAAAACGTGGATGCCATGTGATCGGAAAGATATCATGTGTTTTTTAAACTTCTTTTTTTTTACTTTTTGGCCTCGAATACTCTGCAGACCTTTTCTGCTTTGGGTACTAAATTCAAATCCTTGCCACCGCTCCAAACCGGTTCCAAGACTTTATGCAATTGGTTCTCGATACTGGTTCCACAGGGAAGAACCGGCATAACCGAGAACTGGGTACGGGAACCAACCCATCTCTAGTAATAATTAAATCCTCCAGTTGAAGATAATCCACCTTCGATTAAGTTGTAACCAATTGTGGATTTTGACTCTTAAATTTAATATTCGCGGTAGCAATTAATCTCATTCCTTGGATTCCCATCATCCCAACAGATTTGCCCATTGAGATTTAGTGAATTCAATTTCCAATACGTGTGGCATTCACAATGGCGATTAACAAATAACAAGGTGAGTGTTTGTGGCCTAAATCTTGAAAATCCATGTTTTTCTCATGGTAAAATAAGTGTGGGATGTTCACGCGTTGGTAAACCATCCCTTTTATTTGTTCGTGCACCTGATAACAAAACAAAAACTGTTGTATATCAGAAGGTACTTGACTCAAAGAGAATAAACCTGAATGTTAAGGGTACACCGTGGTACGTTTACGCAGTGCACTTCCCCCAACCGAGTTATAACTAGCATGCCACGAGTATATGACATTTTAATGCTGATCCCTAGAGGCTATTTTCATGAGATTTTGAGCGTCAGTCAATTATCGGTCTAGCATGGCGAAAACGTGCCCCAAGAACGGATTTAACTTTATTAATTGCTTTATACGACCACAATGTCTTAAATTTCCTAAGTTAAAACATGAAAATTTAAAAATTCATTGAAAAAATCTTTATGTGCATGCCTTGGTCTACTTCCCCTGTGTAGTTTGAATCGAGAAAATATATTTCTGACAAGCAATTGTTATGCTTATTTAAATTTTTTTAAATTTTTTATCATTTTATTACCATTAGCTAAATATTATTAAAATCAGTACAGCCGCTCTTGACTAATAAATGGTGTAACTAAACTGTTCAGTGATTAATAGGCGGTACGAAGTTTGCCGGGTCAGCTAGTTAATCTTATAAGTGCAGAGAATGCGAGTATTTTGGAAAAACTACTTGGTATTAACTTCCTAATTATCTTCTGAATCACTACTCTGAATGACTCATACAAGGAGAGGCCCATCAGGCTGCGGGCTTCTCTGTGGGGGTCGCCCACCTAACGACCAACTCGAGAGCATAATGTAGGATGGCCCTCCTCTCCTCTCATGTAACTTCTTATCTCGACAGCAGGTTGAAAAAATTAGGAAGGCTTAAAAATGTTTTGAGAACGTCTACTTGTGAAAAGGAATTGACATGTCCTACTACTGAAAAAGTCCTGCATTTGAAACAACAGGCTATTTCACTCATGTATTTATTTTTGATAGATATGTTTCCCTATTCCGTAAAGTACTGCATAAAGTATGCATAGTTTATTGTTAGAAAATGAGTGGTGCTGAATTCTTTGTTGCTGTACTCTATGAGGACACCATAATAGACATTTTGTACTGGAAATTGAATTGCAATATCCCTCCATCTATTTTTTTCATTGTCTCTGTCTTTAGTGTGAGTGGCTGTTGATGCACAAGAAAGCAGGAGCATCTTCTGCCTCCTCATCTTCATCTTGGGAAGAAGCTGATGAGGGTTTGGATCCCAACTCCCCTGCATATAAAGCTATTCTATCTGAACCTTTGGTACAGCTAAGTCTCACCAATCCTAAACTACTCTTAGGTAATTTGATTTCAAAGCTCTTTATTTTATAGTTAAATTGCTTGCTTCTACTTCAGTAAACATATCTTCAAGTTTACAGATCACTGGCACTAATAGGAATTATAAATTGCTTACTGTTGTAAAGGAGATCACATGAGTTAACTATTGTGGTATTATTTTTCAATCTCTATTGCGAAGTCCCTATTGCACTCTGCATTATATTTCTAAAAGGATTATTTGAGTGGATTGCACTCTTTAACTTCTGCAAGACCTATGCATTTTCTACATAACTTCTTTAGATTTCTATTCAGAAGTCTTGTTTCGTGTTTCAAAGACTATCAGCTTAAGTTTTTGTCGTTTAGCCACTACAATCTAGACAAGGGCTGATTGTGATTTTAAAAATGAGGTTTTAAAAGTATGTGACCCTACCTGAGAGTCAAAATAAATTCCTGAACCGAGGCTTTAAATTCTGGCCCACACTCCCATAAAAGTGGCTTATTTGTTTTTTGTTAAAAATCATTTTCCTTGAATTTACTGTCCAATTTATCTACTCTTTCATGGTGATAATCGTAGTTTCTCTTCACAAACTTGAAGCACTGTTTTCTTGCGTCCAATTTGCTGTGCCTCAGACTGTACATATTGCCAATTTGAAGCAAGGATGCTAATGCAATCTTCATTGCCTTCCCAGTTGTTTTCAACTTGTATGATGTTTATAAATAATTATGTGTTACTTATGAATGATGTTATTATCTTATTCTCTTTCCAGCATATCTTTCCATTTTAGAGACCCCATCAAGTGTAAGTGCATGGATAAATGATGTTGATGCTTCACCTGTGCTTAACCAGATTTTCAAGACGTACAATGCAGAAAAATATTCCATACAAACTCCAACTCCTGAAGGAGAGGATGTTGCAAGTCCTGACAGTGTAGTCAATGCAGAAGGGGAGGAAACTGGCGAAGAAAACACTGAAATTTGATATTCGTATCATTTTTTCAGTTTTATCCCTTCATTTTATGCTATAAATTTCTAGTCAACCTTTAAATACTTTTTGATGCCTCTGTTTTAAGTAAGTGTGAAATTCGTGTTTTTTCTGCTTAAAACTAACTTGTTATATGCTAAATTTATTTGATCTCTTTTTACTGACTTATTTTTGAAAAAATCAATGGAAAGTGATTTGCAACATATTATTTATTGATAACCAGAAATTGGGTTTAAAATAAATTATTGAAAAGGTATTAGAATGAACTGTTCCATAACTATTGGATTCAGTAATCTTAAATTCATGAGTAAATGGTGAATTATGCAGCTTATCCATTTATTTGAAATGAGTTATGAAATGGATTGAAATTTGGGCTGTTTATTAATATACAATGTCTGGATAATGTCATCATCATCAGTGTAATCCATCCAAAGATATAGAATATATTTGTGCAGCTTTTATTGCACTTTAAATATGTATTTGATTATTTGTTTGGGCTTCAAAATATTATTTTGTCCCTTGAATGCCTCATCTTGTTATTCTGTTTTCATTTAGTGAATCATTTTCTGTGTATTTACTTGGAATCGAATGACGTTACAAGAGCACAGGAGTATGAACTGTTCCATTGAGATGGTTAAACCCCTGTAGGTATGAAAAAGACACCAAATGAACTACTGAAATGTCTAATGAAAAGGAATTTGATTCCACTTAAATAAACATGTAATAATTGCTTGCTAATGGAGTATTTTCAAATTCTAGAAAAACGTCTACAGTTATTCTGGACCACAAAATAGTCCTTGTAAAACAGTCCACAGCAAGTATTTTACTTAACTGGATACATAGTTTCATTTACCATAAAAATAAAACTTTCCATATAGAAATAAATACTAAAAATTTTCCACAGTTATAAAATATATTACAACCTGGCACAGTTCTATGTGAGAGGGAGGTTAGGTAGTGGTGGAAGGGGTGAATTAAAAGGACGGAGGGGAAGAGAGGGAGGCAGAGAGAGAGGGAATGTCAGTAGACCAAACTACTTAAGAAAAAAGTTCCGTAATAAATGTAGTGAGCAAAATACAAATTGTCCCTAGGACACAACAAAACGCACAAGACAGAGGTAAGAAGCACACACAAACAAAGCTTCGTTACTTCTTTCGTTACTAATGCTTCATCCCCTGTGGGAATATTTTCCATGAACCGAATTAGAGCTGCTTAAAATTTTATTCTAAAGGTGAAAACATTACTCCGTGATTTCTCGCTGATGACTCATTTACATTCATCAATTTCTATTGCGCAGTACCGTTATTCTACCTGATATTGTTGAAAATTAGCTAAGAAAGCTATTAAAATCGCGGGATTATCAGAATAATGTAGTTTAAATATATGCCTCGAACAAAAATTTCGTGGGAGAAGCAGGAGAAGAAGAAAAAATGATGAAAATCGCATCTGAGTTGGTAAAAATCGCCCTTGAATTGGAGAAAATCGCGATTAACACGAAGTTTTTTTTTCCATTATGAATGGTGTTATCATAAGTTTGAAACCCTCTACCTTGTACCCTGTTGTTTAAAAACTTTTCCCTTCTGATTTTGGACCCCCCAAATTTTGTCACTTTCTCATCGCATACCGACCTGTGTTTCACCCGAAAATGCTTCAGTATGGTGAGGTGGATTTAGCACTTCCTCGCTATAATTTCACGCAAACAGTGCACGCACATGGCATACATTGGTTTTCCTTATTTCAATAGAAATGTTTCTACACAATGAAAGACATTTTTATCAGTATATCGTTAAAGTAAATTGCAACTGACAAAGGAGAGGTGGGGGGGAAGGAGCGTGCTCTCTCTGTATTTCAAGCAACAATGGATTTATTTGAAAAATGAAGTTTTTTTTCTAATATGAAGGGTGTTTATATTAGTTTGAAACCCTCTACTTTGAACCGTGTTGTTTAAAACTTTTCCCCCCTGATTTTGTACCCCTCCTAACAAAATTCCTGGCTACCCCACTGCCATCGTCTGAATTCAAATTTTCCTCAAGCACGTTTCGCCCAAATTTTGTCACTTTCTCATTGCATACCAACTTGTGTTTCACCCAAAAATGCTTCAGTTACAATGAGGTGGATTAAGCACTTCCTCGCGATAATTTCACGCCACAGTGCACGCACATGGCATACATTGGTTTTCCTTATTTCAATAGAAATTTTTCTACACAATGAAAGACATTTCTATCAGTATATCATTTAATTAAATTGAACTGCACAATCAGCAACACAATTAACAGTATTTAAAACAGCATTAGCATCACGTGCGACAAGGTGATCGACCGCTCAGCATGAGGAAGGGGTGGGCAGCAGAAGCGCGTAAAGGAGAGGTGGGGGGAAGGAGCACGCTCCCTCCGTATTTCAAGCAAAGAGTCACAAATGAGGGAGTCAAGGACGAACAAGTCGAATCTTGCTTCAGTGACATCGTTGCCTTCAAAGCAAAGCCGGGTGCGCTACATAATATATTCAGTTGGTGTTTCCAATCCGTCTCTACTTGTTTCAGGGGTTAGTACTGCGCTTGTTTCTTTGACAACTGTGCTGTTTGGACATTGTTGCATATTAGTATAGTCTAATTATAAATCGAAAACTTAGTGGTAATCAATTAGAGCTGAAAAATAAATAAAAATATTGTCATGAACACATGGCGTTCGGTCTAATTCTTTTTTAAATCTTGTGCATGTTGTCTTAATTGTCAATGCTATCGAGACATCTTTGGGTCCAGAAAGTAACTCACTTAGCATTTGTCATCTAGAAACAGAGAATTGAAGCAGCTAGGCCATAAAAGGTCAGTTGGTGAGATGGGGTAGGGATGAATCACGCTTCAATTGTTCTCGTATAATTTATTATTTTCCTTAGAAGACAATGATTTATGGTCCGTGCGATTTTCGGAAATAAAAAAACACAACAGAGGCATTGGCTGATGGATAGCAGAGGGTGGTTTTCTGAAATCTGCGACGTTTTTACTTTTGACGTGGTTATTATCCTACGATGCTGAGATTCCCCAGATGATTGTTCAATCTCTTGGGAAGAGTCACACTATATGCCAATCGTATTTTGCCTTTCCATTTTATTTTCACGGCATATTTTATTTCCATGGCTGCAATTCTGCTACGTAACCTCTGCTAGAGCTCTCAAACAAAACGTTTCATAAGTAGGACAAGAATCGCATGCGACAGTGCATTCGAAGAGAGAATTGGAACTCTTTCCACCCTTATGGGGCATTACATTAGCTGAATCTATTATTTAAAATTTCGGATCCAGATCTGATGTCTTCCATGACTTTGGATCCACTGTATCTGATGAAGGGCAATATCCGCGGATATTTGGATCAGAGGTATCCGATCCGACCATCCTTAATCGATGCACTGAATTGTTGAGTTCAATCATTGGTTCCAATCTTCTAACAAATTGTATTGAAAAAATCCTCATGTTCACCCTCATCTGAAGTTTGAATATTGCTTACATTGATTCCAATGCTGGCCTTAGAGTGAATGAGGTTATGCTATATTTTAGAGTATACATATTGGCAGGCAACCTGCAAATCATGGCAACCTCCCTTTTACAAAGCTTTGAAATGAGTTTTCTTTCCAGAATTTGGTTATCAATTCATGTATGCATTTTTATCATCTAAAGAATAATTTACAAGGTTTTTATTATAGTTCCACTTTATTCATAATACAATTGTGTATAAAATAGCTTATTGCTACTTTTTAAACAATTAATGTTCTCCTGAGAATGGATTAACATTGGAAATGAAATTATAGTTGATAAAACCTGTGCTAAACTTAAGGCTTATCTTAACAATTACTCAAACAATAAAACTCAACAACTTATCACGTAAGGACCTAGAGGAAGTTCATTGGTTTTAATCAAACTCCATACGAGAGTAAGGAACTTGTTGGACATATTTGCAGGTGGCCCTGATATAAGTGATAATTCACCCCTGATACATTTCAAGGCAATGGGGTATTATTTTTCTGATTTAAGCCTAAAAACATTTCAACAGAGTTGATCAGATCAGATTTCTTATCTTTTACTCTGCAAGTCACTCCTCTAGATCTTAACCAACATATGAGTGTTGTAGTGTTGGCTTTACTCAGCATACCCTCTTTGGCTAGGGTTTCCACATCTACCCCAACCTATGAATGAAAGTTCTGTTATCAGCAACAAAGTACTGCAGAATCCAGCTAAATGAAGGCTGTATGATCTGCAGGCTATGGATTTTGACTTATACTTACCATGCAAAAATTAATGGTACATATGTACATTTTAAAAAATCTGCTTAAATAACATCTTTAATGATTTAATACTAATTTTTTCATGTGAATAATATAGCATTCATAGATTACTTGTCTTTCATTTTTATTATCTTTTAATTATAAGGATACTTTAATAAAAAATTGCAATCATTTCTCTGTACCAAACTCTGCTGCTTAGCTTTGAATATTTAAGGCACAAAACAAAGTTGTCTTTGACATGTGATTTTCTATGGAAATGAGTTCTTTTCTGATACTTTGATCTTGGGATGAAATGTATTTTTAATTTATTATGTGTATTATTTGTTTGAATTTTCCCTGAGATTATTTTCATAACACTCTCAAGCTAGGATTTCCATATTCCAAAATATCTATTTTTTTCTGTGGTTTCAAAGCCTTAAAAAGTCTTTTAGTTAGCGTGATAATAATCCTGTTGCAAGAATTTTTATTTTTTCTTTAGTTTCATAAAAACACTTTTAACTCTTCTGAAATGCGAATTCAAAAATTTGATTTTCTTCCTTTTAACCACTCACCTGGGTATGCCGTATATATTCGTCATGAGAGGTGTAACCCTCAGTGGGTATGCCGTATATATACGCCACGCCGATTTAATGTTCATTTGCAATGGGTTAGTTGTGATATTCCATTACACACCTACTGCAACTCGTAGAAGGCTTCATTGAGGTCACTTTCTGCCCGGTAGATGATACGTAAGACCTTTTTTTTATGTACTTATGCGTCTCGAAGCATAGCTCTGTCGCTGCATTGCGGGTTGCATTCTAATTGCCCCTTGACGTATTTTTATACCTTTATTTTCTCCGATTTTCTTGCCAATGTATCTATTATTTTTACTCTCCTCTATGTATTTTATTGAAAGCTTTGCTATTTGTAAACGCTCCGTGCTGCTTAGGTCATAATTACCGATCCCATTCTCTTCACGCCTTTTCGGTTGATATGATCGAAGGAAGTAACTTTTTTCGCCGCTTGTAGCATACCGTATAACAGGATAAACTACAAAGTGGTATGAACACGATTAGCTGGCAAGTGCAACCATCTGAGAATGAAGTTTTCAAACGGAGAGACTATGTATTGTAATCCAGCCTTCTCTCTAGATAAGTCTCCTCTGCGTCGGTCATAATGACTGAAGCGGCGCCGCAGTGGGTGAATTGGTCGAAAATACGGCGGCAAGGAGCGTGTTAGAGATCTTTTACATTTATACAAATGCTGCCTCTTTCCTTGGCAAGTAAATTGTATGCTATGTCGACGGCATAAGCCACAAGAAAGACTCATTTATTTCGTACTCTTCTCTACTCTGCAGTGTGTTTTTTTTCTAAAGACATTATTGTTTCTTTACCCTTGTAATCCTTCGCAGTCTGCTCGATTATTCTATGTGAGCGGAGTAACTGATTTTGATATTTTTAGCTACCTAAGTTGTCCTCAGTTTTCCTTTGAGCTTCGGAGTGGAAAGTGTTTCGCGGTTTTGGGGATTTCTTGTGTGAATAATTAGTGAGTTTTTCGATAAATGTTTTGAAGTGCTCTCGCTTCCAGAATAAGAATAATTTCCATAAGGTTTGCTCACATATTCTAATATGGCTTCATCTAGTAAAAGAAAACGATCTGAACCAAGTGCAGAAGAAATTATAAACATTTTAGAAGAGAGCGAAGATGATAGTGCCTCTGAGTATTTGGATGACGATTACGTAAACACTGATATTAGTGATAGCGAGAGTGATGAAGACGACGATCTTTTGGAAGAGGAGGTTACCAATCAACCTGGGTATCCTTACGTTTGGAGTGAACGAGAGGTAGTGCGAGAGAAGTTCAGTTTCTCAGGTAAATCTGAATTGAATGTGGATGTTGAGGTTGAGGATGACATCCTAAAATGCTTTGAATTATTTGTGGATGAGAATCTGTGCTCGATAATAATGGAGCAGACAAATATTTATGCTCAGCAATTCCTTGTGGCAAATGTTAACCTGAAGCCGCGATCTAGGGCACGGAGTTGGGTTGAGACAACTGTGAATGAAATAAGAGTGTTGCTAGGAGTTTTTATTCTACAGGGTATTGTACTGAAACCTGATTATGCGATGTACTTTACTAAAAGAGAAAGCATCGCAACTCCCTTTTTTTCTAAAGTTTTTAGTGAAAAACGGTTCCTTCTCCTTCTGAAATTTTTACATTTTGTGGACAATAAAACTTTCAATGCTGATGTAAGCAATAGAAAATTTTTTAAAATTGAACCAGTGCTACAGTACTTGAAAAATAAATTTTCATCAATTTACTCGCCCAATCAGGCTATTGTTGTTGATGAATCTCTTCTGATGTGGAAGGGTAGACTCTCTTGGAAGCAGTACATTCCATCAAAGCGGAGTAAATTTGGTATAAAATTTTTTGTGCTTTGTGAAAGTGAGTCAGGCTACATATGGAATTTTTTGATTCATACGGGAAAGGACACAATGTATTCTGACAAATATGAAGGAGAAAATGTCACTGCCAGGATCGTACTTGATTTATCCGATGAGCTTCTAGGTAAGGGGCATACTATATATTTAGACAATTGGTACACTAGCCCTAGATTAGTGGACAAGTTATCCGAGAATAGAACGGATGTGGTTGGGACGATGGTGTCAAATAGAAAGGAGTTTCCTCAATCCGTAAAATCTGCCAAATTGAAGAAAGGAGAAATGGTGGCGGCATTTCGTGGGAAACAGATGGTGATGAAATGGAAGGACAAAAGAGACGTGATAATGGTGAGCACGTTTCATGGAACTGAAATGTCCGAAACTGAAAAATGGGGTAAAAAAGTGGTGAAACCAATTGCGGTACAAGACTATAACAAAAACATGGGAGGCGTTGATAGAAGCGATGGACTCATGAATATGTACAAAATTGCCAGAAATCGACCAAAGAAATACTATCAAAAAAATTTTCGGCCCTTGTTGGACATGGCAATGTTGAATGCCTATGCGATTTACAAAAAGAACAAGGGAAAATTGAGTCGAAAAGATTTTCTAATCTCGCTTGCTGAAATTCTAATAGCAAAGTATGGAGTAGACGCCCAAGCACCCCAGGGAAGGCCATCTAAATCCCCTAAGCCTTCTCGCCTTACCGAGAGACATTTTCCTGATGCTGTTCCCCCAACAACCAAAAAGTGCCCCACAAAAAGATGTGTTGTGTGCTTCAAAGAGGGGAAAAGGAAGGAAACAAAATATTGGTGTTCAGATTGTTCTGTTGGCTTGTGCCCTGCTCCATGCTTCAGATTATATCATGTTCAAAGTGATTTCTAAAAATATATATTCATTGAATTTTTAAATAAATGTTCTTTTTTAAGACATATGCACTATAAAAATAGATGCGGAGCTAATTTGAAGCAATGGTCATGATTTACCGCACCATTTATTTATAATTTCATTTTTCTTCGTTTATACTTCAAACAGTTTCATTGTTTTTAGCGTTTATTTGATATTAATGTAAATTGTGAAGTGTTTTTTGAGTAGAGATGAAGTATTGTAATCATTGAAAAATTTTTACCATAGAAGAGGAAAGAGTAAAAAAATGTGTGTAAGGTGTGGTTGTCTACGTTGCCCCTTGATATGAAAAATTTTCGAACATTGTAATTTACTTGTTGTCATTTTTCTAAACATTCTGCTACCAATATGTTTACAAAAATTGTTAATATTCATTCTATGCGAATCTATTCATCACTTGTACGAATAATTCTGGTCTTACCCTTTGTAGCTTTTTTAAACAATTAATGTTTATCATTAAAATTAATTTTTAATCCACAAATGTTCAACATTTCAAACGAATACTGAAAATATTAATACTATAGTGAAAAAAATAATGAAACGTTTGTGCTTAATCTTCTTACTGCAAAAATAAAACTTAAATTTCGGTGTAAAATTAAATACCCACCGTAGAATGGACATGGGAAAATTAAACACCCAGATGAGTGGTTAAATATACCATAACAACTTCTCTATGTGATATTGTCTATATTTAGGGTTGTCTGACAATCTCATGTTTGGTGAATCTATTCTCTTCTTCCTATTGTACTCTGTGCCTTTCTGTACCGAGTCATCCATTCCTGTTTTCTCAGCTGATTTAACTAAATTTGATTGATTCAAATTAGTCTAAGGTACTATTAATGATATTTTTATTTTGCCATGCATTTTGCTCACATTGCTGTGATTATGGTTGAAATAGCTTCTGGAAATTTCTTCCTATTAAAATTCTAGCATTGTATTGACCATCTGAACAATCATTTATCAAGTATTTACTGAGTAACTAAACCTCATCTCTGTGTGTGGCAAGGATGTAGTCAGCATGGGAAGTGAGTTTGTTCAACCCTCCCCTGTGAAATATTTGAATGATAGTCTTAAGTTTACCCCATCCAATTGACCCCCCTGACATGTACTCCCTATCGAAAGTCCCCCGACCCCAATTTTTTTTGTGATGTGCCGACTTAACTTACTTCAACTGAAGCACAGACAGTCAGGTTATTAGTTCTTATCATTGTCATTTTATTAAAAAAACTAGACACCAATATGAATTGTGTTTACTTCCTTATTTTTGGCATCTAAGGAAGCCACAGTTCATAGCTTGTACTAGTATGTAATTAGATTCTATGTTTGTGATATGTAACATACCTGGACAGCTGGGCGACCTCGTGAAGTTGTATTTTTCTTTAACAAATTACTTTCACATTTTTCTTCAGTGTTGCCCTAAAATGTTAAGTAATATAAGAAGTTTTATTAACCAATTTAAAATATGTTTTACCATCTTTAGTGTGTGATCAAAATTTAAATTCAGGGATTAAATTGAATCTGCAAATCAATTTTCACATAGAATTGAGAAGGATTGAATCGCTAATCCATGGATTTGATTGAGTTTCTTGTCCATAACTAACAAGCGGGTAATATTTTTGATCCCCCTTAAAACCAACCGGTGTTGTTCCCTCCTGTCCTTTTCCTCTGAATACATCATGGCTCAACTTGCTTTATAAATCATTAAGCATTCACTTTTACTGATTTATGCTCTTATTTATTCCCCTTTACCACTCCTTCCAGAGGGTCCATTTGGGTGAAATAATTATGATTTGAAATATGTAATTTCATTAAAAACTTATATATCACCTTGTCAATTTTTGGGTGGCCTAAATATTTTCCATCTGATGCCGGTTGCGGTTGATGAAATTGACATAGCGACATATCCCAAAAAGTTTTTAAATACGATGATTAGTACCCATGAAAGTTTTAATAAATAATTCTATAGTTTTGGTCACGAAGATGTCCTAATTCATCTATTGATTGGAGAAAATTAATTTAAATAGATTAAGAAAAATTATAATGATAGAGTCTAAGGTGTAACTTACCAAACTCGAGGGTAATTTACTTTGATCCTCTAGATATATTCCATCTGTTATTGCTCTCTTAAAATGTTCAATACTTCCTGAAGATGCCATGGGTGAATTGCTCAACATGCCTTTCAGGTTCATTAAGGATTCACTTTGCCCATTTATGTTTTTAGTCCCTTTATCATCATCCCAAAGGCCAAATTCCATAGTGAAATAATGGGCATTGTCTGAGGAAGCTGGTTTACATTTCTTTTTCTCAGAAGACAGCGGCTGTGCTTTCACATTAGACTTAACTTTATTTAATATCGTGGTGCTGTCAATGCCACATTTTTCTGGACTGTCCTGGTTGTTCACATTATGAGGAAATGCTGCTTTGGTATAGTTCCCTGTGGACATTTTTCCTATTGTGATTTCACTGCATGCCATATTTCCATGTCCCAATAATTTCGGAAGAATGTTCTGGGGTCCTTTTAATAGATATTGACTCTTATCTTTGGATGAGATGAAAGTAGCACTTCTCGATCCATTATCATCTATTTTCTGTTTCAAAACTTTAAAATTGAGAATATTGGCTTGGTTTGATTTAGCAACCACATTTTCCTTCCGGTTAATCGCTTCTTTTTTTGTATTTCTCACATCCAGGTTTGCTCTGTCTTGAGAATCACTGAGAATTGTATTGGTATTCCTATTTGTTATTGTTTTTTCACTCTGTCTATTTGATGACCCGGCTCCATAGGTATTTGGTTTTGTCTTGCTCTTAAACACTGGTACATGCCTGAAAATTTAATTTTGCACTTCATTTTCAAATTTTGGAAGTGGTTAGTAAAAATGGTATTGAAAATTTAACATCTGCATTTTTTTCAATATTCCAATTAATCTGAAATAGATTTTCATCCCAATATCAGTCCTTGGTCATTTGCACTTTATTAAGAACTGAATGAGTTTTTTTCTAAGTATCAATGACATGTAAGTATCAAAAATTGGTATGAAATATCCATTTTTAAAGGTAATGGAGGAGATGCTTCAACCTGAATCCTGCTGTAACTAACCGTGAGTTTATTATCAGTTGTGACATCTCAGTCACTCGACATGATAATTTCATATTTTTTCGGCAGTTTTTTGCACAGATTAAATTTCGACAACTTGGAGACTTTTTATCTCAGGAGAAAAGTATTATCTAGCATTCGATTTTTGAGCTGTGCTAGATTTGTGGTCCCCTAGCACCTCTTTTTTTGCAATCTCCGAGTTTCTCATTAATTGTTTGACATGCATACATATTGTTATGAAAAGAATGGTAACTTCAATTCAAAGCATGATTGAGACTTAATTTGAGGTATGTCTTCTTTACTTCTCAAATTTTTCTTTTGGCTATTACAAATAACATAACTATATGTACTTAATCCATATAATCATGTTGTCAATCTTTAACGTGTACAAAAGCCTTTCCATGTTTCTTTCAAGAACTACTCTACCAATTGATTACCATATTCATTCTCCCTTGAAGTTTTATTTATACCACATAGCACCTGCATCATTGGCTGCTTTTCCTTATTTGAAATGAAAAAAACTAATGAACAGAAATAGCTATACAAAACTATACAGGCATTAATAACGCCTGTTCTTGGCAAACTATCCTAGGTTTGCAAACTAAATTCAATGCCCAGCATAACTAAGAAAGTGGACAATAAGAAGAAACTCAGATAACAAAATAGAACCAATTTATTAATCCAACCATGCAATGATCCTTGTGATTTAATAGAATGATGAAGCAAATTTCATTAATCAAAATATGTATACTTATTTCAATTAATCACTAATTCATATGTAAGTCCATAAGCCACTTTGTATCTTTTTCCAAGTAAAATAGGATCATCGAGTGTCTAGCATAAATAAAGTCATTTTGAAATTGACTATTTGAATAAATGCCTGAATCAACCGTGTATTGTTAGCCACGAAATAATACTTTTCATTGGCTCAGTTTTATTTTCAGTAAATACTACTGATCTAGAAATACCTTATCTTTTCATTCATTGATGGCTTATCACTAACAATAACAGTAGCTTTTTGGTCTTTTCTCATGTTATTCAGTGATCCACTTTCATCTTTGGATTTAACATGGCTTGGGGAAATATGCTTAAGATTCCACTCAAAGACAGATGCAGCCTGAAAAATGTACATTAAGGTTATTTTGCATTTTATTTCTTCATTTATCAACCAGCACATATTCATTGAATTAATTCATTAACACAAATTTAATGATTGTGATTAATTTAACATTGTTTTATTTGCTCAATGCCCTTTCAAAATTCTAGACATTAATACTATAATTCCTCAAATTTCTGTGATATTTACTTCTTTCTAAACATTTGGTCCTTCAGGTACACACCTGGCACCATCAATGTGAGCGCCTATGGTATGGAAACATCTTCATTGAGTAATCAAGCACACATCTTCATGGACGCATTACAACTCCAATGTATCAGCACTAACAAACTTGGGGAGGAGGAGCAGATACCCCCTTAGCCCTTATATCCTAGAAGCATTTTTATGTCTTCATAGGGCCATGGCAAAAGCTAGAATGAGACCTCCCATGGTATTTCCTTGCGACCAAGCATCCTTAGTTCCTCTTTCTTTATGACCCTTGTGAGGCCTCCACACAGTGTGGCTTCTGTGTATGACATATCATAAATATGTCACAACTCCTCCCTAAATCCTCTGTTGTTTGGAGAATGAAGGGTTTACCTCATAACTCCAAGCCTGAAAATCTTTATCCTTCCAAGGGGTATCACTCAACCTCCCAGCTAATACATATACATTTACATGAAAGGAGAGAAATGACCATATCCTAATAGATATGTACATAGTAAATTTTAAGATCCTAGTAAAGACAGGTGGATGGACTACATGTTAAATAAAAATTCCCAGAAAGTGAATGGAATTATCTTCTATTTCCCATTGTGGCGCAACCAGTTATGGCTGCAAGAAATGGTCAACAAAAGGGTCATGGCATAATTAATTCAAAAATTGATATTTAACTATGTATCACCACCTTATGAGAATTTCATGAGTAATTTCTTTTTCTTTGGATGCATAGTATTAATCCTGAATTAGGTTAATATTTTGACAAAAAATATTCTACAAAAGTAGTTATCTTACTGAATTAGCTGTGGAGAAGAGCTCTTCTGAAGGATATGTGGACTGTGGTAAAAACCTTGGATTTTCTACTGGAACATGGAAAATACCTTCCAAGATTTTATGTGATGCTGTAAATTCATTCAAGTTATATTTCTTCTCACATGCAGAGCCCTGCCGAATATAACAAAAGAGTATTTTAACTAATTAAAAGTTTTCCCAGCTTCAGTTGTGTGTTAAAATTAGGTTTCTTAACATCATTGATTGAATGTCAAAAGACTTCAATTTTTCGATTACCAGAACTGGTAAAAATTCATCCCATAGATATGATAATTGATTTTATGGACACTTTAGAAGTACATGGGAAAAGATAACATATTCATATAAGCCTAATCATTTGTCAAAAGTTATTAGCAAAAAGTTTCTTGTAGAAAAGGATAAGGGCAATCTTTTAAAGCAGTAGTCCCTGATGATAGTCTGTGGACCCCAGTTTGTTCATGAGAGCCTAGGCATTAGCCTCAGCTGGACAAATGAATATATGTATAGCCAATAACTGGGAAAGTGCATTGTTTCAGGCTAGACAGTGTGGAATTTCTAATCATTATGGAAAGTGATAATAATAACTTTGTTACTCCATGTTTGTTTAATTTACAGCTATTCTTCTGCATCATAGGTTTTGAAGAAGATCTTCATCATCAGGTACATTCGATATTGAAAGAATTGAATAGTTCCACAGACTTGTTTATAGTTACACAAACATTTTCTTCATAGTTACTGATTGATAGGCTGTTTGCCTTGATGCTCTTCATTGGGAGTATACCAATGTAAGAGAGGAAGGTCTAGAAGGGGACATAGGGACGTGTATAAAAAATTGTTGATGACCAGCCCATCACAATGGATACTTGTTAAAATTTCCATCCTCTCCAAAGCATCCAGTCGCAGTCCCTTGCTTTCCAAGGATGTGTGTAAAGGCAAAATCTATATGACCTGAATGCGGCTCAGATTTAGGGTATTATAGCAAGGTATGGAGCCAGAGTGAGACTCAGGCATGGGTTTCAAAGTGTCACCTGAATTGCATTTTTATTTAGCTTTTGGAAATGTGCAGAGGAAGGCTTACAACTGACAGAGGGTTTAATGGGCATGGTTCACTCATGATTTAGCTTCAGATTGAGCGGTTCAAAGCTTTTTACAGGTTTGTAACCATTATTTTTAGAAATATACATAATATTATCCCTGTGAGAAACAAAAGATAGGTACATACATCGGAGCTGCTGTCATAAAGTTTAGGCACAGCATACCCCAGCTCCACTTGATCACCTGCGAATGGTATGCCACAAATCTGTGGCATACGGATGGACAGTTCCTTCAGGAAACTTTGAAGTGGTTCTGTTTGGTCTCTGCATCTCAGAATAACTGGTGGGCACTGGCAAACACACATTCCTGGATAAACATACACATTACCTGACCATCCATTAGGGCCTAACTTTGGCCGATATTGTCCAAAGCTAACAGTCACATAGAAAGGACAGTCTTCCTCTTCAGGGAGACGATAACCATACTTCATGAAAAAGTGATTGGAATTGAAAATAAGGACCCAATCAAGCAATAGGCAACCCATTTACATTGTTTACTCACGAGTACTGAAAAATCATTAAATTGAATACGTACATTATTTTTCCAATGCCTCTTTAGCTGTTTGTAAGTAGTGAATGCACTAGATTTCTGGAATTTCCTGGAAATGCTTAGTACTTGGGCCTTGTTCAGACTAGAAGAGATAATTTTTTTAATAATCCCACCATTTCCTTATCAAAAATGGAATTATTCTTACTTAAGTTGCTGATTAAATGTTCCTAAATGCAAAGCCATGACTTTTATATATATTTTGGTATGCAAAATAGGTACTTACGGTTATTTTTTTAAATTGTGGAAGCAATCAATTCACAATTTTATTCAAAATAACCCTGGGGAAAATACATAGTCTGGGAAACACAGAGTAATAAAGTGTGTCAGAGGATTTAATACAACATTCTGATAATATTAAAAGAGTGAAAAAAATATGTAATGGGACTGTTGTGACATGTCTCTGCATGGCAGTATAGTATGATAGAATGTGCACATGCAGTATGACGGCAATGTGACCAGAGCAGTGCTTGATTTCAAAATTTGAAGGTACCAGAACGCATACCAAAACATTTAATCCACCAGACTTTCAAATATAATATTTTCCAAAAATGCCCATGTAATAAGGAAAGGGGGGGGACTATATTCTTTTGCATTTTAAATTTTTTTTCCCGAACCTGAAGCCTCAAAATGAGAGGGGGCCTATATTCAGTGAAAAACAGTATTTTCCCTAAGGACATGGAATTAGAAATGATTGAAGCATAATGAAGACTTTGTTTTTACCTAGGTAATACATAAACCCACTTCCCTCCATCGATCTCAACTTCTGAGTCCAGCGAGATATTTTCTTTGGTCCCTTCTATCAGTTCTTCAAGTGAAACTTGGTACATCATCAATCGATATGGCCATATAATCATGCTGAGCTCTTTCCCTAGACAACAGAGATAATGTTATAGTATAATTGAAAAAATAAAGGCCAGGCAATACTGACATCCTTATTATAATTTCACATCATTTTCCAAAAAATCAAATGCAAACATTTAATAAGAATACTTATGTTATATTTTTCTACATAAGAATGATGAAGATCAAATGCATTGACCAAGGGATAAATCAGGGAGTCTAATAGGAGAAAAGAAAAGTCTCCTGTGAACCATTAGAAGAAGATGGGGTAATGAACTCATTCACTGCTAAGTAGGGCGACCAATGCCCATATTTGACACAATTATTTTTCAGCGTTCGCACTTCCATTTTGTCTTTTGTTGAATTTCTCCTATTTTTTCATTAAGTTCTATCCTTCAATTTCAATCATTTTAGAGCATAAAGCCATGTTTTTTGTGCTCACTTCTGACAGTTATTCAAACATTTGAGATCAGACATCATTGTTTCTATATAAAGTTTTTATATTGATTATCTCATTTAGAAGTGACCTAATGATTGAAGGCTATGTTATTAGCAAGACCATAAAGTAACAGTCATACAGAGGGAGTTACATAATATAATAATTGATATATGTATTACAAATGATCACTGGACAAGGAATAGGAGCAATACTACGCGATCAAATCATAACTTCAGGCAGTTGCCAAGAACTCTTGACCAGAATTTTTAAAATTTGAAGAAAGTGAAGGATGACTGAAAAAAATATATACCTATATAGAGAGAGAGGTCTTCTTAAAGTTAATAATATAATTATTTTTTTATTACAAGCAAAATATTTAACTTAACTTTTTTCGTGAAATTTAGTCACAGCATTGTCTTCCTTTTCACTCTTTATACATACTTCCTTTTCACTAACTTATTTTAGGTCAAGAATATTGTGATCCCCCATATTTATTTCTTCTAAAATTGTTGGTTACATCATTGATAAGCCAACCGACACAGTGTGGCCAGTGAAGTCTGTTAAAAGAAATTTCACTGGATGGGGATGGACACAAAGTTGTTATGACTATAATAATTTGAAATAATGTGATCCAACCAGAATGAAAAAAAGAATTGTTGCCCAGGAGTAAAATTGGATCCTCAACAAATTGGTTATGTACTTAGAAATAGTGATAATAAAGTGAAAAAGAGAACAAAAAATATAAAAAGGTTAACTTGAAGCAGAATTAAGAGTAGAGCTAGATACAATTAATCTCTAGATTTTAACAGTTTTTAATGGTATTACATACTCAAAGCCACATGCGGTTTCTCCTGATAGACATTTTCATATAATTTACCAATTTATTTTAATAAATATACGTACATGCAGTCTTAAGAAAAATTTGTATACCTGTCATAAGAACATCAAAGGTAATGGCATGTAGGGGTGCCTTCATTGATAAAAAATCTCTCCCTCTTGCTAGATAGGATCCTATTTGATTCCATAGTGGAGCAATGCGTGCAAGAATAGTATACCGCAAACAGGCTTCATAAATGGAATTTGTAACCTGAACATTTCTTCCAGCCTAAATTGTTCAAAATGAGTCAATATTGGGGCAATAACACAAAAATACTTATTTTAAAGTCGCACTATCATAACAATATGGATTATTTTATTTGTTACTTACACGAATTCCAATTTTCTCTAAATGGTGAAGTAACTGTTCACTCTTGTAATAATCTTTTGACATGACCATATGTATTTGACATTCCATACCAGGAACTGGTGATGCAATTATTTGTGGCTCAGAAAATATTAACATCCTATAATATGAGAATAGTTAGATTTTCTTTGGCAATCAAATCTGCTATACACATCAATTAATGGAAGGAAAATATTCAGTCACCTGCATTTTATTATTTTTAGTTTATAGGAATTGTGATCATTGAGATTAGGTTGAACTACATTTCCCAAAATACAATGCAAGTCTTCTTTTAAAGGTACAGGTGCGAACAATAAAATACGACGTATCTCATTTTTCACTCTCTCCATAATTGTTCCCAAAATATAAATTAAAACCTTCTTGAACTAAAAATTGGCATGGAAAAGAAACATCAATGAATCTCACTTTATCGAAACTTCACTTGGTTTGGAGCAAGTAAATTAATATGCCGACCGATCGCACTTTAGGTCCCAACTAATAAAGCTACACTTGAAGGTGTTAAAATGCGCATATAGATATACCATTGTTTATGCGGTTTATGTCCACCTTAGTTACTGTGTCAAACTACGCGCGCATGAACCGCACCAGTGCACGCAATGCCGGCAACCCGCTATACAAGCGTCGCACAGTAAAAACAAACATGCACACAGACGATAGAATCCGATTGAATGATTAAATAGTGGCCGTAATTCCAGATATTGCATTTCAAAATTTATGTAAATGTGAAAAAGTGGCATTAACATCATTTTTTTAAGAAATTTATCCCTGTAATGAACCTCTACAAAATTAAATTTGGCACGTCGGCGTTGGCCAATTGCAGACATGCACGAAGATCGATTTCCGCAAGATAATTTACGTGTGAAATTTGTTGTTTATGTATTTGTTGTTGTGTCATTTTTATGAATAATGGAAGAAGATAGCGATTTGTTGGACGAAATAGATTGTCAACTTCAACAGAATTTAGAGGATGAAGTTGTTCAAGAAATCGTAAAAACTGGAACAGATTTAAGACAGTATTCTAAGCAAATAGAAAAAGAACTGAAGCAGGTACAGACTTGAGATAATTCGTGGAGATGACGGTGTCATAGCATACTTTTTGACTCTTAAATATTATTTAATCTTTGCAGGTGGAAAATAAATCTATCAAAGATTATGTTAAGGAGAGTCAAAATATTGCAAGTCTGCATAATCAAATTGCAGCCTGTGACAATATTTTAGAGGTTGGTGTCCTTAATCATTACAGAAGATTTTCTGTTATAGTTGGAAGCATTGTAGTTGCTCCTTGTCATCTTATATAAACTGTTTTATATTGGTATCGACGTACTTATGTTGGGCTAAATTCTTTCCACAACCGCAGCGGATGGAGTCAATGTTGCTAAATTTCCAATCCGATCTGGGAAGCATCAGTCATGAAATTATGTCCTTGCAACAGAAGTCAGTGGCGATGAGCCAACGACTTCACAATCGTCAAGGAATTAGAGGACAGTTGTCTCAGTTCATTGATGAAATGGCAGTTTCAGAATCTCTAATGTCGTAAGTAAACTTTGCCTCAAGTTTACAGATCTGTGTGTTTACTGTTTAGTCGTAATTTTTAATGGTAAATGGTCAGAATGTGACACAGTCTTCTATATAATTGAATTAATGTAGTTTATAAAGCATAAAGTTTAAAAGTAGGCAATATTTTTATACGTAATTAAGTACATGTGCATTCAGGCCTGTGTCCGAATTTGATGGCTTAGCAAACGCTGCCAGTGATTTGCATCTGTCCAAGTTGAGGTTAGATAAGTTTCAAACTCTTGGTTTTACCTCTATGTGCGGCCATTCACAAAACAGGTTCAAATATTAAAAAAAAAACTTAATATGAGAATAATTTAATAAAGGCTGATCGTTCTCTAGAATAATGTGTGTCCGTGTAAATGAAATTGTATTTTCGTTTTTACTGTAGAAGGTAATTACCTTAAGGTGGAGTCCGATAGAAATTTTGGGGAAATTTCCGGAAACGCCCTTAGCGTGTGGGGGAAGGGTCTAGGGGTATGAACCCCTCCACAAGTTTTGGGGGCACAGTCTAAAGTGAACCTCCTAAACAGTCTAATATGAATAGTATTATAAATAATTATGACTATTATGTATGTAAATTAGATAATAATTTACAATAATTGGCCTCCGTAAAAAAATATTCCTTTGGATTTAGGGAATGGGGGACTTTCCCTTGCATTGACCCCTGGAAGTTAGTGGACTAATTAATGGCTTCATTACATGGTAAGCTGTGAACATAGAGAATTATGAAGAATAGATATATTAAATAACCAATATGCTACTACCCCTTGAGGGCTAACATAGTGAGGGCTGAAGCCCTTTCTCGGCTTTACGTAACACTGACTCAACAGTAGCTTCCAACAATATATCACAAGTTCAAGTATAAGTTCACAATCATCATTTATTTTATAAACACTCTTTTATCAGATGCTTTAAAATTTTAAATGTATGGATGAATATATCTGGTGCTCCCTTGAAATTCTGCATTTTTTGCATTTGCATTGGTCTTTATTTGTAATTTTCTTTATAGTCCAATTGAGAGTTTGTTGAGGAAATTCAAGTCATCTTCAGTGGTCCATTGTCAGTGTAATGCCCGTGTTTCGCTTGTCTTATATCTTATATGTAGTTAAATTTTCATTTCTCAGTGGCCAAATTGCTCCATAGAGCTCAATTGCATGGCACAAAATATTGAAAGCAGTGCACATGTTTCTCTGAATCTAATTTCTAATACTCCTTATTCATTCTCATATTCTTTATTGTCATGAATGCCTCAAATGAAAGTAATGAAATTATTATCTTAACACGTTGCGTGCCGGGGTATTTAAATTCCTAAGAATTCTGGGTGGAGGTGTTGAGATTGGAAATATGTGCCTATTAGGGCGTAATGCCTTTGGTTTAAACATGGTTAAAAAGCTAATGTTTAGAATATAACTTTACCCAATCAAACGTTATGATGCATCAATTCATTATGAATAACGAACAACAGCTGAAAATGTACTAACGAATACGTATTGTATGCTTTAAAATTGATTAGGTTGACGTGCCTAAATGACGAGAATCTTTGTCATCCGTTCGGAACATTCGGGAAAAAAATGACGAGAATAGGGTAGTTTCCTTCATCAAAGAAAACGAAAGGCATTGATTGCGATTCGTTACCCACCATTAGTGTATTCATAATACAATAATTATTTGGTTTTTGAAATACCGGTTTAGACGAATGGCAAGGGTCTAATTTTATCCTCATTTGAAAAAGGCCAGATTGGCGCCCATGCGATTCCACTCCGCATCACGTCACAGGGACCTAGTTTCTACACGAGAGGATAGGAGTTATACATCGTCTGAGGTTACCAATGCATGCATGAGGCACAGAGCTCAAGGAAACATGTCTTAATAATCACCTATTAAAACTGGCTAAGTTCGGAAAGTTTTCTTCGTTTTATAAGGTATTAATAAACCTTTTTTAAGCCAAGCGCTACCATTCAGCAAGGTACTCAGCTATCCGCTAGCATCCTGCGACGTATCAGCGCTAAGCCTCACCTCAAGGTCACCTCACCGGGCGGGAGGGGGAACCAGAAATACGACGTACGGAGATATTTCCCGGCATTCATACTTAAGCGTCGCGTTTTCGCGCGCTTGAAAATTTTTACTTTTCATTTAATCGCGAAAAATAGATGTTGTCATTTAAAAATCTAAAAGCGTGAAATACGTACTCCAGGAGTAATAATCTTTCGATTAAAGCAATAAAAAAATAATAGGAAACCACCCTATTCTCGCCATCCGTACGCAACGTGGTAAGACACTTACAGGCAATAAAATAATTTCTATCTAAAAACTAAAATTTCTATCTCAAGATCAAGGACTCTGTGAAAGTTAATACGTAGGACCTATTACATTAATGCAACAGAAATATCGGCCGTGCTGCTAAAATTGGCTTGAGTGAATTATGTTGTCTGCTGATGATTTTATGTAGTATTTTCAGAGCTTGTTAATGTTTTAACTAAGGCCTTGCTGTGAAATATGCATAATTTAATCACTGCATTATTTTTTAATTTCATAGGCACATTCTTGATACTCCTGTGACAGAAAAAGACTTCATGGTCCAACTTCAGCTTTTAAGTGAGAAAATTAATTTTGTGAAAACGCAAAGTTTTCGAGGTAAAGGTATTTTATTACTTATAAAATCATTCAAGAATCCTAAAAGACATTGCATTGGGGGCTATCGAACTTTAATGGAATGCATAACATCCATGCCATGAAAGTTAAATATTTTCTGTGCTTTGTTTGATATTAATTGGCTCTTTTTAATATTAATTGGCTCTGTTTATTACTAATTTAGCTAATCATTAAGTAGGTCACTGTGCTTCATTCACATTCTCCATGTAATCTGTGAAGTCAAATCTTGAATCTGTTTTGTTTTTATTTTTTAGATGCTCGTTCTTGCCAGGATGTAAGAGGTGTTTTAGAAAATCTTCAATTGAAAGCCATCTCCAAAGTTAGAGTTTATTTACTGGAGCAAATATATAAATTTCGGAAACCTATGGCAAATTACCAGGTCACTCAAAATACCTTGCTTAAGTATAAGTAAGTAAAACTCAAATTTAACAACTGTATTAAAATTCAAGTTTGATGCTATTCTAAGTATGACAGAATTTTGTTTCAGTATTCCTAAGTATCTATGAAAATACTTCAAATTTTCTTTCAGATTATTAATTTTTGGTTAACCCTTTGGGTAGTGCCTGAATGTTGTTATTTATCATTATGTGAATTAATTGATGTACAAAGAGAGTTTTTACTTCCAGGTTTTTCTACCAGTTCCTTATGTCCAATGAGCGACATGCTGCAGAAGAAGTTTTGTGTGAATACGTGGATACCATGAGTAAGATTTACTATTCTTATTTTAAATCTTATTCGTCTCGCCTGATGAAACTCCAGGTAGGTAGCTGTTACTGATAGACTTATATGCATTTACTTTTGATTTTTTTTCCATCTTTAACTTGTTGATTTTGGCTGGAGAATATAGATTTGTCTTTCCAGTCTGATCATATCTCTTTTTTAAACTTGACTGAGGCAGGCCATATGTAGTAGATAGAATGCACATATGCTTCAACCAATATGCCTTTCCGATATAGTGTTTTTCTAAATGAATGTCTTCAATACTTTATACCCTTGGTTTTTGTGCATTTTTGTGTTTTTGTAAAGAAACTATTATGCTTAAAATTTTCCTTATAACTGATCCAAAAAAATTACTTTTTAAGGAACTGAGTTTTCACAAATATTGATAAGATCTCAGTTCTGTTCAACAATTTTTATTTTGACAGTTACTGTTAGCTTAAAACAAGCCTACAATGGTGGTGACTTTTGTTTTAGATGATTAAGTCCATTATAATTATCAGTGCTGAATCCAAAAATGGCTTTCATTTACTTTCATCTTGTCAAATTTATTGCAAATTGAACAAAAGGTAAAATAAATAACACTTTTTGGTCTTTCTTTTGTGAATTATGCAGAATTTTCATGAAATATTGTCAGCAAACCTCTGAATCAGATTCAGCACCCCAAACTAGGGATGGTCGGATCGGATACCTCGGATCCAAATATCCGCGGATATTGCCCTTCATTGGATTCATCAGATCCAAAGTCGCGGAAGACATCGAATCTAGATCCTAAATTGAAAATGATAGCTTCAGTGAATGCAACTTTCTTTTGTAGAAAGAGTTCCAATTCTCTCTTTGAATGCGCTGTCGCATGTGATTCTTGTCCTACTCATGAACCGTTTTGTTTGAAAGCTCTCGTATAGATTACGTAGCAGAATTTCAGCCGTTGAAAATAAAAAAGGCTAAATACGACTGGCACATAATGTGACTCTTCCCAAGAGATTGATTAATCATTGGGGGAATCTCAGTGTCGTAGGATAATGACCACGTCAAAAGTAACTACGTCGCAGATTTCAGAAAACCGCCCTCGGCCGTCCATCAGCCCGTGCCTCTGTTGTTTTTTTTTTTTTTTTCCGAAATCACACAGACCATAAATTATCGTCTTCTAAGGAAAATATCAAATTATCAAGGGTGTTTCATTCCTACCCCGTCTCATCAACTGACCTTTTTTGGCCTACCTGCTTCAATTCGCTGTTTCTCGACGACAAATGCTAGGTGATTGATTTTCTGGGCCCGAAGATGTCTCGATAGCTTTGACAATTAGACAAGATTTAAAAAAGAATTAGACCAAACTTGACGCATTCCTGACGATATGTCTGTTTATTTTTCAGCTCTAATTCGTTACCACTACGTTTTCTATTTACAATGAGACTGTAGCAGGCATCGGGGTTGTCTGCTAGCAGTGAGAAGTCAATGTAGTAGTTTGGGACGATGTTTATTGATCCGTTCCGAATACAAGACTGACTTGCCGGCCGAAAGGCCGCAGTATTTATTCTGTTGGATCACACCCAGAATATTCCATGTACCTTTCTCGAACATGAAAGAAAATTCTAGAAAAGAATTCTAGAAGGCAATCTGAAAAATCAATAAATAATTTCACTCTCCGGCACTGGGAATCGAATGCGGGCCGCCCGCTTGGGAGGCGACCGCGCTACTGCTGGGCTAGCCGGCCTGTTGAGGGGAAGCAATGAGAGAGCGCGGTTTATGTTGCCTCCAGGCAAGCGGTGTGGCGGCGAGGCAGGAGGTTCGGCCGCCACAACACTATACTAATATGCAACATTGTCCATACAGCACAGTTTTCAAAGAAACAAGCGCAGCATTAACTCCTCAAACAAGTAGAGACGGATTCGAAATGCCTACTGCATATATCACGAGGCATGGATGGCTCCGCTTTGAAGGCAACGACGTCACTGAAGCAAGATCTGACTTGTTCGTCCTTGACTCCCTCATTTGTAGCCTCCTTGCTTTAAATACAGAGGGAGCACGCTCCTTCCCCTCCACCTCTCCTTTGTTGTTTATTGTGTTGCTGATTATGCAGTTGCAATTTAATTTAATGATGTACTGATAAAAATGTCTGTCATTGTGTAGAAACATTTCTATTGAGATAAGGAGAACTAATGTATGCCATGTGCGTGCACTGTGGCGTGAAATTATCGCGAGGAAGTGCTAAATCCACCTCACCATACTGAAGCATTTTCGGGTGAAATACAAATCGAAATTCAATGAGAAAATGACAAAATTTGGGGGAAACGTGTGTGAGGAAAATATGAATGCAGTTGATTGCAGTGGGGTTGCCAGGAATTTAGTTAGGGGGAGTCCAAAATCAGGGGGGAAAGTTTTTAAAAAACGGGGTACAAAGTAGAGGGTTTCAAACTAATTTTAACACCCTTCATAATCGAAATAAAAATTTCATTTTTTCAAAAATATCTATTGTGAATTCATGATTTTTCAATATTTTGTTTCCTTTTGTGAAGGAAAGTTTTTGTGTTTTTATATTTACGGGGGTCCGGAACCCCTGGACTTACCCCTCTCGCTACGCTACTTGTCAGTGGTTTATCCGAAGATATTTCCTATTTTCATTTCCAAATCCAAGCGTAACAGTTTAGGTTCTGAGCATGTAAAGATGTTTTTAAAAAACAACTTGAAAGCCTATAAAAATTATTTTTAATTTATAAAAATATTAAAATGTGTATGAAAATCTAAAAAGCATTCCTTTGATTGTGTGTACCCAGAATAAACTTGAATGATTACTTTGTTTAATAGCAGGAATTTGAAAATGCATTTGGATCCGAAAATTGGTAACCGATACGAAAGATCCAGCTCTGAAAATCAAGGATCCGATCCGAATCCGGATCCAAAAACAATCCTAGATCCGTCCATCCTTACCCCAAACAAAACTGAAAGAGAAGGAGGAATCCTAACTACGTCCAAAACTTTGCTAGCAAGACCCATTTTGTTGGGACCAATGTGAATAAAATGCAAAATGTGGAATTCTCTTATTTTCAAAAAGAACTATCAAAGATGAACTATCATAAATGTCATCATCAAGCATTTTCTTGTTGTGTGTGCTCATTACTTGTATGTTCTATTAAGTATGAAGAAGTTGCTACCAAGGAAGACTTGATGGGTGTTGAGGAAGGAAGTAGTCGTGGTGGCGTCAGTCTGTTTGGCCACAGAGCCCCGTTGCGTACCCAAGGCACACTGTTCTCTATGGGCAAGAGGGGGGATGTTTTAACGTCTCAGCTAGAAGACCCTGCCATTGTACCTCATGCAGTGGCTTCTCAAAAGGTAATGAGATTCTCCTCTTAGTTACTTGTTTTTCTTTTCTGACTATTTGGATATTATTAAATTATCAAGTAAACTGTTTTGTTCCTTTCAAGAAGGTATTTACAAAGTCATGGACAAAAAACTTCAGCTTTAAAATGGGTTTGACTCACAATAGGTCTGGAATATGGTGTGAGTGATTTTGCACTCGCTTTTTAAACTTTCAAAGTTGACGGAATTTATTTCCTCTTGAGTAAAATATCATCTATTATGTAATCTACATTATTTATTAATGAATTGCATTTTTAACTCAGCATCGTTTACCTGTGCTGATGCTCTTTTAACTGATTTCAAATCCAGAAATTATGAAATTGTGAATAAATCCAAATATTATAATAATATCATAGAGATATACATACAACAAAGTAATAATTTTTTAAATTTTTAATGCAAAAATTGTAAACCCATTGTGCCCATTGTTGGAATGATAAACACTTTTTAGTGCATTTATTTTCATGATTAGATATGGAATTGACTGCTGAATATGATTAATGATGATTTTAAAAATAATTGTTACAAACAATTGAATTTCTAAATAATATTTAATAATGTTAAAAAGTGATTTTAATGAACTGATCTCCCAAATTATAACTACATAATATATAACTGTATAATAATATTTCAACTAGTATATAACTATATAATAATATTTTGAAACTGAATAATGGATGAAAATGAGGCGTTTTATTCCAAAAAAAATGTTGGAGTCAAATGACCCCTGCTGTCCTTATAGGTAGCACGAAACTCCTGTCCTCCTAGAGCTAATGTTATTTGATATCATTCACCAGCAATCGATTGATTTATTACATTGTTAATTTTCTTACAGTATCCTTTTGAAGCGTTATTTCGAAGTGAACACTATGCCCTAGTTGATAATTCGTGCAGGGAATACCTTTTCATAAAAGAGTTCTTCCTTGTGACCGACTCATCAGCTCAAGACCTTTTCCATCAAATCATGGGCCGATGTTTGGCTTTGTTAAAAGTGAGTTTTTTATTTTGTTAACGCAATGAATGTGATATAATATTTTATTATAAATTAAGTTTTGTGTGCAGATTAATGTATTAATAGCTATAGTTTAAAAATTTATTTTTCCATGTGCGCCTTAATTTAGGTTTATCCGAGGTCTCATTTTCTATCTGAGGTGCTGTTGAATTTCTGGAGAATACATACAGTAGAATGCTAACTATCCATCATTCATTTAATAATTTGTTCAATTGTCAGTCCTTAGCTAGCCCCTCAATCTCTCCCATTGTCTTCTTTTATAGCCTCCATTATTCTCTCTTCTGCATTCTTCCCTTAGATTCCCTCTACAATAGGGTGGTTTCCTATTATTTTTTATTGTCTAAATCGAAAGATTATTACTCCTGGAGTACATATTACAACTTTATATCACAAGATTTATATTTTTCACGATTAAATGAAAAGGTAAAATTTTCAAGCATGCGAAAATGCGATGGCAAAGTATGAATGCTGGGAAAAGCCAATGTGACATCTGGCTGCTGCTGTTGAGGCCACCTGGGTGCGAGGCTATGAACCCCGCTAAGTTGCAGGGTGCTTGCTGCCGAGCATGGCGGTAGCGTAGAGTACCCTGCTAGCAGGTAGCGCTGGGCTTAAATAAGGATTATTGATACCCTATCAAATGAAGGAAACTTTCCGACCTTAGGCAAATTTAATAGGTGATTATTAAGAGATATTTCCCTGAGCTCTGTGCCTCATGCATGCATTGGTAATCTCAGACAATGTAAAACTCCTTCTACTCGCATAGCATCTAGGTCCCTATGACGTCACGTGGAGTGGCATTGCATGGACACCAATCTGGCCTTTTTCAAAGGAGGTTAAAATTGACCATTAAGATTCCTCTAAATTGGGATTTCGAAAACTTAATAATTTGTATATTATGAATACACTAATGGTGGGTAATGAATCGCAATCAATGCCTTTCATTTTCTTTGATGAAGGAAACTACCCTATTCCATGAATAATTGGCGCTCAATCTCTTTTAGAATGTCTAACATAATATCTCATCATCACCTCTATTGTGTCGTCCTTCAAATGTTTATGAACCATTATAATGTAGAGGAAGTGTCTCAAAACTGTGAATTTCAATACTATTAATTCAAAATTATAGATCTATGGATCTTAGTTTTCTCGTTGCTCATAGAAATCATTATTGAACTTTACTGGAAGTAAATGCATGCAGTATTATCAATGTTTTCTTTTTAGTAAGAATCTTTGTTAAATGTTTGGGTTGACTGGTTATATTCAGAATTGTATGGCTCCATATGGCTTTGATTTCGGTCATCATTCTTGTCTGAGATCTCTCTAGATATTTTTTTAATGAGTTCTTTATTCATCTTGCAGATTAATACTGAATAATAATTATTAATTGTTGTAAATAATAGTTAACTAATAATAATTAATTCATTATTGCATTTGAAAAATGAATAATAATTAAAATAATTCTTGCTATTTTATGTCATTAGAGAAACCTGGAAGGATATGTGGCCGAATGTTATGATGCCATTGCATTATTTTTGTGTGCACAACTCGTTTTGAGGTATTTGGTTCTGAGTCAGAAGAGAGGGGTACCAGCTTTGGCAAAGTATTCAGATGATTTGATAAACATCTTTCAACCCAGGTATTGTATATTATTTTTAACCTAAAATGCTCTTAGGCAATTATTTACTCAGAAAAAATGTTACGTTTAAAATGTTTGGTTTGCTTGATAAAACCTGTCCATATGCTTGAGAAGTATTTTTGAAGGCAAGTGAATGTTATTAAATGCGCTAACCACATATCTGGGTATTTAATTTTTACCTGCCCAACATGTGGTGGGTATTTAATTTTACACTGAGCCCAAATTTCTATTTTGGTTGCACGAAGATTAAACACAAACATTTCATTATTATTTCTCTATAAAACCAATATTTTCAGTATTCGTTTGAAATATTGAACGTTTGTGATTTAAAAATTAATTTTATGTCAAAAGATTAATTTTTTTCAAGTTACAAAGGAGAACAATTAACTAATTCGTACAAGTGATGAATACATTGGTGTAGAATGATTTGTAACTCATTTCATCTACTTAGTGGTTGCAGAATGTTTTGAAAGATGTCAACAAGTAAATTACAATGTTAGAAATTTTGTCAAATCAAGGGGGCAAAGAGGGCAACCACATGTTACAAATATATATTTTTTTAATCTTTCCTCTGGTATGGTGAAAGTTTTTTAATGATTACCGTATAAGCTTGTGTAAGAGGCGCACCCCTGTTTTGAGGATCGAAGCTATAAAGAAAAAAAATTTTGCGACATTTTTTTAATCCTATCCCCATTCCACCAACTGACCTTTTTCGGTCTACCAGGTTCAATTCCCCGAGTTTCTGGAGGTCAAATGCTACATGAGTCACCTTCTGAGCTCGAAGATATCTCGATATCTTTCAGCAATTGTATGACACGCACGAGGTTCTAAAAAGAATTAGACCTAACGTGACGTATATCTTACAGCATTTAGGTTTTTTGAGCTCTAATTGATTGACACAAAGATTTATAGCTAAAATAAGGCTACTAATATTCAACATAGTCCAAACAGCACAATTTCGGAAGAAACAAGCGTAGCATAAGCGCATTCAAACAAGACGAGACGGACTGGAAACTCTGGCAACGCAAACTGCGTATATCACATTGCTGCGCCTTCGCCCCTTCGCTTTAAAGGCAACGACGTCACATGCAAGATCGGACGTGTTCTTCCCTTGTTCCTTCGCTCGTAGCCTCGTAGCTTGAAATACGGAGGGGAGGGAGCCCTCTTCCCCTCGACCTCTCCTTCAGCACTCTTCACTTATAAGCATTTCCGATTTCTTCTATCCACCATTAAGTCCAACAATGAGCACACTCGTTCGAATTTTTTCAACCGCAGGTTTTGACACCAATATTACTATATGCAGTATAAATGCCGCGGGATGCCCACTCGTGGCAATAAATTTAGCGTGTGCTCCGGAGCGAATCACCCCGCACGATCTTTTCAATGTTCACCTCTGGGGTACCGATGTAACGGCGCGATGCTTTCAAGAAATTCAAACAGGAGCATTTTAAAAATACGTCACTAAGGGAGAAACTCCCCTGCCTGCCGCTTGATTTTGACCCAGGGTTTCAGATGACTGACTCACGCTGAAAACCAAGGCCACTCAGTTCCCCTTGAACTTGCAACCGGTGAAGGGGAGGGGGGAAGATAAGAAGTTTGTGTAAGAGGCGCACCCCCATTTTCGGCTGCAATATCTGGGAAAAAAGGTGCGCCTCTTACACGCGCTTATACGGTACAATACTTCATTTCTACTCAAAAACACCATCAAATAAAAACTCAAAAAAAAAAGAAATTGTTTGAAGCAAACAAGAAGAGAAATGAAATTGTAAATAAATGGTATGGTAAATCATGACTATTGTTTTAAATCTGGATCTGCATCTATTAGTCTAGTGCAAATATCTCACAAAGAACGTTTAGTTAAAAATTCAATGAATATGTATGTTTAGAAATCATTTTGAACATGATATAATCTGAAGCATGGAGGAGGACACAAACCAGCAGAACAATCATGACACCAATATTTTGTTTCCTTCCTTTTTCCCTCTTTGAAGTACACAACACTTTTCTTTGTGGGGCGCTTTTGGTTGTTGGGGGGACAGTATCAGGAAAATGTCTCTCGGTAAGGTGAGAAGGCTTAGGGGCTTTAGATGGCCTTCTCTGGAGTACTTGGAATGAATAGCTTATAAGCTGATCAAATATTAATGTTATACTTCCTTAACAATTAATTTATGTCCTTAATTTTATGCATATGCTTTTATAATTGTCCACGTAAAAACATATGAGTCATTACAATAAAGATAATGTTCATTAATTGCTTTATCTGATTTGATTTTTAAGGTTTAAATATGTTCTGGAACTGCACATAAAGAGTGTCAGGAATTTTGGAACAGAAAAATTCAACAAGGTTATGAGGCCTCATTATGTAAGTAATATGTATGTTATGTAGTGTGAATTAATCTTTTCTAGACCATATTAGCGTGTTCTCTATGACATGAATAGTTTGTTGACCAAATAACACTTCTATATTTTAAAACAGGTAAAAAAGTGATAAATATAATCTTATAAGTGTTAAAATATCTTGGAAGTCCTTAGTTGCTAAAAAAATCCAAGGAGATAATTGGGTATTTTACATATCATATCAATATTCTTTTCAAAGTCATGGATATTACTTCTAAATCTTAGATGACATCATTCCTATTAAGATATTCATTATTTTTGTGGTAGGGAAATTTCACAGGATGTTTACCCCTATGATATATAGCAAAAAAACATTTATTTTTATTAATGGACTTATCATTATTTATTCTCCAACTATGAAACGGAATTATACTCTTTTTAATGGACAAGCAGTCATCAACAGATCTGACTTCTTTATGTTCATTGTAGCTCCATGCGTAATGAAGTTGAGGGGGCCAGGAGTTTACTTTGTGGTAACCAAACATCATTTTACATGGGCCCGCTCTTTTGAAATTTGAACCAAGATTACTGCAGTGATATCACTGCAATTATTTTATAACCTCACACAGGAAAAAGCATTTAGAATAAGAGTTACCATCCATTTCGACTGAGAAAGTAGCTACCTTTCTCAATGTCAGAGCTTGCCACATCGGCCAAATAGTTAAGAAATTTTCACTAGCAATGCTCAAAGGAATGTACCAATTCAATAATCTCTAGCTCTGCTAAGATAAATCCTATGGAATGGATAATTTTTTTATTCTTGAAAAGAAAGTTGAAAATTCCAGGTTTTTGGGAATCTTTCAGAATTGTAAAATTTTTGGCTGATTTTCTTTTTGATTAGATACTGCACTTTTGCTGGATTCAGACAGTTAATCTTGAATTAATTAGTTCTGCCACAGTACGTTTATGTGGTTATACATTAACATATTTTTGTGTATAATGTGATGACATTGTGAAAATGAGGGCCTGCACAATAAACCATGACTTTAAGGCAATGAGGAAGAGTGCTAATTTGCCGCAAGGCAGTATACCATGGTGTGATTGTTCAAAATGAAAACTGATCTTACCCTCCTCACTTAAAATTTGTGGATTCTTACCCAAATGTTCTTACATATGAGGTTCTCGGACATAGGGATTACAAATTTTGGGTCCAATATTGCTTTAAAGTATCTTATTTTTTATAAATTCACAATAAAACATTGATCTCACATCATTTGTCTCTTCTTTGTTTGTTTACAGATTACAAGACGGTATGCTGAATTCAGTTCTGCCCTTATTGGATTGAGTGAAACATTCCCAAGTGAGCTAACCAAGACCATGTTGGTGGATTTAAGGGAACTGCGAGATGAAGTTCAGTGCTTCATGCTTAAAATGGCATCTGTGTTCTCGAAGAGGGAGGAACAAAACATATTCCTTATCAATAATTATGATATGGTACTAGGTGTTTTAATGGTAATCAAAACTTTTGTTACTCTTAACGTAACTATTGAAGAAGTCTGTTGTAATTGGTGCTGAAGATCTGAAGATCCTTGGAAAATAATTCTTATACTGTAAACTCATTATAGCTAATGCTTACCAAGGATTTTATTCTTTTCCTGTTATTATGGCACGAAAAGGGAAAAATTTGGCTAATTTAAGCATTTATATTTATCCTGAAGTAGAAACGTTAACATTTCAATGTTATTTTTAGAAATAATTATGTTCAAATGATAAATATGTATAGCAAAAAATTGCCTCAATAATCAGTTACAATGGCACCAAAACTCTAAATTCTGTCTACTTATATAAATACATTAATCACTTGATAATTGATCAGGTAATGAGGGAAATCAATTAAGTGCCATGTAGGGGCTTTAAGATCATCTAGCAATGCAATGTTGGCCTCCTATAACTAATGATTGCACTCCCAGCATCCAGTAATGAGTTGTCAGGCATGTTACGGTCCAGTAGACCACTCTGAAAAATGTCTGAGCACTCAAACATGCATGTACTGAGTTGTCAAACTGTCTTGGATAGTGGAAAGGTCCACATTCCCTTTAGCCGTGGCACCAAGGAAAGCACCCTCAGACAAGTTCAATATAGTTTCATTACACAGTATAAGTGCGTTATGATGAGATAGGGTCTCGTATGATATTTTTTGTTGGTTGATCCATCTGGAAAAGTATCTTCATTCCACATGTTACAACTCAAACAAAGAATCGCAAAAGAGGCAATCACATGGTCTGAGTCTCAAGGCACCATTGAATTCCCGCTCAGCAGGCAGGGAGTATATTTTGGTAAATTGGTGGAATATACTAAATTATCCTGCATATGAAGGCTATACAAAGATACACATCCGTCTCGTGCCATTCTGGGGCAGTCCAGTACCATCTGGTTAGGTAGATGCAAGATTGTATAATGAGCTCTAGCTGATAAGTGCTGTGTCAAGGTGGTGGGAAGGGTTGACCACACATCCTCACCCTTTCATATTCTCTGCACAATAAAGCTAACAGAGGCCTAACTAAACACCAATGTCTCCGATGGAAATGAAGACAGGAAAGCCTGGGCAATCATCCCATACATTGCTGGAGCCCAGAAAGGATTGCCTGTGCTTTTAGGAAACTCCCATGTCACCACGAGATTCAACTGTGTCAAAAAAATTGTTGACATGGTACACACAGGCAAAGATGTAATCCACCAGTAACAGTATGAAGGAGTCTAGAATGTGCCTTGCTAATGAAGGAATTCATACATTGGCAAGACTTGCCGTTCATTGAAAGTGCACTTGCAGTAACTCTTTAGAGCCACAAAGTACAGACAGTTCCAACTGACTCCATCTCAGAGCACACCTGGACCCTGGGGCACAACGTGAAATTTACCGTATAAGCTTGTGTAAGAGGCGCACACGTGTAAGAGGCGCACCCCTATTTTGAGGATGGAAGCTATAAAGAAAAAAAATTTTGCGACATTTTTTTATCCTATCGTGCGGTGTTGCTGACGTATACCTGGAATTTCGACAGTTATCGAAATGTCCTCTTTCAGTACTATTTGAAAAAGGAAATTTTGATAACTGTGGCGGCATAAGAGGGAGTAGAAAGAGTTCCGATCCTCTATTTGCATACGCCATCGCTCTATGTTGCTTGTCCTACTCACGAACAATTTTGTTTAAAAGCTCTCGCAGGAGTATTGCAATAGAGTTGCAGCCGTGGAAAATTTTAAGGCAAAACACGACAGGCAAATGGCATGAGCTTTCCCAAGAGATTGAACAACAATCGGGGCAATCTCAGCATCGTAGGATAATAACCACGTCGTAGATTTAAGGCCCCTTGCACACACACCGATTTTGGACGGCCGGTAAAATATCGGCCGTCCACATTCCAATGGTGAACAATGGGAGAGCATTGGAGCTTGCACACGTGCCGACCACACGCCGGCTCCGGCAAAATGCCGGTTAGCTGCCGGCTATTGTCACTGTGGATCGCCGGCGCCGGCTCAAAAACTTAGCAACGTATCGTTTGACCGGTAAAAATCCAGCGTGTGCAAGCATTGCTTCGCCGGTAAAATATCGGCCAATATTTTACCGGCCGTCCAAAATCGGTGTGTGTGCAAGGGGCCTAACGGAACTACACTCAGCTCTCCATCAGCTAATGCCTCTGCCGTTTTTTTCCTTTCCGAGACTCCACAGGAAAATATCAAGTTACAGGGGAACAATGGAAACGTGTTTCATCCCTACCCCATTCCACCAACTGACCTTTTTCGGTCTACCAGGTTCAATTCCCCAAGTTTCTGGAGGTGAAATGCTACGTGAGTCACCTTCTGAGCTCGAGGATATCTCGATATCTTTCAGCAATTGTATGACACGCACGAGGTTCTAAAAAGAATTAGACCTAACGCGACGTATATCTTACAGCATTTAAGTTTTTTGAGCTCTAATTGATTGACACAAAGATTTATAGCTAAAATAAGGCTACTTATATTCAACATAGTCCAAACAGCACAATTTCGGAAGAAACAAGCGTAGCATAAGTGCATTCAAACAAGACGAGACGGACTGGAAACTCAGGCAACGCAAACTGCGTACATCACATTGCTGCGCCTTCGCCCCTTCGCTTTAAAGGCAACGACGTCACATGCAAGATCGGACGTGTTCTTCCCTTGTTCCTTCGCTCGTAGCCTCGTAGCTTGAAATACGGAGGGGAGGGAGCCCTCTTCCCCTCGACCTCTCCTTCAGCACTCTTCACTTATAAGCATTTCCGATTTCTTCTATCCACCATTAAGTCCAACAATGAGCACACTCGTTCGAATTTTTTCAACCGCAGGTTTTGACACCAATATTACTATATGCAGTATAAATGCCGCGGGATGCCCACTCGTGGCAATAAATTTAGCGCGTGCTCCGGAGCGAATCACCCCGCGCGATCTTTTCAATGTTCACCTCTGGGGTACCGATGTAACGGCGCGATGCTTTCAAGAAATTCAAACAGGAGCATTTTAAAAATACGTCACTAAGGGAGAAACTCCCCTGCCTGCCGCTTGATTTTGACCCAGGGTTTCAGATGACTGACTCACGCTGAAAACCAAGGCCACTCAGTTCCCCTTGAACTTGCAACCGGTGAAGGGGAGGGGGGAAGATAAGAAGTTTGTGTAAGAGGCGCACCCCCATTTTCGGCTGCAATATCTGGGAAAAAAGGTGCGCCTCTTACACGCGCTCATACGGTAATGAAGCAAAGGTAATTGTGAAAGAGAGTAGATATTACCCGGACTAATTACAGAATCCATTGAAATTACCCAGACAGACCATTTTAATTGAGACGATGAATACCATTTAGAGGGCCATTTGAGGAGATTAGTCAAGCAGACCAATGGGAGGGTTACTGCAAGAATTGACGGTAATAGGTCCCTATATAAAGAGGGCAGAAATTGTGAACCAGCATTTTCGACCTGAAAACACTGGCAGTAGTGCCAGTGAAATCGTTGTGGTTGCCGCAGCTACTGAAACTAAACCAAAACTAACATAATAACTGAAAATGAAGAATTTCATCGCACACTGTGGAAATCTTCGTTCTCAAACCATTCTGTCATTTTCACGTTTTGTATGACATTTATCACAAGTTTATCCCAAATGACATGGGCAGTGAAATGGACTCATAATAGTGCTAGTGCAAATGTAAGCCCTTGTTATGTATGCATGATTTCCCTATGCTTTTCCACATGGACCAACCAATACAAAAAATCACACAAGACCCTCTTCCGTTATAATTCACTTCTGGGATGGAAAATAACATACATATGTATAATGTGCCATTGAAAAATAAACTCTGAAAGGACATCAATGTGGCTAAGAAACAACACAGATAAATTTCAAAATGATGTGTTCTGCAATTTGCTGTTAATTCTGCTGAAGAATGATAGATTGCCTTGAATATGGGTTAATTTTTTTCTGTAAATGTGTGTCACTTGTGAAGCTAATTTTTTCTTAAGAGTTTGATATAAATTTATCATCAATTTTTTCTCTAACCCCCCCTAATATTGTTAATATTTTGCAGGAATGGACTCGTGAAGATTCTCCTGAAGTTGAATCATTTCAGAGGTTGTTAAATCAACAGAGTTATGAGTATGTTAAAGATATTTTGGACCCTTATTTTGGAGAATTTATGCAGTTCGTCCTGAATGCAGAAGAGCTTCAAGCAAAAGGCAAAGTTGATCAGCTTAGGCTCCAAGAAGGTCAGTATAACCAATTCTGTGGTTCAAACTCAGGCTGTTCTAGATTAATAAAGTGATGATTAAATATACTAGTACATATAATATAACTTTGATATATGGGAAACTGATTTTTTTTGTATTATTTTGTTTTTGAATGTTTTGGTTGATTACTACTAAGGATTCATCCTTTTATACTGTGCCTAAAATGACGGACACTATTTTTTTCTTCTTATATTGAGCTCATGTGACACCAAAGTCATCAATTTTGAATCAGCAATAAAAGCTAAATATTCAATACATCGAAACGTGTAACAGCACAGTAGAATATCGATAATCCAGATTATGAGGGACCAGACACATTCCTAATTAACAATATTTCCAGAGGATAGATCCAATGTATTCCTAATTAATGATATTTCGGGTAATGTTACCTGTATGTAGGCAACACCGCAACATGGAAAAAATAATGGTCTAAGAACGTGCATTGGCATCTGTGTTAATGATGCATTGATGAGTACAGGGGCACAGCGAGGAACTAAGGCTGGGGGGGGGATTTAGCTGCAACTAATACCGGAGTGTGTGGGGGGGTATGGAATACCCACCAGGATAAGCGGTATGTGCGAGATTAATAAATTTTGGAGTTTTAAGATAAATGGTTCAAAATGGTGAGTTTTGCGGCTTTCTGAGGGATATTTTATTAATCCATGAGCTATTATATTAGTAATATCAATATATATATTTTTTTTAGATCACGAGATGTGGGTCAATTGTAAATATTATTTATTTTTTCCAAACTTTGCCAACGTTTCAGACATTATATTTGTCCATCCTCAGGGCTATAAAAATGATAATTTATGATACAAAATTAGTTAAATACAGGCAATTTTACAGTTGTTATACATTAAAATACATGGAAATACATATTCAAAATTTACCTTTAAGTCTGATGTTGTTTTTATTTATTTATTTACAATTTGGTTGCTTGGATTTCTTTCTTTGTTGGTTATGTCATTTATTAAATTATCATTTTTATAGCCCTGAGGATGGACAAATATAATGTCCGAAACGTTGGCAAAGTTTGGAAAAAATAAATAATATTTACAATTGACCCACATCTCGTGATCTAAAAAAAATATATATATATAATAAGGGGTCGTGAAGCATAAATTTTGAATTAGTAATATCAATCCAATTAAGTAAAATGGATTAAACTTAAAAATTTCTCTGAACTCTGGGGGGGGGGGGGGGTTTATCCCCCAAAACTCACTGCACCACTATCGCTGCACCACTGGATGAGTAAGGGGTCAAGTTACAAGCAAATCCAACCAAAATAATAAAATTAAATGAAAGACAGCATAAAGAAAGATTCAAAATATTTGAAAAACTTCTTTGTCCGTAAATCATGAAGGTAGTTAAGTCGTGAAAGTAATTTTGATGAGGCCACCTGTAAGTGGAAGGAAAATGGCACTAGATTTTTACAATCTGACTAGAACATCAATATTTTGCCTCCCCACATTTTCTAATAAGCAGCTATCGAAAATTCCATGTCATTTCCACGACTATTAGCATAAATTTATCAGTAATTATCTAATCCATGGATTGGAAGTAATCCCACTTTGGTCACATTACTGTAAATAATAGCCAATTATTAGGCACACACTATTTAAGCTTCAATCCACTCCCATTTCTCTCCCAATAATTCCGGAAAGTTTGAGGAATAATTAGTCACATAACGAAATATTTTGCAGAAAATAATGGCAAATACTGACTGGCTCTCGCTGGATTAGATTGAAGATAGCCAGGCTCTGTAATGGGAATTAAACCACTTAGATTGTCGTATTTGCAGCCATGAAACTTAAAAGCCTGGAAATTCTGGAAAACTCCTGAAAACCTTCTGTTATTTATATTCTTCCATAATTCAGATTTCTGGCTTATTGATCCTCTACTGTATATTTGCCATTATTGGTCATTTTTAGCTTATAACCACAAAATTATTCCTTGCAATAGTACACATCCATGAATTTAAAAATAAAATGACCACATGGCCTATGACTTCGTATTCTGATGATATGCCCAAAACTGGGTATTTTTTGCAAAGTAAGGTCTTTGCCATACATACAGGTTGTGCCTCATTTAATTTGTGATATGAACTGAAAAACGCAGGCTTTCTATAGAGAAGTTGCCTTCAAATTTACATTGAAAGCCTACTTATTCACAAAATTTACTTCTCTTTTTTGGTTTCACATGGAAATTATTGTCTATTAATAACAATATTTATGATAATGATTTGCTAATGACTAAAGTAACTCTAGTATTTTAGAGTAATAACTAGAGATGGGTCGAATAGCAGATTTCTCGAATTCGAATATCGAATTCGAATATTAAATCATAGCTCGAATATTCGAATACCTCGAATACTAAATGATGAATGCTGGAATGTTTGACTCGGTTGCCTATGCAGCAGGCAACACAAGATTTAGGGGAGTAATTTTGATTTCCTTAAAATGATTCGAACAGGAATTTAGCTGATTAATGAATAATTTAATTTTATGGAAACAATTGGGCATATAATTAATTCAACTAACATCGCTTTACCCCCACTCCTGCTGCCAAGTGCTAGCTGACAATCTGAGGCATTTTGCAAAATACAAGCTCTTTTCCACCGGATTTTCTTCAATTATTTTCAGTCCATCTTTGGGAGTTCTCACGAGATAAGAAGATGAATTGGAATTGCTATCAGGGAGAAACCAAATATTCTGAGAAAATATCCCTTTGTATGGGACTGTAACAATAAAGATTTATAGCACCACTCATTAATTGTAACTTGATATATGCTTTCGGAAAAAAATACCGCATCAACTTCCGAGAAGCTCTGCTGCTCATATCGAGTTTCGCCAGAATGCTAAGTCTCCGTCGTGTTTTGACATTTATTTCTTTGCGTAAAATGCTTAAATAAACTCAGAAATACGTCGTGTTTGGTCTCATTCTTTTTGAAATTACGCGCACAATACTAATATTTCAATTCAATAAAGGTGTAACATCAATTGACGAAAGTCATTCTTAGACACCCTTTGTGCTAATAGATGACTCATGCAGCGGTTGACCTCCACAGAAATGGGGAACTTCGAGGCTGGTAGGAAAAAAAAGGTCAGTGGGGGAGGAAAGGGAGGGCCCGAAACACGTTTCTATTGTTCTCGCGTATTTTTTCGAAGCTAAGGTCTTCGTAATATGATCCCTGCGCGAGCTGTGACCTTTTTTTTATTTTGAAGAAGAGGAAAGCCTCAGAGGGGGGGCTAGTGCTGAATGGAGAGGGATACCGGACCTTGGGAAATGCGCTAATGTAAGTATCCCACGGTACTCACACAGCAGTTGACCTCCAGAAATGGGGAACTTCGAAGCAGGTAGCCAGAAAAAGGTCAGTGGGTGAGAAAAGGGGGGAGGGCGTGAAACACGTTTTTATTGTTCTCGTAACTCGATATTTTTTTCGAAGCAGGGGTCTTCGTAATGCGATCCCTGCGCGAGCTGGGACCTTTTGTTTGATTTCGGAGAAGAGGAAAGCGTCAGAGTGGTTGAGGCGAGTGCTGAATGGAGGGGGATAGAGGATTGTGGGAAATGCCCTAAGGTTGCTATCCCACGGCACTGAGTTTCTCCTGGTGGGGGGAATCGGGGATTTTCGGATTTTTTCACCCGACTATTTTCGGTTCCCCTCGTCGAACACTTTTCACCGCTAAAATCCACGAATTTGATGCAATTCGTCAGCTTGCGTAAAACGGCGCTGCGAGCACTAAATGACTACAGTTCTCTACATTTTTCCGAGTCACTACCAACGACGTGCGTGCGACAGTGTATGACGCGAAATTCAAAGTATTCGAGGTATTCGAGGCGGTACTTTTCGCATAACTATTCGAAATCTCGAATATCGAATACTTTCTAGTATTCGAGGTATTCGAGTATTCGCGGATACTATTCGCACATCTCTAGTAATAACAATAATATTTATTATGCATTACAAATTGCTAAAACGCCAAAGTGGGAGGTTTAGGTGGTCTCCGAGGTAGTAAGACTGGAAATGAGCCACAAAAAAGTTGCAAAAAATGTATGTCCTTAAAATAAAAGCAGTAACTGTTAATGACTGTAGTTGCATTCAAAGTACAGTTGAAATAACTTCCAGAAAGTAAAAATTCCAGTCTTTGGTACAATTTAACAATATTTTTGGGAATTAGCTGTGGCTTTATTTGAATTAAAAAAAGAAGATGAGGGTGGTGATTCCTCCGAGACATTTAGTGGAAGCTCTGGTTGGTTTTGGAATTTTAAATGGTGTGCAGGTAAATATTTTCAGTGCTGCGATATCAGTTGAATCTGCTAGTGCTGATAGCACAGTCCTCGCAACATTTTCTTATGAACTCCAAGCTGTGATTGGCAGTGGCTCCTTTCCTCAACTCTTTTTTAATGTCGAAGAAACGGAATTGTTTTAGAAGAGAATGCCATCTCGTTCATTTATTTTCAGGGAAGAAAAATGTGCGTCAGGTTTTTAAGGTATTTAAAGATCGTTTCACGTTGCTTCTTGGTACAAATGCCTCAGGGGACTTAGGCAGTTATGATTTATTGTTCATGAACTCCATGAGCAATGAAATGGTATTCAAAGTCAGGTTGGCCCACAGACTTCTTGTGGCCCAGGTTAGAGTTTGGGTGTGAGGCCCTCCTCCCCCGAAGAGAAATGGTGTTTGAACTCTTACTAATCTGAATTATCGGCCCCTTAACTCTGTGGCTTCGGGCATTCTACTCTCCTACCCCTGTGGGTGGCCCTGTTCAAAGCCTGTCATTTGGATGAGCAAAAAAAGGGTCTGGGTGACGTAAGAATTTTTTTATAGAGGTTTGAAAATTCTTCAACTGCGGCAATGCAATACAAAGTCTTCAGGTAGCATGCATTTTTTTCCTATATGTTAGTCCACCCACACATAAGGAGGGATTTCAAAAGCATGTACGAATTTTTTTTCAACGAGAAAAAGCATCTTTGAATGCATGCCTACTAATTTTAAAGATATTTTAAACTATAAATTTTTTTATAAAAAAGGTTTTCTAAGGCTATTTATAGGAATATGCATGAAAAAGAAGAAACTTTGTGCTTTCACATGAATATTTATTCACACATTTACACGACCATGGTTTCAACGTTGGACGTCATCATCAGGTGAATAGGGTGGTTTCCTATTATTTTTTTATTGCCTATATCAGAAGATTATTACTCCTGGAGTACGTATTTCGCGCTTTTAGATTTTTAAATGACGATATCTATTTTTCGCGATTAAATGAAAAGTGAAAAATTTCAAGCGCGCAAAAACGCGACTCGTAAGTAGGAAAGTCCGTGCGACGCATTTCTGGTTCCCCCTCTCTCCTTGTGAAGTGACTTTGATCGAGGCTCTGAGCGCTGATAGGACGCAGGATGCTAGCGGATAGCTGAGTATCTTGCTGAATGGTAGCGCTTGGCTTAAAAAAGGTTTATTAATACCTTATCAAACGAAGAAAACTTTCCGACCTTAGCCAGTTTTAATAGGTGATTATTAAGACATGTTTCCCTGAGCTCTGCGCCTCATGCATGCATTGGTAATCTCAGACGATGTATAACTCCTATCTTCTCCTATAGAAACTAGGTCCCTGTGACGTCACGTGGAGTGGCATCGCATGGGCGCCAATCTGGCCCTTTTCAAATGAAGATAAAAATGGACCATGGCCATTCGTCTAAACCGGTATTTCTAAAAGGAAATAATTTGTATATTATGAATACAGTAATGGTGGGTAACAAATCGCAATCAATGCCTTCCGGTTTCTTTGATGAAGGAAACTACCCTATTGTACAGAGGTCCATCACATCATTTTATACCAGGCTTGGAGGGGGAGAGAGGAAGGTAACTAGGTTGAATGGATTGGTCAACAGAGATGAGGGAGGGTGAAAGAACTTGGTCATACGAAAGAAAGAAGATAGGAGGAGGAGGCTCCCTTAGGGAGGGTATGGCTGGTGGAGGTGGAGGTTCAGGTGAGAGAGAGGCCAAAGGGTTCGTCATGTCATTAGCCTCCCACTCCTAAATTCCTGGGCTAATGACATGGTGAATGTGATGTGATGGACCTCTGTAGAGTTCACCTGATGATGACGTCTAACGTTGAAACCATGGTCGTGTAAATGTGTAAATAAATATTCATGTGAAAGCACAAAATTTCTTCTTTTTCATTTTTCATAACGAATCGCTTTCACAAAGTTAAGCCTCAAACCATCAAGGAATATAAATGGTTTATAGGAAATTTGATACCTAATACCTATGCTAGTGGGAACGCATCCCTATCATCCCAATGTTAATATGATCTCAAATAACGCAAATTCGATTTGTGCAAAGACCCCAAGGAACGCATCCCCTGTGCTAAGCAAAGCATGGGTGTACCAGATGAATAAATAATATTACATATTTATTTTTTCATCGTGTGTTTAATATTTTAATGTATAATAAAAATTCATTAAAAGTCAAAATTTAACTCTGTACATTTTTAAATACAATCAGGTAAAGCTGTGGCATTAGCAGACTATTTCACCAGCAATTGGAAGGCTGCATTGGAGGCTTTGAAAAAGAAAGTTCAAGGAATATTCCCATCGTTGGAGAGAGAATCAGTGATACATCAGCAGGCATTGTCTCGTGTAATTGAATATCATTTTCGTTTCCAACGTCTCTTTCCTTCGGTTGCACGTGATCATCTGACAAATAGTCATCACATATTGGTTGAGATGAAGCGATATAATCCTTCATTCTAATATACCTTGTGAAATTTTGCACACATACCCTGTGTATTTTTGTTATTCGTGAATTTCTGTTATTGTATACAATAATTGTTAATTTTATGTGGTAATTTATTATTTGTATTTGTGAGAATAAGCTACCTTTTATTGTACATTTTAAACTTTATGTTACTGTCTTTCTTGATTATGGAATATTTCAGACTTGAGCGGTACAATGTTTGATGTGTCTCATTGTTAAATAATAGTGTTGAAATTGTGATCTTGGGCTCTTGTTTAAAGCCAATTGAGCAAATGAAATGAAGCTGATGAGTTGATTCTGCATATTCTGTATTATTTCCCTTGATTGCTGATAACCATATGTAAGCAGATGAAGCGTAGTACATATATACTAAGTTCTTATAACACTGATATCAAAATTTATTTTTTGGAAATTATCGTTATTATAGGATTTAATTGCTCCAGAAAAAGAGGAAATTAAAGAAAACAACATTTGTACAGGTCGTGAAGTACTTGCCTCAGCATTTTTACTTTCATAATCGTATTAGACAGTGAATGGTATGTAGATCTAAACTAAATTATCACTGCCTCCAACTTCATCAACCATGATCAAGACAGACTAAAATGCCAGCTCTAGATGAAAAGATATGGGCTGTGATTTATATCTCTAAATGCAAATTAATTTAATGTTGCACTTCTTTAGAAAGCACCCAACGTTTTAAGTGTAAGCTACCTCTCATAATTTTGTCCATAATCTATTAATGGCTATCAGACCAGTAAGAAATCCTCCTCTCACTTACTCTATAGGTGAAATTCAGTTTCAAAATGTTATATTATTTCCCTTTCCAAAAAAATTATCTTGATTCAGAAGGAAAAACCTTCTGATGTTACAAAAATCAACTCCATACCTGTATACATCCTCTAACATGTCATTCAGCATGAATTGCTAATCAACTGATAGCATTAAATCCATCATGAGTGAAAATAAACGTAGGAAATCACTGTGGAATTGAAATAAATGTTACCTAGATAGGTACTCATGGGATATTATTGATACTTTACCTTGACTTATGTATGTCTGTAGAAATTATCCGATAATCTCAGAGGAAGGAAATGAGAGTCAAGGCTGCATTGGTAACGATCCAGTTACTCATTAGCATGACTAAAAGATGATTCATAAGGCAGAAAAAGCCATCCATCCAGAAAGCATTGATTGGATTTCAACAAGCATTTTTTGTAATCCTACTTACATACTTTCAGCTTATGGCACCAAGTAATAGTGAGAAATGGGTCAGAGATTTTCTTTAAATATAATTCCCTTGAAAAGGTTTTTTTATTGCTTTCCTTTGATTCTGGTGTTTGTAGGATACTGAATTTAGTTTTTAGAATTTATCCTACATTTACTCGTTTTTTATTTCATAACTATTAAGAAGAAAGTCTTATTATGTGATAGAATGCTTAAAATCATTAACTTCTCAAATTCCTCTTTCTACCAAAATCATATTCCCGCCTCATAGGAACGGCGTTGATGCAGTTCCTCTAGTTTCAATATTCCTCGTCAGATGGGGCGCGTTGCGTTGAGTTAAATCATCTGTTTGCGAGCCAATCACAGTTAACCTACCCGAGTCCGAATTTGAATTCGTTCAACGGTCTCGTATCACCGTTTATGCACAAGGGAAGTCGGAAGTTATTTTTATGTCAATGTTTTTAGCTAGATCAGTGCTTTAAAATGGCATCAGGGACAGATCAGAGAATCAAAGTAGGAATAAGGGTGAGGAAGCTTACTCGTAAAGAAAAGGACAAAAACCAGCAGTTACAGTGGAAATACTCCGACAACCAAGTCTGGCAAATTGATCCACAAAATGGAAAGAAGACCGGAAATCCATATACTTTTGGTAATTATTTTATTTCTTTCATATCTCTCTGAATTTGGTGAAAAATGAAATACTTGTGTACAATTAAGATAGGGTCTGGATCGGATATTTTTTTAATTGGGCAATGTCTTTTCAGATTATGTATTCGGTATGGATTCCTCGTCGCAAAATATATTCGAGGATCTGGTCCTGCCTATTGTTGAATCTTCAGTTAAAGGTTTTAATGGCACAATATTTGCGTACGGTCAAACTTCGTCAGGTAATTTTATCCCAATGACGTTATATACCACTAATAAATTTGGGCCGTTAATCTTATAATGTTTGACTCTTTCACTTAATTGTTTTTTTAGGAAAAACTTACACAATGATGGGAGAAAAATCTGAAGCGGGTATAATACCACTGTCTGTGAATCACGTTTTCAATTCCACAGAAAAAGATTCTGAGAGGGAGTACCTTATCAGGTAAGTTGCTATTTGATTTGTTTTTCCGATAAACTTAATGTGAATTGGCTTCGGGTGAGAATTACGTGCTTTCTTCTTTCTGCAGGGTGTCATATATGGAAATATACAACGAAAAAATCCATGACTTATTAGAATCACAAAACAATTTAAGAATACATGAAGATGCATCAGGAAATGCTTATGTTCTGCTCAAAGAAGAGATAGTAGATTGTCCGGAAAAGGTTCTTATAAAGTTTAAATACCACTTCAATCCCTCATTTATTTTGTCATTCAGTATTCTTTATCGTCTCATTCTTGGATCCTCATTTTAGGTGATGGCTGTCATGAAAAAGGGCGAGAAGATGAGAAGAGTTGGTGTCACAGACATCAACGAGAGAAGCTCTCGATCTCACACCATCTTTAGGATTGTGAGTAAGATTGTATTTTCTTATTAATTACGAAGGATTACTTCTACTCTATCTATATTTTCCTTCCTTGCCAGTTGTGCTTTAATGGCCAAAAGTAGCCTTGTAAATAGAGTGGATGACATGTTTGGCACTACTTTCTGAGTGCATAGGCATGACACGAAAAATCAAGACAATATACACTACATGTAGTCTCCAATCTGTAATGGACATTGTATTCCTTTGTTGTTCTCCATTTGTCTTTATAGGGCCGAAAGCTCTGGGTTGTTTGTATCATAGAAAAAAATCAATTTTATTTAGTTACATTTATTTTTTATGTGAAATGGTATTTTTAGTGACAATATGTAAAATTTTGCCACAGGGTGGCTTTCAGTCTTTGCTTAAATCAGTTCCTACTGTATTATTTTGTTCATTGATCAGATTTGGCTTAATGACTGTGATGCATTGAGCCGGAGTATTTTGGATTTTTGCATGTCACTTACTATGTAAGTGTGATAAATCCAGGCTCATTGTGGGCTTGGCTAATGACTTTTCTCCTTCCATGGATTTATCGTATGCACTTGTTGGTAATCATATTAAGGTTCTTAGCTGTGTAGTGAACACTGGTGTGTACAACTTTTTCTAATGTGACCACCGCATGTATCATGAATACTGCTATTAATTTTTTGATATGATTTTTAAAAGGCTACTATTATATCCCTCTCTTCTAAGTACTTGCTCATTACTTACTCAGTAAATCCATTTTATCTTCATCATTCTTTGGTTGCACCACATTTCGTGTTGCATACGTCCAAGCCTCACTCTCGTTCAGAAATATTCTTGATGTGAATAATCTAATAAATTGTTCCCATTTTTACTTTTTTTCTCAGCCATAAGTAGATTCTTCTTTTTGCTTTTGCTATTCTGCTGATGATATCTTGCCTGCTTCACCCATCTCTGGTTCATTGGCTTCCTAGATAGCAAAATTCTTTACCTCTCTAAGCTTTTGTGTTCCTTGTAGAGATGTGCAAATAGTATCCGTGAATACTCGAATACTAGAAAGTATTCGATATTCAAGGTCTCGAGTAATTATGCTAAAGATACGCTCTCGAATACTTTGAATTTCGCATCGTACACTGTTGTATTTGACTCGGAAAATTGTGAAGAACTCTAGTCGTTTAGTGCATGCAACGCCATTATAGGCAAGTTGATGAACTACATCAAATTCACGGATTAGAGCGGTGAAAAGAGTTTGATGTGGGGAACTGAAAATGATTGGGCGAAAAAATTCAAAAATCCCTGGTTTCCCCCTCCAGGAGAACCTCAGTGCCGTGGGATAGTAACTACGTAGCATTATTCCCAAAATCCGCTACCCCCTCCATCCATCAGCCCTCGGCCTCCGATGCTTTCCTCCTCTATGAAATCAAACAAAAGGTGAAAAGGTCCCAGCTTGCGCAGGGTTCGTATTACGAAGACCATAAATTAAAAGCTTCAAAAGAAAATATCAAGTTATAGGAGAATAATAGAATCGTGTTTTACCCTTCCCTCTCTCTCCCCCACAGACCTTTTTCAGCCTACCTGCTTCAAAGTTCCCAGTTTCTGGAGGTCAACTGCTGCATGAATCACCTACATTAGCCCAAAAGCTGTCAAACAATGACTTTCAACAATTGATATTACACCTTTATTGGATTAAATATTAGTAATGTGCGCGTAATTTAAAAAAGAATAAGACCAAACGCGACGCATTTCTGACTTTATTTGAGCATTTTACGGGGGGAAATAAATGTTAAAATACGACGGAGACTTAGCGTTCCGTCGAGACTCGATATGAGCAGCAGAGCTTCTCGGAAGTTGATGCGGTATTTTTTTCCGAAAACATATATCAAGTTACAATTTATGAGTTGTTCTATAAATCTCTATTGTTACAGTCACAGAGGAAGGGATGTTTTCTCAGGATATTTGGTTTCTCCCTGATAGCAATTCGAATTCATCTTCTTATCTTGTGAGAACTTCGAAAGATGTACTGAAAATAATTGAAGAAAATCTGGTGGAGAAGCGTGTGTATTTTGCAAAATGCCTCGGATTGTCCGCTAGCACTTTACAGTAGGAGTGAGGGTAAAGGGAGTAGCACTTTACAGTAGGAGTGGGGGTAAAGCGAGCTACCTGTTGAAAATGAGAAGTTGGATGAAGCCGAGTATCAGATGGGCGTGCCGCTGAAATGGCGTTTGGTAGATAAGAATGTATAAAAAAGAACGGATGCTTACAAGAATGTATACATCTGACAGAAATCCATCGTAGCAGTGTAAATGCCGAGACGGCGTGGAATCATTTTTTGCGAGGTGGTGTGTCCCCTTAGAATATTTGAAAGAGATGTTAGTTGAATCAACTATGTGCCCAATTGTTTCCATAAAATTAAAATATTCCGTCAATCAGCTAAATTCCTGTTTGAATCCTTTAAAGGAAATCAAAATTACTCCCCAAAATCTTGTGTATCCTGCTGCATAGGCAGCCGAGTCAAACGTTCCCGCAGTCATCGTTTAGTATTCTAGGTACTTGAAATTTGAGGTATTCGAATATTCGAGCAATGATTTAATATTAGAGTTCGAGAAATCTGCTGTTCGACCCATCTCTAGTTCCTAGTCTTATGATAGTCCTATTATCATCTTTTATGTTGCATACTAATTAATGGATTATTTTTCTTTTTGTTGACTTTCAGCTTATATCTGCCCTTGTCCTTTCCATATTTGTCTATGTTTTCTTTAAATTATTCTCTGTTTTGGATATGAATGCTATGTTGCCAGGTAATCAGTGCATGCAGAAAAAATTCTTCTCTTGTGCCCTTGCTTTTCCTACATAGGAAGCGGTCCTAATTCAAGAATTCTTCCCCTCTTCTCTCTATATTCTTCTGTAGAGGTGTACTTGAGGATTTGCTAAATAGTTTTTTTCTGGGTATTAGAATAGTTAGAAAAAATAAGTTGAATGCAAAATCAGCTTAATTATCAATATATCCAGAAATTCATTATTTCTTCAGCATCATTATTGATTATAGTTATATGATTTTCCCTTTAGGACCAGCCCTCAATGATATCTATGTACTATCATTTGCAAAAGTCTTGCAACAAATCGAGCGGCGCCACTTTCGCTCCACAAAGATTGTGCCCGGAAATTGTATGGTTTTCGGGTGTATGCAACAATCCAATACTAGTCTTCATGGTTCAATGCATGGAGAACGGGTCATTGGGTGGGTGAGGTATTTTGTCATCCTTTTCAGTCTCAGGATTTGACCGCTTCCATTTAAGTGAAATTAATGTTCATGATATTCCCCCAAACACATTGTAGCATTTAATGCAGTAGGAAAGATCAAAGGTAATTCCTCGGAGAGATTTTAAAAAGTTGGTAGCTTGGCTCTTTTTGAGTGATCTCAGCTCTTTTCAGAGAGCTGGAAATCACGAGTCGTTCACTGTGAACATGGACTTTTGTTTACATCTATCGACTCGGGTTGATGTTTTAATACAATATCTACGACATATGATACGAGGCAGCTTTGAAATTCCCAGTGTTTCATCATATAAATATCTGAGCAAACACGTAAAATATGAATTAGTTAAGCTGATCGGCATTAATCGTTGCGTAAGTAATAACAGAGTTCTCCGACGTCCGTCAGTCGGTAAAGATGTATTCCTTTCCACTTATTCAAAGTATGACGAGGAAAACTTAATTCCAGGTAAAAGTCCCATTTTTAATCATTGTCGGATTTCAACATGTATTGTTTGTTAAAATGTTCTACTGCTGAATTAGTGTGAATGCGAATAATAACTCTAAGCTGCTATGTCGTTGATGATTAAGTTATCTTATTTAGATGCAATCGTTTACATATACACTGATGAATTCGGGATAATGTAGGATACTTACTTAGCATTATTAATTGAATTATCTACTTGCATTGAGTAAGTTACATTGTATTAGGAAATGTGTTTGTTGGCAATACGTTTTATGTCTAAGGCATCAGTGGAACTGCAGCTCATTTCATAAAACCTTTCAAGTCGAGTAAGAAGGACGTAAGCAAATCCTAACAGACTTTCTGTTTGTAATGAATGTATACGCTTGCTTCATTATAAATACTAATATCGAGTTTAAAACATAGTAACAAATAATAATAACTTAAAAAAACGATACCATACCGAAGTCGCAGGCGACAACATCATAATATTCCTATTGTATATACTAACCAGCCGAAACATAGTGTGCGAAAGCCTCCGTGCTCAAGTTATAATCATATAAACGAATAAAAGACTAATATCCCGAGAAAGTGATTATTTTGATCAAATTCGTTCAAGTGAGAAGCCGTAGGAGAAGCACATGAAGGAGCTCAGTGTTACATTAACACTAAATAATTAAAATTACCGCTCGATGACCTTGAGCTAGAAATAGCTCAGTTGATAAGCATTGGGCTGGTGATAGGAGGGGCCCGCGTTCGAATCCTTCCCGTGGCCGTAAATTTTTTATCCTCCGTATTTTATTTTAAAGTTTTTTTATTTTTGAAATTTATGTTTAGAGGGTACCAGCTGTTGAATTTGAGCATTTTTTGCAACAATTTCTAATTTAAATGACCGTGCGACGGGAATCATGCGTAGTTAGCGCGGTAGGACGAATCAATTACGTTTTCTTGAAGGAACTCAAATCAGAATCACTGGTGAATGTAATTCCTAGTGCTATATGGTTTCCTTTACAGGTCCGTAACTGCTCAACATTATTAAACTTTGGAATGAGAGCTATCGTAATAATCTAAGGTTCAATATACGGAATTTCTTAAATAGATCAATTTTATCTGATTAAAAAGAAAATTATGAATGATATTTTGCAGCGATTATGCTGTCCGTCTATGTAGTATGCTGCCTATTTTTCATCAACTTGTCGCCATTTCCTACCATGTTAATTTCTCCAGTAAAGTTTTTCAGAACAATTTTACCCTTTTTCGTTTCGTAAATGAGCAGTGACGGAAACTTTTCTTAGAGATAGAAAAAGATATAAATTAAGTGAAGGATTTTACTTTTAAACTTTAGGCTTCAGTATTCTACAATCAGTGTTTTTTTAATACAGTAATTTTGTTGGAAAGGGACAGAATGTGAGACTAGCTGATCTACTAACAATAAGTACAATCCTAGGAATAACCTATGTAATGGTAATCCTTAATCGTGCACGCACCACGGCGCTTATTTTTAAATATAGGATAGGCTTATCTTGAGGTATTTATCAACTATTTTTCTAGTGCGTACTTTCTTCAAGCAAATTGTGGCATCAACATTTATATGATAGTGCTACAAATTGGCCCTATTTACACTATTTTGGAAGTACGTGAGAATCACTTACGGCCTGCAAGTTTTACTCCAGGTAACCTACTTCCTCGTCCCTGGCTGGTAGAGTTGCGATAAAGATGTAGGGCAAGACGAGGTGCAGGACCTATTAGCTGACCAAAACTACGGCCCGGGAGCACCCGGTTCAGCGTTAAGAGCTGAGGGAGCGGCTAAATTATGCGCCAAGTATTTTACCTCCCTAATAGATGCGCAAAGTATTTCCCTCCCTAAAAAAAGGCGAATATTGGTTTAAATTGACATTCAATTTAATCTCTGTCCGTTGTTGTTATTGGAAACCTTACCAATGGAGGCATTCATGGATAGGGAAAAGTCTTACTATTAAGTCACTCTTTAAGTTGGTTGTCCTTAATAATATAATAATGGCCGAAATATTAAAATCGAAACAATAACTAATTTATTATAACAAAAAGAAGATTAATGCGACATGATCACTAAATATGTTAGTTCTATCGTAAAAATTTAAGCCTCTCCTAGATATGTAAACAGTAAAAATAGAGACACATTCTGCTAGCAACGACGAGGCCTAGCGATTTTTTTTGGCAATCAAAATTCCATTTTTTTTTCGAAGAAACATTTCCATCGGTGTAAATACATTTATCCAATTAACAAATTGATAATTAATGAAGAAGAAAGCTTATGGAGCTATCTTTATCAGCTTCAACCTACGTAAAGAACTATTTAATGCCAATCAATTAAATATGGTGGAGACGACAGAGTCGTGTTTTTTTCCGGAAAATTGCCAGTTAATTTTTTTTCATTTATTAATCCTTCTATATCGAACAAATATTTCAACAACTTAATATAAAGTCTCCTGAACGACGTTGAATCCCTAAAAAAAGGGTTACGAGCGAGTTAATTTCCGTGTTCCTAATGGCGAAATCGTGCCCCCAGCCGGCCTTATGGTGTTTACCATTGGAAGCCAGGCGTCATAGGTACCCACTCTTTTAACGGGTAAATATTTTCAATTATCTACATCAGTCAACTACGGGTACAAAATAATCTCAAACGCCGCGACGACTTAACCCAACATCTACGCTCGTTTACTCAACTGAACATCGTAATGATTTCCTACGTCTCACTCCCGTGTCACGATGACCCGTTCGTGAGTCGTTCCCGAGCTACCATGAAGATTCATACCTAGATAGTGATCATTCAAACTTAATGGTGGCCAGAAATCGACAATGGAGCGAAAGTGGCGCCGCTTGATTTGTTGCAAGACTTTTGCAAATGATAGTACATTTATTTGAAATACAAGCTATCTCCATTTATAAATTTTGCTTTCCTCAAAAAATTCCTTTCAGGATAATACTGCATTTTGTTGATCCTTTGGTTGTCAGTACATTACCCTGTTATTTAGTGTCTGTTTTTTAATTATTGCCTTAAGCCAACATAAAGCTATGTGTTTCCTTTGTCTTTATTTTCAGACTATTGAAAGCCGCAGGAATCAGACTGATTTGAATTCTAGTGGAACATACTGGGATGATGCAGTTCATGTATCACATTTAAATCTAATTGATTTAGCTGGATCAGAGCGTGTTGTTCAAACGAAAGCAACTGGTGATCGATTCAAAGAGGGATGTGCTATTAATAAGTCACTCTTTCATCTGGGAAAAGTTATTTCACAGCTCAGCGAGGGTAGAGGGTAAGTTGTATTTGTGAATCATTTCAATTGATCAATGTATTAGTGAAAATTCATATTGTTTTTTTTATGATTTACATCATAATTGTAGTATAAGTAATCATTTTGTTCGACCTCTCTAATGCTGCCAAAGTTTATAGGGTGTATAAATTCCTTGGTTGAAGATGCGTGCTTGCACGTAGATGTCATATGTTCAACTATGTATCTTTGTTTCCTACCTCTTAAATGGCCATCTAACATTCTGATTTTTTCAATTTTTTCCAGTCAATATGTAAATTTTAGAGACAGTAAGCTGACCAGGATATTAGAATCATCTTTGGGTGGTAATGCCCATACTGCAATAATTTGCACTGTCACCCCAGCAAGTGTAGAGGAAACTGCTTCAACTTTATGTTTTGCCTCTCGTGCCATTCGTGTAACCAATACTCCTCATTTGAATGAGATTGTATCTGATGAATGTCTCCTCAGAAGGCATGCTGCTGAAGTGAAGAAATTGGAAATGGAATTAGAGGTAGGTCCATGGTATCTTTCATGAAGTGCTCATATTTATATTTATTATTAATTACAACAATAAATTATTCTTCAGCTTGTCTTGTGACATATAGCTAGTCAATAAAATTAAAATGCCAGTCATACAAGTAAATAAAAGATATGTTTTGAGATACTCATGTATGTAATTTTCTAGCTGGAATACAATATGCCTTGTAGAAATTCTCGTAATCTAATCTTAAAATAGTTGGAAAATTTATGGATTTCACAGAACTCGTATCATGTACATATTGTAGTCACTGTTTGTTTTTAAGACGAGTGGGTGTGAGGAGGTTCCCAGGAGTCATGCCTCCCAAAATTTATGAAAAAAATTTTATTAAATAGTTTTTGTATCCTTTTGAAGGAGTAAAGGGAGTTTATATCCAAATGCATGGCTACAAGTCTCAAATGTAAGAGAAGTTTGAGTTGTATTTATTGAAGAGCGTATCACTCCCTACTGTAAAAACACCCCTCTCTCCAAGGGGATTCCATAATCCCAGGACTCAGGTCATAATCCCCACAAACTTGATGCTGAATCCTCCCCTGGTTGGGAACAGAAATGCAATTTTTTTAGTGAGCAGAGAAAATTTCAAGATTCAGAACCATGGGACTGAAAGGATTCTAATAGCTTCAAATATTGGCCTTCCTTGCCTCCAACACCCCTATAAATAGTTCTTTTTTTATACTAAGCTTAACACATTCCTTGCTCACCGTTTTTTAGAAGAAACGCTCAGTGACTGACATTTTGGTAAAATTTTGTATTTTTTATTTTTATTTTAACGAAGTGTTCTTATGATATTTGATGCTGGGGCCATGTTCTCACTCTTTTTTTGAAAAGTAATCCTTTGTATCTTAAAAATTTGTAACTTAAATGTTCTAAGTATCCTGTCAAACTTTTTATACCTTCCTGCAATACAGATATTTTTTTCTACCCCCCCAATATTTCTTCATTCTATGTCAGTACTGCAGTGCCAACCAGTTAAGACCAAATTAGTTTTTGGAAAGCTCTAAGGGAAATCGTAATGCAGCCAGAATTAATTTTTTAATCTGGAAATGATACATTGGAATACAATTTTAAATGTCTTTTTTGCGCTAAAGTAAATATTATGAGTATTTGCAATATTTCCTGCTAAAGTGTTGTACCCTATCATGTGAAATGCGACTGAGCGATATGATAACCTCAAGAAAAGGTTTTATAATGGCATACATAGGAATAAATTAAAAGGAAAATTTGGATAAACGAAGAATTATTTTAATGAAACATATTGTTTTACAAAACAAATTGACAAATATATAAAGAACATTTTTTCAGTTACTAATTACTGTACACTAAATAATGTCATCTATAAAAAAAAAAACATTTACACAGAAAATATGAAAGACGTGCATTAAAAAAATAACAATTTTGTCCGGCTGTGTAATTAATTTTTTGCATAACAAATTCATGTGGTACTCCTGGAAACACTCAAGGCACAATCCAGGCTAAACTGGGCTGGTGGGGCAGTATTATTAAGTGTCCTTGCGGAAATTTTTCTCTCTACACCTCTCCTGTTTTCATCTTTTCTGTCTTTCATCTTTATCTTAAGTCGGGGAAATGTCCTGAAATGCCCTTGGTTTTGGATAGGGCAGGCTTGGAAGATGGTTATCTCTTCAAAGGAGTCTTGTTTTATAGTATTGTCAAAAGAGATTTCTATAATTTGAATCCTAAAGTAGATGAAAGGAATTTTCCTAAAATATTCTGTTAATAAAAAGTAATGGTTCAGTAACAGTAAGTTCAGTAGGTTATTCCCAAATTTTTGTGCCATTGGATGGATTTCCTTTCAGTGGGATAGTAAGAGATTTTTTGATCTCAATGATAAATACCACTAATGTAATTGTTGTATCCAACCACCGCCTGTGGCTTTCTTGGCTTGCACCCTCGTCTTTTCATGGGTTCAATCCTGTGTGCACTGAATTCAGTGCTGATCATCTGCACTTCCCCCTTATCCTTCCACCTTAGGATACAGATTTCATCCTCAGAAAAGGCCTCTACCATCTTACCTTTCTTTAACCCTTTCGCGCCGGACCTTGGTTCAGGGAAATTCTTCCTCCTTCCAACGAGTCTCTTGAAAGTTTTGTTTACTCCCTTGTACGAAGCGTTTTCGCATGGTGGCGTTTTCGCAACTGAAGGCAGTGGTTCCCTCCTTACCATTTTTGGACCCAACTCAGAGGGTGCCGATTCCTTTCCTCGGCCTCTGTCCCAGACCCTAGAAGAATTAAAAGTCCCTTCCTAGCACGAGTTCGCGGTCAACTGGCTAAAATGTTAATGCAAAATGTATGAAAATATTTGTTGCTCGCACCGATTTTTTTACATTCAAAATGAATTTTGTGTTTTTTTCTGAGCCCGCAGAAATTTTAAACGAAGTTCTAACGTTGATTTAGACGGATTTAATGTATTTACTAGTTGTTCTATAACTCCGTTGAGATTAACGTTAGAATTTTGTTTGAAATTTCCATGTGGTCAGCAAAAAAAGATGAATTCATTTCTAGCATTGAATTTCAATAGGTAAGCAACAAATATTTTTTGGAAAACACACTGCAAATAACAGTAGTTGACCGCGTGGAGAGGATAGGAAAGGGTCGACCTGAGCGGCCAAAGATGGGACTGGGCTCGCGCTAAGGCGGATCGTGAGGGGCGACCGCGTCCGTGGGTCTATTGTGTCCGCGACGGTCACTTTTTTCGACCTGTGCCGCACAGGCGTGGCATTCGTTGGTTAGGGTAAGAACATTCAGGACGCACGGGTGTGGCATTCGTTGTTTAGGGAAGAAAATCCTCGCCGCACAGGTGAGGCATTCGGCGCGAAAGGGTTAAATTCCAGGGAGAGCATTACTGGAGGAATACTTTTCTTGGCTCGCTGTAATGTCCCGGTCATATAATTTTTCCTATGCTGATGGAATCTAGAAGTAGCTGCTCTCCTATAAAAGGAGTGGCCTCAATCAAAATGGTTCTCCGTCAATTTTTTTACCAATGCCCTTTTCCAGAAACTTGTTGGAAAACCCTTGATATTCGAAGACCTGCAGTCCTTTGCTTCTGTCAAAAAATACAACTTAAATGCATACCTGCGGCACTTTCCCCTCGTATATCCACTAAATCCTAGCCTAACTCTCCATAGAATTCCAAACTCAAATCACGTGAGGGGGTCACTACTTTTTCCATTGCTTCATTGAATGTGTCTATAAGGGACCTTATTTTGAATGATATTTCCTTCAGGGGGGGGGGGGGGGGGGTTAGAGTCAGAGAACACATAAGATGGGTTGTTGAAACGAACAGCTTATATAAGAATACACATGAACCGATCACGCATCCTCCGTCCCCAGAAGCAATGCAAGTCTTATAATGGATAAGTTTTCCAATAATATGGGAAATGGGAAATTTTCATAATTTCATTATGAAAAATAAGGCCTAAAAGTGAGGTAATTCTCCTATAGGTAAATATTTCCATCCTGTAATTCTTGCTTAGGACGCACATTGCTTTGCATATCTTTGGACGTATAAATCCCCAGGCCGGGTCAGTTTCTCTGAGCTAGGCAGCATATAACTGGGTGGTTGCTCCCTTAGCCATTCTTCTATTGCCGAGAATGCCAAATAAAATGCTTATAAGGGTTTTGAATATTGTGGAAAAAATTAAGTAATGAGTCTATAACAAATGTAAGTGAATGTAAGGATGGGGATATCTAGCTATTGTGCATAAGATGTAAATATGTAGTAAAAAATAAATTGCCATATGCAACAAGTACTTCGCCAAAGTTATTGTAAAGGGTCTAGCAGGTTAAGCTGGTGAAAAATGCTCCCAGAGCTTTGGAAAAATAAAAAATATACACTTAAAGTTCATAAAAAATTATGTTTCCCCAAAGTTTCCATTTTTTGGGGTTAATTTCAATTGTTAAGGCCTGAAACTGTGGGGAAACACATGATTTTTGATGCACTTTAAGTGTATGTTTTTTATTTTTCAAAAACTCTGGGGGCACTTTTCACTATCTTAACCTGCTAGACCCTTCATGCAAATATGGTTATTTGTTCAAGTGTAGCAGCAAATAAATATAGCGATAAAAAATTTGCCATGATGAAATCATAGCAAATTAAATTCACTCAGAAACTTTGAAGATAGCATTGAGATAGAAAGCATTTATTATTGATTATAAGCATTGAATGACACATAGTACCTAGAGTCTGTCCAAAATTAGGCAACCAGCCAAGCAATTTACCATGTTTTGCATCAAGTTATTCCTACTAACAATAGAAATGACAACTAGGGAAAAATGCCATTGTTCTGTTTGTATCTATTTTATTTCTATTCCTTCTTGTAAAACTAATGAAATACATGTTAAGCATTGCGTGAAAAGTCATAAAGAAAGTTAAAATACCTTGTAGTAAAGTATCTTACTTCTCCTCATCAATTGCAAAAGGTTCTTTTTTAAATTTTGCTTTGAACATTTTTATAAGTTTTTTTTAGTAAAAAGGGTATAAAAACTGAGAGAAGATATTACTGTTTTCAACATTATAAAATGAAAGTAATAATGAAATAGATTGTAAAAACCCACTACCAAAGGTGTCCTTGCTGAGCAAAACCCGTTAAAATAGAAAAACACAGAGATTTTGGAAAAAAAAACGTTTCGGAGCTTTCTGCTCAGCAAACAGACTTGTTGACTGACCCTCACTCATACCCTATAGCCGGTGGCTGGCGCTCAGGGTGGAATATAAGGCAAGAGGGAATCATGACGTTGCCCTTATGTCTTCAGTCACTTGGTAGCGACTGCCATGACGTAGACATTACGTGGTGAGCACGGAACATGTTAAGCAGCTGCCCATTTTAAATCCAAGTGGATGTTTGAATACGTCACTATTTTGTTGAGTGGATGTTGAGTTTATTAGCCCAATTTTTCCCTGGATACTCAACATGAGTAGTCCAGTCAAGATCTTCTGTCACACTAAGGCTTTTATATGATATTTTGAATTTTTTTCCAGAAAGCAAAACAGGACAATGATTGTGAGAGCATGAAGAAGGAGCTTGAACAGAAGGAAAAAATTATATGCCGGTTGAAGGATTGGATTAAAAGAGATAAACTTCAAGTATTCAGTCCTCGTACTGTAAGTGGTATTTATTGATTATTTTCTGTGCCAGAATATTTGTTTCTCTTTAATTGTACATTTTGTATCAGTTCAGGGAATCTTGTCCATCAAGGAGACTGTCATGATTTGCAAAATAGAATTTTAGAGTTGTTATATGGCTGAGGTTTTTTTCATGAGAAAGCTGTAACTTAGATTTTGGAATTTCAATATTTATTTTTTAAACCATTTTACTTGGAAATGGAGAACAATCAAGGTTCTGATATCATCATATTGCATAGTAATGTTTATACTAAATCATTGAACTTGTATTATCTTGTTATTCCTCCTACAGATTCTAGTTTAACAAATTCTTATGTAATGCCCACAGCTTCACCGTCTTAGAATTTTGCCTAATTTGGATGTACTCTGATTAACCTGTTAGAGCAATGGTGAATCAGGAAAAATTGAATCAATTGTGAGTGTGAACAAGTCTGGGGGTTCAAAGTTTTTGTCAGGGAATTTGGGAATCTTGTAGCAACCCTCAGTCTAACAGTGAAACTTGGTTTCCCTCCCCATGGTCTTCCTGCATTTATATGGTACAAATTCCCCTCACTTTCAACTGCTTACTCAAAATACCAACCAATCTGCAGCTGTGTTAGATATTTGTGCTTGGGCATGTAAGGCTGTCAGCTTTATCAATTAGAATTGGCCAGTGAAATAATGAAGATTCTCAAGTGTTTTTTTAACTATTGTTTTACTGAGTAGCATTTGCTGGAATTTTTCATTTTTTTCTGTTTGATTCTCACCATACTTTGCTTGAGCTATGATATGGAGTCAAATTGCTTTCGAGATTCTCTTCCTTCTGAGCATGATAAAATGTTAAACTCTGTACATACACTTAAATTTCTAGATTTATTTATTTTCCAATTAATGTCAATTTTGTTTACTTCTACCTGCTTGTTCTCATATTTAAAAGTTATGAACTCATGCTTGATACTATGTCCCCATTTATAAAAATCATACTTTGATATATTCACCCATTAGCTGCTTTGAATTGATTGCAATTCCTTTTTTAATAATTGTTTTTCCTAGGAGTCAAGGTCAGAAAGGAGAAAAACATGGGCTGCAAGTGATCTTACTGCTTCTCTTTTGAGGGCCAAAGTTCTTCAACAAGAGGACCTTACAGCTTTAAATGAGGAAGACTTTGGATCTGGTAACTGTCTATATCTGATATTTGATAATTTGCTTAGTGAGTAAAATTGTGAAAGTACACTGTCTGGGCATAGGCGGATCTAAGGGGGGGCACGTGCCCCCCCAGACCCTTAAAAATATGCAAGATTTTTAATGCGGTCCCATTATCATTGCATTCGTTTTGTGTTACGAGGTATCCTTGCACCCCACCAGAACAAAATCCTGGATACGGCCTTGCTTGTGCCCCCCCAGAAAGAAATCCTGGATCCGCCCCTGTGTCTGGGAAAGTAATGGAGTGTAATAATTGAGTGGCTATCCTGTAATAGTTATGTATACTAAACCAAAATATATGTATAATTACCCAGAGTAATTTTAGACATTGTGATGATAGGTAATTGTATTTTTTTTTCTTGGTGATAGAATTAGTGCATAGGTTTTGTAAGTGCATGTATGTATTTTCTCGTGTTTTGGGTATTATTTCTGTTCTGAACATTTAAAAAAACAGAAAATTTTCATTTTTAGGTTCAATTGGATTTGACTCCCCTACGTTGGATAATGTTTTTGAATGTGAGAAGACTGATTTTGTGCGCAGAGACCGAGGGAGCAGTGGACTATGGAATAAAGAAAATCATCCTTTGCAGCATGTTTGTTTTTCCTGGCAATCCCCTATGAGTAAGAGTTGTGGAAAGGAACCGAAGTGAGTATAGTTCTACAATCTTAAAATTTTTAATTTGAGCATTATTTTACTCAAAATTTGTGTTTTGCCATGAGTGTTTGGTATATCACCAGCTGATTTTTTATTACATACACCCATGTCTCGTATAGCGCAATTTCGATTAGCGCAATTTCGATATAGCGCAAATTCGTTCCTCGGGGAAACATTGCAACACAGTGTAGCCTAATCAAAAATCTTAAACGCTCTCGTGATAAAACGTGAACTTGCGCTAAGTACACACGAAATTTATATCAATTTATGCATATTAATATTATTTCTTGCCTCAAATCTTCTTTTTTGTTTATATATTAATCGAAATTCATTGCTGCGCAATTGCCAAAAGTATTACTCGTCATTGGGTCTAGATAGCCGGCCTACCGAAGATTTATCTCGTCTCCTTAACAGAATGATAATAAATAATTTAGATCGTTAATTAAGCGTGGGGCTAGTGGAAAAGTTTTTTTTTCAGCAATACGGTTTGAGACGTATTTTTGCCGTCGTAGGTTACCGGGCGATTGCCTTCCAGGTAGAGAGTCTACGCTAAAGCCTTCAAGGTCATCGGTATTCACGGGGGAGAAATGGAGCGGTGACCGAGTTGCGCATGAATAGCATCAACACATAAAAGGGTCCGCTATAGAGTCTTAAACACAATGGCTTCGTTCCCTCCCTGCAGTCATAGCCCTTCTGCGTCTCAGGAATACAGTTCAGCAGAAGGTGATTTAGATAGAGCCATACAGGGTAAAAACCAAGAGAATATGGCAAAAAATAGGAATACGTGTAGAAAAATCAAGGATTTATCAAGAAAAACCATTAACCTAGAAGAGGACTTGAGAGAGGTCAATTGCTTTGAAAGTGGAGAGCGTCAAAGCGATATTGCGCGGAAGTTTAAACTCACGATGCCTTATTCTGAATAAAGACGAAGCTAAAATATCAGTGACCTCAGCCGCACCAACTTCAACCAAGCGGTCTACACATACGGAAAGTTCATGGTGAATCAGTACAAAAAGACGAGAGTGGTAATCGCTCCGAGACATTAAGTGAAAGCTCCGGTTGGTTCCAGAATTTAAACGGCAAGCAGGTATTTTCAGTGCGGCGATATCAGGTGAATCTGCAAGTGTTGATAGCGCAGCCACCACAACATTTTCTGATGAACTCCAAGCTGTTATTGAAAGTGGCTCCTTTCCCCCTCAACTAGATCTAGTGTTGACGAGAGGATATTCTTTTGGAAAAGAATGCATTCTCGTTCATTCATTTTCAGGGAAGGAAACCTGGGTCAGGTTTCAAGGCATTTAAAGACTGTTTCACGTAGCTGCTAATGACTCGGAGGACTTCAAATTAAAATGATTTATCATTCATAAACTCCGCTAGCTATGAAATGGCATTTAAAGTAGCATTTTCCTGTCATTTCGATGAGCGACAAAAGGGCCTGGGTGACACAATAGTTGTTTTTAGACTAGTTTGAAAAATCATCAACTGCCGGCAACGCATTACGATCCCCTGAGATAGCAGATGTTAGCCCACCCGCACGACAGGACGGAATTTCGAAAGCACGTAAGAATTTTTTTTAACGTGAATAAAAGTCTTTGAATGCGTGAATACTATCTTTAAAGATGTTTTAAATTATAAATATTTATAGAAATAATGTTTTCTAAGGCTTTTTATGGGAATATAGATGTTTTAGAGGAAATTCAATACCCAAGACCTATGCTACCAGGAACGCATCCCTATCTTCCCTATGTTAAAACGCTCTCGTATAACGCAAATTCGTATAGCGCAAAGACCCCAAGGAACGCATCCCTTGCGCTATACGAGACATGGGTGTATATTTATGACATGGTGACAACCGGTGGTAAGTAAAATAATACCATTGCAGTGAGAAGAGAGGTACCGGATTGCCATAAAAAATATCCACTGCTGTTAGGATACCTTGACACTGCTGTTAGGATACTCTGCATGTGTGTATTGATTTGCCTTGACCTTTGATGCAACAATGTCAGAAAAATCTGTGCTGTGGAAGGTGGGCCAGACCTAGTTCAAACAAAAAAATACATGTTACTCAAATTCACACTCAACAGTATGGTATCATTTCATCCATTCCTATACTCAAATATTCAACTCAGTCGATAAAAGAACTCAATTTCATGCAATTCCATTTGTGATTTTCCAATCAATGCTACTACCCAGATATCACAAAGTAAGAGAGTTACCCGTTTCTTATTGTTTTCATACCAAAAAAATTGATTAGCATCTTATCGTAAGCTAAGGGGCTTATATTCGGCAAGGGTAAGATTTTAGGGAAGATTAGGTGAGGAATGCCGTCAAATATCCTCAGACAACGTAAGTTGCTTCTGTTAGAGCACCAAAGGTGACTGAACAGCATACTACACATGCCACACTGCTCATTAGGCAAGGGTAAGATTTTAGGGAAGATTAGGTAAGGAATGCCGTCAAATATCCTCAGACAACGTAAGTTGATTCTGTTAGAGCACCAAAGGTGACTGAACAGCGTACTACACATGCCATACTGCTCATCCCAACATGAATTTAAAGCCTTCTGGTGAAATTCAGCGAGTCTTTATAAGAACTTAACAACTGATGACAGATTTTCCCGTGACCTATGCATCCGCTTCTCTATACGCTGCCATTACACCACGGCAACTGATGAATATGTAAGGTTTAGTTAACATTTTAAAATCTAATTATATAGAAAAACTTATCTGGTGCATGAATGAAAAAACTGAAATTTAGTATTCAAAGTCCACGCAATCTAACATTCATGAATTTTAATTTATGGTTTGATATGATTTAATGGGGCACCCTGGGAAGGGTAAGGAACATTGAAGGAGTTCCACACTACTACTGATTTTACAATCAAACCCAATGCATCACCATTCTCACATGTTTATATGCTGATTGGTTCTCCCATTGTATTGTCCCCTTCTCCCTTTTTTTGTCAGGAGCATCTTGCCATTGGCCCGCATGCCCTATTATGCTCAGCTCCAAAGTACTTTTCCCCTTACTGAAGCATGCAAGGACTCACGACAGGCGTTGGGAATCAAATGGTGCTTTTTATCAGATCAATTAGGGTGGCAATTGGGTAAAGGAAAAATATGTCTGCTGCTTCTTAATCTTGTGCACTTTCTTTTCCTGATCTGAACTTTCTCGGATTACCAGTAATGGAAGAGTCTCTAGGGTATCCTATACATTGTTGAATCTTGGAGAGGACCCAACATTCATTATCTTTAGGGATGTGCGAGTAGTACTTTTTGACCTCGAGTTGACTATCAAGTTGAGTTGAAAACTACTCACGAGTATCGAGTCGAGTCAGTCCTGAGCCTGGCAATACAGCAATGCATGCCACAACATATTCTCATTTTTCCAATTATTACCCTTGTTAATTTTCTTTTCTCAATGCTTAGCTTGATGTCAATGGAAAAGATAATGAGGGACATTGATTGTTATTGTGTCATAATTTGGAGATGAATTAAAATTAATATATCTTAAAAAGTCCATAAGCACAATGTAGTCAATTTAATTAATATTTATATCCAAACTTCTAGGGAGAGCCATAAGTAAAGGGATTTGCATAATTTTAATAAAGATTATACGAGCGTGATGCACCCGCTCCCAGCGGGCTTCCCCCGCTCTTTTCAATGCAGGTCCACAGAGGGATAGGCACGTGTCTAATTTTAAAATGTAGAAAAAAAAGGCAGGGTCTTATGTACAAATTTAATTGGAATGTTCATGTACAAATTGAGCTCAAGAGGACCTCTTTAAACAAAGCATTGGAAGAAATTACACTATCCTCTGTTAAACACACATGATGACTCATACTTACGTATCAACAGGAGACTTTAATGTGGAATCAGCCACATTTTGATAAAAGTTATTTAAAGAATGCGAGATATTGTTGCAAATGAACAAATTTATCAGTTTTGTGCACCGTTAACGTCAGGAATATTTACAGTTTTTTTTTATTATTTAAAAACCAATTTTATGAAACAATAGCAGTATTTAGGAAGTAAGATATGCCGTCGCATGTTCTCTGATAAATTCTGTGCATTTTGGTAGCTCATTTGTAGAGTTTGGTTGCGTATAAGTTGAGAAAAAGGTATCTATACAGTAGAAATAATATAGAAGACAAGCGTGCTGCGCCCACTCCCAGCGGGCTTGCCCCGCTCTTTGCAATACATTTTGGGGATAGGCGTTTTTTGATAAAAGTTATTTAAAGACTGCGAGATATTGTTGCTAGTGAACAAATTTATTAGTTTGTGCATCGTTAACGTCAGGAATATTTACAGTTTTTTTTTTTTCATTATTTAAAAACCAATTTTAGGAAACAATAGCGATATTTAGGAGGTGAGGTATGCTGTCGCATGTTCTCTGATAAAATCTGTGCATTTTGGTATCTCATTTGTAGAGTTTGGTTGCATATAAGTTGAGAAAAAGGTATCTATACCGTAGAAATTTATATAGAAGATAGGTAAATGAATCGTGTAAAATTTGATTCTTTCAAATTCCCCTACAGAAAAACCTATTACATGCTCAGGCTGCAGGTTTTGGCATATCATGTTACAGCACCACTACCTGCAGAAAATGGACTTTCCCTACACATTTGTAAGGCTGGACTTTCTCGCCAAATTTAAAGATTTGGGAACCCTAGGAATTTTTATTCTAAATTACATCACCAATTTTCATCTTGAATCTCAATTAAAAGATTTGTAGGACAATAAAAAAAATCTTTATTTCTCACTTCATTTAAACAACCTTAGCAACTCTTGTTTTGTAAGTTCATGAAGGAAATTAAACGCGACGAAGGAATAAGTGAAAAAAAGAAATAAGTGAAAATTAGTATTGGTCGTAAATAGTAGGTACTAAAGAGGCTAAAAGATGGCACCACTAACAATGCCACTAGCATTGTCCGCCAAACCTTAAAAGATTTTCAAAAAACTTCACATATTCTCTCGGGGTTTGATTAAAGAAAGTAGGGTAGGGCATAAAAGTATCACATAAGAAAGTAGCTATGAGAGACGCATTGGTCCACTCCGATAACTCTGAGTATGCCACTGATTCCAAAGATGGTTGTCCACTGCGGCTGTGGAAGAGGTATTCAGCACCCACATTGAATTCTATATTGGTTGACTTCTACTTATTCAGCAAGCTGAAACTCCCAGGTCAAGGCATATAACTACTCATCGGCTTTAGAAACAATTTTGTTACATGAGTTTCATTATAGCCCCTGCTGTTGGTAGATTTATGAACTTACTGGTTTTGTCTGCTCCGAAACTGAAACTACTTGTCTCAACATTTGTAATACATACTTCTCGAATCACTCGTCGAGTATCAACGACTCGACTCGAATTTTTAGTACTTGTACATCCCTTATTATTTTGCTTGGGCCAACTGTAAATTTACATAAATCATTATATTTTGTTGATATTTGAGTTATTACAGTAAAGCCTCTATGTAGCAAACCTCTTTACTTCTTAAACCTTACTTCATGCCACCCTTACAGTCCCGTCAGATTTACATGTAAATTTATAGGCAAACCTCTATGTAGTGAACCTCTTTATCTCATAAAACCTCCAATTATCATACCAACGAGACACCCTCGAGATGGCCTAACTACCTCTGCAAATTGTACCAAGATAGCTAGAGACCATTAATGCAGCTGCAATTATATACAGTGCAACCTCGATATAACGACACCCCACGGTGCACTAATAAACACTCGCTATAGCGAATTGTCGCTTTACCGGAGGTGGAGCAAATAATAGCCAATATACCTGTTGCGAACAGATATAAAGGAACAGGAGTGGTGCGGCGACAGATAAACATCTATCCGATAAACGTAAGCATAAATCCAGACGAAAGGCGATGTTTTTTTGCATCACTAAATTTCCTTACTCAAATAACGACTAACTATTCAAACAATTTATAAGCGCCGCACTGAATAAAAATCATGCAAAGCATTGTTTCGTCAATCATTATATTTATCCCACGACAGTTTTCCACATAAATTTGAGACTGAGCACTCCATTAACTTCATTACTAACAGATCGCTAGCAATTACAGAGGTTAAGGAGTCTTGATGAAAGTCTTCCGGCGGTGAAACCCTCGCTATGGCGAGAGCCAACACCGAAAGGGTCTCGTAAAAACGAATTTTTTAACACGCTTATTTCAGGGTCAATTGACGGTGCATCGGCTACCTCTCGTAATAGCGGGGGTGTCGCTATATCCCGTACTCGCTTTAACGAGGTTCCACTGTACATGGAATGACATTTTCAGCAATAAAGTTTTCACCCTTATTTTTTTTCTTTTACACCTTCAATATGCAGTAATTTTCACGTTAACCATTAGTTATGGCCATTTTGTTCCATATGAGAGCATACCTGTCAGTGGATAAGAAAAAAGATATTCAACGATCCTAATCATTTTAAGAGACTGTTGAATTAAGAGAGATCACATCGTGTTCTCTTGAATCATGGTAAAAATCATATGATAGCACTCGCTCTCTGTTATCATAGAATAGTAAATATATATTCACTATTGCATGCATGTTTATTTAAATGCATAAATATAATGGTTTAAAAGACAGTATATAGTGCCTATCATTTCCAAAGGATATGAAAAAATGGTGCATATCACTAAAACCTCTCTATAGTGAACCTCCATATATCAAATTGCCCAATTTTTGGTCTCCTCCATAACGATGCAAAGAGGTTTTACTGTATTAAGTAGCAATCCATCACACAATCCTTTGCATATCCAATAAAGAATACATACCGTTTAAGCGTGTGTAAGAGGCACACCCCTATTTTGAGCATCGAAGCTATGAAGAAAAATATTTTGCGGCATTTTTTTATACTATCGTGCTGTGTTGCAGACGTATATTCAATAGCTGTCGAAATTCCAGGCGTATTGTTATTGAATTTTCCTCTTTCAATAATAATCGAAAGAGGAAATTTTGATAACTGCGGCAGTAATAGCAGCATAAGAGGGAGTTGAAAGAGTTCCGATCCTCTCTTCGCATACGCCGTTGCTCTACGATGCTTGTCCTATTCACGAACAATTTTGTTTTAAATGCTCTCGCAGGAGTATTGCAATAGAATTGCAGCCGTGGGAAATTTTAAGGCAATACACGACAGGCACATAGCATGAACCTTCCCAAGAGCTTGGACAACAATCGGGGCAATCTCAGTGCCGAAGGATATAACCACGTCTTAGATTTAATGGAGCCACATTCGGCCCTCCATCAGCCAATGCCTCTGCCGTTTTTTTCCTTTCCGAGACCCCACAGGAAAATAGGAAAACATCAAGTTACAGGGGAACAATGAAAACGTGTTTCATCCCTACCCCGTCTCACCAATTGACCTTGATCGATCTCCCATTTTATGGAGGCCAAATGCTAGGTGAGTCATCTACTGAGCCCGAAGATATCTCGATATCTTTCAGCAATTGCATGACACGCACGAGGTTCTAAAAAGAATGAGACCCAACGCGACATATATCTGACATCATTTAAGTTTTTTAAAGCTCTAGAAGCATTTCTGATTTCTTCCATCCACAATTTAGTCCAACAATGAACACACTCGTTCGAATTTTTTGAAACGCAGGTTTTGATACCAATATAATTTTCAGTTGCAATAATCCTCATATTAGCGTCTGAAGATGATTTTTGGAAAATCAGGTCCTCAGCGTAATGGAAATTACTCGGCAAGATAGATATTGACTATTAGCCAGGTATGTCCTTCAACACTACGCGTTTCTCTACGTTTGATAAGCGATTACTATATGCAGTATTAATGCCGTGGGATGCCCACTCGTGGCAGTAAATTTTGCGCGCCCTCCGGAGCGAAAAACTCTGCGCTACCTTCCATGTTCACCTCTGGGGTACCGACATGACGGCGCGATGCTTACAAGAAAAGCAAACAGGAGCATTTTAAAAATACGTCACTAAGGGAGAAACTCCCCTGCCTGCCGCTTGTTTTTGACCTAGGATTACAGATGACTGACTCACACTGAAAACCAAGGCCACTCAGTTCCCCTTAGACTTGCGACTCCTGAAGGGGAGGGGGGAAGATAAGAAGTTTGTGTAAGAGGCGCACCCTCATTTTCGGCTGCAATTTCTGGGAAAAAAGGTGCGCCTCTTACACGCGCTTATACGGTATTTATTTTACATTATAGCTGTTCATTATGGTTGAATTTGATCATTTCATGCTTAACTATGTGAAAGTTCTTATTGATTCCACGAAAGAAAACTTGTTTTTGAATTTGCCGAATTTTTAAATGGCACCACTAGTTTCATACATGAGGATGATACCTTTTTATTGAATCAAGTGTTATCATTGAAGAAATTCTGTGCCCTCAAGTTAAGTTTTCCGTTCGTGTAATGAACTCAATCTCTTATTTTTGTGTACAAGTATATATTTATGCAGAAATAAATTGGTATTTATGTATTTTGCTTTCATTTAAACCTAACTTTATCCTTATTGTTTTTCCCATTTTAGGAGAGGAAGTCAAGGTCGTGGGAAAAAGAGGAAAAGTACAATGGGAGAGAGAGAAAGTTTTGAATTTTCTTTCTCCAAAGGAGAATCCCTGGAGGAAGAAATATCAAAGTTTGAATTTCTTGAATCTAGTCTGGAGAAGAAAACCCAGGAATTGGAAGACATGGCTTTGAAGGAGAAGGAACTACTGTTCCGAATGGGGGAAAGTGAAAGAAGTGCACTCAATGACAAGAGAGTGCTAATGAGTGTAATTGAAGACATGCTAGAGGTTGAACAGGAAAAAAATAAATCTGAAATGGACTCACTTTTCAAGGCTAAATATTATGAAGAAGTAGCAAACAATATGGAAAAGAAATTGGAAGAAAAAGATGCCATCATTCAATTGTTAACTTCACAGAACTATGAATTGAATGCTGCCCTGCATTCGGAAAAACTACGAGCTGATGAATCAGATACTCAGCTTAAAGCAGCATTAGAAAGAGTCAACACTATTTCTATGGACCTTTCAGCATTTACCAAATTATCAAACTTCACACAAGAGGCAGTAAGCGCTGGACCCACTGTAGAATCAGAAAATGTAACTAGCTCCAAAAATGCTCTGCAAAAGCTCACAGAAGTTGTTGCTGGTATGAAGTCATTTTTCGTTGGAGAAATACGAGAAATAATAAAGGAGGCTGAAGGCTTATCAAACTTATCGATGAAAATGGAAGAGGAAATTTCTACTATGAAAATGCAATTTGAGAATATTTTGAGGGAATCGGATAAGCTCAAGGCTGAGAGAATTGAATTTCAATCCCACCTTAATAAAGAAAGAGAAACTGTAATTTGCCTTCAAGATCAACTTCAGTCATCTGACGAGAGCAGAATTGCCATGTCTCACCAGGTTAATGGGTTGCTTGAACAATTGAAAAAGACTGAGGGTGATTTATTGGGACTAATGGAAAAGAATAAAAGAGCGGAATCCGAAATCGTGGAACATGCCAAACATTTCCAGGAGTTAGAAGAAGAAATAGAAGCAAGCGAGGTAGTGATAGCTAATTTGGCAGAATTTGATGAGGAAAATTTGGTGGAGCTGAAAGAACTAACCCATCAGAATGACAGATTGAAAGAACAGCTCTTTGGTGCTAATGAGAAGGTGGCATTATTGTTATCGGAGATTCAGGTCATGAAAGAGGACTCTGTCCCTCGTGAACTCTTGGACAGCATGGAGTCGGAAGTCCAGAGATTGACTTCAGGGTGTGAGATCTTAGAGAACCAGTTGAGTGAGATGAAGGGAGTGTGTGTAGAACTGGAGAAAAAGAACGCCCAACTATCTGAGGAGAAGGCCATTGTGATAAAAGAAAGAGAAAAGGTCATTACTGAGTGTGAAGAAGTAAGATCTGCCAACTCTAGGGGTTTCAATGAGCTCACGTTGGTCCAGGAAGCTTTGAATGAAGCAAAGTGTGAATTGAGCAAATTAACTGAAGAAAACAAACGCCGGGCATTGAGCGAAGCCAATGAGAAGAGTTTGGGTGAGGAGGAGAGTTTGAAGTTGATCAGTGATATATCACAATTGACAGCCTTAAATGAGCAGCTCACGCAGAAATTGAATGAGACCAGTGAGAAACTCAGTAATGAAGAAAAGTCCTTTGTAGCGAGAGAATGTGTGCTGAAATCCAAAATGGAAGAAATGGAAGTTCATCTTGGTGAAAAAAGTGCTGAAGTTGATCTTCTGAGTTCTAAAATTTCTGAGCTCGATCTCCTTCTGAACTCAAAAGATGAACAAATGAATGAACTTGAATCTAAAGTAATGGAGCTCAATGAGAAATTGATTTTACACATCAATGAGGTGAATGTGGGTAAAAACAGAATTTCAGAATTAGAAGCTGACCTCGTAGCAGCACAAAGTAAGTTGACTTATGAAACTGCTCATATAAGGGAAGAATCTGAGGAATTGATGAAAGAAAGACTTCAAGAAATGTCGTTGGCCTTACAGCACTCTGAAGAAAAGCTGAAACTGAGTTCAGAAGAAGCTACTGCAGAGAGAGAAAAACACAATGAAGTCACTACTGGTCTTGAGAAGCAACTGGAGGATCTTAGTGCAGAGTTTGAAGTAATATCCAACCAAAAAGATGAGACAATACAATCCTTGAAACATGAACTTCAGGTTGAGGTGGAGAAGTACATCTTGAAGTGTCAGGAGTTAGAATCAATGGTGGCAATCAAGTCTGACATTGAAGCAAAATTGGAAGATATTTATACCGAAAAAGAGAAACTTTGCTCAGAGCTTCAGATGGCAAATGAAAAGATGATGCTGTTGAAAAAGGATGCTGAAGAATTTGAAGCTGAAAAGAGTCATTATGAGCAGCGCTGTGGAGATTTACAGAAGCAATTACAAGATGCCAGCCATGAGTTTGAGATGACACTGAAAGAAAATGATGAGAAGGTGGATTCTTTGCGACATGAACTTCAGGTTGAGATGGAGAAATTCATCCAGAAGAGTGAAGAGGCTGATTTACTCCGATCGATGAAGGATAGTGGAGAGGCTCAGTTGAAAGAGATTTTGGTTGAAAAAGACAAATTATTAGCCAAGTTGGAATCTGCTGAGAAGAGTAATGAGAGTATCAAAAGTGAAATGGCTGCAGAGTTAGAAATGGAAAAGAACAGGCATGAGCAGAGGATAGCAGCTTTGGAGAAACAGTTAGAGGATGCCCACAATGACTTTAAAGTGCATCTGAAAGAAAAAGATGAAAAAGTTAGTTCTCTACAGCATGAGCTTCAGATTGAAACAGAGAAATTCAACCAAAAGAAGGAAGAGGCAGATTCTCTTGTATTGATGACTGATGGGCTGAAAGACAAACTTCAAGAAATGTCGTTAGCCGTACAGCACTCTGAAGAAAAGCTGAAATTGATTTCTGAAGAATGTGAAGTCTTAGGGAAGCAGTTAAGTGATATGAAAGGAGTGTGCGTGGAACTGGAGAGAAAGAACACCCAGCTTATTCAGGAGATGAACATTTTGACAGAAGAGAGAGATAAGATCATAACTGAGAGTGAAGAAGTGAGATCTGCCAACTCAAGGGGTTTCAATGAGCTAATGTTGGTCCAGGAGGCTTTGAAAGAAGCTAAATGTGAACTGAACAATTTAGCTGAAGAAAACAAAGGTCTGGTATTGAGCTTAACCACGGAGAAGAATAATAATGATATAATGCAGAGCAACATGGAAAAAATAGTGCAAGAAAAAGAATCACTTCTGAAACAGTTGGAGGAAATACGACAGGTCTCTTGTGAGGAAAGTAATCGACTTGAAGTCATTAGCTCCTTGCAAAAGGAGCTTGAGGAAGTGAAGTTCTCACTCTCTGTTTGTGCAGATAGTGAAAAGGAATTAGATAGCTTGCTTTCCTCAGAAAAGGAGAAAATAATAATATTAAATAATAAACTGTCAATGACATCAGCGGAAAAGGAAGAATTAACTCTAAAAGTCCAACAATTACAGCATTCAGTAGAGGAACTGGATAATAATCTGAGATTAAGTGAAGAGAAGAGTTTGAAGTTGGTCAATGATATATCACAATTGACAGCCTTAAATGAGCAGCTCACGCAGGAATTGAATGAGACCAGTGAAAAATTCAGTAATGAAGAAAAGTCCTTTGTAGCGAGAGAATGTGCACTGAAATCCAAAATGGAGGAAATAGAAGGTCATCTTGGTGAAAAAAGTGCTGAAGTTGATCTTCTGAATTCTAAAAATACTGAGCTCAATCTCCTTCTGAACTCAAAAGATGAACAAATGAATGAACTTGAATCTAAAGTAATGGAGCTCAATGAGAAATTGATTTTACACATCAATGAGGTGAATGTGGGTAAAAACAGAATTTCAGAATTAGAAGCTGACCTCGTAGCAGCACAAAGTAAGTTGACTTATGAAACTGCTCATATAAGGGAAGAATCTGAGGAATTGATGAAAGAAAGACTTCAAGAAATGTCGTTGGCCTTACAGCACTCTGAAGAAAAGCTGAAACTGAGTTCAGAAGAAGCTACTGCAGAGAGAGAAAAACACAATGAAGTCACTACTGGTCTTGAGAAGCAACTGGAGGATCTTGGTGCAGAGTTTGAAGTAATATCCAACCAAAAAGATGAGACAATACAATCCTTGAAACATGAACTTCAGGTTGAGGTGGAGAAGTACATCTTGAAGTGCCAGGAGTTAGAATCAATGTTGGCAATCAAGTCTGACATAGAAGCAAAATTGGAAGATATTTCTACCGAAAAAGAGAAACTGTGCTCAGAACTTCAGATGACAAATGAAAAGATGATGCTGTTGAAAAAAGATGCTGAAGAATTTGAAACTGAAAGGAGTCATTATGAGCAGCGCTGTGGAGATTTACAGAAGCAATTACAAGATGCCAGCCATGAGTTTGAGATAACACTGAAAGAAAAAGATGAGAAGATGGATTCTTTGCGACATGAACTTCAGGTTGAGATGGAGAAGTATATCTTGAAGTGTCAGGAGCTGGAATCAATGTTGGCAATCAAGTCTGACATTGAAGCAAAATTGGAAGATATTTATACCGAAAAAGAGAAACTTTGCTCAGAGCTTCAGATGACAAATGAAAAGATGATGCTGTTGAAAAAGGATGCTGAAGAATTTGAAGCTGAAAAGAGTCATTATGAGCAGCGCTATGGAGACTTACAGAAGCAATTACAAAATGCCTGCAATGAGTTTGAGATAACACTGAAAGAAAATGATGAGAAGGTGGATTCTTTGCGACATGAACTTCAGGTTGAGATGGAGAAGTACATCCAGAAGAGTGAAGAGGCTGATTTACTCCGATCGATGAAGGATAGTGGAGAGGCTCAGTTGAAAGAGATTTTGGTTGAAAAAGACAAATTATTAGCCAAGTTGGAATCTGCTGAGAAGAGTAATAAGAGTATCAAAAGTGAAATGGCTGCAGAGTTAGAAATGGAAAAGAACAGGCATGAGCAGAGGATAGCAGCTTTGGAGAAACAGTTAGAGGATGCCCACAATGACTTTAAAGTGCATCTGAAAGAAAAGGATGAAAAAGTTAGTTCTCTACAGCATGAGCTTCAGATTGAAACAGAGAAATTCAATCAAAAGAAGGAAGAGGCAAATTCTCTCATGTTGATGAAGGATGGATTGAAAGACAAACTTCAGGAAATTACAAATTCGAGAGAACAGCTTAGTGTTTTATTGAATATAGAGAAAGAAGGACGTCTGGCTGCTCAGGCCGCAAGAGATAAGACTTTGGAGGTTATTGATTCACAGCAGAAGGTCATGGCTGTGTTAGAAACGTCAATATCAGATTTGCAGGAAAAACTTAAATCAGAGAATGAGAATTGCACTCACCTAAAAATCAAATGCAGCGATCTTGAGCAGAAGCTAGCAGATAAAGAATCTTCTGCAAATGCTGAGTTATCCTGCTTGTTGCAACAGAAGAAAATGTTGGAGGACGAAGTGAAGGGTTTAAGAGATGTTCAGCTACAGCAGCCAAGTGATGATATGCTGAATGACCTGAAGGAAAAAGATCGTTTGGTAAGAAATTTATAACTTTATAAGTTTTAAAGACACTGTATTGCATTAGATTTTATTAACCTTTCATGGGGCATAATGGATCTGACAGGCACAGCACAAGTTTTTTTTAATTCCTTCATGCCACTAGACAGCATAGACCCTTGGCAATTGTAGTAGCTTTTTGTTTTGGCACTCTCTCTGCAACCTTTCACTTCCAAATTTATGCCGACAGATCAGTGGCGGATTGTTCTGCATAATTGAGAAAAATAATGGCACAATAAAGCAAAACAAAAGCATTATTAGATAAATAACATAGCAAACTAAAAAACAATGATTTGTAGAATTCACATGCTAAAATATATTACATATATTGCATATAATTATACTTAATAGCCTGAAGATCACATTAAATTGAACCTTGCTGGATCGGTCTGGGGCCAAATGATGGCATATAAAGGGGTCTATGTGTAGCACGAAAGGCATCATCTAAGTGTTCGAATATATTAATTATAATGCTTTAAACTTTAAAGATGTACCACTGAGCCATGCCAAGAGTTAATATTTTTTTTCATGCCTGTGCCTTTAAGGCACATTGCACCTGAACTCAGCAATTCCAATATTGCACCTGATGAAAAGTTAAAATGAGTGATTTCCATTTTTTCATGTTTGCTTTGTTGTTTGTCATCTTGTCCAGGTCAAATTTTGCTACTCAATTTTAACCCACTTTCCGATTAGCTGTGAAGCTTAAGTTTTCAGGATAACTCGGAACCAAATGACAATGCAATATCCTAAGGCTTTTATTGTGATTGGAACTACATATCGATTTTTATTTAGAATGTAAAGTTAAATATGAGGATTAGTTTAATTAATAGCCTCCAAAATCTGATGGCTGCTATCATTAAAAGTAAGGAAAATAATGCAAAATCATAACAACTAGTTTGTTTGCATCAAAATTTATTGAACAATTGTGTCAAGAAAAAAATTGTTTTTTTAGAAATAATATTTTTATGTCGTCATTTCCTACCGGTTCCTGGTATCAGTTCTCAGTTTCTGTTTTCGATTCTGTAGGCTGTAGTTCATAAAATTAGGCAATGATCATTGTTTGTCTACTTTTTAAATTGTTGATTGTGAGTTTGAAAAGTAAAGAGACCTGTATTTTCTGTTTCTCAATCTGTAAATACTTCTTGAGCTATTTGCATAAAAAAATCAATGGATGTATGTACGTATGTTGAAAACGTCATGAGCTGTGGCCGAGCAATTCATCACTTCTCCACTTGACATTGCACATTGGTCACATGTGGTTTGTTGTTTCCCTCATGAGAGTGATTTCTTCCCTTACTGAAAAGTTCACAATGAATACGTAGGTGAACTAGAACACTAATAACATCACCAAGTCATGAAAAGTGGCTGCCACTCCTTTTTTTTTAACTTATGGGAGAGTGGCTGAAGATGATCTATTTTTCATCGTAACTTGTCTTAATTTACCATCTTCACATTTCTTGTAATAAATTGTGGTTTTGGGTCTGAGTGAATGTTTATGCGTTTAAGTCTATTATTATGTATTATATTCAATCTATCATTTTGTTTCTTCAATAGATGGAACCAAAAAATGATATATCCAGACACAATCAAGCGTATCATTTTATGTAGTGGCTTAAGCTCTTTTATTTATCCCAGCTTCTTTATGTTTATTTTTTATTTGCCTTTTCAAAGACTTATGCCGAAGTGGGGTGGCATGATTTTGACCAAAGCGCAAGCTCAATAAATTTCTCGTGTAAATAGTTACTGAAGTGTATTTGCCTAGTGCATGAATTTAGGTGCATAAAAATAAATAAAATACCAATATTTGCCTGCTGTGGCTCTTGGTAATGCCAGGGGGTCCACCAAACTTGGAATACTCGAGTAATTTTGATCATCTGGAAAAATTCACGAAGGACTCAGTGAATTTGGCAAGTTTCCTGGGAGGATCAGCTATTTTTTCATTCAATGTCCTTCACAAATGAGTCCATTGCATTGAACTCCTACTACTCACTCGAGCATAGACAAGGCTCCCACTCAACTTTGAAAACCATGAATAAGCCGTGAATTTTGTCATATACCCTTAAAAATCTGTCAAATTTGATTGTAGAACTACGATTGACAGATCAAAAGAAAAATTGATGTGTCGATCAATTTCTAGGTCAGTCACATGCAGACACTGTCCACACATTTATCTGCACATATATCTTCAAAGTGCAATATTGACCTGTGTGCCACGACGACACATTGACCTTAAGCCTGTGCCAAAACCAGAAGACCGGTAACCTAAGCATTTATTAACCCTGGCAAAAATTCAGACGCTTCTTAACATCCCTGCCAACCTGCTCCCTCCATTTTCCCCACTCACAACCGTTCACTGGCCTTGAATTTTGCTAACAATGGGTGAAATTATGTTAAATACTTTCATTGCTGCATTTGCATTAAGGGCATCTGTCGCGTTTGTTAAATTTTTGGCTAACTTGCGGGCAGTGCTTGTCAATATTTCTGCCTAAAATGACTTAACGACAGACAGTGAATTTAAAGACATTAAGACCGCTAAAATCTAGAAAAAACTGTGAATTTTATAATTTAGTTAGAGTAGGAACCCGAGAGAAAAATTATAGTGGTAATTTTTATAGTTTATATTTAAAAATTTTTCGTAAATTTTAATTCCTTTAATGGATGCTTTCTTCCAATAACGTGCAAAATAAATCTTAATAAATAATAAGATTCCCCTGGAAATCTCTGAATTTTTAAATGCTACACCGTGGATCCTGTGTAATTTAAATTACAGTTGATTAATTTATAATTCAGTACCAGTAATACTTTCTTCCGTGTTTGACACCCATGTAGTATTATTAAGATTTTATAAATATCATTTCACCAGGCTTTTGTCTGAAGAATCATTTTCAACGTGTCAAAAGTTATCTTTTTGTATTTTGTGCAAATTAAAATGTTACCCATTCATTTTTGGCTTCCATTGCAATTCTGGCCCTAAGCTCAAGAACTGGTGAAGTCAACTACAAAACTGACCCATCCCTAGCAATAATTTTTGGAATCAATTTTTTTGGGTGACACATAAGCCCAAAATCAAATTGATATTGTTACTCTTCGTAGGAGTACTGATATGAGATGTTAGTGAATCCTCTTCCTTTAATAATTTTACCATCTGATATTTAGCTAACTAATAATTTTTTTATGCATTGCACTTCCATGTATTCCTTTTTTTTAGCTCTTTCCATCCATTATTGTAACACAAGTGACTTAGTGATTTATTTCTTTCATTCCAATGTTGTTTGATAAATCTTACTTTTTGATTGAGAAATGAGGTGTCAGACTTGAAATTGCTATTCATTCAAAGAATTTGGTGTCTATTAAAGTTACGGCGAAAAATTACACATTACCCATTCAGCAATTCTCACAAAGTTGCCACCTACTACATGAGTTGGTGATATCATTCTGTTCATTGAATCATTCTGGGCGAATCTTTAGTTGATGGAAATACATAATTTCTCTAGAATGTAGACAACAACAAACCACATGAGACTTGTGCACGAGGCCAAGGAGTCATTAAGGATCAGCAGCCACCCTCATGGCATGAGTTTATGATGTCATCATCTTTTTTTCAAAAGGGCTAAGGCGGTGATTTTTCATCGCAAATATTTGAGACGCAGGAATCAGGTTAAAAAATGGAAAATTATGAGGAGAAATCTTTTTTTTCCCAATTGAATCACTATTGACAGTAAAGAAAATTTGTGGATGATCCCTATCCTGAAGGGCATGAACCAATAAAAGTTATGAATGAATGATAAAATCAATCACCACTAAATTTTATTCATATTTCTCTTAGTATAATAAAAATCTAAAACATAAAGTAATATAATAATATAATCTCTAAAATGTGCATTAGTTGTGAGGTATGCACATCAATCAATGAAAGGAAACTTTAAAGTCCAAAATAATTGTCTCACCCATTGATTTCTCACATTGTGCCCCTCTTCATCACTCTTGTAATTCAGATTTGTTAAACATGTGCAACAGTTTTTATTTTAGTTTATCTATGGACATGGATTGAAATCATAAAATTGCATTTCTTGAGAAATAGTTCTATATCCTAGGAATTATATATCTGAGCTGATAAGAGAAGTGTATTGCAAAAGAATAATTTTAAAGGCTAAATATTAGCTCTTACTTGAAATATTTTTTTTGTAATCTTCAGTTAAAAGTTTTCGAACAGAAGATGGAGGAAGCTTTAAAAGATCGAGCAGTATTAGAAACAGAAGTTGCAAGAAGTAAGGCAGAATGCAGAACTCTGGAAACTCATTTGAGTCAAATTCAAGGACAGCTGCAAAATCTGCACGATGCAATAAATGCTAAGCAAGAAGAGGTAAGTTTACAAGATTTTCATCCATTTGCTTGGATGTATTTCTTTTCCTGTAAACTTTCAGATTTGAAATTGATAAATTACTTTGAACACTGCTTATTGTTTTTGGGATTTTTACTGTTTGTCTAAGCACAGAGTTACCTATGGACATTCCGTGGATTAAAAATGGCTCTTCAGTGTTCTATTTAGTCATGTGCTCATACACAATATAGTAGGCATAGTTACCATTAACGCATGGAATTGTGCACTGGAAGTGCACAAGTACAAATTTATGTCATCATTTTTTGCTCAACATATTTAGAGCTTATAGGAACACAGTGGCAGAGTAACGACTTACCACGAAGGGTTCAGTCAGACTCGAATGTGCTTATAACTTTCCTGGTCATGTAGTAATATATCGAAAACTGTTACTGACAATTACCAAAACTGTGACTTAAGTTTGTAGGTTATAGGAATTTTGTGTAAGGTACTTGTAAAACTGAAAATAAGTTAAATTTTTTGATTCCTCAATTTTTGTATCCCAGCAATAATTTTATTTAGTCATTTTGACAGAAAAATCAAATATTTTTTCCTCCTCTGAAATGTAGATTGTTTTTGTCGCTTATTTCCTCGACTAGAGGTCTCCTTTAATATTTTACAAAGAAAAAAAATATTTTACTCTGTATGCTCTCATTGTTCCAAAAAAATGTGACTTTATATAACACAGAGAAGTAAAGTCTTGCAGTGAAAAAAAAGTAAGAATGTAATTATTTTCAATGTCATATCCTACCATATGTTGCAAAATAAAGCTTAAAGCAAAATAGTCCTGAAGTGTACATCTCTACATTGCTATTTTCCTCCTGCATGGATTTCATGCATTTCCTCTCCCGTATTTTGATTTTCATTTATAAAGACTCACACGCTTTTGTAATTCACTAATTGGGTGATAATGTATTTCCTTCTTTTCTTTATTTTAATTGCTTCATCATTTGTGCTGGGCATAGTGCAGTATGAAACTCTTGTTTTTGCAATTCCCAGTTGCCTTTTTAATGTATTATCTTCTTTCTTACAGATGAATGAACTTCAAGAAAGGTACAATGAAAGAGACGATTATGCCAAAAGAATGGACAAATGGGCAGTCAAAATGGAGAAGAGAGTAACTACTGCGGATGATTATAGAATAGAAATTCAGCAAAAAGCTAAAGCAATGGAGACTGAACTTAAACTCAAAATAAATCAATTGAAGGCTGAGAAGGAGAGGTTGGAGCATCAAAAGATGAACCCAGAACCTGGTAGGTGTTCTTAAGTAAACCACAGACATTACTCATGCCAAAAATATTTACATCAACTTGTTCACTGGAAAGCCACATCTGCGTTTCTTGGCTCAGACTATTTAGGGACCCATTCATGTCCAGGTATAACTTTTGTCCCTTTCAGAGGTATGGTGATGCATTCAGGAGCTTCTCACTAATGGTTGGAGAGGTGATGGAAGTTTTTTTTTTTGTTTTCTCTACTACTCATTTCCTTAAACTGTAAAATATGGGAAAAATCATAATTTGTTTTAGTTAGAGGTGGAGTTCATGTGAAATGCATTGGTGGATCACACCACAGGGAAAGTTTTAAAATTATTTTCTATAGAATTTGATGCTTAAGTGTCTTAGTACATGACTAAACTATCATACTGTCCACAATTTTGCTTTTATTTTGACTGGTTTGTAAGCCTCATTGGCATCATTGTAACAAATCATGTTGTATATATAATTAATTCAGTGGCCAATTATGTATCTGTATAGTTAGTAAAGTAGGAGTGGGGAGTTATAATGTAGAGTCGGAGGTCATTAATTCGAAGTTGAAATTATCAGTTGAGGTCAGTTTGAGGAAGGAATATGAAAAAGGAGATGGGTTTCACGGTTGGTGATTGACGTGTTAAAATATAGAAGTAAAGAGGAATGCATGTTGGTCTCTTCAATGAGAAGGATGAAGGACATTCAAAATCAATTTAAATCTAATGTTCTGTCTTATTCTTCTTTCTTTGTAATATCACCACCGTAATAATGTGTCCATTCACTGACCGTTCTGTACTGAGCACACTTGATTTAAAATGGCACTTGTGGGATTGTTCAATTAGATGTTGGGCTGAAAAGGATTTGGTGTTATTACATATTTATAAAGCACTTCTCATGTTCGCTCTTCCTCATTTTAACACTAGAATGACCAGGGTAAATGGCATACCCATTACGACCTCCAGCAATCAATTGACCAATCATTCTTTTCTTGCACTCTTTCGTACATTTTCCCCTCATATTTTTTTACGAATGTAATAGTGTTCTGATTATGTGTAACAGTTAACCCTAGTACATACATGGGTCACTTTGTTTTTCAAACTCTCTCTTTATGGACAATGAAAAAAATGGTCAACGAGTCCATTTGCAGAAGTGAAACTAACTTATGCCTTACCATCAGAATATTATACTAAATACTATTGCATATTGGTTTTTAAGAAATTTATATTAAAATTATATGTAATGCTAAAATGGTGAATAGTATGAAATTACCACTTTTAATTTGATAAAATTAAGTGTAAATCAAATGACCTTGTACTTTCCTTCTTGGTAAGACCACACTCCATCCATCCTCCTAGTGTTAAAGTTCTCCTAAACTGATTCCCTACTCTACTAGCTTCATTTTCTATGTTCCTTCCCATCCAAAGCTGCTCCAAATTGATTGCTGTCGTTCCTAGTTGTTCTTGGTTCGTAATATGGTATATAATTGATAAAGCTTTATCTTGAAAATTTTTAATAGGCTGTAAAAGTGCTAAGTGAAAATCATTTTAAAAGCCAAAAAAATTTCTAGTTTTGGAAATAGGTGCATATATCATCTAGTTTTGACAAAGGTTTTAGCTTTTAGGTTTGGGAATGCTTTCTTTCTAAGAGTGGTACAAAACGTTTGATTTTTTAAAGCCGTTAGTGTTTTAATGCTCTGTATTTTTCGTAATGTGATTTTCATATTAATTATGCATTTTCAAAAATTATTTTTAGTCAAATGCAACTGCCAGCAAAAAGAGAGAGAATTGAGACAAGAAAGGGAAGAGAAGGAGGCATTAAAGCAAAAGGTAAGCTATAATCTATATATGCTTTCTATAAGCTATAATATATGCTTTCAGTTTATCATGACGTTGAACATAGTCTGTATAAACTTTTTGTAAAAGGTGTGTACAGGCCCGGGGAGTGCGGTATTGTTTGCAGTGGTTGTTTCGACATTTCCTGACATCATAATATACACACAATAAATAACTCCTCCAAGCCCTCATAACTCATGTCCAATTCAACTCTTATGCAACCATACAGACGCAACCAATTACAATACCTGCTTTATGTTCTTTTTTGTCATAGTCCATAAATCAGTGTAATAAATCACTTGCCTGTATTGGCATGTTGCCAAGTCAAAATTCCTTGAAACGTAGGCTTTCGCAGTGAGAAAAATAAGTTTCAGAAAAGGGTACTACAGTACCTGATGATGATTGTGAAGCAATGGAAACTCATGTTGTAAGATGTTAAAATAAAACTTATTGGGATGTACAATATCTTTGTTTATCATTTGATATTTTGTTTCATTATATCTCTCCACAAAAAGTTGACTTTATTGGTGGATTTTAAATTATTAAAGGATTGTTTTTAGAAATGTGTAACAGGTATTAATGTAACTAAGTTATCAACAGTGCTTGTATTCAACTGAATGAGATTTCATCATCTGAGTGATACTATCAAGGTATTAATGAGAATGTTGAATTCATTTGATATTTATACTGTATTACTTAATATTGAATTTTTTAGACATTTAAGAAGTTGTTTCTATGCTAGTACCCACTTTGATATCTAACGATGAGAGATTACCTAGGCAGATATTCAAAAGGAATTAATATGCTTGAATCTTCTGGTATCCAGGTGGAGGAATACAATAGGATCATCACTTGTGGAGGTAGATTTGAGTCTACACACAGTAAGAAACCAGTTATGAATGACATGTCAGTTCAAACAGCCAGTTCTATTGAAGTGGTTGACATTGATCCAAGTGGTTGTGGAGTTGTTCAGGTAAGTTGCTTTATTGAAAATTAAGAAAATGAAAGGTTCCTTTATTCATAAAAAAAATTGACATGACTGTTTCAAGTACAGCCTTACCTGCTAATCATTTTACCTTTGATTCTTTTGTAAAAAAGTGGTTTTTTCCTGAAACAGAGTCAATAAATGGAAACCTCAGTTTTCTGTTCCAGGAAAATCATTTATTCAGAATCCCTTAGAATAATAATTATTAACTCTCATTCCAATGGTATTTATTTACGTATTAAAACTCCAATTAATATTATTTAATCAAAACCCTTCCTTTACACACAAAAACTCTTATGTAATATACAAACCAACATGAAAATCTAGGAATGTGACTGTTGTTATGGTCAGGGCATAGTATATTAACACTTTGTAAAAAATTCCTGAAGGAAATGAAATCCCAGCCAAAATGATGCAACACCTTAGTTTGGTGCCAGGTGGAAATTCTGCCTAATAATGATAACCTAATTCTCAATATCATATTGAAGCTCCATTTGTGTTAATTTGTTTTTTTTTTCACAGAATTGAAACAGTAAACCTTTTTTTATGGTTTTGAATGTTTCAAGTGTTTGTATGGTTGGAGAAAGTGAATTTAAATATTAATTTAATTCTGATGCCTATATTTTATAAACATTTCATACAATTGGATATATGTACTGATAAATTTTATGTTCCCAAGTTAAAGTAATTTTTATTCCTTTCATCAGGTTTGCAAAGTGGATGTCCTTAACCAGATGGTTAACAAACTAAAAAAAGAAAAAGAAGACCTAAAACAAATTTGTAGGAGAAGGCATAATCAGAGAGAAGAACTTAAATTCCAAGTTGAAGAATTGAAAATAAAATTAAAGACTTTGGAATCACAGGCTTCCAAGAACTAAAGTATTAAAAATTCATATTAACATTTTGGTATCCACTTGTGCAATGCAGCTGTGATGTATCCTAAAAATTCTCCTTTTTATCATAGTTTTTTGAGTATTTCTTTAAAATGTGAATTTCTTCTTAAAGAACATCTGTCTCTTTTTTTACTTGAGTTTTACAGTGACGGGAATGCCATTGCACTGATTTTTTGGGCATATTTTTTTGCTGTTTTAAAAGAGTGACTTTAGAGTTACATACTTTTAAATATACACTTTTTTATATTTTTGTTTTGTATTATGATCCTTATTCATTGTATTATATTTTATTTTTTCCATTGATAACTTACTAGACCACTTCATCTGTTTCCAATTTGTATAAAGATTATTTTCATTGTATATTTCATTAAGTTTATATGTCAGTCTTCCTTCTGTATTCAGTATCATTATTTTCTTGCTCTCCTCTATTTTGGTAAATTAATAAATGCTTTTCTTAAATAATTTATTTTGTTAACTAACTGTACCCGGTGTCTTAAAATTTATAAGAAAAAATTAAGAAATCTCTGACAAAAGTTTGGCACACCACATTTAGAAGCTACATATAAGGTTCAAAGTAGTAGTAGGCTATGGTCGGATCAGATACCTCAGATCCAAATATCCACGAATATTGCCCTTCATCGGGTCCAAAGTTGCAGAAGGCATCAGATCTGGATCCAAAATTTTAAATAATACCTTCAGAGAATACAACAGTTCAATAAGGGTTTGGAATTGGAAAGAGTTCCAATTCTCTCTTCGAATGCAATGTCGCATGCGATTTTTGTCCTACCCATGAACCGTTTTGTTTGAAAGCTCTCGCAGAGGTTAAGTAGCAGAATTTCAGCTATGGAAAATAAAAAAGGGAAAATACGACTGGCAGATAGTGTGACTCTTCCCAAGAGATTGAACAATCATCGGGGGAATCTCAGCATCGTAGGATAATAACCACGTCAAAAGTGAATTCATCGCAGATTTCAGAAAACCACCCTCAGCTGTCCATCAGCCCGTGCCTCTGTTGTTTTTTTTTTTCAAAATCACACACTATAAATCGTTGTCTTCTAAGGAAAATATCAAATTGCACGAGAACAAATGAAGCTTGTTTCATTCATACCCTGTCTCACCAACTGACCTTTTTTGGCCTACCTGCTTCAGTTCTCTGTTTCTAGATGACAAATGTTAGGTGAGTGATTTTCTGGGCCCGAAGATGTCTCAATCTTTGACAATTAGATGACATTCATGAGATTTGAATGAGAAATAGACCAAACCCGACACATTCCTGGCGAAATTTATGTTTATTTTTCAGTTCTTATTTATTGCCTCTAAGTTTTCTATTTACAATTAGACTATACTTTCTAATATGCAGCATTGTTCAAACAGCCCAGTTTTCAAAGAAACAAGTGCAGCATTAACCCCTCAAACAAGTAGAGACTGATTGGGAACACAAACTGCATATATCACGTAGCTCGCCTGGCTTCGCTTTGAAGGCAACGACGTCACTGAAGCAAGATCTGACTTGTTCGTCCTTGAATCCCTCATTTGTGACTCGTTGCTTGAAATACGGAGGGAGCGTGCTCCTTCCCCCCCACCTCTCCTTTACGCGCTTCTGCTGCCCACCCCTTCCTTATGCTGAGCGGTCGATCACCTTGTCGCACGTGATGTTAATGCTGTTTTAAATACTGTTAATTGTGTTGCTGATTGTGCAGTTCAATTTAATTTAATGATATACTGATAGAAATGTCTTTCATTGTGTAGAAACATTTCTATTGAAATAAGGAAAACCAATGTATGCCATGTGCGTGCACTGTGGCGTGAAATTATCGCGAGGAAGTGCTAAATCCACCTCACCGTAACTGAAGCATTTTCAGGTGACATAAGTCTGTATGCAATGAGAAAGTGACAAAATTTGGGCGAAACGTGCTTGAGGAAAATTTGAATTCAGACGATGGCAGTGGGGTAGCCAGGAATTTTGTTAGGGGGGGTCCAAAATCAGTGGGGAAAATTTTTAAACAACACGGTTCAAAGTAGAGGGTTTAAAACTAATATAAACACCCTTCACACTCAAAAAAAAAACTTCATTTTTCAAATAAATCCATTGTAAATTCATGATTTTTCAATATTTTGTTTCCCTTTATAAAGGAAAGTAATTGCGTTTTCATATTTCGGGGGGTCTGTACTCCCGATACACCACTGGTCAGTGGTTTATCCACAGAATTTTCTTATTTTCATTTCTAAACCCAAGCGTAACAGTTTAGGTCCTGAGCATGTAAAGATGTTTTTAAAAAACAACTTGCATTCCTTTGATTGTATATACCTAGAATAAACTTGAATAAATATGTACCTCGTTTAATAGCAGGAATTAAAAATGCATTTGGATCCGAAAATATCCGATCCGAAAGATCCGGCTCAGAAAATCTGGATCCGTCCATCCCTAGTTCAAAGCTGATTGGGTGTATTGGTCACAATAGTGGTTCGAAAAAGTTATGGTAGGGTATTTCTCTAAGGCTATTATAATGGCAGCTAACATTTTATTCTGATGTCTTTTTATGTTTAACATCACGAAGGCTACATGAAAGAGCATAGGTGCATACTAGGCCAAGAACCTGTTAAGTTTCTAATCTAAGATAGGTATGTGAAAAATATCAATGTTTGAATTTAGTCATTGGTAGTCAATTTATCAGAGAAATTGTTTTTTCAAAAGCATGCATAATTGGGTTTTTGAAGTGCAAGGTAACCAGCATATCAGGTGCAAGAATAAGATTATAGAAGATCTGTGATTGGCATCTGGTGATTACCTAATTCGGAAGGAGGGTATCTCCTCCTCCCTCCATGGGTTTAGTACCTCACTTATACTTCATTTAAAAAAGCAGAGAGCTCCCTTCATATGTGTACTTGAAAACTAGCAAATGTTGGTGTTAGACCTCCTATCCCTTTATACTTTTTAATAAGAAGATTATATAAGAGATATGTAAAGTCTGACTTCTCTGTATGTATATAGGTAGTTATTTGGAAAGGTCTGATCTCTTTCACAATTTGTGAAAAGAGCATTACCCCCATAACCTTTCCTAAAAAACTGAATTTCCGAAAAATCATATCAACCATGGCACAACAAAATGGTTTGCAGTAGTGTTACCGACCATATGACCCATACTAAATTCTAAAATACAGCAGCCGGTGACCTTTATTCGTTTGCAGGCAATGTTCATGTTGGCATTCCACGCACAATATGAAGCAAGAAACAATTTTTTTCTGCATATTTATGTAAGTAATAAATTTTAATGCGATAAATCCAATCAATGCCATTATCTATGCAAGGACCCTCATCATATGACGTGTCAAAATTATCAGAAACACATTATTGTGCTAGCCTCACAGCATGCAGGCTGATTAATATTTTACCCCTTTTTGGTAGTTTTGGTCCCCTGACAACTGTCAGTATTGTTTAAGTGGTTTAACATCTCTTCTATCAATACAGTTTGCGATACCAGTGGAGCTTCATATTATCCACTTGAGTTTTTGAATTTATTGGATTCACTAGGCATGCCATTGCACCGTTTGCAACAAGGTTGGATCTCCAGTTAAATATGCTTCATAATTTGAACCCTCCACTGCTGTGCGATGACACAGTACATATTAGTCATTAAAAAATTAATGACTAATAAATGTTATCAAACATTTTGAATGGAAAGATCTAAGGAGAACATGTATTGCTACTTCGAATCCCTATTATTCCGGTACATGTGCCAATTGAATTCAGAAGGGTTCATTTTCCGAATAGATTGGCATTTGCAATGACAGTCAATAAGTCTCAAGGCCAAATGATGTCTGTTTGCAGTTGGATATTGGTGCACTGTGCTCTTCACACGGACTATTGTACGTGGCATACTCTTGTGTGGGTAAACCATCCAGTTCATTAGTGTTGGCTTAAGATGGACTTACTAAAAATGGTACACTCCAATGCACTAAGAAACTGATGTTTATTTTTTTTAATTGTCATTATTTGTTTAAGAGATTTACTTTGAAATTTAATGATTAAGATAGTAATGCTACAATGCATTTAAAATGAATGCTAGGTACTTCGTTATTTTTACAAGTTGTCATCGTTCACAGTATACCTTTCCTCTCTGAGTCATATACCACATCCCCACACACTTACACTAAGTCAGTTATTTTTTATTTGAATGTTAAAATATTCACTAGAATTAACTTATATGGCAAAACAATGTTTGCCGGGTCAGCTAGTAATATATAGGGTAGAATGCCCTCCCTCTAGTAGTTTGCACTTTGAGATATGCATATATTATCAGAAAGGTAAATGCAAAGAAAAGTACTTAATTTATGTTTATGTTTGTAAGTACTTTATTACTGCAGCAAATACACCACAAATAACATAAAATAACCATTAAAAATCTCATAGATTAGTTACAGAAAAACAACATTGCAGATAGGCTTCTCATTAAAATATTGCCTTGGATTTGAGACAGGAACATGTTACCCGTCCACCTCCAGATATTTTAACTAGGCCCATAGGCCAATCAGTCTCTTCATCCTAGCGTTTGTCCTGCGCTATTGCAGGGTCCGCTGTTCTGCTAAGTCTTCTCCACTTGGCTCAATCCAGGGCATCTACTGGCGTGGCATTGATGGTTTTCATGTCTGCCTTAATTCCGTTGAGCCAGCGCATCTTAGGTCGTCCTCGTGGTCGGCGTCCTTCAGGGCTCAGCCGCATTGCTGTTCTCGTCGCTACACACCACATGCCCATACCACCGCAGTCGAGCCTCCTGCATCTTGTCCGTTATTGGTGCAACTCACATTCTTTTCCGGATGTCTTCATTCATGACGTGATCAAGGTGGGAGAAGCGTAGGATCCATCGCAGCATCCTCATTTCCATGACATGCATGGCCTGATCTTGTTTTGCTGTGGCTGGCCAACTGTTCCATATAGGGCCACTGGGCGGACTACGGTCTTGTATACGTTGGCCTTGAATCGGTCGGGCATTCGACGGTCGCACAATATGCCAGTCACTTGGTGCCATTTCAGCCATGTTGCATTAATTCGAGCTCGTGTTTGGCGGTTGTGCTTACATCGTTGCTGATGACAGAGCCCAAATATTTGAACTTCTCGACCTTCTCAAGGTCCCCGCCATCGATGCTGATCGTGCCCTCAGTTTGAGGTCCACACTCCATGTACTCAGTCTTCTTGGTGTTTAATCACAACCCATAGTTGTCGAGTCGTACCTTCCATAGTTAAATTCGCTGCTGCAATTCGGGTCTGGTGGTGCTGGCAAGGAAGACATCATCGACGAACAATAGCGACCAACGATGTCATTCTTGGAGACAGGGCGTGTGTCCATGCACAGGATGAAGAGGAGTGGAGAGAGAACCGATCCTTGCTGGATGCCAACAGTGATTGGGAAAGGCGGTGATATTCCTGATGGGCAACGGACGGAGCTGGTGATGTTGGTGTAGAGAATCTTCACCCATGACACATAGACTTCAGGGACGTCGTGAGATCTGAGGGCATGCCAAATAAGGGTGTGAGGCACGCGATCGAAGGCCTTCTCCAGATCAAGGAAAGACATATGCACTGGCTTGTTCTTCTCTTGGTGCCTCTCCAAGAGCAGCCTAGCTGCGTGAATTGGATCTGTTGTGCCACTTCCCTTTACAAATCCACACCGGTTGGGTGTGATGTGAATGATGCTCTGAGCCTAGCATCAATCACTCTTTCCATATCCCATTAACATCACATTAACCCTACCTAAAACTAGCCCGAAATTAAATTAATTAATTTTACATTTATGATAGCCTACCTAATCTTCCTCATATTTCAATATCACAGTACTCACAGTAAACTTACCTGAAATTGATGAAATCATTAAATAATGTCGGAGCCTTTTATCTTTAAATAAATATATCTTCCTCTATCTTTAACATATTTTAATTATATCAATAGAAGCAACCAACTCTCATTTTAATTACTCACCAACAAACTTGTATCAATGGCAACCGTAACCATACTTATGTTTACAAATGTTTGGTTTACCCTGTGGCCTTCCTGAGCCGATTCAAGCTATGTGGCCTTAGTTGCTCATGTGTTTGGCAAGTGAAACTACGGCTAATAACTGTAGTTTATCAGCTCAAAAGAGGCAGAGGTTGATAGACTTGCCACTCCTAAAGCCATACTGATTTTCAAGAAGTTATACAATCCTGTAATCCCTTTTGGATCAATTTTTCAAACAGTTTTGAGAAAACAAATGAAATTGATATGGGTCTGTATTCTTTTATCTCAAAAATGCTACTATATTATTGCGAAATGTTTCATCGTCACTGGTCAATAATGCTAAGATTGGTTTGATGCAGCTCTCTACTCAATTCTCCTATCAGCTAATCTTTTCACACCTACTTATTTCATCTCTTCCACATCCTTCTTTACCTGTTCCGTATATTTTCTTTGAGGTCTTCCTTTTCCGTTCTTGCGATCCACTTGTGACTCCACGATTGTCTCCATCAGGCCTTCGTGTCTCAAGATGTGGCCTATAAGGTTCCATCTTTGTATTAAAGTTTTCATGAGGCTTCTCTCCTCTCCTACTCTTCTTAGATATTCCTCATTACTAACTCGGTCGATCCATTTGATCCTCATCATTCCTCTGTAACACCACATTTCGAAGGCCTTTATTGCTTTCTCCATTGCTGTCATTGTCCTTGCCTCACTTCTGTATAAGAGGATACTCCAAATGTAAGTTCTCATAAATTGTTTCATTACTTCCATATTTAAGTTTCCAGCAGTAAGCAGGTCTCAGGTCTTTTGGTGGAATGATCTCTTCACTTGTGCTATTTTGCTGATAATTTCTTTATTGCTTCTCCCATCGCTTAGTTATCCTGCTTCCCAAATAACAGAATTCATACACCTTTTCCAGTTTTTGCTTCCCTATTTTTATGGTAATCTTGACTTCTTCTCCTCTGCTGCATTCTAAATATGTTGCGGAATGTTTGCAGGATGAATTTTGAATTTAATTTCCCCCTCTGTTTCCATGTCTATGCATTGGTTGCTTTATGTGTAAACTTTCTGAGTTCTGTTCAATCATATACGTAATATCTACACAATATATGGTATACGTGTATGCATTTTTGTATGAAGATTTTCACAGCATTCTTTTATCAAGGTTGGTGGTTGCTTTTGGGAAATGCTGCGTAGGTAACATTACCTGCTCAACGTTTCACTCATCAGTGGGATACATCCGCGGTCCCTGAACAACACCCCCCCAGCCCTGGGAATAAAATAATGTTTAATGCTACACGGGTACCGGTGAAGAAGGAAAAGTATCATCTGTGTCTTATGCGTGAATCCGTCGAGATAGTGAAAAGGCCAAATAATTTCAATATGGAGGATGAAAATGACCTTAGCCGCATAAGGAGAGGGTTCCTGGCTCTATCTAAGGGCCAATGGCTATTGCCTTCTGTGAAAATTCAAATCGGATCAACAGTGGGTTAACGAAACCTACATAAGATCGTGACGAGAATGGTTTCCCTCCCATTCTCTTGAAAGCGCCCCAGTAGAATGAGTGAAACATTTTACATATGTCAGTGGCGTAACTATGGGGGGAATGAGAGGATAGATCCCCTCCCAAGGCCTCAGAGAAATATTATAAAATATTTAAGACTATTGTCTACATTTGATGTATAATAACTGCATCCGGTTAAAGTTTAAGTGTCAAAATGATGTAAAGGCATATTATTTTTCAAAATTTTTTCTGGACACGCATTGCTGGAGGGGAGGTAGCTCCCTCGACCCCCCAAAGCATATTCCTAGTTACGCCACTGGAGTAGATAATGTTACCTAAGCAGCATTTCCCGAAAGCAACCACCAACATTGATGGATGTATGCACTGCCAACGGTGAAATATTTTTACTGATATTATTATTACCCTTTATTATTATTATCGTTGGTTAAGCCCGCGGATTACCGATACCTTGATTCAAAATCGCGCTGTCGCATGAATCTCTCTTAAAAGACTCCAAATCACAATAAATATGATCATCACAGGCCATTATTCTAATTATGTTACTCGGTCCAAATACCAAAAGTATTTAAAAAATTTTGAATGTGAATTTAGCTCCCGCATCGTCTCTATCGACACTTATTTCGATTATCCACATGTTATGCGATATATCGATCTTAGATCGGCAACCTTGCTCTTGCAACCGTTCCCCTCTGCCCACCTCTGCCCCCCACATGTCCTACGCTTCCTGCTGTTCCCCTCACGCGGTATGCGCGTTGATCATACAGGCCGGTTTTGTGTGAGCACGTGTTTTTAGGATACTCCTGACGGTTGTAGTTACGTTACATTTTCTCAGATTACATATTACGTTGCAAAGAGATGGAGCAAACAACTAAAATTCCGGATGCCGATCTTGATCAGAAGATAATTCGACAAGTAGAGGTATGGGAGTTTAAGTTGGACTTAATTGTGACAGGTATGAGCTTTTGTTCACATGGTTTTGTTACCGATTGCAGTATTATTTTGGAGACTATAATCTACCCAAGGACAAGTTCCTGCAGGAACAAATTAAGTTGGATGATGGATGGATTCCTCTGACGACTATGCTGAATTTCAATAGGTTAGCGGCTTTGACGAAGGATGAGGATACTATCCTTAATGCTTTAAAGAAGTCATCCAACAAATTACTTGAGGTGTGTTGTCAAATATTTATTTGTTATTGCTATCATTGATTGTATTAACTTCTAAAAATGCTGTTTTGTTCAGTAAAACGGGATGAACTGGGGGTTTGCCCATACACGTAAGTGGTTCCATGTCATCTCTCCCTCAAACAATGTCATTATATTCTTAAGGTCGATGAAGAGAAGAAAAAAATTAGACGGTCGGCAGAAAAGCCCATCCCGGAAATGAGTGAAAGTCGGCAGAAAGAGATCCAGTCGAGGACAGCGTACTGTAAAGGATTCACTAAGGAGAATGCTACGTTGGACAAGCTTCTCGAGTATTTCAGCCAATTCGGTGCTGTAGACAATGTTCAGGTATTGCATTATTCTTAGTTCCCTTCCAAAGACTTCTTGGGCATTAGATCTCGTTTTTTATTCAAGTAGGTACTATGGGTATTTCGAACTACTTGTAATTCTAAGATTTTTTATTTTCAATTCACAGATGCGGACGTACTTAGACAAGGCTACTAAAGAGTACATATTTAAGGGGTCTGTGTTCGTTGCGTTTTCCGCTAAAGTAGATGCTGAGAAGTTCATGGAAAAGGATTCTGTAGAATATGATGGCGTGAAGCTCATTACGAAATGGCAGTAAGTATTGATTCTTTATATTTAATCATTCGTATTAAATGTTTCCACTCCATGAACTGCTTGTTTGCAATTATTTTATTGTTATCTAGGGAAGATTACCTGCTTGGCAAGAAGCAAGAGAGGGAGGAGAAGAAGAAGGTGCAGAAAGCCAAAGTTCTGCAAGCCACTAATAGACAGGGTGGACAGAGAACACAGGTGAATATCATATCATTGTTTTTAAACCATAGGGATCGTCAACAAATTATTTTTTGTATTATTTTTAGCACCCCTTTCAGAGAAAAACTCATCTTTTCTCCCTGTTGTTACACTTTGTAGTCTTTTTCTAATGTTTCTGGTGAAGTGCAATCTATAGTGCATTTTTTACCATTACATCTAAGCAATTTATCTTCTGTTTGTGGGATTTCATTCGACATTTTAAAATGCTATTCGAAGGGCTCATAAGGCTTAATTTTTAGGCAATTTAGTACGGTGGTAGTTTCAAAATAAATCAGTTAGCATTGTAATCATCTGAGGTGTCGTGTATACATACAAATAAGGGACACCCACAAAGACACTGCAATAAAGCTTTGATACTAAGCAACTTCATTTTCTGTCCTATTTTTATTTAATGCATAGGCATGCATAGAGTTTTGCTGGTAATTATTCGGATGTGCCAATTTGCCATGGTGAAAATTTGATTTTGCAATATTTTTAATTTGCCTCAGATCACCATCCCCTTGGAGCCAACTAGTATTAATGTTAGTTTTTTTATATCGCACATTGTAACCTTACTCTCGTTGAGGAAACTGATCTCGATTTGACGTAATATTGCATCAAGTTTCTCAAAGAATGGCTTATGTTTGGTCAAATCAGAACATGGGTATCACTCTACAGTGAGTGATATTAAAGCAAGCTCGATGGATGCCAGCATTGGTACTTTCTATGCATAACTACAATTCCTTGCTTCAGCCAAGTTAAATATTGGTTAGTTCATTTATCAAGTTTACTAACCAGAAATGGCTTTTCTAGTGTGTGTGTTATGTGGAAAGAATTAACTTGTCCTAGTATCTCCTTGCTTAACTGGTTCAGAATCATGTTCCCACGTAAATGTTTTATATGTAGTGTCATATTCATGTAACCACATTGTAGGATTCATTGGCATTGGAGCAACAGTTCAGTCTCAGCTATAAAACATTCCACAGTTATTTGAAAATATGGCCTCTTATGTGGAATTGTTTCTCATGTTTCCATGAGCTGCATTTTGTATTTTATGCCAAATCATAGGAACAGCTGTACTATCCAGTGGTATCTTTCAATGCATAAACATTACTGGAGGAAATGTATTTTCCATGAAGTAAATAATAAAAGTTATGAAAAATATTTTTGTGAATTTCCACTTCTAATGCTGCATTTTGACTACCTACTATACTCTATTTCTGGCTACTGGTTCCTTGATTTGGCTCGAAACTTTCAGAGCAGAACATAAAAAGTTTACTTTGGTTTTTATTCTGTCATTTGGATATGGAATCATTTTGAGCATTGGAAGATGTTATCTAAGAAAGTATTCTTCAATAAATGCTTTGTACAGGACTTAAATTATCGTAAAGAATGTTTTCAATTTTTATATTGAGATCCCAGAATCGTTATAATCCGTGTGTAATTTCGTATGTAAACAAATCACACAATTCCTAATTTACGTATAAAACTATATTGAAGAATTTTAGATATTTTGAATGTTCGAAAATTGTTCACTCTTTCAAGGAAACTTTAGAAAAAACTATTTACAGTAGAACTTGAGTGCGTTTTTGAAGGGACCACAAAAAATGTACGTGCTACCGAGGAAAAGATGTAATGCAGGGAAGTAAATATTGTATTTATCTTAATATAGTCACCCCCCCTTTTTTTCCAAAAATGCCTGTGGTAAAAGTAAAGGGGGACTTCATTCAAGCGTATTTTTTTAAATTTATCCCGAAACAGAGGCCTAAAAATTAAGGGGGGACTATATTCGGAGAAATGCTGTAATAGTAATTGGCATTATTGCAATCTGTGGAAAAGTTGTCATAATTACAATTGCTTTCCGGAGTTCTTGTAGGATTGCCTTCTGAACTCTTTTCACTTTTGAAATCGAGAAAATTAGCACTAATCTGCCAAAACAATACATTGTAATTACAATACAATTACCCAGAGACGATTACATTAAAAGATCGTCATTCTCCAGTGATTTGTCATGCAAGCATTAAGAGGTCAAGTTAAGCTAAGTCATTTCTTCTGTTGCACAGATTACTCTTAAAATTTGACGATAACCTTGATTCAATTGGTTATTTTTTTTTAAATCGTATAAATTGGGTAACATATTCTTTAATCCGGGCAACAGTATTACACATTCGTTCTAGTGATAATGAATCTTAAATATTTGAGGCTGTAAAGTATCCGTAAGTAATGCTGACAGTGGAATTTTGTGTAATTTTTTTCAGAATGAAGGTAGCAAAGACAGTGATGAAGAAATTGAAGAGGAGGAGAAGAGTTCTGGTTTCCCTAAGGGAGCATTGATTTACATGAAAAATGTTCCCAAAACTACCACTTGGGAGGATATAAAGAGTGCGGTTGCATCAGTCTGGAGAGAAGGTGCCAAGGATGATGAGGAGAAAGAAATTACTGTAGCTTACGTGGATTACCGAATGGGTGATGGTGAAGGATGGATCCGTTTGGGTGCAGCTGATACTGCTCTCACTGTAAGTCGGAAGTCGTCTTGTTAAACCTGTAACTTAAATAACCTCTCTCTCATAGTACAGCATACTCCCAATTATCCGGGCTAATGATGGGGAGAGGCAGCACATATAATAAGAAAATGCGAATAATCCAAACTTCCACTTAAATTTCATGTTATTTTCATAATTCTTGTGAACCAGATATTTTAACATTATTTTTGCACATTGTCTGCTCCCCGGAATCATTTACCGCTATCTTCAGCCGACCGCAATCTTTTTAGTGGCAAAAATGTGATTGTACTCGTATTCCTACTGCTCCGTGTAATGCCCGGTTTCCAAAAACCGCACACCCGTGTCTGCGAGATCACGGATTCAGAAGATTGGTTTGCACTAATGCTTCAAAACCACTGCCCGGCATCAGTAACTACAACGTCAGGCACCACTTTGCGTAGTCGCGTCTCGTGCGAGTTGCCTGGTATGCAACTGCTGCGGGATGCAGTTCGGTGATCATTGGATGGGATTGTGCACTGTGATGTTTAGATGGCATAAACGTGGAGATTCTGTGAAGGTATTCGCGGAAGGTGAACGCGATCACCACAACGTGCAGTAGCGGTTATATAGGAAACCAGGACTTAAGGCAATTTGTCTATGCAGGCGAGTGCTATGAATCATGCTATCTCTACTTCCACTTCCCCGCTGCCTACACTTCTACTATTCCTTTCCTCTCCAGTTTGACCTTGACTAGTCACGGCATAAATAAGTCAGAGTGCGATGAAATCTCCGGTTCCTTTGCGCCATATTCAACTGAATGTGAGGCCACGGCAATAATTGTGCATTTGCAATATAAAATTATAGATTGTAGACAACATTTATTACAATTTGCGATTGGTTAACCATTGAAGAATCTAAATTCAATCAAGAGTTTTTCCCACCGCTGATCGCTGTATGCTAGAGCAGACGTCCAAGTTAACTTAAAACATTCCTTATCAAAAAGCAAATAGAATAATTTTCTTTTACGAAGAGGATCCTGATAGAAATACAGTAAAACCCCTTATTTACACTTTTCTAGGGACCCAAGAAAAAAAGTGTGAATTGCGGGAAAATGCAAATAGCGGGAAATAGAGAATTTTCACTTTTATTCATATACTGGCTTTGGAAATGTTAATTTTTTAATTGTTCACTAAGCATTATTCCATAACATTGTTTCCCTCAGAAGCACAGTGTTTTTGCTGGCAGCAAAAATTGAAAAATAATCCTGTTTTGTCTGCATTGAAAACATCTTTTGGGCTGTGACCCTTCCAGAACTCTAATATATTCAGATTCTTTCCACTGAGTTGCTGTCTCTTTGTTAACATCTTTGCTTTCACCACTCACCATCTTATATACAAGACTGTACCTATTTTTGAATCTATCCAACCAACCATTATTATAGATGCCATGGAATCTTCGATTCCCAATCTTGTGGGGAAATACTTTTTCTCAAGGGCCTTTGAGCCTGTTTACACAATACATTAGCACGTACGATTGTAGGCAGGGGCAGATCCAGGATTTTTTTCTGGGAAGGGCACAGAGGGCCTGACAGGCAAAAGATCTTGTTTAATTGAGATTAAAAGCAAGATATAACGATGACTTTAAACAATTCTCTTTATTTTTATATCAAAGTTATTCTTATTGAATTAAATGATTAAGCCTCCTTTAGTAATACACAAAGCAAAGCAAACGTAATGGTGACCATCAGGCGGATCCGGGATTTCTTTCTGGGGGGCACAAGCAGTGCCATATCCAGGATTTTGTTCTAGAGGGGGGGGGGGGCACAATGATACCACGTCATACAAAAGGAACGCAATGATAACCGGACGGTATTAAAAATCTTGCATATTTTTTAAGTGTCTGGGGGGACACGTGCCCCCCCCCCCCAATAGAGCCTCCTATGATAACCGTATGCAAATTTTGTCTATTTTTTTAAGCACGTCCCCTGCCCCTAAATCCGACTACGAATGCATGAACCAAATTTGAACAGGTTCTATTTTCTGTTCATGCATACGCACAAGTTGGGTGAATACACGGTGCATTTTCGTGTTCATAATTTAGACATTAACTTGTACAGGTTAATGTACTATGTAAACAGGCCTTTAGATGACACCATTTGCAGGGAAATTTGATGATCTTGCACCTAAAAACTATTCTTTTCGAATTCGTTCTATTTCTTCTTACCTGGAATTCTTCACATATATTCTCTTTTTTGATAAATGGCCGCACTGGTTTGCATATTTTACAATGGCATCACAATTTTTCACCACGGTATTGAATGTTGAGACTGGGAATCCGATCGGATTGCCAGTCCCAACATTCGAGTTGCTTCGCCAGCGTTTGAATCGATGCAGGTTCCGGTGTGGGAATCGACTAGCTCTAAAATTTTCATTTTCTCGTCAATTAAAAATGTCCGTTTTTCACCTCGAATTCCCATTTTCAAGCCGGATAAATTCTATTTCCTGTACGAATTGAGGGTTACTTGGCAACACACGAGTGTCTGAACTACTCCTCGGCGATCAAGTGCGTAGTACTAACTGTCTTGCGACTTCATAATTTTTTAAATTTACAATAGTTTGCGATACACTGCTACTTGAATGGGATAATTTAAGTTAAAATAAGTTTTTTAAGTATTTAATTAACCCATAATTGCTACGCAACTGTTGAATGAAGTCAGCGCAAATGATCACAGTTGTCGGTCAAGTTTTATAGTTACGGCATTTATCACGTTTCATCACGTCTGGTTTCCTTTCAAACTCTCGTATCAAATTATAGACTACATGATTACTGTCAACATTCCTTCAGGAGTTCTTGCATTATAATTGTTACATAGCTCGATTGCTCAAAACACCTACTTTCGTATCATGAATCTTTTCGCCGCTGACAGAAAACGAGATGACGTAGTTCAACTTTCCGACGTTAGTGGCGTTCTGTCCCGCCACATTCAAATTCTTCCCGAAAATAATTCTTATTATGTCTCTCTCTCTTGGATTTTTAAATAAAAATGCGCGAAAGGAAGCCAAAAGACAGTTTTTATGGGCTGATATGCACGATTAATTGTTTTAGTACGCAAATAATTTTTTTTTAGTCGGCACGTCGTGGTGCACATGGCGGGAAAACGAAAAAAACACGGCGTAAATACAGGGTTCTATTTACATTGGAGAAATAGGAAATATGACGGGACCCAGAAAAAAACTTGCAATTTGCGGGAAAACGTAAATTCCGATAACGCAAATACGGGGTTCTACTGTAATATGCCTGGTGTAGCCTTACATTTAAATGCAAAAATCCTGGTGCTTTTGCATCAGCAATTTTTTTAACCCTTTCATGCCGGGTTCCTTCACGGAAAGTTGGTTTTGGCTGTACAAAGGCTTTGAGCATTTCTTTTTCGCCCTGTACGGAGTTGTTTCTCGGCAAGGAATTGTCCAGTTAGTCGCTTCCTCCACTTAATGACCTTGCATAGTGGGGTGCCGGACCCTTTCCTCAGCAACTGGGCAAATATAATCCTCAACCCTTTTCCCAAAGGCAGCCCATCACGTCGTACTTTTGCGGTCATTTTAATTTTTTTTAAATTGTTGCTATTGCAGCAAATGTCAGTTCATCAATGTATACCTTTTATTTTGCAATGCCTATAGAACTTTTAAATAAAGTTCTATGGTTATTTGTAGGGTTTTCAGCAAAAGGGCATTATATCATAGACCAACAAATACTCTAAAGGGAATGAAATCTTTCAATACACCTAGCATACTTCTATGTATTAACGATTTATAATATTAACATATTTAATATCAATGATGCCCAAATTCACTCTCTCCTCATTCGTGTCTGCCCTCCACGAGCATGCAGATGTACACTGCACAGCAAATGTACACTTAGAATGTGGCTAACAGAGTATCGTATATTTTTAGATGTAAATCAGAACAATATCGCTCCTATAAATTTGCTAGTAAGGTTTAACACTAACATCTAACCATAGGGTCTCTTCCTCCCTCCTGTTCTTTCCATCGCACAGATTCTACACATATTCCTTCCATCTACCCAGTACGTGTTCTCGCTGGGTTAACATCCTCCCATCAATAAAAATCAAAAAATCAATATGAAAGACAGTACAAGCAAAAGAATGGTTAAACAATTTAAAGGTATGAACAATCAGAAAATTTATTTCCCTTATCTTCAAATCAAAAATGTTTAAGTTTTTATAAACTTAAGGTTTCTCCTTCTGGAGGCATATTCCCGACCAACCTCTGCATTCTCCACCCATGCAGCTTACCTCATCCTCAAATTCGGAAACTGAATGATGATGACAGCAAACATCATTTCCCTGACTGACATATTAGCGGGGAGGGGATGTTGAAAACTGTATTACAGGGTAGAATGTTAAGTAGACAAGGGAGGGGAAGGAAGAGAATGAGATTTTTAGATAGATTGAAAGAGAGCAGGCCTTACAATGAATTGATGAAGGCAGTGCTGGAAGGAAAGGGAGGCTCCCAGATTACTTCTCAAGTACTCCATGGAAACCTACCTTAATCGGTAGAATACTATAATAATTGAAACGTAAACTCATATCAGGATTCTTATTGGAATGGCTGGCCAGTTTTCCTGAATAAGTATGTCATATGTTGCCTTCAGATGATGAATCTACATTGGAGCTACTATAAGAATTAATAGTTAAGGCTTATAGGAATACATGATGACATCTAGCCAAGGAATGGGGCAGCTAATAAAGAATTGGTGACATAATTGGGGGAGATTGTCGTTGAATGTATGTTAGCAACTGAAAAAAGAACTCTCTTAGAGATATAGATGATTTTGAATAATGATTTGAGATGATATGAGTATTGGGAAAGAAAATGAATTAGCCAAATTTCAACTTTGGGACTCAAGAGATAAATATTTGGTCTTAAGTTTTACTTTACTTTTGAGGAGACTTATTTAGCAATAATGCTTATTAAAAATAATAGTGATTAATCTCATCGGAATGTCATTTTACTCATCTCTCATTTACACCAATCACAGCTTTTAAGTCATGTAGTCACTTCAAAATGCAAAGCTGTAGTGGCCAAGTTATGCAAAAACTTTTTGTTTAGGTAGGCACTTGTTTCTTCTCAAGTATCTTCGAGAATAATAAAGGGAGATTGTCACGACTTCTTTATTGCCGCTTCATATACAAACTTTTCAGTGTTACACTTCTGTCCATGCTAAAGAGTAGCTTGCCAATATCCTCCGTTAACAACCTTGCAGTTTTGCTTCCATTGCAAGATCATTTCGATCGTTAATGGACTGATGTCATTTTCAGGTGGGTAAATTATCTTCAGCCCTTCGTCCTTTTTGTCTTAAATGTTTCTTGTGGATTTGATGCTACACCCTCTTACAAATCCTTAATCTTAAAAATTAATTAGCTGGCTTATACCAAAGGTGGATTTTTCTCTGACCTTCCTACCTTGCCCTTCCCTCATTGCACAAATCACCTCATCTGTTGGTTCCCTCCTCTAGGTACTGTAGTTTACCAAACAGTTAAAATAATGTCAAACATTTGTGCTTTCAGCTACTTCAGAGGGCCAAGATAGTTGCAGAGAGCAATAAGATATCAGAGAAGACAGAGCTAAAGAAGGAGGAGAAAAATGAGGACTCGGGAGGGAAAGGTGATGCCAAAGCAGAAGAATTAAATGGTGTTGAGAAGGACAAGGAGCCGAAAAAAGACGATGATACAGATGTGAAAGAGGGTGATGAAAATGCTGCAGCAGAAGAGAAGAGCAGTGAGGAAGCTGATCAGAACGTGTCAACCTTAGAAGTGCCTGATGGTTCTGTGTGTATTCGTGCTTTGCAAGGAAGTGAAGAAGACGAGTACTTGAGTAAAGTGAGAGAAGAAAGAGATAAGAAATATGAGGCATCCCACAGAAACAGGAGGCGTGGCGGACATGGTGGAAACAGAAGGGGTGAGTGAAGCATGCCTTGATATTGTCTCTTATGCCCGTTTGGCGAATTCGAGTGAACAGAGTCATTCAGCCATGTAACATCAAGCTGAAGCCCCAAACAGAATAACATTCACGTGAGAGGAAACCCCTCTGCTGGCCCTCAGTCCCGCTGCTTCCCACATGCTCTCCTTTCTATTCAAGGGTAGTTTGAAGCAGCTAAGGTTTTGTTGGGACAGGAGCATGAATGCTGGCTTGATATGCGAATGCTGGAAAAATGGCCGTGGTCATGTACCTCCGTTATTCTGCTGGCATTGTCAATCTGGTTGCATTTTCTAAATCATATTTGTTTTTCCTGTTGAACGAATTGCATGTCAATATACCATAGACTCTCATTAATGTGATCAATCTCATTAAAAAGTTCTCATTTTTACGAATTAAATTGTTGGTCATGACCAAAAGGCTAATCCAATCTATAGTAAAAGAAACATTATTATGAAATTACGGACCTCGGTCCCAGTGGTTACAAAAAGAACTTCATTACGAAGTTCCACGGATAAGCAATGGCATTTAGGTGGTAATACGCTATGTTATAATCATTGTGCTACGTTTCAGATCTCTTCGTGCTCTATGTCCTTGTGTCAAATATGGTTCATTTTCAGTAGGAGGTACTTCAGTATTTATTTTATTCCCAAACCACCAAATACAGCTATCATAGGCCATTTTATATAGGGGTATTCAACAAATGTAACAATTAAATGTACACAAACAACCATGCGCTGGATAAGGGGAACTTACCCAGGCGGAACTCGCACCCACCACCTCCTGTTTGGCAGGCGAGGACTTTACCCCACTGCAACTGAGGCCGGCAAGTTAGAATAAGTTTCATTATTGTAGAATCATGGTGACCCATTCATTACCGCTAATAAATTGGCCATATATAAAAACCTCTTCTCATGAACATACAATTTACGAGCTTTCATACACATGCATGTTCTAAAAATTAAAGCATGCCGGAATTTTCAAATTTGGTGTCTTTAAGAGTTGGAAATGCTTAAAGGAACTAGCACTTATGGCACAGTCTGCACCAAGTATCAATTAATCTGTTCAGCATTTTGCCCATTCATCCTTCCCGTGGGTAGCAAATTTATTTCAGGTCCAGCCATGTGGCACGCGCAGCTAATTAAGCTACTCACAATCATGAGTAAGGTTATGCAAATTGTAATGCAGTGTTGAATTGTACAGTATAACCACACTTATTCTTGCCTTGCTTAGGTTTATCAACTTATAGACTATTGGTATGTGGAGGACTTACTGTATTCAGGAAGAGATCGATCCTTAATTGCATCATTCTCAGCCAAGGAGTTTGCGTTTCACACATGGACATCTTCGACGCTGGATGTTCATGGCAATGGGGGGACCACAGGATGCTACCCAATGAATTTGGAGAGCAAGAGCTAGGCAGTCTAAATTATGTTTTCCCATGGATTGCTCAAGGAGAGGACTTCAAAGCCAATCGAATATATTTACGTATTATTTTGTAAGAAATTTGCCTCTTTAGTCCCAAATAATTCCATAAATTGCCATTAATGCTTAATTTGGTTAAATTGTAAGATGCTACGTATTGTCATTTCAGATCCATAGTTTCTCAATTAAATTTCCATTGAGCAATCCTTGGTAGATACAATTGTTCTACAGTTTAATTACAGTTAAACTTATTTAATTTTGCATAAATGGTATGTTATGATTGAGGAAGTGCTGGGATTAATGGCATTTAGCCTCATTCAGCCCCATTCCTCAATTGATAAAATCAAACTAATATGCCCGCTTTTATATAGGTATTTATATATTTTTAAATAATGGTGTATATCTTACGCATGACTCTGAAGCCATTCCTCAGTGTGACTAAAAGTACAGGAAATTTTGGTAAGGTATTTTTTTCCAAAGATTCATGCACAAAACGTTCTTATTAAGGATGAGTTGGTTCTTATTTTATTTTCGGTTTTCGGTACTGGTCTGGTTCTCCCCCATTAGTTCTCAGTTCTCGATATGTACTCGGTTCCTAGAATGACCTCTTATAATCTGAATTAATGGCAAATTTAAATGAACAACCAATATGTCACATAACATCAAGCAGCCACTGGTTCTTTCTTTAGGTTATGATTAAAAAAGTTGAACAGTTTTACACTATCTGGGTCTAATATATTCTTTTATTTGGCAGAAATATTGCCATGAACAGACATTCACAAAAAACAGTAGTGGTCAGTGTTGATTTTGAAGGGCCGTGTGGAATATGCTTGGAGGAGTTTACATACTGCATATCATCAGAATCAATAGGGAAAATCCCTCAACACACAGGTACAGCGACACCATGGATAAACTGGGTGACCGTTAGTTAATTCCAAATTGTAATGCAGTGTTGCATTCTGCAGGATGACAACACTTTTCGATGCCTTGCACAGGTTTATCAACTTACTATCAAGCTCTTGGAACGCATCTTGCTGTTTATGTACATGATTCAACCGCAAGACCACTCTCAGACAAAACTATTTTCCACCGGCTGCCTTTCACAGCAAGGCAAAGGTCGTCTCATCTGAATGCCACCTGAATTCACGTGAATGGCTGCCGACGAAAAGGAAGCAGACTCAATGTAGCATTGTCTGTATTTCATGCCCAATGTTCCCACCGTGAAAACCTTAAAACCGTGAATAAGCCGTGAGTTCCGTCCACCATGAAAAAACCTGGAAATAGCTGTGAAATTCGTTGTAAAACCTCTCAAACTTGATTGTAGATCTACGATTGACGGATCAAAAGAAAAGTCAATATATCGATCATATTACAAGGTCAGTCACAGACACTGTCTACGAATTCATCTGCACATGTGTATTCGAAGCGCAATTATTGGTCCGTATGATATGGCAATGCACAGACCTTAAGGCTGTGATTGGAAGACCGTTAACCAAAGTGATCATTAACCCTGGTGAGAAATCGGACACCTCTTCACTTCCCTGTCATCCTTCATTTTCCCAATCACAACCTTTAGCCGGCCCTAAATTTTGCTAATGATAGGCGACGTCATAAGAGCACTTTCATTGCTGCATTTGCATTTCCGGCATTATCGCGTTTGCTATATTTTTAGTTAACGTGCGGCCAGTGATTGTTATGTGATCGATAATTCTTCCTAAAATGGCTTATCTATAGACCGTGAATTTGACGCAATTTAAACCGCGATAACCTGGAAAAAAACGTGAATTTTATAATTTAGAGTGGGAACCCTTACGCCATAGACGGTGCATTGCCGGGCCAAATGGGCGCCGTGCTGTCAACGGTGCGATTCAACTCGTTTGAAGACGTCCATAGAGACCGATAGTAAGTTGAAGGAACGGCTCCGTGCCGTGGATGGTGGCAGGCAAAAATTCAGCTCGTTTGAAAGTGGCATAAGCGGAGGCAGCTACGGAAATGTTACAATGTTCGTGAGAGCGACAAACTGACGACGAACCCTTAAATGGGCGTGTTAGCGAGCCATTTCGGCTGCAGACCATTTCATCTTTGGGTGCCAAATTCAAATCCTCGCCACAGTTCCGAGCCAGTTCCAAAGTACTGACTTTATGGGACCGGTTCTTGATACTGGTTCCACACCCGAGAACCGGGTCTGGAACTGACCCATCTCTATTTCTTATGATCCTCCTGTTTTTCGGTCCTTGAACTTTGTAATAATAAGATTTTACTGTGTACATATTTAATATCATGTGCTATATTATAGTGTGTGCCTTCATTTTATAATGTTAATGTATTTATTTCCTCTTGCTAATTGTGAATCTCATGACAGTTAGGGGTTTAGCTCTTGGAAATCGCAGCAGTGGTCCACACGTGCAATCAAGCCCATTAAACAATATAAAAAAATAATCTGGATATGCTTAATTATTTGATTTTCAACTGCATGTGCTGACTTGACTTGTCTATACTGGTAAAAATGCATTACACACTGTCTATGTGACCAGTATCAGTGACCTCTCATGTTGCCAAGAATGTAATGCTGAAGGCTATGCTCATCTTTTATGGAAGACATGTTTTTGAGGTAAAAATTCTTGTATTTTTTGTAACATAGCCTTTTTTACTTAAGATGTACTTGCATATATGCAAATTTATTGTGATGGCATTTATAATTGATACTTAGTTTGTGCTCAATTATTTCTTCAAAATTCTGTGGACAGGTGAATGCCTATAGAATCCTGTTCTCATAAGATGCCATCAGAAAATTATTTTGGCGTTATATGCAAAGTTTGTTATTCCATGTTGAATCCAAATAATAACCTAGGAAATCTGAAGGTTATAAACTGAAGAATTGCTAATTGCAGTTGTAGTGAAAATTTAGGAAATATTTTTAGGAAATCAGGAAATATTTTTTTCTGTGTAGTATACGTAACTTCGATATTCATGAACTATTCTACACCTCAGAAATTGAACTCTACCTTTTGGCCATTTAAGAAATCAATGAATGGGTAAAATTTAATTTTAAAAAGCTATATGCAATGCAAAGACGTTGTTCACTATAAGAAAAAACAGGTGCACCAATCAAATATTTTTCGCATGTTCTTCTCCACTCTTTCGACCATAGATGTAGAACAGTAGTTAATGACTTCATGTTGTAGTTGAATAAAAAATAAGTAAAAGAATGTATTACACAACCTAATGGAGCTTAGGCAGAATTTCATGAAAATACTTAAAACTTCAGTGTTCTACTGTTTTTTCGCTGATAGAAGTGTTATATTTCATGATGCTCAATCAAAATTCGTAAACTTGAAACAGACTTATACAGAAATTGCGTCAGACTTACCAGCGCACCGCAGAAGCCTTCGCACCAACAGAAATTGCGTATTACAGAGTAAAAAAATAATATTCAAGAAGTTTGCTAATGGTAGTCTGCTTTGTAAACTACAGCATTTCTATTTAATTGATATCGCTTGAAATCAATATCTCTACTGTGATAATGAAATTAGTGAAATATGTTACAATGTCTATCATTGTAACATATTTCACTTATTTATTTGTTGAAATTCAATTACTATATTGCATAACCATTTGGGCAGTTGACTTTGGAGTGAATTTTGACTACCATTTCTGCGTCATCCAGCACCGCTTCAAGGCCCCTAACATTAGCTGTATGAGCAATGTGTCACGGCCTACTACTCCTCCCTCATTACAAGGAAAAATTCCTCGTAAGTTCTGCAAAGCTGAGCAAAGGTAGAACATCGAGCTGCCCAAACTCAATAGTTCTCAAACGGAAAATTTTGCGCGTCTGCATATGTATTTCATCAGAAACATTGAGCAGATTATTAAGTTAACAGAGGTTAGACTTACCCTTAAATTTTCCAACAAAATGAGCTTTACACATACATTTTAAAAATATTTCATCATAGGGTAGTTTCCTTCATCAAAGAAAACAAAAGGCATTGATTGCGATTCGTTACCCACCATTAGTGTATTCATAATACACAAATTATTTGGTTTTTGAAATACCGGTTTAGACGAATGGCAAGGGTCAAATTTTATCCTCATTTGAAAAAGGCCAGATTGGCGCCCATGCGATTCCACTCCACGTGACGTCACAGGGACCTAGTTTCTACACGAGAGGATAGGAGTTATACATCGTCTGAGGTTACAAATGCATGCATGAGGCACAGAGCTCAGGGAAACATGTCTTAATAATCACCTATTAAAACTGGCTAAGGTTGGAAAGTTTTCTTCGTTTGATAAGGTATTAATAAACCTTCTTTAAGCCAAGCGCTACCAGCCAGCAAGGTACTCAGCTACCCGCTAGCATCCTGCGTCCTATCAGCGCTCAGAGCCTCGTTCAAGGTCACCTCACAAGGCGGAAGGGGGAACCAGAAATGCGTCGCACGGACTTTTTCCCATCATTCCTACTTACGTGTCGCGTTTTTGCGCGCTTGAAATTTTTCACTTTTCATTTATTCGCGAAAAATAGGTATCGTCATTTAAAAATCTAAAAGCGTGAAATACGTACTCCAGAAGTAATAATCTTTCGATTTAGGCAATAAAAAAATAATAGGAAACCACCCTATTATCATGGAACTAATGTTATTTCGAATTCATAGAAATATTGGACTGTTTGTGTTTTCCGCTGCTTATTTAGTCCCTACTTCGAACTTTTGATTACTTTTAGCACTCAACATAGGTTTAGGAATAGAGTATATCTCACAATCAATTATTCGAGGTAATTTCGCATCAGAAATGCAGTTGTAAGACATTTATGTTAATTTGCATACTAATTTTTAAAATCCCCTAATATGATATCCAGTGTTGTCGCTGTAAGTTCAAAAGACTTTCTAACCAAAATGTAGCAAATAAAAAAGGAGTTGCTCATTACCTTTACCTATCAATGAAGAAGTTTTATTCTTGTAATTACATGAATTACCATTTATTGCGACATCTTCATTTTCTGGCCGAATTTCCAGTGTGTATTCTCTATTCAATGAAGAGGAATGATGAAGTTTTTTTTTACCATCCCGTGAATTATAGTGTGTGGTCAAATTTTTCCTTTGCCTTAGTAAATAATATATTTCCAGTAAGCTACCTAATGCTTACAAAAAATTTACCTCATATACAGCAGACATTTTCTTTTCACTTTCTTACGAAGGATTTACTCCCATGATTGTTGCATAATTGTAATGTGTTCAAAGATGGACTTCTGAAGCAGTCTATGTAGCAAAGTGAAAGTAAATGAGTTTAATTGTGGATATTAAATACTTCGAGGAAAATGATTGACACAAAAACGGAGTAGACAGGTAAATGACTGCATGGTACAGCATGTGTGTTTCAGAGAAGAGGAGAAATACGCAGGAATTGATAAAGAAAGCTAGCATCGAAGACCAGATATGAACAAAAGAAATATTCGCTAGAATTAAAAGAAATAAATTCGAGAATCAATTGATTGATTGTGCCTGAACGAGAAATTCACGAAGAAAAATATATCAGTCCATAAGATGTATCAACTTGTTGCTAGGAAAATATTAATAATAATTCAATTACTATGGAAAATTTCTAGATAAAATTCATTCTCTTCTATTTGCTCATAAGTAGATGCAAATTCCATTCCTTTCCTTGAAGTCAAGTTCCTTTCCACCCATTCAAATTTCCGTAATCTTTCCAGTTTCCTAAATAGCTTTTCAATAAAAGAAAATCATAATACTTTTCTGATTCTCATTTTATGTCAGTTTATAGAATTGAAAAAGTTAACGCTTAGTTCAGATACATCTATTTTAATAAAGATCTAATTTTTAATTAATGTTGTTAATCAAATATGTGTTCATATAGATCATCTTTGCGATTAAAAATCAAGTTTTAAAGAAATTATGAAGTTCAGAAAACTCTATTTACACCTCTCATTTCACTATGAAAGAAATTGTTTACTGACCAGATTAATCAATTTCTTTGGATAACTACACGAAAGAAATTATTGAACCTTAAAATGGCCATCGCGTATTCTGATGCCTAAATAAATTCGGCTTCGCACATATTTTCAATTGCAGTATGTTCTAAAGTTGTTCCAATATAATCCTCGGGAAACTATTATTGGGCGTAGAATATTGAGCAAAGCATTGCAATACTGAACTGAAAACAGACAATTGATTTCTCGGAGGTGGCTCAAAAAAGTGCTTTCATTCTGCTGTGAGGAATTCTGTAGGAGTTTTCTCTTGAAGGGGAGAAGGAGCGTAGGCCGTGACACATGCACATGCAGCTAATGGTTAGGGCCTTGAAGCGGTGCTGGACGACGCAGAAATGGTAGTCAAAATTCACTCCAATGTCAACTGCCCAAATGGTTATGCAGTACATATAGTAATTGAATTTCAACAAATAAATAAGCACATAAGAATTTAATAGCCATGCAACATCCTATGGACCTTGTGATAGGCATTGTTAAGTTGTAAGATCAGAAAATGTTTATAGTGTGTGTGTGTGCAGCATCAAGTCATCAGTCACTGGGACTTGATCCGTGGAACCTCTGATTCGTAGCATGATACTTTACCCACTACACCACCGGAACGATTGGATTCTAAGGCAGTCTCAGTGCCCAATATGTCGGCTCTGTCCACTGATGTCCCGACGAGAGTAGATTCCATTCTAGGTGAGTCGAGGGTGAAGCATACTTCGGAGAATATGGCAAACAATTCGTAGCTGGATCTTTTGCGCCTTATCTTAATGTGATGGGCATGATTTTTCCCCCATATAAGGGATATATTGCTTTTAAAACTCCCGGTTGTATGAGATCATTACAAGGGCAAAATTTTGGAAGCCAAGAAGTTCCTGAACTGGCCGCTCTCAGACGCCAACGAGCTTTGTATTAGTTTTATCCGCCACTGTACATACCATGAGTCCTTCCTACTTCCCTTCATCCATAGAAAAAATCCCAATCCATTACAGGGCCCTTCTCTAGCCTTTAAATAGTCTGATTCTGCCAAATTAAGAGTACATCTCATTGCGACCTCAAAAGCAATTCTCTAGATGCGTATAAATCAGCAAGTATGCTCGGAAGGTATTGAGCCCAGCAAGCACTGTATCTTACCAGACCAACTGACTACCTTTTTTATGGCCCTGTGGTGGGGTTCCTGATGGGCAGAGAGTCAGATAGGAAGGACGTCATGAAGGGGGTGGAGAGGTAACGTTATGGTTGTGGATAATTGCGCAAGAGTGAGCCGAAGTTGTGCACCCTGAAAGAGACCCCACTTTCATCCAGTTTACACGCTACGATCAGGGAAGCCACCAACTTATATGATACACTTACTCCCTGATTAACGTTTTATTTGTCCTGTGAAAAGTGAGTATTATTTGAAGCACTACTATTCAAGTCATGGTGTTTCTTAAAGACGAATGTTTCGGAGCTTAATTTGTTCTTGAGTCTAATGCTTATCTATAACCTATTGAGCTATAGGTCTTCTCCTGAGCTATTTAGAGATGTGCATTACATATGCATACAAACATTTCTATTAATATAAAGTTCAAATCTTTGTATAACAATGCTATAGCATTTTAAATTCCTTGAAGAGTAGCAAAATGAAGAAAATTAAACTATAAACCTCAGATTGATCATTACAATCAAACGGTTATGTTACCGTATGTCACTTGACTCTGTGGTAGTAAGATAACGATAACTCCACTGCAAAAACCCTCAACAACTGCCCACCAAATCAAATCTGCTCGTCTAGGAGCCCAACGATTCGAATCCGCTCAGCTGGCATTGGTAGGGGGTTAGTATTTTTCTATTTTTGATGGGGTAGTCAAAGGCTTCACCGGAGATGGAACCAGGGGCTCTTCATCCAGTAGCCTAGCTCTTTGCCCATTCGGTAACCATGTTCCACTGGCTATTTTAATAAGTAATCAACTCAGGCTTAACTTTATTTGTTACTAGGAATTGTAAATTAATTCACTTCCCTTGCCATTGCATACCAATATAGATTTCTAAACACATTGTACCAGATGCTGAGGCAACTATTTTGTAAGGGAGTTATGACATATGAATTGTGCCAACTGGATTGTATAATTTCACATCTGATAGATTTTTGGTGATGTTGAAATAACTTTTGGAACTCCAACTAGTAACATCTTCAGCATTTCTTACTGAAGCAAAAAATTTAGCCGTTTCAAATGTTAAAATTTGAAACGGCTAAATTTTTTGCTTCAGTAAGAAATTTAAATTTTCCACAAGGTCCTCAAAGCCCTCTCCACTCCTTTAACGGCTCCTGTGTCAATGCACGAAAGAGTGTGGATTTAAACCCGGTGGTGAGCCGATTACAGAGTATTTTTTATATTTTCTTTAATAAATCAGGACTAAAGAAGAACGCTACATTCGCGATCAACCAGCCGTGTGTCGTATCGTTTAAAAAATATTCTATTATCTTGTAATTTTCGTTGTATATTAAGTAGGTAAATTATTGCTACCCTATGCCAGTTTTGCAAATTTGAGAATTTTACTTGTTTTTTTTTCTTTTATTTTAATGTGTTGTTCTATATTTGAGGTAAGACATTTACCTGCTAATGTCTAACATGTATTTCCTGAATATTTCAAGATGATAGAATACGTTTTTGAAGAAAAAAGAAAAGTACGACCGTTTGAAAGGAAATGATGCTTCCTTTTAAATATACCTTCGTTCTGAAAAATTCTATTGAACACGTACGCCTTATTCCATCAACCATTCGACGAGGCATAATGCGGTACACAATATTTGTTTGTTATAACAAGGAGGGAGTGAGTTATGAGGAAAGTGAAGTACGTATATGATCCTTCCAAATGTGTTTTTGCATCGCTAGCGAACTCATATTTGCCTGGCGTGTATTTAATGACGTATGTTCGGGGCCGCCTTCTATAGGCATTCTGGCGATCTTTGCCTGGAATCGATCGCCCAGCGTAGACCGCGTTGTGGTCCTTCTTTCCAATTCTACTTCTCTACTCAAATGATGAGATGCATCGCTGTCGCTCTTATTTTGAAAACCACCCTGTAGCTATGCCACTCGTGGTAGGTGTTGATAAATTCGTCGTGGAACAATGTTAATGTGTGGTTACTACAGTGATTTTGAAAAGTCCGCTGACGATGCCTCCCCTTTCTTTATTCCCCTTGTTCGCAGGGAAATATTTTGATGCACACTTACGACTTGACCCTTGCTAATGGTTTGTTTTGTTTTCTTGCAGGACGAGGAGGCCGAGGTGGGAAAAGGAAACACAACTGGGAAGGGGGCCCAGCCCACAAAAGACGGCACTAGGAGGGGTTGAGCGAAGAGTTGTTTTATGTATTATGATTTTAGCTCTCAGATTCCATCGCTAGAACCTAAGTGGATTTAAAAAAAATTCTTTTGGCTTCTCTAATGGTCATTTTGTGTGAGTGTTTGTTATGGACTTTTGATTGGACGGAAAGAAGATTGATTGAAAAGGTAATCTTCGGTTTTGGTCGCGAATGCTCCCCTATGAATTTGCAACGGAGGCTATATATTTTGTACTTTTTATGTACCTGTGTAAATAAAAGTCGTTGAGAGCAACTTCTTTTATCTTTTGCGTGGATAAAAACCCTGTGTGTTTGTTCTGTGCGTATGTGCGAGAATATGCGCTAGCTGTATCGACCACCTCAAACCACTGTAAACATACCATGACGTAAGGCTAGTGACGTCATCGAAGCGATCACGCCTTTGGGGGTGGTGTACAACCTACCCTGTCATCCTCTGTCCACGTGAACAGCACGCATCTGATCACGAGGGCAGCGTGTGGCTTGATAAGAGGTTCCTATTGGGCGAAGTAGCCAAGCCCCCGTGTTTCATTGGCTCCTCCTCGGTTTCCTTGAGGCCCACGCCCCGCGCTCGCTGGATTCGTAAAGAGAATGCCTACCGCATCGCAAGGAGGCGTACTCCAGTGGGCGCGTAATAAGTGATTTGTGTTTTTTCGAATATCTTACTGACGAGAACCCTGGAGTAGCATTTTTCGTGTTCTTGGCGATTGCCGTGTGTGAACTATTTCCTTTTTGTGTTCCTTCGGGCTTTTTTTATCCGGCTTTGAGTGATATTTTGAAGAGAGAAGGATGTCTGCGCCTTCAGATATTGTATTATCACCACCTTCCACTCCACCCCTGCAGTGCAATGTGAGTATAAACTTTATTTTCACACATTAGGGCAATTATTAGCTATAATTGTCAAAAGTCGAGCGTGCTACGTGACTGTTTTGTCCGGTTCTCTCTTTTCTCGTATTTGCCTACGTGAGCGAGATCAAGCTTGAAATTTCGTATACACAGTGGTCGCAATCTTCGGAGAAGTATTGGAAGGATTATTTCTGTTCATATCGTAGCCTAAGTGACCTAGAGTTTCAGCATTATTCTGTACTACCACCCGTTGTTGATACCTTTAAATATTTGCTTGTCTTTTAATATGGTGATGTTTTGTTATGCTAATGTTTTTTTTGCTATTAAAGTTATATATCGTTGGCAATATTTTGTAACAGTATTCAAATTAGGAATGACGGCGCACTGTTCACCCATTTCTTTTGCGACTATCCCGGCCATGTGTTCTTTCCGCAGCGCGCTCAGCTGCACAACACGCCGTGTTCACGTGAACACCACGGGAACAAAGGCGGGAGTGGAGGGGGTAGGTTGAATAAACTGGGGAAAGGGGGCGTGAATCGTAGCGCATGAGCCGAGGGTTTCTCCGGGAATTGCCCTGACGTAGAAAAATACCAGGGCACCGGCAATGATTTCTTCGTGTCAAGCTCACAACATAATGCTTTAAGAAGCCCCTTACTTGTAGGAATGTAATTTTCTTTCGCTGCAAAGCGTCATGCTATATTATTGACTCAATTCTGTTTTTTCCTTGCTTTTAAAAATCTGATATCTTCGGTGATTAATTTTTCCATTTTACTGTATTTAAATTACTTCTATCGAATTTATGCAATTTTTAAATCTGCAATTATAATTTTTGTGAGCGTACTGATCAAGGCAATTATGTGGTACGCATGTCATTCAGTTTTGTTGCGGAATAAATTAGCAATTCGTAATGTTAATTGCGTGATACCGTTAAACGTTTCTAGCTATCCGCTTCGGCTTGGTAAAATGAGATAAATTTTTTAATCACGTTTTTCCAAATATTTAGAGGATGTCAATCTTGTGTGTCAACGTTCATCACCATGATCCCTACTAATTTGTAATGCAGCCAATGATTTTAATGAATTATCGTTGTAGTTTATCTTTAAATGTAATAACGTTTACTACAACGATAATTCAATAACCGCGACTCACGTATATCGTTGTAGTGTTTTTTGGTAACCTAGGTAGCCTGTTTTTGAGCCTCTCAGAATCCATTGTTAAGTAGTTTCTTTGCGATGAATGTGTCCCACACGTCCAGTTCGCGTTGCGGGTTGCATAATTAATATTTTCTAAAGTCATCTTGGAACCCTTTCAGTTAGTGGTTTTTCTGTACATATTTTTCTAATTTATGCGCCGTTAGTCCTTGTGAAATGGAATTATTTTGGGATTTCTACACTGTTATACTATTGTATTTGAACACCTTTTTGACCGGCTGTTTAAACTTCGTTTGTTGCAGGCCTACCATGATTCGGTTGACTTAGAGGCAGTAAATACCTTGTTGTCTATGTCACATTTTGACGGCCTTCATGGAAAAAAGCGTGGTGAACTGGCTGCATCTTGTGGATTTGGAGGAGAGGCATTCGTTGGGGATGGTTCTCATGTGTCATCTTCAAAAGTGAAGCCAGTAACTGAAGAGAAAGACATGCTGTGCTTGGAGGGTGATCACATTCATGTGGGAGGATTCTTACCGACTCCTCAGCCATCAGATTCCGAAGGCGAGTGGGATACAGAACCTGAGTGCAAGAGGAGAAAATTGTCAGAATCATATCAGGTGCCAGAGGTGAGTGCTTAACATATCTCATATCCTTGTTCTCAGAAGCTATTGTAATTTTAGGGGAGCGGTATTAAGGTGATATATATTTAAGTTATTTAATGAGGATATTTTTAGGTATATTCTTCATACCATACCTATATTAACTTAAATATATATTGCTTACATCTGAATTTCCATGGAGCTTGGTCTGCATGTTTTGACATTTAGTTTCAAATTATATGAAGTCCTCGTTTCTTTCACAGCTAATAACTTTAGCTAGGGGGGTATCAGGCTGTTATTTTATCATTTTGAAGTATTGGTTTTAATAATGACAGTACTTGTGGGTTTTGGTAGTTCACAGTCAAATTATTTATCAGGTTACTCTGTTTTTAAATGTTTTGGTGAATTTTTGTTTCATATTGAATTCATTAGACACTTTTTTGGGTTTGTGACTACACAATATTATAAGAATAATAAGAAACACCCTAATAATTAGGGTGTTTCTTTTGGTTATCTTATCGTTTTTAGTGACATCTAATTACATTTTCTTATTTCCAGTTAAGCTCTGCAGCTACACCACCTCAGTCTCCAAATCCAGGGCAAACAGCTGTTACGTCGATGCCAGTGTCTGTCATAATGAGAGCACATCGAGATGGCACATGTTCTCCATCTGTTAGTCCTCATCAGCCTTTTTCAGATTGTGGGGAAGTAGTTAGTTGCAGTAGGAATTGCTCCGATGAGACTATGCATCCATTTCCACCGGACAAATGTATTAGAAATATGGCCAGTGTTATTGAAGATAAAGTATACATCACCACCAAAGACACAAATAGGAATGTTGTACCAAAATCAAGTAATGCATCAGTGATTGCACAAGCAGATTCAGTGTGTTTAGGGTCTTCAGTCCCTTCAAATGGGGTTGGAAATCACATATCTGTTGTTACCAGCAAGGAGTGCAGTGTTAAGCCCTCCTCAGTTGCAACAAGTCTCATGAAAAGTATTAGTGAAAGCGTCAGTCAGGTAAATCAGGTTCCATCATCAGTGTCAAGTAAAGGTAATACTCATCACTACAGTCAACCCATTGCAATTGCCCCAAAATCAACTGTGATTTCTAGGACTGTGTATCCTACTCAGGCTGTGATTGTTGCCCCAGGCACAGGTACAAATGGAACTGCTACTCTCATTCCAGCCCCAGCCCTTATCCCAACATCAACAGGTCTAGCACAGTTAGTTTTGACTGAAAGGGGACAGCAGGGTAACTTACAGAATAGCAGTAGTCGGCTTGTTTGTTCAAAAGGAAAGTCATTCACTTCATTCCTATTATCACCAATAATCATCTCACCTCAAACCAGTCAAGTGCAGGCGAACGTCAGTCAGCAGTTGTCTGGAGATGGTGTTGGGCCTCTCAAGGATGGCCAAGCATCATTGGATCCAAGGCGAAGAGTATATGGCTGTTGCTTTGAGAACTGTGGGAAGAAATACTTCAAGTCATCCCATCTGAAAGCTCACATGAGAACTCATACTGGTATGTTGTTTATTTATATATTCTTTAATTTACCATTTCTCTTCATTGCTTTTTTGGGTTAGCTGCGTCGGAGTTGAGTTCTGAGGTCACATCTTCAGCTCAGGTCAGACCTGATCTGAAGATGTGACCAGAATAGGCCATGAAACGTCATCGGAACTTAACTTCATCACAGCTAACCCAAAAAAAGCAATGGAGATAAATGCAATCCAGTGCTGTGAAAGCCTCAAATAGAAACTCTTTAATATACCCTTATTTGTCCTCTTAATTTGGCTAACTCATTTTCAGATGAATTTAGTTTGAGTAGTGAAGAACAAAATTTTTCCAAGTCAACTTTCTTAGTTAATAATATCAAGTATGTCCATCGTTTCTGATCTGATTCAATCAATGGTGATACTATTAGAGATATTTCAGAGGCCATGAGGTAGGCTGTGAGTCATGAAGTACCTATAACAGACAAGTGCTTGAATGCATGGCTTCAAGTTCAATTTTGGTGCTCATTCTCTTAAAACCATTGCCATGGGACTTATTCATTGTGCATTGACGGGAATGATACATAATTTTGGAGTTTGTTCAGATTTGTAGGGAATTGATTTTGTACTGTAAATGTAGATCAATTTAGTAATTTTTTTCCTTTATTTACCCCAGCACAAGGTCATGTCCCATTGGCATTCTATAGTCTTGTGTATCCTCCACCTTTAAAGAACTTCTCTGAAAAGCCCTGACTATAGTGGGTATGTGAAGTATTTTCTGTAATTCTTCTTTTTTTGTGATCTTATAAAAGCTGGCAAGGTTTTAGGTGATTTTTTAAGCATGATAATAGTAATGTTTGATTCATGTTCCCATTTCAAATATTGGACCTAATGATAAATTATTTGGATTGATCTCATATAAAGTTATTTTTTAGTTGATATTGTCTAATTAGTTCCTTTTTGATTCTCCATAGGTGAAAAGCCATTTGCTTGCCCTTGGGATGGCTGTGAACGTCGATTTTCACGATCTGATGAGTTGTCACGCCACAAACGAGTGCATACCGGGGAGAAGAAATTTGGATGCCATGTTTGTGAACGGCGCTTTATGCGTTCTGATCATCTAGCTAAGCACATTTTAAGGCATGCAAAAGACTCTAGAAGGACTGGCAGCATTTCATATTGTGAGAAACCACAGGTTGTTGTGGATGATGGTAGGGTTGTGGAAAATACTATAAAGGCCTTTGGAATAGCTTGTCCCCCTCTCAATTCTACAGTCTCTACCCTAACACCTTGTTCCACTACGCTTCAACCCTCTCAAGTTACACATATTACTGCAGCTCCAGTTGTGGACTTACAGAGACAAACTGTTGTAGCTAGGTCTCTTGGACTTTCTGGTATCTCTTTGTTATTGCCAGCTACAAGTGCACAGGTTTCACAGTTGACTGCTCTGCAATCACAGTCTTCTGGTATTGACAAGCAACCAAGATTTGTAGTTGCTCATTCACTTTGAGTCTGAAAAGTCTGGTTAACAATCTTAAAGAGGGTGCTTTTGTGTTCACTTTAACACGTGTGCAATTGTAACTATTTTAGTACCTAAACCAACCACTTATGCTTGAGACCATGTCATCTCTAATCCACATTAGTCATTAAATTTCAATGTATAAAATCCAGGCTATGTTCTACTTTGTAAAAATATCATGCTTACATTTACTGGTAATTTGTATAGGAGTGCTGCATTCCAAAACTGATCTGTCAACCTTGACATTCCAGAATATTCAAGACTTGTTTTTTCTGAATCTTGTTTTGAATGTGATTATATTTTCTTCAAATTGTTTACAGAAACTTAAAAAAGATATTGCAAAACTTTTGGATCTATTTTGTAGCTGAATAGCATGCTGTATATTCAGTTCAAGTGTACGGTTGGATAAAATTATCCCAAGGTACTACGTATGTCTGTGATGTTTTAATTATTGCACTTAATATTTATTTATATGTTCTTGTGTCTTTACTTCGGCATTGTGTGATTGTTGACAGCATCTGAATTTATTTTTCTTCAAGACTAGAGGCTGCTTGAGTGAAGTCACTCCTGTCTTTCATGTGATATAATTGTTAATGATGCTGGTGAAAAATATGTTCCATTTTAATTATTGAAGTTTACTGTGTGAGAAACTTTTATATGCCTTCTTAATAATTGGGTTATGACTATTGTACATGAAGTACCTTTTTCTCATGTAATAAATGATTTTATCATAATTTTGAATTTCTTTCTTGAGTGCTAGCCCCGACTATCACAAGTTCAGAATGACATACTTGAGCCATTCAGATAACTACTTAACTTTCTCTCATTTATTTGAAACATGTTAATTAATGTCGTCACTAAAATGCATGTTGATATTCCACCACATTTATGTAATTGCTTGTATTTTTTAAGCATGCGCCGCTGCCCTTAATCTTTGGTGGCCATGATATAAGACATCTGTGACCTTTCTTCAGTGCTTTGATGCTACTGTTAGCAGATCACTCCAGAAGGTGGATTATAAACACTGGCATTGAAGCCGGTTGCTGTTGAGTTATCCAAAAAAAGAATTGAATGTACTGTTTGTATTCCATTTAAAAAATATACAGCTGCAGATTAATTATAAAAGGAACTTCCTCTAGATAAACTCCATGATTGATTACACTGAAACCTCTCCTTGATCAACCATGCCTTATCAAATGCCTACGAAATCATTCTACTTGGATTAACATTAGTTCACGCTGTGAAGTAATGCTCTTATTTTAACACTTTGCGTACGGATGGCGAGAATTCTCATCATTTTTGTCCCGAACATTCCGGACGGATGACGAAGATTCTCGTCATTAAGGCACGTCGACCTAAACAATTTTAAAGCGTACAATATGTATTCGTTAGTATGTTTTCAGTTGTTCGTAATTCATAATGAATTGATGCATCATAACATTCAATTATATTCTAAACATTAGCTTACCCCGGTACGCAATGTGTTAAGATAGTGTCCTCAATATCCATCTGTATTCCCTTATGGATGTGCCTTTGGATCATTGCTCTCTTATGCTCTGCTGAGTGGCTTTTCAATTTCCCAATGTCTTGTTTCTAAATCCTAGAACATACATGAACCTATGTTATTAGCCCATGTTACATGATAGTGTGTTCAATGGAGAGTTAGGGAAAATTTGGCCTATCTAAAGCAACACACCCATAGACTTGAATCTTATTGTTTTTTTATGGAAAAAATAGTTCCATTCTCTAGATTTTTATTTCCTAAGATAAGTAAACGTATCAGGGCTTGGTGCAAGCAAGTAAGGCTCTACAAAAAAAATTGTTCCCTGCTTCCCCTGAAGTGGTTTTACCGCTTCTGGTAAGAGTTGTTGGATAGGGTGGAATTCCCTTTTTACAGCATGCTGCAGTTTTTAATGCATGGGCATATTGTGACTGAAGAAACTTGAAAGCAGATTGTTTCCAGAATTTTTGCTGTGATGTAGTACAAGAGAGAGACACATAATACCATGCAAGCCACCTCTAGGGTTTTGGCAGGGGGTGATCAATCACCAGCATACAATACTATTGAATTCCCACATGCACACCACAGGGTCCAAAAAATGTTACATCTACTAAAACATTATGGTACCACATGCTGTAGTAATTTAAATTCAGAAATATGCATTGAGGTATACATAAGTTAGTAGGCCACACTACAAATCGTCTATTCGTGGATTGTAACGCTGCTTATTATAATCTCTTATTGATCGTGGAAAAAAAGGCATTCTCTGTCTGTTCTACAGTCTATATCTATTATTTTATTTATATTACCTGATTTTCCGTAGTATGATGGCATTTTTAAGATATGGCCAACTTCGTTAGAAAAGATGCTGCTTTTGAATTTATCTGATAGATTTAGTCTATTTTTTAATCTGCGATGTGATAGAGATTCCCTTCTGAGCTTATCTTAGAGGTCAGTTACATTAACAATAGTAACATATCGACTTTTCACGTAACTGGCAGCTTTACTTTGCACTCATTCTATCTGGTTTTAAGCCTATTTCATGTGGGTTCCAAACACTGGCAGCGTATTCTATATAGGGTTTAACGAGGGAGAATTAGCTAATTTCTCTCACTTTTTTGTTGTCTTCCATTATATTGTACTAACAAAATCCTTTTTACGATTAGCTTGGCTTGTTATTTCCTCATGTAAATTCTTCATTTTTCAATATTTTGTTTTTCTATTTGATGAACCAAAGTAATTATGTTTTATATTTAGGGACCCGGACCCCCCTATTCTTCGCTACGCCACTCATTCCTCCGCTTGTATTCATTACTTTGTTCTATCATGAAGATGCGCAGGCCACTGGTAATTTCTTCTTCGACGCAGTACGATGAGAGATTCATCAGTGAAGCCAATGATTAAAGGTCCAGAATTAAAAAAACAATAATTCTTATTGGTGACCAGCTATTCCAACTTCATCCTGCAATAATTACGAGCAGAGCTATTTTTTTTGTCACACAATCATCAAAAACTGAATTTGAAGAGAAGCAGAAAAGCGCCGCAATCATCCCACCCGTACAAATACTAAATAGGGAAGCAGTAATTTTGGATTTTCGGTTATTGATGATACCCATTTCCTTGTTGCGTGTGTTGCTTGATGTAAAATTTAAATGCGACAATAATGGATACTTTATATAAGATACATATTTAACATGCCCCTGCATTTCACTTTCGTCTGTTGGCAAAACTTAATTCGTGCGCACGGTGCGAGTCAAAGCTCGTCACCCGTAGCCACCGAATTTTAGGAATCGTTCCGAATGGAGGTTTGGTATACATGTGGACGTACATCTAAATTCAAGATGGCCGAAAGCGGAATATTATTTGAAAATGTAAACAAAGGCGAATTTTAAGGCTCGAGGCGCATAGAAAAGTACAAATCAATTGGAAACCGTTATTATATTATTATTTGATGCACAATTAGGCCCCGGGAGTGATTTTGGTTTCATAACGTTTGGGTTAACATTTTTAGTGAACATCTTAATGCCGGTATTAATAGGCCTTTTACATAATTTAATGACTAGAATATGTCTCAAAATGATAAAGTGGTTTTGTTTTGATGTCATCTTACTATGGGAAATCATGTTAGAGGAATGTATCAGTGTAAATATTCGATGTGAACTTGGGGTAACATTTCTGATGAACATTTTGCTTACGAGGCATTTATCCCTATTTTCATCATTGTGGGGTAAAAATTCAATAGTGAATAATAAAAAGGTAAACTTTTCTTGTTATATTTCAACTAGAACGCTGATTTGATGTAAATTAAAGCAATGGGAGTTATTTTGGTTTCATAACGTTTGGGTTAACATTTTTGATGAACATCTTAATCCCGTTATTAATTGGCCTTTTACATTATTTCGTGAATAGTATTTGTCTCTAAATCATTAAGTGGTTATGTTTTGATGTCATCTAACTATGGGCATTAATGTTTGAGGAATATATCAGTGTAAACATTCGATGTGAACTTAGGGTAACATTTCTGATGAACATTTTGCTTACGAGGCATTTATCTCTATTTTCATCGTTGTGGAGGAAAAATTCAATAGTGAATAATGAATAGGTAAACATATCGTGTTATTATACAACCAGAACGCTGATTTGATGTAAATTAAAGCAATGTGAGTTACTTTGGTTTCATAAAGTTTGGGTTAACATTTTTGGTGTACATCTAAATGTCGGTATTAATAGGCCTTTTACATAATTTAATGACTAGAATATGTCTCAAAATGATAAAGTGGTTTTGTTTTGATGTCATCTTACTATGGGAAATCATGTTAGAGGAATGTATCAGTGTAAATATTCGATGTGAACTTGGGGTAACATTTCTGATGAACATTTTGCTTACGAGGCATTTATCCCTATTTTCATCATTGTGGGGTAAAAATTCAATAGTGAATAATAAAAAGGTAAACTTTTCTTGTTATATTTCAACTAGAACGCTGATTTGATGTAAATTAAAGCAATGGGAGTTATTTTGGTTTCATAACGTTTGGGTTAACATTTTTGATGAACATCTTAATCCCGTTATTAATTGGCCTTTTACATTATTTCGTGAATAGTATTTGTCTCTAAATTATTAAGTGGTTATGTTTTAATGTCATCTAACTATGGGCATTAATGTTTGAGGAATATATCAGTGTAAACATTCGATGTGAACTTGGGGTAACATTTCTGATGAACATTTTGCTTACGAGTCATTTATCTCTATTTTCATCGTTGTGGAGTAAAAATTCAATAGTGAATAATAAATAGGTAAGCATTTCTCCTTATATTACTACTAGAACGCTGATTTGATGTAAATTAAAGCAATGGGAGTTACTTTGGTTTCATAAAGTTTGGGTTAACATTTTTGGTGTACATCTAAATGTCGGTATTAATAGGCCTTTTACATAATTTAATGACTAGAATATGTCTCAAAATGATAAAGTGGTTTGGTTTTGATGTCATCTTACAATGGGAAATCTTTTTTGAGGAATGTATCAGTGTAAATATTCTATGTGAACTTGGGGTAACATTTCTGATGAACATTTTGCTTACGAGGCATTTATCCCTATTTTCATCATTGTGGGGTAAAAATTCAATAGTGAATAATAAAAAGGTAAACTTTTCTTGTTATATTTCAACTAGAACGCTGATTTGATGTAAATTAAAGCAATGGGAGTTATTTTGGTTTCATAACGTTTGGGTTAACATTTTTGATGAACATCTTAATCCCGTTATTAATTGGCCTTTTACATTATTTGGTGACTAGAATACGTCTCAAAATGATAAAGTGGTTTGGTTTTGATGTCATCTAACTATGGGCAATAATGTTTGAGGAATGTATCAGTGTAAATATTCGATGTGAACATGGGGTAACATTTCTGATGAACAATTTTCTTATGTGGCATTTATCTGTATTTTCATAATTATGGGGTAAAAATTCAATAGTGACTAATAAACAGGTAAACATTTTTTATAATATTAACATAAGGGGACTGACATCAATCATCCGGGCCAGGTGATGGACTTATGTTTTTGCTGACAAAGAAATTTTTAGTTAAAAAGAAAATTAGCTGTTTTTCTTTTGGCATTGAAATGAGGCAAGAATACTTTCACAGAACAATTTTCATTTCAAAAAATTATTTTCAGAGACACTTTCCAAAAATACATAGCCTATTTTCAGAAAAATATCTATTTGTAGCTTAAATATTAAGTACATGAAAGTAACACTCAACAGCTATCCATTTTGGTACTGTTGATAAGACTGCTTTTGATATCACCTTTGCTGATTTTATCTGGATTTGACTACCTTTAGTCTGGTTCCTACCCTTGTAAATTATTAGTGTGAATTTACATGACAATGAGAAAAATTTATCATTGCCAATATTGTGCAGATTTCACGGAACACACAAGCCCTTCCACCATGACAAGGTAGTAGTCCTTGGAAAGGGACATGTAAACTGCTTATCTACATATTTACAATATAGGTGTAGCTCTCACGTAAAAAATAATGTAACCGAAGATGACCATCATTACCCGGCTGATTTCCCGTGAAGATTTCATCATCAGCATTCGCCGGGAAAGCACCAAATCCTTCTTAACTGAAGATAAATAAATTCTTTGCCCATTCTCTTAACATGTTGAGCCTTCAAGACTTGGGAAAATAGAAATATATGTACATTATTTATCAAGGATATATAAGAGCCAGTTGTTATTGAATGGTTATAGACATGCTGCATATGATTAGAAATGGCTATGCAACTCTGCTTGACATATTCATTTCTTATCATGCTGTTTACAGAACGACTGGACAAAAATTTTCTCTCTTAGCAAGCTGTAATGTACAAGACATCAAATGTCAGGACTTAAAATATTGCAGTTTTATAGAAAGCACCTTAGCACTTCCTTATAGATAAAGCTGAATAAAAGTCATGACCTTGTGGAAGACTTAAGGTGTTATGCATGGCAATGACTAGAATAATCAAATAAAAATTGTCTATCTTGGCATACCTTCCAATACAAAAAATAAAATATGACTAGCACATAAAATGATACAAATGCTATATTTCTGAACTAGGAAGTATGCTCCATCAAATTTGAAAAGATAGTAGGAAGAAGTAAGTAGAAGATGCATGTGATGCAAGTCGTCTCAAGATCTGAAAAAATGTCATGCAAAATATTTAAGGCACACAGGAAAATGAAATAGGAAAGAAGAATGAAAAGGTGCAGCTATTGAAGACACAAATATTCCTTTAACCTCTGGCAATTGGGTAGCCTGCAAGCATGGTTTTCAGTGGCTTCTCCCAGTGATTATGTTGAACATTAACTTCCTGTAGGCAATGGGATCGTAAGGATGATCGACTGGTTGTCCTTTCAGATCTTGCTCAGCAAACCTTGATATGTAAACCCCACAGTTAAGGCCATCAATTTGCAACAGATGTTTTGGGTGAAATGTCTTCCAGTCTGCAATCTGACCACCACATTTATGAGCATGGAACCCACCGAGCAATATTGTATTTATACAGATGCTTAATGCTATCACTGTAAGGGTCATAAAAATCAATTTCTTTTTCATTAAGCCTAACTACTATAGGAGAAGCCTATGTGAATTCAATGGATGAAATGGAATAATTAGCTTAGTTACATCTGTGAAGGTAATTTTCTGAAAAAGAGATACATAATACCTTCTTTAATTTCATATTGCTAACTACAAACTGCAGGATCTATAATTCTAGCCGTAGATATAGATAAGCTTACAATTGTTAGAAAAACTGCGATTACAGTATCATACAGCCAGCCTCTTTGAAAATCTGGTGATACACAGGCTAATTGCTCAACTTCTAAATGACTTATAAAATAATCAAGTGATTTAGATGCACAGAATTGACTGTATAATGGCCACTCCTGCAAACAGTTTTCAGAAGAATACTGTTAGAAGAAATTTGATCTGTGAAAGAGCAACACTCATTATTTATTAATGACTCTTTAATGGACTCTTGTTGTTCTCGGCTAGGCCTCTGGAAGTAGTGCTTGGTGGGTTTGTGATCCTTTGAGGTTTGGTGCAACCTGTACTGAGTTGTTAGTTTAGAGTTAGGGGGTACTCTTGCATGCTGTAGTTTAGGAGGTTCTGTGGTATGCTCAATTGCATCCCATTCCTCGAGCAGTAATTTTAAAGTGTTAAGAACATGGAGAAGGAGAGGCTCTGACTTTTTTTGATTGATTAATGATGTTATTTGCTTCAAACTCATTTCTATAGAATGGAGTTACTGTTCTTTAGATTGATCATTATTGGAAAATGATGATGAGCAAAGGTCCAATTTCGCTGTACTTTCAGCTTCAAAGGCAGGGGCACATGAAGTATGATGATTTCGAACTTGAAAAGAGTGAACTTTATGAACGTGCTTTCATATTGAATGTTTGTCACTGCATATGTGTGAACAAAGACCCGCACAAGATAACCTACAGCATTTTACGAAGCACAACTCTGGAAGGCTACAATCACCATTGGCCAACTTGACAAAGCACAAAGACTAAAGGATCAGACTGGGCTCTAACATTCCAACACTATAGCCTTTAGTCACTACCATTATATTTTCATCAGGGATTTTGATGCCTTTGTAATGGCGTAAACAATTTACGTTTGCAAATCCAAGAGGTGGCTATTCAATCATCCTATTGTACTTTAGAGACAGGTACGCTGTTTTTTGCATTCTGAAAATAATTGTTACAAGATCATCTAATCTCCTCTCAACATTCCAGTTAAGGTAATGGGTTTTCAGAATGTGGTGAAATGTTTCCACAAACATATATATTGGTATTAGAGTTGGCATGAGGAAAATTTCTAAAGCACATAGCCCATTTATTACTCTTACTTGATAACTATAACTTCAACTTACTCAATTGATCATAGGAAGTCATCAATATGAGCTTTTTTTTACCATTTTACTGAATTTTCTATACATAGAAGAATAAGTTTTTCTATAAATTCCTTGTATGGAATACAATTGTGGTTGGAAAACTGGTATATAACAATAGACCCTCGTTAATACGAACAACGTTATTAAGAAGTTCTCGTTTTTTCGAAGCAAATCGTTGGTTCTGACGAAAAGGTCTATCCAAGCTGTAGGAAAAGAAACGTTATTACAAAAGTTTCGTTTTTACGAAATTATGAACCTCAGTCCCGGTCCTGGCGGTTACAAAATGAACTTTACTACGAAGTTCCACGCGTAAGCTATGGCATTTAGATGGATATTCACTACTATAAGTTTTAATAATCACGCCACGTTTAAGTTGTCCTCATGTACTGTGACCGAGAGCGTCATTTATGGTTATTTCTTCACCATTCGCGCAACTTCATAAAACAAGCTTCATTCCTTGGGAATCATGGTGACAGACTCACAGCTCGTAAATTTTATGTACAGTTAGTTCTCTTCCTACGCACATTCGATTTACGAACTTGCAGAGATGGCAGCATTCAAATATTTCGAATTTGGCGCCTTTTGACTTCGCCGTTGTTACGCCGTGCGGCGTAGAGGAAATCGTACTCTGGGCATAATCTGAACAAAGTATCATTCATTCCGGTGTGAAGTAAGAAACTGTTCAGCGTTTTGCCCGTTGTTCCTTGCCGCGGAGAGCGATTGTTTTCGGCTCCGGCTGCGTTGCACGCCCAGCTAGATCAATTCGTCACAATCGTAAGCGCACGTGAAGTGTTGGATTCTGCATGATAACCGTACTCCTCGATGCCTTGCATACAGTACCACCGGTCCGATGATGGCACAATAGGAGGTGCGGATAACCCTTCGCCAGCACGGTTTGCAGCCAATCGCTGTCCCCCAAACGCACCTCACACATGCCTAGTCGTACAACGTTGTCAAATGCATACAGAGCAGCGAAATAAGCCTGATCCAAAAAACATGCCCTTCCTTCGAATCTCCAAAACAAGTAATTCTTCCACTGGGTCCTTCACACTCGTCCTTTCCGTCTCCATTCTTCACGGAGACCCTTGTAGCCGTTTCACTTTCTCACCTGGCAACGCTGCCCCGACGTAGACTATTCTGCATGTCATCGGACAACTCTCGGTGGTAGGTTTATCAACTTAAGAGCAAGGTCTTGGAACGCATCTAGTTCGCAAATCGGAATTACTGTACTCGGGAGGATATCAAACCTCGATTACGTCATGCCGCATGCCGAAACTGAAAAGATTTTTCCTGTTTATATATATTTCCGCGTAATTTAATCGCATTTATCACATACGGTTTTTTCTGACGATTCCCAAAAGAAACGTTCATACGAACTTCGTTATTACGAACCTCCGGACTATCGGGCCGTTGAAATTCGTAATAACGAGAGTCTACTGTAGCTGAATTTTTCCTGCTTCTAGGATATTATATCGGTAGGTATCTGTTCTTGTTTATTTAGATGAGTAGAACACCAAGAAGAAGTAAGGTGTTTGGGTTTCATGTTTACGTGGAAAGTTACATGATAGAGTAAATGTATTTCAGGGTTTCAGTTCTTCCTGTGCATATAACATTAGCAGAGCTCTCTAGTGCTCTTTCCATTCAGGTCAGACTTGGACCATTACTAATATCTCGATTGCTTATTACGAAAAATTGCTTAAGAAACAATTCTATTTTAACATGCTATAAAACAGTAAAACAGATGTTTCATAATAAATTAATCCATATTTATCTCTTTGCGACCCATTGTATTTAAATGAGCACCACTAGCTAGTTTTGTCAGTACATGAGAATTATTAGCCCATGCATAAAAAGAAAATGACTTCATGTATAGTACACTCCCGATTATCCGGGCTAATGATGGGGAGAGACGGCACGAATAATCGGAAAACACGGATAACCCAAAAGTTTACTGAAATGTCTGGTAATGTTAATAATTTACGTAAAAGAACAATATAATATTATGTATGCAGGTATTCTGTTATTTAAGAGTTCTTCCCGGACTCAATGAGAGCTTTCTTCGCCAGTTCGCGATCTTTTTAGCGGCGATAAGATTGTTGTGCTTGCATTATTAATGCTCTATATAAGGCCTGGTTTCGAAAACCACACATCCGTGGCTGTGTGATCACGGATGCAGTAAAGTGGTTTGAACGAATGCTTCAAAACCATTACTCGACGTCGGAAACTACTTTCAGGCACCACGCCACTTATGTTAGTTGCGTCTCGCACAAGTTTCCCAGGTTGCAACTGCTGCGGGACTTGTATCCCAAGGTCGGTAAAGGAGTACCCGTGATCACGGAGCACGGTCGTTCATTGCGAGGCTTGGAAAATAGGAACACGGTGGTCCCGTCGATGCAGCTAGCGCGCGATCGCTTCCGTTTTAAATAGGGGATTCTAGCGGAAATAATAAGCCCGGAGTATCCTCGCCATAATGCAGTAATTGCGATGATTTTGCGTCCGATTTTATTTTTAATGTATAGCATAAAAAAATGAGCAAGAGTGACAATAATGCATGGATAATCCGCTACCCAGAGAAACCGTAGGCGGATAATCGGGAGTGTGCTGTACTAACAATAAAAATAAAGGTTTGCCCAGAAAAAGACTGGAACTCTTAAAAGCACATGGAAACACAGTATTCTATCAAGGATGTCAGTGTATGAGGAAAATATTTGCCATTAAGGCTGTGGTATTTATCACACTGCTGTATGACTTTCAAAACTGATTTTATTGGTTTGAATTATTATTTCAGTTATATTAACTGGTCCGACAATGAGATTTTATGAAACCAAAATCGCTATATGATGCTGTGAATAGTTTTTATGCAGTACTTAAGATGCTGTGTACATTTTCACTCCTGTAAATTTCTTAAGTAAGAGTAATAATCCTAAATGATTCTTCCCTGCTCTCAAAATTTTGATCACTCAAAATAAAATTTACTGATAAACCTTAAAAAAATGGTGATCGGACTGAGTACATGAAATTCAATCACCTCATCAAGAGATATTAATAGGTAATCATTAGACCATTTGGTAATTCTTTTGGCTTCATGTTACCAGGGGTGTAGCTAGGACAGGTGCAGCAAGGAGGAGTTTTGGGGATAAATAGCTCTCCATATTATCTTTAACAAGTCTAGATACTGGTACAATTCCTATCTCCGCCAAAAAAGCAATTGTGATACCTATGTGTAAAAAGGTTAACACTGTTAAAGATATGAAAAAGTGGCAAGTCACTGCACAATCAAACTTATGTACAAAGGCACAGTCAAAATTGTGTCCTGTAAAGCAGAGAATTCCTAGGTCGCATTCGAGAAGGCATGGACACGAGATGACAAAATAGCCCCTCTTCTAATACCAAGCTCACATTCTCGCAATTTTATGCCATGTTGAAAATTAATGCAGTTCTAACCTGCACAATTACGTGCCCCATGTAAAACAGTCTTTAGTGATTATAGACCATGATTATTCAGTCAGTTTTTGCCAAAGTGTTTGAAAACCTGATTACTGCAGTAATCATGATTAAGGGCAAGGATTTAGGTGCGGTATTTCAACTACTAGGTACAAACCTTTTTGCTTTTTCAGCTCTTTGTAGCTACAGATCTCACTGATCATTTTCAGGTAGAGTGTATTGTGATTTTTCCAAATGCATTCAATAAAGTTTATCATACTTCTATCAGCAGCAAAACTGAAAGCCAATGGAATATCTGGTCCCATGCTATAAGTGAAAGAGAGAACTCGCAAATAAATTCCAGAATGCAGAACCATCACAATTTTATGCAACATCTACTGTTCCACAGGGCTCCCACCTGGGACCACTTCCTTTATTACTGTTTGTGAATGATAATTATCATGGATTTTCCATAGAGTCCATTAATGGAGAATGGCCTTAAATCTGAGAAAGCACTCCATCTCCGCTGTTAACTTGAAAATCTTCTATTCCATTGATTCACATAGTGCAGTGTCAGCAGTAATACTACATGATGTCATTGGCCTTCAGCAACGGTTAGATTATCTTTCTACTTTGTAGTACAAAAATAATTTATTGCAGATAAGCATCATTAAATGTAGTGTACTTACCTTTTGTAAATAGAAACTCCCTTTTTTTTAATATACTAATTATCTGAAAACATATTACAAAGGGTACACTAAAAACAGATCCAAGGTGTACTGTTGGACTACAAACTAACATTAGATACAGATATTGATTCAACTGTAAGCAAATAAATATTAGAGTCCCTTGGTTTCATATGAAGGCATTGTAAAGATTACAAAAAATATTCTCAGTTACCCTTTCCTGAATGTCAACATGGACAGATCTGCAATTGAATAATTTACATTAGTATGAGATCCTTGATATCTCAAATGTGTATCCATTATTGAAAAGGTACTGAACTATTTAAAAAAAGTTGCATTAGTATAAATGATAAACAGAAAGAATTATTTACTGGTTCAGATTTATTATCATAAATATACAGGTTAACAATTTTCATTACAGATCTAAAAGCTTATTTTACATATATTAGTTGTATTTGTCGTTATTTTCTGCCAAAGTTTTGGAGAGCAAGAGATTAAAACATTAGCTTTGCTTCAAATAAGTGTTCCACTGATAATATAACAAGAAATGTATACCTATGCATTATTAACAATTGAAATTTATCTTACAAAGATGAAAATAAAGATAAATGCCTCGTGAGCAAAATGTTCATCAGGGATGTTACGCCAAGTTCACATTGAATATTTAAACTGATTCCTCAACCATGTTTACACATTGTCAGATGATATAAAAACCATACCACTTCATGATTTTGAGACAATCTAGTCACGAAATAATGTAAAAAGTCAATAAATACCGAAATGAAATGTTCACAAAAAATGTTAACCAAAACGTTCTGAAACCAAAATACCTCCAAGTGCTTAGGTTTGCATCAAACAAGCATTCTACTTGTGATATAACAATAAATGTTTACCGGTTTATTATTCACTATTGAATTTTTACCCCATAATTATGAAAATACAGATAAATGCCACATAAGAAAATTGTTCATCAGAAATGTTTCCCAAAGTTCACATCGAATATTTACACTGATACATTCCTCAAACATTATTGCCCATAGTTAGATGACATCAAAACCAAACCACTTTATCATTTTGAGACGTATTATAGTCACCAAATAATGTAAAAGGCCAGTTAATACCGACATGAGGATGTACACCAAAAATATTAACCCAAACTTTATGAAACCACAATAGGTCCCATTGCTTTAATTTATATCAAATCAGCGTTCTAGTAGTAATATAAGGAGAAATGCTTACCTATTTATTATTCACTATTGAATTTTTACCCCACAATGATGAAAATAGAGATTAATGCCTAGTAAGCAAAATGTTCATCAGAAATGTTACCCCAAGTTCACATAAAATATTTACGCTCATATATTCCTCAAACACGTTTGCCCATAGTTAGATGACATCAAAACCAAGCCACTTTATCATTACGAGACACATTCTCGTCATTAAATGATGTAAAATGCCAATATATACCGACATGAAGATGTATACCAAAAATGTTAACCCAAACTTTCTGAAACCAAAATAACTCCCATTGCTTTACTTTGCCTCAAATAAACGTTCTGGTCGTATAATAACAAGATATGTTTACCTATTTATTATTCTCTATTGAATTTTTACTCCACAACGATGAAGATAAGGATAAATGCCGCATAAGAAAATTGTTCATCAGAAATGTTACCCCAAGTTCACATCGAATATTTACACTGATATATTCCTCAAACATTATTGCCCATAGTTAGATGACATCAAAACATAACCACTTAATGATTTAGAGACAAATACTATTCACGAAATAATGTAAAAAGTCAAAAATAACGGCATTAAGATGTTCATCAAAAATGTTAACCCAAACTTTATGAAACCAAAGTAACTCCCATTGCTTTAATTTATATCAAATCAGCGTTCTAGTTGTAATATAAGAAGAAATGTTTACCTATTTATTATTCACTATTGAATTTTTACCCCGCAATGATGAAAATAGAGATAAATGCCTCGTAAGCAAAATGTTCATCAGAAATGTTACCCCAAGTTCACATCGAATATTTACACTGATACATTCCTCTAACATGATTTCCCATAGGAAGATGACATCAAAACCAAACCACTTTATCATTTTGAGACATATTCTAGTCATTAAATTATGTAAAAGGCCTATTAATACCGACATTTAGATGTACACCAAAAATGTTAACCCAAACTTTATGAAACCAAAGTAACTCCCATTGCTTTAATTTATATCAAATCAGCGTTCTAGTTGTAATATAAGAAGAAATGTTTACCTATTTATTATTCACTATTGAATTTTTACCCCGCAATGATGAAAATAGAGATAAATGCCTCGTAAGCAAAATGTTCATCAGAAATGTTACCCCAAGTTCACATCGAATATTTACACTGATACATTCCTCTAACATGATTTCCCATAGGAAGATGACATCAAAACCAAACCACTTTATCATTTTGAGACATATTCTAGTCATTAAATTATGTAAAAGGCCTATTAATACCGACATTTAGATGTACACCAAAAATGTTAACCCAAACTTTATGAAACCAAAGTAACTCCCATTGCTTTAATTTACATCAAATCAGCGTTCTGGTTGTATAATAACACGATATGTTTACCTATTTATTATTCACTATTGAATTTTTACTCCACAACGATGAAAATAGAGATAAATGACTCGTAAGCAAAATGTTCATCAGAAATGTTACCCCAAGTTCACATCGAATGTTTACACTGATATATTCCTCAAACATTAATGCCCATACTTAGATGACATCAAAACATAACCACTTAATGATTTAGAGACAAATACTATTCACGAAATAATGTAAAAGGCCAATTAATAACGGGATTAAGATGTTCATCAAAAATGTTAACCCAAACGTTATGAAACCAAAATAACTCCCATTGCTTTAATTTACATCAAATCAGCGTTCTAGTTGAAATATAACAAGAAAAGTTTACCTTTTTATTATTCACTATTGAATTTTTACCCCACAATGATGAAAATAGGGATAAATGCCTCGTAAGCAAAATGTTCATCAGAAATGTTACCCCAAGTTCACATCGAATATTTACACTGATACATTCCTCTAACATGATTTCCCATAGGAAGATGACATCAAAACCAAACCACTTTATCATTTTGAGACATATTCTAGTCATTAAATTATGTAAAAGGCCTATTAATACCGACATTTAGATGTACACCAAAAATGTTAACCCAAACTTTATGAAACCAAAGTAACTCCCATTGCTTTAATTTACATCAAATCAGCGTTCTGGTTGTATAATAACACGATATGTTTACCTATTTATTATTCACTATTGAATTTTTACTCCACAACGATGAAAATAGAGATAAATGACTCGTAAGCAAAATGTTCATCAGAAATGTTACCCCAAGTTCACATCGAATGTTTACACTGATATATTCCTCAAACATTAATGCCCATAGTTAGATGACATCAAAACATAACCACTTAATGATTTAGAGACAAATACTATTCACGAAATAATGTAAAAGGCCAATTAATAACGGGATTAAGATGTTCATCAAAAATGTTAACCCAAACGTTATGAAACCAAAATAACTCCCATTGCTTTAATTTACATCAAATAAGCGTTCTAGTTGTATAATTACATGATATGTTTACCTATTTATTATTCACTATTAATTTTTATGAATAAAATGATGAAAATACAGATAAATGTCTCACAATCAAAATGTTCATCAGAAATGTTACCCCAAGTTCACATCGAATATTTACACCAATATATTCCTCAAACATGATTGCACATAGTTAGATGACATCAAAACAAAACCACTTAATGATTTTGAGACACATTCTATTCACGAAATAATGAAAAACGTAAAAAATACCGGCATGAAGATGTTCATCAAAAATGTTAACCGAAACGTTCTGAAGCCAAAATCACTCCCAATGCTTTAATTTGCATCAAATAAGCGTTCTAGTTGTATAATTACATGATATGTTTACCTATTTATTATTCACTATTAATTTTTATGAATAAAATGATGAAAATACAGATAAATGTCTCACAATCAAAATGTTCATCAGAAATGTTACCCCAAGTTCACATCGAATATTTACACCAATATATTCCTCAAACATGATTGCACATAGTTAGATGACATCAAAACAAAACCACTTAATGATTTTGAGACACATTCTATTCACGAAATAATGAAAAACGTAAAAAATACCGGCATGAAGATGTTCATCAAAAATGTTAACCGAAACGTTCTGAAGCCAAAATCACTCCCAATGCTTTAATTTGCATCAAATAAGCGTTCTAGTTGTATAATTACATGATATGTTTACCTATTTATTATTCACTATTAATTTTTATGAATAAAATGATGAAAATACAGATAAATGTCTCACAATCAAAATGTTCATCAGAAATGTTACCCCAAGTTCACATCGAATATTTACACCAATATATTCCTCAAACATGATTGCACACAGTTAGATGACATCAAAACAAAACCACTTAATGATTTTGAGACACATTCTATTCACGAAATAATGAAAAACGTAAAAAATACCGGCATGAAGATGTTCATCAAAAATGTTAACCGAAACGTTCTGAAGCCAAAATCACTCCCAATGCTTTAATTTGCATCAAATAAGCGTTCTAGTTGTATAATTACATGATATGTTTACCTATTTATTATTCACTATTAATTTTTATGAATAAAATGATGAAAATACAGATAAATGTCTCACAATCAAAATGTTCATCAGAAATGTTACCCCAAGTTCACATCGAATATTTACACCAATATATTCCTCAAACATGATTGCACACAGTTAGATGACATCAAAACAAAACCACTTAATGATTTAGAGACACATTCTATTCACGAAATAATGAAAAAGGTGAATAATACCGGCATGAAGATGTTCATCAAAAATGTTAACAGGGATATTTCCGCTAGTGGTTACTCATTTGTTTTTTGATTCCAAATATCAGCATAGGGGCGCTGTCATCGATGTTCGTCAGAAATGTATACTATGCCTCCAATGTCTAAAATTCGAATCGTTCCGAATGGAGGTTTGGTATACATGTGGACGTACATCTAAATTCAAGATGGCCGAAAGCGGAATATTATTTGAAAATGTAAACAAAGGCGAATTTTAAGGCTCGAGGCGCATAGAAAAGTACAAATCAATTGGAAACCGTTATTATATTATTATTTGATGCACAATTAGGCCCCGGGAGTGATTTTGGTTTCATAACGTTTGGGTTAACATTTTTAGTGAACATCTTAATGCCGGTATTAATAGGCCTTTTACATAATTTAATGACTAGAATATGTCTCAAAATGATAAAGTGGTTTTGTTTTGATGTCATCTTACTATGGGAAATCATGTTAGAGGAATGTATCAGTGTAAATATTCGATGTGAACTTGGGGTAACATTTCTGATGAACATTTTGCTTACGAGGCATTTATCCCTATTTTCATCATTGTGGGGTAAAAATTCAATAGTGAATAATAAAAAGGTAAACTTTTCTTGTTATATTTCAACTAGAACGCTGATTTGATGTAAATTAAAGCAATGGGAGTTATTTTGGTTTCATAACGTTTGGGTTAACATTTTTCATTCATTCATTCATTCATTTATTTACGGGATAACCCATTAACATATTCATACATATAGTTTTACATATGATAAACAATACAAAATACTGAACACACATGCAGTAAACCCAGAAAAAGAAGAAAAAAAATCTATACAGAATTGCACATCAATGAATAAAACATGTAGAGAGATACAACAGAATAAAATTTAAAGTATAAACATGTTCTCCAGTAAAAAAGTTCATCTTTGCCACAGGTGACATTTGAATCTGGAAAAGGACATAGAGAAATCGTAACTTTGGCCGAGTCTATTAAAATTCCTCATCATTCTAGATAGCGGGGAGTTAAAGGCATAATTTGTTCTATGATAGTTAATAACAAATGGGTGTGGATTTCTGGAATTATGTCGGGGTGCGTTAAAATTTACTAAAGAAAGAAGAAGGGAACAGTCAATATAAGAATTAATAATTTTGTAAAGGAATAGGGCATCAATGGAGGAACGCCTGTCAGATAAGGATTTCAGATTTAAAAGGGATAGAAGATATGAAGTATTGTAATCAGAATGAGGTATTCCTAATTTGAAATTAATAAATTTGAGAAATTTGTTTTGGACCCGTTCAAGCCGTATTGAGTCTGTGTTATAATAAGGTGACCAGTTTACAATAGAGTATTCTAATTTTGAGCGTACCAGAGCTATATAAATAGTCCTTAAAGCATGAAGATTGTTAAATTTTAGACAGGTTCTCTTTATGAAACCTAAATTCTTTAGGGCATCGCAGACAGTTCGGTCTAGATGTACCTTGAATGAGAGCTGGCTGTCAAACCAAACACCTAAATCGCAGACAGCAGTAGGTCTACCTAGTACAGTGGAATTAATGGTATACTCATGATAATAGGGCGTGCAAGAGTGATGGAAAGTCATTACGCTACATTTTGGTACATTGAGTGATAACTCATTTGCATCAGCCCACTGCACTAGTAGGTCAATGTTTTTCTGTAGCACATGAGAATCCTGCAGGGAAGCAATATGCTTATAAATCTTTAAGTCATCAGCAAAGAGCAGGAAGTTAACGTCATCGAATATATTATGAATATCATTTATAAAAAGACAAAATAGTAAAGGTCCTAGATGACTGCCCTGAGGTACACCAGATAGACAGGGAAACGGCTCAGAAAAAACATGATTAATACGGACCATTAGAGATCTGGATTTTAGGTAGTTCTCAAACCAGCTTAAGAGCTTGCCATGAATACCTAAGGAATACAATTTGGATATCAATAACTTATGGTTCACTCGATCAAAAGCCTTACTGAAGTCAGTGTATATCACATCAGTTTGATAATTGGACTCCAAACCACTAACTATAAAATCTTGGAGCACCAATAGATTGGTTGAGGTTGATCGACCACGCATAAAGCCATGTTGCTGTGGTACTATAATATTTTTGAAATGAGGAGTAATTCGAGAAACCAGAATTTTCTCCATGATTTTAGGTACACAGGAGAGAGTTACTACAGGTCGATAATTACTAATATCAGTTTTATCACCAGTCTTAAATATAGGTGTAATGTAGCTTAATTTCCAGTAAGAGGGGAAAAGACCATTATCTAATGAATGGTTGAAGAGCAGGGTGAGTGGAAATGTGAGTGATTGCGAGCAATTCTTAAGAAATATCGGTGGAATACCATCTGGCCCTGATGATTTGTTGATATCCAAATTTACTAACACATTCAACACTTCTGAAGAAGTAATTTTAAGAAATCCCAAATTAATAGATTGAGTGTCGCTAGGTACAGAACTTGCACTATTTAGGGTAGTGTATACTTGGGAAAAATAGTCAGCAAAGAGGTTAGCAGAAGACTTTGGGTCAGAAGAATGAACATCTCCATGGTGCATTTGTTTAGGTAATTGATCCGACCCAGACAAGGTTTTGACATATTTCCAGTAATACTTCATGTTGCAATTTATGGAATCCTCAATCATAACTATATGATTTTTGATGAACATCTTAATCCCGTTATTAATTGGCCTTTTACATTATTTCGTGAATAGTATTTGTCTCTAAATCATTAAGTGGTTATGTTTTGATGTCATCTAACTATGGGCATTAATGTTTGAGGAATATATCAGTGTAAACATTCGATGTGAACTTAGGGTAACATTTCTGATGAACATTTTGCTTACGAGGCATTTATCTCTATTTTCATCGTTGTGGAGGAAAAATTCAATAGTGAATAATGAATAGGTAAACATATCGTGTTATTATACAACCAGAACGCTGATTTGATGTAAATTAAAGCAATGTGAGTTACTTTGGTTTCATAAAGTTTGGGTTAACATTTTTGGTGTACATCTAAATGTCGGTATTAATAGGCCTTTTACATAATTTAATGACTAGAATATGTCTCAAAATGATAAAGTGGTTTTGTTTTGATGTCATCTTACTATGGGAAATCATGTTAGAGGAATGTATCAGTGTAAATATTCGATGTGAACTTGGGGTAACATTTCTGATGAACATTTTGCTTACGAGGCATTTATCCCTATTTTCATCATTGTGGGGTAAAAATTCAATAGTGAATAATAAAAAGGTAAACTTTTCTTGTTATATTTCAACTAGAACGCTGATTTGATGTAAATTAAAGCAATGGGAGTTATTTTGGTTTCATAACGTTTGGGTTAACATTTTTGATGAACATCTTAATCCCGTTATTAATTGGCCTTTTACATTATTTCGTGAATAGTATTTGTCTCTAAATTATTAAGTGGTTATGTTTTAATGTCATCTAACTATGGGCATTAATGTTTGAGGAATATATCAGTGTAAACATTCGATGTGAACTTGGGGTAACATTTCTGATGAACATTTTGCTTACGAGTCATTTATCTCTATTTTCATCGTTGTGGAGTAAAAATTCAATAGTGAATAATAAATAGGTAAGCATTTCTCCTTATATTACTACTAGAACGCTGATTTGATGTAAATTAAAGCAATGGGAGTTACTTTGGTTTCATAAAGTTTGGGTTAACATTTTTGGTGTACATCTAAATGTCGGTATTAATAGGCCTTTTACATAATTTAATGACTAGAATATGTCTCAAAATGATAAAGTGGTTTGGTTTTGATGTCATCTTACAATGGGAAATCTTTTTTGAGGAATGTATCAGTGTAAATATTCTATGTGAACTTGGGGTAACATTTCTGATGAACATTTTGCTTACGAGGCATTTATCCCTATTTTCATCATTGTGGGGTAAAAATTCAATAGTGAATAATAAAAAGGTAAACTTTTCTTGTTATATTTCAACTAGAACGCTGATTTGATGTAAATTAAAGCAATGGGAGTTATTTTGGTTTCATAACGTTTGGGTTAACATTTTTGATGAACATCTTAATCCCGTTATTAATTGGCCTTTTACATTATTTGGTGACTAGAATACGTCTCAAAATGATAAAGTGGTTTGGTTTTGATGTCATCTAACTATGGGCAATAATGTTTGAGGAATGTATCAGTGTAAATATTCGATGTGAACATGGGGTAACATTTCTGATGAACAATTTTCTTATGTGGCATTTATCTGTATTTTCATAATTATGGGGTAAAAATTCAATAGTGACTAATAAACAGGTAAACATTTTTTATAATATTAACATAAGGGGACTGACATCAATCATCCGGGCCAGGTGATGGACTTATGTTTTTGCTGACAAAGAAATTTTTAGTTAAAAAGAAAATTAGCTGTTTTTCTTTTGGCATTGAAATGAGGCAAGAATACTTTCACAGAACAATTTTCATTTCAAAAAATTATTTTCAGAGACACTTTCCAAAAATACATAGCCTATTTTCAGAAAAATATCTATTTGTAGCTTAAATATTAAGTACATGAAAGTAACACTCAACAGCTATCCATTTTGGTACTGTTGATAAGACTGCTTTTGATATCACCTTTGCTGATTTTATCTGGATTTGACTACCTTTAGTCTGGTTCCTACCCTTGTAAATTATTAGTGTGAATTTACATGACAATGAGAAAAATTTATCATTGCCAATATTGTGCAGATTTCACGGAACACACAAGCCCTTCCACCATGACAAGGTAGTAGTCCTTGGAAAGGGACATGTAAACTGCTTATCTACATATTTACAATATAGGTGTAGCTCTCACGTAAAAAATAATGTAACCGAAGATGACCATCATTACCCGGCTGATTTCCCGTGAAGATTTCATCATCAGCATTCGCCGGGAAAGCACCAAATCCTTCTTAACTGAAGATAAATAAATTCTTTGCCCATTCTCTTAACATGTTGAGCCTTCAAGACTTGGGAAAATAGAAATATATGTACATTATTTATCAAGGATATATAAGAGCCAGTTGTTATTGAATGGTTATAGACATGCTGCATATGATTAGAAATGGCTATGCAACTCTGCTTGACATATTCATTTCTTATCATGCTGTTTACAGAACGACTGGACAAAAATTTTCTCTCTTAGCAAGCTGTAATGTACAAGACATCAAATGTCAGGACTTAAAATATTGCAGTTTTATAGAAAGCACCTTAGCACTTCCTTATAGATAAAGCTGAATAAAAGTCATGACCTTGTGGAAGACTTAAGGTGTTATGCATGGCAATGACTAGAATAATCAAATAAAAATTGTCTATCTTGGCATACCTTCCAATACAAAAAATAAAATATGACTAGCACATAAAATGATACAAATGCTATATTTCTGAACTAGGAAGTATGCTCCATCAAATTTGAAAAGATAGTAGGAAGAAGTAAGTAGAAGATGCATGTGATGCAAGTCGTCTCAAGATCTGAAAAAATGTCATGCAAAATATTTAAGGCACACAGGAAAATGAAATAGGAAAGAAGAATGAAAAGGTGCAGCTATTGAAGACACAAATATTCCTTTAACCTCTGGCAATTGGGTAGCCTGCAAGCATGGTTTTCAGTGGCTTCTCCCAGTGATTATGTTGAACATTAACTTCCTGTAGGCAATGGGATCGTAAGGATGATCGACTGGTTGTCCTTTCAGATCTTGCTCAGCAAACCTTGATATGTAAACCCCACAGTTAAGGCCATCAATTTGCAACAGATGTTTTGGGTGAAATGTCTTCCAGTCTGCAATCTGACCACCACATTTATGAGCATGGAACCCACCGAGCAATATTGTATTTATACAGATGCTTAATGCTATCACTGTAAGGGTCATAAAAATCAATTTCTTTTTCATTAAGCCTAACTACTATAGGAGAAGCCTATGTGAATTCAATGGATGAAATGGAATAATTAGCTTAGTTACATCTGTGAAGGTAATTTTCTGAAAAAGAGATACATAATACCTTCTTTAATTTCATATTGCTAACTACAAACTGCAGGATCTATAATTCTAGCCGTAGATATAGATAAGCTTACAATTGTTAGAAAAACTGCGATTACAGTATCATACAGCCAGCCTCTTTGAAAATCTGGTGATACACAGGCTAATTGCTCAACTTCTAAATGACTTATAAAATAATCAAGTGATTTAGATGCACAGAATTGACTGTATAATGGCCACTCCTGCAAACAGTTTTCAGAAGAATACTGTTAGAAGAAATTTGATCTGTGAAAGAGCAACACTCATTATTTATTAATGACTCTTTAATGGACTCTTGTTGTTCTCGGCTAGGCCTCTGGAAGTAGTGCTTGGTGGGTTTGTGATCCTTTGAGGTTTGGTGCAACCTGTACTGAGTTGTTAGTTTAGAGTTAGGGGGTACTCTTGCATGCTGTAGTTTAGGAGGTTCTGTGGTATGCTCAATTGCATCCCATTCCTCGAGCAGTAATTTTAAAGTGTTAAGAACATGGAGAAGGAGAGGCTCTGACTTTTTTTGATTGATTAATGATGTTATTTGCTTCAAACTCATTTCTATAGAATGGAGTTACTGTTCTTTAGATTGATCATTATTGGAAAATGATGATGAGCAAAGGTCCAATTTCGCTGTACTTTCAGCTTCAAAGGCAGGGGCACATGAAGTATGATGATTTCGAACTTGAAAAGAGTGAACTTTATGAACGTGCTTTCATATTGAATGTTTGTCACTGCATATGTGTGAACAAAGACCCGCACAAGATAACCTACAGCATTTTACGAAGCACAACTCTGGAAGGCTACAATCACCATTGGCCAACTTGACAAAGCACAAAGACTAAAGGATCAGACTGGGCTCTAACATTCCAACACTATAGCCTTTAGTCACTACCATTATATTTTCATCAGGGATTTTGATGCCTTTGTAATGGCGTAAACAATTTACGTTTGCAAATCCAAGAGGTGGCTATTCAATCATCCTATTGTACTTTAGAGACAGGTACGCTGTTTTTTGCATTCTGAAAATAATTGTTACAAGATCATCTAATCTCCTCTCAACATTCCAGTTAAGGTAATGGGTTTTCAGAATGTGGTGAAATGTTTCCACAAACATATATATTGGTATTAGAGTTGGCATGAGGAAAATTTCTAAAGCACATAGCCCATTTATTACTCTTACTTGATAACTATAACTTCAACTTACTCAATTGATCATAGGAAGTCATCAATATGAGCTTTTTTTTACCATTTTACTGAATTTTCTATACATAGAAGAATAAGTTTTTCTATAAATTCCTTGTATGGAATACAATTGTGGTTGGAAAACTGGTATATAACAATAGACCCTCGTTAATACGAACAACGTTATTAAGAAGTTCTCGTTTTTTCGAAGCAAATCGTTGGTTCTGACGAAAAGGTCTATCCAAGCTGTAGGAAAAGAAACGTTATTACAAAAGTTTCGTTTTTACGAAATTATGAACCTCAGTCCCGGTCCTGGCGGTTACAAAATGAACTTTACTACGAAGTTCCACGCGTAAGCTATGGCATTTAGATGGATATTCACTACTATAAGTTTTAATAATCACGCCACGTTTAAGTTGTCCTCATGTACTGTGACCGAGAGCGTCATTTATGGTTATTTCTTCACCATTCGCGCAACTTCATAAAACAAGCTTCATTCCTTGGGAATCATGGTGACAGACTCACAGCTCGTAAATTTTATGTACAGTTAGTTCTCTTCCTACGCACATTCGATTTACGAACTTGCAGAGATGGCAGCATTCAAATATTTCGAATTTGGCGCCTTTTGACTTCGCCGTTGTTACGCCGTGCGGCGTAGAGGAAATCGTACTCTGGGCATAATCTGAACAAAGTATCATTCATTCCGGTGTGAAGTAAGAAACTGTTCAGCGTTTTGCCCGTTGTTCCTTGCCGCGGAGAGCGATTGTTTTCGGCTCCGGCTGCGTTGCACGCCCAGCTAGATCAATTCGTCACAATCGTAAGCGCACGTGAAGTGTTGGATTCTGCATGATAACCGTACTCCTCGATGCCTTGCATACAGTACCACCGGTCCGATGATGGCACAATAGGAGGTGCGGATAACCCTTCGCCAGCACGGTTTGCAGCCAATCGCTGTCCCCCAAACGCACCTCACACATGCCTAGTCGTACAACGTTGTCAAATGCATACAGAGCAGCGAAATAAGCCTGATCCAAAAAACATGCCCTTCCTTCGAATCTCCAAAACAAGTAATTCTTCCACTGGGTCCTTCACACTCGTCCTTTCCGTCTCCATTCTTCACGGAGACCCTTGTAGCCGTTTCACTTTCTCACCTGGCAACGCTGCCCCGACGTAGACTATTCTGCATGTCATCGGACAACTCTCGGTGGTAGGTTTATCAACTTAAGAGCAAGGTCTTGGAACGCATCTAGTTCGCAAATCGGAATTACTGTACTCGGGAGGATATCAAACCTCGATTACGTCATGCCGCATGCCGAAACTGAAAAGATTTTTCCTGTTTATATATATTTCCGCGTAATTTAATCGCATTTATCACATACGGTTTTTTCTGACGATTCCCAAAAGAAACGTTCATACGAACTTCGTTATTACGAACCTCCGGACTATCGGGCCGTTGAAATTCGTAATAACGAGAGTCTACTGTAGCTGAATTTTTCCTGCTTCTAGGATATTATATCGGTAGGTATCTGTTCTTGTTTATTTAGATGAGTAGAACACCAAGAAGAAGTAAGGTGTTTGGGTTTCATGTTTACGTGGAAAGTTACATGATAGAGTAAATGTATTTCAGGGTTTCAGTTCTTCCTGTGCATATAACATTAGCAGAGCTCTCTAGTGCTCTTTCCATTCAGGTCAGACTTGGACCATTACTAATATCTCGATTGCTTATTACGAAAAATTGCTTAAGAAACAATTCTATTTTAACATGCTATAAAACAGTAAAACAGATGTTTCATAATAAATTAATCCATATTTATCTCTTTGCGACCCATTGTATTTAAATGAGCACCACTAGCTAGTTTTGTCAGTACATGAGAATTATTAGCCCATGCATAAAAAGAAAATGACTTCATGTATAGTACACTCCCGATTATCCGGGCTAATGATGGGGAGAGACGGCACGAATAATCGGAAAACACGGATAACCCAAAAGTTTACTGAAATGTCTGGTAATGTTAATAATTTACGTAAAAGAACAATATAATATTATGTATGCAGGTATTCTGTTATTTAAGAGTTCTTCCCGGACTCAATGAGAGCTTTCTTCGCCAGTTCGCGATCTTTTTAGCGGCGATAAGATTGTTGTGCTTGCATTATTAATGCTCTATATAAGGCCTGGTTTCGAAAACCACACATCCGTGGCTGTGTGATCACGGATGCAGTAAAGTGGTTTGAACGAATGCTTCAAAACCATTACTCGACGTCGGAAACTACTTTCAGGCACCACGCCACTTATGTTAGTTGCGTCTCGCACAAGTTTCCCAGGTTGCAACTGCTGCGGGACTTGTATCCCAAGGTCGGTAAAGGAGTACCCGTGATCACGGAGCACGGTCGTTCATTGCGAGGCTTGGAAAATAGGAACACGGTGGTCCCGTCGATGCAGCTAGCGCGCGATCGCTTCCGTTTTAAATAGGGGATTCTAGCGGAAATAATAAGCCCGGAGTATCCTCGCCATAATGCAGTAATTGCGATGATTTTGCGTCCGATTTTATTTTTAATGTATAGCATAAAAAAATGAGCAAGAGTGACAATAATGCATGGATAATCCGCTACCCAGAGAAACCGTAGGCGGATAATCGGGAGTGTGCTGTACTAACAATAAAAATAAAGGTTTGCCCAGAAAAAGACTGGAACTCTTAAAAGCACATGGAAACACAGTATTCTATCAAGGATGTCAGTGTATGAGGAAAATATTTGCCATTAAGGCTGTGGTATTTATCACACTGCTGTATGACTTTCAAAACTGATTTTATTGGTTTGAATTATTATTTCAGTTATATTAACTGGTCCGACAATGAGATTTTATGAAACCAAAATCGCTATATGATGCTGTGAATAGTTTTTATGCAGTACTTAAGATGCTGTGTACATTTTCACTCCTGTAAATTTCTTAAGTAAGAGTAATAATCCTAAATGATTCTTCCCTGCTCTCAAAATTTTGATCACTCAAAATAAAATTTACTGATAAACCTTAAAAAAATGGTGATCGGACTGAGTACATGAAATTCAATCACCTCATCAAGAGATATTAATAGGTAATCATTAGACCATTTGGTAATTCTTTTGGCTTCATGTTACCAGGGGTGTAGCTAGGACAGGTGCAGCAAGGAGGAGTTTTGGGGATAAATAGCTCTCCATATTATCTTTAACAAGTCTAGATACTGGTACAATTCCTATCTCCGCCAAAAAAGCAATTGTGATACCTATGTGTAAAAAGGTTAACACTGTTAAAGATATGAAAAAGTGGCAAGTCACTGCACAATCAAACTTATGTACAAAGGCACAGTCAAAATTGTGTCCTGTAAAGCAGAGAATTCCTAGGTCGCATTCGAGAAGGCATGGACACGAGATGACAAAATAGCCCCTCTTCTAATACCAAGCTCACATTCTCGCAATTTTATGCCATGTTGAAAATTAATGCAGTTCTAACCTGCACAATTACGTGCCCCATGTAAAACAGTCTTTAGTGATTATAGACCATGATTATTCAGTCAGTTTTTGCCAAAGTGTTTGAAAACCTGATTACTGCAGTAATCATGATTAAGGGCAAGGATTTAGGTGCGGTATTTCAACTACTAGGTACAAACCTTTTTGCTTTTTCAGCTCTTTGTAGCTACAGATCTCACTGATCATTTTCAGGTAGAGTGTATTGTGATTTTTCCAAATGCATTCAATAAAGTTTATCATACTTCTATCAGCAGCAAAACTGAAAGCCAATGGAATATCTGGTCCCATGCTATAAGTGAAAGAGAGAACTCGCAAATAAATTCCAGAATGCAGAACCATCACAATTTTATGCAACATCTACTGTTCCACAGGGCTCCCACCTGGGACCACTTCCTTTATTACTGTTTGTGAATGATAATTATCATGGATTTTCCATAGAGTCCATTAATGGAGAATGGCCTTAAATCTGAGAAAGCACTCCATCTCCGCTGTTAACTTGAAAATCTTCTATTCCATTGATTCACATAGTGCAGTGTCAGCAGTAATACTACATGATGTCATTGGCCTTCAGCAACGGTTAGATTATCTTTCTACTTTGTAGTACAAAAATAATTTATTGCAGATAAGCATCATTAAATGTAGTGTACTTACCTTTTGTAAATAGAAACTCCCTTTTTTTTAATATACTAATTATCTGAAAACATATTACAAAGGGTACACTAAAAACAGATCCAAGGTGTACTGTTGGACTACAAACTAACATTAGATACAGATATTGATTCAACTGTAAGCAAATAAATATTAGAGTCCCTTGGTTTCATATGAAGGCATTGTAAAGATTACAAAAAATATTCTCAGTTACCCTTTCCTGAATGTCAACATGGACAGATCTGCAATTGAATAATTTACATTAGTATGAGATCCTTGATATCTCAAATGTGTATCCATTATTGAAAAGGTACTGAACTATTTAAAAAAAGTTGCATTAGTATAAATGATAAACAGAAAGAATTATTTACTGGTTCAGATTTATTATCATAAATATACAGGTTAACAATTTTCATTACAGATCTAAAAGCTTATTTTACATATATTAGTTGTATTTGTCGTTATTTTCTGCCAAAGTTTTGGAGAGCAAGAGATTAAAACATTAGCTTTGCTTCAAATAAGTGTTCCACTGATAATATAACAAGAAATGTATACCTATGCATTATTAACAATTGAAATTTATCTTACAAAGATGAAAATAAAGATAAATGCCTCGTGAGCAAAATGTTCATCAGGGATGTTACGCCAAGTTCACATTGAATATTTAAACTGATTCCTCAACCATGTTTACACATTGTCAGATGATATAAAAACCATACCACTTCATGATTTTGAGACAATCTAGTCACGAAATAATGTAAAAAGTCAATAAATACCGAAATGAAATGTTCACAAAAAATGTTAACCAAAACGTTCTGAAACCAAAATACCTCCAAGTGCTTAGGTTTGCATCAAACAAGCATTCTACTTGTGATATAACAATAAATGTTTACCGGTTTATTATTCACTATTGAATTTTTACCCCATAATTATGAAAATACAGATAAATGCCACATAAGAAAATTGTTCATCAGAAATGTTTCCCAAAGTTCACATCGAATATTTACACTGATACATTCCTCAAACATTATTGCCCATAGTTAGATGACATCAAAACCAAACCACTTTATCATTTTGAGACGTATTATAGTCACCAAATAATGTAAAAGGCCAGTTAATACCGACATGAGGATGTACACCAAAAATATTAACCCAAACTTTATGAAACCACAATAGGTCCCATTGCTTTAATTTATATCAAATCAGCGTTCTAGTAGTAATATAAGGAGAAATGCTTACCTATTTATTATTCACTATTGAATTTTTACCCCACAATGATGAAAATAGAGATTAATGCCTAGTAAGCAAAATGTTCATCAGAAATGTTACCCCAAGTTCACATAAAATATTTACGCTCATATATTCCTCAAACACGTTTGCCCATAGTTAGATGACATCAAAACCAAGCCACTTTATCATTACGAGACACATTCTCGTCATTAAATGATGTAAAATGCCAATATATACCGACATGAAGATGTATACCAAAAATGTTAACCCAAACTTTCTGAAACCAAAATAACTCCCATTGCTTTACTTTGCCTCAAATAAACGTTCTGGTCGTATAATAACAAGATATGTTTACCTATTTATTATTCTCTATTGAATTTTTACTCCACAACGATGAAGATAAGGATAAATGCCGCATAAGAAAATTGTTCATCAGAAATGTTACCCCAAGTTCACATCGAATATTTACACTGATATATTCCTCAAACATTATTGCCCATAGTTAGATGACATCAAAACATAACCACTTAATGATTTAGAGACAAATACTATTCACGAAATAATGTAAAAAGTCAAAAATAACGGCATTAAGATGTTCATCAAAAATGTTAACCCAAACTTTATGAAACCAAAGTAACTCCCATTGCTTTAATTTATATCAAATCAGCGTTCTAGTTGTAATATAAGAAGAAATGTTTACCTATTTATTATTCACTATTGAATTTTTACCCCGCAATGATGAAAATAGAGATAAATGCCTCGTAAGCAAAATGTTCATCAGAAATGTTACCCCAAGTTCACATCGAATATTTACACTGATACATTCCTCTAACATGATTTCCCATAGGAAGATGACATCAAAACCAAACCACTTTATCATTTTGAGACATATTCTAGTCATTAAATTATGTAAAAGGCCTATTAATACCGACATTTAGATGTACACCAAAAATGTTAACCCAAACTTTATGAAACCAAAGTAACTCCCATTGCTTTAATTTATATCAAATCAGCGTTCTAGTTGTAATATAAGAAGAAATGTTTACCTATTTATTATTCACTATTGAATTTTTACCCCGCAATGATGAAAATAGAGATAAATGCCTCGTAAGCAAAATGTTCATCAGAAATGTTACCCCAAGTTCACATCGAATATTTACACTGATACATTCCTCTAACATGATTTCCCATAGGAAGATGACATCAAAACCAAACCACTTTATCATTTTGAGACATATTCTAGTCATTAAATTATGTAAAAGGCCTATTAATACCGACATTTAGATGTACACCAAAAATGTTAACCCAAACTTTATGAAACCAAAGTAACTCCCATTGCTTTAATTTACATCAAATCAGCGTTCTGGTTGTATAATAACACGATATGTTTACCTATTTATTATTCACTATTGAATTTTTACTCCACAACGATGAAAATAGAGATAAATGACTCGTAAGCAAAATGTTCATCAGAAATGTTACCCCAAGTTCACATCGAATGTTTACACTGATATATTCCTCAAACATTAATGCCCATACTTAGATGACATCAAAACATAACCACTTAATGATTTAGAGACAAATACTATTCACGAAATAATGTAAAAGGCCAATTAATAACGGGATTAAGATGTTCATCAAAAATGTTAACCCAAACGTTATGAAACCAAAATAACTCCCATTGCTTTAATTTACATCAAATCAGCGTTCTAGTTGAAATATAACAAGAAAAGTTTACCTTTTTATTATTCACTATTGAATTTTTACCCCACAATGATGAAAATAGGGATAAATGCCTCGTAAGCAAAATGTTCATCAGAAATGTTACCCCAAGTTCACATAGAATATTTACACTGATACATTCCTCTAACATGATTTCCCATAGGAAGATGACATCAAAACCAAACCACTTTATCATTTTGAGACATATTCTAGTCATTAAATTATGTAAAAGGCCTATTAATACCGACATTTAGATGTACACCAAAAATGTTAACCCAAACTTTATGAAACCAAAGTAACTCCCATTGCTTTAATTTACATCAAATCAGCGTTCTGGTTGTATAATAACACGATATGTTTACCTATTTATTATTCACTATTGAATTTTTACTCCACAACGATGAAAATAGAGATAAATGACTCGTAAGCAAAATGTTCATCAGAAATGTTACCCCAAGTTCACATCGAATGTTTACACTGATATATTCCTCAAACATTAATGCCCATAGTTAGATGACATCAAAACATAACCACTTAATGATTTAGAGACAAATACTATTCACGAAATAATGTAAAAGGCCAATTAATAACGGGATTAAGATGTTCATCAAAAATGTTAACCCAAACGTTATGAAACCAAAATAACTCCCATTGCTTTAATTTACATCAAATAAGCGTTCTAGTTGTATAATTACATGATATGTTTACCTATTTATTATTCACTATTAATTTTTATGAATAAAATGATGAAAATACAGATAAATGTCTCACAATCAAAATGTTCATCAGAAATGTTACCCCAAGTTCACATCGAATATTTACACCAATATATTCCTCAAACATGATTGCACATAGTTAGATGACATCAAAACAAAACCACTTAATGATTTTGAGACACATTCTATTCACGAAATAATGAAAAACGTAAAAAATACCGGCATGAAGATGTTCATCAAAAATGTTAACCGAAACGTTCTGAAGCCAAAATCACTCCCAATGCTTTAATTTGCATCAAATAAGCGTTCTAGTTGTATAATTACATGATATGTTTACCTATTTATTATTCACTATTAATTTTTATGAATAAAATGATGAAAATACAGATAAATGTCTCACAATCAAAATGTTCATCAGAAATGTTACCCCAAGTTCACATCGAATATTTACACCAATATATTCCTCAAACATGATTGCACATAGTTAGATGACATCAAAACAAAACCACTTAATGATTTTGAGACACATTCTATTCACGAAATAATGAAAAACGTAAAAAATACCGGCATGAAGATGTTCATCAAAAATGTTAACCGAAACGTTCTGAAGCCAAAATCACTCCCAATGCTTTAATTTGCATCAAATAAGCGTTCTAGTTGTATAATTACATGATATGTTTACCTATTTATTATTCACTATTAATTTTTATGAATAAAATGATGAAAATACAGATAAATGTCTCACAATCAAAATGTTCATCAGAAATGTTACCCCAAGTTCACATCGAATATTTACACCAATATATTCCTCAAACATGATTGCACACAGTTAGATGACATCAAAACAAAACCACTTAATGATTTTGAGACACATTCTATTCACGAAATAATGAAAAACGTAAAAAATACCGGCATGAAGATGTTCATCAAAAATGTTAACCGAAACGTTCTGAAGCCAAAATCACTCCCAATGCTTTAATTTGCATCAAATAAGCGTTCTAGTTGTATAATTACATGATATGTTTACCTATTTATTATTCACTATTAATTTTTATGAATAAAATGATGAAAATACAGATAAATGTCTCACAATCAAAATGTTCATCAGAAATGTTACCCCAAGTTCACATCGAATATTTACACCAATATATTCCTCAAACATGATTGCACACAGTTAGATGACATCAAAACAAAACCACTTAATGATTTAGAGACACATTCTATTCACGAAATAATGAAAAAGGTGAATAATACCGGCATGAAGATGTTCATCAAAAATGTTAACAGGGATATTTCCGCTAGTGGTTACTCATTTGTTTTTTGATTCCAAATATCAGCATAGGGGCGCTGTCATCGATGTTCGTCAGAAATGTATACTATGCCTCCAATGTCTAAAATTCGTAGCCACCCTGTCTCTGGAGATCCGTAACTCATTTTAGTGCTGTAACATGTAAATTACCATTGGAATGAAGATAAGGACTAATATCTTCTCCAGTTTTATTCAAGCTATTAATTATATAGGTAGGCGCAAATTTGCGATGGAGTGCCAGAGAGTTGCCACCGCTTATTTGCGAGTCGAAGATGCGGCAGATAAGTTTCAGTTTTCCTTTAACTTTTGTCATAAAAATGTCAATCGTCAGTTTAACTTCATTAGGTTTAAATCAGAAACTGTGCAAGATTTCTTGAACCGTGTTGCCAACAATGTCGGAAAAGTTGTGGAACAAAAGAATAAGAGAAAAAAGAAAAAGCTGAAACCAGCACATCAGTCTAATACCGCATCAGCTGAAGATGTTTCTGAGGAGATCAATGTTCAGCTATTAAAGGATGGGATTCCTGTGCCTCCAGAGCTGAAATGTTATGAAACCCTGGGTCACGATCGACTGAGGCTGTTAGTGTGTGATAATTTGTACGACATAGAGGTGAATGTCCCATGGGTGAGCTCCCTGGTGCTTCCTGATAGTATCCTCGCAGGTTTTCCTATTTATCCATGTAAACTTGACATAGAATTCGCTGGCAGAGAAGAATCTATCTTTGAATGGTTCAAAAGCATTGACGATAAACGGTAAGCTCTGGAATGCAATTGTGACTGGGTTTTTAAAAGTGTGTTATGAATGGACGTTTTATTTATTTGCTTGATGGAATTATTTTATTCCCTTGAAATGATGTTTTCCTTTCTCTAATCTCTGTGTCTATTGGTGTTACGGGATATGGTATGACCTTACCTCTCTCTTGCATGTGCTATAGTGAATAACTACCGTAAAATATGCAGAGCCCAATTGCCTCTTGTACAAGGGCCTACCTAGGATCATAACTAGGGGGGGGGGCCCATGCTCTTGTACACTATCTTCCCTCTTACATTAAATATACCTATGATTACCTCATTCTCCTCCTTTCTACCTCTGTCCCTGTTGACAAAGATGTCATAATTACCACTATCGACGTGATGACATTATACACTTCCATACCCCACGACGAAAGCCTTGCCTCCCTTATACACTTTCTTGACAGTCGACCTGTACCTCAGATACCTAGTACAGACTTTTTAGTGGACCTCTTTCGCCTCATTCGCATGAAAAATGCCTTCTCCTTCAATGATAAATATTGTTTGCAGGTCAAAAGCTGCACCATGGGTAGTAGATTTAGCCTATTATACGCAATGTTATTTCTAGGTCTTGAAAAATCCTATCTTTCTACCAACTTCAGCCCTTACTTTGGCTTCGTTATAACGATGATATTTTCCTTCTCTGGCCTCACGGAGAAGACTCGTTGTGATCTTTCCTTTCGGCACTCAATAAGTTCTCTGAACTTCATCTCCCACCACACCTCCTCCTGAATAACATTTCTGTATGCTACAAATTCCTTAGAAAATAATAATTTCATCTCTTCAGTCCACATTAATAAACAATTATACCTCCACTATAGCAGCTGTTATCCTTCACACACAAAACAAGCCTTTCCTTACTCTTTCTTGTTTGAGGCCACAGAATTTGCAATAACCCTGACTCCTTAGTCACTTTTCTTAAAAATCTTCACCACTCACTTCTTCGTAGAAGTTATCCCGAGAAGGAAATATCCTGAGTAGGAAAATCCTGCACAAAGCCTATAAACCCAAAAGTCGCCTTCATAAAAACACAAATTCCTCTCCCTTTCCACCTCCTGCTTCCCTTGTGTGCAGGCTTTAAACAGAATCATTGAAAGCCTCTTTCTATTCTTTCTAACAACATAGCCACTGGAAAAATCTTCTCTAATTGCCCATCCTTAGCCTTTCATCGACCACCAAATCTGTCTTCCATACTCAAAACCACCAAACCACTCTCTAGGTTCACATCCTAAACCAAAACTTTACCTACCCCATGCCTATGACCCCGTTGCAAAACCTGTTCGATCCTGCGTGAAGAGTTGTCGTAATCGCCTCCAGTAAGTTCAAGAACTGCATTACTGCTGACATTTCAATGTCCGACTCGGCCATTGTCCTCAGAGCTGTGAGTGTCAAGTGTGAATTTTCGACACTCACAGCCCTGAGGATGATGGCAGAGTCGGACATCGAAATGTCAGCAGTAATGCAGTTTTCGACCTGGTAGCGATCCCGCAAACTCTTGGTATGTTGGTCTAACCACCTTTTCACTCAACCCTCCAGGTTAATTACCATCAAGCCATCACATCTCTCAATCTGCTGATATGTACTTTATTCTTATTTGTTTAATTTTTAGTTCCAATTCTTTCAAACAAACGTAAGACTTTCTTACGTTGACTATTTGTCAAATATTGTCAATCCTTTGTTTTCAAGTCGCAAGTCGGACTTCTGCCATATTGTGGTATGACAATATGGCTTTTTCTTTTTGTTTGCAAAATATTGTGTGGATCTTGTTAAAATTGTGTTTGATGTGTCACTTTAAATAGAGTCTCTATATACAACTTTTGACATTCACCTTATACTTTCAATGTTTTCAGCTGAAAAATTCTGTATTTTTATGCTGTTTCTTTTCATATTTTTCCAGTAATAATTTCTCTTGGACCAAAGTAGGCGAAGGTTATTTTTACACTCCATTGACTAGTGACATAGGCATGAGATTAAAAGTAAGTTGCACACCAAGACGGAAAGATGATGAGGGCATTACTTACAAGGAAGGACCAGTGGTGGAAGCTATTTCTCCTACTATTGTTGAAGCTGGTCCTGGAAGATGCCCTTTTGAGGATCGGCATGGATTTACTTTAGAAAGGATGAAGTGCCCTAGGTGAGGATTTGATTGTTATTCTTCAATGATGCATGATCTGGTATATTGAGATGGGGTTAACTCTTGTGTCAGTGTTTCATTTCCGAGCCCTCATGTGGCTAATATGTATGTTACAGCCTTTAGCTGGTTATATTTTTGTCTTTGTCCAACCCTTTACCTGCATTCTTATGTGTATGGATATGGTTACTGCCACAATTATTTCAGTTCTGTCTTAAAGAAAAATGTTCTAATTCCACAATTTCCTCATAAATACATATTTAAAGTATGAAATTGGTGTGTAGCTTTATTACATTATGAATCATAGTAAAAGAGAAATCTTTACTGATAAAAAGGGCATGGAGTGGCTCTCATGCATGAATTCATTTTTAATTTCTGAATTATACATTTGCTCATAGTTACGTAACGGTCTTATAATAATTGCCTGCAAATCTGAATCAGCAGATTCATGTAAAAATTATGTAATATCCCTTATAATTAGTTAAATTTAGGTGCTACAGCATAGAGCTTTGTAGAAATGGTCTATAAACAACGTCCTTGATTGCTGTCCTGATTTCAGTTTTCGTGTGGTGACTTACAACTTATTGGCAGATACTTATGTCGACTCAGATTACTCACGGACCATTCTCTATCCCTACTGCCCCCCCTATGCGCTGGCAATAAACTATCGGAAACAGCTTTTCTTGAAAGAGCTTATGGGTAAGTAAGAGAGATAAGCTCTCCTGTTTCATTTCAATTTAAACTTACGTATTGATATTTCAATGATATTTAACTCATGAAGTTCATTCATTGGCATTTTGTGAGATTGTTTGTTTATTGACATTTTATTCTAAGAAATGGGCTTTTAAAAATATGGGATTCATATTTTAAGATACGTATTGTAGGGTAATTTCCTGTTGTCCACTCAACAAGGTCTGTACATCTCTTGAAAACATGGAAATGTCGGTAAATTTTTGAATTCCGCAAAGTGTCAGGGAAATATCAGTGAAAACTGATTTTTGGGATGAACTATTTTAGAGATGGCTTCCGTAGTTTGGATCCCTATTGTTTTTTCCATTGTGGAGTATCACTCGTTCTGTGTTCTTGTAAATGTTATTAAGCCAATGAGAGTGCTTAGATCACATTGAGGGATCTTAACACTGTTAGACAGTCAATGGAATGAGAGCTGCAGACATTAAGGGGTTAGTGAAAATGACTGGTAATCAGGAAATGATAGCTCGGGCTATCATTTTCTTACTTGTAGAAAAGCTATTGCTACAGCCATCTCTCAGAGGGACCAAAATCAGTAACAATTCAATGAAGGCTCTAAAATTATTATTAGTATGAGTATTAATATGAACTAAAGCATCTATCCATTTTCATATTCTAAAACACCGTATTCTCAGTCGACCCTGTATGGCCAACCAACCCTGGATATGACATTAGCCCATACATGAACTAATCTCACCCTACATACACCACATCAAGCCCCACATATGGCCTTTTTTGGAACCAAATGGGCCCTACTTGATATAGGGTACATGAACCAGCCCTACACCTTACAAAAACATTGGGGCCAAATGTCGTCTGCTGATCACTTTGATTAAAGAATTTACGTTATAATCTGTATTAAGGGAGATGAGCTCTCAGGAACTATTTTAAAATGTACAGAAACACAGCAGAAAGGTAATAATACTACCACATTATGACCATCAAGTGAAATAAAAAATGAAATTGGTTGAAGAATAATAAGTACAACATTGTGGTTACATCACCTTGTTTCTGCGAGTATACATTAATATTTTTCATGCTTGGCTTTTGGGACGCTTTTGAGAAAGTAACACTTTGTTTACGTATAACCAAAGAAAATGCATTTTCATGCCGCTATTTGCCACGTACATAATAAACTTAACTATGGAAGGTAAAAGCGAATGACGAACCTTGATGATGCAACGTAAGTTCCCATATCAATGATAATATTTGCCCTGTACTTATCGCTATCTTGAAGACCACTTTTGAAGTAATTTAAAGACAATTTGGATCTACTTTTGGCTGGGTATGAGAGTATTTGTAGCGATAATTAACATACTGACATGACCTTGCAGACGACACTGATTGTTTATTTACCCTAAACCGTTGCCCCAGCTATATGCCTGAAAATTTTTCTTAGATTTATAGTAAGGTCCCATTAAGCAACCAGAGTGGGAAAATGGCTCTGAGCTATCATCTACATCATCTCAGAGAACCTGATGGCGGAATCACCTCCCACCACTTACGTAGGGTCGACTAAGAAACACCTGAAGGGGACTCTTGTTATGAAGGGACAGATATGTAGGGGGTCGACTTAGAATGCAGGCCTAGATGACTTCCGTAACAAGTAATATGTAATGCTTTTTAAATGTAAAAATAACATCCATATATTTATTTTAAAGACAGTCATCACTTCTTGTCATTTTTATCAGTTTATTATCTTCAGCCTCCTATCCATTGCCCTGCGTTTTATATTAAGATCTCTCTAAATATTCACCAGTAAACTAACAATACCTCATCTATTCTTCCATTGCCTATTTTCTTTTGACTGGTCTTGCAATGCTATGGGATATACCCCTCCTTCAACTTGATTTTTTTTGTCTAACCTATTTGCTCTTAAGTATATTTACCTTAGATCGCATGGTAGAAAACAATGAAGTCAGTTCAATGCTCTATGCTTTACTTATTGAAACCATGAGGTTGGAAAAGAAAAGCTATGTTGTATATTCTAAACACACTTTATTAAAATATACATTTATCCCAAATTCCATACATAGCAGTGATATACTATTGTAGCGAGAGAGGTAATGATAAACCTCTGCAATACACTGATATAGTAGTAGTCCAATAGTAGTTTTAATATACCTTTGATGAGAGATGAAATTATGGCAACTTTGAGAAATAAGTATGAAAACAGTTACATGCTGGTTTTTCCAAGAAGATTAAATCTTTGTTTATATTTTTACTATAGTTTCATTTTTATTTCTTAGTAATGTAGTATTTGTTGTATGTGTAAATAATTGCTTTACAGTGTTTTTCATCCTTAGTGAAATGTACGTATGTACAGTAAATTTTTTTCTGGGCCCCGTTAGGTAGAAAATGCCTTGTGTGTTTCTGAAACAATCGATGTATGGTGCCGAACATAATAAATGGTTTAAGGAACTACTAATTGGATAAAATTGTTGTTTAAGTGTTTTTACCGTACTTCTTCTACTTGTAAGTACTTTGCCCTATCATAGTTTTTCCAACGTCTGATTAAGGTTCTTCCTTTTTTTATTCAAAGGTTACAATGCAGATTTGATTTGCCTTCAAGAAGTCGATTCAAAAGTGTTCGAGTTTGATCTGACTCCAGTCCTTGGATCAATTGGATTTGATGGTGTCTTTCAGCGTAAAGGAGGTGTGGTTGAAGGACTTGCCTGCTTCTTCCACAAGTCTAAATTCAAGTTTGTAAAACAATCATAACTCACGCCAAACTTAATTTTTTTTACAATACACATTATTTTGACTTTCTTGGGTGGTTACAGCTTGTGAAAATGTGGAAAGTACTAACCTATCTACTGTATCTCTTGTTAGACTATTTGTTCACATCATCATGGTACAATTTTTTCCATAAGATAAATGACTTAAGAAATATAGTCATGTCATGAATGTGTCATTTTACTTTGCTTTTTTAATTACACAGTAGAAGTGTTTTTTTCTAAACTTCGTATTTAACAGTGGAAGCTTGACCTACGATATGGTGCTTTTCTGGCTTATTAGCTGTACATAATAGGGTAGTTTCCTTCATCAAAGAAAACGAAAGGCATTGATTGCGATTCGTTACCCACCATTATTGTATTCATAATATACAAATTATTTCGTTTTGGAAGTACCGGTTTAGACAAATGGCAAGGGTCAATTTTATCGTCATTTGGTAAAGGCCATATTGGCGCCCAAGCGATGCCACTCCACGTGACGTCACAGGGACCTAGTTTCTATACGAGTATATAGGAGTTTTACGTCGTCTGAGGGTACCAATGCATGCATGAGGCACAGAGCTCAGGGAAACATGTCTCAATAATCACCTATTAAAACTGGCTAAGGTCGGAAAATTTTCTTCGTTTGATAAGGTATTAATAATCCTTATGTAAGGCAAGCGCTACCAGCCAGTATGGTACTCTGCTACCTGCTAGCATCCTGCGTTGTATCAGCGCTCAGAGCCTCGCCCCAAGGTCACCTCAGTTGCAGCAGCGGGAACCAGAACGACATTACTCAGAGTTTTTCCCGGCATTCATACTTACCCGACGCATTTTTGCGCTCTTGAAAATTTTCACTTTTCATTTAATCGCAAAAAATAGATATCGTCATTTAAAAATCTAAAAGCGTGAAATATGTACTCCAGGAGTAATAATCTTTTGATTTAGGCAATAAAAAAATAATAGGAAACCACCCTATTGTCTTAGCTCATCTCTTGGATCAAAAGTTCAATCCTGTTTGAATTTTACATCAAAATTTTTATTGGAAGGATTGTGAACTACTTTGATGATTTTAAATCCGTGGAACAGCCAGCTTGGTAACCAGAGTCCACCTGCGAGTGTGCTAATGCTCAGAGAAAAATATTATGACAGTTGAATGTGGCAAATCTGATTTTAAATCCATTTTTCATTAAGTTACTTTAATTATTTCACTTGAATGGAGTATGTATTATATATTTTTATATTCTTATTAGTGAAAATGTCATTTCTATTTGACCGTAGAAAATAAATATTTGTATGATATTTTAAATATTATGAATGAACCATCGCTGTGTTTGAACACTGTGTTTGGGTTCATAAACTACTAATGAACTACACATTTATATTGCTCTAAACTAAATTTTACCACCCCATCCTTATTGCAGTTACGTATTCATCTCTTGTTGTTCTGAATGATTCCTGCTGTTTTAATTACCTGCAACAAAAGGAAATTCTTTCAAAGCTTTATGGACTTCTAACACTCCGATGTTATTTGAAAACCAAATTCAATCAGGTGCATACCTTCACAGGAATATGTGGGCTTAATTTCAAATCTAATAAATTTAGAAAATCTGTATGAACATAAGTAAGACTTTACTTATGTTAGGTAATAGAATTCTTGTGTCACATCATGTCAATCATTAATCCAAAGATTGGTTTGATAGAGCTCTCCACTCAGTTTGCTTATGTGCTAATCTTTTAACTCTTGCATAGTTTTTCTGTTTTACATACTTGATCACATGTATCACATCTCTGTTTATCCAATGCAATTTTTGCATTTTCAATGCCAATAGCATTTTTGAAAGTGCCTACAATCAAGTGAACTTGATTTGGAGTTAATATGATCATCTTGGGCAACGATCTCATATATTTTTGTGGTTTGTAATTTGTTGGTTCGTAATTTGGCATATGAGATCGGTGTCCTTGATCATCAAGAGAACTCAAAATCAAATTTAGTTTATTGCTTATGCTTTCAAAAATGCCCTTACTCTTCAGTTCTTCCCTTCCACCTGTTGTTCAATTCATCAAGTTGTCAGTTTCAGAGTAAGAAAATTATTATTTCAAATTGTAATAAAGCTGTATCTTCTTGTTAGCTGATCTCTGTTTTCTTCATTTCTCCTGTCTTCCTAAAATATTTAGAAACCTCATGGGGAAAACACACACTTGTGTGCATACACTTTCACAATGAACAAATTCATTTCAGCATTTTAAAGCTGTATCTTGTTTTAGGTTGGTCAAAACATGCAGTGTGACCCTTGGCAGAGAAATGGAGTCCAATCCAGTGTTTGCTGAATTTCATGGATCCGTCAAAGGCTCACGCCATGGTCACTTACTCCTGACAAAAATGGCCGACCTTCCCACTACTCTTCTCGTTACAATTTTAAGAGTTGTGGAATGTGGAAGCATGACAGATCATCATGTTATCATAGGAGGTACTCATCTCTACTTTCATCCAATGGCTGATAGCATCAGACTTCTTCAGGTATAGATTTGAGGAAGGTCCACCTTTCACGCCTTTTTTTACGAAAGTCTTGGAATTATATCCTTCATTACTGGAAATAATTTAGTTTTTAGGTAGACATTTCCTGTACCTTTTGTTATTCAATGATTGTCCTTGTCTCCAAATGGCAAAGATAGTATTCCATCTTACTCTTATGGCTTTAAAATTTTCATATAGTATTGAGTTAACTTTTTATTACATTGTTATGTATTAATTAATGTTTAATTTCAAACATTCTGCTTCATCTTCATTTCCCACTTTTTTATTTATGAGATGGTGTTGTTTTCCTAAGTGTCATTCTCCAATTATCTGGCTGCAGTTTTTTTGGTCTTTCTCTTACTCTAAAGCTTTTGGTCATAATCTTGCAGATATTACATTGAAAATGTAAACATTTGCCAAGGTTATATTTTCGTGCTGTTTAGAAATTACGATTTTTCTAAAGCAGTTATCATAGCATCGGTGGGTGAATGAATATGAGAATGATTTTTTATTCTCCTTCGGTTTTTGTAGTTGAGTGATTTTTTTCGTTCTACTTAGCCAGCTAAGGATCCTATCCTTGGGGATTAGTTTGATAGTTTTGGCAGTATTACATTTTTCCTGCATACTCTGTTAGAAATAATTGAAAATCCCATTGAAGTTGGTAAGCATTTCAAAAAACTGTTCTCTGCTGTTGTAATTTTTTTATTCGGTATCACTAAATATTAGCTGAAGGTTAAGGATTAATATTCTATTCCCATGTCTTTTTAGGATTGGAATATTGTCATTATTTTTGTGAAATATCTCATAATCCCCCATTAATATACCCTTGAGTGGGTATAAAGTAAAGAATTTGATTTGGTGTAAACCAACAGGAAATAACATAATTAACCATGGGTGTACCCAGCGAGGGACAGGAGAGGGCAGCTACCCCCCTAGAAGCAAAAATCACAAATGGCTTTAACCCTGAACTACTGGCACGGTTTATTGAGACGTTAGTACTGGCGTGGGGACATATCAGATCCCCAAATTATTTATTTAATTTCTTAATAAATACCGATATTTTGTCAAACCACCGTGCATTTTTGAAAGTTTAAATCATTTTCAATGGTTGTAGATGAGTATATTTTGATATTTTCAATATTTAATATTTTTTTCATATTTTTAGAAAGTTTTTTTTTTGTGAAAACGGAAAATCATATTTAATTTTCTCTTCATTCAGGTCCTGGGAACTAATAATTCAGTTATAATAACAAAATGCAAAATAAAGTAATATACACTTTTTTGCATTGAAGTAGTGTATTTATTATTAATAATAATATTAAATACACTGCTTCACTTCACAATGGTAATTACTTTAATGCAAAAAAATATTAGGTATCCATAACGTAACCAGTGGCACGGGGACATGCATGTTGGAGTCCCGAGATCATTTTTCACAATGTTTGCACTTCACAAGGGTGAGATAGACAGACAAAAACCAGTTTGGTGGGGGTAGACTTGAGGCTACTAAGTAGCTAAGCGATGTCGCCAAATCACCCTGGAAGTTAACAACAAATTTACAAGCTTGGGGATCTATCTTCACCCTGTGCCATTAGTTAAGGGTTAAGGAAAATAATATTTTTTCAAGCAAGTAATTTTAAAAACTAATAAAGAGCTGTTACAGTTTCCTTAAAATGTTGATTTCGTTCACCTTTTCCATGCTTAAATCTTACCTACAACTTCGAACAACCATGGTTTGCCCCCCCACCCCCACCCTAGTTTTGATACTGGGTACGCCCTTGTAATTAACCCTGACCAAATGCAAAATGCATGCCTATGGACATTTCATTTTTAGATAATAATGTATCGTTAATGTCTTTTTAATTTCTATTTAACTTTTTTTTGAGAAAACTAGTGTTTTTACAGAATAGATAAACTTTTTTAAAGCTATTGCTTGTGGTGGTCATGGTGATAAAAAAAACTTTTTCCGCTATTTCACCGTGTCAATATTTGGGTTATCCCAGCATTGTGTGATCGATACCAGTTGCTTTCTCAGAACCTTAATAATTTCTTTCAAAGAACTTTGTAACTCATATTTTTTACATGATTAAGTAGTTTGAATGAAAAATGTTGACTTTCCGTAATCAATTTAAGTTACACTGCAATTAAAAAAAGGCTTAAGATAGTTAAGTGAAGTGGAGTACATATTTAATCATGTATATATGTTAGAGAAGCCTTCAATCTTTTCTGGTATTATGACCATTAAACTAAATAAGATTGTAAAAATGGATAAGTAATCTTATTTTATCAGTGGCATTTGAGGGCCTGGCCAGGAAACCAAACCCTATAAAACTTATTAACCTATTATCCGCTCATATTAAAGTATGTGTTTCCCCACCCAACAGGAGTGGTCCAGTAACATTATTTTTACATGGTTTAGCTTTGTGAATAGTGAATCCCTGCTACTTAATTATTTTGAACTGTTTGGACCAAGTTCTTGTCGTTGAAAAAAAAAGAAAATATGCATCAAAATATATTTATTAATGATCAAAATGTATATTTAAAAACATGCATTACTTCTCGAGTTGTGTGAACTTCAATGTATACTTTTAACTTCCCTGCAAAAATGCTAAAAATGGCGGGCCTCAAGTGCTTGTCAAATGTAAAGGATGCCAGACCAAGAAGTGTTAAAATATGACCAAACAGAGAGAGAGAAAGTAGAAATTATTGGACTGTCCCTTTTTATTTGCTGTTTTGTATCCTAAATCACCCTCATTTTGCTAGGAAAGATGAAATGCAGTGAAAGCATAGAAGTGGACCCTTTTTCAATTATAGTGCTGTCATACCCTTTTTAAACTTACCAGGATACATATATATTTCTTTTTCAGACTGGAATGGTACTAACTTATTTGGAACACATTGCTCAAGAGATTTCGCATGAGTTCGGAAGAAAGCCTACGGTTTTATTCTGTGGGGACTTCAACAGCACCCCTGATACTGGAGCATATAGGCTGCTGACTACTGGGAGAGTAGAAGTTGATGATCCAACATGGGATTCTATCGAATTGCTGGAAGGTAAAGAAATGGAGAATAAAATTCTTTTTACTGGAACCATCTAGGCCCATGATGGATAATATTTAAAAGTGTACTTCATAGTAACATAGCTTATATATTGTCAGTAATATAGCTTATATTGAGGTGGGTGGTCCCAAAGCACAAAATCTTAGCCTGTAGGTGCACATTGTGGGAAACAAAAATTTAGTCTCTACGGGAAAGAATGGAAGAGTGGATGGGTGTGGATTCCGGAGATAATTTGCCCTCGGTGATGTTATTTATCATCTATGCCAGTGATGCGTATCGTATGAAACAATCCATGCTTTCAAAATACATCACGTAGTTTACCTCTGACAGAGTGTGTGAGCATACATTGCCATGAATATCGCCAAACCAATGACCAGTTGTGCAGTGCAGTCAATCTATCTGTGGAACGGGCAAGTTGGCACTGCTAATCAACCAATTAAAATAGCATTGCAACTTGTACAATATGTACAAGGTAACTTGAGGTCATGCTAAATCATTTTCCAATTGAAAGGAAGTAATCTTGAGTGGCAATTAACAAAATTCCGATGAAATTGATACCTGCATGTAAATTCCGGGTTGATTTGACATAATAAGATAGGGAAGGATATGAATGTGTCATTTACAATTGCAACTGTGATTCATCCATCTTGAAGTAATGCAAAAATGAATTTGCAAAATATGTGTGAAACATAGTGAACAGTCATTACTTAAGAGAAATAATTATTATTGCCAGTGATGTTTTGGAGCCAACATTTCTAAAGATTACATCGATCATGTTCTGTAACATGGTTTGCTTCATCAAATGCAATATTCAGTTCTAGGAAGTGATAAAAGTGTAATCATTACCGTTACTTTGTTACTAGAGATTTAGATAAATGATAAAGAGAAAATGCATTTTGATTAAAACTTGTGAGGAAGGGTGAAGAGGAGGAGTCAAGAAAAAGACCAAATGTATTTTGCCATTCATTCATTTTCTGTTAAATAATAGCTATTGTCACATTTATACTTCACAAGTAAGACTTGATACACATCATTCTATGGCCAGAAATGCCTTTGTAAACTCTCCATGAGATAGATGCAGTTACCTAAGCATGGCAAGTCAACTTTGAAAGAAGTCATTGTTTTGATATTCGTATGTATATGAACTCACTGGTTAATTAGTGGTGGATGTGACTCCCTTAATGAGGTGATGCTAAATGAAATTCATTTTACTTTTTCATTTCATGTTTGCAGGGTATGCCGATGAGGCTGAAAGAATTGAGAAGGAGATGACTGAACCTAATTCAAAAGGAATTACTCTTAGTCATTCACTCTCTCTCAATAGTGCTTATCAGGAATTGCCTTTCACAAATTTCACATCTGGTTTTGTCGGTTGTTTGGACTACATATTCTACTCTACAGATGGTGATAATCCTCTCAGAGTGGAGCAGGTATGTATTTTTGTATAAATTAATTATTTTACTGATTGATCAGAAGGTAAAACAAAGCTTATTGCAAAATTTTCAAGTACATTCTCCCATTTTTAACAAGAAGAAATCTTGTTAAAAACTGTGGAAAGGATGGCAATAAAATCCCAGGAAAAAGAGAAAGCCTGGAAACGTGGAGAAGGATGACCACGGCAAATGTAGGAGCTATGTTTGCTGAAGTCTATCGGGTGAACGTAGCAGATACATAGCAGTTAATAGCAGCGAAAGGGTTAATAAAACTTCTATAATCAATGTGATAAACACAACTATTCTCAAAGGAAAATTCAAAGATTAGGAAGTTCTCATTCCGAGGATTCCCATGATCCCAATTAATATGCCCTTAGAGTTAAAACAAATTCAATTGCCAATTTGTGTTGCATTCGCGATGACGATTATCAAATCACAAGTTGAGTGTTTGTGCTCTGAATCTAGAAACTCCATGTTTTTCTCATCGTAAAATATTCAATGCATTTTCACGTGTTGGTAAACCATCCACTTTATTTGTTCTTCTGCCTGATAACAAAACAAAAACTGTTTATATAAGAAAGTACTTGACTTTCGTGAATATAGCCGAATTTGTGGGGTAGACTGGAGCACGTCTACACATCGGGCTCTGGGGCAGGTTTACGCAGTGCACTTTTCTGAACCGAGTTATATCTAGCTCCTTATAAGTAATGGCTTATTAATGCTGCTCTCTAGGGACCATTTTCATGAGATATTTAGCGTCAGTCAAGCGTTGATCTAGCATTGTGTAAACTTGCTCAAGTATGGGGCAAAACTTGGACCTAAATACATTTTTTTACGATTAAAAATGAAAATAGGCCAACAACTGACTATGCATTAAATTTTGGCTTTATTAAATGCTTAGTAAAACCAAAATGTCTAAAATTCCCTAAGTTAAGACATAAAAATTATAAAATTCATTTAAATTAATCCGCCTATGCATACCGCGGTCTACCCTATGTAGATTGAATAAAGAAAATACGTTTCTAACAAGCCATTTTAATGGTTATAATTGTAGTTTCATTGATTTTTTTTTTTCAAATTTATTGTAATGAGCCAAAAATTATTAAAATTGGTACGGTCTGTCTTGATTTAAATGGTGTAACTAAGCTGTTCATTGATTATTAGGTGGTACCACATTTGCCAGATCAGCTAGTATTTTCCATAAAATATAACCTGAAAATCTCAGTGCATTTTATGTGCCTGATTAGCCAAGTAATATATTACTCCTAAGTCCACTTTTATGGATTATTTTACACATAATCACTTTTTTCCATCCACCTTCCATGGCATAGCACTATGACTGACAATTAGAATAGCTTATGGTTTTTATTGGTGCCTTCAGATGTGCCAAAACATTCTCTACAGTCATACTCCATGGACATCTAATGTTGTCATCACAGTTTTCATCTCAATCCAGATTGGTGCTTAGTTGTACGTATGCTGTGTGTAATGTATAGGGCCCCAAGTTGAACAGGTAGTTTGGAATGAGCTGTGTTCAATGCTATACCTAAAGCATTGTGCCATGATCATCTGAGAGCAACCTGAGTGATTTATGAAATAGGTATTAATGAAAGAGTAAAGAACTGTCAAGTATGAAACTTGCATGTTTTTTTAAACATTCAATATAAGTTTAAAATCATGAAATCAAAGCTTATTTTTCATTTTTTTTTGTATTTCTGACGTTTCCCCTGTGCAATTGAATACAAGTACATAAACACGTTTGACATTCTTCTGTTAATCATATCTAATCCATTTGAAATGTTTTAAAATTAATCTCTTCTCCACCATTTTCCTTGAAACTATTATATGGGTCTGCGAAAACATAGTTAGGTAAATGCCTGGAATCGTATTACTGGTTTAATGTATACTTATAGCCCTGAATTGAATCACACAGTCATTATTTTGTTGTTTATTTGATTAGTCTTCTATAAATGCTCAAAAATATTTATCATAGTGCTAATTAATAGTTTCTTTATTGCTGCTAGTCTCATTTATCTGTCCACACTTACCTAGTTATTCCCCAAAATGTTATCTTACTTTTCCTTTCTTAACATTCCCTACCTCAGAAAATATTCAACCTGATAAATGGAAAGGGCCGGAAAGATGCAGGTGAAGCATAACACTGGAACCACGGAAAAGTATTACTCATGAAATGGTCAGGAATAGATTATCTGGCACTTTTGATTATCTGCTTGGGCTGCCATTAGTATGGATTGTCAAAGCTCTAATATATGTCAAAAACTAGATCTGTTAGAGTAGTACATGTACTCCCTGACTTTCGATCAGTATACGCTCTGAATACTTGGTTGTAGGTTGGAAAGGACGTACTCGCTAAGTATTAAATCATCTACAGGCCAAAATCTAGTATAAAAAATTGCAGTTCCTAGATCAACTGGCATGGATTTGCTCTGTGAGGTAAACTTATTTTTTATGCTGGAATCTTTAATATGTATATCTAAGTATAAAGAGTGAAGATAAAGAATAATGTCTTGTTGGGAACTCATTGCCGCTGTGTGTGTGCGATTGCCGTGAAATTTTCAAAAATAAAATTTATGGGCATTTCAAAACTTGTATTACAAAATAATTTTGGTCATAACTCCACTTGATTGTAAGTCAGAAGGTCGTAAGGTGGACAAAATGAGAATCTAAGGGGGGTTCTTAGAAGATTACAACACACCAGATCCAGGACTCAGTACTACAAATGATACCCCCGTAGCTTCCGGGGAGGGGAGTGGAATGGGAAGGAAAAAGGATTGAGGCGCCGCAGCAACAGGAGCCGGAGCCCGAGGATGCCTCAAAGGGAGGGATAGGTGTGGAAGGGTAGGATCGGGAATGCACTCGCTGCTATGAAAGGGACCAGGGCCCACTACTAGCTAAACCATACTTTATTGTGCCTATGATTTTGGAAGATTTTACTATAAATAAGTAAAATCCAAAGAATAAATCGTTGGAAGTCGCAAGGTGGACAGTAAGTCAGCGAGTACCTTTACTAATATCAAATTTGGATTCAGGAAGTCGAGTATGCTAGCTTGAAATATCAGTATCTTTCTGTGGCAGACCAAGAATACTTGATGCTGCTCGGGGCTAACTACATAGATGGTAGTTGTCCCTTAACTAATAGCTAAGGTTCAATTTGGGGCAACCCCCTCAACAGTGCTCAGGGTTTGGATCCGAAGGTGTTTTTGGGCCCATCGTATCCTTAATACCCTAGCCAACACATTATAAATCATTGAGTTACAGTGAAAGGAAAAAATAAGGAAGGTGCTTATAAGTAAGAAGGTTGGCCTTTTCTTATGAGTTTCTTATTGCCAGGGCGACGAACATCGAGAGTAATGACAAGATGGAGGCCTAACTTTCAGGCCTACGATAGATGATGTTATTATTCCATCATTTTAGGTATTCAGTGTATTTTTATATTATGAACAGAAATAAAATCATACAGCCATAATTCGAAAATCATTCACATTTATTAAATGATGATGAAATTAAGGTAGTAAGAAAGAAACATGCTTTCACATGAATAATGATGTATGATATAAAACTGCCTGAAAGAAAACTCTTATATCAATAATTTATGCATCGGATTATCTGAGAAAAAATAAAATTCATAAATGTAAGATTGTGTGAACGTTGAATGAAATCTGTTTGTTTCATGCATGCAGCATCTAAGTTTTTCTGTATAATTACAATTTAAATTGGTATGTATGCCTTACACCTGAACCTGACAGTGGTGTAGTGGTTAACGTGTGCGGCTAATAAGTTGTAGGTAACAAGTTTGATTCTTCCTGGTATAATATTTTTCTCTTTGCCCATGAGGATAAAGTATGCATATTATGCTTAGCATCCTCACCAGCAAGTCACTTGCAGTTATATGCAGATTTAGAGGGGAAGGTGACCCCTCCCCAGATGCTTTAAAATTAGACAAGATTTTTATTATGGTTATCATTACGTTCTTTTATTTTGTGTATTATGGAGCCTCAATCATTTAATTTAATATTAATAACTCTCATATCAAAATAAAGGGAATACTTTCTTCAGTAATTGCTGTATTTTGTTTTCAATCTCAAATATGAGAAGACCTGTCAGACCCTTGTGCCCCCCCCCCCCCCAAAACCCTGGATCCGCCCCTACTTGCAGTTGTTAATTGTTTTTCTATTTGCTGGAAACTCTGTTCTCAGTTGTTCAGGTCTTATTGAGACTCACTGAATTTCATCAGTAGGCTTTAAATTCATATCAGGCTGAGCCTCTAGCAGGGTAGCATGTGTAATATGCTGTTCTGCCACCATTGGTGCTCGTCCAACAGAAGTGACTTAAGTCAGCCTGAGGATATTTGGAGTATGCTCCTATACGGAAGTGAGGCATGGACAATGACCTCAGCGGAGAAAGCAAGGATAGAGGCCTTCGAAATGTGGTGCTACAGAAGAATGATGAAGATCAAATGGATCGACCGAGTTAGTAAAGAGGAAGTCCTAAGAAGAGTGGGAGAGAAGAGAAGCCTCATGAAAACCTTAACAAGAAGACGGAACAACCTTATAGGCCACATCTTGAGACATGATGGCCTGATGAAGACAATCATCGAGGGACAAGTGGAAGGCAAGAACGGAAAAGGAAGACCTCGAACAAAATATATGGAACAAGTAAAGAAGGATGTGAAAGAGAAGAAATACGTAGGTGTGAAAAGATTAGCTGATAGGAGAACTGAGTGGAGAGCTGCGTCAAACCAATCCTAGGATTGTTGACCAGTGATGATAATGAGGATATTTGATGGCATTCCTTACCTATTCCTCCGTAAAATCTTATCCTTGCCTTATATAAGTCCTTCAGCTTACGATAAGCTGCTTATCATGTTTTTCCGTAAGAATACAATAAGAAACAGATAATGCTCTTACTTTGTGCTATCTGGGACACTACTGCTATTCTCTCGGGACACTACTGCTATTCTCTCACCTGCCACTCTATTTACCATCTCATGACCCCACTTGCTCTGAAACCAAATTTTCTGATTGCAATTACCTATTCTGACTTGCATTTCTCGTTAGCATTGGTGAATCTTTCCCCAGCATTTTTTAAAATACCACTTACTGTATCACACCTATACTCATTTTACCCTTTGCTTCTTCCTCATACAACAGCAGTTTAGTTTCTGGATAAACAATCTGAACTAGGTTTTCAGTCTTCAAGTTTATGAGACATGAATTGTACAAACACTAATTAAATAACGTAAACAGTAGGGTATAAGCCAGGAATTTCATTGGGAGGGGGGGGTCTAAAGCCACTGGTACTGAACCTTCACTACGACACTGACTGTAAATGTTCAAATAATTATTTTTAGGCAAATATGTATGATTATTTCATTTTAGGCATTTAATAAAAATATCTTAGGCATGCTGTGACTAGAGTGGATAGTGAATTTGTAATTTTTACATGCAATCAATTAACTTATGGAAAGGGTGCAAAGTTTGTATAGAAAGCATGGCACTTGTAATAACAGAGGTACTAAACTAAATATTGCTAGGAAAATGTTCAAGAATGGATGATATATCCCTTCCAATTATTAGTTTTGACTTTTCCTTCTAGTAATTGAAGCTCTGCTATGTTTGTAAATCATTTTTCTCCCCATGTTTAAGTAACTTTTCTGTATAATCAAGAATATACATTTATCAAAAGTGGTAAGTTAGTGATTAAAAATAATCACAAATGAAAAAACAACTTCGTTTTCTTCCACTAATTTATTTTGACGGTACGACATGTTTCGACCTTGAGCGGTCATTTAAGAGTACAAAATTTTGTCAAAAGTCGGGTAAATTTATACCAGGAAGGGACAAGAGAAGTCAAGTCCCTTCCTGGTATAAATTTACCCGACTTTTGACAAAATTTTGTACTTGTAAATGACCGCTCAAGGTCGAAACATGTCGTACCGTCAAAATAAATTAGTGGAAGAAAACAAAGTCGTTTTTTCATTTGTGAACTTCAACTTCCACAAAGTTGAGCCTGACACCATTGAATTAAAAATAATGGTTAGGTTAGCACAAAAATAAATATTCTGCCTCACCTGTTTAGAGGAATTTTTATGTGTATTGTACAGTGAATCTTCACAAATCAGTCACTTAATAGTATTTCCTCAGTAGCTTGTGGAAGTGCAGTACTTAAGGGAGGCCTCTGGAATTTTTATACCAATTTCAATCTGCTAATCTTTAATATTTTCTAGAGATGTGGCTTTCTCCTAAACGTTTATTTCGTGACTTTAGGAGAGAACCCCGGAAAGGTCATATATGTCAGCTTCATAAGTCACTAAATTATGTCAACTTTTAAAAACAATTTCGTGGTAGATAATTCCTGCCAGTTCATCCCTAGTAGCAAATTTTCTTCTGAAGTTTGTTTATATTTTCCATAAGTTGATTAATCCATATTTCCTGTTAATTTATGGTGGTAACTATTTTATGCTTAAAAATATAATGGCATGGGTCATTTTTTTGTAGCGTAAATAATAATAATAACAAAGTTAACGATTGGATTTCTTCCTATTGCAGGTAGTACCTTTACCTTCGGAGGAAGAAGTGACCCAGAATACTGCTTTGCCATCTATTGTTTTTCCATCAGATCATCTGGCTTTGGTGGCAGACTTACGTTGGAGTACTTCTTAGTACGTCAGTCACTTGAAATAAAATGTTTTTAATTATCAAATTGAATTTTTCTTCGAGAATGGTGGTGTAAATGTTACCTATTAACGCGAAGGTGTTGATAATATTTTGTGGTTCTGTAATTGAGTGTAGTCCACGCTGGTATATACCGGCGAGTTCCAAACATGAGCAATACTCGCCGGTATAAATTGTTATTTCAATATTTACTGTGGTTTTCAATACTGCATGCGACACCAGTATTGGTAACAGCAAGTTGGAACTCACTAATAGGCAAATTTATTCAATACAATGTTCGAATAGGCAAGTACCGTCCGTCTTGATAGTAAAAGTATTTCTTTTTAAATTTACCAAAACCACCGGGAAGAAAGCAATACTGAATGTAGCTGCTTCAAGAGTGAATTCGTTTGGTATTAGACAGTGGTGTGCTTTTCTATTACATGACGAGAGTCCATTTTGAATATTTAAAATCAACGGACTGCATTTGTTTTCGATTGCATTTCATCTGCTCTCTTGTAGATGTCGCAGAATCGCGAGATGGCGTCCTTCGCTTGTGATTGGTCGTTAGGCAGCCATTGACGTCATCCTTTTATATTCGTGTACGCGCAGATACGTATCAACCGCCATTCCAGAAGTTCCCTGCGAACGCGGTGGCAGTGATTGAGACGCACGTCTTGGTGACTGGCTTTGTTTATTTTTGACGGCGGTTAATTTGGATAACTGAACCCTAGAAGTAGGTGAAGTTTAGTGGTGTATACCAGTTGTTAGGGTGGTTTATTGTTTCTTACCGTTCGTCGCCCGCACGTGTTCTATTGGGCAAGAACGGATTGCAAGCTATGGCTGACGAGGCTCGAAAGCTTATCAGCCTCTCTTTAACCAAGATAGCTCAGTCAAGAACGCAAAAAGGTGGTGTTTCTCTTCACCGCAATCTACTTGTTGCTACTGTGCTGCAGAGAGCTCGTTGTGTGTATATGGAGGAATCTTACCACATGGTTCAGCAACATCCTGTGGAGTCTAATCAATCATCCGTGATGTTTGGCGAAAACCAACCCCCGGATTATGAAGACAACCCTCTGAATTTTGATGTTTGTGGTCACATTGCATCAGAGGTAGTTCTGGGTGACCATGGTGAAAGTGATAGTGCTGATCAACAGTTGTTTATTGTGCATGAAGGGGATAAGGAAAATCAGTCCCCACCAGATTTTACCATTGAAACATCGTCGGTTAATGTGGAATCAGATTCTAGGTTGCGTGATGACAGCTCTATTTTGAGAGAGAAATTGGAAGGTAATTCCTCATCTCAGATTGCCGTCTCTCCACCCAGTGAAGTTTCACGCGCCTGTCCTTCGCCTGTATCACCTTCATCGTTGAAAAGGAGGGCTGTGGTAGCTGAATGGGAAACGGAGGAAGCTATTCTCTCTATCCTTCCTAAGAGACCCAAGAAAGAAGACGATGTGAATGACGATTGCGATGACAGTGTTTTCCTTGACGATGTGGTCACTTCGCTGTCAGATTCTCAGTCTTCTTCCGAGGAAGATAATGAAGTGACGAGTATGGAGATTGACAGAATTACCAGCCTTGTTTCAATCTTTAGTTTTGGTGGATTGAGTGGGAATGGGCATTCTGGTGAGGTGTTTAGTGGATCTGTCGTTGTTGGCAGCTCATCAGAAAGTGTAGGTAAATTAACCAAGTCAGTGTCCACCCCCGATTTGTGTTCAGCTCAAGCTAAGGAGAGTGGTGTTGATGTAATGCAGAGGCCATTTCTTGCAATGACAGTCTAAATGGTGAGCTTGTCCCTATTGTAAATTTGTGAATATGTATTTATGAGCTTTTTTTTGTTTCAAACGTTTTCAGCCGCATACTATTTAATGTATATTGATATGCGAGTATTTGACATTAATACCCTTACTACCTAGCTGAGGTTAAGGTGTATTCAAGGAATATATTGGGTAGTGTCCCTTTACTTAATAATTATTTTGCATTTATTTAAGGTTTAATTTCACTGTGATGGTTTAATGTTTTGCCTTCGTGCGTGTTCCTTGTTTATTTAAACGTACGTACTTGATCGTACACTGGCAAGATTTTGGTATACTTGAAGTGCCTTCTGCATGATGTTAATGGACTGGAGGTGTATATTCAGATGACTATTTTTGAACTCCCTAGATTCACTAGCAGTTATGCCAGTGGTCTCAGTGATTTTCCAACTGTCGTACATTCTCTCTGCTGCATACAAATCAGTATTTTTATATCAGTTTCTTGTTCCTTTTTGGTAGTAGTAGATCGTACTATGTACTTGCTCTTTTCATTTAGATTGCAAGAACTGTAATCGTTACGTTGAGGGCGGTCACGAAGTCTTACTTTCCAAAGTTACCTTGATCAAATACTCTCAAGGTTGATGAGTGGTACTAATGCTTGTATTCTGGGAAATTTACAACCCGAATTTGATTTTGTCTTCTTGGCCGTTGTTATTATGTATATCATCTCTTACGACTGGAGTAGTTTCTTGTCAAATGAGATGTTCCACGAATGTTAAGTTTCGATAATGGAACCAAAGGCTGTTGAATAGCATTAGTTTTCTTGATTCAGTTAAATTGAATTGTAAATATCCCTCCGTCACACAAGTGAACATATGTCTCTAGCTTTGAATAATGCAAGTTGGTGCATGACTGGAAAATAAGATGTCCATGAGATGCATTGATCCTCTCCACAAAGGACCAGTGAGTTTTCCTAATTGTAAAGCTCTGTTTTAAGAGTATTATGTTATATATTCATATGAGTTTGATTATAAAACAATAAAATGTAATTTAAATCTATGTCAAATCTATTTATTTACCTAAATCCTTGTTTTCCATGGTATGATTAGCTCCAAAATAGGTATTTGTTGTTGCTTTTAGTTTTCCTTGAATGGGAGCGGGCTTCAGTCATGTGGTATTGATTCGCCTGTAGATTTCCGCTAAGTGACTCAGCATGAAGCTATTCCCCAGTGAGTCATCCAATTGTGGGGGGGAACTTACGTACGGAATCGGCGGCATCGTAACATTCAAATGTACTTTAGTGACTTTTCATCATCATGAATTACTTTCAGTGTATTTAATTATCACTTAAATGGTTTGCTTGGTGAGTTCGAGTGGGGTCTCATGCCGTAAGAAGCTGGTGTCTTATTGGCGGGCATCGACTACTTCAATACGAAAGATACTGGGACCAGTGCTAGCCGGGTAACACCGCACATCACTGAATTATGGGCACTTCTGAAGTGGGAAAGTTTAGTTAAGAATATCTAATGTGTTTTGGGTACACTCTGGGTGATGAGTAGTATTTGGGTCGCATGTTCAATCGGCTGAAGTTGTGGTCCTACCGGTTACTATACCTACTACTATTGTGCCCATTTTTCAAGGTTGTGCCATTGAGTGATAAGTTTGTTTGAATACACCAGTGAGATACGCAGATATGCGTCGTAGGTAAGTATCAGCTGTTACGTCATGAGAACGATGGTTTTCGGAATTACAAAGGTAAGTATTTACTTCAAATGGTTAAACGATTGGGGGGTTGATTGTATAAAATTTGTCGTTAAGTATAATGGCCGTCATGTAGTTGATATTGTCCGTTCTATGAACATTTCTTTTGTTCGCTGTTGTGAATGCTCAGTGTGGGGTCATCTGGCCAAACCATTACCTTCTGCCTTGCGCTGGTTGCTTGATCGCGGAAGTTTTTTTTACCCAGACAATCTACAAGCTATATTTCTTTAAAACTGTCATTTTAAAAGTTGTTCGCGTCGTGACAAGGTTTCTAGTATCTACACACCTATTGTAGTTATAGGTTGATGGCGAAATTCTAAATTAGGAATGGAGTGGTACCATTATTACTATGCTGCGCCCAACATTCTTTCCTTTAACAGCATTTACATTTAATTTTTGTATTGTCAATATCAAAGCGATGGTTGGTGGGAGTAGGATTTCTTGTGATAAGGTGCAGTGGCGCAGCGAGGGGTTGGGGGTTAAAACCCCCCCAGAGCTCAAAGAAATATTTAAGTTTAATACATTTCACTTAATTGGATTGATATTACTAATAGAATAGTGTAAGGATTTGTAAAATATCCCTCTGACAGCCGTAAAACTCACAATTTGGACCCATTTATCTTAAAATTTCGCAATTCATCAATATCGCACCTACCGCTTATCCTGTTGGGTATTCCATACCCCCACACACCCCGGTATTAGTTGCAACTAAACCCCCCCCAGCCTTGATTCCTGGCTGCGCCCCTGAGTAGGTGTCCTTATTACCACAATATTTTCTCGCAATGGCTGTCTTGGCAGTCACTGTTACAGCCTTTGCAATGGCTGTAGCGTCACAAGATATAATATGGGTGTACAGATGTTGAATAACAGGAGTGTTATAAGTGAAATGGAAATATGGTTGATCGGAAAGAGCTGTGTGCTCATTCATTTGGTTGCTTCCTCACATAAAGCGGTCGTTATCGTCTTGCACATTGATAGAATGCAACGCTCAGTCCTGTGTGGGTATTGTAAAGTTACAGCTGATTTTGCGTTTACGGGTTGTCTTGAATTTTTTTATTAGTGCGATACAACACTTCCTTATCTCATGAAGCTTCAGCAGTGGGGAAGAACGATAATCCATCAGCGTCCGCGAAGGATGGTTACTGATAATGAAAGTTATCATTCATACGTATATTATATTCTACAATTACGCATTTACCAGTATTTTTGCAACCAAGTTACGCATTGTTTAATATATTCTCAGTACGTAAGGTAGGCTAATGTTAACTTAGTTGCCTCCGGCCTAGGCCAGACGAAGGAGTACCCGCAAGGAATACAGGTTTGGTACTTATTTTAAAACTTAATGGTTTTATTTCTTAAGGCAAGTTTTAAGAGGAATAGTAAAATCATATAAACGGCGCATCAGCGGAGAGATATTTAGTTTGACGCCGAGTGTGAAATAGCGGGAACTGGTACAATACGATTTTGATTTTCCCCGCTAAATGCAATCGTATTTATTCCATTCTCTCTGCAACCAATTCTGTTGCCTACCCTAACTTTAAGGCTCTGTAAATATGGTTCTGTCAATATTATGAGTTCAAGCATTTGCTCTATTAGAGCCCATTTTACACTGAGCATGCAATTGTAAAATCTGAAGTACGTGCGAGAGCGCATGTCAAATTGCGCCGTGAATTACTGGTACGAACCCTTCATTACAGACGGGTTTCATTTCTTACCCAATTATTCCGTCAGCATTGATGAAGTTAGTCGATTTGTCTAAACGAGAGTTTGTTAGAAACGTCTTGGCAGGGTGTCGTTGAAAATCAACGGAATTATTGTTCTCTGCCTTTGCCGATATCACAATTTTGAGGAATAGAAATGGCACTTACTGGCTCATTCGCTGAAGTTCGTCACTTATGCCGAGGCGTTTTCTTGAGACAATTGTTGAAACACATGGTACGGTATTCCTTGGGTCAGTGGCGCAGCGAGTTTTGGGGGATAAACCCTCTCCCCCCAGAGCTCAGAGAAATGAATAAGTTTAATCCATTTTACTTTATGGATTAGTATTACTTGTAGAGTAGTGTTAGGATTAATGAAATATCTCTCATAAAGCGGTAAAACTAGTCATTTTGAACCATGAATCTTAAAAATTTCTGGAGGAGGGCCCCCGCAACTCCCACTTACCCTGGCGGGTATTTAATACCCCACTCCCCAAAGTATTAGTAGCGCCTAAACCTCACGCCCCTGGCCTTAATTCATGGCGGCACCCCTGCCTTGGGTGACGATAGCCTGGGAAGTGCCAGTAAGTTTTCACTTCAACGGTATGCCTAAGAATTCTCTTCCCTGGCAGGGAAAAGATTCATGTCTTGTCATCTGTCATCGTAATTATCCGCATATCAAATGAAAGGTGTATTTGTCCCCATCATGCGGTAACTACATGTTGATACCCCATTTAATGTTTGCTAGAAGTTTTTCATGCGTTAGTTTTCAACTCCAGAAACTTTTATCGCGTTAACCGAGTTTTTCTGTCGGGCAATATAAAGTCGTCGATGACACGTTTGGCGACCTTCATTTGAATAATTTATTTTTTATGTAGTTCAGTAATGGGTAAAATTATGGCCACGGCATATCCTTAGCGGAATAAAAAATCGCTGGGAAGAGGGTTTACGACAAAGGGTACGTATTTCACTTGAGATTCCTTTGGATGGAGTGAAATCGCGACGGCATCTTGCAAACATTTCGCAGGGGGCTTACACGTTCCCTTCACTCCTTACTGCCACAGGCGCCTGGGGTGAGGATTGAAGGACTTCAAAATGGGAATAAGGGACTGTCCCGCGCACGCGAATGTATGGCCCCTACTTTGAAACTAATTTTTAGCAGCCCAGTGTTAGTTCCCATTGCGTTGCTTTTTTGCGAATCTTATATCAGTAAAAGCCATGGAATATATGTCTTCTAAAATATTTCCCGTGGAATTACATCAACACAGATTCACTTCGATGGTGTTTTCTCATAGTATATGGCGCTTGGTTAATATCGAAACTATTAAACTTTTACGTTAGGTAATTGTTTCATATCGCCGCCCACATACTACAATCAGCAGTACGATTTCCTGCCTCTCAAGAGCGCTCGACTGGCGCTCACTTGGCATAAAGGGCATGGGCGTACCCAGCGTCGGGTAGCAAACGTAAGTCCCTGGAAGCAAACGTAAATTTAATTCAAAGCGATATTCTTGAACAAATTTTCTTTAAATCCAAGAAAATTGAGATTAGTATAAAACATGCAATAAAAATAAAAATATTTTTCCCGAGCAAGTAATATTAAAAAATAATAAAGCGCCGTTATAATTTTCTTGAAAGTTTGGTTTCATGGCCTCTTCTGGTTACACTTTTTTGCACACGGTTTGACCCCCTCGAGTTTTTATCCTGGGTACGACCTTGATAAAGGGGTCTGGGCGGCATTAAAGAAAGCTTTACTTATAGTTCATTAAGGAATGGGAAGCTAAGATAAAAGTGTATTATTAATGGTAATCGTAGGTAGCTAAATGGATTCCTGCTTCATATTCAATTACTTCCCTTTTTCAAATGCTCAAGAAATGATTGCAACTAGTGAAACTCAGTATATTGAAGCATGTGGTTACTGAGGAAAAACGATTTAATTAAGTGATAGGTGCAATATAAAGAATATCTGGTGCTGTATTCAGTGGCGCCGACTCCATGGGGCCTGAGGGGGCTCGAGCCCCCTCAAAAATTGGTTATGGGTGTGACGAAAAAATGTGCCAGGATTGTCATTTTCCCCGGAGTGTCCAGATATCAGGATTCGAGTTATCAGGGTTCTAATGCTGATCATATGACTTCTAAAATGTTTAAAAAACTAAAGAGTCACTACTTAAAAAATTTCCTGGGGCAAGATCCCCGGCTTGGGCCCCCCCAATTTCTTTTGTAAGTCGGCACCCCTGCCTGTATTATGTAATACATTGGAGTTTGTTCCTTTCATTGTGTAATTAACCTTTTCCAGCTTACTACAGTGAATGTTTGGTGATGTCTATTGTAATACACATGTTAAATTCTGCATTTTCTTTTAATATACGATACTTCATATAGGTGTATTTCCTTACCGAAGTTTGTAATACAATACTTCATAGTTGATACGTTGGTTATCAAACTTCATTTTAGTTGGCTTTGGAGCTGTAATGGCCGGGTCTTTTTCTGCGAATGGCTAATGGGCCAAGTAACTTTAGCAACGGAATGCAGTGGCGTAGCGAGGGAAAGGTCCTGGGGGTCCGGACCGCCCCAACCCCCCCGAATTATTTCCTTCATAAAAGAAAAGAAAGTATTAAAAAATCGTAAATCTACAAAACATTTTTTTGGCAAATGAAGTTTTTTCGATTATGAAAAGTGTTAAAATTAGCTTAAAACCCTCTACTTGATGCTCTGTTTTTCAAAAATTTCCCCCCTGCTTTTAGAGCCCCCGAACGAAATTCCAAGCCGCCCCACTGACTGAAGGACGATAATTTACTTCGATGGGAGTTCTACTTAGACATCAGCGTGAAGAGAAACCAATGACACAGCTTGTGAAGACTACGGCTTGAAAGGTGGGTAAATGCCCATTCATCTCTCACTCTACTCTAATGATAGGTGATACTAGTATTCAAACCCAATTCCGTTGCATAAAATAATTATTAAAATATTTGATTTAGCCTTATTAGTCATGAATACATATATTTCAGGAGAAAATTACTCCTGTGGATGAGGTTGATGTAGCTGGAGCTGCCTTTCGATCAGCGCGCGTGAAATTCAATTACTGTTACGTAACGATTACTTGCACTGGCTTTGGGGTAGGTTACAAGTAAACATAATTAATTCGATACTTTTACTTCGTTGTGTCACATCGATGGTTATAATACCAAAAATGACAGAAACAAATGTCAGTCATATACATCGTTGTTTAGGTAACTAACTCATTGGTATATTGTTGCGTCCATAGGCGGATCCAGGGGGGGGGGGCACGTGCCCCCCCCCCCCCCCAGACCCTTAAAAATATGCTAGATTTTTAATACGGTCCCATTATCATTTCGTTCGTTTTGTATGACGAGGTGTCCTTGTGCCCCCCCCCCTTGAACAAAATCCTGGATACGGCCTTGCTTGTGCCCCTCCCAGAAAGAAATCCTGGATCCGCCCCTGGTTGCGTCCCACTCATTGTCAGTCTAGTCCTTAATGGGAGCACAATTTTCCGATTGGTTGGAGATTCTTCTCGTTAGCCCATAACTGTCGTGTTCAAATCTGGTTGAAAGTTATGGACAACCCGTGAGCAAAATCTTCGCGGAGCGTCGTGGCCCAGTGTCAGAAATCCTCAACCCCGAACTTGAGAAGGCCTTATGCCACTGGCTTGTTCGTGGTGAGCTCCACCCTCTCCTATCAAGGGGTGATATTGAAACTTGTGCCCTATCAAATTGTTGTTGCATTATAAAATCGAAGTTCCTTATTATAAGTTTTTGCTTTGAAGATTTTATTGTCCCTGCTGTGAGTCATTTATTCATCGGGCCGTGAATAATTCATATGTATTAGTTTGCCCCTCATTTTTGTCTCAATAAAAAAACAATTAATTTCGCTCTTTAACGTTAGTGTACCTTACGCGCATTTTATTTTACTCCAAAATTATTGAATCTCATTCCTTCAGTTGGTATTTCATCATAATGGCATTATTACTTTAGTTTGTTAATGCTTAATGTGGATGATTCCTCGTGTGCCTCTAATTGTAAGATTAACCTCCAACTTGTCACCGCAGCACCACCTTCCATTTCTCTTTACAGCTGAAAGTTCAGCGCGTTCGCAACCCTAATTATATGTTGTACGATATCAACTTATCAATAATTTCATTAAAGGCACCATTGCAGTTTTGATTATGGTGAACTTAAGAGCATCCAGAAGGTGCGAAGATCAATAAAAACGCAGTTTGCCGTTTGCATGGATTACTGAAGTACCAATGTGCGAGAGGGTATAATTTTTAAGAGAGCCCTCAACCACGGCATGTGGAATAATATTTTGATATCTCCATCCGATTTATTACTGCAAAGCCGTGAATTAGATACATTTGTCCTGTAACTAGAAAAATACATTTTATTTCTGAGCCCATAGTGAAATTATTATATGCATCAAAAAAGCGTAAAAATCATCAGTAAACGCAAAAATGAGCGAGCGAAATATTAAAAAAAGTCGAAAATAACGTTTCCGTGCACAAATTCACAACTGTCATGAATATGGGCTACGCTCAACAGCTCACCAAGTCCTACTATTAGGCCAAGAATCTTTGGAATATCTCTAGGGGTATTATTCACCATACCTTTCCTACAAAGGCCTTTAGGTTAGGAGATTCCATCAATCAGGGTCGGATTAAGACCATTTTTTGCGACTTTCCGCGGTGCCTTGATTGTATGCATCACCTCACAACGATATTATGCCTGCTTCTACCAGAGACTGTTAGATATTCCCCTATTATCTTTCAAAATGGTTTAGTGAGGTGGTAAACTACAAACTTGCATAGGAGAGTCATCTCAAAAGTCAAAAACTTTACAACTTTTACTGGAATCACGGGAGATGCTGTCCATAATCCGCCAATGTCGACATTCGAGGAAAAAATGAGTCTGTGTTGCATCATGGGTTAGCAAAAAATGTGTCAACTATACTAAAGAAGGATGTGTAGGTTGATCTCAGCTTACCGGAAACAGGACCGATATAGTCTCTTTGCTGACCACGAAATTCTCTTTAGATGGAATACTTTCCCTAAATTGACTGAATAAAAACTAAAAAGATGTCCTCGGGAAATCTTATATACTGCACGTCCATCTCCAGTATGAGGTACATGATAAATTTATACTGTTGAAAGCCAGATAGTTAGGGTTTATGAAGCATTCCGGCCGGACGCAAGTATAATAGACTGAATGGCATTATTGACTGCCCTGATCTCCTGGGGAAGGTTGATATCAAGATACTTACAGGAACACGTTCCAGGACTATCTACACCAGAAAATACCTACCTGTCTTCTATGTCTATAACTTCGGCTTCTCAAGACTCTTTCGTCTTGCTGGAGATGCAGCATTAGAAGTTTATTTTTTCGGAATTGATGCTGTCAGGTTCAAGGCTGAACTTCGCAAATTATTGGCTTGATATTGATTGAGTGCATATGTATTTAAACCACCTAATTATTTTAGTAGGTATTGTTGTATATATTTGTTACTTATATTAACTATTCATTGCATGTTGATTTCAGCCTTTTATTTTTTTTTGTTCTTTCTTAAGTTAATGGATATATTTTGCATTTTTGTTAGGTAATGTTTCTTACATTAGTATGTTGTTTTGTAAATGGTGGATCCGTTGACAACAATAAATAAATAATAAAAAATCAGGACGTGTAAGGCGTAATCCGGATTTATTATAGACGATAGTCATTCCCAAGGCTACGTAGGCCAGTTTTTTGGCGAATTTTATAAATGATTGCCTGATGGAATACTCACTCAGTATCGCCTCCAGTGGGTTGGAATCGAACCCCCTCAACTGCAAGAGGGACACCCAGTAAGCCTAGTTGTCGCAAGTTCGGACCTACATAGCATATTTATTATTCGTGGTGCCAACTCTGATCGTCAGCCATATTCTATTAATTTCTTGCGGTCAATAAATGTTTTGAATCAAATCAACATTTTATTCTCGAATTTGTTTCTTCTTCCCCTTGATGTCATATGCTACTCAGTGCGTTGTCTGCTCAGAAATCTCTCTCTTGCCCGTTGAAATAAGTCCCCAGTAGCTCTAATTGCTGTCCAATCTTTGATGTTTTATGTCCTTGAATATTTCCTTCTCCCTCTTGGACGCTTTACTTCAACTCTCCCTCCCAAGATCAGGCTGAGGATTTCGTACTTTTTCCCTCTCAGAATGTGGCCAAGATATAAGATTTTCCTCTTTCCTTAGCGAGCGATAAAGGCCTGCTCTTCTCAGAACCTCAGTGTTTGAAACTACTAGTATACTAAAACTAGAAACTATTAGTAAATTGATCCATGAAATTTTGGGAAGCCGTTTGATAAAGAGCTTGTTTCATGGAAGGAAAATATTGGCAGACTTACAAATTTTTCAAGCGTCGATTGGTTGAAAACGAGAATTTTATCCTTTGGCATTCCAATATGACCATTTGGAGAAAAATTCTGGAAATGAGTTTTCACTCATAGTATTCACCCTTCCACGCATGTCTCACCAAGATATATTTAATGTTTTCAGAGAAATACGTATTGCGAATCACAAGTTACGATATGTTTTCAATTTAACTCTCCTCTTTAAGTTCATTCATTACACCTTTACTTCTGAATGCCTTAATATTGATTGATTATATTTGACAATGGCGATAAAATGTTTCCTATTCCCTTTGATGTAGGAGGTTTCATTCAATAATTTCCAGGGTTACGCTTATCTATCAGTTAACGCACAATGTTTTGCAGCTTGTGAAGACCAGTGCTAGAACGATATTGTTGCTTGTGATAGTGCTGCAAATTCGTGATTGAGAAAGCTACTTGCCGAATTAAACGGAATCTTTCCTCAATCCTTGTTCAAGATGCCCACGAAATATATCACTTTTTAAATACCACATCGAGATAGTAGGCCTGGTGAAAAAAAAGCTTCACAGCAAACGAATGGTGAGCGTAATAACTTTTATCCAGGAAAATAAAGCAAATAGATTTCCTCTCTCGGCTAATGTGAGCGATACCGAGAGGGATATGACTAACGCAGCCGCAGGTATCGGCATTTACTCCTGTTTCGGGTTTTTTCATGCGAAATTTAGGCGCCGTCAATATCACGCATTCAATCCCTTTCATCCGTGCTCCCTCCAAGTTTGAGGCTGTCACCGCCAGACATGACCGTCGCAATTCAGCTGTGATGTAATATTACGTCATCCCTAACAAATAACATCCTTTGTTATACATTTCGGTTGCCAAGAATGTTTTCTTAAATATTGTAATCCATTTTTCCCCGTTCGGCGCACAAAACCATTTCTTTGCCAAGGTAGCACCTGGTAAATAGGTGACTGATTGCTTTATTTATTTAAAAACAGCCAATGTGGCCTTTACATTTAATATAAAACTCATAACCAGCGGCTTTAAAAATATAGACTAGTAAAAAACTATAAAAATAATAAAACATAAAGATTCAGGAGGATATGGCTTTTCGAAGCTGCCTCTTGAATGATCCGAAATTCCTTGGGATATCCAGGTAAGGGCTAGTAGACGGAATGGTGATGAACAAGGTAGGAAATCTGCCTAAAAGTGATCTCTGGGAGAGAGAAAGACGTTATTTAGGTTGGTGTAGTAGGTTATTACTACGGATGGCGCGGGTGGGAACGTTAAGTGAAAAGAATCGGAGTATTTAAGAGCCATTTTTTACCATTTAAGGCGTTGTAGATGAAATTATGATCTTAAAACTTCCTACGGGTGGATAGTGGGGCCAATGATTGGGAAGGCAATATTTTAGAGCGAGAATGATTACGGATACTTGGATCACCAATTAGAATGAAGTAGTTTAATTCTTTGTTGCTTGTGCAGACAACCGCTAGAATGTTATTGTAGTTTTTAATAGTTTCGCAGTCGCACTTCAGCCGTGGAATAAACTTTACGCTTGATTGCGAACGCTTCATCCCGAATTGAACGGCATCTTGTCTCAATCCTTGAACGAGATATCCGTATAATATATCATTTTTTAAAGAGTCAGTGATATAAATCGTAAATCTGCATTGGTTACTTGCGGCAAGCAACGTGGAAAATGTGTTACTGGGGACCTACTCAGGGGCAGATTCAAAATAAAATTTGGGGGTTGGAGGTCATGACCTGGGTCTGGGGGACTATAGAATACCCTCCGAGGGAGCTTAGAGTGACATAACTTATGATAGTAGGAAGAGCTACTCTCTACGATAAATGCAACTGAAACTACTCTAACGTTTGAGACGCGTAGCCATGCACATAGGCGGATCCAGGGGGGGGGGGGGGGCACGGGGGCACGTGCCCCCCCCAGACCCTTAAAAATATGCTAGATTTTTAATACGGTCCCATTATCATTTCGTTCGTTTTGTATGACGAAGTATCATTTGTAGTATGTAGTTTGTCGAAGTATCATGACGAAGTAACATTTATGAGTGCATATGGGAGTCCAAATGCATGCTGGTGATTGATCACCCCCTGCCAAACACCCTAGAGGAGGCTCGCAGGGTATTATGTAGATGTATCCTTGTGCCCCCCCCCTGAACAAAATCCTGGATACGGCCTTGCTTGTGCCCCTCCCAGAAAGAAATCCTGGATCCGCCCCTGGCCATGCATTTGCATATACACTCCCTTTGCTTCTTTACAAGGATAAAAAACTGTTAAACTAATGAAAATTAAAATTGATTGATAAATTTGGGCAGGAGGGCGTAGCAAAATTTGTAGTACCTAGTTCCAGTGGCGGATTTAGGGGGGGTATTCATGCGTATTTTTGCGTATTCATGGCCCCTGTGACCCCCCCTAAATCCGCCACTGGAACTAGGTACTACAAATTTTGCTACAAGGTGTCTGGCAATTTGGAAATTATGGCCATAATTAATAAATTTAATTTTGAGCTTGCCCAAAAATAAGGCATAGTACTACTTTTAGTAATAATTGTGCACGATAATTACCTTCTTTTTATTGATCTGGCCAGGCTCATAGCCAGAGGGCCCAACCCTTCATTTTTTTCATTTGTGGTGACCACCCGAGGTACGTCAGCTCTGAAGACCATTAGCGCTTCTGACCTCTGACACTACATTTTTCGATTTCATGGCTACATTTCATAACCGCTGCCAATATGGAACAATGAATTTAATTCTCAGAATCTTGCAAATCAAATAAATAGCTGACTCAATGAAATGTATGCCTTTCCGATGCATGGTAATCGATAACAAAATGTCAGTATTGGCAACCTGTATACCACCCGATCATCCCCTGAAGCAAATTTCTGGCTAGGTGCCTGCCTCTGGACAATACTGACGACGAAGTGATTCACGACCTTTTTGCTTACCATGTTCTGAAAAATTTTATTTAGAAAATTATGATAATTTTGGTTTAAGGGTGGAGATGTAAAAATTTAGAAACCAAAGCTGTATTTGTGTGAGCTTCGATAACATCTTGCAAATTAATCTGTGCGGAGAAGAGATGCCTTTCTACGAATCTAACGACCTGTAGCTCAGGTATTCAGTTTTACCGTCGTTGATCTTAGATATGGAAATGCCAATCTGTGAATTTGTATATGTAACCCCCAGTGCTCAATGTATAACATTTTAAGCACCGCAACGCGTACCCACACATTTAATCCACGACGTTATTTTCAAATATACCCGCCTTTTAAAGCCCCCTTATAACATTGTAATAAAAGTTACACTGAGGTATCATTGTGTTCAATCGTGTTTTTACCAAATGTAAAAAACGATGACATTTTATTTTTATTTTATCAATATACGGTCACAAATGATACGACGGCTATTACTTATAGTTCCTAATGTTCGCTGAGAGGTGCTGGAAAGCCGTATCAGCGCTTGCTGACCGAAATTAATTTCTGTAACCCCCTGGCTTGAAGTAAATTATCATTTGCCCGTAGTGCGAAGTCGGGGAATTTCTAGTTATCTCAATCATGTTTGTTATGCTGAGCGTGAGCAACCGATTATCGACGGAAGCCTGTACGAATCAGTCGAATGTGAAACTCCTTAGCGAATGACCGGGAAACCGCGCGACGTGAAAATCCGCGAGATTCTAGAACGCTCGTCGGTTTATAGATCGAATTTTCGGCGCGGGAGAAGGTGCTGCGCCTGCTCTGTCAGCGTAACTCGGCGAGGGAAAAGATCCCTTCACCTCCTTTACTACGCTTCTCGAGCTTTCGTTTAAACGTTGCTGAATGGGATCACACAATGCAAAATGGGTCAGAGCTTAACGCTTTTATCTTGCGATTATACAAATGGCCAACTTAACAAAACTGCGGTAAATCGAACTTGTACGCAATACATACACTGTGTACATACACTGTGTATTGGAGTGGGAAAGCCAGATTATTGCGTCGCAACCGGGATTTGTGCGTCGCATTCCTCACTGAAGCAATACAGACGACTAATATCTACTTATGGATCTTTGACGTTTTCGACTGCTATTGTATGGGGTTATTGTAATTTAAAATCAATGAGCATGTCGACTGTGTAATGTCAGTGTCGACAAAATTCGTCACGAACGTGGTTATGAAATGTGTATTCAATATAAAAGTAACAACTTCGTGGCCGATTAACTTGGAATTGAGTTACATATATCTAATCCTGGTATCGTATGTTACATCTTTACTGAATTTATAATTATGAGCTTAGTTATTTGCTGATTAGGGTCTTACTCCATATCGTAGTATTTATTTAGAAGTATTGTATTGTGAGCCATTTTACTAGCTGTGCGATTATTTCGGTGTTAGCAAAAATTTTTCAACATCTTAATACATTGTAATTATGTTAATAGGTGGTTGGTAACTTTTCTCGATCCAAGCAGCATCTGTATTACATACGAGTGTATTTTGGCTTTCTTTCTGAAGATCCTCATTATTTCATAATTAGGACTACTCCCATGTTGCATTATTATAATTTATACCATATAGCTAGTCAAGGCTAATGCTAGGGTCGATTAAACAGTTGTGATGTCGTCACTCATAGTTTTTTCTTCGTTGTTTCGCATTTATTAATTTATATAAATTGAGCAACCACTCTTTGTCGATGTGTTTTGTGATGAACATAGCTCTTTTATCGTGAAATCTTCATCTGTAACACAATATTATGATTTATGTTATTGAGCCAGCCGATAGAATTTTGTCTTTGTAGACAACGTGAACGATGTTGTATGCATTCAAGTAATTTATTCTGTACCTTTAGTGATCAATTTAGAATTATAAAACAAATTTGTCGACTTCTTTTATGATCATCATACTTAACTATTTCCTGATAAAAATTTCTTCCGTATCGTTAGTTATGTGTGTAGTTATTTACGCCATTAAGACAGTCAACACAAAAACGTCACATTTGTGAGCGTCGCAATTGAAGCGATCTCTTCATATTAGCAGGAATTAAGTATATTTAGATGTATATTTCTATTGACACCTTGAAATATTAGTTATTTACTTGTAAATGAATCTGCCGCATCATAATATCAGTAAGAATTGACACTACTGAGCAAGTGGAACGGGTTATGCCAGTGTTGACAAAATGTTCGTGACGTTGTTTGTCAGAATAAATTTTAACTCCTTCGTCATCAATCTTTTTGAAGGGAAGGTTCTCGCCCTGGGGCGTTTAAAAACTTTTCAGCCGCTTGAGGAGTGCTTTACTACTTTCATCCGATACGGGTAAGCAAGCACGCTGGAAAACTCGAAAGCGCATGGAAGTCCCGTTTCATTTCTAGACTACCGTTTTCACTCATCCTACTTGGCGGCAATTCTTCCCTCTCGCTCCTCCCCGTCCCTCACCGCGAAGCTTCCCTCCCCTCCCTGCCCCTCCCCTCTCCCCTCCCCTCCAGTTCTTCTCAGTCGACGCAGCCGTCTCTCTTCTCGGCTTCCCCCCTTTTCTGCCGCCGCGAGGCCCCTTTATCTTCCCCCCTCTTTCCCCTGGGCCTCTTTCGTTCTTCGCACTGCGCAGGCGTGCCGCACAGCGTCTACTCTTCCTCTTGCACGACCGAAGACCTCTCTCGGTCCCCCTTCTTTCCCCCTCTTAGCTCTCCTCAGGCCCCCTTACTATATGTATACGTGCCCGGGTTGTCGCTCTACTTCCTGTATCATCCCCATATCTTTTAGCTGTTGATTTCTGGAAAGCCGGTCTGTGCGGCCGACATGTTTTAAGACTTTTCGGCGTGCCCGAAGTCTCATCTCCGTTTCGTGTTTGAATGATCAATCACCTGTGGATTGGTCATTAGTGGGCAGTGTGTAGACTGGTCGCCTGCGGTGTCCAGCCAACTCCCCCCTGTCAACAAACCGCTTCGATCCTTAAATCTACCCATCCAAATCCCTCGTTAAACAGCTGTAGTTTATACATGTAGCCTTTCCTCCCGTTTTTCCTTTCATTTCTCGAAGTCATAACACAAGTTTGCCCTAGTATCAATTCCAATGTGTTTATTCTGATAAATACGTATTTTATTTCTTATATTTTCTCTCCAATTATTCTTAAGCCCTCTGCGGGAATGAGAATCAGGGTTTAAGCCATCGTCATCAGTCTTACGCAACCCAACCTTTACGTTTTGTCCAGGAAGCAGTATCAATTGTACTATATGCGATGCATTTCAATAAGAAAAGCTCTTCACACGAACGTAATAATTTATGGGATTAATCTGAATTTAGCCGATTTGAATCTACATTCATGCTTTTAGTCTTACACGCAGGTGCAAATTTTAGGTATACGAACTGTTTGGAAATTAATTGTCATTATAACCACCACGCCATCTCTAGGGTGCTTGAAAGGGGAATAAGTCCACATTTTTTACAAGAAAATGTGAACACATAAAGTATTCGAGACTATATTTCTTCTTCTAAAAAATTCATTGTCAACGAGCTTTATAGACCTCTATGGCATAGTGCTTGGTCTCATTAGCAGCTGATAGTTATTGTGAATTAATAAAAAAAACTACCCAGAAGATACCGTCCTATGGACGAATGCCATGAGGATTCATGATGAATAATATTGTTCAAAAATCGATCCTAGAACTTGATATGTAATGTTCATGGATGCGTAATTTTCGGAACAGAGGACAAGAATTTCCTGTTGCAAAAGAGGAAATACGATCATGTACAGCTTTCCGGATTTCGATTGTGTTTTTGTTCGGCACTCAATGGAATTAATTTGTGGAAAGGTAATGACTCAGAACAGGTTATTAAAAGATCTTCCTAAAGCCATCCTTTTATTGAGACCTCCTTCTCTAATCAGTTGTCAAAACATAGATCCAGAAACTTGAATGATCTGGAGATAATTCTTGGTTCAAGGAACATTTCCCTTTTACACAATTACTTATTACTCCTCATTTCGGTACGATATTCATGAAATATCAATTGAAATTGTATAAATTTTATTGATATTGATTAAAATTTAAGGAAATTCTTCCATTTTGAAAAGTAGGTGCAAAATGCAGACAAAGATATCTGAAAGTGAAGGTCCCGATTGGTCAATAAAAAATAACGCGGGGAAATATTATCTAGTTGCTTACGTGTCAGTTTGCGAACACATCTGTTACACTTTTTGGAAATGAATACAAAACCTGTTTTAAAGCAGTCTTTTTTCGTCATTGCCAGAGAATTGTATAAAACTATATTTGCATCTCTTTCGTAATTACTCCTCGTTGTTCCACGTGGGACAAAGAACATAACTTGCTGGGGTTGAGTTATTCATTACGTCGCTGACTCGTATTATCTACATCTACATCTACATAATACCCTGCGAGCCACCTCTAGGGTGTTTGGCAGGGGGTGGTCAATCACCAGCATGCAGCATGCATTTAGACTCCCACATGCACACCACACCGTCCAAAAAACGTCCCGTATAATAACAAACTATACTACTATATGCTGTTAGAAATAGAATATAGAATAGAAATTCAGAAACATGCATTAAGTTTTACATAGGTTAGTTGGCTACACTACAAGTCATGCAATCTATTTACGAGTTCTATTGCTGCCGTTATAATCTCTTATTGATCGTGGAAAAAATGACATTCGGAATCTGTCTGTTCTACAATCTATCTCTCTTATTTTATTTATATGATCTGATTTTCCGTAGTACGTTGGCGTCCGCAAGATATGAAAAGTAGGTGCAAAAATGCAGACAAAGATATCTGAAAGTGAAGGTCCCGATTGATCAATAAAAAATAACGCGGGGAAAAATTATCTAGTTGCTTACGTATCAGTTTGTGAACACATCTGTTACACTTTTTGGAAATTATATGTGATTAGTTTATTTCCTTGCCGATGCATCTATATTTAAATGCTAAGCACTGTCATCTACTCATCTCACATTCTCTCCGCTCAGCTCTTATGTCTCCTTGGAGCCATGCATGTATTTGCAATGTGTGTAAGAAGATGCGAAGATATTTAACCCTCTTCGTGCCGCGGACCGATATATCGGATTTTGCTTCTCGTCCGATAAGTGCCACGATCCGGAGTATCGGCTTTGAGGCAGTAAATTGTTCATTCTAATAATTATGCAGCGACTTCGGAATAAAAAAAATCAGGATTTATGATTCAGTGAAAATAATATAATGAGAATGAAATAAAAAGCAGCATGTGGATGTGCCAAAACATGACATAGTAGAATTTCTCTCGAAGATTTTCATTTCCTCATGTTATTTAAATGCCTTTGGCATTTCTCGTCAGTGCCACTCCATTGGGGCGATACTTAGGGGGTTAAGTCAATTTTCTTCATCTTAGTTACCCACATTTATTTCAATAATATTGGCTTCCGACCATTTTATGGTACGGGAATAATGATTTTCATAACAAACCGATTAGGTGACGCGTGTGTTATTCTATGGAATGTTAACATTGCATTTGGTTTTGGTCAATATTATATTTTGTTTTGGCAGTGGTATTCCGTGATTCCGTTTCTGGTTTCTAGCTGCGAGGTGGAAAAAACCACTTTTAAACCTATTGGTCAAAAGTTACTTATCTCCCTCCGTTTTATCTCTGCTCTTGAATCATCCGATATGTCGACGGAAACTTGTTATCTTGGCCGAGTCTTATCTATTGTACACCTCGTAGAGACCGGTTTTTTAATATGTTGATTCCATGGTTGGCATTTACGTAAAGATGACAGAGCTTTTCTTAAGGTGATATACTGGACTTGAGTTTTGGTTTAGGATATTTCGTACAAATAATTTTTTGACGCGATGGTTACGAATCAGAGGGCTAATTTATTCAATTAATAATAATTGTTAATATACTTAGGACTTTTTTCCCCAGAAATTAAAATAAAACACGGCAAAGATTTAACCTCACTCGCTTTTTCAGCTGTGATGTAGGAGACCTTCCTTTTCTCGGCGAAGCTCATAGTTTAAATGACCCTCATAACAGTTTATGTTTTGATACGGCGGAATTCCTTGTTGCCTTGATTTAATCTTTCTGAGAAAGGCAATTAACTGTAAGCAACATAACTTCATTTTCTTCTTCTATTTGTCAATAAGTGGATGTCACATACAAAATAATGGCCACAGAAATAGAAATGGATGTGGTTTCTAATGCTGTCACTATATTCAGTAACTGTAATCAACTATATATTATCTTAAGTCTATTCTTTTTACCTTGCGTTCAAAACATTCTTTAATTCCTCCCCACTTTTCTGTCGACCGTTAGTTGACTGAAATCGGTCTGTTGACTGCGAGTTGATTTTTTACGCTGCAATTTTACTTAGAATCGATATGAGATAACGTCACGCCATGGCTATTTTTTAGCTATGAATGAATAGAAATTGCACTTGATTTTACTATTCATGGACAGAGATTTTCTTTTGCCTATACGTGATAACTTTTTAAAATACACCTTCATTCATCCGAGGTATGATTTAATTTTAAAGCAAGTGGTCTGTCTTTTTACTGGCCCCCTCAGCTATATTTGTCGTTCAGGCCTAAAATTCTACAAAATGAGCGGCAGGAGCGGCTAACCTTAAAGTAGAACTGAAAGGGTTTCGTGAAAGAGATTGACTAAATTTTAATACAAAATATTTGGGTGCTTACGACATTTCTTCATTCTATATTAAATCAGTAATTTGGAGAGTAGGTCTTGATATAAGCAATGGATGGGAATTGGAGATTATGGATAAATACGTTCAAGAATAAGAATTGAATGTGAAAATATTTGTGACACGCGGTAACGCGCAACTGACTGAAATAAACCTGCGAATCTCTTTATCTATGGAAATCAGCTATAGTAGTGCCTATGTCATTGCGGTTGCACTTCAAACTATGCCACATTTCTTTCATGGTCAGTAGGAAATGCTCACAATCAGCCCATACAAAACATCCTACAGGTGATTTGCAGGGTAGCAGTTAGGTGTAGGTAGAGAACAGTGTTTTAATACAGCTTAATTGAGTGTAATGCTTTCCGCATAGGAATGATCTACCATTTTATTTTTTTACTAATTTTTAACTCTTTGAAAAGTAACAAGTTTAGCCGGCCTCGGTGGCGGTGGGGTAAAGTCCTCGTCTGTCAAACCGTAGGTCGCGGGTTCGAATCCCGCCCGGGTAGGTGGTCGCTATCCAGGGCATGGATGTTTGTGTCGTGCTTTGTTAATTCCTCCCTTGTTAAAGGCCTGTATGTGCTGTTTACGGGGAAGTTGATAATGAACAAATGAATAAATAAATAAACAAGATTTTCAGATAATTGTAGACCGGATCATCAAAGTGTTGATATTTGCGAAAGAATGGAGCATTAGATAAGTGTCATAATTGGATAGAATAACAAGAATAAATGTTGACAGCTAAGGAGTTGAGTTGAGGGAGTCCATAACGTACCCTCGTAAGTTTATCCTCGCAGCTCAAGGAGTAAGCTATGGTTTGGGGTGAGTTTTGCCACCATGTGCTCGCAGGTAAATACCTTTCTTCGGAAGCAGTTGAGTAACCAGCCCTCCGAGAGGGTGAGGGACAGAAGGGGACCAGCCTTGTGGGTCCGGAAGGGGGGGAAGGGGCTTCAGAGATTGTAAGAGAGCATCGCGTCGGGTGCATTTGCCGCGAGGCCCGGGTCTGTTCTCAACGTGACTGGAAGGGCCTGGGTAATGGCCTCAAAAACTCTCGACCTTGGAGATCCTCCCAGAAGCAATAAAACATCTATCACAATTAGTTGGGTGTCTATGGAAAATATTTCGGCTGCGCTCTCAAAAGTCCATATTTTTTAGGTTTATACTTATTTTTATAAACAGGAAGTTTCAGGAGGAATCTGCAGTATTTCAGGAGGTGTTAGGGGAGACAATTATAGGCATTTTTTGTCCATGAAAATGTGGTCGCAACCTCTAAGTGACTGAGCTATGGTAACGCAAACATTTTTTTGAATGCACCATGCAGTTATCATGAAGACGGTTTTTCTTGGCTATCCTGCCTTTTCCACATTTTATTAAATACTCTGTATTTGTCAGCACATTCAAGAGTGACATTAAATGGTTAAGCTTGGACGAATATGTGTGGCTATAATTGTCTGAAAAAATATCAAAATGGGTGAGATTGCACTGTACTATAGTTGATACCAGTTCGTAGCTCTCGTTTCATTAAGCTCAGAGATTATTGCATAAAGTGCATTAAAAATGTTTGCATTGCCATAGCCCAGTAACTAAGGGGTTGTGACCCCATGTTTATGGAGGAAAAGAGCTTAAAATTGTCTCCTCTATCACCTCCCGAAGTGTAGCAGATTCCTCCTGAAACTCCGTGTATGATTAAAGATGCATATCTCCCATCCGAATGGTATTTTTTTCATCCACACCGACGTACCACCCCGCAAGCCGCCTCAATAGGGTTGTGGCGGAGGTGTAAGGACTGCATCCTTTAGAAAAAAGAATAAAATGAAAAAAGTAAAGAATGAAGTATACGTCCACTTGAGTTAATTCACGTATAACTAGTTTCGACGCATTCCTGCGTCATCTTCGGGTACTCAGTACCTTTAGGAGTACCCGAAGGTGACGCATAAATACGTTGACATTAATTGTAGGTGAATAAACTCAAGTGGACATATATTAAATCGTTATATTCCACAACATCTCTCCTCACACCGCTGATCAAAAAAATTAAAAGCGCGTACTGAGTTCCACTTGGCATTTATTAAGGTCCTTCATTGATCTGGGGAAAACCAATTCCTATATCAGTCCGTTCGGCGAAATATCTCTCTTAATCTATAACAGATAGTCGGGCCTATAACAGGGTGAGATTCCGCGATTATTCTCTCCGTGTCACACTGAAAGATATGTATTCTTAATTGCTCAAGCAATCTAAGCCTTGTACGTAGCCCCTCGCCTCTTTCGTGACGTTTTATTGTCTACATATTACCCTGCAAGCGACCGACTGAGGTAGGTATTTGGCGGGGGGTGATCCATTACCAACACACACCATAGGATTAAAACTTACTTCCACCAGCATGCACCACGCAAAATGTACGCATATAAAACATAAGCTATGGGATAAATCTATAACCTACTTATGGAAGCTATATGACTATGATGCTAGAACATGCAAGATAGGCTGTTATAAATACTATGGAAATTCAGAAACGTGTATTAAGGAATATATTAGTTAGTAAGCTAATATGCCAGTCAACTCATTTCTAAGTCCTAACGCTGTCATTATAGTCTTTTATCGATCGCAGAAAAAAACGAAATTCTAAATCCATCTGTTCTACAGCCTCTCTCTTATTTTATTTTTATAATTACCTTCATACTTACGCTGTCACCTTGAAATTTTCTGGTTACTTTGATATGGCTGTATTAAACATTTGCCTGTGTTTATAGAATTTAAAAATTAACCTCAGTATAACATCAGCAACATAAAATTTTTGAATTCGAGGTGCAGCCGATATTTGTCAGGGGTTTCATCTAGGTATGTACCCTGGACATTTAAATTTGATTAGATAAGTTTCAATGAGTAATGCTTAGCGAAAAAAGGCAGAATACACTCGATAAACGATTAATCTTATTTACTTGTGGCATCTACATAATACCCTTCCTCTGGGCTGTTTGGTGCAGAATGGGCATGTCTTCTCTCTATGAACTTAGCTACTGCTAGTACTAAGTAAATGTGCTACCATTGTGACAGGCTTTCACACAATGGGGTTAGCTGACGACCAGAATCCATAATTTACTTCGCTAAACCAGTAATTAATGTTTAGATACAGAACTGTGTTTCACAATCGAAGGCCATGTACGAAAAGGTAAGTAATTCTACATCTACATAATACCCTGCGAGCCACCTCTAGGGTGTTTGGCAAGGGGTGACCAAATACCAACATGTAGCATGCAAGAGGACCGCCACATGCACACCGCACGGTCATAGAAATATTACGCACACTAGAAAAATATACATGCTTATTCATTTAAAAAATTGCTAATGGTTAGTAATTCCTAGAGCAAATACATGCAACGCTAGAACTATGAAAAAACATCAATGAGTGATCCTAGCGAGCGACGCCATTAATCCTATCAATTGAGACAACGTTGCTATACTTAATAGTACGTGGGAAGAATGACATTTTAAATCTCTCTGTTTTGCAGTCTATTTCTTTTATTTTATTCTCATGATCGCGTCTACTATAGTACGATGGTAAACGAAGGATATGATTCACGTCGTCTGAGAAAATATCTTCTTCGAGTTTCCTATGTAAGTTAAGCCTATACTTCGTTCTACGCTCCTGTAAAGATTCCCATCCTAACTCGTGTACCATACTTGAAACGCTGCACTTTTGTCGTAACAACTCATCGTACTTGCGTGCGTGCGTGATTTTGTCGTACTTGCGTGTGAATGGTCAGAGTATTTAAAATACGCATGCACAGGATATTTTCAGTGACTACTCATAATTCCTCTAATGTATACCCGGTGTAAAATACTTGCATTTCTCATACCTTTTATAAATGATGAATTGACACATGATTTCTCGTAAGATTGATAATGCATAGAAACACCCTAGAGGTGGCTGGTAGGGTATTTTGTAGATGCAGATACTGCAAGTAAAGGGAACGATCATGATCACGAACTGCAAATCCGATGATCGATCTAATATATATTTCTCAAGTAGCCAGTGCTACAACGCATACTTATGCACCGATGAAGCAAGACCTCCGTCTCGATAAGTTTGACGTCACGCCCTCTAGCCACCTGACGAGTTGTTGTTTACTATTCATCCGTTGCCGACTAGATGAGGAGTAAATGAATTAAGTATATTTCATGATCATATTATGTAAACGTGGATAGAGATAAAAAATACATCTGAAGTCCTCTTGAAAACTATTGCCATTTATAGACTTTAAAAAAATATGACTAGCAGACTTGTTTAAAGGATGCATGCATCAACACAAACAATTAATATATTTATGTAATACGAATTTTACGGAACAATTGCATTGTTTTGTCGCCATTAATTGTACATACTTTGACTACATTATATTTTGGAATCATGTTTTTCATTCCTAGCGCGAAAATACCTAATTTTAACGATTTCAGTTCGATATGTGCGCACAACGATCATATGGTGCACGATTCATGCATAATGATTTATGTTGAATCCGATTGTTATACGATAGAGTCAGTGCATTCACTTCGAATCTTGAGATTCCGGTTCAAGACCCGGCAGTGCTAAAGATTATATCATCTGATTCACTGAATAATCAGTTCTGAAAAATAATGAGACTAGCTTGTAGCATGTAGCGATATATAGCTTGGGCCTTAGGAGCTGTGCGGGTTATACAACAGTACACCAGTGGTGGCATGACAGAATTAGCAGTGCCGGAACGCTCATTCCTTAACTTTTTTTACCAGTGAAATATTTCTCTGTGTTTTTTTTATTACAAGTTACGTCTGCATATTTTTCATGTATATGCTTTTGTTTAATTAATATTAAACAATTTGTTTTGGTGACGAGTTTCTATATTAGAAATTTTGAGGCACCTAAATTGATAAAAGTGTTATTTGACTATTAAATCTTTTCTTAACCATTGCCGGAACGGCGTTCCGGCGTATGGCCACCGCTGCAGTACACGTTGCCAGATAACTTTGCTTCGTTGTAAAACAATTACCTTTGTTTAGGCTTTAATAATTGATATAGTTTGCGGTTAAAAGGAAATTTCAAACCTATATGTTTTTACATCTATTTCTCGACATTCGTAGTGAGCGTAGAACTACTTATTACGTTTAGCCATCGTAGATATGCCTTTCATGCTTTTGTATTGTCGCCGCTATATTTACCTAGCTATTATACGTCATAAGTTACAACCTAAAAAAACGTGAGCCCATAAACCTATCGTTGCTGCTCTCCCGTGCATCTAACTTACCTTAGGAGGACCCAAATACTGAACTAAACTGAAGTGGGAATAAATTTTAGGAGTGTTCATTTGGAGGGGGTGCACCGAAGAGTTGCTCCCAAATATTGAGGGGGGGTGTTAAAATTCCCCTTGAACTCCCTTCCCCCTGCTCTCTGAGGCCTTGCCTAATGCGATTGCTCCACGTGAAAGTGACGGAAAACGCGAGGTCATGTAAAATCCGAACTTTTCAGTCCCGAATCCATCTTTCCATGTGAAATCCGCGTGAGAAGTTCTGTTTTCATAAATAATTATTATATTTCAAATAAAAAAATAATTCCAGTTTCTAGATATCACACTACTTCAGGGTTATTCTTTATTCTTGCCTTGTTATCTTCTTAATGCTTGCTGATGTTTTATATGTATTTTCCAATTAATAAATGAGCGAATTAGCATTTAAGTACCTTGAATAGTTATGATAACACCATGGGGTATCGTTGCACTTTTATACACCGAACAGGGAATGGATTTTGTCTGATTCAAATTCGATAAATAGGTAACCACCGTTTAGGTCATACATAACATGATTAAAAAGTATATCCCAACTTCATCACGCGTTGATCGTAGCTAGGGGAGTTTAATGGCATATTCCCCCAATATAATATGAAATATAAATGTGGTTCCAGCATTAATTTTTAGTTGAAAGATTATAAATATCGCATCCGGTGCAAAGGTAATGGCTGTATAGCTAACTCTTAGCAACGAAAAACGGAATAAATGGTTATATGTATCTAGTGTCAGTACATCCTTACTCCACTGCGGCATACTATCCGTAGCATCACCAATGCCGACAGGAGAGGGATGAGAACAATGACACTTGTATGGGAGATTCCCGGGGTCGCTAAGATAAGTACAATAAGTCAATGAGTGATCACTACGCTATCAACTGCTACTCTATGCTTTTTTCGTAAAATGGATCTCACTGAGTAATGCGATCATGCTTTCCAGCCTTCAAAATTTTTATTTTAAGTAAAGCGATCTGGCTGCTGTGAACTCTTTACAAGACCACAAGTTTAAAAGGGCCAAGTTGTACATACAAATAAAAGTAAATATCATTATCATGATCGCGAATGATAACACCCTAAAAAAATATTTTCGTGGATTGCTCTAAAGGCTAGGAATTCCCTCTTAACTGTTAGAATTGTTAACCCTGCAGACCCCTTGTAAGAAGTTATGTATTTCAAGTAATCGCACCCACTCGCAAAGTTGGCCACATTGTGAGGCATGATGACCAGATGAAGACAATCGTAGAAGGACAGTTGTAAGGGAAAAAGGGCAGGGGACGGCCCCGAATGAGTTTCATAAGTTATAAAGGATGTAAAATATAAGAAACACGTTTCCATGAAAAGGCTAGCGGATAGGAGAGTGGAATGGAAAGCTGCGTCAAACCAATGTTAAGATGTTGACTGATAATGACGAAAAAAACATTTAAAAATTGTTGAGAAAAAGGAAGAAAATATTAAGGCCGCTGTAACTGCAGGGTTGTGGACATCATGAATTGAAACGGTGTCCTCTATTTTTTTAAGTCTAGCGTGAAAGTGTTGAGCGCTCAAGGACGAACTTTCACTGTAATATAAGATCTTTTTCATGCAGTATTATTTTCTTGATACCTGGTCCGAAGAGCATATAATATAACATCAGTTTTTTCTTAAATCAGCGAAGAAAGATTTGCTTTACGTGAACTATTGTTATCTCATTCCGAAATGGCATTATGATCCGGAACATTAGGAAACTTAGATATTTTGTATTTTCTTCCAACCCACACAGGCGTCTTCGGCAAATCGTTGTGGATTTTACTGAGGTTGCCTCCGTGTTATTCCCGTGTCTGCTATATAATATTGTTAAAGGTTATTCTGAGGAATTTTATTCACTCAATATAGCGTATCATATATTTTATAAGGATCCAAAGGCGGCAATCGTTGACGAATCAACCAAATTTTGCGAGTGGGTGTGGGTACTTGAAATACATAACTTTTTACAAGGGGTCTGCAGGGTTAACAGTTCTTAAAGTTGAGAGGGAATACCTAACCTTTAGAGCAATCCCCGAAAATATTTTTTTGGAGTGTTATCAATCGCGATCATGATAATGATATTTACTTTTATTGCATGTACAACTTGGTCCTTTTAAGTCATAAGGCTTGTCAGAAGGTTCCATTTATACTACACTGTGGCATATTGCAAGTATAAAATTTATATTACATTTAAAGTTTCAGTTTCGTTAACAAATTCAACAAAAATAACATGACGCTAACATTTTAAGGAGCATTGAAATCAAAATAGGAGAATTTAATATTAATAATAAACGTCAGGTACTTAAGGTATTACAAGTTCACAGTTTCGCTAATTTACCATTGAAAATAAAACATTCGAAAATTCACATTTTTACAGGTTTTCAGGATCAAAGATGAATCAAAAGTCATCAATTCTCGTAGTTAACTTTGCCGTGGCCCTGAAAAAATTGTCCTCCTTTTGCCGGAGGAAGAGGGTGGGGAAGGGACGGTGGTGGTTGTCTCCTCTTCACCCTTCAACCTGTCCTTGATTTCAATTGATAAAACGTTTACCCTCGGTTACTTGTAATTGTTGATGCTGCGGTATGTTTGCCGTGGGGTGTATTACATCGGGAATACTATAATGTGATATTGCAGTACTCAACGTCTCGATCTCATGCGAATAGATAAATTAATTGAGCTGGTGATTGGCTTCAATTAATTATTACTATTATATAGTCGAATTGCAATGATATTAGTAAATAAAGTCTCCGTCATAGTTTTTATCGATTGACCTAAACAGCCATCAAAGGGGAGGAGTCCATTTTAACCTCTCAGAAGTTAGGCAAAGATCAAGCTTATTTCGTAGAATGTATTCGCAAATTTAATTGGAAGCTTTCGAAATGTGGTGCTACCGAAGAATGATGAAGATAAAATGGAAAGAACGAGTAAGTAATGAGGAAGTGCTAAGAAGATTGCGAGAAAAGAGAAGTCTTCTATAAACTTTAATGAGAAGACGGTACAACTTAGTTGGCAACATATTGAGGCATGATGGCCCAATGAGAACAATCGAAGTATCGTATTATTATTTATTAGTATGCGTAACGTTTTTGGACCGTGTGGTGTGCATGTGGGAGTCCAATTGCATGCTGCATGCTGGTGATTGATCATCCCCTGCCAAACACCCTAGAGGTGGCTCGCAGGGTATTATGTAGATGTAGATGAAGGACTGGTGGAAGGATAGAAGGGTAAGGGACTTCCCCGAATGAGTTACATGGGGCAGATTATGATGGATTTATAAGAGAAGATATACGGCACTACGAAAAGGATAGCGGATAGGAGAGAGGAATGGAGACCTGCGTCAAACCAATCTTAGGATTTCTTGTATGATATGCGGCGTGATGTGGTGGAAGTTCTTGATAACAGTTAAATGAGACATTGCAATATGTTCACAGGATTTATTCAGAAGAGCACAAGATAATGTTGTAGTAACAACGAAACGAATAAATCTTTTGTAAGTATTGCAATGTCTCATTTACCTAACGATCTTAGCATTGTTAACTTATTATGATGATATTCATTACTGACATCCGCTCAACATTTAATTCGTCGATGCAATTTAGCCCACGGAAGGTGTATGGAATCGATTATTAGTGAATCAAAATCCGAAAACGTTTTCCGGATCCATTTCGCAGAGGATATACATTCACGTGGCAGCGATGAAGACGAAATCTGGGGGTCAGCCGCTGTTTATTGTTAGCGCGGCCTTGCAAAAGACAAACAAAAATGGCACTCCCGCTTTCCCATTGCGTCCGATCGCCCGCTGGTCACGGCGATGTCGCTGGTGTCGGCTCGAAGGAATCTCTATGCATCCTTGGGAGAACACTCACTCGCTTTCGAGAATCGAGGTCACATTGGAGAATTGCACTGGGGGAAGGAAGGAGGGGGCAGGAGGGGGTCTCGACAAGGTGGACGACGAAGCTGTTGCTTTGCTTTCTACTCGATCGGGGGCCTTCCTTCGTCCTCGCGGAGCGCGGCAGCGGTGCGGCGATCGCGCGAACCATAAAACCTTCCTCCTTTTTTTTGCCGTGGCTTCTGCACGGGGAAAATCAAAAAATGTGTGACGCACTTGCGGCAGGGAAGCCCCCCGGATATCCTCTCTTCGGGTCGTCATATTCTTGGGAGATCGCGTTCATATTATCAGTGGTTGATCGGTTATTCAGCATAACTTCCGAAAAGCGACCGCCGTGCGTCATGTACGATTTAGAGTCGGTGCATCTACTGCACAATGTACTGCGGTTTGGGCGTAAAATGACGGTTGTGGATATATTCTCGCACTCGAAATCGCGTAGTATTTACAGGAAGTTATGTTTTCGTGACTTGAGGTTACCTTATTAAATACTTCACTCACTCAGTGATTCAACCCGAAGATTAGTTTGGTTAGGTGAGGGTAGATTTCACCCCGGACTAGGCAATAGGTAAGAATATCACTCATTCAGGGTAGGGGTACCGTTAATTTCTCTTGGGCACCTCGCACTTGGAGTATTTTTTATTTGAGGTGTCTTCACCCAGGATTTGAACACGGGACCCCTCGATCAGCAGCCAAGCGCTGTACCCACTAGTCTACCACACTCACCCAAAAAATTATTCATGAGAAAATGAATGATAAAAATAACGAGGGCATAAAAAGTTGACAGCTTTAAATATGGGAATAGACTTCAATCAAAAGAATCCCGATGCACCTCCTAATTTATACTTGAATCATCACGAAAAAATTTCAGCCTTCGCCCCCTCCAAAGCTTGTATTCCGTCCGTCGTATGGGACGTTAAGTCGTGCTGACTCGATCTTTCGGGTCTCCTACCGTGTAGCTGTTCATCAGTTGACGACAGTTTCGTGAGCACAGCTTCCCGCGTTTCCTGGTCTAAGACAAGCGTGCAGAATCACTTTGCTGTCCATATTCAGCGAAACTGTCGTCAACAGATAAATAGCCACGCGGGAGGAAGCCCGGAAGATTGAGTTAGCATTCGACCGCCGTGCATTTCTTTACTCTCACATTTAACCGTAGTCCCTTGAGCGCATTATATTAAGGACAAGCTAATTCCGACGCTGGGTTTCTCTCCACCCTTCCATCCATGCCCTTCTCTATGGCGTCAAAAACTGCTACGGGCGTACAGGCAGTGTTATCCAGATGTTAAGCGAATTATGCTTGGAGCCGTTGGAGACTCAGAGGCTGCGTGCTAGGCTAGATTGCTTGAACAATTGAGAATGGATATCTTCAAGAGCGACACAGAGAACATAATAGCCACACTATATTTCCAGGTCCGATAGAAGCTATACATTAAAAGAGATGTTTTGCCGAACGGATAGATATGGGAATTCGTTTTTTCCCCCGAACCATAAAGGACTTTAATAAACGCTAGTCCCAACCTCGTTAGAGCACTTCATATTTTTTTAGCTGTAAACGGCTGGTTTCCTAACTCTTCCCAACTCACAACGAATGTATATTCAGGCGCCTTGCGAGGTAACGCGTATATTTAGAAAAACGAAACTAACCTCGGTTAAGTTGCTGGGGAGAAGGCATGGCATGCTTCAAGGGAAAGCATAAGTCCCTTGTTGCGTTATCCAATATGATCGTTTCTACGACATAGAAAACTGGTACAACTAAAATTTGGGGACCCATTGTGAAGCGGGTTTTAGTACGTACCGCCTCCCCCTTTAGCCCTTTCTCCACGTCCCTACCCCGAAAGCCTCTTGCACGGTGTGTGGCAAGGGGTGAGTTCCCACCAACATGCTCTACATTCTTATGCAAAGCATTAATCAACCTCGTACACGTGCATACGACTGGTGTGTTTCCACGACCTCTGCGTCGCTCCATGTACCGCATAGACCTATAGAACTAAGATACTGCTAGTCAGAGAAAAGATAATTATTGCAGATAAGTTAATCAAGGTTACTGTAGTAAAGATTGTTATCAAGGATAGTATCTTTTCAAGGTTAAATTGGAAAATAATTCCATCAAAATTTCCTGACGCGAACAGCAACTCATTTATCTACTTACCAACTTTATGCATAGGAAGTTGGGCATCGAAAAGTCTACTTCTACATAAAACCATGCGAGACACCTCTGAGGTATTTGGCAGGTGATGACCTATCGCCAGCATGCAATACAGGGCCGTAGCTAAGGGGGTGTCAGGTCGGGCACCAGTCGACCTGAAAGAATTTTCTCATGGACAACTTGAACCGCAATCATTTAGCAATTGTACTCATAAAACCCCGTAATCAGTAACGTATACTTGTTTCCCTACCTGATAATCTGTCTGTCCCCTTTGACCGATAATTAATCGTGGCTACGACCCTGATGCAATGGTATCCCCACATGCACACCACACAGTAAAAAAACACACGCAATAACAAAAAATACCTGCACATTCATGCTGATGGTGTGAGCTTGCATTCTTCCTCTCAGTAAGCGTGCATCGCTACATGCAACCTGAGACCACAACACAAATACACTCGCACAGAAAGCCGAAAATTGCCAACCCAAGTTTCGAATTTCAATGTTTGTGTTAATCTACCTTCTAATCATGCAAATCTATTCGTGGAATTGCCGAAGGAAATTTAGGCTTTCCATTTTAGTGGTAATCTGCCTTCTAATTGCCGATTTTGCTTTTTATTACGATTGAGAAGCAATGACTTGGTAATGTGTAATTAATTTATGACAAAATAAACTTTTTATAGCTTGTTTCTTGTTAAAAATGATTTCCTTTCCATGAAAATTCGTACAGATGTATTTCCCCATGGGACCAAAGCGGTTTGGTTTGGAGGACCACGTATTTCTTTCTTAGCTCGTTTTGTTCTTGGAAAATGTTGTTCACTCACAAAGAGGTTGTTTGTTTATTCAGGGAGATTTCCGAGGAATGAACTCACTTGCGTCATTTCGGACTGTTAAGTCGAATATTTCAGGAAGGATCGTTTTGTTCGTGGATGATGAGTCGAGGGAAGCCCCACATATGGATTTAGGTCTTCCTTAAACCACTTGATTTTCCGCGAAATTCACTTTTGGTGTGCCAACTCAGCAGTTAATTCATGTTCGCTTAGGTGTATCACATCGTTTATTAGGAGGAAAAAAGTATTCCATATTTAAAGTGCAAAATAAATCACTTTGTAATGTTCCACAAAAACTGATTGTAAGTGATTTATTTCACATTTTAGATATGTGGTTCCATCAAGGGAAGATTCATTATTATTATTGTAAAATTATTCTACAATCTAGGTAAGTTTGCATGGAGTAATGAAGAAGTATTCTGTCAGCCTCCCCTTCCTTGGTGTACTACTCTCTTCACTTCTCAAAAAGCCCTACTCCCTTTCATTCTATCTAAAATCCTATTCTTTTCCTTCCTCTCCCTCGTTTACCTAACATTCTACCCTCTAAAACTGTTTTCAACATAGCATCCCCGCTAAATAACCCTCCATCCTTACCTTCTGTCTTCTCCGTACCTCATCTAAAAGCTACCTCTTCTCACCCACCATGCCCTGAACCATGTCGTTCCTCCTCCTTTCCGTCCACTTCACCTTCTCCATTCTTCGCCACACCCACATCTCGAACGCCTCCAGTCTTCTCTCGTCTTCGTTCCTAATCATCCATGTTTCCGCTCCATAAAGCGCTACACTCCAGATCAGACTCTTCAATTGCCTTTTCTTTATACTCTCGCATAAAAAACCTCTTATAAACTTCCTTTTCATGAATACCTTCTTTGCTAACGCAACTATCGTTTGCGTATTTTTTAATTTTCTAGCGGATTAGATGTTTCATCACAAACAGGTCTCTCTACGTCCAAAAAGATTTTAAAAAATTGCATCAAATATAGGATTAGAAAACAACGAAAAAAAACCCTAAGCCTTCCTTTGCGTCTCTTGATAAATATTAAAATTTGAACTTGAATGCAAGTGAAGTGTGGTGTTGGTCATTTGCTGACGACACTGTGACTCAGAAGGAGGGACAGATAAGACCGTCGGCGAGGTTGGACTTTAAACCCCCCGATGGCCAAGCTGTATCCGTAACGACTCTACGAGGGACAGGATTGAACTCGCCGGGTAAAAGCTCAAGTTCTTCCGCGACTCAAGGAACTAACGAGAAATAAGTATGTAACTATCCACGCATAGTGTATTAATAGTTTACTTACGATTAAATTGGCTCCAATAATTGTTAACGAATTCTTTCTTTGGCTATAACGATTTAATTTTAAAAACTAATTTTCTTTCTAGTATTTAGCACCAAACATCTATCAGTTTTAAATTTCAGAAAAATCTCTTAACGAATCTCCCTCTTTTCAAACTCTCCCTGTAGGAGTATGATCTTTCTCATAGTCATTATCTTCTCAAATTTAGAAAAATTTGTCGAGGGAATGGGGGGATTAAATTACTTACTGTAGGTCATTAAATGTTCAATAATAAAAATAGTATTTTTAAGTATTTTTCCCCCTTTAGACATTCCAATTCAATATGAGGCCCTCAATCAATCTCTTCATTATATAATATACAGCAGGTTTTAAAGCAGCGCAGGCTAGGACAAAACCTGGAAGTTATTTTAAAACAATTTCATGAAGTTTAAGGCAGTATATATGAATAGCAATTATAGCGAGAGGAAATATGGACCTAGCCATTTAAAACAGCGAGTCTCATTCTTTTCCCTATGGGAAATTATTTTTACAGTAGATCAATATGAACGGAATGGAGGTATATGAGTGCAATCATCGGTCTACGTGAATATGCTTTTGAAGTTTGCTCCAGCAACAGTGAGCTTCATTCTTTTCCCTTTGCGAAATTGTTTTTGCAGTAGATCAATATGAAACGAATGGAGAAATATGAGCAAAATTGTCTGTCTACGCGAAAATGTTTTTGAAATTTGCACCAGCGTGCTGCAAGTGGCATGCCTTAGCCAGAGACCGATCTTTTCCCGCACATCCGAGTAGAAACCTGCCAGGCCCAGTGAGAAAAGAGAAAGTTCTTCGCGGCACGTCCATGGTTTTCATTGAAACTCGAGGGGAAACCTAGTTGTGGAAAGAAAAACGCATTTTGTGATCCAGCTGAGAAGCCGTAATAGAATCGATCGACATTGCCGCGGATGTCTCTCCAAGAATATTGATTTAATATCAATGTACTAGTTCCTACTATTGGCTGGCTCAACGGAGGTTCATTATGCTCATTCACCATTGGTAACAAATGTATTACTGGGTGGAGACCTGCAAAATGCGGGTTTATTTTTCACCGGAAAGTGATGTTATTTCCCTGGAAAGTGGGGTTATCCCAAGGTGAAAGTGGTGTCATTTTCAAAATAGTTCTTAACGAAAATAGAAAAAGAAATTGTGGTCCGAGGCTTCTCTTCAGCTTTCTTCATGTGTTATTCGCTTTATACGAAGAAGAATATTTCTGCATAAGTTGGGTTAGGATGTTTTTGTATCACGTTCATGACTTTACCTTAGTTTATTATCATTTGTTTCTGCGCATCATGGGCGGATTCAGTATCAAATTTAGGTCATGACCTGGGTCCGGGGAGTATGGAATACCCCCAGAAGACATTGGCGCTCGGTCGTGTAAAATTTTTTAAAATGCCCATTTTTACGCATTTTGGAGCCTTAAATTTCATTTTACTTCATAACAACAATTGGAATCGAACACTTTTAGAAATGCTAATATGCAAATACTATAGATAGAAATATAAATACAAAAACTATTACAATTGTAAAAATAGAGGGGGTCATGACCTCCGTGTCCCCCACTAAATCTGCTCCTGCCACGTATGCGGTGTGGTTGGAAGTCATAGTGACAGAAAACTACGCAAATGAAAACAATCAATAGATACACAGTTCATATGAATTCGTGTGTTCTTTATATTTAAATCCGGGAGTACCATTGTGGCCACGTAGTCTTCTCGCTGCTTCGTTTTACTATCTGCGAAACGATTATAATTATACTATTAGTGAGAGCTTAGGGCATCCACAGCCCGACAAGGTATTGCCGTGCAAAAAAGCCGAAATCGGCATGATATTTTAACTTATCAACCCTAAAAAATCCTAAATTTTTCACAACAGAAATGACGTGAAAACACTGTTTAGCGGACTGCCTTTTATTAATACCAGTTAACTATATTTTACGGACGCCTACACACTACGGAAGATCAGATCATATAAATAAAATAAGAGAGATAGATTGTAGAACAGACAGGTTCAGAATGTCTTTTTTTCCGCATTCAATAAGAGATTATAACGACAGCGATAGAACTCATAAAGAGATTGCATGACTCGTAGTGTAGCCTACTAACATATGCAAAACTTAATGCATGTTTCATAATTTTATTATTATTTCTAACAGCATATGGTAGTATAATTTGTTAGTATGCGTGAAGTTTTTTGGACTGTGTGATGTGCATGTGGGAGTCCAATTGCATGCTGCATGCTGGCGATTGATCACCCCCTGCCAAACACCCTAGAGGTGGCTCGCAGGGTATTATGTAGATGTAGAATACATGGTGATGACCTTAAACGGTGATCACTAGAGAAGGAAATTTATCATAAAAAGATGGCATACTTGGCTTGAATGTCAGTTTTGGTCACAAGGAATCTTACGTTTCTAAAAATGTAAGCGCCTGCACATAGCGAATGTTTATTCTTTCATCCATCAAGCTTAGGAAATTTAAACCCAAATATCTGTATTACTGGAAAGCAAGTAACCACGGAAACCTCAGCAACGATCCCAATGATTTTTTAATGTGCGTTTTTATTCAAGTTGTTGATTTTCTTCATGTCTTGAAGTATTTCAAAGCAATATTTCAGGACTGTTGGATAATTTATAATACCGAATATTTATGATTTGATAACTTACTAGCTGTATTGCATTTTTCCTGTTGTACATGCTACAGTTATATGCCTTAGCACCTAAAAATTACGCTCAGACGTCAAAATTTTGATAAATTAACAGTTGGCCATAAAACATCTTTGATTAATTAATATTAACCGATTTCCATTACATTTCGACGAATCCAGTTTAATTTATTATTCATCCTGTTCAAAACATGCTCATTGATATTTTTTTCTTAATTCGATTTCAAATTTATTAGCTCGTTGACTTAAACGGGTTGGGAACCACTTTTGTTTGGCGACAGACTGTGACAATATGTGAAAATGCATAAATGCGAGCTAGAAAAAAATAGCTCCCTTTTTGTCTTAGGGGAACTTAGAGTCCGCAAATGATTCATTCAATCTTGTAATGAATTGGTCGAGTTATACAGCCTTTATATTAAGGGAATGCTAAAGTTATTGTTAGGGATCACTGCTGGTGGATTTAATCTTCTGTTTATATTCTATTACTTCAGTTAAATATAAAAAAATACATCGAGCACGTTGGCCAATTAGAGAAAGGCTCTCCACTTTCAAAGATCCTCTATGACGGCATTTTGACGTCACATCCTCCGAAATATCCAAATAGTACTCCTAAAACTGAGATTTTAGGAGGCTGTGACGTCACTTCCGCGGCAGCTTCTCGGTTCTAATGTGTTTATTCATGCGTGAATAAGACCTCTACTGGTTTCGGATTGAATGTCTGATTTTATTCATGTGAACTAGCTTGCAGAATTAACATAGGGGCGTTCTTATTATTTCAACGCCCTCGTGGATGCTATTGGCCTCATGTTTAGGGATTCACCTGGCTACGAGATAATCCATGTGTCAAGTTATGCGTGCCATCGATACCTCGATTCGGATTTATTTAAATACGCTTCCACGCATTTCCATGCTTCCACATTGAATTTACGTACTTTGTTTCAAAAATGAAGAAATCCTCAGAATAAACCTTGAAACTGCCTCCTCGAATTCACTCGAAACTTTTTCGAGATATCAAGCCTTTTTTAGGTCAACGCTGTGATAGTGTTTCTCTTTCCAGTGACTTCCCTCTGCATTGGTGAACGGGAGAACGCCACTTTACACGAAACACTGATATGTAAACCATGTTGAACGCAGAAATTTGGACACTCTGAGCAAGTGCGGATTTAGGGGTGGGAAAAATATTTATTAAAGTAATATAAATAATTAAATAGTTGTTGTATCCTTGTAAAAGAGTAAAGGCAATTCATATGCAAATGCATGGCTACAAATCCCAAACGTGGGAGACGTTGGAGTTGTATTTATCGTAGAGCGTAGCACTCCCTACTGTAAAAACGCCCCTCTCTCTTGGGTAGTGGTCCATACTCCCCGGTCCCAGGTCATGCACCCCTAAATTTGATGCTGAATCAGTCCCTGACTCTAAGTTCCCCTAAGACAGAAAATAAGCTATTGTTTTGGCTCGCATTTATATATTTTCTCATATTGTCAGTTTGTCGATGTGCAAAAGTGGTTTCCAACCAATTTTAGTCAACGAGCCAATCAGTTTGGCATTGAAACTAGTACCTATGGATCTTTTCCCCTTACCGAATTGCCCCCATCAGTTTTAACCGATCTTCCACCGTTGTAATATTATTTAATTGAATGATAATTCATTAAACATTTTTTTGTAATCCTTAGAAGGATTTCTTGAGACTGAAATGTACCTTATAATACTCAAGGTCCAAATATAATAATTTTTTATACGCCATAGCATTCAGGGGATTGACGATTTAAAGGCATTGAATTTCAAAATTGGGCAGCAGTAAAATTTATGCCTAATTATGTAATTAAAATGTTAATTTTTACAAGATTTCAATTTTAATTTTTGATCGAATAGGTACATCGTTCTTAATATGATAAAATTAACTTCTGCTTAACTTAACGGAAATAACTTTAAATTCACTTTATCTATTGATATTTTCGCAACATCATCTTGTCTTAACTTAAGAATATTGTTTGTCAAGTTAATAAGAATTTTGCAATGGTAAATATTGGTGAAAATATAAATTAAGTTGAAGTTGTAGCTTGTATTAATATAAATCATCGTTAAGACAAACTTTATTTAGAGTAACTTTTTTGGTAAAACTTGCCAATTTTAATTTAAATTAGATAGTTTGCCTATGGGCAAATTCCCAAGCCATTGAACTGAGCAACGAGTAATAACCACTTTTCTACACGCTGAAATTTTTATTGCATCTCAGTAACTAATTAAATGCAACAGATTATGCAGTTAAATTCTACGTCCACAACCACTTTTAGAATTTGCTTGCATCGTAGTCAATCTCTACCCTTGCACACTATCGATATTTTAGTTGTCGGTCAATTTACTCAGTGTGTGACACACAAATCATATATTTAAGTTAACTCTATATTTCCGAGATATAGGTCTGGTATTTAGGCTCCTTTTGAGGGAGGATTATCATTGAGTTCTCGTATTCATAATACGATCATATTGCAGCGATAGCTAGGAGCCACGAGTCTGGTGTAATTTTAAATTTGAGAAACACTGTCTAATAAGTTAAATTAGTCTTTTGAGTAAAATTCGAAATGAATTACATTTTTTCACTCACTCAGTGGGTGAACCCGAAGGTTAGATCGATTAGGTGAAGGCAGAGTTCATCCCAGACGTAGAGTCAGGGCCGGATTCAGATGAAAAGAGGCTCTAGGCTATTCCAATTATGAGACCATTTCAACTCTCATTTTTACGTTTGTAAATTACATGAGATATAATAAAATGCATCATTGCTGTGATATACATCAATATTTTTTGATGAAAGGTGTTGCGATTGGTACTAAAATTTACGAAAAATATTTATTATACATTACAGAAGAATGATGAAAATCAAATGTTAGTTAGTTAGTATCAAATGTTAATGTTAGTTAGTGACCGAGTTAGTAGCGAGGAAGTCCTAAGAAGACTAGCAGAGAAGAGAAGCCTCATGAAAACCTTAATAAGGAGACGGAACAACCTTATGGGCCACATCTTGACACATGTTAGCCTGATGAAGACAATCGTCGGAGGACAAGTGGAAGGCAAGAATGGAAAAGGAAGACCTCGAACAAAATATATGGAACAAGTAAAGAAGGATGTGAAAGAGAAGAAATACGTAGGTGTGAAAAGATTAGCTGATAGGAGAATTGAGTGGAGAGCTGCGTCAAACCAATCCTTGGATTGTTGACCATTGATGATGATATATTTCACTTTGCTAACAAATTTAATGCAGTCCTCACTTGATCTTGAGGCCCTAAGCTGAAGGTTAGTTAGCCTATAGGAAAATCCGGCCCTACTTAGACCTCAACCACAGGCGTTTGAATATCACACATTCAGGGTAGGAGGGCCAATTCCTTTCCCTAGGACACCTCGCACTTCGAGGTTTTCATTTGGGCGAGTACGAAGGCTTCACCCGGGATTTGAACGCGGAACCCTTCGATCAGCAACCAAGAGCTCAACCCACTAAGCCACCTCGCTCGCCAATCAATTTTGTTCTGAAATTAAAAAGTATTTTTTTTCTCTAATTACTTTGACATACAATATTTGCGTAGCAATTAAGGAAACTGGCATAAGGATGTGCACAAATTTTATTTTCAGTTTCTGTCGCGATCGACAAAGGGTCCGATCAGTATTTAGGAGAGTTCGCTTGCGAATTATTAAAACAAATTAAATCCTGATCCAGTGATTTTAAAAGGCCCTTCAATTTTAAAAAAAATCATGTCATTTATTGAAAGAACGACTCCCTTCTCATGCCTGAACATAAAATAACTCGGCTTTGATCAAAACTGTTAAGGCTTGTTTACACGATATGTTAACACGTACGAGTTAATATCTGTTCGCGTGAATGATTTTCCTGGACCGGAACGGAACATGTATGAATGCATGAACCAAATTAGAACAGGTTCTATTTTATGAACATGCATTCGCATAAGTTGGGCGGTTACACGGTGCATTTTCTTGTTAATTCACGCGTTCATACATTTAGACATTAACTCGTATGGCTCAATGTACCGTGTAAACAGGCCTTTATAGATAATGAATAATCACAGCTTTGCGAATACGAATAATTCATAAACTATCTCATGATTTCTAATTGAGTTGTGCACCCGGGTGAAAACTCTCCTCTACTTAGCGAAGGTGACTTTTAGGTAAAATTTTAGCTGTTTACCATAAGTTGTTTCCTGAGTTAACGATACTCTTAAAATTGTAAGGTTTAATATTTTCCCTACATGTTTTATCAATCCCGTTACATCTTTCCTGCATCTCTTTCCCTGTAAAAATATTTAGGAATACATTCATTCAATGCGATAATTTTATTCGTTAATCTTTTTAGTGAACTTTGGCAGCAGTAAATTTGTGAAATTTCTCAATAATTTCTTTAAGTGTTTTGGTGAACTGAAGTAACGGTTCTTCTGTAAAATTTCACGATCACTTCGAGTAGAAATTTAAGATGTTAATATCACTTTCTGTTCACGGTGAAAAAAAATCACTCAGCTACTCCTACTGCAGTGTTATTCCGTTTTTTTATATACGTGGCGAAGTTGCGTAAAAAATACTTTCTCCAAGCTGCAACAGAGGCTATCAGAGGGGAGGACTTCACCTATTTCGCAAGTTAAGGAGCCTGGTATAATACAGTGGTGTTCACGCATATTTTATGAATTTGTAGAGCATTTTGACGATGAAGTGTCGTGTAACAAGTCGTGTTGTCTTTCAGTCGATCCGTTTTTCGCAAATGGTGGGTATATTCGTGAAAGGTAACTCGAGTTTCATGGAATGGGATCAGAATTGTTGACGGAATCAATGCTTTTAATCAATCCTGGAGAAATATTGATGATATATCGATTGTTGTCGTGGCTAGAATGCTGTCTTTCCACCCTGTGGACAGACAGGTTCAAATTCTGGCGGAGGCATTGAATTTTATGAGACTATTCGAACTTGAATGAGTGGATTGTGGAGGGCATTTCAAGTACAGCTTAGTAGTTAACTTAATATAAAACTAAAATAAAATATAATTAAATTTCTCAAAAGTGTTTGTTGATATTTCCCCCTTATCATTTTGTAGTGAAGGTACAGTAGGCCCATTGCCTTGAACTTCTCTTGCATATGACCAGAAGGCTTTAGTATTTCCTTTTACCTGTTACCTTTGGTAATCTAAAAACGCACTTCGAATAGCTGCGATCGCGTTTATTTAGGCATTTAATAGGCTTTAGCGATTTTATTCACTTCACCAATCTACCGATAGTTCTTCGTTTGTTTCATTTATGCCTTATGAAATTAGAAAGCACAACATACCTAGTAATAATTCTCTTGGACACTTAATCTGCATATATTATACCCCACAAGCCAGCCAAGCCCATGAAACAGGTGCGATATATCGTATGACATGGTTGCTATCATTCCGTCTGATACAATCCTTAAAAGTGGCTTGCAGGATACAATGATGTAGATGTTTAGCACTCCATCTGTCGGATGGGATGTTGAATGTCAAGCCGTGGTCCATTTGGCGTCTCTCGTGAAGAGCAGGCTAACTCCCACGCCGGGTTTCCTTCCACCCTTCCTTCCCTAACCTTCTTTCATGGCGTTGATGATCTGAGTTGTCGTTCGCCTCCCCCAAATATTAGCGATTCGTAAAATGTCCTTTAAAGGGAACGTCCGCAGGCAGGTAGCAACATGTTCCAATCATTCCAACCAAAATCCTCCTCCGCCTGCGTTAGTTATTTAGCGACTCTGAGTCACGGCCACAGATAACCCAGCCCACGTTCGTGCTTTCTCCTTACGCACCAGGCTATCTTTGCCAGCCTACGATGTCTGGCGTGAAGGAAGACTCAGCGAGCAGTTACGTTTTTGACGTAGCCCGCTTTAAATAGGACTAGTTTTTTTCGTCTCCTACGTTGAAGATTTTCGGCGTCGCGTCGTCACTAAGTTCCAAGGCCCCTGGGAGATGGAGTTTTTTTATAGTATTTACCCGTTGCGACACTAGCGTATCATTCGGCAAGGCTAAGAGAAAAATTCCTGGGACTAGTATGAATGAAACTTGTGATTGTTAGCCCAGTCTTTGCGTGAACTTGCGGAGTAAATTATCGCAAACGTTAATATTTAATTACTTTTAACTATCAATATTATTATTAATAAGTTAGATATTATACGCATTTTTCCTTTCTATAATTAAATTTGAATAAATCAATCTATTCGCAGGCAACCTTATTCTTAAAAGCTACTTTTTTGGGTTGCAGTTTTTGAATGTAACTATCCTAGTGCAGTCATGAAATTTAATTAAATTGTTCATCATATCAATGTTTATCGATGTAATTAATATGAAGCGATTCCTAAATTTAATTTCCACCATTAATATTACCGTATATCTCCCACATTTTTTGCAAATTCGTTTCCTTAATATTTTAATCTTAGCGTCTCGTATACCCAAACTCAAGCAGTGTTCTTAGAACCTATAGAAATATGCGAATTCTAAATCCGATTTTCGAAAAATCACAGCAGGGAAAAACTTTTTTCAAACGGCTGTTGACCGAGACCAATGTGATGTATCTACGTTTATAAATAGATGGGTATATTTTCAGAATTTAGCGAGTAAGAAGAACTTTCTTAGGGCGAGGGCGAAATAAAGAAACCAACGTGTGTTGTAAAGGATACGATTGAATAGTTTACCATTTCGTAATAGAATGCATTTATGTTGTGGCGGAGTGTACGCCCACACAAGGGTGTTGAGTCCGCAAATAAGCTGTTTTAATTTGCAATACGAAAAGTAGCAAAAACGTTCCCTTAAGTCGCAGAAAATGGTGGTTTTCTTTCATTAATTACGCAAATCAAATGGTGGAGTTTGATGATTTACCAGGCGAGAGAATTCATTTGAGAAGTAAGATGGAAACTAACATTTTCAAGTCAATAAAAATCTACTTGAATGCCGAAAAGATAAAGAAACTAATTCAAATGTGTTTAAAGCCGGTAGCGATCGTGAATAAATAGGCCACACATGACCTAATTTCTTCAGCCCAGTTCTATTCATAGAATTCTCCATCACATTCAAGGCCTAATTCATGGGGCTTCAAAAATAATGCGTAGCTACACTTCTCCATTCTTGTAGTACCCTTCACGCATCCTCAGAGGTGCTTGGCAGGGGGTTGACTTGCCCAGAGGGCGTGAGCGTGTAAAATCACTGAGGGGGTCTGGTCCCAGGGGGGCCTGTGAACGATTGTCGGCGAACATTGAGTTTGCGATGTGTTCGCTTGGCAATGGCTTTTGGGCCCGGCTCGGCTCTCGTCTGCACTGCTGGAGGCCAGTTTTCTTCAACATGCAACAAGCTATATATGTCAGGCTTCGATAGCCACTTCGATAGCATTTCCTCCCACTGTATCCATACGGCTACATGAAAACACTCCTACCATTCTCATCACTCCAATAATCAAGAATTTGTTCCAAAGAACTTATTCCTAAAATTACATATTGCCTTGGAAAAAACTAATGGTCGATTCGTAAAAGAACATTTCACTTTGTATCAGTCACTATTTCACATTAAGAAATAAACGCAATAAAAACTCATTACTTTCCTCGTGAAAACATCCTGGTGGTTATTTTATGTAAGATATTTTTTTCATGGCTAGCACGTTTCGTACAGTGCTAACAAAGAAATTTGTACTATCTCAGCGTAACACAAATCGCTGTGGTTGAGATACTACTGTAAGCCTCCGACATCAGTTAGTTACCCATCACATGGTATTATCCAGTTATATTGGCTTTTTAATGATTTTGTCAGCTTTTTTAAATTCAATAGTTTTCTTTGAACTCAAAGTTTCGCTATTTATTGTAGCCATGGTTCGGGCTTTAGAAAATTTCGGGCGCAATTGGTGTGTGATGAAACCCGAAATATTTTGGTCACAAACTTCTTCGACAGAACTCCATAATGGCCATTTATCAACAATCCTGGTTAATACTTCATTTTCTTAATTGAAGTCTTGGAGTCGAAAGATTAAAATCAATTAGAGACACCTATTTTTGGTTTATGAAAAAAAATTCAATTTGCTTTGGTGTTTATTCTTTAGTGGTTATTGCTATCGAAACACAACAGTTTGAGACGTTTGGCTGGCAATGTTTTTAAAATTTAGGCGATATATTTTTCCCTCATTCTCTTGCAGTGAATGTAAAGCTATGGTGTTGGCTTGAATAGGTTCCGGATGCGAACCCCCTCATGCATCTGCTTCATACCGCCACATGGGAAAAAGGCAGGTGGTGCTGAGACACCTGCGGACGTAGCAGGAAAGCTGTTCCGCTCAAATTGTTGGGGTTGTCAGTTTCAGTTCGGACTTATCACGAGGTAATATAAACGCGGGCAACCGTAACTATAACGTTGATAACATTTAGAACAGGTTAATTTGGCATTCCTCTGCTGAGGTTGGATTAGTCGCTGGATTTTATGGATTCCTCATGGAATTATTTAAGCAGTATAGGCGTAAAAATGCGCGACTTACTATATAATGATGAATATCGATGAGATTTATGTAGACATGTAGACAAGATCCTTTGTGGCCATCCTTATTCATGGTTTTTTTTCTCGAGGGCTTTAGGAATGAATTTAAAACTATCAAATAGATATTAATCTGAATTTCCTGGTTGAGAAATGATTATGATCCTAATTATTATGAATTAATTAAGGTCAAAGGAAACTTTCTATATGCGTGAACATGTAAGGCTAATATTAAAGTTTCTGAAGGAGATGCTGGAATTAGATATATACTTTTTATTGACGCTGAGGTTTTTTTTAAATCAATTTCACTCATAAATTGATTAATTTATGTCCAAATTAACACAAAATTCACGTGGGTAATGCGTGGGCAACCGTAACTATAGCGTTGATAACATACAACAGGTTAATTTGGAATTCGTCAGCTGAGATTGGATTAATCGCTGGATTTTATGGAGTCCTCGTGGGATTATTTAAGCGGTGGTGACGTGAAAATGAAAAATTTTGAATTCATCACGCAAACTTATATGGTAAATGCCATTTATTTAATAAGTCTGCCCGTGAATCTATTTTGTTTAAGCTAGAATCAAGAATATTCGGTTGCTGTTGGTTAATTATCTCCATGAGCTTGTAAGATTTAATTCATTGTAAAATATGGGATATCTTTAACCTAAAATCATCTCATAGATGCAGACTATTACAGTCGTGTTTCCTACTATTACAACAGCCAGTCAAAAACTTAAGAGATAATAATTATTATCCCTTAAGGGAAATAGATTATATATAACGGAGAGGATTTACTAATTTTCAATTCTCTCACAACATAATTGGCCGTGGCACAAATCACTGTGATTCAGAACGTACTGTTTTCTAAAGCATCGCAGCTTTTTATAAAATTATTCTGCTCTTGATTTTTTCTTGATTTGGCCAGAATCAATAGTTTTGGTTGCTGTAGGTTAATAAGCTCCCAAAGGTTTTAGTTTTCGAGGTTTGAAAAATTGGACATCAGAATAATTATTTCATGCTTGGCGAGAGCTGGCCTTACCAAAATACGTGCACTAGTGCCAGCTGTCAATTTAAATATCATAAAACGAAGCAGATTGTGATGAAATGAAATAAATGAAATATTTCCTGTGTCTTCAGTTCAGGTAGATATGTGCAGATTTTTGTCAATGTAGCCTAATTAAAGTTGGTATCAGCAATTTAGTCATCATTCGTGTCGGTGAATGACGCTGAGAACTATTACACGACGTAACGTCATTAGAATACTCTATTGGGCCTTCAAGGGATGTATGTACACTGAAGTAGGCCTACATAATGCTTCCTGATAGTAATAGTGAGTGGCATAGCGATTAAAACTACCACAGTAGGCGATTTAATCAATGAAAAACTCTGCGTTCTTAATACCAATAGCTGAGTACTCTTCGATTTTATGAACAGATACCCATTCCTCGGATTTTTTCTCAAGGATTTTAGGAATGAACTTAATCATATAAAATATACATGTGAATCAAACAGAATTATCTGATTCAGTGGCGTAGCCAGGGGGAGGTCCAGGGGGTCCAGATCCCCGCACCCCCCGAAGTATAAAAACACTATTATTTTCCTTCATAAAAGAAAACAAAATATTGAAAATTCATGAATTAACAAACTATTTCTTTAACAAATGATTTTTTTTCGATTATGAAAAGTGTTAAAATTAGTTAAAAACCCATTACTTAGTACCCTGTTTTTCAACAATTTCCACCCCTAGTTTTGGACCCCCCCGAACTAAATTCCTGGCTACGCTACTGATCTGTTAAGTATTGATTATGAGTTTAGGAAACTTTCTACATGCGTGAGCAGGTGAGGCTAATATTAAAGTTTTGGAAGAAGGTGCTGGAATGAGAGATATAATTTTTACAGTAATTTAGTTTTTTTTACAATTTCACTCATGAATTGATTCTCTGACCAAATAGGGTAGTTTCCTTCATCAAAGAAAACGAAAGGCATTGATTGCGATTCGTTACCCACCATTAGTGTATTCATAATACACAAATTATTTGGTTTTTGAAATACCGGTTTAGACGAATGGCAAGGGTCAAATTTTATCCTCATTTGAAAAAGGCCAGATTGGCGCCCATGCGATTCCACTCCACGTGACGTCACAGGGACCTAGTTTCTACACGAGAGGATAGGAGTTATACATCGTCTGAGGTTACCAATGCATGCATGAGGCACAGAGCTCAGGGAAACATGTCTTAATAATCACCTACTAAAACTGGCTAAGGTCGGAAAGTTTTCTTCGTTTGATAAGGTATTAATAAACCTTTTTTAAGCCAAGCGCTACCATTCAGCAAGGTACTCAGCTACCCGCTGGCAGCCTGCGACGTATAAGCGCTAAGCCTCGCCTCAAGGTCACCTCACCGGGCGGGAGGGGGAACCAGAAATACGACGTACGGAGATATTTCCCGGCATTTATACTTGAGCGTCGCGTTTTCGCGCGCTTGAAAATTTTCACTTTTCATTTAATCGCGAAAAATAGATATTGTCATTTAAAAATCTAAAAGCGTGAAATACGTACTCCAGGAGTAATAATCTTTCGATTAAGGCAATAAAAAAATAATAGGAAACCACCCTATTGCCACGAAATCCACGTTTACATTTAAAAAATCCATTTAAATTTTCTTTTCAGATTGATAAACCAGTCCTTTCAGAATTTATGAAGAAGCCCAGTGGCCGACATCTGCTTCAACCTATTTCGAAGTTATTTATATTCCTGTGCGACAGGCTTCGCAAGGTGGTAGGAGATTTAGTTAAAATAATTGAGATGCCCAATTTTTCAAATCACGATGACTCCTCATTAGTTTTTGCGAACGGATATTATTTTTTCATTTTTATATGTCGATTCAAATGGCTACCGATTGCATTGAAGAGTCATTTCCCTTATTAATACTATGCACTCATTTTATAAAGAACATACCAGTTTCACCCACTTAGGCAGAAATGTTCGGTGAGACACAATATAATTACTCGTAATATAAACGCCTGGTTTGTTAATGCAAACAATATCAGTGTGCAGTATCACTATATTCTCTAGTGCCATGCGATTCCTTGCATGGCACACATCTTGTTTTTGAGTTGGTGTTGAATTCAGTGAAGATTATTTTGAATGCAGTGAGAGAGTGCTTAATGAGGAAATTGGATGCATTGAACTTTGTTGCTTGAACGCATTGGAAGAGTAGTATACGTATTTTCAATGCCTAAGTTGCAGAATAATAATTGGAAATATCAAAATATTTTATGCATTTATACTTTTACCACCGATAACATCACGATTACCTTTCGTTTTTTTTAATTAAAAATCAAACGCACACGAAAATCCATGTCCAGAATAAGGGCAGTATACCCAGGCGGGACTCGAACCCGCGACCTCTTATGTGGCAGACAAGGACTTCACTCCGCCGCCACCGAGGCCGCCAATAAGTAGTGACATCAAAATAGCGCTGCATTTTTTTATTATAAATTAATTAGATGGATCCTAGTGCTGGACGTAGTAGCTATATTTTGGACCCATAGAAATGTACAAAAAGGTGTGTATAATTCAGGATCAAATTCAATGCCTACACAATGAAAATCCAGATCTGGTTTAGTTATAAATGTATTGCGTTCCGATCCATCCCTCCTATTGTAGCGTCTCTCTGATGTGGTGACTCTAATTGTGTGTCCCGAACATTGAACCCAATGCGGTTTCTTTTTCCCATACCCGAATCGCTGGCGAGGTCTCCTTCAAATAGGTCTTACCAACTTTCTCTTCCGTTGAAGCGACTCCCATTCGTAGACGGCAAGGATAGAGAACATGTAGCACCTCTGCACTGCATCTGCGTTGTATTAAGATATTTTCAGAGGACGCCACGCACCCACTCGACCGGTCGTATATTGTCTTTTTCGTATCGTATTACTCGATCATAGCTTATGCATCACAAGAGTGAGCTGAAGGAAGTAGGAATCAGAACAGAAATATGTCATTCTTTCCTCGTAACATCAGGGAAAGCAAAGGTTCCTCGATTAAATGAATAGACGGCGTCACTCGCTAGGACGACTGATAGCATGTTTTTATTTTTTCGTTTTTATTGTTTTCTTATTTCAGCATTATTCAGTAAATTTTTCCTCATATTATCCTTATTCAGTATTGATTGACCTTCTTTAATTCCCGGTAAACCCTTTGCATTAATATAATTATGTTACTTGCTAACCGAAGGCAAATTTTAGCTTTCTATGTGTACTTGTGTTATGCACATTGCATGCACATGTCACATTGCATGGTAACGATGCACGCTAGGTGGGAGATCACACCACCTGCGTGAATGCGTGTTATTTTTACTATTGAAAATACATGTTTTTTGGTCATGCACTGCTTTCCTAGAGGTGCAGCTTGCATGGTGTTTCGTAGGCATTGGTGTCGCTTGCAGTAAAACTTTGTGAGGTCTGTGGGGGTATGAAATACCTCCCAGCGGGAGAATGGTCGCCGTCCCCCGGAAATTAAAAATTTAATCATACAAATGGTGATTTTAAAGCACTTTAAACCCATTTTGAACCCCATCAGTATAAATTTCTCCTAATGCACAATAACGTCAATTAATATCCTACATATCAAATTAAGGGGGGCGTTTCCCCAACCTCTTACACAGGATCGACGTCAGTGTATGTGGGTTTAAGCATCATCTCTCAGAAATTTTTAAGGTGCGTATAAAGAGTAATTTGGCTATACCTCAAATGTAGAAATTTACCTCATTGGAAATTCTAAGGCAAATTTTTCAAAATTTAGATGAAGACAAACGTTGACTACTATCGGCACTAAAAAGGTAGAATGCTGAACCTTAAGCATTTGTATAAAATCCTGCCGAAGCTCCATAGGGTTGTGTAATATATATTTTTACTATATATTTATTCAAACACAACAATGAATCAATGAACAATTAAATTTAGACGAAAAATGAATCAATTAAAATCAATGAAATCAATTAATTAAAAAATGAATAAATTAAACGCAAACGGTTAGCTTCTACTGTCATTGTATTTTGTGTGTGCATTTCATTTATTTTTCATAGAGAGAACGACATCTTCGAATGTCAAATAGCTTTTAAAATTAATTTTTCACCCATTCTTTGATTTTTTAAACGGCCGAGAGGTAGATAGTACATGAATATCGAAGTTGCAAAAATATGGAAAAAAATATTTTCAAACTTTTCATGTAAGGTTATGCTGATATAGTTCCTCTTACTTAAAACAAACACCAATTACGAAAATCGCCATTTTGGTTGTGTGCATGGCCGCGGGACGGATGTAGGCTACACTTAATCATCATCATCAGTCAGCTAATCGAATATTGGATAGACGCAGATCTCCACTCAATTCTCCCATCAGCTAATATTTTAACCCGTCGATGAATCTTCCGTTTTATATCCTCATCACCTGCTCCGGGTATCTCATCCGAGGTTTTACTGTGCCGTTCTTTACTTCCAGTTGTCCCTCATCGATTGTTTTCATCTGACTATCGTGTCTCATTATGTGGCCCATTAAGTTGCCTACTCTATATACACTGGAAACGTTAAGGTAATTAGTTTTAAATGAGTAGAAGGTACGTCACGAGGAAAGACATCGAGAGGGGGTGTTGCTTCCTCATATCTATGGTAGATGCCTCGGCGTGCGTCGTCCCATTTCAACATAGTTATGTATAGGCTGAAAAACCTCTTACAGAAGAGTGCAATAAGGGAAGATCTTAATCAAATCAATGAAATAATCTTCGGAAAGATTCAAAATCATGCATGTAAGTTTCATGGTTCAAATATTTGAATAAGAAGGACATTCATTCGTTGAGAAAATAAACGGGCGATGTACGAATATGACGACATGTTTATTTGGCCTACTTAAAATTTCCTAGGTATCTATTTCGAAATAAATACGCTACCTCTGGGGCCCGTGGTTGGAGGTGACTTTCTTCCGATAGCTATTGGGAAATGATTATCGGGAAAGTTATTGATATTTTACTGAAGTATGGACACAAGTGTACTGCGAAAACACTCAAGATACTATTTATTTATACGATATGTTATACAATCATTTAACCGCGGTTTATGATAGCCGTGGTATTACTATGCACCATCTTTGATAGCATTACTTCCACAACTATTGATCTATGGTTTACTTGTGGCAATATTTTTGTGGCATTTTAATGATTATTTCCCATGAAGTTTCATGCAGAGCTGAAAATTTCCCATTTATTAACACCGAAGAGAATTTATAGGTAGATTCCTATTACCCTTCATGGGCAAAAACAGTACGACTCAAGCTAATGTATACAGATCTTCTAATTGGCCTATTACTATGTCCACCATGTTGTTCTAGGGTTGCTCTTATATGTCAAAATTGAGAGAAGCTACGTTTTCCTGCTGCAACGATGATAACTATGAATCCATATTCATATATTTAAATATGCTCGTGTTAGCTGTGTTAAAAGGGCCACATATACTTCGAAGCAAATAGATATTTCACTGAGTATCCAGGAAGGTGATACATGGATTTACCTTTCACAGTTAATTAACTTATTTCAGTTAACTGAAAGTTCTATAGCCGGAAAGCTTGCGATTGTGAGGCAGTTGGTGGATGCATAAATTTTGTGGTGTACGTTGATGGAAATTAATTCCCTGCAGTGTACACTTCAGGTTGAGGCTTACAATTTATAGGTGTGGCCCGTTTCGATGAACGCAAGACTGAGACGCTTTCGGTGCCCTAAACCTCACTTTAAGAGGGACTTGCTAACCGCCGTGCATTGCGGGAAGGATGAGGCCGGCCAGAAGGTCACAAAGGTTTCACGTCGCCACCTCATGCGCCTACCGTTTTTTTGACGCATCAGCGCGTATTTCGCGGAAGTTCTCGTCATGAGTTTGTCGGCGTCCTCACTGCAAATGGTTCGTGATTCGCGGCCAAGTGGCTTTCGTTCGTCCTGTCTTTATAACAACTATTATGCTCAAGGGGACTAAATAGTTCGCTATCGATTCAGCGGTCTTCTTAGAAGTGCCAGCTTTAGGGAGGTCACAGGGGTTATGACCCCCCAAAATTTTATTTAAAATTTAAAATTTTTATTAGTTTAATAATATTTGTGACCTTGTAAGGGAGTTTATATGCAAATGCATGGCTACAAGTTCCAAACTGGGGAGAAGGTTGTATTTATCGCAGAAATTAGCACTCCCTACAATATAAACGCACCTTTCTCTCGGGTGGTATTCCATACTCCCCACACCCTGTCATGACCACTCAAATTAGATGCTTATCCCCCCTGACCTTGTTAACATTTTCCCGTGTCTCAAATTTAATAATTTTACCATATTATTTTTCGGTTGTAAAATTTTTATGTGTAAGGTTCAAGTACATGTTGATAAAGGTCTTCTCTACATATACCCAGATTTTCTAGATAATGTCAATTTGAAAGGAGTAATTCGTTGCGACAAAATATATTATTTGACCAGTCGAGAGGCATTTTTTACGTCCTCAACGTGTTTAGACGCTCTTCACACTATAAAAAACCTACCGTTTCACATCTTAGATGCCTACTATTTGAGTTATGTCAACAAGGACACCTGTAAGTTGAGAATTTTTCAAACATTGGCATCAAATATCTCGTAAAAAGTCGGTAATTTTTTAAACGAAAGGCCTTTACCTCGCGAAGAATCTATTAATCTATCCATCTACACCTACATAATATCCCGCAAGCCGCCTAAAAGGCGTGTGGCAGGAGGTGTTTGGACACCAACCATATACACGTAAAAAATGAAGTGCTCTAACGAAGTTGGGACTAGCGTTTATTAAAGTCCTTTATGGTTGGGGGAAAAAAACGAATTCCCATATCTATCCGTTCGGCAAAGCATCTCTTTTAATTTATCGCTTTTATCGGACCTGGAAATATAGTGTGGCTCTAATATTATGTTCTCTGTGTCGCTCTTAAAGATATCCATTCTCAGTCGTTCAAGTAATCTAAGCCTAGCGCGCCCGAAGCGTTTTTTGACGAACCGCGCAGCCGTCCTTTGTATTTTATTCAGTTCGCGGATTAAGTCTTTCTGCACCAGATCCCATACGCTCACTGCATATTCAAGGTGCGGTCGGTTGCAATTAAAATTACGTAATTCAAAACATTCGCATTTAAATACGAAGACGTATATAGAAGGATAGGCGAATGAAGGACTCTATGGATAACTTTATACCTTAGAAGAACTATGCGGATTGACCACATAATGAGACACAGCCGTTACGTGAGAAACATAATGGCATAATGGATCACTCATTGCATGTTTTTTCATAGTTCTAACCTTGCATGTATTTGCTCTAGGAATTACTAACCATTAGCAATTTTTTTTATGAATAAGCATGTATATTTTTCTAGTGTGCGTAATATTTCTATGGTAATCTCAGACGATACAAAACTCCTATCTACTCGTATAAAAACTAGATCCCTCTGACGTCACGTGGAGTGGCATCTCATGGGCGCCCATCTGGACTTTTTCAAATGCAGTTAAAATTGACCATTGACATTCGTCTAAAGGCTTAATAACAGTAGAACGCGTGCAAAGAAGAGCTGCCAGGTATGTGAAAGGTCGTTACGATAGTCTTGTTAGTGTAACTGACCTCTTAGATAAACTCGGATGGGAATCTCTGTCGGACCGTAGATTGAAAAATAGACTAAACCTTTTAGATAAATTCAAGAGCAGTGTCTTTTCTGACGAAGTTAACCATATCTTGCGGACGCCAACGTACTACGGAAGATCAGATCATATAAATAAAATTAGAGAGATAGATTGCAGAACAGACAGATTCCGAATGTCATTTTTTCCACGATCAATAAGAGGTTATAACGGCAGCAATGGAACTCGTAAATAGATTGCATGACTTGTAGTGTAGCCTACTAACCTATGTAAAACTTAATGCATGTTTCTGAAATTCTATTCTATATGCTATTTCTAACAGCATATAGTAGTATAGTTTGTTATTATACGGGACGTTTTTTGGACGGTGTGGTGTGCATGTGGGAGTCCAAATGCATGCTGCATGCTGGTGATTGATCACCCCCTGCCAAACACCCTAGAGGTGGCTCGCAGGGTATTATGTAGATGTAGATGTAAACTGGGAATTCTAAAACCAAATAATTTGTATATTATGAATACACTAATGGTGGGTAACGAATCTCAATCAATGCCTTTCGTTTTCTTTGATGAAGGAAACTACCCTATTTTATGCTATGAATGAATGAATCAGAAAAATACTATAATGGATTGTGCTGTCGAAACATTCATGGTTTCACACTTCATTCTCCTCATCGCTCATGGTCATGGGTGGGGAGGTTAGATGGGCAGAAGGGTGGGGGGTGCGCAGCTGCCCCCCTGAACTCCGATGTTGTGAGCATTTTCTTTCCTAATCCGCTGGATATGGCCCCAAGCAAAATATCTAAACCCCCAGGAGTTTATGTATTAAATCCTGGATACTCTCACAGCATTAACTGAAAATGCATTTTCACAAACCTTCTACATTCTCGTGATATATTTGCGAGCCATATCTACATCTACATAATACCCTGCGAGCCACCTCTAGGGTGTTTGGCAGGAGGTGATCAATCACCAGCATGCAGCATGCATTTGGGTTATCATAGGTGTTCGGCGGGAGGTATTTTTACTAAAAATGGACTAAGCTACGTTTTGCGCAGTCTTGGATGCTGCGATAATGACAAGCACACGTATGGAGTGGGAGTAAATTTCCTAAACCGAGCATTTACGACAAAGTGAGAGGAATTAGCTTCTTTTCCCTCGTTAGACCCCATTTAGAATACCCTGCCAGTGTTTGGGACCCCATGAAAAAGGCTTAATAATAGAGTTATAACGCGTGCAAAGAAGAGCTGTCAGGTACGTGAAAGGTCGTTACGATAGTCTTGTTTGTGTAACTGACCTCTTTCATAAACTCGGACGGGAATCTCTGTCACACCGTAAATTGAATTAATAGATTAAACCTTTAAGATAAATTCAAGAGCAGTGTCTTTTCTAACGAAGTTAGCTATGTCTTAAGGCCTGTTTACATGGTACATTAACACGTACGGGTTAATGTCTAAATGTATGAACGCGAGAATGAACGCCAAAATGCACCGTGTAACCACCCAACTTGTGCGAATGCATGCACAGAAAATAGAACCTGTTCTAATTTGGTTCATGCTTTCGTACATGTTCCGTTCCGGTCCACAAAAATCATTCACGCAAAGGTACATTAACTCGTACGTGTTTATGTAACGTGTAAACAGGCCTTTACAGACGCCAACATAGGCGGATCTAGGGAGGGGAGGCCATGGGGGCACGTGCCCCCATCCCAGACTTCGTTATCATTGCGTTCGTTTTGTATGACGAGGTATTCTTGTACCCCCCCAGAACAAAATCCTGGATACGGCCTGCTTGTGCCCCCCTAGAAAGAAATCCTGAATCCGCCCCTGGACGCCAACATACTACGGAGGATCAGATCATATAAATAAAATAAGAGAGATTGTAGAACAGACAGATTCAGAATGCCTTTTTTTCCACGATCAATAAAATAACGGCAGCGATAGAACTCATAAATAGATTAGATAGCTTGTAGTGTAGCCTACTAAATTATGTAAAACTTAATGCATGTTTCTTAATTTTATTATTATTTCTAGCAGCATATGGTAGTATAGTGCCAAACACCCAAGAGGTGGCTCACAGGGTATTATACATATGTAGATGCACTATTGATTCTTCTTACTGATTGCGAGTGTTACAACGCGATGGTTGGTTTGTACAGATGAGGGTAGAGCTCACCTCGAACTCAGCCACAGGCGTGTGAATTTCACACAATCAGAGTAGATCATGGGGAGGGGAGTTTCTTTCCCATTCATTTCTGTGCACATTATTTAGAGACAAAACTACTTGTCAAAAAATCCATCGACTTGTTAATACATAATACTATGAATATTTTTCATTAACATAATATTATAGAGATACGGAGGAGACCGAAGTTATGGATGAAGAGAGTACTTAGCGGGGAGTGGATGTTGAAAACGGTTTCAGAGGGTAGAATGTTTGGTAAACAAGGGAGAGGAAGGAAGAGAACAGAATGAAATGAAGTCGACCTTATTGTGAATTGAAGAGGGAAGGGAGGGGAGACTTAATAATAATAATCAAATTATAGTATAATAGTAAACGTAGTATCATAATATAGGATAATACTGCTAGTTATTTTATAATATAGTTCAATCTACTGTATTATTTAGTTCTTCGAGTATACAAAATTAAAATAAATTCGGGAGTGGGATATACTCGGAAATTGAGTGTACAATAGAAAGTATCTCAATCAAGGCCTTGGCAACAATTTTTTTGGGTGATGGAAGAGATCTACTTGAAGGAGAGCTTAATTTGAAGGGATCTATTTTTGGGGGTTCACTAAGGACTGCACCTCACATAATTGCTTAACATCCCTGGTGGCTTCGGCCTTGGCCTCAATGTATGTTTATGTCCCCTTTTCCATTTGTTCCTTTTTCACTTTCCCCGTTTAAAAGATCAGCAGAGGCATATCATATCGTGCTCATATTAGTTTTTATAACATTGACACATAAAAAATTTATTTTACGTAAATAAATTTTCTATTTAATGAAACCCTCGTAAACTATTTAATATTCCACTGATGAGGCCTTTTCACCTCTCATTGTTAATGTTTCTAAATTACATTATTGATGAAAAATACATCATTACTGTGATACATATCAATGTGCTTAATGAAACAATATGTGATTGCTACTAACCTTTATACAAATTTTGTGGTGGGATAATAAATAAAAAGAAATCGAGAACACTCATTTCGACATTTATTCTCAGGAAAACGTTTAGCATTTTCAATATTAACTATGCACACATAACACACAACATCTACATCTACACAATACCCTGCGAGCCACCTCTAGGATGTTTGGCAGGGGGTGACAAATCACCAACAGCATGCAAGCATGCAAGAGGACCGCCACATGCACACCGCACGGTCATAGAATTTAATCAATGGGACTGTTCGTTTGTGTACTACAATCTGCACTTTATTTATATAAGAAAAAACCAGAGCTTAGTAGCTTTGGGCACGCCAATATTTTCCATAGGAATCAGTGAACCTATAAACTATACTTGCCCTGCCAAACAGCCCTGCCAAACACCCTAGAGGTGGCTCGCAGGGTATTATGTAGATGTAGATGTACTTCAGAGCGATCTAGAATATACAAACGAGCAGGCCCAATGAGTCAAACGTTTTGATCTTAACCAATACATGTTAATGTTTGTTTATTATTCGCATGTGTATAATTTTTCCTTGTTTTCGGTTCAGTGTTTTAGTCTGAACAATTTTTATAATAGTGTAATTTTAATTTTGTTAACAATTTGAATGTAGGCCCCTCGTGACCTTGGGATGCAAAGCTTGGGAGCTTCGTTAGCCTAAAGAAGAATGCTGCTCTGGCTGCGTAGACGTTTCTTGATGTTTCCTGAAACGGTATCTTAATCGCAAAATCTAATCACATCTAATAAATTGATTGCGTTCAACGTCCCAGTACCTATTTTTAGTCTCAGTTAAATCGAGAACTGAATTCAACTTCATGAAACTGGTCTTAATATAAAAAGCACTGTCCGTGCGAATTACAGTGGTTTAAATATAATGAATGCGTTTGAAATATTTCCATAAATTGTTATTGTGTATCGGAAATCCTTGCCCGCGATGGCAACTGCTTACGTTTTTCAATTGGGACTTGTATTACTTGTTATTTACTAGCTTTTTATAATGTGTTATTACTTTATAGGTAGGGGTGGTGAAAAGAGTTGGTGAAGGGGAGAAGGTGTGTTGTTTATGCTGGCGATTAATTGAAACTTTTTACTGCAAAAAACATATTTTATTATTTTACTGCATGTTACTAGGCAGCTTTGGGATCAAGGTCCATTTTATTGCCATCTAAATAACTTTTGTATGTATTTGTAATCTGTTGAGCGCATCCATGCAACAAATACTTGGCATTCATCCGTAAATTTATACTACGAATGGTTGTTAGTGCCATAGATATGTCAGTGTGATCATTGTATTGACGCTATTGGCTGTAATAGCTCATTCGGGGTTGTATTTTGAAGCTTATTCCATGTGACAAGGGATTAAGACACTTTTCGAACGTCCTCCCCAGCGAGTCTCGAAAACACTGCCTCGCGAACGACCGCTATCGTAGGCGTAAGGAAGGTCAATCACCTATGATCGTCCAATTAAAAAGAAAGGTAAGGAAACACGGTCGTGGTATCCCGCCGCCGACACGCTGTAGTAGACGAAATTTCCGCACGTTTAAAAGATTTCAAGTTGAGACAAGTTTTGCCATTCACTTTCGATTCCGTATTAAAACGCGAAGGTTTCCCGCAGGCCATACCATGTGACTTCTCAGACAACAGGCCTTTAACCAATGGGAGGGCCGGAACGGAGCGGCTCAGCTCAGTGGGTTCGCTTGGCTACGAGTTTATTCCCGACCGCAGGCTGTTGACGCGTCGAAGATTTCGTCATCTTTCCGAGTTGCGGCCTTGAGAAATGTTAGGGAAGAGTGGTGGGGGGTTTTGGTGAGGGACATTCCACGCTAACGTAAGTGCTCCAGCGTAGGTGAAACGAAACAAGGGGAAGACCAGCTTGTCGTGACGTCACGATTCTCGGAGATATCCCCTTGTAACAGTCATTTTGCGGAAACAACTAAGGATGCTACATCTGTGTGAGCATTAGCGATGACGTTATTCTAAGGGAGTATAAGCAATACAAATCATGTGGACGTGCAAGCACCTCAATGCGTGAATCTTCACGTCAGACCTCTACACTTGCATTCACAGTCTAAATTTGGTTGGATTAGTTCTATGGAAGTAATTGATCTTTTTCTATGATTTATACTAGTTTTACCATAAAGTGCGTTACCGGAATCAATTCCTATTACGTAATGGCTGATGCTATGCCAAAGCGACGAGAATTCCTTTGCTTGCCTCTGTCACAATCGCTCGTGAATGCTCGAAGGACGAATTTTCGCATAACGAAGGATAAATTATTCTTTAGGCGCGTCATTGGGCTCCTTAATCAATGTATGGGGGGCCAAAATAAGGATTTTACGTCTCAAATCCAGTCTGACTCGAAGGTAATTGCTAAAACCGCACGAAAATCAGTAATTACTGTCAAGAGTATAGATTGCCTCAAGGCTTTATGTCTTGGAAATGAAAGATGTATGTGATAAAAGCATTTCCTTTCATAAATGTAGTCGTGGAAAATCTGTACATTAATTTTTATTTTAACAATGTGACTGTCAAGAAAATTCGCCCCAGGGGCGTAGAGGTAAAGTATTAGTATGCCAGCATATTGAAATAAACGAAACGAATTTCAATGGAATCGACTTATAAATGGGTATGCACTTTGGCTTATGCTGTATACCGTCCAAATTTACGCATAAACCAGTGAAATTTCATCTACATCTACATGATTTATACTAAATTTCACTTAACTCAAGCTAGGAACAATTTTGATGTTTTTCAAAACTTATATATCCTAATCACTTATATATATATAAAAAATATATCTTAGTTTCTGCGTAAACTAATTGCTACCATCTCATTTTTAGAGGGTATATGGGGATAGTCTTCGTTGTAGAATAACTGCGGTACGTGACAAATGTCCAGTCCGAACTGGTAAAAGGAAAGTTTCCAAGAAATCTCCCTGTGTCGTCAACCGTCCCCTCCGTCACCCCCTCTTGCCCCCTCCCCATCTGTGCCTGACGTACTCCTCGTCCATGGCCTAACCGCCCATCTCCCCACGCCATTTCCCCATTCCCCTCGATCACCCCTCGATCCACGGTCGTTTTGCACCGTTAGCGCTATCCACGCCGGAATTAGGAACTATAAGGTGCAGAAAGAACGATTCATAAATAACGTTCATAGTGCAGTTCATTTGAACAAAAATGAGCGGATCATTATACAAAGAAACAGTTGAAGTGAAAAATTTGATAAACTTTTGTGTATGATTTCCTTGGAAGAGCATTTAAGAAGTTCAACAATTCCTGTTTCATTCAATTGTTGCGTTGTTCATAGTTACACGAATTCTTGCTGCTGCATATAATCCTGAGAAGTTTCTAGTCTCGAGCTTAAATAATAATGTCAGGAATTGGTTAGTTAGTGATAAAACGAGCCCTCTGTTATTTGTTCATTAGAATTTAGGATATATTGTTAAAGAATAACGTCAAGTTTCCATCATTGTGTTTAGATTTAGAAAATATTGATTTTGCACAGTTGTGAGGCATAACCTGTTGTTTGATGTAGGCTTTTAATGTGATGAATTTTTAGTTTCAGCTGACCATGAATATGTTATTCCAAAGCGAGCTGTGCTGTCACCCGAAGAAATGCCGGCGTGGGAAAGATCGGAAGCTTATTGTGTTAGTAAAGTTAAATTTCGTTGATGGATGTGAATGACGCAGTAGATCTTTCATAGAGCTCATAAATAGATTGCATGACTTGTAGTGTAGCCTACTAACCTATGTAAAACTTAATGCATGTTTCTTAATTTTATTATTATTTCTAACAGCATATAACTAGTTATAACAGTATAACTTGTTAGTATACGTGACGCTTTTTGGACCGTGTGGTGTGCATGTGGGAGTCCAATTGCATACTGGTGATTGATCACTCCCTGCCAAACACCCTAGAGGTGGCTCGCAGGGTATTATGTAGATGCAGATCTTTCTCTTCAAGTTCCTTTGTCAACTCCTTAGAATATTACTGTCTGCAGAAGTTCCCTCCAATTTTAGTAAAATTGGCCTCGGGAGCAGTCGTCAGTGTTTATGCTAAATCTGATAATTGATATTTACTCCCTCCTTCGCTTATCCTCTTTAATGGTGGCTCATACAAATTGTTGAAGCATCAACATCAACCCATCATTTGTGTTTTTAAAACACTCCTGTTTGTGTTTATACAATTTCCCTAACGTGTTCCTTAAATGTGTGGCTTCTGTTTTTACCTCTTTCACCTCTTTATTACCATTAATTTGCAAATGACTTCATGTATCTTAGCCTTAGCCCTTATTTGGGTTCTTAATCACGTTTTAACTTCTGAAAGGCAAGTAAATTTGGCATTTTATTTATATCCTCGAACCATATTCCATAGCTTTGAATTGTTTGATATGATATGTGCATGAAGTCAATGGTATGGGGATAATTAATACATTATTTTATGATAATGGCAGACCTGTAATAGTTCTATCCGACATATTGTTTTAGCTCTTGACCCAGACTGATATCTACTGCCTTTTTTCTTCCCTTTAGGGATTCCTTCAATTAACTTGTTCATTTGTGATTCTTTTGTTTGTTTACAAAATATCATATTTTCTAGGAATATGTTGGGTTTATCCTTGCGTTGAATGAGGCTGTTCGAAGCAAACCTATTGGCTGCAACTGTGATGAAGGACCAGGGACAAAAGGGATAGTGTCTATGCTGGATACCCTCAGTGTTTGGATTGATGAAACACCTCCAATTGATCAACCACAACGATTTGGAAATCAAGCTTTCCGAAAGTGGCACCAAAGAGTAAAAGATGTAAGGTTTCTGTTAAGTATATTTAAGAATTTGGTCGTTTTCCACTGAAATACAATTATTATAAAGATTTTTTGGTATATATATAAGTGAATGCAATTTCAATGTTAATTTCTGTGTGTTACCATGTGCATTGTTATTTTGTTGATAAAAAAAAATGAGTTTCTGTGTGTGTGAATGTTTTATACGGAGGATTCATGTTCTTTTAAGATTGAAGTAACAAATTAATTTCCATCCAGCCTGAATATCAACCCAGTACAACAGATTTTACTCGTGAATATTATCTTGGCCTGTGAAAAGTTGCGATCAGTGGTGCAACGAGGGGAGGGTCTTGTTGAATAAACCCCCCCAAGAGCTCAGAGAAATTTTTATGTTCAATCCATTTTACTTAAATAGGTTGATGCTACTTGATGGAACTGGGCGAAGATTAATGAAATATCCCTCAAAAAGCTGTAAAACTTACCATTTTGAACCATTTATCGTAAAGTTTTATGGGGAGAGGGACCCCGCAGCTCTCACATATGCTGGCGTGTATTCCATACCTCCCAGTATTAGTACACTCAAAACTCCCCTAACCTTAATTCCTAACTGCACCCCTGATGATGATTACTTATTAGGATTGAGTTAGAGTGGGCTTACGTGTTCTCTCAGGGATGATTTATTCATTAGCAGCCAATTTATTATCAAAGGGCTGTAATGGTTTGGCATTTGATGTTTTCTCAATTCTACTGATTTGTAGTACTGTCTATGCTTAATAATAGCTGAAATCTTGACATAGTCATTGCTTTTGTCTAGAGTAATATTTTTTTTTTTTTAATATTTTGCATGTATAATTTTAATGATGCTTTCATGAATTGAATTCTTCATGAGAATGATTCTTCATACTGAGATTTCTATGAAGATAATTAGAGATAACAGTATTTCTGTTGGTTACAATAAATTAAGTAAACAATTATGTATCTATGCTTAAAGTCACTTGCTCAGATTCTATACTGCAAGGAAGAAATTTGCTTGAAATACTCTTTTGACTGGATGGCTAGTTGATCCTATGTCACCCAACTACAGGCTTATTATGCCTCCAGTCACATCACCGATTTTATGGAAATTTTTACCAGGGGTCTTCTGAAGGGGGCTAATTTTGGGAATGGAGGTCTGGATGTGATAGGCAAGACAAATCCCCCAGGGTTAAGATAAGTTTGGGAAGGTAGAACCTTGTGCCATTGTGGAGGTGGCATGATCTACCACGAGCCAATCCTAGAAGTTGTGGTTCTTAGAGGAAGGGGGTTCTACCTTAAGAGAAGTAATGGTTCAGACATCTTTCTCAAGATGTCAATTGGCCTGGCCACCATTTTTTATCTTCTTTTGTTATAAAGTTAGCCAAATTTATAGAGAAATTTTTTTAAAAGTATTTCGATCTGTCTCATGCTTCTCGACCAATGTAAATTTACCTCGATCAAACTTTAATGCCACTCAAGACTATCACCATTTTTGATGCTACACAATTCTACAGCAAGTCCTTAATTATCAATATCATAGTTTTCAAAAAACTAAAGATTGGGTTGACTCATCTCTCCACTCTGCTTTTCTATCAACTAAGTTTTTCATATTTACTTTATTCTTCTCTTTTACATCATTTATCTTGACCTATTCTGAGCAAAAAATTGTCCTTAACCCACGTATTGTCAGTTGTACTTGGTTGTGGTTCCTGGGCATGATGTATGGGGGTGAGCTGGCTCTACAGCAGGCAGCACTGTGGGCCTGATGCCCCTATCTCAAGGGCCTCCCGGACAGCACAGCCTATGCTCCAGTGCTGGAATCACACAATCGTTTTATATATTGAAGGATAACATTAATGGAAGACTAGAAAAATTGTTGTGCTTCTTGATTAAGACGAGGAAAATCATCTTATTAAGTATTCCTTTACTTTTTCCATGATTTGAACACACCCTTTTCTCCATTCCTGCAAGCTGTTGGTACAGTCATTTTGCTGGTTGGAGTAAATGTTGTGGATGGCAGTATTTGAAAAGCATATCATGGCATCACTAGCATTGTAATTGAAAGTTGCAAAAAATGTAGTTCGAATAGGGGCTCTAATATTGACTATATTAGTGATCAAATGGTAGCATATTACATGTCACGGTATCTGTAAGTTTTATTTTTAATAATCCTTTACATTTTCCGCGACAGTGATCTTGTGGTTGAGAATTTTTAAAATAATCCTCACATATGCATTATGTACATATAACAGGTAGATTACATACTGTTTAGGGAATAATGCTAGGCATTTGAATGGCTATATTTTCTGAATATTATTTTTTAATGCATAGTTGGTTCATGATTTTTGATTCTAATTCCTATTTTTCTCTACTCTCTTGTTTCAGAATGGTTTGAAGCTTCTTCAAGATGCTCTCCCAGAAAATCTTCATAGGGCTGTTCCAGAATTAGTGGAATACTTAACAGAATCTTTTGGTAATTCTACTAGGATTGACTATGGAACAGGACATGAAATGGCATTTGCAATGCTTATTTGCTGTCTATTCAAGATTGGTGCCCTGGTAGATAATGAACGAGTAGCAGCTGTCTTCCGAATATTTAATAGGTATTTGATTTTATTAGTTCTCACCAGTATTAATTATGTGGTAGCATAACTAATCAATATATTTTTAATCACGTTTGTTGTTTCTTAGTTTTTATTTGAATTAGTGTACACATTTAGCTCAAAAACTGAAAGGTAATCATAAAAAAATCACATAAGGTAGGGAAGACAATTCCTCTCCAGGCCGCCTCTCATTTTCATGATTTTTGTGTAGGGTGCCTAAAGGCATCTACCGAGATTTGAACCCATACCCTTTAGCCCTTGTAGACACCATGCTCTCATCCAAGTCGATAATATTTTTAAAAGTTAATGCCAGCCAGGCAATCACCATTTCGTATGCTGCACCATTTCTTCAGTAAGTCCTCAATCATTATTGTCATAAGTCAAAAATCCAAAGATTGGCTCAACTCATCTATCCACTCTGCTTTTCTATTAGCTTACCTTTTCATATTTTCTTATGTCTTCTATTTTAGATGCTTAATTGTTTGTCCTATATAACTCATTCTGGGCCTTCCTTTGCCTTATTCTCATCCACTTACTCTTCAAAGGTTGTCTACATCAGACTGTCATGCCTCATGATGTGGCTGATTCATTTGTCTTGTATAATGGTCTAAAGAAGGTTTTTTTCCACGTAATCTTCATCAATATCCCTGGCCATCATCTAGCGTGAAACAAGGGGATGTAATGCCCTGTTGGTACCAATCCTTGTTCTGACCACTGAGTCATTTCTTCACTGACAAGGGGAGACCACGTACCTTGCTCCGCCTTTTTCAATGTCATTTTTTTGTGGCATTTGGGATGGTGAACACATCTCTGAACTGGTAGTGGTTCCATTGAATGGGCTTTAGTTTGGCTGTAATTAATTAATTTTCGAGCGGTATTTTTAACAAGCGTTATATCTTCCCAAAGTAAGGCGGATCCATACAGTTGGGTTGGTTGGTCTAGAGGTGAGCGTCTGCAGCTGTCTCCCGTCACATGTAATCGCAGTTATGATGATAAAAAAATTTCCTCACGCCTATGTTTGCTGTAATTAAAATTAGTGAAATGCTTGTCGCCGCATGATCAAAATGAAGACTGCAAAATATATTGGCGTGACGAAGCCTCGAACCCTGGCCCTCCGGGTGACAGATGCAGACGCTCACCTCTAGACCAACCTACCCAACTGTATGGAACTGCGTTAATTTGGGAAGATATAACGCTTGTTAAAAATACCGCTTGAAAATTAATTAATTACAGCCAAACTAAAGCCCATTCAATGGAACCACTATTAGTTCAGAGATGTGTTCGCCATCCTGAATGCCTGTCTCCCTTTGTGAGTGAATCACCTCTTTGACGTACCCAAAATGTCTTCCATGAATGGCATCCTTTAATGGGCCAAACAAGTGGAAGTGTGAGGGAGCCATGTTAGGGCTGTAGAATGGGTAACACTGTCAACCCTGTTTTGCCATGTTTTCAGCAGTCTTCAAACTTGTGTGGGGCTGAGCGTTATGTTATTGACTCATAACATTTCCTGGGCTTGTATGGTGCCGAGGTCTCTGAAAGCATCAATTTTCTCTGCTGATAAACAGATTTAGCACCAACTGTCAAGTCGTAATGAGTCTTTATTCACAAATGGAAGCATCAGCTTTCTGCAACATGTCAGGTGTGACAGCCGTGGATAGTCTCCCTGACCGCTGCAAGTCCTGGAGCACCACTAAACCGCCTTCTGATGTACTTGTCATCTGAGCTGAGTGTCTAACTGCACTCCTGTTGACAGCTCCATAGGCTTTGCACAAAAATTTGTGAATATTTCCCACAGTTTCTTTCTCTGCAGTGAGAAATTCAATGACAGCACGCTGCTTGTTACATGCATCACTTACAGATGCTATTTTGAAACGATCCTGCAGCCTTGCCATCAATCAGAAGAGACAGAAATTTTGCATGCGCATTCATGAAACTTCAGATAATGCACACGTCTTGTTTCAACTTCACACCATTGTTGTTGGCCGAGAAAAAAATTGTGGTGCATTACTTCCTGGGAAACCATCGTATACATAGTAATGAAGAATGATTAAACTTTTAACAAAAAAGAGGAACGGATCATTCTACATTTTGGTACTTATTAATTAAATGATATCATTATTCTAGAAGGAAAACTTTTAATTTTGATTTGAAAGCATCATTAGATTTTACACACTCAGAACTCATTTGGCACTTAGTCGTTAAGCTATTAAGTCTGATTCCCATTTCTTTTGGTACAATTATTTTGGTACTGGTTCTAACATTAGTTACACAATAATTTCATAAATAGATAGATGTACATAATATAGTTCAATAACTCGAAAAATGAGGAACATATATTTCTGAAGAGTTTTTAGATGTTGTAAGACAAAAAGATATTCAGTGTTTGAGGTAAAATTTAGTGTTCAAGCTCAATTCTCGAATTTGGAGAAAATGGTATTCACACTATCTTTAATTCTCAGCTTGAAGTAATACAATCATATTGTATTCCAAAATCTTATTTTTAAGTTTTCAGCATCTGAAATTATGGTCATCCTAATTATCATAGTATGTACTACATGGCTATTTTATGTGAACCTACATATATAGGTCCTGAAGTATTAACCAAATTTTTGAATGAGAGATGCATCCTCAGAGTTAAAAAAATATGTAATGTTGAACGTCAGAAGCAAAACAATGTGCTCACAAAATGCTATTAGGTTCTCAACATCATTTGGGTTGATCATTATATAGTACATATTTGTTTACAGCTGCCTGAAAAAAACTTGGCTGCTCTTTAAAGTAATCTACTGTTGAATTTTGAATATGATAGTGGATATGCATGATTGAAATTTTAGTTTCTGTGAATATTTCTATTTCATTCATGCTTTAGCCCTAGTAACGCAGTGGTGCAGATAATTAGTGATTATCCCGAAACTAAGAAACAATTTCCTGGGATTGCAAAATTTACACTGTGGGAAAAATGCTTCCTCCATTTTGACATCAAGCAGAATATCTCACCTAGTGGTTTTACCAATGCAATTCCCGGATATTTAGGTTATTCCATGGGAGGGCCTATTTACATTTAATAATTAAAAAAATTAAATCAGTGCCATATATTTTGTGGCATTTGTTCAGCTTTTTGATGAAGTTGAATGTAATGGTTTTATGTCATCATTGTTTTTTCATGCCCATAATGTGCAAGTATCAATACTAATTAAAGTTGCCATTGGTTTAAATAAATTAGATATCTAATTATGTAGTATCATGTGTTAAAATATGGTAATGAATGGCTCCTAGCTTTTTCTGTGGACAAATATTGATGGATTTCATTTACTGTATTACATTGGAGTTTGAGTAATCTTAATAAACACAACCAGTCAATAAGAAGAAATTAACAGCAAGAAGGTGTATTTTCTAATTTTGCTTAGGTACCTTGAGCTGGTGAGAAAGTTGCAGTTAACTTATCGCATGGAACCAGCTGGCAGCCATGGTGTATGGAGTTTGGATGATTACCAGTTTCTCCCATTTGTTTGGGGCAGTTCTCAGCTTGTCGGTGAGTTAATTTTTGTGGATCTTGTCATTTTTTTATTTTACCAATTCTTCTATTCTTTTGATTGAGATTTTTTTTGCCATTATTATGATTATCTGATGAGCCAAGTTATCCCAAATTATTTTCAATGCTTACTATTGTTCACATCCATTTCACGTTTTTCTAGGGACTCAATTGTGTATTGAAAACAGAAAATTATTCATTCCTGTGTATTAGAAGTGAAAAGTTGTCCTCTTCACTTAAGGCACCAGGCATTATTCTACCTGTTAAACTTTCCAACTTTCAGCAACTAATGCTACATTTTTCTGATAATAGTGCCTGCATGAAGGTATTTTGTATCACAAAGGCCTTTGGATCTCAAGAGGGAGCTTTAATTTGAATGTCAAGCCAAATCAAAGATTTTATTGGAATATTTTACAGCCCATAGGGTGTATTTCCCTTAATGCTCTTTGTGAATCTGTGCATTTGATGTGAAAAGTAACTGGTTTAAGTTAACATGTAGGAGATTGAATGGTAGGATGGATAGCCCAAAGATAGGTACATTTTTTATAGAATTTAAGAGCCTGCGGTGACAAAGTTAATTTATTCTTTGGCATTTCACTGGTAAAAGACAATGGCTTATTTCCTTTATATTTACCATCTATGAAATATGAGATCAGGCAATCAACAAGTAACTAATTTTCTGGTGATATATTGGCTTAGCTTCATATTTTCCCTTTTGGAAGCCATATTTTGGATAAATGTGTCATTTTTTCTAAAGTATTTCGCCGGTAAATTTCTATATACTATTTTTAGGAGAACATAATCCTCAAAATCAAGGCTGAAAATCATACATTTTGATGTGCAATAGGGTGGTTTCCTATTATTTTTTATTGCGTAAATCGAAAGATTATTACTCCTGGAGTATGTATTTCACGCTTTAAGATTTTTAAATGATGATATCTATTTTTTGCGACAAAATGAAAAGTGAAAATTTTCAAGCTCGCAAAATCGTGACGGCTAAGTATGAATGCTGGGAAAAGCCCGTGTGACATCATTCTGGTTCTGACCGCTTCCGTGTGAGGCCACCTTGGTGCGAGACTGAGTGCCGCTACGTGGCATGCTGCTAGCAGGTAGCAGAGTACCCTGCTAGCAGGTAGAGCTTGGCTTAAATAAGGATTTTTAATACCCTATCAAACGAAGGAAACTCTCCGACCTTAGGCAATTTTAATTTGTGATTATTAAGAGATGTTTCCCTGAACTCTGTACCTCATGCATGCATTGGTAATCTCAGACTATGTAAAACTCCTGTCTACTCGTATAGCATCTAGGTCCCCGTGACGTCACGAGGAGTGGCATCGCATGGGCGCCAATCTGGCCTTTTTCAAACGAGGTCAAAATTGACCATTGACATTTTCTAAACTGGGGTTACTAAAACCAAATAATTTGTATATTATGAATACACTAATGGTGGGTAATGAATCGCAATCAATGTCTTTTGTTTTCTTTGATGAAGGAAACTACCCTATTGTGGGCTCAAGATTCAATGCTGGGAAAAAAAGTCAAAGTGATCATTTCTATATGTAGTGTGAATCATTAATGGTATTATTTTTGAATTTGATGTAGAAATATGTATTCGGCTGTTAGGGTGATAAGGAAACATTGCTTAGATAGGGATAATGGTTTGTAACGTTTTCTTTTAATTACTCTTATTTTCACGTCACTTACAAATATTTTATTAAACTTTAAATGATACAAACTCGGGAGCAAGGGAACACCCGTCCGCCATAACTATCACAATCCGACTCCCCCCTTTTTCACCTCCTCCCGCGCCGTCAACAATCACAGCAATTACCTCACTCCAGCTCTGCTGCTTATTATTGCTTGAATTTCGTCACACCAAAACCAAAACAAACCACTCAAAATTAGGTGTTACATTTGCCCCATTGGAAAAGAAAATGGAATGACATGCAATTTTCTTTTTCAAAGCCTTCAAAAACAGAGTATTATGGGTTATGGGCGTGGCCCCAACGCCTTCAGTTTTGAACTTCCCCCTTAAGTTAATAGTATTATTTTTTTTTTTTACACTGGGAACACATGTCATATCACATTAGCAGAATATGCCTCGTTGACCATTTGATCGGATGTAACATCGGCTTTGACATGAATAATGTACCAGATTGCTAATAATATTTAGGAAAATAATGAACACTTGAAACCATAACTTTTAAAACACATTCATACCTCTTCTATTGCTGCTGAAAGCCAGAGCACTTCACTCCCCCTTTCCATCACAGAAACACAGTTCACTCCACTTCACACTCTGGCATTTTATTATTCTATTTGTCACACTTCTTTTACTTATCACTCCCCTTCTTTGTTCACTTTACTCATTCATTCACGACTGTCATCATTCATTCCAAGCATATAAATATTAACTACGTACTTAATAAATAATCAACAAACACTTTTGTAATCATCCATATCAAATTATTACACATCTATTTACCCTCATTTTTTTGTCATATCACCCTTCCACCGTCTCTCTAGGGTGTAATTACTTTCACCACTTATCTAATTACCCTATTTTAAATTTTACTCTCTTCCTTTTCTCTTTCCTCCTTCTTCTCTCCACCCGATTTTCGTCCTTTCTTACGTTATTTTCACGTATCCTAAATATATCATTCGTGATCTTCTCAGAGTCACTTTCCCCTGCTGATCTAAGCTCGGTTATGTGATTGTTTCCTTCCGCCATCATGGAATTGACAAGGTGCTGTCGCTCCGGTTGGCGCACCTCCGCTACATTGTTTAGTGCAGGCCGCTGATCAGCTGATCCCTCGCCCGGCCGGTGAACGTATCCATTGCCGTGAAAGTTTTTGTCTCGTCGTCCCTCTCTCTGCTGGCTCGATGCTTGCCACTCCCGTTGCTGTGATTTCTTCGAGTCCCATCCGTGCTGCTGGTTGTGCTGGAACGCGCCTCCCGACGTCCTCCACGCACGCTCTTCACGGGGTCCTGATGTATGCCTCCCATCGAACGTCGGGACCGTCGGGACCTTCAACTGTACCGCGGATGCCATTGTGACGCTGGGTCTCGTGTCTTTCTCACGCACGATGCGTTGGACTGCTTCCTCATCTAGCCCAGCTGCCTTTGTGGTGGATTGTTGTCCATCCGCCATCTTCCCGGGCACTTCCTCCGCTTGTTTTTCCTTTCTCCCCTTACATTCTCGCCGAAACGCAGCTAGCCCTTCGTTGATGCTTTTCATTGTCTCCTCCAACTTTTTGTCTCTTTCTTCTTGTTTGCTATCTCGCCTCTCCAGTTCTGCTTCCCATTTTCTATCTCGACTCTCCCGTTCTTCTTCCCATTTTCTATCTCGACTCTCCCGTTCTTCTTCCCATTTTCTATTTCGACTCTTCTGTTCTTCTAGCATCTGTCTGAGTAGCACCCGTAGGTCACTGTATCCTTGGTCCTGCGTCTCCATCTCAAACTCATGTGTCTCTATATCTACCCCTTCTTTTATCAAAAGCGGTTTTAAACGCTCCTGCAGCTCAAATTTCGCCCCTTGGGTCGTCGATCCCCGATCCCTCAACAAACTTTGTAAATCCACCTTTTTCAGTTCGTAAAATTTTTTCACTCCCGCCATCTTGAATTCCCGCTCTCTACGATGCGACTCGTTCCTCGGGCGTTCCGTGGTCTCGATCCTCTCGAGAAGTCGTGCCCCATACGTTGCGGCGCCAAAATGTAACGTTTTCTTTTAATTACTCTTATTTTCACGTCACTTACAAATATTTTATTAAACTTTAAATGATACAAACTCGGGAGCAAGGGAACACCCGTCCGCCATAACTATCACAATCCGACTCCCCCCTTTTTCACCTCCTCCCGCGCCGTCAACAATCACAACAATTACCTCACTCCACCTCTGCTGCTTATTATTGCTTGAATTTCGTCACACCAAAACCAAAACAAACCACTCAAAATTAGGTGTTACAGGTTGGCAAGTCCCCATCAATGATTACTTCTATATCTTGCTCTAAAAACTACTAATTTTCTCTAAAAATATGTCCACTTTAATATTAAACCTATTCTAATTATGTTAAATCTCCCTTGTCACTTTCACTAAGTCAAGATAATAACTTTCATGTAACTGAATTCTTCCTTTCCATTACCGGGTAAGATCACATTTCATAAGCTGCATTTCATTGAGTTCTTTTCTCATAGTGGATATGTGAGTAGCTTACCGGTTTATAGCAAAAAGTTTTTTAAATTGCTTTGCGTAAAATATCACTAGGTATTATCAGTAGCTAGCATTATTGGGAGCGTTAATGGTTTATGAAGAAAATGACGAATTACATTTAGCCAAGGCATTTATTGTTCTGCACCAACCATGTCCAACTTATTTGTTGTATTCCCTTTGACTGCCTTGTCAGCATGCCTCTATTTCACAGCATACCCTCCAATCAATCTCAGGAATGTTAACTATCCTTGGGAGTGGTCTCTATCCTACGCTGACTACTTTGGCTGTAGGTTAGGGCGTAGGAAAATATGAGTGAAGCTACAATATTTTATAATAATGTGGTTTTATTTATCTAGCACTTAATTGGTGTTGCTTTATTCAATAATAACAGAGCAGCAATGTCTACCTGTTATGCTAAGCTGCAAGGGAGGGGATTTTTTTATATTCTTCAAGTAGCTGCTGTTGAGTTGCCCAATTTGTAAATATCTATCATGAAGACTGGTATTTTTTATGTATTATTGTTGCCTTTGTGTCCTACAATGCCTTATTTTCTCATGTTTTTAGCACATCCACTCCTGGAACCTAGAAGTTTCATCCAAGAGGACATTATTGAGAACAATCACAAGGACTACATGTTTTTGTCATGCATCAAGTTCATCCAGCAGGTATGCATTTGTTCTCTTATGGTCTGTATGATTTGCACTGAATTTACATAACATTTTCACCCTGGTGTGGGTCACAGGTAACAGATGTCACTACGTATATGGCATGGTATAAATTTGACTTCCATGTATATCTTTCTCTGTGTCACTGTGAGCCATCCATGCTGCTGATATATCAACAGATTCATGCATGGTATAGTGGAAAGTACTCACAATTGAAAACACTGGAATAAATTTTCCAGTGTAATTACTCTTAAAATACTTACCTTAAATTCTTATGATATTTATAGTGTGCTTATGTGAGAAATTGTTTGATGAGCCATTAGCTAGCCTGATTTTTTGTATTTTTCTATGCACTATATTTTATAATTTTTTTATTATACCAGTTTGATCCCATCATGAAGATATTATGACAAACCGCTTTCTATGGATAGATATTCTTGTATGCAGCATCTCTTGCTTGAAATAAAACTAGTATTTGCAAAGTAGATTTTATGAATATTGTTTAAAATTGACAGATAATGAAAAAATTAGATCCAACTTTTGTGAAAAACCAAAGTAAATGGTATTTATTTCTCATAGCTAAAATTAGTCAAAAGAGAACTTGTTAGTATAAATTAGCATTTTTTATTGCCTGAAAATTAATTTGACTGAGAAATATACCGTTTTCCTGAGCGAAAAATGAAAATAAATTTTGAGTGTCCAAAGGAATATTAAAGGTGCCCAAACATAGATTAACGTAGTGATGTTTATGGTGTTACATATTTACTTCAAACTGCTATTCTAAACAACAAAAATTAGCATCTATAATCTTCCTACCTCGTTAGATCCTAAAAATACATGTCTCAATCAGTGGGAAATCTTTCATTAAGTTATGCTCTTTATGTGGAATATACTCAAATGGATTATCCAAAATAACTAGTATACTTCTATTGGTATGGAGGCTTCTCTAGTTATTTATTGACATTATTTTCTTTGGGTTTTGGCTGTGTTGATTCATTTTGGGGGAATAATGAATGAAATCCCCCTAAATGAATCAATGAGGCGAAAACCCTTAGATAATATGGTCAACCGATATACTTAGTTCTTAGATTCTAAATTGCAAGTATGTGAACTGTGAAAACGTAGTTAGTCATTTGAGGCAATATCTGAATAAAAAGGTTGTCATGCTACCGAAATGTTGCCCTACCCTTCTTTGTCAAGTTCTTTTCACTAAGAAAATTTTTGAGAATTATTTAACTCCTGAATGCATGATGTTCTGATCCTTCAGCTAGCCCCTTCTATATAAATACATTGCTTGAGGTGAGGCTTCTCACAGGGTGGCATTTAAAATCTAGGCTGCTGGTAGAGCTTTTGAGTGTGGTGCCTGCAATCCAGGCCCAATTTATTAAGTGCATGAATGGTTTTTGCATGGGACTGCTGTTCCTCACTATATTTTAATAGCATAATGCAGTATTTGAGTTTTTTTGAGTGTTTATTATTTTACATTAACTTGTTTCTGCCATTTTAAGGTTAAAACTGGACCATTTGCGGAACATTCAAATCAGTTATGGAATATCAGTGCTGTGGAATCCTGGACTAAAGTCAATGGAGGCCTTATCAAAATGTACAAAGCCGAGGTATGTATGTTTTATTTTTGAATATTGATTTTGTAGCAGTAAATTAAATTTTAGGAAACATAAGGATGTATTTAGGGTTTTTATTGGTCAGGGGAATCAAGGTATAATCAGGGGATTCGAAATGGTCCCAGTAAATCAGGCGACATAAGGGAATCTCGTTCTTGGCATCAGGTAAATTTTATGATGGTTTTAAACCAACATCTAAATTAACGTTTCAATCCTGCCATGTGAATGGTGGTGAAATTCACATAAATTTTTTACATCTAGTACCATGAGTCTTGGTATAATTGCCATGGGAAATCAGGAATCTGGATAAAGTAGTGTTCTGCGCTGTGGCCCTGAAAGCCTAAGTTCCAAGGTTGATTGCTGGTCCAGGGTAATATTTTCTCATGGCGATTTATGTGAATCTGAACCAAGTCCAGAAAATTAAATAAATTGTGTGAAGTAATCCTAATTATTGAAAATAGCAAATTTAATAATGGGAAACCTATAATAATAAGTTTTTCCCATTGCAAAAAACCAAGGAATCTTGTTGGAAATAGACAACAAAAGGAAAAAAGGTTAACAAAAGGAAACCATGGAGCAGGGTGAAATTAACTATGGAAATACATTCATCTACATCTACACAAAACCCCGCAAGCCACCTGAAAGGCATGTGGCAGGGGGTGTTAGGACACCAGCCGTTTACAGCTAAAAAAATGAAGTGCACTTACGAAGTTGGGACTAGCGTTTATTAAAGCCCTTTATGGTTCGGGGGAAAAACGAATTCCCATATCTATCCGTTTGGCAAAACATCTCTCTTAATTTATCGCTTCTATCGGACCTGGGAATATAGTGTGGCTCTAATATTATGTTTTCTGTGTCGCTCTTAAAGATATCCATTCTCAATTGTTCAAGCAATGTAAGCCTATATATATGCTGCATATAATCCTTATATGTGTTCCCTACGAGAGGTTTGAGTTTATCGTAACTCACAGTTATTCAACTTTGTCTGTTGCCTTTATTCTAATACCATCCACAGCATAAACATGGTTATAGTTGGACGACCTCTGCAAAAATTGTACCGTTGTGCATTTGCTAAGATTAAGTTTGAGTCCCCACTCTCAGCTCCTCAGATGAACGTCGTTTAAATCAGATGATAGAAATTCATAGTCAAAGTGATCACTAATTTCACAATTGATGACAGCGTCGTCGGCAAATAAACATATTTTATTGATAATTTGGGAACAGAATCATTAATGTGTGTAACGAACAAAAGGCGGCCGATTAAGCTTCCTTGTGGAACACCTGATGTCACTTTAGCTACATCAGAGTCTTCTGTCAAGAACTACTTTTTGTTTACGATCACTCAGAAAGTTGCCTATTCACCCGTAGTTTGCCACTGTTTTGTTTAATATGCATGATTGTAATTTGTGAGTTTATTGTGAGGCACCATGTCGAAAGCTTTCGACACGGCAAAAAATCTAGAAAAACTTAATCACGTAAGATTTACCTGTAATTTAGTAATATTTCCCTGGAAAACCTGGAATTATGCGTGAATTTTTCTATTTTGATTGGCTGGACACCCTGTAAACTATATGGGGGTCTATTTATTGGTTGGCAACTGTTGCTACAATAAATTGACCTCAGTACTTCGTAGATGGAGGGGTGGGTTTTGGGTTGAAGTGTCAAGACTCCTGCTTGGAAACGGAAGGGATGAGTGTCCTGCAAACGGGGTGTTGAAGGGTGGGGTAGCTTGTCTTGAAAGTTTTATCCCTTCAAAATGGTTTTGTAAATATGTGCTCTGTCTTTCCAATGAAGCTCATCTGCAATAAAAGGTTAAAGTTTGCACAACCCCTATTTCTATGACATTCTGAATTCATAGTTTTATGCATATGTATTTCAGTTCATGCATTATATTAACTTTATATTCATGCCCTATGTTTATATGTATGTAATTTCAATGCTGAAATATCAATTTTTGGATTGGTAAAGAGTTACATAACTATTTGCTTACTTAAATTTTCAGGTTCTGGCCAAGTATCCTGTGATACAGCATGTGTTGTTTGGTTCGCTGCTCCCCTTCAAGCCTTCATCCAGGCAACCCCCATCTATGAGAGGAGCAGGTCCAACGAGGAGACCTGTAATGGCACCTCCAGGCATTCCAGGGAGCCAACCAAAACCTTAACCAGGATATCTCACCATCAGAGTATTTGTGTTAGTTCAATCCCTATTTTGCATCATTACTTCACGCATAATTTTGAGTGAATGGTCTCCAGAATGACTTCATGAAATTGCTTCATTTTGAAAAGGAAACTTTTTAAATTTCATATGACTTAAAAAAACTTAAATTAATCATGTCATCAGGTAGACATCATCACCGAGTGATAAAAAAAGTGGTCAAATAAAAGTTCTTTCATCAAAATTTGCAAAGTCACTGAGAATTTATTTTATTTATTTGTTGTTCTATTGATCATTACACATGTTTGGTCAATGTAATAAAGCAGTGGCGTAACTAGGGATATGCTTTGGGGGGGACGGGATGGCCTAGGGTGGCGACCTTCCCCTGGCAACAGAGGGTCTGGGAAAATTTTTGTTAAATTAAATACATTTTATATCAAATTGACACTTAAAGTTTAATTTTAAGAAGATGCAGTTATTAAATGTTAAAACTAGAGAATAGCTTGGAATATTGTTTTTATTTTTCCGAGGCTCTGGGGGGGATCTATCCCCTCATCACCCCCCCCCCCCAATGTTACGCCACTGTAGTAAAGATATTGACTTCATATATACTGCATGCATACATACTACCTTTACAATGCACATACAGGGTGTCCCATTTATCTTGACCACCCGAAATAACTTTTTGTCCAGATGTAAATTCAAAAATGTGTCAAGCAAATGTCCATTAGCCGTCCGGGGGACATAAATAAGCATGATTGCCTTCCTTGTAGCTTTGTTATTTACAAAGATATGAACAGCGGTATTTCTTTTTTAAATGGAACCCTATATTTTTTATTTGGCAATTCATTTCCTCTATTTAAAAAAGACATACCACTGTTCATATCTTTGTAAATAACAAAGCTACAAGGAAGGCAGCCATGCTGATTAATGTGCCCCTGACAGCTAATGAACATTTGCTTGACACATATTTTTGAATTTGCATCTGGACATAAAGTTACTTCGGGTGGTCAAGATAAATGGGACACCCTGTATTTACAATTAACAGTATTCTTTTTCTTTGTTCAAACTACACATGTCAGTTAGATAGGTATTAACATGATAATATATGTTATGTATTCGGATGAATGAAGAGGCTTGATTCCTAGATGAGCCTCTTGATTTGGAGTGCCTGTATGGAAAATTCTTTTAATTCATCGACCTCGTGATGTGCAGTCAGAGTTCCAACCACATCATAGTAGCCTATCATGGAGCCACTAAATCCTTATGTATTTCTGATGCCACATGCAATCAAGACCTCTTGTTTAGGCACGAGTTGTTTCTGGATTGATGTCAAGCACCTGCTAACTCTTTTTTGGTGAGAGTGGAGTGTCTTTTTTTTCATCTCTCCATTTAATTTATTTTGGAAGCAATGTCAATATGCAAACTAAAATAGAAATTGCTAGTATATGTAAGTACATATCAGACTTATGCTCTTATACATTTTCTTCAGCGTTAGGAAAGTAAATCTTTTTTTTTTCATTCTGCTGAGATAAGGTTTTGTATATTAATTTACATATTTCATGAATAGTTTTCACACAGTAAATAGTTTTCAAAAGAAAATATTTTTTTCATATACATCCATTTAGTGTAATTTCATATTAAGTCTCTTGACACAATTTAAGTACTTAAAATATTTAAGTCTCAATTTTCTTTGGTGTGCTCTTCTGTTGCAGCTGCTGATTGAAACCTGGACTCTCTTTAGCTGGGAAAAGTAAAATTCCTGGGTGATAAATTGATTGACCTGGTTTTGTGTTTCATTCACATGTGATGTTAATTATAGTCACCATTCCTTGACTGTATTATTTTTGGAATGGTCCATGTGATCCAGGCAATTGAGATGAGAAATTGTTGCAATTGAAATGATCTCAGTGCTTTCAAAGCCATGCACTCATCTTTTTTGAGGCGACTTGTAAGTACGTTAGCTCCTAGATGACTTATTAAATCTTGGAGGCGTCTTAAATCTTGGATTATTTTCTATGTCGCTATGGTATTCTAATGTGCTCTGTTTGAATCAAAACATCTTTGTTGTTCATTTTGTAGTTGTAAAGAACTACGTCAATAAATTATGCCAATTAATTTTGGAGTATATTATGTCATCCCACCCCTGGCTCTCCCAGATATTTAGATAGAACCGAGGGGAAATGTCTCACAAAACAAAAAAAAATATCAAAATCCATGTCGATCCCTCCCACATGAGACCTACTGGACAAACGTATGTCACTCGCATCGTACAATTGACGATAAATGAAAATATTCCCCTTCTTTAGAGATAATTGCGGGTGGGGGGTCCCCGATCTGACCCTTAGGGTAACGTTCTGACGCTTATGCCATCCTATGCAATGATTCAAAAAGGAAAATGACTGGGACAAAAGGAACGGCAAGGGATATTTGAGGTGACCCGTGATGAAATTGGAAAAAACACACAAAACTCATCTAACCAAAGTATAATTTAAACAATAAAATTGCATACAAATAAAATAACCGTCTTATGAACTAATGATGTATGAGTGGATGAAAACAATTTATGAGACATCAATGAGAAAGCGCAACAATATAAACTGATTTGCGAGATGAAAGAATTGAAATGAAAACAAAAACAACAAAAATAGTTTGATTGTTAGCACGCAATGAATGATACAATTTGCTTTAGTCATGTAATATTGGGGAGGTAAATAAGAGTCCATCCCATGACTGTTATTTTAGAATTTGGTGATTAACTTTCACTGCCACTGGATAACTGACGTATTTCATGACTGTCTGTCTTGAAATTGGGCAGGTGAGGGCTTGCGGGGGGAAATGGTTACGATCTTACTTGACCATTGTCCGTGGTTAGACCATGTGAGACCTAGCAAACTCGTTTCTTCCGCCTGCAGGCTCCTCTTCCCATGTTGGATAAAGCGGCGTCGGGAATGTAAGGGATAAGTCTTTTCATGCTGGTCCTTGCTCCTCGGAAAGGGGGGGGTCTCTTATTTCAGACCGTATCTTCAAGAAATCAACCCAGCACCTCTTCTTCACTGCCTTGTCTAGGTTATCGTCACACCAAATTCGGGCAAAGGCTTCGCCCAACACTCAAATCAATCTACCTTTTTTCGAAACGTTCACAACCTTATATGTATATTCCCCTGTCTTGGAGTGAGGTAACACAAAAAGGGGGGGAGCACGTTATGAAACGGGGAAAAAACCCGAGTTCCCTTCCTCCAAACACACTCACATGTACACTCTCACAACCTTATCTATTCGTCATTTATTCCCGTTACACACACACACTTTCCTACATGGGCCGTGGTCTAGGGGGTGGGAAAGGTTATCGGCATAAAGCGGGTAGGGAAACGAATGCGCCGTTTAAGGTGGCATAGTGTAGTGGTGTTTTAACCATTACAATATACATATTTTTAAAAAATCTAACTCTTTTGATGAAAGAGTTATGTTTAAAATTTGAGTCACGGCTTTCGGGCATTCCCCCGCATTATACTTTCATCTGATGTTAATCTTATATTCCTTATTTCCTTATGTTCACCTTATGTTGGAAATTTCTTGACATCTTAGTTGGACCTGTGGTTTGGGTTACAGTTTGTCGTGGTAGATTTACGAGGACTGATCATCAGGGATGGCAAGTGAAACGAAACAAAAAGGTTTTGTTTCGATCCGGAGGGAAACAAAAATACGAGGCCAGGGTATAGTTTCCTTCCTGCACGAAATTAAAATCACAAAGGAGTTTAGTTTCGACCCGGGACGAAATTTTATTCCCAGGAATGAAACTAAATTAATCGAAACTCTGCTACTCATAGTTAAGTTTCCATCCGTAAAGTTGATTGGAGGGGGATAAGAGAGAATAGTTTCGATCCCTCACATTTGACATACCTGTAGAGAGGAAAAAACATTCTGCTTAAAAATCGAATGGCCAGTTTGTGTTCACCGTTATCCCGTTAGTGGTAAATAAATTGATCACGTAAGGTCACAGTCAAGGTTATAAGGGTGGCAAAAAGGTGTTGATTCTTGGTTTTAAAGGGTGCCCAAGTCAATGGTATTCTCCTAATACCCGTATTATCCACTAATTGACCTGCAAGATAAATACGGAGCTCATAGAGTTAACCACCTGGCCATCACGAAAACCAGCGTGTCGAACCATAGATTTTAAAGGGTGCCCAAGTCATATTTGCAGTTCATGGATCCGTATTGTTATTTTTTGACCTCAGAAGGTCATAATGGGGGTCAAAGGTCATTGAGTTAACTGCCTGGCCATCATGAAAACCAACATGTCGAAACATGGGTTTTAAAGGGTGCCCAATTTCACTTACTTTCAAGCTAATACTGTAAATAATATCTCTGCTTTTTCTTTGGAATGTCCCATATTACCAATTTACATTTTGCTATAAATTTTGAATTCTCCTGTGCTCTTTTGTTTTGATGAAGTCTGGTAGGTCTGACTTCAATACAAGGGGGGTCACACTGTGGTCTGCTACTTGCAATTCTATGACTGAAATACAGTCAAGCATGCCTGAATACAACTTCCTGGGATACATGTACCATTCTATACAATTTCTGAATGGATTTTCGGGCACTACAGTACATGACAGAATGCTTCACATCAATGTGTTTTTCCATGGATGGAGTTTTGCATGTTATGAAATGTAGATTAACATGGCTATAAACTTGGGTAGCTTGGGAAAATTATTACTTGCCATTAAAAATGTATTCACTGAGTGTTGAATTAGGAATTGGCTAAAAATATTTGCTCTAAGTAATATTTAAGCACCAAATCTCCACCTCTAAACATATAAATATTCTTGTCTCACTGTAGGTAATGAGATGCACCTCAAGAGGGCTAAAGAATTGGTTGATGAGACTGCATGAAAAGAATTGCTGCATGAGTCCTAAGCAAATTCGTTGCATTGCACCAAGTGTGAAAGTATTCCTTGGTCTTGACCTACCTGATCATATCCTGAAGAATCCTACCTTGGCAAAGATGTCCTTAACAAAATCCTGAAGAATCTTACTTTGGCAAAGATGACCTTAACCAAATTCTTACCCATGGAAGTGAAAACACTATACCCTTAGTACTAAAGCAATACAGGTTTGTTTGAACACAATTATTTGAGATGAATGACTATGAAAGCTGAATGCTGAACTCATTTTCTTGAATTATTGAGATATTTTCTTTGCTACAATTCTTATTTTATTTCTATTGACGCGAAATGTTTCTGGATGTTTAATTTTTATCTCCATTACCATATTGAAGTTTACTCAAGATGTATTGCCAATTTCCAGAGGTAAGGATTTAATTATAGAATAAATTAAGCCTTACATTTTTTGTTAAAGTTATTCCCTTATTTTTGAGAAGCGGTTTCAATTTCAAGGAGTGAACTTAAGTTGCAACAGTTTCCAAGGGTTGTGGGTTACTCAGTCAGCTTACGCATTATCCATTGTTGCCATTTGGAAATTTCTTTTGAGAGTTCAATTGGCAAATTTTCTTTAATTTCAAATGTAATCTGGATTCTTCGTCACATATCTCTCCATTGTGGGCCATTTGTTTGAAGATTTTAGCCCAATATGAAAAGTAATGATGTGGTTTGGAAAGATTTAGTACTTTCCCAGCTATTGAATGCATGAAGAGTTCTCGGGATCGCCACTGGGTCAGTAACTGCATTACGGCTGACGTTTCACAATCTGAAATCGTTTCGATTGCCCTCAGGGCTATGTTTAGGACAATGTCCGAGTCGGAGATTGAAACGTTGGCAGTAATGCCATTCCTGACCCAGTGGCAATCCTGAGAATTCTTCCCTCATGATCTGGTTTATTTCAATTCACCCTGTGAACGACAGTAAAATTTATATTAATTACCATGGGAAGTAATTTCCCTGGACCAGAAACCCCCTAAGTATCGCCCCCAGGCCATTAGTCTTCAGTCTGGAAGTGACACTGATTGTGGTAGAGTCCGGCTTGCATACCGACCAACTGATACCCTCTGGACCTACCCCTGCCCCACAAGCTCTCAAAAGGTCAGCTTCACATCGATCTCCTTTATTTTCGATTCACAGATCTTTTTTACTTGGTGGTGCCTGAGGTTGTCTGTCATTGAACTGGCATTTAAACAACACCAAGGGTGATATTGGCCATGAAAAGATCATTCAGCTCAGCTGGAATTTGAATCTTTGCATTCCATATAGCAATTCTGTATGCTGACAGATACATCACCAAAGCAAATTTCACCCTAGGTGTAAATTTTCACATGTGCACTAGACTGGTTTTAAAGTCACCGATTATGTGCAGTGCTTTGGTCTAATTTTCAATGCAGTAGATTCCGTTTAATGGGTCCACCGGTTACTTGGGGCAGCCGCTTAATTGGGGCAGATCTTGAAGAACAGAACCCAATAGAGGAATATCCCAGAGTATTCTCCGCTTAATTGGGTCAGCATGCCGCTTTATTGGGCCATAAGACGGCGACATAGACTCCATAATCGCAACGAAATTCAACTTTTTTGTTTTCAGAATACTACTTTTTTATATTTTCCTCCTTTGATTTACTCTTATTTTTCACAAATTTTCCTATTCTTGCCCTATTTTGAAAGCTCTTGTTGTTATACTATCCGCAAGAGGATAGGACCTTTCTTAAATAGGACTTAGTAAAAGACATTCATTAACCTGGATCCGCCCAAAATATTTTTTTTGAGATTAATAATTCATATTCTAGGGGAATAGTAAGGGTCTCATTTTTACTACATTCTGAAAATATTTCGTTGATCGGTTGTGTAGTTTCCGAGATACAGGCTGTGACATAAATGTCACAATGGGCGGATCTGTTGTCTTTTGGTGCAAGGTAATATTTCCCCAGAAAAAGCAAATATTTTTCGCATTTGAGCTGCACTGTTCATTTAAATGATAAAAAACACTAGAAAAACATATTATTAATTACGTACACTATTTTCAAGCTTTTGTTTAAATTTAAAGTAAATTGTTTAAAAATTTAGCAATAATTTTCAGAGTTCCATTGCCCGCGATTCATAAATTTTTCGATGTAAATTGTGATTTTTTAAGATGTAGAAGTGTTTTGGATTTTTTCAATGCTATTTCACAAGTTTGGGGTATATTTAAATTTATAATGTTTATATTATAAACTTGTCAAATACACATCAAGAAAAATTATTTTAAATTTATGTATAAATTTAAGTTTTCGGCAGTAGTGTTATGAAGTTACAGAACCTTGAATTGACACAATCAATGGATTTGTTGAAAGTACATTTAAATAATATTTTTACATGGCTAATAAGTAAAATAGTTGAAAATGCATTTCCCAATTTTGGAAAATACATAGAATAAATATACATGTTTGAAAAATATTCTCACAACATATAAGGGTGTAATACCTTATAAAAATTGAATTCAATTTGAATCAATTTGTTTCATATAAACTAAAGATTGCTTTAGAGTTCAATGCCGGTGTATACGTACCATTTTGAGTGGTAAGTAGTAAAGCAATATTTGTCCATATTTCATGCATCGCATGCAGTGCATTTGACGGAAGCGCAATGTTCTCCAGCACGGCGACGCAATCTTTTGAGACTAATTGATCATTAGCATCGTAACATATTTCACTGTCTGCCTCTGTTGAAAATGAAGTAGTACGGCGGCGATACTTGCCTTTGCATCGATGTATGGTCAGTAATGTTTGCATTATTACACGCCTGATCTCTAATTGTGACATGCAATGACCAGATTTTGCTCGTGAACAGATTGTGAACAGCTTCAGATTGTGAACAGCTACATCCAAAAGTCCAGGAAAATATTCCACCATTACCCTCAAAACTGATTGTCCTCCGCCGAATGAATTACATGCAAGGATGGATACCAAAATACTCAACAATCATACTCCTGCCAAAAGAGTTTTTTCAGTGGGATAAATCCCTCTGAAACGTTCTTTCAATTTATTGATCTACGGCGAAGCTACCACAATTGGTCTATTATGTCGGGCATCGTATTGTCTGCACAGTGAAGGTATCTACTCATCACAAAGAACCTATTCCTTCGCTAGGCTACAGTAACCATTGAGTTGTGAGCACCCCCAGAATCTTCCCAGGAGCATCGCTTGGATGGAAACCAGTTACAACCTCATAACAGTAAAATTCCAATGAAAATTTTCATCTCCTCTTTACTGATGCTAGAAGATGAAAAAACAATAGAAGTAGTATAATTATCTAATTCTGCCATGAGAAAAAAGAATGTCATCCGAAAAAACTATTTAAAAAATTTCTACACCTAATTTTTCCCTCTATTCAGGAAGATCTGTTTCGGGGAATAACCTATTTCTTACAAAATGACCTTCTTGTCGCAAATTGGCAGCTTCTCTTTTTACTTTTTTCTATTGGAGAAGTGATGTAAGCTTCGTTGACTTCGAATCCTTTTCCTTACATATAACTGGTACCGAAATACTTCAGGACTTCTCTTGAAATTCATTAGTATTATCATTATCAAGCTGCAAAACAAGCTCCACTCTTGCCCGAAGTTGTCTTCCCGTTAAATTTTCCACAAGTCCACCAGCCTGATCATCTGCAATGTCCTCATCAGTGACAATTGCTGCTTCTGGTAGCTCAAGGTATATTGTACTTCGTCAAAGTCTTCGTTTTCCGGAAGCTATTTGGCTTCACACAGTGTAATATCTCTGAGCTATCGATATCCCTAATATTAAAAAATTTAATGCAAAAGTAATTATCGGAATAAAAGTTAATAAATGCAAATTTATCGACTAATTGATAAATAATAAGTCTTTTGGCGGGAATACGAAGGAAAAACGTTGAAAATGGAATAAATTCTAACTAGAGCATAAAATTCGAAACTTTGAAGATTTGCATAGGTATCCGCCCAATGTGACATTTATGTCACAGTAACATTTATCAGAGTATATTACAGAAATGGAAAGCAATACCAAACATATTAATGTATTATTAATAATTTTGTATCATTATGTTGATACATACCAAAAATTGTCGCTGTAGCGCATATAGTTAATGAAAAAATTAAATATTTACACAAAGCGAACGTCCATTTTTAGTGTCTAGGGAAGGCGCATAAGTACCAGGGGTACTCAAAGGATAGGTCTTCACTCTCACTTGACAATTCTTACCTTGAATTGAGGCACTTAGCTTCCTCTTTCTTATAAGGTATAAAACACAACAATATACCGTGCCCGAATGATGCAAGAGCCATTACAGTGGAGCGATACAGGGTGTGACATTTATGTTACATTGGGCGGATCCAGGTTAAGCGTGGCCCGAGGCTGTGAAAAATATTTAGAACTAAATTGTTATTATTCTTAAAAATGATAATAAATTAACTAAACTCACTGATTTATTAATCAAATTAATAGTTTAATAAACTTATGTTGCATTATAAACATTCTTTAGTCTTCTTTCTATCTTTTCAACGTTTGTTTATGCCCATACACAGGATAGTTCGCCTAATTGGGGCAGCCGCTTAATTGGGGCAAAGTGCAAAGTCCCGATATGTCCCAATTAACCGGAATCTACTGTATTACAGATTGAGTTGGTGTAAAAAGTTTGAGACCTACCTCTACTACTCTCGCTCCTCTAACCTCCAGTTTCCTTCTCGCTCATCGTACTCTCCCATCCTCCTCCCCACGCAGATTGATGCCTACCCAAGCACCAAGCCCAGCCACCACCTCCCCTTAACCACCACCCCCTTAGCATCTGAAATTTTCCCAGCTCTTCCACACCCTTTTAACCCAATGTAGGGTAAATACCCAGTTATTTGTAATTTAAGGAGCTTGTTGAAGAAAATTAACTCTTGTGACTGTTTTATTACCATTTCTGTTTGTTTATTACTTGTTAGATCTGAAGGACATAATTTTAGATTAGTTAATAGATTTAGTCTCCTTATCTTAGCGAATTGTTGTACAGCAAGGCCGGATCCATATTTTTTTCTGGGGGGCACAAGGGCCTGACAGGTAAACAGTTTTCTCATATTTGAGATTAAAAACAACACACAACAATTTCTATGCAAAGTTTTCTCTTTATTTTAATATTAAATTAAATGATTATGTATACAAGTTATATACAAAGCAAAAAAATGTAATGATAATCGTATTAATAATCTTATCTATTTTTTAAGTGTCCTGGAAGGGGGAAGCACATGCCCCCCATAAATCCACCTATGTTTTATGGTGTATGAATAATTCTAATAAATTCATAGGATAGGAAAAAAAGAGGAAGGAACACATAATAAAAAGGATAAGAACAACAGTATCAGTTTTCATTCCTTCAACTCATGGGGTAAATGATTTCCACCAAGTCACGGCCGCTACTATTATTTACCTATGTCAAAAGTTTGATTGAAGCCAATTTAATTTACCCCTTTTATTGTAAAACGTACGTTCATGATTTATATGTTATTTAATCAATTATTTCAAGCTGACGCCTATGTTTATTCTTCTGCTTACTTAGGCAGGGACGCCGGCTTACAAAAAATATTGGGGGGGCCCAAACCGGGGATCTTGCCCCGGGAAATTTTTTAAGTGGTGAGTTTTAAGTTTTTTAAGCATTTTAGAAGAGTCACATAATCAACATTAGAACCCTTATAACTCGAATCTCGATATCTGGACACTCCGGGGAAAATCAACAAGCCTTACACATTTTTCCTCACACCCATAACGAATTTATGAGGGGGCTTGGGCCCCCTCAAGCCCCATGGAGTCGGCGCCACTGTGCCTAGGTGATTCAATCCTTGAATTCACCTGTCTCATTTCATTCGCAGGCTGCTTCTGCAAAAGTGACCGCCGCAGATGACGACACTGCGCGCCGGCGCGGCGCCCCGCGGCGGCCAGTCTAGGAAAACAATAGAAGGACCTTGATGCATTAGCATAAAAATAATTGTTCCATTGTTTTTGGAAGAGTGTCCTATCTTCCCCCTCCTTTTGTAGGTATCACTAAATTTACTTAATGAAATTTTCTGTTCGCAGAAGTATGAGTGGCGATAATAACTTCAGTAGCAATGAATAAATATAGTTGTGAGTAATTTGTAGATCTCCGTGAATTCTAAGAAATTTGATGCCAGGGTTTATTTCCCAAATGCCCCTCTATCCTACAAATGTTTTGCTGTTAAAAATGTTGATATGTTCACCCTATCTCGTAGGCACGCTTGCCGTTTCTTAATGGGGGTTGGTCGCTCAGACCCTAAATTGCAATATGTTTAGAAGAATTCGGTGCGTGGAAGGGGAAGATAATTTGCGACGATAAAAAATCTTCCACATTAATCCATTTCTCTCCTAGGTTTAAAATGGCAACAGCGAAAGTTGCCGCCGCCCACTTTGCGTGAGTTGGTGACGTCATTAGAGTTGTGGGCCATTAACTCTTTGTAGAAGAACCGCTCACTGAGGAAAAGGATGGCTCGCAAAAATTTAGACAACGACGAACCACCGGAGGCCTATGCAAGAAGGTGAGGATTCAATGAGAAGGGGTGACCTGCTCGGTTGGAGTGCGTGTCGTCATCAACTTGTCCGCGAAAGAGTTTAGACCGTCGATTTATAGTCATGAAGAACTCTGGTAGTATTTCCCAATTAAGTTTGTATTTCATCAGTTATTGAACAATAAAAAAATTGATGATTACTTACTAGCCACTGGTCCAAGCATGTAAAAATCTCAGACGCTTTATTGATAAGAGGGTTGCATACTTACATGGCGCTGCGGAATCTAATGAAAACCACCCCAAATAACAACGATTTACTCCGCTTCTGATCACAATCGACAGTAAAATAAATCTGTGGACGAGAACATTGCACCCACTGTTGCGGTGGCCGAGGGCTTTATGAGGACCGCTTGCTTCTCAAGGGAGTGCTCTCATTCCTGGGATCTGCCCGCGGTCCCTTTGGCACGGGTTTCCATTTTTTACCGCGTCGCTACGTTGCCGGCCTCCCCGGATTACGACGGATAGGGATCGCTTCTTTCTCTCTCCTTCTTCTCGGTCGCGGCCATCTGCCCACTCGACTGCAGCCACCGGAAAGAGGGCCCGCTGGAAATCAAAATGAGCCAAGCGCGAGTGGAGAGGTCTTCTTCTGAAAGATCAGCTGCGCGCGACGACGGAATTATTTTTCAGGGAAACCGCCGTGAAAGCTACGACGCAAAAAACTTAAAGCCTTATTTTTTCGCCAAAAATAGTCCTCAACAATGAAACACGTTCCTATGGTGCTAAGTTAGATAAGAGTCTTTAGATTTCGGAGAAACGTTTCTATTTTTGTACGTAGGAAACTTGAGATTTTGGAATGAATACCAAAGATTCACAACAAACGGCGAGGCATCTCAGGACAGTGTGGTTATATTTTTAAAGAATTGATATGAGACCCACGAATTTGAAAATTATATATTACCTACTGCTTTTCTGGGCTGGAAATGATGAGTAAACAGCGAAACCATGTCTTTTATGCATTCATTTTCACTTTGGGGAAGAATTTTAACTCTTCAGCCTTTTTGAAGTATTTCTTTAAATACTTTGGTATGCAATGTGTGGCGCGGCCAGGCCTCCTCCGCAGCCCGGCGCTAGTCGAAAATATCACACAGAAAATATAGTTAATATTTTGATCTCCCAGCTTTGGATATTGCTTACCAAAATTGAAATAACATTTTTTTATCGACTTGTAAATCTGCGAGAACGTATGTATTCTACGTAATATTATTTGGGAACAATATTTTCGCCACCCTTCGCAAGCATGCAGCTCAAACTATCGGTTTCGGAATGAAAGGACTTTTATTATTCTTTGCATACTAAGCAGTCACTACAGGTTTCATGTTTTTCCATTTTTCCGGTTTTTCGTTAGTGTGTTGATTGTTCAACATTAAATGAATGAGGAGTATCTATTTTCTTCAACGTGAAGGAGGTTACTAATGTCAAACTCGGCCGTGTACGCGGTATTAATCATAATACAGATTTCGAGTTCAGTTGTATAGTAATTTTTTTATATTTTAATCGTTAGTTATCATAGTTTTGAATTAGTAAAAGTTTTTGTCCATCCTCCTCAAAAATGACCCGGGTTGTATACCCAGTAATAGGCCAGCTGCCGGTGTGAATATATACCACCTCTTCAGCGGCGATGAATGTGAGCAGAGTGCTCATGCGAGAAAATACTGACGACACAAGTGTAAAGGGACCAGTATAACCTTTCCAGTGTTAGTTTTGCAATAGTAAAAATAAGGTATGTTCCACTTATATCAGGACATTCCTTACAATTTTGTTCCGTCTTTTCATATTTTTGCAATCGTACATAAAAGTTTCCAATCCAATTCCAATGATAATTCCTATGATAATTCTCCATCTCTTTAACTGTTTTAACCAATGTTTTGTAATTTATTTTTTAAATCACCCCTATGAGAACATCTATATCTAGATGTAGATGTAGATATTCCCTTCCACTCAATTTTGTTTTTCTCAATGGAGCTAATTGCTCCATAGACCATAGCCCTCTCTAGACGCTCTTGCATACATTTTCGTCAGTCTCTTTGGAGCGAGTGATGGAGGATTGGAATAAAACGCATGTAATAGAATGCGATTTTTGTTTAGTGACTGGATTTCTTGAAGTTTTTCCCTACTTCTAGTTCCCGAAATGTTGCTCACCCCCATTGATAAGAGGTATTATCTTTTTTAAATTTTTTCAAAGGTATCTGTTGGTGCTGTAGTTTAAGAAACTTCCTTCACTTCAACTCCCGCACAAAGAATCGTTTGCGTTTGCCGGTTAAATCATTTTATAAGATAGGCTCTTCTTTTGGGCCATGGAAGTTCATTCGTATACATTTTCCCTGTTGGTCTGGTGTAATTTTGTCTTTTCTCTGTAAGAAACAGTAGGTAACATCTGTAATTTATTTGTGCTTGAAAATGTTCTCAGAGACCAGTTTAGGTGAGCTCATGGTATTATTTTTTGCAATATAAGTTTTAGTAGCTGTATTAAGTATTAACAAATAATTGAGCGTATCCTCTCATTTAGAGGATACGCTCAATTATTTGTTAATACTTAATACAGCTACTAATACGTATCCTTTCAATCCTCTTTTGTGGCTGACTGGACAGTGGACACTTGGTTTGGCTCAAGTTTTTGCTGAAATGATATTTTAGTACTTCGTACCTCGATGGAACATGAATTGTTGATCTTCTTGAAAAATTGATCTTCTGTCGGTAAATACTTCTACCAAGAGACGGAGCAAAGTAAGCAGAGGCGTGATCATTCTGTGCTGTGTGGGGTCGGTTAGGCTTAGGTGTGATGAAAATCCCACCCATCGAGATACTCCCTCGCATGCTTGACTCCCATCCGTGCATGTAAAGAGTCACGCAACGTGGCCAGCCTGTTATGTGTTCAATGTTCGCCATCTTCGACCGAACATTTGAATTCCTCGCCTTTTCGGGAAACTCTGCTTTTCTGTTTCGTGAATCTTGATTTTGAGCCCAGGTTATCATTGAAGTATTTAGCTATGGAAACAGATAATGGTGCGAAAATGGTGGAATTAATTTAATGTCATTAATTTCATTTAATAATTTTCATTTCTCACAATAAAAATAATATATGAAATATGTACAAACAAAGATTTGGATTTATACACCGTTGGAGACTCGCCTCGTTTCAGTTGTCCACTCACTCATTTACAAATGAATCCAAAATTTCAAATTGCTCAGTGCTGCATTCATTATTTTATTTTTTAAACTTCCACCTAACTACTTGAGTGCAAAAACAAAATATAAACAAAGACACAGTGTTCAAAATATAAATTACACTAAGAAAGAAAATAAAATATATAAAAACACTTCACAAGGTCCCTGCATCAGGGGCGCAGCTTGGAATTAAGGCTAGGGGGGGTTTAGGTGCAACTAATACCGGGGTGTGTGGGGGTATGGAATACCCACCAGGATAAGGGGCAGGAGCGAGATAAATAAATTGCGGAATTTTAAGATAAATGGTTCAAAATGGTGAGTTTGACGGTTTTCTGAGGGATATTTTATTAATCCTTACCCTATTCTATTAGTAATATCAATCCAATTAAGTAAAATGGATTAAACTTTAAAATTTCTCTGAGCTCTGGGGGGGGGGGGGGGTTTATCCCCCGAAATCCCCGCTGCGCCACTGCCCTTTACCACTCCTCTTGCATTGGGGGCAGCTCCTAATGTATATAACTAACTGAGCAAAAACTCAACATCTGCAGTTTCAAGGAACAAATTTCTGACTGATTTCATGAACATTATTTCACTAATTTCTTCGGTCAGATCTGGCGGTAGTGAGCAGTAGGAATGGTGACTTTATCTACCATGTTTGCCGTTTATCAGTCCGTATCGATTTATTTCAGCTGTAATATCATCACTTCAATCGGCAAACCACTCCTTTGGTCAGTTTTGTGCGTATGAATTTATTTTAACGGTGTATGACGTTATACGTCTTCGGATTCTCAATCTCCATGCTTAACGATCCTTCCACAGTTCTTCATTTCATCCTCTTACAGTTTTATTCCCCGGTAAGTCTTTCAAAATTCTTAGTAAATGGCAACGACCAGAGTAGTAAATGACCGTCAAGTCCCGAATTTACCAACTAAGTTGTCATAAATGTAACACCTCATATTTTAGGCAGATGAGAAGAAATTTCATGATTCGCATAAAAGAACACGTAAGGTGATTCAATTAAAGGGACCAGGACCTCTCTTTTTACAAAATACCTCCTGGGCGCCAAATATAGGAGTGATATTACCCAAGACATCTTACACACAGTATGCAAAGGGCTGAAAATGGACGCTCTAGAACAAATAGAAATTAGAAGATTCGTTTTAGATCCTGTCATAACCCTCTTCAACGGACATCTATTTCAACAACCATCAGCTCGCCTTTCTGGGTCACTTCATTCACATCAAACCAAAATTAAAAGTAAACGTCCTTTCTTTATCATATCCTAACCGCGATTCAGACATGCCCTATGCTAAATATTTTTTATTGTTATCTATATTTTATATAATTAATTTTCAAAATTCCTCCTAATGTAATTTTATTTTATATATTTTAAGTCTTTTGTTTGATTTATTTTTACGCATTATTTTCACTTTCATTTATTTATAAAAATCATTCTTAACTAGTTTCACAGAATATGTAACAAAAATATGCCTGAGTTTTGTAATATTAGTTTACACCTGATGATGTCGCTTAGTGGTGAAGCGTGGTGTACTAATATTAAAGTTTAGACGTGAATTACCAATATAATTATGAACATGGATAAATAAAGCTGGAAACTCGATAAAACTTTATTAATTTCAGACATAAATTTTTGGAGACTAAGTGCGTTTAGTATGATGTCTCGTCGTCAACAAACTCAGCAGTGACACACAGGCACTGGCTTAAATTATCACTTGAACGAATACGACGTTAATGTTATCTTAAGAATCCGAGCTTGCGTAAAGCACGCCTTCCAACGTAGATATAATATTTATAAAGGCAGTATTGAGTACAGCGAGACATTTTCGCATCTATGAATATGAAACTTGAATCTCCATTCGATTTCCACCTACGTTAATATCAATGCATGTCTATTTACCTGAAGAAATATTTTTGATATTTGATAAATTCAAATAATTAATTATTTTTATGTAAAGAAAGAGAAACGATCACGGTGGTAAAAAGTAGTGCTGAGAAATTTATGGCATTAAAAAGTTAATGATGATTTATCCCATGTGGTATTTGGATCTTGAATTTGATTTATCTTTGCTAAGGTCGTCGGATTTATTTTCGATTCCAGATTGGTTTCATGGATAAAATGTCATGTTTTATTCCGGTTAGTTACCTTATCTAAATTACCTCATCGCTATTTCCGGTCTTGCCAGGCTAATCAGGGGTGCGTTCCGTGAATGCGCAAACACATCTTGATAAGGCGCAACAAGTTTCAGGGGGCCGTAAGCATTTGAATGGCGTAAGCGAACACCCTTCGCATGCAAATACTGTGAGTTGGCGCGTAGCCTCTAGTTCTGAGAGGCGTTCAGCCGCAAACTTGCGAGTCCTCTTCAGGCATAGTCATCAAGAGGAGATTTTAGGGGAAATTTAAAAGCCTCCAGCATTGTGATTTCCTGGGCCGTAGGGCATTCACCTAACGTAGCGCAGCAAGGGCGTACCCAGGATCATAACGGGGGGGGGGGGGGAGGGGGGGGGGGGAAGCCAAGTTGTGACATATTAGCATGGAAAAGGTGGATGAAACCAACATTTTAAGAAAATTATAAGTGCTTTATTAGTTCATGAGATTATTTCCTTGAAAAATAGTTTTATTATAGTTACATATCTTGCACTAATACATATCATTTTTCGTGGGTTTAAAGAAAATTTGTTGAATATTTTCGTTTCAATTCAGTACTGATTTTGCCTAAAGACTTTTGCGATTTTTGCTTCTGGGGGGGAGGGCATCTGCCCCTCGCTGGGTACGCCCATGTAGCGCAGCTATTACAATATTAAAAAATTCACCTTTCACACAAGTTGTTATAGTATCACGAATGCAAGGCCTAGCCTGATCTAAATAACTCTGATACATAGTTTATAGATCTTTATGTAATACGATTCATTTAATATATAGAGAAATGGAAAATGGTAGAGGTGGATGAATTCTGTTATTGGGGAAGCAGGATAACTGGCGACGAGAGAAGCAAGAAAGAAATCAACAGCAGATTAGCCAAGGAAAAGAGAGCATTCAACCAAAAGAAAGATCTATTTGCAGCAAGAAACTAAAACATAGTATTATGGAAACAATTTATCAGAAATTATATTGGGAGTATGCTTCTCTACGGAAGTGAGGTATGAACGATGACTGCTGCGGAGAAATCAAGGGTGGCCTTCGAAATGAGGTGCTACAGAAGAATATTGAGGACCATATGGATCGACCGAGTAAGTAATGAGGAAGTCCTAAGAAGAGTAAGAGAGAAGAGAAGCATCATGAAAAACTTGGCAACCCTATAGGCCATATTTTGAGATATGATTGCCTGACAAAGACGATCGTCGATGGACAAGTAGATGGCAAGAACGGAAAAGGAAGACCTCGAATGAATTATACGGAACAGGTAAAGAAGAATGTGAAAGAGGAGAAATACTTAGGTGTGAAAAGATTAGCTGATTAGAAAATTGAGTGGAAAGCTAAGTCAAACCAATTTTAGGATTTTTGACGAGCGATGATTACGATTCATTTAAATTCTTTGATTTTTATAATTAGTTCTGCCGGTCCTTTTTTTTTTGAAGTGATCGTCTGATCCTGTGTAGGCATTTTCCCGATTTCGACCTATCGCTAAAAATTGAGAAACTATTATTTTGAGTCAAACATTTCATTTTTATCGACTAATTCAATCTTTTAAGGGGATCTTAGGACCTTATCCTTATTTGCATTAGAATTACTTTGCTGCTGACGTGTTCAACGGAAAATATATTATTGCTAGCCGCTGAATATTTTCTTGTGCAATGTAGGTGAAGATGAGGTTGAGTTTAAGGCTGGTATTTAAGGTTAATGGTCAAAAAGTGGTTGGTCATGGGGCAGTGATCATTTTGTGCTTTTGTTCTAAATTTTCTGTTATTCGATCCTCGTTTGTAGTTATTCCTAGCCGATTAAAGAGGTCCCTCACCTTTATGCGTTAAGTCCTGGTTTTACGACGTACAAGTATAAATGCGTAGATATATGAACGCGGGAATGGACGATAAAATGCTTCGTCTAACCACCCACTTTGCACGGATGTAGAACGTGTACTTATTTCGTTCATGCTTGCATATATGCTCCGTTCCGATCACCAAAATCGTTTATGTATTAACATAATAACTGTGCGTTTTGATGTAATAATGCATCCGGACTATATCGTTGTAGAGAGAGAAATGTTTCCATTAAGGCTTATTCCTAAAATAATTGTTTGATCGGTCTAATTGTAAGTGTAGTTTGGCAAGAATAAAATTCGACCTATCGCAAAAAATTGAGAAATTATTGCTTTTAGTAAGATTTTATGGAAATTGTCAGAAAAAGTCTCTCTTACTTCTCTATAAGATAGTAAAATTAATCGGTAAAAATGAAATATTTGACTCAAAATAATAATTTTGCAATTTGTAGCGATAATTAGAAATTGGGAAAATAAGACAATAGACCTACGCAGGATATAATGATCAATTAAGAACCTATCAACTTTATTATACAATTTGAATTCAGCCAAATAAGGATTCTCAAGAGCAAGGAGAGCGTTTAATATCCTCTTCTTCTCTCTTTGAGATCTCATGTGTCTTGGATGTTTTAAATCGGATACCTAAGGTGGGCCACGGGAAACCCAAAGCTAGTGGATTCACGGGAGTGGCTATGAATTTCACCGTTAGAAACTGAGGTATTCTATCTGTGACACCCAAGCGTGGAGGTGAATACCTATTAAAACTCATGTCACTCCCTGAGAATAGAATTTGAATCGCCGCTCACGGAAACAATGAATCGAGATGGTGTGACAAGCCTCAATAAGATATCTGAATGGGCAAAATTCATCGGCGAATATCATTTTCGTGCATCATAAAAGCCAGGTGGTTTAGAACCAAGATTTCGCATAGGACTTAAATAAATTTTTCACGTTGGTATTTTTATATCTTCAGCTGACTTGAGTGGAAAATTTCGGTATATCATTGAATTGGCTTCATGATACCCGAAGGAAATCATGTGGAGTATGAATAAGGAAGGTAATATCAGGATTTGTATAAGGGGGGCTCAGATCCCCAGGAATGAGAAAAATTATTGCGTATACGATGTCTACTTCCTGCGCCTCTTAAAGCCATCGTAGAACTTACCAACCATCTTCTGCTTCTATCGAACATAGCCTATGTAAATTTATTGTTTATTTTAAATATAAACTTTCGCATAATTTTCTTAATTAAAATTTGTTAACCTAACTTTGCTAACATTGGCCCATCCAAAAGATATACGCTCCTTTGTTTACGCCATTGGCGGAAACGATCGTAAAGTTAGATCTGACCAGTTATTTCGTTTGGTTTATCCTGTAATATTTTTCATACTGTCCTCATACACTCTGAATCCCAATTTTAAAAACATGACAACAAGCGAAAGCTTGATGAATGTGTCTACTTTTGATGACGAGATAAGGGCCATTAGATACTTGATTATAATGCGCCAGATTTTGATTGCTCAAATGGTCCTTACCACCTAACTTTTTGGATGTAGTAATTAATTTATTCTGAACCATCATTTCAAGAACTAATGGAGTTGATATCAGAGAGAAAATTATTATCTGATATCATGAACGAAGTTTAAAGTTTTATGTTGGGGGACCAACAATTCTGCTGAGGATTTAGGGGCTATGGAACACCCCCCAGTGAAACGAGAGGTATTCCAAAGCCCGTAAGTGTTCCTGTAAAATTTGTAAAAATTAGCCTCTGAAAACACCATATTAAATACTATCTAAGACTAAAATTTATTTAAACTTTTGATATTTTTTCATTGTACTTAAATGTACTCATACTTTTTCGGACAAATTACCATTTAAGTTGGGGAGAACAGGCTCCCCCTCACAGTGGCGCAGCGAGGGGGGGTTTTGGGGGTTAAAACCTCCCCCCCCAGAGCTCACAGAAACAGAACACAGAAATTTTTAAGTTGAATCTGTTTTACCTAATTGGATTAATATTGCTTATAGAATAGAGTGAGGTGTACTAAAATATGCCTCAGAAGGCCGTAAAAATCACCATTTTGAACCATTTATCTTAATTTTTTCCGGCGGAAGGCCTCCACACCTCCCGCCAACCCTGGCGGGTATGCAATACCCCAAGCACCCCAGTATTAGTTGCGCCTGAAACCCCCCTAGCCTTAATTCCTAGCTGCGCCCCTGCCCCCTCATGTCTGATATAATTCGTGGCCTCTAATGTTACTCGGTGGAATTTTCGTTACCCCTTAAGAAAAAGCGGTAACTAGTTATAGCACAGATTAAATTATTACACAGATTTTTAGGAATTACGAGGCTACTTCTTTTAATTCGCAAATTAAATTACAGGGTAGAAAAAACTATTTTTAGTAGCCTTTTCTGATTTGAGGCCCTTAGGCAAAATAAAATATTAGAACCCCCGCCGAAAGGAGATTGAGAATATTTATCACATACTAGCTATATTTTCGTTATTAATATTAATTAATCATTATTGTGAAGTTACTCAGTGCTGGGGTCGATTATAAATTAAAAATTGCATCGCTCTTTCACCCGTTTTCTCTGAATTATTAGTAACGTAAAGGTATTTCACAGGTTAAAATTGGTTTGCGCGTAGCATTTTGAAAATCATCCCGGTTTGTCTCCCTCCCCATCCGTGGAATACCCTTCAAAGCTCACAATAATGTCTATTATCTTTTATTTGCGAATAGATTTTTTGCCTTTCTCTTCCTCGCTTAAAAAAACATGACTCCCTCTTACACGATTATTAGTATCCTCTCCTCACATAGAAGGTACTCGCACCATCCAGATCCTGTGTCTCAGTCTTATCTCATCTAGAAGTTTCCTAATATCATTCACCATATCTTGCAATTCATCGTTCATGTTTCCCTCCGTCATCTTCAGCATCTCCATTACTAATAATACAATAGATGATTCTCAAGTTGTCCTCTAGATGCGTTGTCACCCGCAGCGCATTTAAATGGGTTTACAAAAGTCGCCACTCGTGTCGCTGACGGGCAAATCGATCCGATGTTCACAGGGAATAAGGAGTAATTAGTGGTGTTAACCAAAATCAATATTAGCGATTACTTTATCCTTCATATTCACAATTTTTGAATGCCATTTCTCGGTATCGCAAACACTATACTGCAAAATATCGGACAAAAGTGGATCGCACTTCACTCATCACTGTACTGCGGTCTGTTAAAAAAAAAACGTTTAAAATGCGACGGAAGTGGCAACAGAAGTGAACCTTCCATTGGATGGAATAGGGCCTCCTCTCTGTGGTACCATTGATCTCCATTTTCATTTTTACCCACATATAGAACCAGCGGCGGATACAGATCGAGGGTGTGGGGGACGCCCCCCCTGCGGGGTCACCCGTATTGCCAAACATTGCAGAACCACAATTGTAACTTTTTTATATAATGAGACGGCAATGTCTTATATGTGTGTATAATCACTTTAATTAAAAATTTATGAAGCTCTGCATGTGACTTGATTATTTTTTATTACGATAAAAGTAAAGTAACTCAAGATATCTTTTGCGCCCCCCTTTGAGTTTTCTCTGTATCCGCTACTGTGTCGAACGCATATACCCTTTTCTCGTCCCCCCTCTGCATCCATGTTTCCATACCTTAAACCACTACACTCCAGATGAGTCCTTCACTATCCTTTTATTTTAACTCATTCTGAACGATCATATCATCAGTTATTTCCTATTCATGAACGCCCTAAGAAAAATCGAAATTATGACAAAAATCTCTTCCTGATACTGCTGTAACCTTTTTCTCCTAGTGTGCTGCCCAAATAGCTGAACTGCTTCGCCTACTCAAGTTCTTGACCTCCCTGTTTTACCTCGATCCTGACATTCCTCGCGAAACATTACAGCAATGCCTAACGCTGGTCATCTTGTGATTCTTATGCGCTACATTCGGTTAATGCTACTTTGTTTCATGATCATTTCTCTTGGTCTTTGTATTCTTTACCCGGTCCTCTTCGTTGGGCAATTTATATTCTTATAATTTTTATTAAATTCATGGATTGAGTTAATTAATTATACTCTATCTCATTTTTTTCAAGCAAAGCTGCTTTAATGTTAATTCCGAACAATTTATTTTGCTCTTATTCTCGGATAATAGGAAGTAAGTCATGATCTGTGGCAGGATTAAGTAAGGACTTTGAAGTAGTAAATAATGAAGAAAATGTTTTAGAATGAACTCGCCCATAGGAAACCCTGATGATTTGAGTGTATTTTTTTGGAAATAAATCGTCATTGGTATGCCTATGGAAGTTGGCAAAGGCTGCCAAATACTTTTGGCAGCGCATCATTAAGTATTTCATCGGTTTCATTTCGTATGCTCTTAATGAACACATACAGGCAGTGCATTTTTACCTGCGCACGTTTCGTGAGTGGAAATCATTAGCGATTAAGGACTCAGGCGCTGCATTACCATTTTTCGATGTCATTTTTTTCCAAAATATGCTTTTAATTTTTGCAAAGAATCATGGGAATTTTGATTAGAAGCTCCTTGGTAGATAGAATGCCATAAATACTAATTTTACATCCTCTTTTCATGAAACCCACCATTTGGAAAAATTGTGGAGAAAAAAGAAGGGATGATTACGTACGTCGAGCTAAAGATTCTCTCAATAGAGAGTGCAAGTATCAGCAATAATGATTATTAATGGTTTTTCAAAATGTTAACAATCACACGTGCACATAAAACCATGCCCTCGATAGGGGCAACCTATTCAGGCGGGACTCGAACTCATGACCTCTTCTTTGGATGGCAAGGACTTTACCCCGCCGCCACCGAGAGCCGAAATAATATGTACAATGCTATGATCTCACCGCTATGATGAATAGTACACGAATTGAATATATTTAAAATATTATTAATTAATAAAAGGAAAAGAAATTATAAAAGAAAAATGCTATATTTTATTAGAGTAAAATATAGCATTTTTCCTGATAAATGCCTCCTTTCCCCACTACCACCTTGTGTTATTTTGTGATACTTAGGCCCTAATGATCTTTTTAAGCTCGGCTATTACTTAACATTTTCTCCATGCATCTTGTTCTCTTCCTTTTTCATCCCCATCTACCCACCATTCTTTCCTGTGTCATGATATTGTCGCTTCGCCAGTCCCCGTGGTGGGTAAACGCTCCATCCATACCCTCTGTTTCTACCTTATCTCCTATAGAAGTTTCTTGTTCTTATTCGTCTCTTTTCCTCTCCCTTCATCTCACCTTTTCACCATTCTTCACCGTATCCATCTCGAACGCCTCTAAGGTTCTCTCATCATTCTTCCTCAGCGCCCACGTCTGCAGACTCCACAGGTCTACCCTCCAAATCGTACTCTTCGCCAGCCTCTCTTTACTCCACTCTCCTCTCATAAACTACTTTTTTCTTCATAAACGCCTTCTTTGATAACGCAATTATCTTTCTGATGTCCTTACTGCTTTATCCATTTTCCCCTATTGCGTTTCCCAAATACCCGAATCGCTCTATATGCTCAAGTTTTCCTCACCGACTTTTACCTTGGGTCTCACTTTCCTAACTCGCGGTGCTTAACAAAACCACATAACTTTGGTCTTCTTGTTAATTAATTCCCATGCCATACTCCTCACAACTCTTGTCCAATGCGTCCACTAGAGCATGCAGTCCCATCGCTAACTGGCTTATCAACGCCCGATTATACGTGAACCTCATTCCTGATTGTAGCATCATTCCTCCTACTTTTACTCCAGCTTCCAATTCACCCCACGCTTCCCTTACCATCTTCTCAGCGCACACGTCTAAAAGCAGCGGCGGTGGGGGACAGCCTTGCCTCTCTCCTCGGTTAATTCTTGCCCACTCAGCTACTTTTTCCATGGTTACTGCCTTTTCGTATTATTCTTTACCCGTTTACCTCAAATTTGTTTACCAAATAGTCAAATTGATCCACCCGCTCAAGTTTATGGCCATATGCCATTTCAGGTTAAGCCTTTCATTCCTTGATCTCGGAGCTTTGCAAAACTGCATGATTTTTTTCTTCTTGTGGTCTTCATGTCACACTGCTTACGTAACGCATCCACCAGCGCCTGCAGGCCTTACGAATGCTGGTTAATGAAAGCCGAGTCATTACTAAACCTGACGTATAAATCAATCTTCCACTTAATTTCAACTTGTATCTGTATTCTTGTGGCATAAAGGAATTACGTTAGTATTGTGATGCTAATCTCTAAAAACGCTGCTGTTTCATAAGTTTCAGCCTCTTTAAATCTCTCCTAAACATATTTCGTGAATATTTTTCTTGATAATGTTTTCTCCCTGTTTACCATATGAGGCACATTAATGAGAGGATTTAACTACCGTGAGTAAATATTTGTGCCTGTTAAACGTTGGCAGTCAACATTAAATTGTGTGCGCAAACATTCAAGTACTACGCATTTGTATGCATGAAGCTTTGCTTATATTTGAATTTCTATACTTATACTACTTTTTTAAAATAATCAGTGGAATAAGTAATAGATATTTTCAATTGATAAAAAAATATGTACGGAGCATATTCAATTCTTTACTATAGATCTAACCACCGTGAGTGAATGTTTTCGCCTGTTGTGCATGGGTGGTGAAAATTAAGTTGTGTGTATAAAATTAAAGAAAGAAATTATTTTAATTTATGTTTTTCTTCCCTTAGGTTAATAATTTGCGCCTGATGATGGCGAGTATTCATCGAAACCCGGGTCGCTTTATTTAAAAAAAGAAGTGGTATAAGTAATATTCATACTAGACCATAGAATGTGGCAATTTCATTGAGAATTTTTCGAGTTAGGGAAGGCGATTTCAATATCCGAGTGCTTTCACTTAGGACCGCGGGCGTGAGCTAAAGTCGAGAAATTGAATAAAAAAATATTGCGTGACCTTGATTATTCCGTCATCAGGGATGTTTGTTTTCCCCTACTTCTCTCATCCCCGTTTTCCGTGAATCGACTTCCATTACGGAATAAATCTTCCAGACACGATATTCCCTCTCCACCTGAATTGTAGCTGGAAACATTCCCTGTGACCTCCGGCCACACCACCAACAATAGCAGTATCCCTCCAGCCTTTTAACCTCTCTCCACTTCCCTTTTGTCCTTTTATCGTTCTCCCACAACTGTGACGCAGGGACCTGACCTTACAAGGAGGCAGTACATTTATGAGATAAATTGAAAAATGAAAGGTATTCTACGGTTTAAGGTAGGTTTACATTGAGAATTTTAGAGATTACCCTGGACAACTTGAAGCTCCCTCTTCAATTCACTATAAAGCCTACTTCCTTTTATCCTATCAATAAATCCTATCATCTCGCTTACCAACATTCTACCCTCTGGTACTTTTTAACATCCCCTCCCTTCTCAATACTCACTCATTCCATACCTTTCGTCTCCTCCGTAACTCATTTGTAAACTCCGTCTCCTCACCCACCATGTACAGCACTTCGTAGCTCCTTTTTGCCTTTCTCTTGGGCTGCAACCTTTTAGCATTGAAAGGGTTTGCGTGTTCTTATAATAACCGATAATGATAGCTGTACTCAGTACTGGCGAGAGTAATTCTCCATTACTCCCGGTAGGAGCACCCACGCCAAATAGATCGTAGGATAGGATACGGAAGGAAGGTAGCCCACGTGACGTTATCACGTAAAAAAAGACAGTTGGAATGGACCTTACGAACTATCTCTTCACTGAAAACGTGGAGTGAAATCAAAATTCTGAGATAAAATCGAAATTTTGCCGGCGATTCAGTACAGGAATAGTCGTGTACTGGTATTAAAAATTATATTAATACTTTTTGGGGTAACATACCTTGGAAAAGCATTTTAATAAAATATTTACTATTTAATATAAAACAAATTTATATAATTTAATAATTTTTAATTTGTCGTGGAAAAGTTCTACCATGTTTTTTTATTGTTTGGAATTTCTATTTTAGGTAATATAATGAAATGTAAAAAACTTCACATAAATGCATTACTGTACGACATGGGATTCGACGTGGCACGTCATAATCTGGTGCATCACGTCGGAACCTAGGTCGTACAGCATTAAATTTTTGTGGAATCACAAAGTATTTTAAATTTAATTATGTTAAGTCGATTCCATGAAGTCACGCCCGAGACAACGAATTATTTCCAGGTGATATTTGTGTTCCCGGAGTACCCTAGTGTTTCCAAATAGCTTATCAATCAAATATACCATCCTCACAGCATAAAATTTTCCTCGGTAGAGGGTTAACTAATCTCCTGCTTGAACTTCGCATTAATTCTCCGACAGATGGTCAGTATTCATTTCGTAATGGTACAACGGCCACTGCCGGCCGATCCAGTGTTGTTTTTTTCACGTTCCAACAAGGGAAGTGGATGATCGCATGAGGGATAGCCGGCAAAGTGGATATCGTCAGTGATCGTGTTGATGTTCATTCCCAAGAGATCGTCATCATCATCTTTCAAGGATGAGGCTTTTATTTCCGGACGAACCGTCTTTACCTCATGCAACCATCGTTAGCTCATCCATCTCTTTATAGCGACGCCCACCAATTTCAGAGTTTAATTTCCCTTTTGTCTCCCCCCTATCTCCATCATCTTTTTGAATCTGGCATTTCTTTCGGGACCAACATTTTCAGGGGAAATCAGTCATTAAAAAGGCAATGAAGGGCTATTTTCACCGCATTAATCCTATAGAAAACAGCCATTTCTTCTATTCTGCACGTTGTTTCCATGAAGTGTTGACGTAAAAAAAGTTCCCCTTAAGACTTAGGCGAAAAGAATGTCTCTATTCGTATATATTTAACATTGCGGTTGCTATTTTTTTTAAACTCCAAATTTCTTAGACAGAGAGTTTCTTTATCGGAATAAAATTTTATTGCTCGGTCAAACATTATTTTTTCTTTAGTTTACAATTTAATTTTTACTTATATGGTGTACCTTTTTGCCGTATTCTTTAGACGCTATCCATCTTCACAATGGGTAACCTATAAATACTCTTTGGATTTTCAAATATTAGTTGTTTTATTAATAAATTGTTTTTGTTTGCATTTATGCACGCGTGTGATAATATGTAGGTGCATATTGAATTATTACAGATTCTTTTTCCTTGATCTGTTATCCACAATTTTATTTGGTGCGGTTGAATAATGGCAATTGTAATTGATTGCCTTTAAGGCGTGAGATGAATAACATTAACTTGGAGATTACGAGCATAAAAACGTGTTTTCATTGAACTTAATATTAATTTGGTAGTCTGGTGCCTTGTGGAAGAATGTAAATCATTATATCGTTGTAAAATAGACAATAGAGATAGCTCGTCAAGTAATAAACTATTATCACAAACTCCTGCATCTTCAGTTTTTTTCGGTAGTAGCAAACCCGACTGTGTATTGTTCGAAAGTAAGCCTGACTGATGGACAATTCCAAAGATTATTATCGAGCTGCTTACCCCTGTAGCCTACCACATTGGGCCAATGTTGGCTTTCATTGGCCATGGACAGCCAATGATAGCCCATAATGGCCAAATATTGACTACCACGCCTAAAACCACATTTGTGACCCCCGTGGAACTCAATATCGGCTACCCCATTACATTTATAATTATTAATCTAAATTAGATCTAGATTAAATCGTTCACTAATATTTTATGCCTCAGCGCACACGTTTTAATGATAGCTTTCCCACTTACATATTCAAGGCCCACTTATTCGAGTCTAGACGCACCAATATTTTCATATGACTATGTACTACAATAAATATCTAGAACCACATAAGGGACATTTCCCCCCCACCCCTCAAGGACGATTGTGGGGGGAAGGGCTAATCCCCTCGGAAATCAGGTATTGGTTATTAATTGGTTCTCATCACATTGCCAGTATGTTGCCAATATGAAGTGCCAATGTATAGCCAAAATTGGCCTATATTGGGTGGCTACTGGGGTTAATTAACGCAAAATCCGGTACTGATGTGTTTCGTTGAGAGTACTGGATATAGCCGATGTTGTTTGTGAAGACGGTCCATAATGATTTCCTTGAAAAATATCACCTAAGACAGTAGGTAATTAAGTTTTAATTTTCCTATCGATTTTATAGCCATCAATTACCGTCTCTCTCATTAGCCCTCTTTCCTCTTGAGAGTAAGTGTCATAACATGGGCGGACTGTGCTTGGCTGGCCAACATTAGAGGGGTTAATTTTCGAGGGCGCGAAAACTCGGAAATTAAAAAGATTGAAGTTTCCAGTGTACAAATTGCGTCGACATCCTCTTCACCCTCCCATTTTCTTTGCAGGAAGCCTCTCCCACTCACCACCACCGTGGTCTTCTTCCAGTCTTGGCGCGGGGCAAGTGCCCGCCTGATAATCCACACATCGCGGGGATGGAATGCTGTGTGTCAATTATCTAATTCTCCCTGGGTCGTTCTGTCCTCGGCCTCTTGCCAATCCTCGACTAATGGTAGGACGTGCATGACTGGCACAGATGTGCGATCGCGAGAATACAGCGACGTCGCGACGTGGAGGGTGTTTGAACCCTTCAAGATGATGTTGTCTACATCTATAGCTACTCACTAACCTGCGAGCTAGGAAAAGGCGTTAGGTCGGGAGTGCTAAATCTTTTACGGTGAGGAATCGAAGAGAAGAGGAGTTAAAGCTCATAAAATGAGTAAAAAGCACACGAAATGGGTGAATATTTTGTTTATATTTGCGAATATTTCGTGAATTATTTTTTAAGTCAGAATATGCGCTATTTAAAGGCCCCTTTTCTTCAAAATCAACCCCAAAAATTAGTAATAGCGCAAAGATTTAGCATATTGGAAAATGGGGACCAAGATCACCTCAGTTGGTTGGTTGGCGAATGTGTGTTTCAAAAGAAATAGTTTTCGCACTGAACTGTTTTCGCAAGTTATACTAAAAAACTGTTTTTTTCATTAGGCGACATTTTTATAAGCTAAATATCAAATAAAGGGCTCAGTGAATGTGGATAATTTCATCCTTTGATCATTTTCAATTTGCTCATTTCCCATCTATTTGAGCCGGAATGGCGTCATTTTCATATACTGAACGCAATTTGAGATCAGGAGACGAATTCTTTGCTAATAACTCAAAAGGTAGTCCGGTGGCATAAAATTTCTATTTTTATTTGTGATTCCGAGCAATTTTTTGTCTTTTATTTATCAAAAAAGAAAGCATACCTTGCTATAATTTGTGGAAATTTCATTCGCAAATCCACATTTATAATCAGAATTTTACGAAGATATGTGCCTTAGCGTGGAGTAAATGGTAGTTCATTCTATAATACATTTTCCGTTTTACATGAAACTGATATCATAGTCATCATGCCAAAAGAATAATGTGCAAAATATTACTAAGGCTCGTCACTGGGATTTTTCTTGAGTTATAAGCGGGTGAATGATGGTATTGAAATCTAATCACGTTGATTGCATGAATTAGGGGTAACGGTCCCCTCAAATAGACGGAGAAAATGTTCAATCGATAATATGCGGATTATTAATTATATTGTCTGTCAACTTGTTTTGCTTTTTTTGAACCTCGAGGCCTTTCACTTTTAGCGACATATGGGAAAAGTATTTGTTTTGAGTCACAAAGTTGTGAAACTACCTCCTAAATAATTTCAGGAATGTTTTTTTTTCTTATTCTATTGACCACTATATTTAATATTAAATTTTAATCTTGAAGTTTAGGTATTAAAATTGAAAAGAAATTTTATGCCAACGTTTCCATTTATTTAAAAAACCATCATCATTTTCATTTCAAACCTTGATAATGGTTTGTTAATAAACTGAAACGTCGCGACGCGTCGGCAAAAATTGCATTTCAATTTAAAGACCTACACTCCAAAAATCAAATTCAATGCAGTAAAACTCGCATATTACGAATTTCAGGGGACCATCATTCTAGTTTGCTAAAAACGGGATTTAGTTATATGCACAATAAAGGTACGTAGTCACACAGTCCTATATCATCACCATATTGTCGACTAATATTCTGTAAATCGTCTTCATTCACCCAACAGATCCGTAACAATTAACCATCGTCCCACCCTTTTCATCAAACTGCTGAAAAGGGAAGGATTTTTAGATAAACGGTAGAATTATATGGTGATGGCCACACGTGAAAACAGCTGATTACAAGGTGAGCAACATTTAGTAGCGAAGATGGCCCTAATTTCTTTGTAAAAGAGGAGAAAATTCTCCTAGGGATCAAAGAATAGTTTGTAATAACGGGGATTTCGTATCATCCGTACACGTTACGTGCGGGAAAATTAACATAGGCGATCATGGGAAAGACTAAGGGACCAGGAACTCACCTCGTTTTTGGCGGGATTTCGTTACATTCGTGATCGTTTTGAACGAGTTTTACTGTATATAATGCCAGGAATATTGAGAAGTCGTGCGGCGGCCTCAGCTTTAGGCTACTGCGTATCCACACGGAGTGCTCCGCTTCATAGGCGTACCCAGGGGCAGGAGGGGGCAGCTGCCCCCCTAGAAGCAAAATTAAATTTAGTTCAAAGAAAGTTCCGAAAATTTTTCTTTAAATCACAGAAAAGTGATATTAGTATAAAACATGTAGTTAAAATAAAAATATTTTTCTGAGCAAATAATATAAGATATAATAAAGAGCTGTTATATTTTTTTGAAATTTTGGTTTCCATAAACTTTACATATATATAGGATATAATAAAGAGCTGTTATATTTATTTTTTTAAATTTTGGTCTCCATAACCTTTACATGCATAGGATATAATAAAGAGCTGTTATATATTTTTTTTTGAAATCTTGGTTTCCATAACCTTTTCTGTGTTACAACCCGAACGGCCTCCGCTTGTCCCCCTCTAGTTTTGATCCCGGGTACGCCCTCGCTCCGCTTATATTCACTCACTCTGAGATGCTTCCATCCAGTGCGAGGCGTTTGAAAGCCGCGATGACGAACTGTTGCGTCGCTTGCAGAATTGGCATCCTACACCCAGCAATTGTGTCGCAATCTCCTTGAGGAGAAAAAAAAGTCGCTTTCATTTCCTTTACTCCGCTGGTCATTCGAGTGCGTTTACGGTCTCTTCTCTTATCCTGAATGCATACGCCAGTTATATCGCGAAAGCAATTCAATTCGTCGTAAAATCCTCACTCTCGCGACCGCAATGGGTGAAAATGGACAAAAAACATCCGAAAATGCACATCTTGGTTTATGTGCAACCGCCAGTGAATGCCCTCTTTGTTTTTTTGGTGAATCTGGCAACACTGCCGGTGGTCTCAGGATCACGCGGATACCGACTTTTAATTAATCGTCATATCGTATGGGTATTCCGCCAGGAAAATGTATTCACGAACGGTTTGGGTGAAAAGGCATTTCAACGGTTAGGTTAATAATTATTCTAAATTGAAATAAATAATTGCAATTTTCCACGATTATTAAAATTTATTACGACCAAGGTTTCAATGGTACTAAATCACCTTGTATCTTCGGATTTTATTCATAATTATTCCATTCAATTTTAACGCCTAGCTTTATAGGCGGTGATAATTCGATTAAAAACGTAAAAAAATCGTTTTCTAAGTGAGGCATGATTCATAAAATATTAAAATGTAATCCTTTTGTGGTCCCCACAGCTGCGAGATTTGTGATTCTCCGCTTTAAACTGTCTGTTCCCATATGGTAATATTATTGTCATAGTTTGATTATTAACATGTACTGCCAGAGCCCAGTTATCACCGCTTCAACCACCATAACCCTTTGGTGCGATTAATGGTCACCCAATGTGAACTTACCTTCTTGTTCATTTTATTTATATTCTCTGTTCGTATTTTACACAGATTTCTGGTATTTTTTAAATCATTTACCTCATAACCATTTGCAATACGTTTATTTTCATCGTCTCACGGAATTATTTTCCTCTTTCATTCATTCTTCAGTTATTGCTTGTAGGAGGTCATTATGTCTAAGAATACATACCTACGACACAGAGTAGATATATACAGAGGGGACATTAGGTTGGAATACCATAGGTTTCTCTGTAATGAAAAATGCGCACGCGGCCATATTGAAAATAAGTAAAATTATGCGGTAAATTCAAGCCAAATAGTGCTAACGACTTACCATGCACCGAAAAAAGAGGGTTTAAAATTCAAAGTAGCCTAATTATTTTTTTTTCTAATAAAGGTAGAGCAAGGAACGCTAAATTGCACGCACTAATCCGGCAGTTATTATGTAAATAACTGACAGTCTTGTTTTCTAAATCCGACCGACGACATCGAATCACCCATTCCTTGGACCTGCGCCAACACCACAAGTTCTTATTAAACTTTTTCGACAATTTCATTTCGCATGCAAAATAATACTCGAATATAAGTTTAGTTTCTTCGATCAGCAATGTAACTCAGAAAAAATATGAAATTACTTACCTCACAGGGTCTTTAGGGAAACTGAAGAAACTCAACTTTGCTTCCGTCATGCCCGCATTGTTTTTGCAGTTAATGGCTGAACACCAAGCAAAACCTTTTCTTCTCGTCTTATTTTCCACGTTTCTTTAAAACACTAGCACACTACGTGAAAGCATTGAAGAGTGGAGGAATAAAAAAATATTTGTGCGACAACACTCCGCGCCAAGCGCGAATGATAGCAACGGTAGCAACCAAATAGCAACTCAAGCCACGTTTCCTTATTTAGAACATGGTGAAATGCGCAATGAGCTGATTACCGCCTTCAGCCGTTTTGTCCTCTCTGTATATCCCTACTCTGTGCCTACGATCTTAGCCACCGAGAAAGTTTCTCTCAAGACTTAAAAAAATTGTTTTCCTCGTTCATTCCTCATCAATCGTGCACATCTTGCATGTAAAATACACTAAATAAACTGAAATTCGTGTGGCGGATGAGGTACTATGAGTCGAAGGTATTGTTAAGAGATTCATTTTTTCATATTGGGGATTCCAACGAGAAAAAATTGAATATTTTCGTAGAAATTTCAAAATATTCCCATATATTCGCGCTTTCTCGAGCGATGTTAAGGCTTTGGACGTTTTCCAACATTCTGAAAATTGAATTTAAAAATAGAAATAATTGCAACAGAATCTTATGGTGGTGGTTTTCCGTGCTAAGGAAAAAAAATATTGACTTCCACTAGAATGGTGGCAAATACTTCTTTAAGATGCGTCATAACTTTAGACTCATAATAAAAATGAAAAAAGTACCGCGCCCTACTATTTTCTAAGCACTAATGTTGCAATAATATTAAATTATTCTGTATTTAGATGAAAATATGTTCTTGAAATGAAAATGGCCCCGAAATAGACTCAGATGCTGCAAAAATTGATTGTGAAATAGAGACATTGAATAATATGAATACGATGTAGCGTAACTTTGATGTTTAGCTTCTATGAATATCACGTATGAAATATTTTTCAGGCAATATCAACGAAAAGTTAAAAATTCATATTTTTCTGAGTCTCGCAGTCCCAGTGGACCACTCTTGTGGCATTTGAAAGTATTTCGGCCTTCCGTCCGTTGCCTTAACCGATTAGTGCATAAAGTTATTTTTGTCAAATATTCATTTAGAAAGTAATTATTCTGGCTAATAAGGTTTATTTTAATTTGTTTCTGCAATTCTTAAATTTTTATAATCAATAGTTTAAATAATACAGCCCGTCCAATGTATCGGACGATCAGTTGTCAGTGTTGATTAAAGATTCAAAATAGTACAGAAAAACTTGATAATATAGAAAATAAAAAGTTCATCCTTTAGAAGAAAAATGAGATAAAAGTTATCAACATATTGAGCATAATACTGCAACAAAAAATAATTTACTTTCCCCGTGCGGGTGACTGACAATTCTTTCAATGCCATGTCTCACATAAATGCTTCTCAAGTCGATAAATTCAGGGAATCAACTAAAATATTAGCAGGGCGGTAAATAATTGCATCCATTTGAACTTTATATAGTATCAAAATGTAGCACAAGTCAACTGGAGCCCAGAAAAAAAATTAAATACGCGCGTCCTATATATCGGACGCTATTCGCTAATGGGTTAAAACGATCGGTAGTTCCGGGTTTGAATCCTGGGCAAATCTAATCGATTTTTCCTTCTCTCGATCAGTTTTTTTTTTTTAATCCTTGATGGTCCATTCGTTAGATCTTCATGCATCCCCAGTATTCTGACTCTCCATCTTTCAATGGTTCGTCTCTTTTTCTGTAACTGCAATTAACTCTTTTACTGCGTGGACTAATGTAAGAAAACTTAGCGAATCCTAGCTGGACCTTATCCACTTATTCGTGTTTCCATTTTGCAGACATTACGGATCCTTCGTGGAATCGAAGGATTGGATCGGGACCAGCTCGGTTTCTCATCACGGCGCTCATGAACGGTAAGTGACTAATGAAGGGTGCTTAGTTTTAATAATGCAAGGGTGGTTATTTGAAAAATCGCTTTCTTGGGTCTATATTTGGTGATAGTAGGGGTAAGGAGAGGTTAAAGGATTTCATTTGAGAAAGAGTTTCATTCGTCCATCAGTGGGAGAGAAACCACTTGACGAAGAGTATCCATGATCAGGCATATAGCCCGGGGGGCTTCGGAGGCTTCTTCAGCCTTCCTCCGCATTATTTTTGGTTGTTCCTTGAGGAAACTGCCCGCGATACTTCCGCTGAAGGAAGCCACTTGCCCCGGGACACCTATAGGTACTCTGGCACTCCGTTTTTCGGTACCATTACATTAAATTTTTTCTGCCTCCAAATTACTTTGAAGAAACATATTAATATTATAGCCCCAAAGTTGTAAACTTTACGAAAAATCAGGGGCAAAAGGCAGGAGCAGGGAAAAACAAACGCCTATAGAGACCAAGCCATAATATGTACGTCCGTTTCGGTAAAAGACAAAGATGGTTGTCTACTTCTGGACTATAAAAACGAAAATGAACAGCTTGGATCTGAGGTTTCGGCGGTGTTTCTGAACATTGGTGTTAGTCAAGACTACGCGGAGGAATGCCCTAAAACCGTTACCAATGTGAAATTGACAGCTTATTCATTTAGTGTGGTTTTCCGCTGCGTGCTAAATTGCAATAAATTACCATTAAGGCAATATTACAACACCCAAGCATCCCCTATAGCAAATTTCTTGTCACATACCTGCCCACGTAATCATAAACTTAAGATAAATGCATACGGTGCCGGATTAACCCAATTGGAGGCGTGTTGGCAGCAACTCACTTGGTGAGATTTGTCAGAAATGAGTCGGAAATAAGCTCTCGAGGCTCCAAATCAAATGGCTACTTTGCTTTACCGTTAGACAGTTATAATTAGGGACAAAAATCGCTATCTTCAGTTGAGAACGATGATTTAATTATTCCTCACTGAATCCATGGTGGGAAATTTTCATCTTTGAGCCGCAAGTACTGCTGTTTGTATTTTAAACAGGACCCTAGTAGTAGTATAAAATAATTTGATCACTATAGCATCCATATGCTAAGAATTTTAATCTTTATTCTTGGTACGACACTCAGTAAGATGACTTTTTTGAGAATTCCCTTTAGAATTTTGAATACTTACGGACTTCCTCTTTGGTTAAGGTGGGAAAATTTGCTGACAATACCCAGACAATATACAGCATCGTTTTTTTCTTTGTTCAGGCAAAAAAAAAATCAGTAAGTACTAAGGTGTATTTTCATTCTGTTACGATGGTGATATATTTTGCAAAATCCATTTTTAGGTTATGGTAAACGTGCACATTGACTACGTATGAACACACTTTCCATTATTAGTAGCATTAAATTGAAAGTCGAAATCATATTCACTAGAAATCAGTGTTTGGTATGCATGAAATATGCATGTATGGTTAGTGTAAGTCCATAGGTTTTCCTGAAGCGTATACATGAGTTCAAAGTATTAATTACCCAGCAAAACTAAAGGAGAGTAATCGGAAAACTTAAACCTTTTATTTTTTAGCATTAGGAAATGACTTAACTCCAACCATGGGTTCAATACTACCCAATCAAAAAGTTTTGATCTGAAAATTTTCTGATCTGAGACATTGTTCCAGGTTTGTAGTTGGACTCAAGGGAGCCAACATGAAACTGATATGCATCCAGTTGGGAACCAATAATGAACGTATGAAACCATTATGGAACACATGGAACTGGGTCATGGAACATGAGCTACACGGAAAAATACGGAAACGAAAGGTGGGGAAAAAGTCTGGCAGAAAAGAATCCGGAAGGTAACATATTAGATTGGTAGGGAACAAGTTTACATAAATGGCCAGTTAGCGTTTCCCGGAATATGATACAGCCAAAATCTTAGCTGGAGAATGTGAGTTACACAAAGTAAAATTAAAAAGAAAATTAAATTCCCAAAGGCCGTACTCTTTGCTGGGCAAAAAGGTGAGGGGTGGGAAGTTAAAAGGATGCCAGAGGGACTTCTAACTTCTCATCCCCAACCTTTTTTTCCCAGCAAAGATTACGGCCTTGGGTAATTTATTTTCTTTCGCTATTTACTTATTTCAACTTCAAAAACTCTACTGCACGCGTGTCAACTGCTAAACGCCCGTAGATAGTTCAATCACCTATATAAGTAAAAGTAGTTCAGGATAAGGTTTTGTCAAGCTCACAATCTCAAACGGAAGGAGAAGTTAAGTCCTGTTTGCATGTTCCGCAAAATTAGTAAAACCGGCACTTAAAATGTTGAGATTCTGTGGGAAACTGATATTAAATATGGAAATCATATCAAACAACACCAGTTATTTCCTGTGCCGACGAGTTTCAAATCAGGAACATCAGTTCCATACCTAATCCAGAAATGGTTATACTAATTTCAGATTTAATTATAATTGGGAACTATGATATGGACCGCCCATATGAACACTATTCGACTTCGTGCAATCCCAGAAGTAGCATTAAAATATCTGGGATCAAACGAGAGACACTCTCTGGTAGGGTTGCCCATGGGCTATTTCATGGCGCACAGCGTTGAAATTTCGGAGCAGAAAAAGTAATTTTAAGACATCACCAAAGTAAAAGTAACAATGAAGAAAAATATGCAAATAATAATAAATATAAACCTATATAATGAACCAAAATATATCTGTATTTTGAAGTCAGCTTTTTCGGGAGAAATATCTTAGACCAGCATGATCGAAAAAAAACACAAAGATATCGTGCTGTTTACTTATTTCAACTTCAAGAACTCTACTGCACGCGTGTCAACTGGCTACTCAACTGAATTGGAGAGGAGTGAGCCACCAATACTGAATGGGTAATGCACCCGTTGATACGGGTCAGGATATGGAACCGAAAATCCGAAATATTTTTCGCAAAAAAAGCTCCTATCACCATATTCAGTTACGCTACGGAGCTTTCGCGCCCAGACAGTGACAGGTTATTACGTCACAACGACGAAAACTTCAAATAATTCAATCAGATATTTTTCGAGAGCTTCAGGTTGAACCCACTTCAGTATAATCAAGATTAAAAGATGCTGAGTTCTCCCTGACCGCAGCTCGAAGGAAACCTTCACTTATGACAACTACTGACTGATTCCTCACCGCCGATCGCGGCAGATACAAACATCTTGCCTCCGTTGCGACGATTGTCGATCGCAGCAGCACCGCCCGCATGCTGTAACCTATGGAGTTCCCCGACCCGGCCGCTCACGAAACCACAGTCGGGCAGATGTTTGATTGCGCGCCCATGGGCAACCGATAACGTCACCTCGTAAATAACCACGGCTCCATCGACTACGCATATGGAGGACGCATAGTGATGGGTCTCCCACGGAACACTGCTGGGGAGATATGGGATCTATCTTGGGATTCTAGCGACGACGCTTTGTTCCGCGGGGATCGTTGGGTGAGACCTTACGACCGGCCGGCGGTCCATATGGGAGACGCAGACGAGCGGAAAAAGGCTTTGCGAAACGATAAAAAAAGTCACATCAATGATTTGGAATCTTCAAAGACATGAGGAAACCAGTGGTGATGGGCAAAATCGTGAAACCATCGTTCGACCCCATCGAATCCCCTGGGTCACTCCCCTATCACACCTTTCCGACTATTTCCCAATTATAATAAAATCCGAAATTATTTAAAACCATATCTGGATTAGGTATGGAACTGATGCTCCTGATTTGAAACTCGTCGGCACAATGCTGATAACACTTTAAAATTTCACCCATTAAAGACTCTTATGTGACCTAGCTTTCGGCGATGGACATAATGAATAATCAGGCTAAGACAATTAGACTTATTTATTCTGGTTTGCTGTGGGGAGAATATTGCTTAGCATTGCTATGCATCTATGACTGAATATTTGCAATTTATTCTACTGACATAGCTGCGCCGCACTCGAACCTAGGTCGTTTGACAGAATAATGTTTTTTAATTACCAGTGTTTTTAATTACAGCTAAGTTTTCCATTACGATAATCAGTTCTATCCACCGGTTATAGTCATAAGTCTGCGAAGAATTTGGTTTCGTTATTCTCACCAAAGGATAGTTTTCCAGTAATTTTCTGCTTATTCTCCAAAACTTTAATGTTATTGAAGAATGAGGTATATTTTAAGCCGAAAAGACAAAATTTCATGGTTCTATTTCCGGCCCAGGGGAATTATTTCCCATTAGAAGTTATATGAATCAGTTCAGTTTTTTCGTGGGAAACAACTCGAAAAATTATGGTTCGTTAAAAAATCTATCACTCTTCTGTGCGGGGAAGCATGCGTTAGTAGTTTTTTAACCCACAGAATATGTTTAAGGACTCGGTGCGAAATATCGCGATCCTGGTACCATTCCTGGTGAAGGAGCGAATCTAGTTATTGAAGGGAGTCTCATGCCTCCTTTTTCTTCTGTCTTTCCCCTTCCTCTGGTTCTCGTCACATTGCTGAGTACTTCTGCATTGCTGAGTCACACTCATTCCTTGAAAATTCTAACTTCTACCCCCTCAATTGAATCCTACATTTGCCCCCGGGTCAAAATGGATTTAATGATAACACTTTGAAATAATGTGGTAACACTTGAAATGATAACACTTTGAAAAACCGGGACATGATGGAAATTTAATTTATTTGGATTCACCTCTTTTGGAATTTCACATTTTCGTGATAATGCTCTTATTTAAGTTCAAGAGCTGGCTTTAAGGCGGTTTCAATGATCGAAATGAAAGAACCGAAAAGCCATGGCAGTGATATGGACTGTATAATGTACCGCATGTATAGCCTATGAAATATGTAATGAAATAATGAAACATAGTACTAATTCAGAATAAAAACGTATTGGAATCAATTTTTTGGGTAATAATTCATATCCTAGTCAAATTGAAAACAATGATTATTGTACGCTCTATTTCATAAGTTAATGTAATTTGTTAATTTTAACATCTTTTCCAGCCAGCGAGAAATTAGGTTGCCTTTCTGAAGCCCCTTTTACAAGAGGTAGGTTGTTATACAACCTGATGCACGAACGTCCGTGCATTTCAAAATTCATCGTGCGAATCCGTGTTATGCGTCAACGTATGCTCAGATGCACGAACATAAGGCGAAAAAATATCATATGTTCCAATCCTAGCACTTCCGATTTAGAAAAAAACATTCTGTTTGAGGATGTTTAATTTCGTTCCCCTGTGAAAAACGGCCATGAGGGTGTACTATTCTGAGGACAGGCTCACGATGGGAGAATATAATTTATTTGAAACGTCCTATTTATCTCCCCAGCCAAAAATTCCCTGCATTTTTGCTCTGCCTTTTCTTTTTTCATTCCTAGCACACTCGGAGTAGGTCCACTGCCAGGGGACTTCATGGAGGAGGCACCACTCCGTCCCGTTTAAGCGTGAATGCCACTTGGGGTTGATTTCAATCGGTAAAAAAATATCCGCGGCTAATAACAGCATTTTCATCACATACTGAGGGTGTCACTGTACTTGATGAGATGTATCGATTAAATCACATCTCTGATTCTGCTGTAGAAGTCCTTCGTTTTTGCTAATTATGTATTTTTGATTCAATAAGAAAAATACGTCGAGCTTAATTTTTATTGGCATTTTATACACGTATCAAAAATGTTCGCAGCTGCCAACAGCATTTTTATCACATATTGTGGATGTCACTGTAATTGATGAGATGTATCGATTACATCACGTCTATGTTTCGGCAGTAGAAATCCTTCTTTTTAGCTGGTTATATATTTTTGATCCAATATGAAAGAAATACGTCGAGTGTAAATTTTACTGGTATTTTATTGACGTATCAATCCGTCTCTTTGATGGTTTAGTTGCAAGGAGCAACCTCATTTCTTCAATTTGTCCTGAGTGAGGGTTGTGGTCGTCTCTCACACAATACAGCTCGCATTTCTTGTTAAAGCCCTCCTTCAGAAGGACGTGCCCCAGTGTGACAATACGTATCCTAAGGTTTTCTTCCGGCGGGAGACTCACCCACTGATATAATCCTCTTCTCCCCTCGACTAGACGCGTTCCTTTCTCCATCCTATTCCCATTGGGGCCCTTTGTGCCCCACGCCGTTGGAATCTTGTGAGAGATCCCTGGTCGAACCAAAGACATATCAGGCTTTCATTATAGCGGAGGATTTCGATGCATCGATGGAGATTGTTTGTCGAAACGAAAAGTTACGTAACGAAATGTAAAAAATACTCTGTAATTTCACATTAATTTATTACTGTGTGACCTAATTTTCGACCACCGAGGTTTCGACCGCCTACCTTTCGATCACTAGATGAAGACGGTCCACTTCGAAACCTAGTTCGTACTGGTATAAATTTAGGCGAACTTACATTTTTCTTACATATCATTATGTTAAGTCGATTCCATGAAGTCACGCCCGAGACAACGAAATATAGAAAAGTCATATCTATTTATAAAGAACCTTTGATAAAAACGAGGACTTTTAAAATACATATGACCTTATGACGCCGGGATATAAGTCCTATCCCAATGCGCATAGTTTTTTCTTACACGGTTTCCATGTTATTAAGCTCGAGAAAGGAAAAGGTCATATTATTGATGAAATCCAAATGTTCAAAATTCAAATGTTCCATAAGTATTGTTGTCGGCGAAAAACCGTACTCTCCGTATATTTCATCCATTTAAACGATATAATGAGTTTTTTTCCTTTTTAAACCACTTATGGGCACATAACTCGGAAACACGTGACACAACAATGTTCCTAACCCCCTAATTACCCGCTTGATGAGTTAAAGCGACAATCGACTCGTTATTGATGACATCCAAATGTTCTAGGAGGTGACGAACACAGTTCGTGAGTTGTTCCCATCCCTGCGTTAATCCCTGGTTAATGGTTTCACAAATCCTTGAAGACCACCAAGAGGCTAATGGGGAAGACAAAATATGGGCATCCTGGAGAAGGTTGTCACACAATATTTTATGGAGGGCACCATAGGCGCCGGTAAGGTCTGCAAGTTCCAATCGCCATTATTTTAACCTGGGATTGTGATGAAATGGATGGTGTGTGTAGACGAGGATCTAAATCCTCGAGGTCATGGGAAAATAATTGTAAGTAATAAAAACCAAGCACGCGTGGTTATTTCATGGATACTCGGATCCCCATTAGCGTCACAGTATCTATCAGGGCCGGCCCTAGCAGGTGCGGTGCTAGGGGCGAACCTTCAGTGCGGGGCCCTTCACTTAAAATATTAAACTCTTTACCCCATCTACAAACTCGAGCATTTTGAATCCCTACCACTCTCTGGCTAAGTATGTGTTCCCCTCCCAAATTCAGACTTCGTAATTATACCGTTATGATACCTTGATTCAAAACTATCGTATATTTAAAAATTTTTTTCACGAACGCGGGGCCCCCCAAAGCGCGGGGCCCGGGGCGGTCGCCCCGGTCGCCCCGCCCTGAGGCCGACCACTGGTATCTATTGAGGGTTAGGTTAGGATAGCAAATCAGGGGTACTGCCGTGTCGCAAATCTAGCCGAAGGCTACAAAGTTTAAGTAAGAAAATCTAATTAACCTACAAAAATGATGCATCATAAATTCGGAACGATTCGGGGAATGCTCCAGCATGTTTAGAATCATAGCGCATCCATAGAAAAGTCACACTTTCCAACGATGAAAGAAAACCGATTTTCCTTCAAGCCCACATCTCACCCGACTCCAACACAATCTAGTCCCCCAACCTCAGCCTCCACGCTACCGCTCCTTACAGCGCCATGCTGCGTATCAGACTCTATGGTAGCGTTTTGTTCGCTTTTACGCAAGGATCATCTCATCAGATCTTTCCCATTCATGAACGTCTCGTTTGCCAATGCTATTTCTGTCCCGTTATCCTTAATGCTTCAATTGACGGTCTCTGGCGTAACTTCCTGAAACCGATTCATCATGTAAATGACAATTAGGGATTTGTTGTTGTTCAAAAATATATTTAATCGACCCATTTTTCAAAGTTTCATCGTCAGGGGATGAAGGTAGGCCTGACGATCAAGTGAGGTTCTCATAGTCAGTCACCTTATGGCTTATTTTTTTCCTCTAGTATGATACTTTAAAAATGAACCATAATACATAAAACGTTCATTGAGAGGGAAATAAAGGGACAGGAACTCCTACCAGAAAAATGACGAGGACAACGGTGCTGTGGTAGATAGAAGTTCTGAGGTTCGAGAGGTTCTGAGTTCGAGTCCCAGTCAGGCCGAATTTTTACCCTCTGATTTCTGGCTTTTTTCATCTACCACGGCACCGTTGTCCTCGACCTTTTTCTGCTATATAGTCCTATCCCTTTCTTTCCCTCTCTATGACTTCACATTCGTGCATGTTTTAGCTTATAGCGTTGTATGAATGAACGAAGAACTAAAATATATTAAATTTTTAAAAAACTCTGATGGAAAGCTGGAAAGATGGAAAATTAAATGGACGGATAGGATGTGTACCAAATAACGAGAGAAGGAAGGGAAATATAGTGTACCATGCGCCAAAAAAGTACTCGGTGGACCATAGTCATCGAACACAAGTTATTGCGTCAAAAATATGACTGAGGGAAAAAAGGACAAGTCCTTCCGAGGAAGGCCAATATCCAGATGAAGTAGGAAACTAGTAGGAAGAACATCAAAGAAATAAAGGAACTAGCGTGAGAAATGTAGGGCTGCACTATACCAAATGTATGATTGCATTACTTCGAATGAATGAAACTCTGCTAAGTTTGCCGCGGATAGGATCTCGGGAATGGGGTCTTTCACAGTTTTATTACAACTGAGTATGAAAAAAAGATAGCATTATTTTTCCGTTTTTTTAATCCGTTGCCGACTTCTGGAGCTATTCGGAGCTGAATATCGATTTCGCTGATAATTTCATGACGTCACTGACTCCTGCCGAGTGGCTCACTGCTTCTCCGCTCCTTCTCGGCCTCGCGCATCTGTCTCACGTGGTTCGATGTCGTTAGCACTCTAATGAGCGATTCTTTCCGCATAGAATCGGGTATCTCTGAACGACTCCATGATCCAGAACTTTAATGACGTCATTGACTCACACAAAATTTGCGGCAACTATGGCATAGTTTCATATTAAAGTTATGAGAAGATGGCTGGATGGGGAAGACATTTTTTGCTATAACTTATCTTTCCCTTCCATCTACCGAATACATCATCATCAATGGTCAACAATCCTAAGATTGGTTTCCCGCAGTACTACACTCAATCGGCCGTATTCATAGTTTCCTTAGTAAGCTACTAACGCCCAAGTAGCGTTCTAAGTAGTAGCATACTAGCAAAATGGTATTCATAGATCGTTAGTGAGGGCTACTAAGCTTAGTATGCTACTATCTTAGTAGCCGGTTCTTAGTCGCCCTCCGGCCTTGTCTAAGGGAGCTACTAAATATGGCGGACCGTTGTGGATGATCGAACTCCGGTTTTATTTGTATACTGTTATAGAGTTTTTATGCATTTGTGCCAAAATGGAATACGAGAATCCATTCTTCAAGTAAGGCAGGCAACGTATGTAGTGTAATTGTTGACAGGAATTGAAAGTTTTTCGTAGCTGCGAGGAAGCTACGACTTGCAGTGAACTTGTGCCTCTAGTGTAAGTGGTGTAAGTGAACACAATTTGTACATTCAGTGCGCCCCTAAGTGAATTGATTGCATATAGACGATGAAGTAAAGAGTGAAGCGACAAGTGAAGTGATTTGTGAGTGTATGAGCTTCGACAAAATTATTTATTTATTTCATACTGGTTTAACCATTTCGATCAAAGGTAGCTGTTGCGAAGGGGATATGTTTCATATTTGAAGCAGTTGTTCTTTAGGGATACAGCAAACGATTATAAATTTTCATTCGTTTGTACGCTTATAATTTGTGTTTGATTATATTACTTATTCTAGTCACTTTAACGTGAGCTTTCGGCAGTATTTACATTTCGCGTATTTCGTTGCGCTGTTGTTTTTGTTTTGGTTACGGTACGAGTGATATGCGAGTGATAGTGGAGAGTGAGATTGGAAGTTTGTTGATGTTTCAATTTCTGGTTTAAAAATTTGTTTCAGCCTATTTATTTCATTTTCTACGTAATGGTAATGTGAAATAACATTAACTGATTCTAAATCATTAGTGATGAGTGGGAACCCAGACAGCACATTTGTGGTAATACATTTGTATTACAATTGTAATACAGTGTCAAATGTCCTCTATTACAATCGTATTACAAATTCCCTTGTATTTTGCCTTTGTATTACAACTGTATTACAAATCATCTGTATACAAAACGTTTGAATACAACTGTAATACAGTTGTATTACAAAAATCGGTACAATTTGTAAGGTTACAGAAGATTTACCATTTGTATACAAATGGCTGTGCTATCTGGGAAGTGAGACGCGAAGAATTCTTTCGAACGTCAACGAGTGCAAATTCTTTTGGTGTGTGCAGAGAGATTGGAAAACTGATTATCATTGTTTACTAGAGTTACGTTATAGTGTTTTAAATTAAGTGTGAGTCAAGCTTTTCATTGAACCAGTTGATTCAGAATGGATTATAAGTGTCATAAAGACAGCTCGTGAAATGTGAAGTGAAATGTTGTGTGCGTTGTAGTGCTATTTGTGATATGATGGGCAATAAATAAGTAAAACAAGTTACGTTAACTATGCTTTGTTTTTTACATTAACCACCTCTAGTAAAGCTGCGTGTTGCGCTTTGTCGTGCAAGCTTTCGCGACCGTTGCAGGACGCATCATCAGGCACACTTCATCGCCTGATGATGCGTCCTGCAACGGTCGCGAAAGCTTGCACGACAAAGCGCAACACGCAGCTGCACCCGGAAGCCGTTATCAACGATGCCCCTCGCTGCGAAAACCTACGTTCAAAGCCACCTCTAGTAAAGTATATGCCGTATATTTCCGCACGCTGTCAATATTTGAAATATTTAAATGTAGCGAAGCAGATTGTTGTTTCCTTGACTAACATTTTAGGAGTTGCAAACATATGTTACTAATTGCTCGCACGTAGGTGTTTGTAACGTAATAAATGTGTATCATTCACACATTTATCTCAACGTTATTTTCTTAACGTTTCATTTCTGCATTGCAAAAGTTTTCGTTTCTACTCCGACATCGAGGTGTATTTCTGCTTTCCGAATAAGATATGTATAATACTGACGTTGCTAGTTTTGTTTTTCCATACTAATCACGCATACACTAATGGAAACAAATATCGGAAGTGCAAACAATACGCAATGTATGTGATCAATAAATATACGGCCGTTTGTAAAGCAATAACTGCATCTCAAACATACAAATGCTTCGGTATTAGGTACTCATAAATCTACCCTTTCCCAAAGGTATTGCATAATTTTTGTGTACAGCTATCAAAAAATATGTCTGAGATGCGATATCACATCGAATTATCCATTATGAAGTAAAAATTTCAATGCATTTTGCTGAATCAATTTCTTTTGTTTGATAGTGTTACGAATTTTGCGCGCCGCGGAGGAGTCAGATGCAGTGTTGTCAAGCGTAGCCTAGCGGGTTGAACCCAAACCGCTACCGAGTATCGGCTGCCGAGCTGGCTAGTAGCATACTAAGTTAGTAGCTCTTAGTAGGTCACGTAATACAATCCATGAATACCATATCTTAGTAGGCGACTAAAAGGTCTTAGTAACCGACTAAGTTAGTCGCCCTACTAGCGTGTTTTAGCGGAAATCTATGAATACGGCCGAATTTTCCTATCAGGAAATATTTTCACATCTTCGTATTACTTCTCTTTCACATCCTTTTCTACTTGTTCCATATGTTTTGTTCGAGGTCTTCCTTTTCCGTTCTTGCCATATACTTTTCTCCGGACGATTGTCTTAATCAGACTATCATGTCTCAAGATGTGGCGTATAAATATGTTCCGTCTTCTTATTAAGGTTTTCACGACGCTCCTCTTCTTTCCTACTCTTCTTAGGACTTCGTCATTACTTAATCGGTCGATCCATTTGAACCTCATCATTCGTATATAGCATCACATTTCGAATGACTCTACTCTCGATTTTTCCGTTGCTGTCATTGTCCATGCCTTACTTCCGTAGGGATTTTTCTGTTAGCGGAATGCTTTCTTCGCCTGGGCTATTATGCTGATAATTTCTTTCTTGCTTCTCCCATACGATTTCAGGTCTGAGTGAATGACTCCAGTGTCAAAAGATAAGAATTTTAACCTTGGGAATTTTGAACGAGGGAATTCGTATTGTTGCACACTCCATGGAATGTCGACTTAAACCTACACCATGATCCCGTCGAGCTTATCTAGAAATCTGTGTATTCTTGCTTCTTTACATGCTTCGCCAAGTCATTCCTCCCATACCTACGCCCTTATCCAAACGTTGAATATGAATTCTTCTTGAGGATGGACGTGCTTCAATGCGGCTAAAGGCATCGGAAAGTTTTCTTTAAGGCTCTTGGGTCCCTCCCTGGCCTCGTTCTATCCGTCTCCCATTCAAGTCAATCGTATCTTTCCGAGTCTTATGCTGAACTGATGCTAGAACGCACTTGGTCACCACTTTCTCCGCCCACGTTGCGTGTGCATGCATGACAATTTCCATGCTTTTATACTCTGTCTGTAGCGGAGTCTCGATATTTCGGTCGTATCTCGCCGAAAATGGGACTTGATGGAAGTGATAGACTAAATATTCGAATTTAGAAGTACCCCATAAAGGATTAGGATTACATTAACAATTTATCTTTAGTTTTAATTTAATTAAACTCCGACTGGGTTTTATTATACAGTGCATGAGCAGGTGGAATTTATTTTCTATAATCCGATTAGGGGAGAGTTTTATTGCATACAATTGAAATGAAAGAAGTATGAATGTGCAATTATGTTCCGTATAGATTTTTAATCTCTATTGAATGCCCATATTCACTTACATTGGCTTTTTGCTTTTTTTAGCCTCAAAAACCATTGAGGAAAACGATTTTAAAAACAAGGATAAAGTATTACACAAAAATCATATTTACTTCAGAAGATTATTGGTTTTATTACAGAAAAGATTTGATAGTATCCTATCGACTACATGGATTCGTGATTCGAATGATCTACTTATCTCTTGTTTTTACCCTGTCATCGCTTGTACAAATTGGGTTCAGAATTCCATCATTACATTCAGTAATTTTTAGACTTGAACGTAAAGATAAAAGAAATGAGTATGAATCAGTGATGCCTGATAGGAAACCGCAATAACATTTAAGCTTGCGTTAGTGTATCATTAGGTATCAAGTAATAATAATTATTTAGAAAAAAACTGAGGTAGCTACCCTCCTATTTATTCATATGGTAAGAAATAAGATTTACCGCAGATCACATCACAATGAAATAAAAACTTTCTCATCACTGACGATTAGTTTAATGATTAGTTTATTTTAACACGGCAGCAGACAATTTCAACGCAATAAACATATGTTAATAAAAAATGCGCATAAAAAATATGTTAATATTTTAGGTAGGTATATCACTTATGAAAAATGGCATCCATGAACTCTTTAGCTCCCATCGGCTCGTTCCCTCACCCCAATAATAAGATATTATAGGCTTTACAAATAACTAACGCTACCTGAAGGAAAAGTGTCATAAGGGAGACCCGGAGATTAATACCCTGTAGCCAAGGTTAAAACGGGATGTGTAACAAAATAGCCTCCAAGGTTGGAAGAATGTGTAGGGTTGAGGGTGGAGTGAAGAGTTGCAGTCAGATAATCTCTGCATTGCTTGTCTCATTAATAATTATGACATGCGGTGTTAGTTCACCACGTATCCGATGGACATGGGCGGAGGATAAGAAGCCAGTCTAATCCATCTGATCCCTCTTGGGCTCCGACCATTATGATGGCTATGAAATCCAACACTTTTATGGGATTCGGAAGCATTGGAACAAACGTAATACTAACTTGCTACATCTAAATTGCCTTTGTCCATTTTGTATTATGTGCTTTAAATTACTTGCATTCTTATTATGCTCACATGAATGTATTATTCGGTCTACGGAGCGACGACATGAATGGATGGATGGATTGTGTTACAATTTTTCCAATTCATATTCGGTCTTACATCTCTCCGCATCCCGTTCACCGTACCTAAGTTAAGATCATCCCGTAGCATGGATTTAGGGAAATATCGTCGCTATTCTGAGAATCCATCGGCTGCTAAGTCCTTCCAGATTAATTGAACCATTACAATATGTTGCTGTCGCTGATGGCATTCATACCTCGGTAACTGTAGCATTTAGGTATTTGCAAATTTTGCGGATAAATCAGTACTTGTACTATGAATGCGCAATTATTCTGTTCTCTGTAGTATCAGCTGCATCCCCCATGCCTTCAACTTACTGATATTTTTACCACTGTTCCAGAAGTAATTTAATAATAAATAATTCATAATCAGGATGATAAGTGCATTTTCTTTTATCTCTGCGTAGATTCGAGTCTAAAGTTCATGACTTTAACCAATTTTATTCGCATCATAGAGTAAGAGTATTACTCTGTGGTTCGCATGAATCTTTTTTAAGCAGAGAAAGACTCTTGTTCCCTTAGCACATCAACCGTCGTTGTGGAGCCACAGATTGCCCATCCTAACTGCAATGAAATGTAACGAATTGTACATACATCACTTACTGTTTCGCCCTATTTACTTTCCTCCCTTCGTGGGTTTGAACGGCATCATAGGAAAAAACATGCCATTCATGGAGAAATTTTTTTTGCTCGATAGTGTCACTGGTCCGTTGAAGGCTTTCTTCTAGCGAAAGAAAAGTAAATTGGAGAATACGTAGCTATGGTCCAACCGTGATTGTGCTGTACATCAATGTAGATTAATATAGCGACTCTTTATGTCGCATAAAATCTAATTGAGTTCCAGCATTGAGTTGATGTTATTAAAGAATCTGTCGTCTAGAGGTATGCTGGAGAAAAAAGCATGTAAAATGGATATTGAATCTGTCACGGTAGTGATTCAGTAGAGATGACATGGAATTTTATTTGGGTTTCTTTTTAAAATAAACTCAGCCGTATTTAGCTTTGATATCATAATCATCATGTTCATAAATACAATTTCTGCACCGGTTTTGATTGTGAAGAATACTCATTCTCCCCTAGTCATGGCTTGGCGAGTGAGGGTGGTTGACAAAGATTCTGGATGGGCAGTAAAAGTTTGTGGAAAAAGAGAAGGTAGCAGGCTATCGCTTTTGCTTTTCAGCGTGTATGCTAACGAAATGATAAGAGAGGCCTTGAAAGCGCTTAAGATCATAGGCAAAGTGGGTCAGCGGGTGATAAACTCTGTTAGCAATGCGAGCTACCGGGCGTTGGTTTGCCAGTCATCAAAATGTTTGCAAGCGTTGAATAGCTTATCGAGTAAGGAGATAAATCACAAGCGGCCGTATTCATAGTTTCCTTAGTAAGCTACTAACGCCTAAGTAGCGTTCTAAGTAGTAGCATACTAGCAAAATGGTATTCATAGATCGTTAGTAAGGGCTACTAAGCTTAGTATGCTACTATCTTAGTAGCTGGTTCTTAGTCGCCCTCCGGCCTTGTTTAAGGGAGCTACTAAATATGGCGGACCGTTGTGGATGATCGAACTCCGGTTTTATTTGTATACTATTATAGAGTTTTTATGCATTTGTGCCAAAATAGAATACGAGAATCCATTCTTCAAGTAAGGCAGGCAACGTATGTAGTGTAATTGTTGACAGGAATTGAAAGTTTTTCGTAGCTGCGAGGAAGCTACGACTTGCAGTGAACTTGTGCCTCTAGTGTAAGTGGTGTAAGTGAACATAATTTGTACATTCAGTGCGCCCCTAAGTGAATTGATTGCATATAGACGATGAAGTAAAGAGTGAAGCGACAAGTGAAGTGATTTGTGAGTGTATGAGCTTCGACAAAATTATTTATTTATTTCATACTGGTTTAACCATTTCGATCAAAGGTAGCTGTTGCGAAGGGGATATGTTTCATATTTGAAGCAGTTGTTCTTTAGGGATACAGCAAACGATTATAAATTTTCATTCGTTTGTACGCTTATAATTTGTGTTTGATTATATTACTTATTCTAGTCACTTTAACGTGAGCTTTCGGCAGTATTTACATTTCGCGTATTTCGTTGCGCTGTTGTTTTTGTTTTGGTTACGGTACGAGTGATAGTGGAGAGCAGCCCCATGACACTTCCGACACTTCCTATCCCACTCCATTGGGAACCCATGGTCTTTTATTGAAGTCGATTCCTCAACCTGCCGCACGTTTGCCGGGGCGGCGCCACGTATTCTGGAGGGCAAGAATTAGCGGGTAAGTTCATTTCCGTATTGTTGAGCGCATACTACAGGTGAGTGGAAATAGTCATTTTTGTAATTAATTAAGATTTAGTTTTCATTTATTTTCGAATGATAGTCTTCTGCATTATTTCCTTACTGTTCTACATTAATATTTCGTGGATATATATCGCGGATTTACTGAAAAAAGGAAAATGCCGTGGAGATGTGTGGTACCGCGTTGCACCACTGGTTATGGCCACAAGACTTCGAGGATTTCGCTTTTTAGAGTCCCCAAGGACCCTGAGAAGCGATGAAATAGCTGTAAGATTCATTTTTTTGGTGTGCTAAAGCTCCAAAATTTATACATATTTTAAATTACAGGTTCTGCTGTTCCAGTGGTCAATGTCATTCACAGTGGAGGAATGAAGTAACACTGAGAAAATGCAAGATGTGCGACGGCTTTCATCAACTATTCATCATTCTCTCCTACTAAATTGAATCTCTTAGAATGATTAGTAATTAGAAATAGAAATTAGTAATAGAAAGAATTAATAGAAATGTTAAATTGTGAGTACTTAAAATTTATTTTTCATGACATTACCTTGCATTGATTGTATAAATAATCTCAGTTTCAATAGCATTGTGTAATCATTCTGGAAATGTAGATTTGATGTGTGTGTACATTATATAAGTTGGGAAAATGTGAATCGTTTTCATTCTTAATACCTCTTTCGATGATTTCTTTTAATGCAGCTGTTATCGATGGTGCGTGCAACTCTCATGAAAAGTACATTTACCGCGTATTAGCAGTATTAGCCTGTGGTTTCTGTCGTACTACTTATCTTATTTTTGGTCGAGGGATAATATTTCAGATTTGCCAGCACCTGAAAGTGATCAGACATCCGCAAATCCCTTGGATTATATCCATTGCACTGTTTTCGTGGAAGTTTATTCGGAAATTATTTGCAAAATCTCTTTCGTTTTTATCTTTCATATGGTATTTTACTTCCTTAAATCTCAAATTATTCCTTTGGTGAGTAGGCAAGCATCGTTATAAAATAGCCTTTAACGGTAATAATGGTACTTCCGGAAATTATTCACCCTGTTCAACGATTAAATATGCCTATTCCATACCCGCAAAACGTCCCTAGGATAGAATCATTTTTTTAGGTTTGCTGAGCCCTGCCATTATTATTATCACTTGATCGAGACTCAGGAGATTAAAAACATTAACATACGTCACTTCATAAGAAGTATTTCACTTCGGCCTTGGTAAGAAGCCGTTTGCGTTTCTGATATTATATTTGTTAATAGTGTTTGAAAGCAAGGAATAACATCTATATTCTTATAAGGCCGTGGAAACATGCCGATGGGCTCAGGGGCAATGGTGCGTACGTAGCTTCTATGACAACTTATATTAACGTTTACCACAAGATAGCTTTAAATAATTATTTCCTTAAAAATATTTTTCCTCACTACATAAGGTTTTAGCTGCTGACAATCTTTCGTTATGGCTGTAACTGATTTTACAAAGGTATGGAAGCAGACGAAGCTGAAATCCAACGCCTTCCATTTGATTAATACTCACGTATGAGAACGATTTCTAGGTATTTTTCGCTATAAGATGTTAAGTGCATATGAACTTGTTAATTAGTAACCACTGTCGATATGTTTATATTCATTTTTGCCGTAAATTAGTTCATAATTACTGAAGTATCGTATACAGATACCTAGGAAACTTGCCCTTCAGGATAGGTGGCGCCCCTACCGGCCTCAACGGGAAACGGCTTCATTAAATGACCATGTCTGAACGGAGAGTGTCCAGACCTTCTCATATTCTAAGACCGTGGTGGAGAGTGAGATTGGAAGTTTGTTGATGTTTCAATTTCTGGTTTAAAAATTTGTTTCAGCCTATTTATTTCATTTTCTACGTAATGGTAATGTGAAATAACATTAACTGATTCTAAATCATTAGTGATGAGTGGGAAGTGAGACGCGAAGAATTCTTTCGAACGTCAACGAGTGCAAATTCTTTTGGTGTGTGCAGAGAGATTGGAAAACTGATTATCATTATTTACTAGAGTTACGTTATAGTGTTTTAAATTAAGTGTGAGTCAAGCTTTTCATTGAACCAGTTGATTCAGAATGGATTATAAGTGTCATAAAGACAGCTCGTGAAATGTGAAGTGAAATGTTGTGTGCGTTGTAGTGCTATTTGTGATATGATGGGCAATAAATAAGTAAAACAAGTTACGTTAACTATGCTTTGTTTTTTACATTAACCACCTCTAGTAAAGTATATGCCGTATATTTCCGCACGCTGTCAATATTTGAAATATTTAAATGTAGCGAAGCAGATTGTTGTTTCCTTGACTAACATTTTAGGAGTTGCAAACATATGTTACTAATTGCTCGCACGTAGGTGTTTGTAACGTAATAAATGTGTATCATTCACACATTTATCTCAACGTTATTTTCTTAACGTTTCATTTCTGCATTGCAAAAGTTTTCGTTTCTACTCCGACATCGAGGTGTATTTCTGCTTTCCGAATAAGATATGTATAATACTGACGTTGCTAGTTTTGTTTTTCCATACTAATCACGCATACACTAATGGAAACAAATATCGGAAGTGCAAACAATACGCAATGTATGTGATCAATAAATATACGGCCGTTTGTAAAGCAATAACTGCATCTCAAACATACAAATGCTTCGGTATTAGGTACTCATAAATCTACCCTTTCCCAAAGGTATTGCATAATTTTTGTGTACAGCTATCAAAAAATATGTCTGAGATGCGATATCACATCGAATTATCCATTATGAAGTAAAAATTTCAATGCATTTTGCTGAATCAATTTCTTTTGTTTGATAGTGTTACGAATTTTGCGCGCCGCGGAGGAGTCAGATGCAGTGTTGTCAAGCGTAGCCTAGCGGGTTGAACCCAAACCGCTACCGAGTATCGGCTGCCGAGCTGGCTAGTAGCATACTAAGTTAGTAGCTCTTAGTAGGTCACGTAATACAATCCATGAATACCATATCTTAGTAGGCGACTAAAAGGTCTTAGTAACCGACTAAGTTAGTCGCCCTACTAGCGTGTTTTAGCGGAAATCTATGAATACGGCCGAAGGAGACTTGGGTATTAAATTTCTCCAAGAAAAATCAAATAATAAATTAAAAGATAGCAATTAAATGAAACTTATTAATAATGGGTATGATCCGAAGTACATGTAAAAGTATTATTTTATTTGTAGTAAGTTCGTGAGAAATGGATCCTGCACTCGATAGGGATATTAGGAAGAAGATAGTGTTGGCAAAGGGTGTGTTCTATTGCAGGTGAGGTCGATGGTAACTTGTGAAAAAGTTCAAAGAAAATATTCCACAAGATCTAAGAGTTGTTGTGTTATAGTTGCACATACGTGACCCTTGGAGAAGAGCATGGTATGAATTTTTAGAGATATGGTCAAACTGGATAGTGGAGAAAGTGCATTAGACGGAGAAGGAAACGAATAAAGCAGTGTTAAAAATGTATGGCTGAAGAGGAAATATTTTAGACGAGATTCGAAGGTGGCGGATTAGGTGGTTAGAAGGGGGAAAATATATGTAAAAAATTCGTAATGCAATGAAAAGCGTTAAGTCTATAACGCAAGATACATGATTCTTACGAGACCGACTAGTACTCTAGTAGTGCCCTATTATGCTAGTGATTAGTCGACGGCAGATAGATTCTACTTTAAGCTAATGGAGAACTAGTTTTGAGTCAATGATGTATTCAAGTTGCTATGCGAGTATAGTGGCAATGATTTTTGGCATCTGTTATGCTGGTTCTATCTCACACGATAATGGTGAGCTATCACGCAAGTGATTCTACTAAAACTTATGAATGATATATCATCGTGTGATAGGGGTTTCAGTTAGGCGAGGTAGGATCAGGAAGAAAACAGGGTTAATGGAGGATATGAAGAGTTGTTCAAAACATCCAGTTGTAGAAATGATATTATTCTGTTATTTGAATTTTCAATTTTTTTGTCAAACGTTTCGCATCTTTTTTAAGGCGCTATCTAACTACTTCCGTTACTCGTTACTATCCTGAATTAGAGATATATTTATACTTCTTTACTCAACGAATGGATTTTCTCATAGTTGGTTGTTGCTTTTAATAAAAATCTAAATAATTATATATTTTTCCCTTAAAAACAAAACATTTTTACATTACCATCGTTGCTAAACAATATTTACCATCATCAACACTCAGACCTATGTGCTCTGAAATAATTCTCTCAAATTTTATCACTTTTAGCGGCCGACTATAGAAATTACATTTCCAAAATAGTTCTCTCCCCGTAACACCAATATACCTAGGATGAGAATAGCAAAAATAGTCCCAGTCAGAAACGTAGCCGAGTCCGTGGCATCTCATTACCTGACGCGTGGAGAAGTTCTACTTTCGTTTGTTTCGTGGAGAAGTTCCACCCTAATTTCGCTTGTTGCAGGTGACATCGATACTCGAATCTTTCATAGCAGTTTATTTACATTTAAATTTTATCTCAATGGAGCGTCCAAAATTTTGCATTTCTAACTGATAAAAATGTCGTAGTTGTACATTAAAATTTCTAAACAGCCTATTCCGGCAGTAAAATTTGTGGGAATAAATCTGCGGAAAGTTAGTTTTGAAAGATTTGATGCACTCCCGGGGTATGAGTCTTGATTCTTCTCGCGTTTCCTGACGATTGGGGTCATCCACAGTGGTCTACGCTTTCGTAGTAGATTATCTTACGATCTTTTGGGCTGATTAATGATGAGAAGATAGAACGGCGAGAAAGACTCCAACCGAAACGTTTAGACGTCATAATGGAATGTAGGATGCTATATGCAATATACTTAGTTTTGTTGAATTAACCAGACGTCGCTTTCAAGTAGGTTACGCGTCTTACCTTGGTCTATCTGTAAGAGTTACTGTTGAGCTGAGGATTTTGCACACTCTTCTTATTGCCTAAGTTGAAGGAAGTATTGAGCATATTTAAATCTGAAATATGAACACAACAATAACGTTGATTACACCAAGTTACCCAAAATTTATGAAGACATCATATTGTATATAAATTGTCATTCCAGAAGATATTTTAAAAAATCTGGAGTGCTACTGAAAATGATAACCGTGCTCACAAATTTCGTAACGCGTAAATATCAGGACAGAATTTTGATTGATGATCACGGCCTCATAAATCCAAATTATTTTCCGAGATGCAAATTGACAAGCCTTTACTTACTTTCTCCTCTCCCGTTGAAATTCAACTGGACTTTTCGCTAGTTCATTTCAAGAAGGGATGGGTGTTATGGGATCAAACGTTCACCTCACTCATGAAAATGCTAGAGAAATATAATATAACGCCTACCCCATCCAAATAACCTCCACGTGAAGTACATTATCCTGTCTGAGTATACCCCATGAAATATTTTTCTGACTGCGGACTAACATAAATTTTCTTCGAATGAAATGAGATTAGTCAGTTTTAATCAAAGCATAGTTTTTTTGTTCCATTAAAAAATCCTTATAATTACGAAAGTGTATCAGTTTTATTGGTGTGAACCACATAGATTAAGGAATCGTATTGGAAGGCTTTCTTCCGGCGGCGCAAAGGGCAGGCACGTAGACTTTGGGGGGTCCGCCCCCCTAGAATTGTTTTCATTTGTGGCGACTATCCGCGATGTATCTGCCGAGGAGACTACTTGCCTAGGGGCAATGTGACATTCCATTTTTCGATGTAGTCACATTTCGTATTGCATGTCAATATATAATATTTCGTGCGAGCGAGTTTTGACATGAAATGCTGTGGTGGAGGGTGTTAACTAGACTGTACATATGGAGAGGGAGCAAAGAAGGTATCACTAGCCGATTGGCCAGGTCGGAGGTTGGACAATTGTGTACGGCTGTATTTGCCCCGCCATTAATTAAATTTTCTGCTTTCTACATCAACATAATACCCCGCAAGGTAATACTATAAAAGCCTGTGGCATGGGGTGTTAGGACACCAGCCGTTTACGCATAAAAAGCAGATGCTCGAACAACTTTACGAATAACATTTATTGAAGTCCTTTATGGATCGGGGGAAAAACGAATTCCCATATTTATGCAGACTAAATATATAACTTAAATGAAGTGCATGGCTTTCCAATGCGTGCGAATCGAAAACCAAATATCAGCATAGGCAGAAAACCCGCATACCACCTAATCTCCCCCCGAATCAAATTGCTGGCTACGTGCCTGGCGAGGGGAACCTTTGATTCCTATCCTCCTCCCACTACACCTTCCTCTACTTCCCTCCCATTCAAGTCTCCAGCGCTCGCGCGTTCTTGCGCTCCGTAGAGGTGGAGACCCGAGGGCCTTCAGGTCCCGTCCTCTCCGTGGTTGTGTTGTTGCGTCGCCTGGGCGAACTACGATTGACTGCGGCTTCGTATACACGCTTTGGGATGGGTGTCGGTGGGGGAGGGGAGTGGAAGATCGTGGTGGTATGAGTGTAGGGTGCTGGTAGGAGGGTGGGGGTTTTAGAAGTTGATGGTTGGGGAAGGGGAGAGAGGGGGGGGAAGGAATGGAAGGCGGTAGTAGGGGAAGTTAAGGGTTTCCCACCACTGGGGGCACTCAGTTCCCTCCCGCGCCTCCCTCAACAGCTTTACGGAGCCCACCCTAGTCTTCTCTTCCCTCCCCTCCACTCCCCCACCCCCTCCCCAGCACTTCCCCCCTCCCTCCTGCCAGCTCTCTCGAAACCTCCTCCTCTTCTTCCTTCCACTCTTCATTCGTCCCTACCAGGCCGGCCTCTGCTGACGCAGGACATAACTCCCCTTCGCGTGCTCTCGCTCCGTTCCCGACGCAACGCTTTTGCGTTTCCGCCGCACATAGCCTCGGATCTTGCTCTCGTGTACATACACGCGCGGAAGTGTTGTCACATCGCTGCTGGTGGGACGGGTGGTCATGAGGTCCTCCGCCTCAGGCGGGCGGTAGCTCTCTCTAACCCCCCGCCCTGCGCGGGACGCTCGGTCTGCCGAGTTCCCTCGTGAGAGTGTCAAAAGCGTGCCGTCGCGGTTTCGAGTGCCTTTTTTTTCACCCCGGTTCCGATGCGGGTGGTGGCGGTATCCTCTCGCTCTTCCGCCGGCGACTACGAGAGCCTTCCTTCGCGGGCTTCCAGCGGTGGCCGTCGGGAGTCATGCGGCAGCGTGCTCTTGGTGTATCGCTGAGGTATGTGGGCCCCTCCCACCGGTGAACTCCGAGCCTCACCTCTTGGCTTTGACTTCCACCTCGCCTCTTCCGAGCGGGCACGGGCCCACGGCCTTCAGTGGGCCCTCCAAATCCCCGCTCGCCACCCCTTCCACACAGCGGTCGGCTTAGAGCCACCCTTTCCTCTCGTGTTGTTCTTTTTTTATTCTTCATCCCTTTCTTTGGCTCCCCGCCGTGCCCGTATGCCAAGGAGGGTTCACCCTGCTCAGCCAGGGGTCCCTACATGCCCGCTTTCTCGCCCTCCCTTTTGTATTTCGACTGTGGTAAATGGGACGTCGTTACGACTCCACTCGTAAAAATGAAACCGAGACAACTCACGTGAGGTTCTCCACGGATCGTAGTCGTGGGTCGGCCAGGCCGGTGTCTGATGTGGTGGTCCGCGTAATGGTTCTTCATTGAGCCTTTGGCGGGCTGTGAGGTTTCAATGAATCCATCGGGGATATGCCTCGTGTGATATGGTGCGAGGTCTCTAAACCTATTGTTGGTTACCCTTCAGTGACTTTAACATCTACATAGTGAGACTTCCCTTTTGACCTCACCGAGACATCTGGGTGAGAGTGTTAACTAAACTGTTAAGGCACCAACGGAGAGGGAGCTGAGGAGATCTCACTGGTCGTAAATTTGGACGAGTGCGTAATGCTCTATTTACGATGGACGTTTTTGCTAGTAATTTCTTGCAAGCGACTTTCGACATGAAATGCAGTGGTGGAGGGTGTTAACTAAAATGAACAAATGAAGAGGCTGCTGAGAAAGTATCACTAGCCGACGAGTGAGGTCGGACGAGTGTGAACGACTGCATTTGCGCTGACATTTTTTGTGCATGTTTCCCTCTGCAATCAACTTCCCACCTGAATTTCGGAATTATTAATCTTTGCCAACAGAAACTTGGGTGTATTAATGGTAGTTGACATGAGCAAATCGTTAAAAAAATCCGAAAACGTTTAGATCAACTTCCATTATTTCATATGAAATGAATCGGTGAAAAAAATTGAAAGTGTAAATCCACCTTGATATCTGCGAATTTTCTTTTGATTGGCGCTAATTGTAAGTCCCGCAGCTATCTTCTCTAAAATTGCGTGTTTGCATCCCTCAACGTTTCCATCAGTTGACTGGGATAGTTTCGTACCGAGAAAAAATGCCAAAGGGAGGGCGTGACTTGAGTCCACCTTTTCGTCTTACGTGCCTGCTATTGTCATTTCATGGGGAAAAAGCGGTCGCCGAAGTGTCAAGGCACCGGCTAGGCATACCTCTCTGAGGAGTGGTTACAGGTGTTGTGTGCTGAGAGAGGCTTTATCTTAAAACGTAGAGCTATACGTGTTATTTGGGCGTCCAAATACATGGCGCTTGACGAAAATATCGGTAGAAAATATCGTGAAGCGCTCTGATTACGTGATATGCTCCTCGGAATATTTTCACAACAAAGAAATTTGAAGAGTCACTTTAGGGGAAAATATAACCGTAACCTCTCGATCCCTTCATCCAAATACGGTCATGCCCGTCGAGCTGATTAGGGTTTTTCGCGTGGCTTCCTCGAGTGCCTATGGGCGTCCCTGTAAATTCAGTCTCTGAAGAATGGTGAATATTAAATGAATCGCCCGAGTGAGTAATGAGGAAGTGCTAAGAAAAGTGGGAGAAAAGAAAGTCTTCCAAAAGCCGTAAGGAGAAGACAACTTGGTTGACAACATTATGGGGTATAATGACCTGATGAAAACCATCGGAGAAGGGCAAGGGACGGCCCCAAATGAGTTATATAGGACAGGTTACATAGGATATTAGAGAGTAGAAATTTGTCACCAGAAAAAGGCTGGCGGATAGGAGTGGAGAACTGCGTCAAACCAATCGAAGTATTGTTGACTTATGATGATGAATGTGAATGACTATGAAACAGTGTTCCTTTGGGTTTAGAATTTTTGGCCTTACTAATTGTAGATCTTGAGGTATCGAAAGCGTGAGAGTTAAATACGCTTTAAAAGTATACGATTTTTACCTTTTACCTTTTTTATTAGTATTACCATAGGATTTCAGGGTCAAATTTTACATTTTATTCTTCATTGTTTAAGTTTTCAAGGCTAGTTTTGCGCTCCTTAGGTATATCACGCGTCGAGGACCTCAGCACCCTTTGCAGACACGCTTATGGTCATGTGACAATCACTGTTGATCTATGTCAAAGCACATTCTCTGTAGGTGTCCGTCAATAAGCCACTCTTTGATTGATCACCTCCTTTATGAGAACTAAAAGGTGATGTTGTACCGAAAAAAAAAACGGCTTAATGTTTCAAGTCGTGTTGATTCGTGTGAAAGGGCTGTATCCCTCGTTTTATCTCGTTCATCTCTTGTTTGGTTCTTTTGGTGAAAACAGGGGATGGGTGTTGATTCGTATAGACGATCGACTGTATTTTAATTAGCTCCGTTGAAATTGCCAACTCATGCTCGTCTACAAGTTGCTTGTCATTTTCTCTCTGAAAAAAGTATCACGTTTCCCTTGAAATATGTGGCCGACGTGTAATGCTTCACCGTGTAAAAGGCCTTTGTCTCTTGTATCATCGTCTTCATATCGGTTCCTTTCGTATTAGTAAAACCGTGACTGCTTTACGTTATCAAAGGGTAAATCATGCATGCACGGTAGAAAGCGAAGATCGTATGATTACTATGCAGCGGGGAAATATTGAAAATATTCAGTTTTATAAAATGTATAGCGTTATTGGACTGAGACTAAATAGTTTTTTTTTCAATCTTAATGTTATTAACTATGTAAAAGAGAATTCTTTTCTATCCAACTCATGGAATTGAAATGGTTTGCTTCCTTAGATTCAAAGGATCTTTTTAAATACGAATGAAACGAGTTAGGTGGGTAGCGTTGAGTGGAGTGAAAGATTAAAGTTACTTAAAAACCTGTAAAATAGCGTTCGATTTGTCGACAACTTAATAGGCATTTGCGGTATTGAGCAGCGTTCGAAGTCAGGAAAGCTAGTATCGAAGGGACGAAAGAGAAAAACTTGATTCATGCGTTATGAGAAAGGACAGTGTGGAATTTGCTTGGCCGTCCCCTTCGATCCACTCGTTACTGTACTGATAGCTATTTCCTTGGGGTACTTCATTAGGGATGAGGTTTCGAATACAAAAAAATATCAAGTCTTCCTATCCGCATTTGAAGGCAGTTCAAAAGATAACATCGCCTACCTAATGCCCTTTAATTCTACAATAGATGTTAATGATGATGATGTTCCAAATTTTGGGGATACCATCATAGTTACTTTTAAACGTTTGAGGGGGTATAAGTGTCCTTAATTAGGTCTAAGTTATCCGTCATATGAACACATTTTTATTACGCAAGTATTCGAGTAGAATTCTTTCTCATTTAAAACGAAATCTTCCGTCTTCAGAAAAATTATCCTGGAGGTCGTTAGCTATAGAGATTAATTTTTCTGCCTCCCTGTCGTTCCCTGTTATTTTCTCGGATAAAACATTATGCCGTTTTTGGGTTACGCAAAATTCTTTGATATCATCAGAAAATCTTGAAAATTATTTAAAAAATATCTCCGTATGGGGCATCTGGAAAGATGTCGTGGAATAGCTACTTCATGTGAAGAATAGAAAAACCGCTGTCACCCTTTGCTATAATCCTTTAATTTAGACAGGTTTAACACCTTGAAGCATCAAGGCAGACGCAGAAATACATAAGTGTGGACATTAATGAGAGTTTTTTTCTTCCTTTGCGTCGTCTGAAAATATTTCGCCCTGAAACTTGACAAAGGGCGAGGATTATCATGAGGGACTTATTAGCGGTGTAACAACGGGTTAAAAATAAGTTAATTAGCTTGACACACTTCCTGTCGTGTTTGGATCTCCATCAGCAGTGCCTAATTGGTCCTTGCCGGTGCATACTCTAGCCACTTATCACAACTATTTCTCCAATTTTGAGATCGTAATCCTACCTACCATAGTGATTGTGAAATAGTAATTTATTCACCCTCGAAATGACTCGTCGGGTTTCAAAGTGTCTGATATTATTTCAACTTAAAAATATTTTGAAGAATACCTACATCGGAGATTATAATCTATCAATCAATATTGAATGATAACCAAATAAGCCGCTTAGTCTACGAGTCGCAACGCGTGTATAAGTTAGTCCTTCCTCCTGAATATCCCATTCACATATTATTTTATTTTTATTTTTTATTGCCAGATTTTCCCTTATTTTGTGATCCTTTAAGGCAATTTGTTCTTGGTGATAATAATACTTAAATCTATTAAATGGCTGTAACCAAATTCCACAAAGCTAAGCCTGATAAGTTTGTATTTAATAATAGTTACTTACAATGGAAAAATTGGAAGGATCTAAATATAAGTAAATAAAAGATGGATAGCTAATGAGAAAGAGTAATGTTGATAAATTTATTTTCATTCGTAAACGGAAGTTAATTCCTTAGATGTCGTTGACGTCTTTAAAAAATACTTCACCTTCAAACGAGTATAAAACATTAAATTACCTCGGGGATGGTAGGTAGAATACTACTACGGGCTTACTAAAAGTTAATCAATGGATAAGAAGTACGCTTGTTAGTCTAACGCACTGGTTTACGTGCCATGAGCGTCACCAGTGGTGAATAAAATGCAAGTTAAGTCTCTGAATGCATTTGAGATTCTCTCAAATATTTCATCTCGAAACTTGTTACAAATATTGAATTACCTCGGTCGGTATCGTTATAATATTATTATTACTGGAATAATGATAGATTAAATAATAGAGTTGTATTTTTCCAGTCGGGTGCGTTAGAGAATGCCTTCCAAGTGTAACTAATCAGAGTAGCGCTTAAGATTATGCTAGGTCGATTTGAGGCAGTTAAGTTACTCCTAACGCGCGCGTAAGTTTTAACTTTTAAGGCCTGTTTACACGGTAAATTAACTTGGTCAAGTTAATTTGTAACTAACTGTATGAACGCGAGAACGGACGCATTTATGCACCGTATAACCACCTATCTTATACGAATGCACGAACAGAAAAAAAACCGATGGTGATCGGGTTTGTGTGATGGCTGGAGTGGCTGGAGATGGCTTCCTGCCCAGTCGGTCCGGTTCAAATCCCGGCGGTGGCAGAGATTTTTCAGAGACTGCCCGATCCCTGCTTGAGTGCCTTGTGGATAGTACTTCAAGTGCAGCACTTCGTCCGTCGGATAGAACATTAAGCCGTGGTCCCCTTGGCGCCTTTCGTTAAGAGCAGGCTAATGCCGACGCCGGGTTTCTTTCCACCCTTCGTTACCTACCCTTCCCTTATGGCGCAAATGACCTTAGCTGTCAGTCGTCTCCTCCAAATACCATACCCTAGAGCATGTTCTAATTCGGTTCGTTCATTTGTATTTGTTATGTTCCGGTTCACCAAAATCGTTCTTGGAATCACACATTAACTCTTACATGTTTATGTATTGTGTAACAATGTATTTATAGGTTAACGACTGATGTCCTAACACCTTCCGCAGCGCATCTATTTAGGCGGCTTGCGGGGTAATATTTAAATGTGCGACGGGACTTATTAAAAGTGAATCAATGGATAAGGTATACTCTAATTAGCTTGACGCACTGCCTGTAGTGTCGAGAGCGTCACCATGCGTGTATGGATCGATCCCCGCCCGTGCATACGGCCTCAATGTTTTCTCACGGACCAATAACGGACGGAGCCTTCCTAAAACGATTCCCGTAACTTATTCCTGCCGCGTGTTGTTGTCCGAGCGGGTCTCTAGAGGCACGTTGCGCGCTGTCCGACGTAGCAGCAGCAGCAGCCAGCGCTGCTCCTCTTTCCTTCCAAGGATTCCGAGAATGTCCCGTGGGAAGGGGTTGGAAGGGAGTGGGGAGAAGTCCGCCCGCGTCCATCTTCCGTCTGACTCTCGGACAGAATAGGTTCGATCGAACCCCTGACAGGTCACGTCTCATCTTGTCTTATCTATTATGTGATGATATTACAGTGAACTTGACCAAGCGGCCGTCTACGTAAACGGTCAATTTTACCCGGGACCGATCGTATTTCTCGTGCAAACAATGTGAAGTCCACCTCTTTTCAGTGGTCACCACTCTAATCATATTTTTTTTTGGCCAATAGCATATCCCCGACTTTTAATTCCGCAAAATACTTAGTTGGAACATTGTTTGGGATTACTCTCTTCCAATATAGAGACTCAAAGTTCTAAATTGCGTTCTTAGTAACTAAAATATTAGACAGTACAACTTTCCCTCTAAGGCCGGCAACCATTACTGCTTCAATTATATCCCCGGATATAAAATTTATGATTAAAATATTAGATCTGTATCCAAAAAGCCAAAAGCCATTTAATAAGTTCTTTATTGTACGAGGTTGAAACTAAAGTCACTGCTTACACGTTCGGTGTCTATCTATAACCGCGTCTTATCTATTATGTGATGATATTGCGGCGAACTTGACCAAACAACCATCTCCGTAAGCAATCAATTTTAACCTGGAACCGAACGCATTTCCCGTGAAAACAATGTAAATTTCACCTCTTTTCAGTGGTTACCACTGTCTACGACCATTGGTCATATTTTTTTTTACCAACAGTCAGTCCTCAATTTCTTCTTCCAAAAAATATTTCATTGGAATATTTATTTGAGATTGCTTTCGTCTAATATAGAAACTCAACGTTATAAAGTACTTTTTTAATAGCTCGAACATTAAACAATATATACTTCCCTATAAGGCCGGCTTCTGTTTCAATAATGCCCGTGGAAATAAAATTTATGCTATTAATTTAGAACTCCAGCCAGAAAGCCAAAAGCCATTTATTTAAGTCCTATATTGCTCGAGGCTAAAACTAAAGTCTCTTCTTACACGTTCGGTGTAAGCAGTCACTTTTCCATGGAACCGAACGTATTTCCCGTGCAAATAATGTAAAGTCCACTTTTTTTCTGTGGACACTACTCTCTACGTCCATGGGCCATATTTTTTTCGGCCTACACCGAACCGCTGACCTTTACTTACGCAAAACACTTCCTTTGAATTATGTTTGGGATTGATTTCTTATAATATAGAAACTCGACGTTCTTCAGTGTGTTCATATTAGCTCGAAATTTTCACAATACAGCCTTACCTATAAGGCTGGTAGGTTTTATTGCTTCAATACAATAATTCCCCCTGGAAATGAAGTTTATGCTTGAAATTAAAATTTTAGGCTCCAGCCAGAAAGCCAAAAGCCATTTATTTAAGTCCTATTATATGGGGGTAAAACTGCTGTTTTTTCCCCGTACAATAAGTATAAGTCACCGCTTTAAAGTTCGGTGAAACATCTCTCTTATTTTATTATTCTGTCGCACCTGGAAATAGCTGTGAGTTGTTCGTCTCTCCCCGAATGGGTAGTTACCGCGTGCCGCGAGTGTTTACTGTTTTGTTTCCGCGAACCCGTTCGATGTATTGGCGCCCCGATTTTGTTTTGACTACCTTTCGCGCCCTGCCTCAACACAATGCACTATTTGAGCACTCTTATTCCTAGGCTCGTTAAATGGTTCAAATTCTTGAGAAACGTCCTCGGTGGTATCGACTATATTTATTACAAGAGAGGATCCTCCAGTCGGCCACAAAAATTTGTTGTCACCCATCCTCCGCGCATTTAAATGGGTTTTCATATGATGATCGGTTGTATATGGTCAAATGATGGCAAGTTATCTAGTTCAGAGGTCTAGTTAATCACACTGGCATGGAAAACCTACAATGGTTATCATTAATTGTAATTACCTTAATCGGAAATAATAAAGCACTATTATAATAAAAGGTTTTAGAAAATCATCGATAATAAATATTCTAAGAGAATCGTTAATTAACCTGACAGTCATCTGCAACAGACTAGTATCGACATATTACAACCGCCGGTAATGAATGACCTGAATGACCGTAGGCTCTCCCGGCGAACTAGAAGATACATTTTTCGAGCAACCTTCTTCGGCCATCGACTCTATTTCTATTCAAAAGAATACATGTGACCTATATGGCGATGATATGTTTTATTGGCGTTACAGTATGTAAATTCAAATCAAAAGAATACCCCTTTCCTTAAAAAGGAGACTGTAATGCCTGCAAAACTTGTCGAACTCGACCTTAATCCATCACGGTGGAGACCCCAGAAGGCCAATTGGAAAAAAATACCCCCAGATATGCAGGTTGCTTCATTTCCATCTAGCATTTTCTTATTTTACGTCTTCAATTACATATTTCACAGGTTTTAATTCACCTATAAAACAAATTCATTCTGCACCACAACTAATTTTTAGCACAACATCTTCCCGACGACCGATCGACTGTGTAATTCTAAGTGCCAAAATATTATAAAATGTAATTTCTATAGACATAAAATGTTCACATTTTCGCCGGGTCGTGCCCCTTCTCCCCCAACACATTGTCCTGGCTACGCCCCTGGGATCTTGTAGCATATAAAGTGTATATCTTGATGGAGGAGGGCGGGGTGTTTCGTTATTCTTGACATTATTTTCCGATGTATACAATCTAAATTGCAGCATAGGAAAAGAGAATCCGACGAACGTAGATTATGACAATTGACTACGGAGCAGACCTATGCTTTGTACATTTCCGGGACCGGCTTGTGCTGGATTGTCTTCTCTCTCTCCATCGAGTTTGTGTACTATATCTTACCCCTTTTGAGTGCGAGGTTCCGAGTGGCTATAGAGTCTTAAGAATGCCTGGAGACCGTAGTGGAAACCCGAGACATTGACTCCACACGAGTGTAAAACTTCGAGAGTTCCCTTTCAGCTGTCATCGCGGCGTTCTCAGACGGGGGGGAGCAGCTGTTTTTCGAATTGCGGTGCGCAGTAAATTCTCCAAGTCGCGTTACGTCTCCGCTCTCCTCCGGCGACATGTGCTGTACTCGGGACGGGATAGCTGTATGAAAGAGATCCTCCCTCGCGGAAGAGCTTGGTGAACCCTTTTTTTCTGTGTCTCTTCTTTTTAAGTTATCATACGTGATCGGAATGGACCGAGACGTAGACTCACGGAAGGTTAATCCAGTTCAGGAAAACAATGCGCCAAAATAGGCAGGTTGCTTTGTTTTTCTCCATCTCGTGCATTCTTACTTTACGTCTTCAGTTAACCTAGGTTGGAACAGGGCCGGTTCTAGACATTTTTATAGTGTAAGCGGACATCATTCCGCAGGTAGTAGGGATTATCTCTGGATACATTGTAAAATAAATACAAATAATTTGGGAATATGGGTCGAGACTTAAATATCAGCGTGAACTTATTACGTGCTTGCTTTTTTGTATTGAATGTGATATTTTTAGAGCTTAAAAACCAATTATACGTATGTATAAAAATTCAGAGTAAAAAATGAAAGTAAATCAATAAATATAGCACAAATCAGCTTTCAAGATTGATAAGTACTGAACATTGGACTGAGCGCTTTGGCGCCCTACGCGGCTGCGTACTTTTCATACTGCTTAAACCGGCCCTGGGTTGGATCCATTAGCACGTGCAGATTATATCTCCGGGGTATAGGGACCAATACTAAATTAAGGTTAGATTAAGTAAGGTCACCCTAACATATTTTATCTTTGAAATAGATGTTTAATTTTAAAAAAATAGGAGGCATGGTAGTGTTCCTAGATGGCTAAGAAATAGTAAGTGCTACGATAGCTCCAAGCGGCGGGTGGTACACTATAACGCTTAAAATTTTTTCTGATATCAGGGGAGAAGGTTGGCCCCCCTTTAAATGATGGAAAAATTATGATTAAAATCGAAAATACAATTTTTATGGCCTAAGATCGAGGAAATCGACATGGAGCCATCGTATTCCAGTTTCGATCAAACTCGATTTTTCAACTTCGATCTTGAACATTTCGTTTGATCAGAGCAGCGTCACTCCCGGCCTTAGATACCGTCCTCCGTCCCATGTGAAGACTTTCCTATGAGGCCGGTTAAATTGGAAAGCACGCCCTAGTTCATCAAAAAAGCAACTCATTTGATGCAAAATTTGATCTTCCTTAAGAATTTTAGTTAATTCGAATTTTCCAAGTGGTGATCCCAAAATTTTAATGTGTATTCATTTGTAAATGTTTAATACTAACAGTTCAAGCATGTATTCTGAGTAGATATCTTTCTTCTAATTAAATGTGTATTGTGAGTAGTGTTTTTGGAATGATTAATAAACATGTTTTGTGTAAATTTTTTTGAAGAGCCGTTGAATTTTTCGATTAATCGATATTTTTGTTTAAATTTCGATTTTGTTGGGAAGGCGTGCTTTTCACTTCAATTAAAATCGTTTTCGACCGACATTTTTCCATTAGAACCCCCCTGAATCTCCAACTTGCAAGCGCCTCTGAAAAAAACACAAGATAAATTTAAAAAAATAGATCGTGGAGAAAAAATATCCAAGGTGAAATTGCCATTGTTTCCGTGGATAATAAAATTCAAGGTGACTACTCTGGAAAAGCTGGAAAGTCATAGAATCATAATCATTGTCGCGTGGAAGTCATGGAATGTTAGGGTAAATCGCAAAAAAAAAAAAAACTGGCCGGATTCTTTGCGGTTCCTGAGGCTTGCGTTGTACCAAGAGGACTAATTACGTCGAAAATAAATTCATGGCCGCATTTATATTGCTACCAAACCATTGGCCAAAATATGTAAACTCCTCAAACGCTTGATTTATGTAACATGTAGAATAAAATCCATGTTCTCGACATGATGTTTGCGGTCTAATTATTAATTTTATTCCTAGCTCATAAATCAGGAATTCATTTTCGTCAGAGGCGTGTAAGGAGCAGCACAATCCGTAGATATCGACTATTAATGCGACTTAAAGAGTAGTCCATATCGGTGAAAAATCGCTCTCTGTCTAACACCTTTTCAGGTCACTTTTGAGATTATATGTAGATTTCGAACCCTCTTCTGTCATCACTCTATTCTCTCGGCTACCTCTTTACGGCCACTTGCAAGGCGTGACGGCATCTACGAGCCCGAATGTTTTTCCTAGGAATACATTTAAATTTGGATGACCGCTTCGGATTCCAAAACTCTCCTATAACGTATTCATCTCACCCGGAGATTCTCATCCAGAATTTATATTCATGCTTGCGCGGGGGCATTCTTGATTATATTCCGGGCGTGGAGTGACCATTCGTATGATGTTTTACTGGGTGGTGCGACTTTGATCAAAATATTCGGATCGTGTCAATAGCACCCATATCGAACCCGCAGCGCTGGTCTGCTTGCATGAATATGTACGGATGCCCCGTGTGCTTCGTGTTTGCCCCGCCGATTTTCGTCCGCGGACCGCATTCTCAAGGAGGGCTGTGCCCGGCCGTTACCTTAGCGGGTGGATAATCGTGAAGGGTTATCATCGGGCGGATCACTGTATAAGCCCCCCTTCCTTTTGAAGAGTAAAATCACGCTCTTCCTTCACGACGGGGAAAAGTAATGACCGTGAATACCTCTTTCAATACTCAGGGGGCTTGTTTTATGATGCCTGGTCGTTGCGAGCATTGGATAATGCATCCTTCAACTTTAAATATTGAATATCTCTTTAGAATCAATTATTTTTAAACTTTTTTGGCTGTTTATTCTTTTGATTACTGATTCCGGCCTTTATAGGTGCAAGATTTTGACGTATGCCGGGCTTCCTTAATGGGTGATTAGGGCTACCACGGAATAATACATTCTTTTCAATATCTCGAGAATAGTATAGGGGATAATATTTACTAAATACAAGGGATATCTACTTAGCATCAGTTTTAAAAAACATGTTTCGTAAAGTATAGAAATAATTGGGATTAGTAATTCCGGCCTTTATACATTCAAGATTGTGACGAACGCCGGGCCACTTTCGTGGCTGATTGCCATTAAACCCGCCCGGACCGGATAGTGCGTCCTTCTAATTAGATCATCGGGTGCCTAACGGAGATTAACTTTTAAAACTTTTTCTTCTAGCCTGTATTTTATGAAATGACTATATTTCCTTTAAATGTAAAAAATAGTGTTACATTGAATGAATGAAAGGTTGTTATTCGTTTTATATTTTTACGATTTTTTTTACAAAAGAGGCGGTATATACTGGAGATAAATATTTCAAACTTTTCCTTACGGTCATGTATTTTTACGATTATTGTCCCCGGACTTAGCCCAACATTTTACGCGCAGAGGCCTTTTTTATTATGCCTGGTTAGTGTGCGTTATAGCAATGCATTATTTAAACTTGATTGTTTCTGGCTTTACTTTGTGAAAATCCATTCTTAATAATAAAACGTTATTGTACTTTTCCACACGATTTAAATCGTGTGGAAAAGTACAATAACGTTTTATTATTATTAAGAATGCATTATTTGTTTTATCACATTAAGGGTCTACTGGATATAGCAAAAATTAATGACAGTTGTAATTTTTTTGGTGCCCTTGGCTCAATTAAATATCAAGCGACTGTATTCTTTTAGACGAGAAGAAGCGTAAAAACGTGTAATTTGGTCGAATAATTCAAGAAAGGATTAAAAATTTTATCGGTATGGTGCTGTTTATTATTAAATTTGCTTTAGCGAAGACATTTACGCTATTTTGACGACAACCGACCGTTCTCTCTTCCAGTTTTAACGAAAATTATATACTTAGAGAGCAGGACCAAATATTTGTCAAAGTTTTTGATTATTAAGTATTTCCATGGCGAAATAAGTATTTAAGTTTGTATAAAATAAGTATTATCGTACGTATCTTGTTGATTAATCGAAAATGAAGCAAAAATCAATTTATTTCATAGGTTATAGAAAACTGGAAATGTATTAAATAAAAATACTAGTATTGTGCTGATATTGGCTCCTATACTAATGACGGTAAAATATCACAAATGTTCCGTAATTAGTTGTAATTGGTCAATTCCTTTCCTGATATTTGTTTTTCCTCCATATTCTTTATCTTAATTTGATCAAACAGCTATTCGCAAAAAATGTGGAAAAAAATCGCAAAAAATGCACAATGGTAATGGTAATGAAAATTTATTTTGGATGGCTTTCAATGACTTTGATTTTTACTCATCGTGGACTGAATTTAAGTGAAATTAAGAATTGAATGACCACAACGTATAACAGTCAGGAGTCAGGTTGTGGGTTTCTAGGTATTTTGTAGTGTTACTAAAAGAGGGCAGACGTCCTGAAATTGAGGTAATTTTTCATGACGGAGTGATGTGTAGGATGGTAAAAATAAGGTAACTTCTGGCTTGGAGAGTTCTCGAGATCTTCAGCCTATTCCAGACGAAAGATGTCAGAGTTCCACCAGCGAGCCCTTATATCCGTCAGGCTAAGTAGGTGCATCTAGTACGTGACGTGATCTCCGCCAAGTCCTTAAAAAGGAATCGGCTTTCTTGTCTTGTAGACACTCGAATTTGAACCTTGTGTTAGGTTAGACCGTAAGTAGTATAGATTTTAAGAGAAGGCTTGGTGCCAGATATCTTTTACGCATAGGAAAAGAAAGAGTTTTTTGGGTTCAGGATCTCCAGTATGCTCAAGTAAAATTATTTAAAATATCATTAATTGTAATTTTTTTCATTTTTTATCTTATTAGTTAATACCATGCCTATGAAGCCCTGGTATACAATGAAATTTCTCTCATTGGCTTGTGACCAATGAATCGTAGCTTGGAATCTATCGATACGATTCAATGAATCGTAGCTTGGAATCTATCGATACGATTCATTGTTGTGTAGACTGCAACTGTATGCTTCTCTATCACTAAAGTCACGATTTTTAGAGACGGCTCTTATTCACAGCCGCTTAGATAGTAATCTCAACCCTCTCCTAAGCTATATTTTGCTCATCCAATGCCAAAGAGTTGAAAGTAAATGCTTTTGTACACAGTGCTCGTACTACCTTGGAACCAAAATTCAGCAGAGGGTTTTTGTCTTGCGAATATTATCGCAAATTTTAGAATGCAGAATCTGAATACAGAGTTTCCACGAAAGCTTTTGTAGAGTAAATCCATTGATGTCGTCAATCATCCCCATTTAAAAAGACTTATAGATTCTATGTCACTCATTGAAATGAAAGTTGTCGCTGGGGTACTTTCGAACCATGTGACTATCACAGACACTCATCGGTACAGTCATATACGTGTCTACAGTCAGGGCAGGATTTCGATGAAAATAGGCTATTCCACATATGAGGTCCTGCCACCTCCCATTTTTAAGTTTGTAATTTACAAGGGAGATAATAAAATATTTCCGCAAGGACAAACCGGAGCTTTTTAGTATAAGGTACGCCAATATTTGCCATAGCAATCAGTGAACCTATATTGAACTATACTTTGGTGCAATCTAGTTTATATAAACGAAAGAATTTCTCCTTGTTTCTGTTCAGTGTTTTTGTGTTCACTATTTTTAGAATAGTGTTATTTTAATTTTGCTAACAATTTCAATGTAGATTTGTAATTTGAATGTCTCTTGTAATTGAGGTCCTACGCTTCAGCCTAGTTAGCCTATAGGAAAATCCGGCCTTGTATACAGTTAAGGAATGGATACTTGTCAGTGTCATTCTAGAATTCAGTCCACCTTATGATTAATGGCGCAAGGAATTGTGTAAGGCCCTCGTTGCCGATACAAGGGCCTTGAACATACTCTTATGCCATAAAGTCCACCGTCTACATCGCCTTCAAGAGTAGCGCTCAGGGTGTAACATCGTGGGCTAGATATTTACCTTGCTAACGGAAGCGTGTATGGGTTTCGGATGTTTTTTATATACCCTAATAAGTCCTGCACTAAATTCGGTGCCGTATCGAGATCACGCGAGGGTAGAAAAACCAAGGACTCGGAAATCTTCAACTTGTTGCGTCAAGCCATTTAAGTTAGCGTCCCGCAGGGAGGAGAAGGAGAAGGACTGCTTGTACTTTTTTTTTTCTCGCAACCATAGTCCTCCCTTCACCCATTGAGTTTCTTTCGTGCCTCTCTCACGCAATGCATTGCTCCCCCCCTCAGGCGTGATTTAAACATGCGCGAATCATGCGTGCTAGAGCGAACACAAAACGCAAGAGCCGACCTGTCCTAGCGCATAGGCACCAAGATCCTCCACCTCCCCCGCTGACGACCTCATTTTGGTCACTATCGGGTAATATATGGCAAGTTTCTACGCCTAGGTACGTGCCCCGTGGAGATCGCCTGGGGTAGGTACTTGTGGTTGACTCCCCCCTCTTAGCTAGACTTTTGTGTGACCTCGTGTTTTAAGTAAGTCGTGGAATTATATTCTAGGGTTTTTGTAAAGGCTAAATTGTCACCGAGCATGTTGGGTTGGGGATTTCTTGGTCATTAACGAATAATTTAGTCTTTATTATTTTTTAAGTTTCGTTTGTGATCAAATTTGATATCCCGAATAATTTGGTACATACCTCGGCACTCTCAGTTGTATCTCATGTCTGCACGTCCAGAGGAAAGCTGGGATACTCGTAGAAGCGACTGCGTTTACACTCTTCAAATTAAACTAAATGTTTTAAACGTGAAATTTCGAATTTACGGCTGCGATCGTGTTAGCTAGTCCTAAATGTCATCATAAAAAATTTTGGGTGATAAATTTAGCGATTGAACTTACAGTTTGATGTATACTAAATCCAAGGTTACTTATGATGTTTGAATATTTTCCTTTCACGGTTGTTACCTACTTCCAATGCTTTATTTTACCTTTTTAAGCCATCACGATCTATTTTTGGCGATCCTATCCTAATTAATGTACTTATGTTCCATGAGCTGTAATTAAACTAGTTTTAATTCAGATGATTTCATTAATAATTATTTTTTTAATGAATGAGTGAGTTTGGCAATACTATGTGGAATTCTACTCACTTTTATAATCATATTTTTTCTGATTATTTTCACTAATTTCAATTTAAAGGAGTCATTAATATGTATCCATTCAAATTAAAAATTCACAGAATTCAAACATAGCTTTAGTGAATTCACTTACTTCGGACTTCTATATACTCAAGCCTGAACCAATTGGATAGCCTTTGTATAAAGTCCAGTCCAACCATAAATACGCCATTATGGAGGAAATTTTTAACCACAGCGTGAGATAATCGAGAATCGAAAAACTCTCCGCTGGACCAGTAAAAAAAATAGGTCACGAGGATTGGCAGCTTAATGAATTTAGACCTTAGTTTGAGATGACTTCCTCGTTTCGAAGGAACCATTTAATGATTGCCCCCGTCACCATTTTAAAAATACCCTCTCCACTTCACGGTTATTACGTCGTACTTCCGATTCCTGGAAATTACCAAACCCCCAGTCCAACGCTCTTTTGTAGGGGTTGATATCCTAATAGGGTTAGCGCTACGGTAAAACGGGGTTATTGTGGCCCTTTCCAGGCAACTTTGGCCCGGAGACGAAAAAAGATCCATTGCTCTGAATTTGTCCAATTGCTATTAATATTAACTGGTTATATATACATCGATACATTTAAAAGAATATGATTTTTCCTAGCAGAAGCGTTTTTTTAATTTTTATCCGAATAAAATAAATTTACTGGTTAAAATCAAGGAACACTGGAAGACGGAATGCTAAGAGATATTTTGTGTAAGGTATTTTTGCTCCGACTAATAGTTAAAAACTAGATTGATATTCTTAATTCAAAATAACTTTGGCCCAAGTGTTTGAAAACCAAATCCTGGTTGTTGAAATAGTTAAAGGTTCAGAAAACAGCCTTAAATTGAAAGTACAAGATCTTTCAATAATTTTAACAATTTTTTATGCATTTTTTTACTAATCTTAAAATAAGTCAAGAAATCATGAAAAGTTGGGCCAAAGTCGACGGTTAATTGCTGGTGTTTGGAGTAATTTTGATTGACGTTTGAATAACTATCGTGAATGTCTCTTTCAATTAATTACATATTTTGGCTACTGCGATTTTACTGGCAATTAATGGCCTTAATAAGTTCACACTTTTCCTGACGATATTTATGATTGGAATTTGAAATATTTCAATGACAAAGAAATATGATAGATAGCTATTATATATAACAATTTTAGTTTATTTAAAAATTTCATTTCCGTGGAGTTTTGCTTATGAAATATTGAATAAATTTAGGGTTTATATAAGATGCATTATTCATTTTCCTTTTGATTGCTTAGACTTTGTTAGGGCTTCCGCACCCTCCTAAAGTTTCCAGGTTTTCTATAATATGGCGCCAGATTGGACTTTATACCAAGCCCATTCAATTGGATCAGGGTGAAGCATGTAGAAGTCCGAAATAAGTGAATTTAGCAAAGTTATTTTGAATTCTGTGATTTTTTAATTGGTAAAACAACGCGTAGGGGTACGTAGTTATGACTCATGTTAACTGTAATTAATTATGGAAATTGCAAAAAATGGAGTATAAAATTAAGCGGATTCACACATTCATGCGAAGTAAATAGAATGATTAAAATGCAAAAATTTTAATAAAAACTAATTTAATTCCATTTTGTTGAATTTTAGTCACCCGAAAAAATCTGGCTTTCTGATTGGGTTATCGAAACATTTGAAGCTGTGGAATCGAGCAGAAGTTCAATTTAAATTCTTGTGAAGTCTTGGATGAGTAAAATAACGGAGATTGGCTGCAGCGGAATTTTACGGCGGAGTGGTCAACATCCTCAACACTAGAGGTAACCATGGAGACTTTCATTCGAGTTCTTAAGTCAGTTAAAAGTGGAATATATGGTTTCGGCTCTACCAGTCGCTGGGCCTATCTATTTCCGACGACTTTCAATTTGTAGTGACCCGCGGCTGCCGGCTAGATCGCGGTGTTGCGCTGGGCCCTCCCCTCCACGGACGCTAGGGCCTTATTATGCCGCGATCGTATCTCTTTCCTTTTCCTCGTCTTCTCAAATGCTTTCCCTCCCCCATTCTCCTTTCCCTACGAACATCCTCCGCCTTGTCCGGCCTCGAGAGAGGGGGAGTGGTCCCTTTTTCCCGAACAGTGCCCTTCGTTCATATTCTCAGCCCATCCCGAATACGCTCTGCCTGCGTTTGAGGTCGACGATGCTATACCGCCTTATCCATTACAACCATTGAGTGACTTAGTTCTTTCTTGGAGCGCTCACCGACCATAGCTATAGATCTGATGTCTCTTGATTCGAAAAATGTTTCTCTTCCGAAACGAAAGAGAATGATAGGGAATGGTCTTTCATTATTTTTTACCCCGTAAATTAAATCTATCTTCCGGGAAAAGCATGCGGTGGTAAATTATGGTACAGACCACAGGCGGATTTAGGGGGGATTGTGCCCCCCCCGACGCTCAAAAATACACGAGATTTTTAAAACGGTTATCGTTACGTTCGTGTAGTTTTGTGTATTACGCAGCCTCGTTTTTCTAATTTCATACTAATAAATCATTTGATATTAAAATAAAGAGAATATTTCGTACAAAAATTGCTATATGTTACTTGTAATCTCAAAAATGAGAGGACCGTTTGCCTGTCAAACCCTTGTGCCCCCCACCCCCAGAAAAATCCTGGATCCGACCTTGGTAAAGACTTCATTTGTCTGTCAATTGACAGTGCCGTATTATAAAGGAAATGTCATAAAATCGAAGAAGAGCTTAACTTTTTGTGGTATCTTCGTAAAATGGAATGTCAGAGGACAGGTGCTCCTAGATAAATCGTGTCCTCAGCGGGTAGTCGCCGATAGGGAAAAAAGTTTTCAGGGGGAGACTGAAACCCCTAGAGCAGCCCCCCCCTGGCTTCGTGCCTGTTCCAGGGCTTATGTCGCTTACTTTTCGCCAGTTGGAAGACAAAGGAAGCCAAAGAAACGGATTTGGAAACAGAAAACTACGACTCTTTCATTTTTCATAATCTGCATAATATGTATAATCTACATATTATGTCAATCGATATTTGCAATGTTTGACGAACGAACTTATATATTTCCTTCGTTTATCTATAGCAGTAGTCATTATCCTCACAAGCCTGACTGTTTCCATATCTTCACAATACAAAACCATAGTAATCATTGCAAATATTAGAAAATATGAGCTTGAGACATGTTTTATGCAATTTATGATGCGTGATACATTTGTTTTTCGTTTATAATGACTTCTCATCGATGGAAAAGCCATTCCAGTGGAACAATACTTACAAATCGTCGAATAATGTGGTAGCTACTGGTCAACTGGAGATTAACTTAGCCGATGCATATACATAGATGTATAACTTACAAAAATTGCGTTTTTCCAGAATAATGAAATGAATCCAAGATGGAGCGATCCCAACCAAGAATCCTTGGTCTAATAGGTGGATCTACTTTTGTCCCTTGTGCCTTTTGCCCAATCGCCTAACGGTAAAATCCGAAGAGTGATGAGTGCGTCTCCAATTTTCGTTGGCAGTGAACCGAAATATGCCGCGAAGCGTCGCCAATATTGGTTCTTTTTTATTTTACACCACCCTTTAATTTGGCATGGGAATCCATCCATATCTCCCAATCGGTGAGAATAAAGCCAGCAGTGCCGTCACTAGGGGGTGCGTGGGTTGCTGAACGCTCCGGATGACACTGGCCGTTTTACACGGGGCACGTAATTGCACAATCTAACGTGCGCACGAAGACACGGTCAAAATTGAGTCGAGTGAATCGGTGAATTGCTTGAATGCATGGACGTGAGATGGCAAAATGGCCCGTTCTAAATTCATTCGTGCATTCGTTCAATAGCACGGTATAAGGAGAAATTAATGCAGTTATAACGTAAGAAATTACGCTCCCCGTGTGAAATGGCTTTAGCTTAGGCTGCGATGAGCACACAAAATATTACTATCATTTTATGTCACCATATGAAGCTATTCAGATAGCTTGATAGTTAAAAGTTCGTGGTGTTTCGATGAATATTCAGGATTGATTTCAAGATCGTGACCTGAATATGATTGTGAATTGGACACATTCATATTTAATTCCAACAATTTTCTTCCTTGCTTGGGTGAAAGTAACTGTAAATCAAATTCTATGTTTTCTGCCAGTCCGTTTTCATCGCTGGGTACGAGGCCTAAAGGTATGCGTACATTAACACCCGCAAGTTAATGGCAGCCTCTGTATTTCCTCTGAGAATCGTCTCCATAAAATTTTTTCTTCGGTCAGTTTATGAATGGAGAGCTTAGGATGCTTTGTGAACTGACTTGCGTGCGTTAGCAGTGCGTTACGTTCAGTCCTCGGTCTCGCGCCGAATCCACCGCGGGTAGTTGAGGCCGCGCCTTCGGATGCCTCGTCGGCAGAACATATTGGCACTGTCTTCGCCTGCTTCCTTTGACTGCCGAGTATTCGCCTCTGGGACGTGACTCGAATACTCCTTGGAATGGAGTGGAAAGAACGAAGCCCAGGGAGTGAAGAGAGGGCGCTTGCCTCCTGTGATATCATCGCACTCAAAGTCACTCGCGAAATGTTTGTGCCGGACCGCGCTCCGTCGGCGATCTTTTGATCGGTGCGATATAAATGTCTATGTTTATTCGTTCTTTTTTTTATAAACCGTTTTCCACACAAGTTTCCGCCGCGGTCGAGTCTTCGAGGTCAAATGTTGGTTGTGTAATGATAGCAGTGTCCTGTCACTAAGCCTGTAATTGCTTTCGCGTTCTCAGGTTTTCCTGTTTAAGAGAAGCCGATGTGGATCTGGCAACTGGTTACCGATACCTTCGATTGCTTGTGAGTTAACTTTATGGAACTTGCTCACGGCTAAATAAATATATTGATAACTATTTTGTAATACATATATACTATTTGTATATTCCACATGGCTTTACTCGGTACAACTTCTGGTTTCCTCTTGATAGTGACATGATAGTGTTGAAACTAGTAGAGGTTGTACCGTTGAAGCGACATGGAATAGGTTAAGTTATCAATATATTTATTTAACTGGTTACCAATCTCTTGATATAGGTCTACTCCAGGGATTTGGTAAACTCGACTACTGTTTATTACGATGGATACAATAGTAGTGCCGATAGTTCGACATCGTATCCCTACGACCAAAATTTGATTAGTGTCGCTATTGAATCGGAATACTTCTTGGAGTTTCGAAATGTCCGACATTTAGTTGTGGCTTCGTGGCTTCTTTCAATATTTTGATATTTTTTCACTTCTATTATCTGTCATTCCGTGAAATGCTGTTAATATCTTCTGAAGCTATTCATTAGTATTTACCTTGCCAGCCTGGTTTTTTGCGTACCTATTCATGGCAGTGCTTAAATTTGTCCCAACGAATCTTCTGAGTTACTTTAGAACCGCTTTTAAATTCCTATGAGATTGGTCTAGTTCAAGTTCGAAATTATTTTTAAGTTATTCAACACAAATCTACACGAAATAAACATTTATGACTAGCGCAGCGCAATAATAGAAACTCTCGCATTGGACTCCTGCAATTAGCGGCGAGGGGAAAGCTTAGCGCGTTGCATCACTAAAGAGGATTTTTTAGTAGCGAATGCCATTCATGAGCTACTTCTTTAATTTCCACGAAATAGGAAATAAGAATTAGCCTGTGTATGTAAAATTATACAAATGCGTATTTGTGAGAAGTTAAGTAAACGTTTGATATGAAAGACAAAATTCTTTCCTCGATCACGCCACGCTTACAACTATACTTTTTTTAGGCTAATTTTGGAAGTTAATACTATCAAAATGTGATTGGGGGCTTATTATTATTTAGGTGCTATCTTTGTGATAAAACTTTAGATAATTCATTTCCCTTCGATAACGCTCAAGATAACGGTTCATTAGATGGATAAAGAAGTGATATATTTAGTTTCCGCCAAACCAAAGGAATTTTATTTGTTCATGACGCTAATAGGCCCGCGTAAAGGATCTGTATTTAACATTATGGATTAATGATTTTCATTAGAGAACAAAAAACGCAAAACCTCATGAAAGCAATTACTTTCAAATTTAACTATCATCAGATTTCTACGGCGAAGAGTTTTAATTTTATTTTTAGGTTATAATTGCACAATGTCCGCTATCCATTCTGAATAAAGTACAGGTCAAAATTGTCAATATGATTTGAAAACTTTGTCAATTTCGCCGCAGTTTTTTAAATCAATTTGCAACTTAATTTTTTGGGGGGATCTCCCATTAAATATTGTGAAAAAACTAGTATATCTTGTGACCACCCTAACGTCTATATTCAATGTATAAGTTGTATGAAAACCAAAATATACAAATAAAATAGCTGTTCATCTGTTGAAGATATGCTGCAGAAAAATTGGAGCTGTGTGCGAGCCTTTTTTCTTTTAAGTCCAGATGGTATCACCGGCTGCTCTAGTGTTTTCTTGCTTTGTGTCGTCGACCGTTTAACGCATTTGCGTCCCCGCATTAAAGAGAAAGGGATTTGGATTCATCAAGTGACTGGATGGAAGGTCCTGGGATGGTAAAGTGGAACAGGAATCTTATTTTGTTCTTGTTAGGCTACTGCGCGAGTAGTACGCCGCAAGCATTTGGGAGCTAGCTCAGAAAGATTTAGTACCGCAGCTGGCTTGAGTAAAGATTATGCCTACTTATGCCCGCTGGATAAAGTCTTCTAGAATAACAGACCTCATTTTACTCGAGTAGATTCGAAGATATGCGCTCAAAGCAACGACATTATCCAGTTATCGCAGAGTTCCATATCTCAGCACAACAAAATAAAAATTTACTTTGCGATGAAAAGTATTCGGGTAATAGGTAATGTATTGTTCACAGCTCTGTTCATGAATACATCGTGCGACTCCGCATCAGACAATTACGATTCATATTAAATTACTAGATTCCATTTATAATTCCATTTAATAGTCGTGCTGTTCTTTTGTCATGACTTAAGAAATAATGGTGATATGCAATATTTTTCATCAAAATTCCGTCTTTGCAACAATTATTTTACAATGCTTTTGTTTTTTGCGGTCGAAACTTAAGTTTATATTAATTTCCCACTAAAGAGCAATGATCATTCTTGAAAAATTCATCCTTTTTATAGATTTTATCATTAGCACCTCGGAATAAAGGTGTTCAATATTGAATAACCCTTCCGGCGACCCTCGCAGTCGTCTTCTAGGTAATAGTGTTGAATATTTGAAGTTGGCAAAAATCTGCATCAATGAATTTCCTATAGTTTCTGTGAAAAAACGTTGATTTATCTTTAAAATACCTGCCTGCACTTAAGTGTAAAATCTGACAACAAAGAATGTAATTCACTTTCCGAATAATTTCACTTGAATTAACATAAAAATTACATCAACCGTAGTGATGACAAAATTGGAGGATAGAATTTTGTTTAGAGTTTTCACTCATTCTAATTGAAACGGTTTAAAAAAGTGTATTAGCATTCCAGGAAAACTATCCCATATGTACATGTTAGGAGTTAGGAGGAGTTTAGGAGTTTCCTAGTTAATCAAACTTAGTATTAGTTAGAGGAGGTTACGTCAAATATAATCCAACAAAATGACTAAAAATATTTTTTTCCCAGCAGAAAGTTTTGCCATGAAGATATAAATATCTCATCCGATACAAAATAAAACTGCGTATTTTTTCTTACTACTATATATCCTGCTCTCTTTCGTACTATCATTCATCTAGCTCAGGCTACTGGATGCAATGTTCTCACTTCTTAAAAAAATCAGGTGTGGGTTGGGAGCTTGTGAAACACGCCCAACTTTCGACAATTCCGGATTTTGTTGTAAGGCTTCCAACGGGTCAGCGAGCGCCTTGTTGGACGTGGCGAAAGGGTTCGAGTCTTCTCCCAGGCGGATGCGCGACTTGGCCCCCTCAGGAGATCGTGTGAGTGCGTCCGCTCCGTAAAGGAGGGCGCAGCCCGCGGGAGTGGATTATATAGCTCCAGCTCTGTCCACTCAAATGGCCTTTCAACGCTCTGAAGGGCATAAAGAGTTATCATGCATGTAGGGACCATATATGAAGCCACTTAGTCATCTCCTCCTCCCTCCCCATCTCACCCGGTTTGAATGTGGCACCATATGTATCGCCGGACTTCGTATATAATGCCCCGGCTTCTGCTGGTTCCTCTTAAAGCCCTCCGCTGTCGCAACCGCCGCTAATTCATCCATCAAAGCGTCAACGGGCGCCCGGGAAAACGGTCCCAGATACGCATGCGTTTCGTTTGCCGTATTTCAAAACAATGATGCAGAGGATGGGGAGGAGCGAGCTTAAGAAAAATTATTTTCGAATGGTTGACATAAATTTCTCGCACGAGCGCCAGATTGACAAATTAAAGGGAGCGGAGGATAAGAAATATGAAAAAGTGCTTCCCGGCTTCACAGCTTGTGGGCCATATATGTTTTCTTTTCCTTTGCGGTAAAGCTAGTGTTCTGAGAGTTACTAGCGTAAAATTGTAAATTTCGGTCCGTAGTCTTTGCATAACGACGTAACAGTCCGCTCTGCTTCACATTAGAGGTGTACTTCGCCTGAGCCGTCGCGACGCGGCGTAACCGAAAACTGCGGACGCCGAGTCCGCTGAAAATAAAATGGTGTATCAACCAGAATTACCGTAGAATGGTGAAGATAAAATGAATCGACCAAGTAAGTAATGAGGAAGTGCTGAGAAGAGTGATGGAAAAGAGAATCCTTGTATGAACCTTAAGGAGAAGACGGAACAACTTGAAATCGATAGATTCGACTTCACTTGGTGAAAATTCATCTTGAATGAAGATAATCAACCTTTGTAAATTATCACAGAATGATTCGATGCGTTTCGAAAATGACACCTTGGGGTCGAAACTTTGTAGGCCACATCATGAGGCATGACGCCCTGATAAAAAACGTGGAAAAACAGGTGGAAGGGAAGAAGGGTAAGGGACGGCCACGTATGAGTTAGATAGGGTTATTAAGGATGTAAAGAGAAGTACATCACTATGAAAAGGCTAGTGGAAAGGAGAGATTAAAGGAGAGCTGCGTAAAACTAATATTAGGACTGTTGGCTAGTGATGATGATTTCCCAGAATATACTCAATGTTAGGATTCATACTCCATCTTTAATATTAGTTTTGCTCTTTTTATTCTTTGTATTCAATTTTTGTTGTTAGTAACGAAGTCGCGCAGTGCCTCAGAAACGATTGGCGTAGAAGCCGTCGCGAGCTGCACAAAATACCCCCGGACGCTGCGAGCATCGAATTTTTACTATCGACACTCGTTATCTTCCGGTACGAAACTTGTCGTGTTTGTAAAATTAGATGCTGGATGAACATGAATTGTGAACTTGCGCATAATTTTATCTCTGTATTTGTAAACAGTGATGTGGAAAAGGCGGAGCAGGCTAAGAAATATTATTGCTGAAAGGCTGACTCTCGAATACTAGACTGACAAATGGAAGGAAGTGGAGACGACACGGAACATGCCCGTCGTCGGAATAAAAATGGAAAGTGTTCTTCACTGCACAGCTTGAGAATTTTTCCTTTTTAACTCGAGTGAAACTAGTTTTCCCAGAATTGATGGGGAAAAACATTAATTTTTGTGCTAGCATCTGTTTATGACGACATCTTAATCTCCTCTGGTATACATGTAGGACACGGGATGTTTGTAAAAGAAGGTGCTATATAAAACTAATGTGCCTGAATCATGCACTCACGTTTGTTTTTCGTACCCTGAATTTCAAAACAGTGACGTGGAGAAGGGCGCCGGGCACCACATATACAAATTGAACGGATGCGGACGATAAGGAACACGGGAGAAGTGAAAAGTGCTCCAACTACGCACAGCTTGAGAGCTATTAACGTTTTCCTTTTTCGCTCAAGCACAATTAGCTTGCCCTGAAGTCGTCGAGATAAGTTTTAAATCTCATTCCAGGAGCCTTTGCATAACGGCATCCTAGCACTTGTTCACATACATGGAACATGGCATTTATGTGTATGTAACTCCAGTAAAGCGGACATGCGTGCATGAGAGAAATAATCGGCAACTCACGGATGCTATACTTTCTCTGGGTTTAAAAGTTGTCCAGATAAATCAGGGATTAATACTGAGAGTTCCACAATAGCGATTGGGCATCGTGAGGCTTTCAAAGGTCATTTGATGATGGAGTTGAAAAATCAGCAATTTTTTTTGTTCCCTGGTCTATATGAAATCATTCATATTATGCATGTGAATTAATCTTATGCACAAGATCGTGAGCTGTCAGGCACTTACGAGTTTACTTATGGGGATTAATTCCTCATAATGTGACAGTAGTTGTGCGCGAAGCTGTGCTAAATACTCAAGAAACAAAGCGTTTCATTCTCAGACAATTAATCTTTCTCAGTACGCCATTCATGTTTGTTTCCTAATCTCAAAATAACCTTTAACATATCTCTTTTCCATATTAAGAATAAAATCCCTTGTAAAAAAGCGAAAAAGTACTCATTCTCTGACAACCAACTCTTAGCTACATTTTAATCACCCTCTAAGGCTTTATACTACATAAAACTATTGTTCAACTAAGCGATTTATTCGTGCTCAATTAACCTTTTCTGGAGACCATCATTTTTTAATTTTACGATTATCGTAAATATGTCGCTTTCCATTTTTTCTGTTCGATCGCCTATAAAAGTAGAAAAAAAGTACTCATTTTTTTACAACCAATACATAGTAATGTGTTAATCACCCTTTGTGGCCTGTGTTGTTCATGATTCGTCCGTGACAGAGATGGTATCAAGCCTCATTGCATCCAGAAAATGTATTTATGCATCGACAACAAAAAGTGTTGGCTGTGATGGCTCAATTTTTGTTAAATGGCTAACCCCATGAATGTAAAATTTCGTGTTGGACAAATGAATCGTTCACCCCGCACTTGACTTCTCCGACACACTATCACCATGTAGGATCTGAAATCTCTTGTTTCTATAATTTTGATTCGTGTTTTTTGACTTTGTGACTGTCGTTTTATTGGTTGATTCAATATTTTTCTTTGTGGGACGAGTTCTTGACGGGCAAGCTATCTAAAATTTTGTTGAAACTTCTTTTTTGTAAGTCTTCGTAATTAGTATTTAAAATTTTCATTGCTGATGCTAAATTAGATGCAAAGACAAACTGTGATTGGATATCAGTCAGAATTTTTTTGTCTAATCACCCACGGCATTTCTTGAAAGAATTCATGAATTATTTTCTCTTGGCAAAATCGCTGGGATTTCATGGTGAATGTTTTATTTCCTATTTTTGTATGGTTTTACGGTATAATTTTTTTATAAAAAATAACATATATTCCGCTATGAGAAATAATTATTGTGTATTTTTTAGCCCGTTAATGGTTTCATAGTTTAATGCATTGTAATTTTTAAAAGACCTTTTGGCATTTTGACAGTTAGTTGCGGAGGAAAGCTATCTAAAAATAGTTTTGGGTGTCAAGCCCCGGTCACCCCTAATGTCAGACTGGGTTCTCCATCAATGTCTTATTAAATTCAGATTTGACAAGGAGAGTATTTAGATTATTTTTATGAATACTTTAAAAATAAAATCCTAAACTTAGTTCTTACCATCGTGTGCTTATATTGTGTGGTACACATTTTATAAACAAGACTGTTGAAAAGCAATGACTATAATGGAAGAACTATTTTATAACTTTCCATTCCGAGAGTAGATATATAGCTTCGCCTCTGTTTTCACACTTGATAGAATGGTAGTAATTCTTTAATGTTATCGAACCTTGGGCATGACGTTTTGAGCTTTCATCAGGCTGATGACCTTTTTATTAAGGAATAGTTGGAATTTCGTAATAGTGAAGAATTAATTTCTACTTTTCACGCTTGATAATTTTTGAAGGAATACACAAATGACTTTTTCTAAAGGAATAGTGGCTGCCCACAGTCGAAAAAAATTTAATCTATTCCGCTGGTCCGTTAGCCGGTGATTTTGAAAAGAGCCATCCACCTCTGTCTTTTTCTACTCAGGGCGATCAGCCTACTCATCACGTGTAATAAATTTTGGACCCGAAAGAATCGGCGATCCGTCTTCCGTCTCGAGTGTATCTCTCTTTTGGAGGCAGCCTTTTAAAAGCTCCTTTTTAATGGCTGTCATCGATGACGCCGTTTTCATTCCGGCCACGAACGATATTAGACTTTATAATTCGTCGCAAATTGGACCAGAAATCGAAACAATGGGTCAGGTGATAACTTGTGCCGGGGATCTTATAGAATGCCCTCGTTTGTATTGCCTATAGTGTTTTGGTCCGCTGTCAGTTCTTTGAATTTCGTCCCGCCACGGCAAGCCGTCCAACGGAATGATCATGTAGACAAAGTTTTATGCCATCCATCTCGTACGGCGCCTGGTTCGAACTAATTCCCGACCGGCGCCATCCCTCGATATCTCTCGAAATTATCATTCCGGTCAAATTTTAAGGCAATAAATTTTCGTCCTCGACCACAATGGGCTGTCCTCCATTTATATTTTCACTAGCCAATACTTGAATGCTCGGTCTTGTTGTCATTACCAAAAAGGCAGTACTCAACAGTACATACCAATTTTGTTTTGAATGGGTGAGGAAAATTATTTTGTCTTTTCTCCGTCTATATTTGACGACGTTCAACTGTGGCTGTGTGAAGTCAATGTTTCAATTCACATGATTCTTATTTAGGTAGACTCAAAATTGGCGTAAGTTTAACTAATAATTTTCGGCGTACATATTTAAATAGTGTTCATAAATAAACATGTAAGAACTGCTTTTATGTTTCCAGGAAATTTGCATATTTTGAGTCATCATTGCTATATTAGCTTAAGGATTAAAGATTTGTTCATATTACGCATTTCCAAATTTTATCTTCGTTATCACAATACCTGAGATTCTAGTAGGTAGTAGCAAGTTAAAGAACCATTTTCATTGGGTACAGATATACGATATTGCCCCTTTCTAGTCATTATAACGCGTAACTTTTTGCGTTTTCAAGTGCAGTCATTGTTAAATAAAACTAGTTAATTTAGCAGAAATTTACCGCCTCCTTTATTTTAGACTTCATTTTCTAACAGGCGGCCTAAGAAAAAGGATACTGTGATTTACTTCGTGTCCAGCTGGTCTCTGAATGTAACGAAAGCCATCGAACTACCTCGCTACGTTAAAGCTCACTTCGACTATGCTTCGAGCATTTGGTTTCCAATACAAAAGGCTTTCATTCCAGAAATAGAATATAAATGAATGTATATTAGTTCGTTAACAATTATAGTTGGTAAACCGTGTGGTGGTGTACCACATTTTCATGGGGAGTTGGTTGGGAATCACCTGAGATCCAACTGTTACAAAGGCTGTGATTTATTGAGCAAGTCAGAAAAATGCATAATATAATCATAGGAGGAGTATCATTATTGCGCTGTACTACATTTATTGGCCTTATTGAAATTCCAAAATACGGGAGCTGCGCTATCACATTGATATGTATATTTTTTTCTTCTTCTTGTCTTGCCATGGCAATGTATAAGAATGTATACAAATTTTATACAGGTTTATTCAATTTTTTCATAGGGGTCCGTATTGTACAACTATTATTTTTTCAATTAAAGCCCTGAGGATGGTTTAAAAAAAACCGAAACGCGGGCAAATCACTTTTGCATTATTTGACCTATACTCCAAGAATTATTTTACCATTAATTAATGAGGTCAAGATAAGAAGAAAAAACATTTAATTAATGGAAATTGAAGGTAACTAAGTCAGGTAATAACTGTCAAACAATCCTGTGAAAGTAAGGAATGTCAAAATTCTTGCGGATTCCCTTTTTTTAATTTTTTAATTATATTATTGTAAAACAATATTGCTTGTAACCTTTTATTTATGTATCAATATTGTACAATCATTTTTTCATTTAAGGCCCTGAGTATGGTTTAAAATAAATCGAAACGTAGGCAAATCACTTTTGCATATTTGGCCTAAACTCCAATCACTTTTGAACATTATAGATATGGATCTTCAAAAATTATTTTTATTTGTACCATAAGTTACAATAATTAATATATTCATATACATTTTAAATTAGGTCTCTGGCGTCTTAGCACCTCCTGACTCACACCTTTAGCTGTATGCTGCTGTTGAATTCTTTATACTATGATTGGTGAATGCTTTACATAATATTTTACCCTAAGCAAGGGATTCGGAACCCGCATCCAAAACATTTTCTCACGACCAGTACAAAATAAAGATGCTGATTATTTTTAATGGTTTATATAGTAGGAATGCTCACCTTGCACTTATATATTAGGATCGCTTTAATTAATTGCAACGAGCATTTTTTCACAAAAATAAATTATTCGTCTAAAGAAAATTCCAGTATTTGAGTCCTCCATATCCTTAGCCGTTAGACCTTGTGGACTGATTAGATTATTTTATTCCTGTACTTAGCGGTTAAACGGTTTAATTCATTTTCATCGTTGTTTGAGATTTGTGGGTTTGTAATCATGAAAGCATTGAGGAAGCTGTCAAGTGCTGTGTGCGTGTTAATTATGGGCTTGCGTAAAATATCATCTTTCATGCAAGCGTTACGTTTGTCCGGCGTTCGTCTGACATCTGCTTGGGGATCGTGCGTGCAAAGCGACAATTGCACTCGGCGGAGTCCTAATTAAAATGCACCGAGTGCCTTGAAACCCCGCCTAGATCCGGCCCGTAACCCTCAACCCCACAATGGCTTTGCGACTCCACCACATCTCGTCTACACGCGCACCCTCTCGGCAATTGTTCGACCACCAGGGTTACCACCTTGCTCATTTCGTCGGAATATCACGTGTGGAGGGGACCTCTGAGTAAAGACATGCAGGAAATGAAGCCTGGATCGAAATTAGCGATGGGAAATTACAGTCCTCGATGTTTATCCCGGTTCTATCTCGCTGGGCAAGCATCCGGGGTTGTTGCGCTTTTCCTTTAGATAAACAGAAGACGGGGAGAGTTACTGTAGCCAATCGTGCATTGAAATTTTACCTAGACTGGATTTAAAAGTTATCGAGGTAGGCTTGGTGTAGTGCAATGACATTATCTACATACAATACAACGTAATATAATTAATGCATATTATTCCATGCAACTATTAACTTGCAAATAATATGAATTATTAATATTTAAAAAAAATTCAAGTTCATAGTATTTCATGGAAACGTATGAAATACAATGCACCTACTTGAAAATGACCTGACGGTCGAAACGCGTCCTATATTATAAAATAAATTTGTGGAAAAATTGCCATCTCTCTTTTTCATTGGATTACGCTGGATTTATTCGGGCATTTATTTAAGTGGCCGTCTGCATCCGACTTCGGGTGTTGGATGCGTAATTTTTTTCATGATTTTCGCATTGCTACAAGTACATTGCAAGCGTAGAACCACTACTAAATTATCTAGTATTTTCCTTCGCCTTTTAGTCCTCCGCAAGTTTGTACGAAATACTAACGCAAAAATATTACTGATTCCAATTTACTTTTAGTCTAAATCTCGGGTCACTGGTTCACATTTTCTATCTATAAGGTATCTCTAAGTAGCTATTTATTTTTAGGTTCATGTAAATGGCAGTTCCATGTATCATTTTCTGGATCGCAAGCTCTTTTTCGCCATCCTTTCCTCCTTCGTTTTGACTATCTCCTAACTCTCATTTCAATGAATGCCGAATATGGCGTTAAAGTAATCTTATTGGAATTGGAGCTCTAATTGAATTCAAATGATTTCTTCTTGAACGAAAATATAGACTTATTCATTGATGGATCAAGAAATTGCCATCTGTATCACTGAAGCCACGCCTCAAAATGGTTATGTCAAAAATGATTATTGAGAGATAGTTGGTACTCACTCAGTAACCCAAAGTTTGGTTTGAATAGGTGAGGGTAGAGCTCCCCTGGACTAAGCCCAGGTGTGTGAAATTCACACATTCATCATATGGGGCCAAATGCTTTCCCGGGGCATCAGCACTTCGTGGATTTTATTTGGGGTTTCTGGAGGGCTTTGAACCCGGTACTCTTCGATCAGCAGCCAAAGCGCATCCATTACGCTTCCACACTCCAAAAAATTTAGACCCTGGGTGCGCTCGAACTACCAACCTTTTGGATATTAGCTAAATGCACTTGCCCATTGCACCGCTGAGGCTGGTGCGGAGGAGCCGAGGCTGAATTGGAGCTATCCATCGAAGTAGACGGAATATTCTTTTCATTCGGGTGAATTTTTCTGTTGATGGCAACATTTAGATGCTCAGGTCGTTCCTCATCTTTATGGTAAGCGAAGAATTGGATCCCAATACGTCAGGAATCATGGAATAATACACTCGGCTGAAAACCCTAGAGGAATGCATTCGGTTATGCTCCGGGAAAGCTTCCTATCCTTCGGGTTTGATTTAGGCGTCGTCACATGATCAATAATTAATACGGTTACTTTAAGGAATTGTAGCAATGATAGCTTGAAGTATCACTCTGACTGCATCAATCTCGGGGATTAGGTAGCAGTGATGATTAATTCAACTTTCTGTGGAATGATGTCGTGGAACAACATTACTAATGATCAAAGAAGATATCGTATTGCCCACAATTTTATTAACAATATTCTGTTAGTACCTGATGATGATTGTATAACAATTGAAACACGAGTAGTTTTAATAAAATTGTGAGCAAACCGACATATTCGTTGATCATTAGTGATGATAAGGATATTCCTTATCAGTCATTTGTAACCATCGAGTTCTTCATCGCCGACGTGGATATTTCTTTTAGATTCTAGATATTTTTTTTCAGTCGTTGGGTCTTTTTATTTGCTGTTTAAGAGTAAGAGAGAAGAGAAATCATTTGGAAATTTTGGGTAGCAGATGGAACTATTTAATGGACCGCATCGTGAGACACGATGTTTTAGTGAAAATTATCGTTGAAGGACAGCTGGAAGGTAAGAGAGGTTGAGATACACTTTGAATAAGATAAATAGAACAGGTGATGAATTATGTAAATCAGAAAAATTACATGGGCGTTAAAAGATGAGCTAATAGTAGCATTGAGTGGAGAGCTGCGAACTAGGATTGATACCTGTTGATGATAAAGTCTTGTTTAGTACGTAAGTGCTTTTAATTCCGTGGCATTTCGTTATGGGCCAAAGCTGACTTTATTCTGATGCAATATGCGTAGGGAACTCGTGATCCTTAATGTAAAATTTTCTTAGCTATCTTTTCATGTCACTATCCCAAAATACCGACTTACCTAATTACTTTATAGCTTTTAAATCAGAAAAGTGGAAAAAAGAGTCATGACCCAAGAAGGAATTGGTTTCTTTCCGGTGGAGAGCGATCGGTAAATATGGAATGATGTCATATCATTTAAATGCGCCGAGATATCCGTGACCGTTGCTTTGATATTCGTATGAATTCATTTGAATTTTACTACCGGTTGTAAATGAAAAACTCGCAGCAATTGGCACACGCGGATGTAAAAAGAAATTACCATATATCTTTCTGGATTTTAATCACTGTCCATAAGTGAAATAATTTAATACTGTAAGCGAAATCGTTCGATTTTGATGATCAAAGTGGCACTTAAAACTCCATGGTACGGTATTGAGGGCCTGATTTATGCTTTTCGCCTTTCTGTAACGAAGAAATCCAAAATGTACCTGTATCATTTGGGAATTCAAAACTACGCATTTTTCAGTATAATTTCTTCCGTTTATATTTGCTTTGGCATGTAAATATACTTTTTATTTTGATTTATCAATGGCCACGCATCAAGTAATTTTCTAGATCGGCTTATAACAATAATGCCTATTCGACAGATTGCAAATAAGTGAGTCCTTGGTTTCCTCGTATTTGAGAATCTTATTCTATACGAGCTACGACGTTTATTGTTGTGGGCACAATCTGGTATTTTGTATAATTCAAAACTTGAATGAAAATAGTCTTAACCTTAATTCTGTATATAGATATGAATCGTAATAGAGAATTGAGAGGAGAGCCGTGTAAAACTAAGAGGGCCGATTGATATATCCGTGTCTCTTCGAATTTTCCGCGTAGTAACTGTAAATACAACAATAATCCCATTGGTTGCCATATGTTAGTAAACACCTTTGAAATTTTGGGCTCTTTCAATCGTTTAGTTTGCGTTTGACAGCCATTTAAATCAGACAGCCTTGTGAATTTCAATTAAAAAACTGGAAAAATGTTCGACTAAGTGTATCAAACTAAAAGGAAGCTATGTTGAGAAATACTTAAATAAATTAATTAATACTAATTAACTAAATAAATACTTATTTAATGTTTTTTTACAGAATAAAATATTTTATTAAAAAAGTCGCGGACTTATCAAACCACCCTCGTATCTTTGGAGTGCTTACTCATGATGATGATCCTAATAGTCTAGAATACAACTGAGTACATACATAATTGATTATGTTTACCCTATAATATAACCTTATATAATAACCTTAGGCTGAAGATACATTTCAGTCTTCACTATTTATTTTCTGGTTACTTTTCAATAAGTATTAATGTACACGTTAATGTGGAACTTCCACTCTAGCGATGCCAGCAAAATTCTTTAACATTATACGTAACTCAAGGGAACTCTTAGTGACGCATGACATGCCTCACTAGTTACGACTGGTGCAGAATTTTAATCTAGAATAAAAATTCCTCTCGTCAAAATTCAAAGTAATGAATTCAGCGAAATACATATTCCTAACTTCTCATCTATTTAAAAATGAGTACAGTGTTGCTTAAAGATATCCGAAATGCCATCCTTGTACCCATTGTCATCTTCTGATGTGCCTTCGACTGTGCCTTCTTAATTCCCATGTATGGTATAGTTTTGAATTAGGTGATTGACAGCTTAAGTCACTTTTTTCTTGAGAGATGGGTTGGGTTGGAAGGGTAAGGATGATCACGGTGAGTCTGCTCTTTGCGGAAGGCATCAAGGGGATCATAGTTTAATGGCCTATCTGACGGACGGAGTTATGTACTCGTACACGTACAACTGAAGCAGGGATCGGATTTCGCCTTTCTTCTCATGAAAAAAAACTCGGCAAATTCTAGGTTTAGAAACCTGGCCATCCCAAAATGGCTAGCGAACAGCCTAGCCGACACATCAAGCGGCAATGCTTATTTTTAGCGACACAGAAACATTACTTGGCCGCGTACGAAATTACCTCGGTTTATGGCATTATGAAAAGTTAGAGAAGGGACCGAGCTTAGGCAATAGTCTTTTCTTAAGGCTCTTGAGGGCCAAGGCTTAGCGTCCCATCTGATGAACAGACTGGTCTCAGCTTACCACCCAATCAGGAATGACACCGACAGTGAGCAATCACATTCTGGATTTGAACCTGGATCCGCTAGATAGGAAGCCAACGCTATAGCCACTAATCTCGCTAAATCGAATTCCGCTCGTTGCTGGTTTTTATTTGAAAGCGCTAAAGAGGAATGCAACTAATGTGGGTGTAAATAATCGTATTTGCTCATCGCTAATCCCTTCGGTGATGTAATAGAAAATCGACTTTTATCGCCCTTTAGCTCGTCTATCAACCTACTCTCAGCTATTTCTTCCTCCAAGAATTAATGGCATGAGTTGCTATTTCGTCAACGTCCAAAGAAATATTAGTTTGAATGAAAAGCTTAGAGATGATGGAATTCCAATCTGTATTTAATATAGGGGCATTGGATATGTCTACATTGTTGCTTCATCTTTTTAAAGGCTGAAAAATGAAGTGATCAACAGTTTAGGTGTGATTGCAGGGTAATTTTACTGTATGGTTATGAAGTGTTTGGAACTTTTAGGAGAAATTAGACTAGTTTACTTTTCTACTATATTAGGAGGAGACCGATATGGTTTTTGGTAACTGTGAACATGAAATTAAACCTAAATTAAGATTTGAAGAGGAAAAATAATTGGTGTGTTCCGCGAATCTATCGTAAATTCACATGAATTATTTCCGGAAAATGTTGCCATATAATTGTTATTAAGGAGCATACTTTTAGTAGAGGAGAATATATTTACTATAATATCTTACTTCTGCGGTGTAATTGATTGTATAGTGTGGAAACAGCTGTTAAATAAACAAAATAGGCGTAGAGTTGTCCATATCTGCCATAAATATGATTACAAACTTAAAATTACTATTTAAACCTTTTTTATTTTTTGCCGAAAGAAAATATTGATGGGACGTATTTATTTTCACATTTAGCGTTACTACTGGTGTACTGCTCACGAAGTGGAGATGGCTAAGGATGGGGTTGATTAAAAATAAATAAAGGCTTTACATTTCACATGTCGCGCAGAATTTATGTTTAAACGATCTTCACTAATTGATGGATGAATTTTCAATATGAACCTTTTAACCTTAGGAATGTGTTATTTGCGTTAGTCAATAAGTAAGTGAGTAAGTCTGACTGGCTATTTAGCGGGAAGAAAGCAATTGTATCCATGTTAGGCAGGTCTTCACAATATCCTCTTATTCTGGCATATTTTGATATCTTGGAATTTTTGAATTACCCTTCAAGTGTTTGCGTATCCCCTATCTAAATTATGTTGGTAGATTTACTCAGTGATAGTGTTGTCCGCTTGAAGGGCTTGCAGTCTGTTTGCTGGTCCCAGATTCAGTCCTGAATAGTCTGTTGTCTGTTTTGCTGAGTCACATCTTCTTCAAAAAAGCCTTCTTTTCTAGGAATTGAACCACTATGTTGTCCTGGCGAAGTGTGTAATTGTATAGTTTTCTCACCGAACAGCTTGTTAAGATGTTTGATAGTCAAACAAGCGCTTTGATGTTAGCTGTCTTGGGTGACATCTCCCGTTGGATGGTTAACATGAATGCTGGTTGGGTAATTACCGTCATCAAAGCCTCCATTTTAATATTTTATCCACGAGTTTCCTCTCCCAAACTTGGAGCATATGACCTCAGCGGGTAGCAGATGAGATAATAACTATAATTGCGTTAATTACCGCGGAAAGAGTGTTTTTTTCTTCAGTTCCTTTCCAGAACATGATTTTCGCTCGTAAGGGAAGTCGTATTAGTCGCGGGTGGCTTAAATTTGACTGCCTCATGCGTGGCTAGGACGTCCTAGTGGGGATAATTTTGTGCCCCTAATAGCTTTATCCAGCAAAGTACAACACGCCTTCGATGAGTATAAGCCGTGGATTACTTGGATAATAAAATTTAATTCACTCGCTTTTGCGCCGGAATTACGAATTTATTTGGATTTTCGCTTACAATAACAAAAAAAGCAACAAAGATCGGCAGTTTTGCCGACGCAAAGGGTATGCATTTACTAGTCTTATCGAGAATGATATTAGCAGAATTATTTCGTTTCCTTCACTTTTAGATGTATTTCAGTAGTTTAAGTATAATCAATTTTAAAAATATACTTTCCAATCTCCTGCATAAAATTAGGTAGCAGTGATATTAATCTTTGGGGAGGTATATTTTACTCCGTTTTACAAAAATTACCTTGGGTGGGCGAAAAATAATTCAATGATATCTATTTTTTATATCGGAATACACCTTAATGCTCGGTACACCATATTTCTGCTTACTAAATAGCGATCAATAGTTATAAAATTAAAATATTCACAAAATTTTATACTGAGAATTAACGTCACTAGCCAATCCAAATGGGTCGATGCATTCTTACTTAACGTCTTAATAGAAGTAATGTAGGCGACTTTTCTTTTAATGCTTTTCTTGGTTTTTATTTCCGTTTAATTTTCAACGGTGGATTGCTCTATAAAGCGAAAAGCGATCTGTATGTTCGTTGGGAATTTCTTCTCTTTTCATCGCATGTTTTCTCCTCTTCTCTCCAGCTTTGCCTTCTTTCTTCGTCATATATGCCCTTGACCTTTATGCGTTGATTTCTCTGACATCGCTTCAATCTGCCAACCTTCAACCGCAAACTTTTATTCCGGATTTATTTTGGATCGCAGCCAATGCACCTCCACGTCTTTTTTCGGTCCTTGCTCAGCCCATATTGCAGGCGCCCTTTCGTGGCGATATAGGAAACATCTGAAGTGGTCGGAAGAACCAGGATACATTTACGCGAATTTAGGTTTTTTGATCCCTTTATTTCCCATCATTTTTTAACAAAGAATATACCTGTTAAAATATTTCGTGGAGTTTAGGTCAACAGTTTACAGTCAACAGTTTAGGTTTAGGTTTTTGTTGACCTAAACTCCAGGAAATATTTTAACATGTATTAAACGAGGTCAAGATAAGAAGAGAAAAAAAATAATTAAGAATATACCACGACACAAAGCAATCACTATCCTGCCTCTTCGCGTGTTCAATTATGTTATTGCGTCAATAGTAGAGCCGAAAAATATTGTTGATTAGCCGAAGTCAAATGTCTTTCGCATGCCACAAAGTACAATACACTTGGGGTACGTTTACAGATCTTTATAATGTTATTTTGGGATATGAAACAGCTACAAATGTTTGCATATTTAAGTTCTAAACGATGAAAAATTATCTTTGAATATTCATGTGTAAAGTAATTATCCAGGTCTGAGAATCATCTATTTCATGCTGGCAATAACTGACGTACTGAAAGTCGTCTGACTGTAACCCTTTTCTTTGCAACCAGGTGGTGTTGATACAATTCGTAGTTACATTGCCATTATTGGTCTTCTTCCTGGAATTCAATTTCTCCTATGGCAATTTTCAGGAAAAAATCAAAGTGATTACATTATCGATCACTATCCTTTATTTATTGTATTTATCTATTTTGATATGCTCATGCTCATAATGTTCTCCAATTCTTCCTTTGTCCTTCAAAGTTTTAATAATTTCTCTAATTCTTAACTTAGTTTGCTCCTTTAGGTAAATTCTTAAATATTTAGGATCATTATATAATGGGTTTGGCGTATGAATTTATCCCACAATTTTTTTATCTTTGTCGAATTTCGTTTTTTACCGCAAATATCGTTTATTATCTAATTTCTGGCACATATGGTATTAAAATTCTTAAATATTGATTAGAAAAATTTTATTTCATACAATTAAAAATAGATGAATCGATAAGAATGAGAAGTTTGCGTATTTCATTAATATTTTTGTTTCTGGTTGTTTATTTAATCTCTCTAAGTTTTTCTAATTCTTCAGTTTTTTGGTGTTCGTGAGGAAGTCCTCAATCTAAATTTTTACATCTCTTCTAGAAAGTGATTCCAAAAGACTTTTGACTCTTCTAAACTCCTTTTTTTCCTGGTTTATGAGGAAGTGGACGTTAATGGCCGCCCATCCTCATTTCCTCTTCCAAATGATAGGAACGAGATGCTTTTCTATAATGAGATGAAGCTTTATTTGAAGAGTTCGTTATAAAACCCTTGACCTTCTCTTCCGCGAGATCGTAAGTTTGCTTTCGAGAGTCTCTAAGCAGGGTTCCTAGTTTTGGTAGAGGGCTAAGTTTTTACTATCCAGCAAAAGAGAAACAGTACATAACGTCAGTAATTAATGGACCACTCCAGTGCGTAATATTTCCAGCGAAGTTTTTTTCGCTTAAACTTATTATGGATGTAATTTCTGCGTATAATAATAATTCTCCTATGCAAGATGAAGTACTATCCTGTTGATATCGCTTTTGTGGTGTTCCTTACCTTTGCTGTAGCAAGATGCAAAGCCCAGTCTTGTCAAATTCCAAATGAAATTTTAAAAAAATGTTAGTCAACTTTTCAAACATATTTCGCTCAAATGTGCTGGTTTAACTCGGTTGTGTTATGTTATTACTTTAGTTGTCATGAAAATCCAATGTAAATTAACAAATAAAGTCGGATTTTATATTAGATGCATAATATATATTGTGTATTTATTACCATGAATTTCTGAATTACTATGCAATTTTAATTTCTCTCAGGAGGAAATTAATTTTTCGAGAGAGATTAATTTTGGTTTGATGTAAAACACCCAAAGTTATTTTGATGATAAAATGATAATCCTATGAGGATAGCCTAAGTTTGGTACAAATAGTTCTTACGTGTGATGTACTTGTTTTCTGAAGTAGCTATCCAGGCGATATACAGCCTTCATGATTCTATTAGTGTTTGCAGGGAGTTGTTCTTGGATTGCCATTAGATGCTTCTTAGATACACGTTTTATTACACTATTTCATTCCTCCAATGGGCAGTGCTTCCGTTACTGTTCCGTTATTTATAGCCGTTATGTGCTATGACTTTCCTACTGTTCGTTATCCATATAGGACCTATTTTCGCCTTTGTTTAGTAGGTTTTGACTTCGCTAGTGTCTGTTCTTTCGACTTCCTTTTCCATTATTTTGGGAGCGAGAGCTGTCGAATTAATGCTGCCAGCGTCAAGGCTTGTTGTTTGAACGCGTGTTATACCCCACACTGGAAACCTCTGAAGAAGTTTTTTTTTAATCCTTCCAATTAAGGTCGGAATCCTGCGTTGTTGTGTCATCAGTAAGCCTCCGTTCCGTCAGAGGAAAAAAATGTCGTGAAATTTGCGCAATTAATCTCGAGTGATGATGCCACTCTTCGCGGATAGACTGAGTCCGGCGAGCGATCATTGACGGCCATTAAGGTCGATGGATACGGCGTAAACGCCTTGTTCAGCCGTGAGGTAATTGCGGACTCAATCTGTGGCCGGAGAAAAATCTTCCTGCGACTTTGGTTGGACGACAATGCTTGCAACGCATTTATCGGCCCGAGACTAGAGTGGGAAGTGGTAATGGGAGGGATATCTGAAGGCTGAAAACATGCATGCATATTAGGAGATTAAGTAATTTTGAAGGATAAGGTCAGTCATGAGTGGGATGATCTTGAATCTTGTTTGTTTTTTGAGTATATTGACCTCTCGTTTTCAATTTTTAGAGGACGAAAAAGGAATAAATATAAACATTATTTCTTGAATTATGATTAAAACATGACCAGGGTTCAGATATATATTGCAGAAGAATCATCCTACATTCTTATAATCATGTCTTTTAGTAAAATTCAATCTATATGATGAAAAAGTATTCAATTTTTCCTAAAACGATTTTTAAAAAATAGAAGAAAATATTCTCTCCATTTGTCAGATTAGAGCATAAGTTTTCATCTTGCGTTCCATCAGGCTGAAAAGATCACGAATAATTTACTATTGCTCTTAATATCGCCAAGATGTGGATTGTTTGCTTTTCGTGCTATTATGCTTTCAATTGGACCCTATTTAGTGATTGTTATTTTTCGCACTGCTCCAATTGGTGGATTTCGAATTATGGTAATACATTATCTAGGTCTGCCTCACCTTTTACTCTCTAGATAACACCACACATTCGCCCTTTATTCTTGTACTAAACTTAACGACCCACCACATTTTCTCAGACCAAATTTAACGCTCATAGGATTTCTGATGAAAATTGCGTTTTCATTTAATAAATAACTAATGTCGACGAATATCTGCTTCTTTTAAAGCCATATAGAGAAAGAGTTTGAATAAATTTTAATTATTTATCTTTATAATTTTACTTCTTCCATCAAAATCAACAAAATGCCAAAGGTACATGTATCCAGTTTGGGATACGGTTTTCAGCAAGTTCATTTCATCTTCGTCCAAGTCTTCTAATATCCTGAATTTACTCTGAAGAGTCTCTTCTATTCCTCCTAGCCATGTCTTCCTGGGTCTACGCCTTCCCCCTCCCCGTACCACACACTCCTCTATCTATTGGATTCCTTGTTCGGCTCTCATCCATCATGTGCACATGGCCAAACGGGCAAAGCGGGATCCTTTCATATTATGTGCCCACCATCTGAGCATCTGGTGGGCATTCTTTCGCAGCCCATTTATTTTAACATTTCCCGTCCCCATTATTACTACAAACAATTCTCAGACATCCATAATTCCATGTATTTTACAACCACAAGCAATTTTCACTTGTCTACAAGTGAAGTAGTTGAATTTAAGTGCAGTATCTGTTACTGTTTTTATCATTGATTATCGCAACATTTATGAGAATTTTTAATTTGTTTGATTCAGTATTGTTTTTTATTCATTATTTATACATTTATGGGGAAATTTAATAGAGTTTGATTCGGTTCCTTTCTTAATGCAGTTAAATTGTATGATCACCGTGTTGCTATTGATTTCACACGTTCTTTGTTCCATTGATATTGCAATTGTTGGTTATTATAAGTGTATGGTTGTGTTACGTTCCTCTCTTATTACGTTTAATGGAATATAGGTAGATTTATATGGAATAGTTGACCGTCCTAGAAGAAATAGTTGCTAAAGAAGGCATGCCTCATTCTAATGTATCATATATTTCTTATTTCATAAACGAAAAAAGAGTTACATTTCTCTCACCAAATGGAGATTTGGTTTCTATTAAACTTCTCACCATTATAATACAAAATTATTTTTTTGTAAATGTTCTGGCGATAAATCCAGTCGTCAGCCAACTTTTTCTTGGAATTTATATACCTAAAAAAAAGCTGATTTTCTTCTATCATCTGCAGTTTTATTTTTCTTTATATTTCATGCCGTGAAATTCTACACATTTAGGATATTTTGAGTAATTTTTTGAGCTGGCAGTATTCATATATTTATTTTTGTTATATTTTATATCATACGTTTTACTTGCTAATTTTCTCCTTTGGGACTTGTGACCGGAGGTAGCTTACTAGGGTTAAAGAAACGTCTAAAATCATAACGAACAATTATTTAAACACGGGAAGGCTTTTTCTGTCCCACGCTTAAATTTCAATGAATCGCAAACAACGACCCCTAATGCATGGCAATATAAAATTTTATGTAGAAACTTAGCTATGAAGAAGATAAACTGATTCAGGCGTTACGTATATAGTGGAAGTTCGACGCATTGAAATGAAAGGTGTTTGCATCGTTGTGGAAAAGTGCAACCGCCTTTCGTTTCAATGTGTTGCTATGAAGCTTTATCGAAACCGAGGACTTAACTCGGCTAGCAAAAATACCAGATTTTCCAATAAGCAAAGAATCATTCACTCCTAATCATTCTCGTTAAGGACCTTTTCGAATCAGGAATGCTGTCCGTGGTCCTTCTCTGGTCTCACCCGCATACTGAAAACCTCGCTTCGCAAGAGCAATGTGAAGCCCTTGGTTACATCATGGAATTTCCGACTGCTCTGCGAGATAAGAAAGCACGTGGCGGGATAAAATGAGTAAACGTTGTGGGCAATTTTTATTCGCATTTTCCCCCTCTGAGAACCTCAAAGAATGGAAAATTTTCGAGGCTCAGCCCTCAGCACGGTTATGACAGACAAATCTTACTGTTTACCGCCTTTCAACTCTTTAGTGATTCGTTTAATTTCATTCCTGCTCATTATTTGGATTTACTAAGAGTGGCTAATGAAAAATTAAGATGTTGCCATGGTTTTATATTCCACTCTTCAAAATTTTGTGCTATTCATATATCTCAAAATTTATCAGTGGTCAACTTTAATAATTATCCAATTTTTTAGTGGTGTAAAAAATAATGAAATCCACGTTATCTGGCTCGAAATTTTCGATAAATATGTAAAATATGAGTAAATATTTTCTCCTCCATGTTGAGTTCTCCCCTGTAGTCGCCATGAAGTTAATAGCTATTTGGAAGTTATTTTTCATCAAATTATCTGTCATCTTGTTTCACGGAGTGCAGTGAACCAGCATATGCTTTTATGTGGTTAGGTTTAGACTCATAGGCATGTCCTATCTCACTAAAGTAAATTGCTCTCAGAATGTCCTTCGCCCTGGCCTGTCACCTGATGAAAATTTAAATTGAGGTACCATTGCCTTAGTATTGATGTTATCGACAATATTTTTGAAGGCCTTCCATTGAAGTTAGTTACGTTTTTCGTTAAATTCCACTTGCCATTTCAAAATTGAGCTCATGGAGAAACCTTATCAGTAGTCTAAAATGAAAGATATTTTGGAGTTACCTCGTATCAATTTTATTTAACAAGCGACTTGTTTCTAAATTTCTCAGTAAATCTGTAAAGTAGCATTCATTTATGTTGAAACGCAACATATCTCACCCAAAACATCTGGTATAGTAAGTATGAGTCATAAGTTTTTTTTAAGCTGAAAAATTTCGTAGTGATAGTACTGGGTTAAGGCGAATCATCATTCTCTGAGGCTACGTGGGCGTCTCTTACTGGGTGTCAGAAGAATCATAGCCTTCAAGAGGCCAAAGAAAGAATGGCCGAGGTTGCCGAACAAGTGTGACGATAGACCCGGAAATGCTAGGATCACAGCGAGCGTTGTAGCAGCGTGTTATCTTTTATAGCGCGCTTTTAGATTTGAAACACTTCGTTATCGTGTAAATTTAACCTAGAAGCGAGAATCGTATAACCCCATAAAAGTCTGAAAAGCAATTTATTTGACCTCATCACCCCAATCTCGTTTAAATTAACATTTATATCTCCTTTCGTGAACCACTAGTGCTCAATTCTTAAGCTCTTGCATATGTTCCTATTTAGCATATTTTTACGGAACAGCCTGTAATGCAGGTAATATTCATTTCATGATAGTGCCACCCATTTTAAAACGAACTAACGTCTCGAAGGCAACTTCGTATTTGAGTGTTCGCATTTCAAATGTTTTTTTTTCGACCTCTTCAGCTTTAAACGGTTGGTCGAGAGTGGGCACGTAATGTTTTTATTGCGCGCATTTAATCGGATTGCTTTCTTGTAAGAGGCACGCCATTCCTCGCTATCCCGGTTCGATGTGTTTGGTGAGAATTTTTTTAAATTCATCGCGGCGAGCTGACGCTTTCCACACCCAAGCTAAAAGGAAGAAGGAAGAGGAAGAATACGTTGACTGGTTTCTTAATGCCATTTGCGTTTTGCGATGAGGGTATCTCTCGTGCGTCTCTGGATGCATATGTGCATGCTCGCGAAGGAAGAAGATACGTAGGGGTTCCGTGACCGGAGATGAGCGTTTTTTATCGTCCTCTCGAACGCAGTAAATCATGCATTTTTTCCTGCGTTACCTAGCCGTCACACGATACGTCTTGCCATTCCCTTAAAACATCTTGGCAGGTTTTTTTATCATGCCTGAATTACGAGTTCGCGTTGTGTTCATGGAGGAAGAGCTATGAGGACGTATGAAAAAAATGATGAGAAAATACGGCTATACTCGGAAAAGATGACTCAATCTCGCTATTCACGGAGCTCTTTTATCTAATTTTCTCCTTTTTCGAGGAATTCTTCGCGCACAATCTGAACCAATTTATTTTTTTCTATTTTGAAGTGTTGGTCTAGAAAAACTTAGTGTGTTTGACTTGGTTCTTCGTGAGAAATGCGTTGAGTGAGGATATATCACTATCGTAGAATACCGAATAGACCTCATTGTCTTTGAATGTATGTACTTTTGGGTTTGATACATCGGTTTACTAGAAAATATTTGCTTTAAAATTCTCTGATCAATGTTCTCCGTTTCATCGCATGATTTTTAAGGTTGTATTTTACTTTTAATGCAAAGGTCGTTGCTGTGGAATGGAAGAGGTACGCTGACATTTAGGTATTTGAGATTGTCTTCTTCGGGTCGGAGTTTATTTTTCTCTTGATGGTATATTGGTCTCCTTACTTTTGAAAACTGTTTTAAGTCAATCTTTTAATACATACTTTCCAATTAGATCTATTTGTTACCTTTATCCAAGCTGTCGCCGATCATTTTTACAACTTCAATAGTTATTTACTATTTACAATGATGGAGATAAAAACTGTTCTCAGATGAAGTTTAGTTTGCATTTTATGATCATTTTTGTTACCACTTAGTGTCACAAACTGATACATAATTACATTTTTGGTATACATATTATTTTCATTTCTTGAAGCTTCACATCAGTTCATTCACATATAGTATATCTTAGGGTATTTGTCGTTGAAGGTTTAAGTATGTTAGTAATGGATATTGAGGTCTCTTTCGTGAGGATGACCTTATCACCGTGACGTGTGCGTTTCGCTGCCTCTAAATTCGCTGAACTCAATTTGTTTCTTGCGCATCAGAGAAAATTTTTCTGTTTATAACGATGCAGATAAAAACTGTTCTCAGGTGAGGTCAACTGTGTATTTTATGATAATTTTTGTCACCATTTAGTGTCACAAAGTATTAAATCATTAAAGTTTTAGTATTCAGGATATTTTCATATCTTGAAGCTCTATATCAGTACATTCACATTATACATACATCGTAGGGTATTATAGGGTATGTGTGTGTATCAGGGGGTATTGGTATATATTTTCATACATTTTTAGTATATATTTGGTAGATATTTATTTATGTGTGTGTGTTTGTATCGTGGGGTATTGGTCGTTAGAATATATAAGTTGTAGTTTCTAAGTAATGAATACGAGCGTGCTGCGCCCGCTCCCAGCGGGCTTCCCCCGCTCTTTTCAATGCAGGTCCACAGAGGGATAGGCGCGATTCTAATTTTAAAATGTAGAAAAAAAGGCAGGGTCTTATGTACAAATTTAATTGGAATGTTCACGTACAAATTGAGGTCAGAGGACCTCTTTAAACACAACATTGAAAGTAATTACACTATCCTCTGTTAAACGCACATGATGACTCATACTTACGTATCAACAGGAGACTTGAATGTGGAATCAGCCGCATTTTGATAAAAGTTATTTAAAGAATGCGAGATATTGTTGCAAATGAACAAATGTATCAGTTTGTGCGCCGTCAGGAATATTTACAGATTTTTTTGTTTTTTTGTTGTTTTTTTATTATTATTTAAAAACCAATTTTAGGTAACAATAGCAATATGTAGGAGGTAAGATATGCCGTCGCATGTTCTCTGATAAATTCTGTGCATTTTGGTACCTCATTTGTAGAGTTTGGTTGCGTATAAGTTGAGAAAAAGGTATCTATACAGTGGAAATAATATAGAAGATTGAGGTTTCTTTTATGGGAATGGGCTTATCACTGTGTCGCGTGTGTTTAGCTGCCTCTAGATTTGCTGAACGTAGTCTGTTCCTTGCATATCCTCTCTGCATCTGACTGCGCTCGTAAATGCGTATAGCGGATAAAGGCCCTTACGGTCTTCCACGGGACCTTGAATGGGGCGGGGGCCTTCCCTTTTGCGGCAGCGTCGTTCATCTCTCGCGCACACATCATTTCCTTCCTCTTTCAAGTTCGATGATGTCGTTATCCTCCTAATGGTCCATTGTCTCGCTCCGATTTGACTTTGACTATCGGTGAATTTCTCGTGTGTACCCATAAGTCTATGCGCTCGCCGAAGAGCGGATGGGAGACAAAACACGGCGCGAATCTTCACCTTTTAAGTTTCGACATCAATCTTAATGCTGTGGACTCTTATCTTTCCTCGCAGTAGAAAGTTTATGATGGCTGTTCCCTCGACTCTATGTCCTGACCCTGAAATATCGCCTGAAAGTCTGTATGTTTTTACGAACTGTTTTTATGCCCAAAATATAATGTTAGATAAACTTTCAGGCGCCATATTTTGCTAAAGTGTAAGCTGGCTTAACTCGGATGTGCTTTGTTATTTCTTTTGTTAGTATGGAAAACCAAGGTAAATTCTCGAGTAAAGTCGGCTTTTTCATGTTAGAGGAATACATACATGTGATACCTATATTGTGTATGTATTACCATGCATCTCTGAATTTCAATTTCCCTCTGGAAAAATTATTAATTCTTCTAGAAGGATAATTTTGGTTTGACGTAAAAGGTTCTAAATTATATTTATGATTAAATGATATTCCGAACCTTCACCTTTCAAGCCTCCTCATCAATCTTAATTCTGTGGACTCTTGTCTTCTCTCGCAGTAGAAAGTTTATGACAGCCGTTCCCCTAACTCTATCTCCCGACCCGGAAATATTGGCAGGGAATGTGTATCTTTTTATGAACTGTTTTTGTCCCCTATATATTTTTGTGATCTATAGGAGGAGTTGTCGTGTTGAGAACGGAAAATGTATTATCGTTCCTGACACTTCAATTTTTTGTGCCTGTTTTGATATGTTACAGGTGTTATGTTATATGGTGGAGGTTTACACAAGCCAAAAAATAAACGAATCCCGGAGGACTATTCTGTTTTACAATAACTCGAAAAATGGTCTGTGTGATAAAAAAAGACAATTTTTCTGAAGCTAGTGACTGAATTCAGGGGGCTCCAATCAGTGTATACATTTTTTTAATGCCAAAATTGTTGTAATGCCATCATCATTGTCATCAACGTCATGTTAGTGTCAATGATATCACCGACTTGTCGCTGTTATGATCCCACGTTTAAAATACCGTTTCGGTGTTCGTCGTCCGGGTTTTGTAAGGCGTTACGAATGACTATTTCCAGATAACCTGCTACGAGTTCCTGAATTTTTGGTTTGGAATGTTACGGATAAGTTCAAATACTGTTGATATAAATTTTTACAGCAATGTATTTTGGAATCAAAGTAATGGTCATTGTTTGTACCTTCTGTGCATGCCAAAAGTTCGTCTGGTAATAACATTTTCTATATTTGCCTCCGACCTTTAAACACTGAGCTTCATTGGGGCCCATTCTTTGGGAATTTCGTTGATCATATCACATCATACTCCTGCGTCCGATGGAGTATACTTGATGAAAACTCCCCATCTTATTTGAATAGTTCGCATTTGTATCATTCGATGACTAGTGCCAGACGCTTTGGGTATTATCTAAATTAATCTTAACCTTTGAGTAAAATATCCTTCCAGTGATTTCATTCAAAAGTGTCAAGTATTATTCATATAAGATCATTTACTCGTTTATATATACTTATCATTGGCATTTTGATCAAAATTTCAGATATTTTTAGATAATTCCACTCTGACGTTGCTATATTTACTAAGTTCACATGAAAATTTTCGCGTTAGAATATAGACTGAGGGTGCTGAGTAATAAAAATAAAGGTGTTATTTGAAATAATTCTTATGAAATGAGTGAAGTAGTTTAAGTAAAGATTTCTCGGGTTTTGCACCGGGTGAGGTACTCCATGTCTCTTTCCAACGTTCCGATAAGCAGCTCGCACATCGTCTTCAGGGATTCAGGAATCCAATGCCATATAGTCCAAGCCTTGGAAGGAAACATGGAGGACCTGATCCGATACAAAACCCAAGAAATATTTACCTCTACTGCTCGCCGGGAAAGCACCAAACATTACATCTACGAAATAGTTAATCAAGAAATATATACGAGCTATTTCTCTGCTTCGTCTGCGGTTTTTCGCGGTTCGTTATATCGGTAGTATTGCCTACCCATGAGATCTGATCTCATTTCAGTTCTGAGGTGAAACTCGTGAGATTTTTTAAAAGGTTGTTTTAGTATTGTTTTCATCCACTTGTGTGTGCTTCCCACCCCGTATCCCACACATTCGAGTTCCGTTTTTGCCTTCACATAAAAAAAATTAATTAAGCCCCGATTCTCTGTTCTGAACCAGTTTCCCAGAATGGAACGGCTGGTTTCAAAGAAATCAAATGGAAAATGGTCACGAAAAACTAAAATTGCGAGCAATTAGCTCATCTTGAACGTTTTTTAGTCACAAGTATTTTATGAAATGGCGGGTGGTTAAAATAGCATGATTATTATGAATTCGAAAGTGTGCGAAACGCATAACGTTCGTGCCGATTAAAAATGTTTAATGTAGAATCTACTGTGTTTGGTCACGAATGATGTATTTCCAAATATGTGGCGTGGTTATTTCAACTAAAAGCTTTCTTATTATCAGTTTTATTTTACCATAAGTAAACCTTATCTGTATTATTTCTCTCAATTTGACTCAAACTTAGAACTTTACAATTTTATATGATTATCACCACTTATTAATAGAGCCAGAAGGTCAGTGTGTTGTGTGAATTTCAAGGTGAGGTGCTAGTTACTTTCCCTGGGCCATGTAGTGAGTCTGTATAATACAATTTAGTTAACATATTTTGCCAATTAGAGCTTACTCTTGCGTCATTATTATTTACTATGTCTTTTAGGTCCAGTATTCTGGGGCGTTGCTCGTCAATTCGTTTTGTAAATTAATAATAAACAATTTATTTAGCTAACGTGTCTATTTCAATTACAACCATTATTAGGGATTCCGAGATTACCCTTTATCTATTAAGATTAATTTTTTCTGTCTTTCTATCACCAATTGTTATTTATGTGGCGTATCATAGCTGCCGTAGCAGTATCAGTTATGCATTGCCTCGAGAGTAGAACGATGACTAATGAGGTCCTTGCCTACTCTTTTTGATGACTTTTTCACTGGACCAAAATTTATGTGTTTTCATGTCAAAATATTCCTTCAAAATGGAAATTTTCCTCACAGAAAGTTCCATTTGTGGTCGACGGGCTATCAGTAAAAATGCGACATTTCGCTTCATATATTTTTTTCGAATTCCATTTACAAATACCAAAGTTTCTATAAGCCTATCATCAGTGTCACACGCTGGGAAAACACTGGATCCATCGAACCAACTAGTGCCCACCTTTTAATCGACGACCTCATATTCTGGTCTTGAGTTTTCTCTGTAATCATGTTGTTGGGAAAACTATAATAAATAAACAAATCGGTGTCACACGCCGGGAAAGTATGAGATCCATCGATATTTATGTACTTCGTTTCTTGCGGTGCCATCAAAATCATCAAACAAACCAGTGCCCACCTTTTAATCGATGACCTCATAATCTGGTCTTGAGTTTTCTCTGTAATCATGTTGTTGGGAAAACTATAATAAATAAATAAATAAATAAATAAACAAATCGGTGTCACACGCCGGGAAAACATGAGATCCATCGATATTTATGTACTTCGTTTCTTGCGGTGCCATCAAAATCATCAAACCAACCAGTGCCCACCTTTTAATCGATGACCTCATATTCAGTCTCCTTCCCCCCAGTCCATCAATCAAGAGGCCAGATTTTCATGATCCGGTCCCATCGATGGAATCGTAATTCAATGAGCGCGTGTGAGTGCGCGGAATAATCAATGTAACGAGTGACACCTCTCTCGAACTTATCCGACCCGTCGTCTCATTGCTATTCCCTGGACGTACGCTCGATGGTCCCGAATTGGTGCTCCGTGGAAGTGGGTGACGCGCGTTCGGGTGAACCCGTGGACGACAATGGCCAACTTATCGCCGATGAGAAACTCTCCAAGGCTTGAAATTCAACCTCTCAGCGTGGCGAACGAGCAATTTGTTTTCCTGTCCTCGTGTGGAATCAAGATTGATTGAAATCGCAATGGACGCGTCCGTGAGTGTCAAGAACCATAATGTCCGAGGCACGGATATTGTTCGGTATGGTAGGGTTTACCGAGATGGGATGCGTTCCTCTTGCATTTTGTTGTTGGGTGTCCGACGTGTTAGAAACAGGAAATTCTTATATGGTCCCCGGATTTTCCGCTCATTTAATTTTCCGGAATAAATTGTGGGCTGGAGCATGGAAAGATCACCTTCGATATACGTCGATGACATCGCTGCGTCGAGTTAGCGCGTCCGCATGTTTAACTTTTGAATTGGCTTTTCACATCGATGCATCGACACGCAAGTGTACTCAAGCTTAGTTCAAAATCTCCAAATATTGTTGAAAATAAATAAAACGAACGGTATTTACGGAATAGACCATTTTTTATCTAATCGAAAATATTTTACTATCGTCAGAAGGTACTTAGTGTGTAACATTGTTCTAGAAAGCCGAAAAACGCCATTCCTTAGATGTTTTAGTCACGTTTGCATGTCTGTAGCTAGAAAATTGCGAATAGATATGTTAATTGACATCAATTCCGTTGTTTGTCACCCATTTTCAAATATTGTTGCTGAGTTTCAGGTACCTCGAAAAAATTCATTTCATAAATTTGCCCATTTTTTTCGATTTCAGCTCCCTGTGCCATATCTAGATGCTTGTGCATAATTCCTGTACATGGTTTGCTGCAGTAGAGGCAGCATGTGCGACTGCAGATCCCTATTTGCCAAGCGGGTTATTAAATTGTGTGTTTTTCATAACTGTCAATTGAAGTAGACAAATTTTTATCCTATGTTTCTTTCCATTCTTTCTTATTGTTCAGAATGCTCTCACTTTCCTATCCAGGAAGTATACTGAATAGTATATAGTCTCAAGACTTTTTGGCGCCATATTTGTCAATCATTTTAGTGACTATGCAGTAATGATTGCTGGCAGTTTTTGCGGAGAATTTTTTCCCGCAGTAGGTAATTCGTTGAAGTTTTTATTCCAGTTGATCTCGTTGAATTCATACATTTGTACGCCTATGTATGGTTCGAATGAGTGAAGACGGGAGGGAAATATCATATGACGTTCAAATGCCTAATGGAGGACAGGTTTTCTTTTCTAATGAAAGGAAATTTTAGCCTATAATTTTACTAGAGAATTTTTTCCTCTGAATCCACTCCAATTTTAACGAAAAAATTTCGAGAATACAAGATAGACAAAGAATATCGTATGGTAAGAATATAAGATTTCTTGTTGTGGTTCAAGGTATCGAGTGCTCTACGCTAAGTCTAAAGGCTTAGACATTATTTCTAACATTTTTACATAGTTTGTTTGTATGATTGGTTAAAGCTCACGGCAAAGACTCGTTTGAAAGTTGGCAGAAAGTGATACATATTTTCGATGCTCCCCTAAAAGTAATTTTGACCATGAAAAATTCTGACATAGATGAATTAATTATTTTGTCTTATGCAGTTGTAGCATCTCCTCCTAAAACATTTCCAATGTTTCCGTCTCCGCCTTTACCCTGCTGATACATGGGGAGATAATTAGAGGTTCCTAAAACCCCTCTCTGGACTTGACCTTCTCTCTCGTAATGATAGAAACCAGACGATCTAGAATGATCGAGCTTCCATCCTGTGAAGTGATTGTGAAGTGATTCTCTCCATCTTCACTCGAGGCCGCCTCCGAAACTACTGGTGCCCATAACGCGATACGATAGTCAAAACCTCAAGAATAATATACCGTGCAGGAGCGCTCGACTTGGCTGCGTAGCAACCGTAAACTGAGGATGCGTGATTTCTGGGGGAAGCGGATATTTTAGAGGAAACTGAAAAATTTTATTTTTAAAATTTATTTATATTAATTTTTTAATTTAAGATTAATTTAGAAACATAGCTTAAGAGAACGCTTTACTCCCGCTTGACCGGGTTAATTTGTTATGTTTCGTGACGTACAGTTAAACACATAAATATTTCCTTGAAATGTTCTGTGCGTATTGTGTAGACTCTTTCCAATGTTTAACTGTCTCAAACATATAAAATATTTCGTTTTGAATAAACAATGAGGTAAAATTTTCACATTTTATGTGCTGGTTGTCAAAGGTATAGACAATTATTTCAGGCAGGTTTAATAAGTATAATATGGTCAGTATTGAACATTAACCCATGGAGGTCGAACCTTTACTCGTAGGTGATTTTTGAGCTATTATATTGGAGCAAATTGTTCCAATATAAATCATCAATACGCTTAATGAACCAAAACTCCAATGACGTCACAAAATCATGAAATAGTGCGGCAAATTTCGCGTTTTTTTAATAGAACCTTATCAGAGAATGGCTGAATGCGGAAGTTTAAAAAAATATATATTTCTGAAATTGCAGCGTCTTTTCTCCCCTCTACTTACGGCATTGTTACATTGAACCTTTCACTCTGGTCCATTTCTCTCCTAGTTGCACCTGGTTCTATATTTGCCGTGCACAGATGCGTGAAAACTACTCAGCTGGGCCTACTCCTCGCATCCCTCTGCTGGTCAACGCTATGCATAGCGTACGCAGATGTGTGAAAATACTGGGCCGCAATGTAGCTCGTATTGAGTGCAGCAGCGGGGGTAGATTGCTCACTGCCATTTAATATTTTTCTCTGATTAACCGTAACTTTAATCTGTGAATTCTTTAGTAACTTAACCAACTATGATAAAAGCATTATTTTTTACAGAATCAGTTTTTTTGTTGACCTGTAATCGTATGAGTAGACTTGTTCTTATAAGGTAGGCCGGTATTTTTTAATTAATAAAAAATGCACATAAGGCTAACTTCTCGGAAATTAATTTTTAATTTTTCGATGATTCTATGGAATTAGTTGTTCGTGTTTACTAGCCCTACATGTATTTTTATTGAATTAAAAATATGGAGACCTATGCTTCAAGAGCAAGTCTCGTATTATATTTTTTTGAAAGATGGAAAATACCCACAGTGGTATCGCAGCATCCTCTCTATTCACGCCCTTGCTCGATTTAACTTTTCCTTCTGGCCTATTTCTCTCCTAGCTGCACCTTGGCTGTGTGCTTTGCGTGCGTGCGCAGATGCGTGAAAACATTGCTCAGCTGGGCCGATCTATTCGCACCCTCGCGGTCGGTCTCGCTCTAGGCATAGCGTCCGCAGATGTGTGGAAATATTGGGCCTCAAATGGCCCTCGTTTGCTGGGGGCAGTCGACCCCAACACCCTCGCGAGGGTAGGGGGCGCGAGCGCGGGGGCAGCTGCTCGCATCTTGGCCCGTTCCGCTTCCGTGGTCGCCGGCCATCAAACTCCGACGCTCCCCCACTCCCGGACATGACAGACCTCTCCCACAACACGGAACAGCCCTCCCTCCCCCGCGAAGCCTACGTCATCTTCATTTACGGGTCGGCCGCGGAAGCCATCCATCCCTTTGGTGTGTGGCACGGGGTGATTCTTTTTCGGGTATGTTGTGTTCGGTCTTGTGTCTGGCCGAACCCCTTGAGGCTCTATGATAAGTCTGCGGATTTTCTGGCCGTTTCGATTGCTTCCGTGGCCGTATTTACCCCAAGGTGTGGGATTCAGGCACGTACGTAGAAATTTTCTCTGGATGGTGAGCATGGATGTTATGTAGGCTGCCGACACTCATATATTTGTTGCAATAGGGTAGTTTCCTTCATCAAAGAAAACGAAAGGCATTGATTGCGATTCGTTACCCATGTTTAGTGTATTCATAATATACGAATTATTTGGTTTTAGAAATACCGGTTTAGACGAATGGCAAGGGTCAATTTTATCCTCATTTGAAAAAGGCCAGATTGGCGCCCATGCGATGCCACTCCTCGTGACGTCACAGGGACCTAGTTTCTATGCGAGTAGATAAGAGTTATACATCGTCTGAGGTTACCAATGCATGCATGAGGCACAAAGCTCAGGGAAACATGTCTTAATAATCACCTATTACAACTGGCTAAGGTCGGAAAGTTTTCTTCGTTTGATAAGGTATTAATAATCCTTATTTAAGCCAAGCGCTACCAGCTAGCATGGTAATCTGCTACCTGCTAGCATCCTGCGTCGTATCAGCGCTCAGAGCCTCGCCCAAAGGTCACCTCACTTGCGGCAGCGGGAACCAGAACGATGTCACACGGGAGTTTTCCCGGCATTCATACTTACCCGTCGCGTTTTCGCCCGCTTGAAATTTTTCACTTTTGATTTAATCGCGAAAAATAGATATCGTCATTTAAAAATCTAAAATCGTGAAATACGTACTCCAGGAGTAATAATCTTTCGAATAAGGCAATAAAAAAATAATAATAGGAAACCAACCTATTCGCGCATCGGAACACTTTCTATACGCTTTCCTATACGCTAACTGGGTTTCAGCCTAGGACCACAATATTAAGATAAGATTTGACGGGCCTACACTCACTCTACATTCTCTACTTTTTTATTTATTATCCCTGCTACATTTTTATAAAGGTTATTACCAATCGCCACATGTTTCATTTGAATATTTATGTATATCACGGTAATGATGTATTTTATTACCTCTCATGCAGTTTACAAACTTAAAAATGGGAGGTGAGAGGGTCTCACAAGTGGAATAGCGTGGGGCATCTTTTCATCTAAATTCGGGCCTGATTGTATGCTTTACGATACGTGCGAATTGATAACAAAATATCGGTATAGGCAACCCACACACCTCTCAAGCACCCTCCGAAGAAAAGTTTTGGGTCTGGCCTCTACGATCCGATTAGTTATTGCTATAAATACATGTGATTAGTATAAAAGTTGTTTTAAATTCTTTAAATGCCTTGAATTCGCGCTGCAGACATTCAATATCAGCGACGAAGTTTTCTCTCAAGAAATATTCTTCGACAAATCTACACCTTACGTTCTAAATTCGGCATTGAAGATAGAATAGAGAACAATTCCTCCTTCACTATAGGGCTGCGAATACAGTAGTAATTATACAAAATACTTCTCTCCAGCTCGTAAAGAATGCACTTGCTGACGGAAAAGTTTGTGCTGCTGGAGCCCCTAACATCAATTTCGCAACTTATGCTCGTAAGCGGGGACCAAGGGTTGTCTGGAGAATAATGATATTGAGCTATACTGTGAACCAGAAGAATGCTGAGTCATGCAAAACGCTTGCATTTGCTCGTAAAGGCAGTGTAATACTATGTACGATGGGTTATGAATCCATGTGGGCATTCAAGCATTTCTTGTAGCGTTAGACCATGCTGTCAATCTCTAGACACTGGCACTTATAACGTAATGATAAGGACGGAACATAATATAAATCGCTCGCCATGGATAAATGAAACGAATGCACTTCCTCTAAGAATCAATCTATGGACTTTTGACACTGCTCGTCCTAAGAAGGTTTTGCGATTGTGAATCTTAACATCGAAAATTACGCCTTGGTTATTTCATAGATATAATTTTTTTTAACTTGAAATACAGGATAATTTTGGACAAGATCTACTGTATTGGTCCTTTTCTTTGATAATTTTTCTGATATTAAAGTAGATTTCAAGGTAGAATTAAGCAGCCACAAACGACAAACATGACCAGTCTAAAGTGGTCAATGTGTCCGCTAAATTAAAAAATCGCTTGTGTCCATGTTATTTTCTCCCTGGGCCTTCGACAAGAAGTTGTGCAAATTATATTGTGGTGAAGGGAAAACATTCAGGGGCTACTATGGGAAGAGAACTCACTCCAATGAGGAAATGAAAATCTGCTCAACTATTATTAATAAAATCGACTCCGTTTAAGCGTCTAATAGGTGGAGAGTGAGAAAGCACCCCCAGTAGGGTGGTGCGAAAAAATTCAAGTTACAAATTCAGTGTCGTAATAGCGCGGAAAAGTTAAGATACGTTAGTACAAGAGAAAAAAAAGAATTATTAAAATCGGACGTCATCTTCCGATCCCGCAAAGCACCTGAAAAAATGACAAATATGAAAAAAAAATTTTTTTTTGTTGTAAAAAAATTAAATAAACTTTATATTTTTTAACATTATAGCTATAAATGATTACAAATAGTGTAGATTATTAATAATATATACATATACATGGCTTTAAACAGTTATATCCGATCGCGCAAGATCATTAAAAATGTATAAAAATTGCAAATTAGCCGATTTTTCAGAGTTGTGACATGTGAGTAATTACTTATGACAAATTTTAGTGAAGTTTTAGTTAATCCAGTAGATCAAAAAGAGACAATATGGCTGACCACTAGACTTGAAAGGCAAAATTGTGCTTTAAAAAGGCAGCATGTTAACCCTGTTGAAATCGAGAGTGAAGATGTTGAAGTTTTAAATGACGCCACGCAAAATTTAACAATCAAGGAGCAATTTGATGACTTTGAAGATTAAATGTCTAGTACATCCAAGAAAAATTTGTCACCACGGCAAATGAGGGTAAAATTACAAACTACAGCTTTGCATTGTGATTGGAAATTGATTTAGGTGAACTACACGGGTAATACTTGGAGGGAAGGATAGACGATACCCTAGTAATAGAAATTATTGATTCGAAGGAGTACAGCTGAAGGGGTCCCCCAGGCCACGCTAATAATTAAGGCTACCACTCCACTCTCAGAAATCATTTTCAAGGTAATAGTTTAAGTCAGTGCTGTAGTTGGGCCGGTACGGCGTACCCCCTAAAATACCAAGGTTCTATGAACCTTGCTAAAATCCAACCTCGTTATAAGCGTACCAGTTAAAATACCTTCGCGGCCGGATGTATAATACATATTCAGCTGTTGGAATTTTTGGTGAGTACCGCCTAAATTTTTTTTCCAACTACAACACTGGTTTAAGTGATCATTTGTAAAAACCGCCTAGTAATTTAAAATTGGGACCGCTGAGTTTAAGCGAATAATTTAGTAGCAAATAGTAACTTAGGAATGATGTTCAAACATTGAGTGAAATTGTATCTTATAAATGGCTCTATTTTGACTGACTCTGCCTTCCCAACGTCCTATAACCTTACAAAGTTCAGGGTTAAAAAAGGCCGTCAGACTTGTATCCTCGGCTTCATGGGCGTTATCGCATGGGGTCGGAGTGACTTCCTATTCCTGATGACTCTCTCTTAGTGTACCCATCACGTGGCTGTACTCCGTGCATGTTTGAGATCGTTCATTTATTCATAAGGACCCATCGCGATAGCGGCACATCCGAATCGAGGCCTGAAACTCGTGCAAATGCAATCGGTGACTTATCTGGAAGGGGGATAACTCAGGAAGGAAGCACGCGAAGGCAGATTGAACGGAGGCTATAGGCGGAGGCCGGAAAAGAGTGGGTGCCGGAGTCATCCATAAAAAGACGCCGTAAGTCAAGTAGGAGGGTTGTTGTGCGTATATGGAGGGGATGAGGGGACCGGAGGGTGTTGTCGGTTGGGGATGGTGACCCCCAGGGGGGCGGGGAAACTCAATCAATCAGTCATGGAATCGATTAGGGGATGGTTCCATTAATTTTCTCCTTCTCCGAGCCGTTGCGTTATTTTTTTCCCTCTCAGGGATGTGGGAGGGAAGTGTTGAAGATTGGGTAACAGACGAGAGAGAGAGAGTAGCCTTATGTGGTGGCTTGGTCTGGGGTTGCTTCTGTTTCCCATACAATCCTCTGTATTCATCCCTCTTTTTTTTCCTCTGCGGCCAAAAGAATTCATTCAGTTAGCCTTTTCAAGTGTTCCACTGAAAAAAATACACATGGCGTTTGAATGGTTGATACAGTTCGGTTGAAAGTAGCATTTCCTACTCTGCAAACAAATGTTTGGCAAAGAGAGTTTGTTTGGGTAATTTATACGCTTGAAATGGGCGTGGCTGAAAATTATCTTTTCCTTATGGGGATTGGTATACTCAAAATACTGTAATTCTTCTTTAAAACTTTCGCGGGTGCTTATTATGACTCATTTTTCAAGGGAATCTAGCGATAAAGCGACCAGCATCGGTCGGGAAACTATGGGGCCACCCGAGCATTGACGCGGCGACATAGCCCAAATAATCCTGATTTTAATGGTTCCAAATTCTCTACCCTGCAAAAACATCTATGGAAGATCCACGAATCTTTTACCAAAATATTCATCGTATTCCGGTCACGGAAACCCCATGATATTTAGACGCTTATTCGGTCAGATTAATTCATTTACATAATTCCAGTCTTGAATCAGTTATGCTACAGTCTTCCAATTCTGCATTTCCCAAGATAGTTGATCAGTTCTCTGACGTTATTCTTCTTTTTTTCTTATTTAACTGTCCCAAGCACTTATGTCTTATGGGAATTTCCTTCTGTTTTTCCCTCCATTGAAATGCTCAAGTAATGCCTTATGACATGGTCAAGCCATCGTATCTTTGTTTGGAGTTGGGTGCTCCACAGTTTCCACAAAAACCATCTAAACATTTGGTAAAGGTTAAGAGGATAGGGTGATTTTATACGGTTCCGTGGTCTGGGGTTGCCACCGCACATATTTCACGATATCCGTTCATTTTTTCCTCTGGTACAAAAATTATGTATTCAGTTCATCGATTGAAATGCCCCGCTGTAACATTTAACTTGTAGCTTATGTTTATTAGGTACATCGATCCTCGGTTTCAACCGCCGTCATATCATATGCCATTTGGAAACTATCGCTTATAACTGCTTCTTGATTGAAGTGTCACTCTATTTATTGACACTTGGGAGGTAGGAGGTGAAAAGTTAGATTGAACTTAAATTTTCCGTGTCCTAGGGAAGCTTCCCCGCTCAACCCATGTTACTTCACACTTCTTTGCCATTCAAGTGTTAACCTTAACATTTGCGTTATGTTAAGGAGGAGGAAGGATCACCTTGTATAGTGCTGTGGTGTGAGGTTTCTTCTCAATGTAATCCACTGCAGTGGTGTAACTAGGAATACGCTTGGGGAGGGTGAAAGGGCCTGGGGGGCGACCCTCCTCATAGGCAACGGAGGTTATGGGAAAATTTTTGAAAAATGACTCATCTCGATGACTCAAATGACTTATATCCTTTATATTAGTATATGATCTTTTTAAGCAGGTTCAGTTGTTATATGTCAAAACAAGACAATAGTTTTAATATAAATAGTTCATTCAGTTTACTGCTTGAAATTCTCCTTTGAAAAGGTTTTAATGTGCCGTGTGCTTGGGGTTTCGCAGGTTTCGTACATCATTCCTTGACGATAACCATCGTCATTACATCGCGGGTACCGCTTCCTCCAGACTCATTTTAAAGGATTGTTAATTAACACTTTTGATCTGTTTAAGTGTCAGTAATTCACATTAGGTTTCGGGTGGGAAGACAGAGCCTAACGTTTATATTTTCCTAAGTTTGAGGTTTCTTCCGCTCACAATCATCGTCCATGTTTTTTTTTCCTTACAGCATAAAGCATTCAGAGTAAATGAGTGTAAATTAAGATTTTACCTTGGCTGTGTTTTTTAAATATACCATTTGGAAGAACTAATTCATTCATCTCTCAAAATTTTAATAAATAAAATCGCACATTGACCTGGGTTATAAGCTGGTTACTTACGCTATGGTTACCCTGTAACGCTGGTCCCAAAGCAGTCATCAATACTCTTCAGTACGCCCGAAAACATTTAAATAAAATGGTTTTTGTTCCATGGTATCGTAATGCAGTAGTGATATAATTCAAAGTAAATCAAAAGTTTCTGCAATCCTTCATAAAAACAAAGGTAGATTACACTTCACGACCAGTTTCACCTGAAGACAATGCAATGTGTATTGAATAGGGTGGTGAGATAAAATTAAAGTGTTTGTAAAAAATTGCCAGTGACTTTAATTTATTGATATGCTTGCATTCCACCAGATTAAGCCCCATATAACTCTCAATATATTTCTTTGCCTATTTCACAGTCCATTTGTGTGTACAAACTATATATATTATCAACAAATTTTTTAGGATGATGAGAGATCACTGTAGTATTTTAAATCAATAATAATAATAATACTAATAAAAATCGTAATAATACATAAGGCATACGATTCGGTTCCACATTACTGGCTAAAAGAAATATTAAAAATTTACAAAATAGATATTTCAATTGTGGAGTTTCTAAACACAGTAATGAATAAGTGGCAAACTCAGTTGGTATTGAATACCTCTCAAGGTCAAATTCAAAGTAGTATTATCCGAATTAAAAAAGGAATATTTCAAGGGGATTCACTGAGCCCATTATGGTTCTGCCTAGCTGTCAACCCATTATCAAATATATTAAATTCAACAAAATATGGATTCAAATTAAAAATTGATAGAAATCAGACACATATGATTAATCATCTTTTCTACATGGATGATCTAAAGATATATGCCCACAATCAGAAGGAGTTAAATTATATGTTGAAATTAACGGAGAGATAATGTCAAATTCAAAGTAGTATTATCCGAATTAAAAAAGGAATATTTCAAGGGGATTCACTGAGCCCATTATGGTTCTGCCTAGCTGTCAACCCATTATCAAATATATTAAATTCAACAAAATATGGATTCAAATTAAAAATTGATAGAAATCAGACACGTATGATTAATCATCTTTTCTACATGGATGATCTAAAGATATATGCCCACAATCAGAAGGAGTTAAATTATATGTTGAAATTAACGGAGAGCTTTAGTAATGACATATGTATGAAGTTTGGAATAGATAAATGCAGAAAATTAGAAATTAATAAAGGGAGATACGTTAAAGGGCAAGATATTCTTTTAGATAGCGGAAAAATCGAAAACATGGAAGAACATGAAAAATATAAATATCTTGGCATACTGCAGAACACTCAAATCCCACAGAAAGAAATTAAGGAAAAAGTCACAAGAGAATATAAAAATAGGCTTCAACTTATACTTAAAACCACGGCCGTCTTTAAACAGGCCGGAGTGACCGATGTGGCAACGTCGCGCGCCCGTCATCTAGGAGGCCTGCGGGATTGCTCTCACCTGCGATCAAGTCTATTGTTTCGGCGTAGAGTATCGGCAAAAGAAATCGCTTTGCGGCAAGGAAATCCACTAAAAAACTGCTGTATTACTTACCACGGGATAATCGTGCATCCATTGCTGATTGTGAAGCAGGAGCAGACAGGAATGATATAAATTAGTTATGTATAAAACATGATTTTATTGAAATATATAGTCACCGAATTGAAAGCAGTCACATAATTGTAAAGTATTTTCTCTTACTGGAAGTGTGTATAGCGACATCCAATCTGTTATTCCTCACTTTAGTATAATTATTTAGAAATACATTTGTCCGAGTTTTAATAAATCTTGCAAAAAAATAACCGTTCGGTACATTGCATTGAAAACAGCTGTCTTCATAAATTCCTCTTAAATTATCGTCAAGGAGGATAATTTTAAGAAATGTAGCCTCATACTTGGGTTCTGCTAGAGTCATCACAATGGCCAATGCATGAAGACCAACACTTATTACAGACATACAAGGAGAAATAAGTCCGTTTTACACGGTACACGGAATTTCGCAATCTGACGTACGTGCGAAGGCGCAATCAAAATTGCGTCGTGTAAAGCGGTGAATTGCTAGAACAGATGCGAAACGGCAAAATTTTAGCCCAATATCAGGAAATCCTGGGTAAGAAACTAGAAAAAGGAGCAGAGAACCTGAGTGTAAATGACTCGATAGAGAGAAAATGGCTTAATACTATTAAGAAGGCTATGGAAGAGGCTGCAAAGGAGACCATAGGAGAAAGAAAGAGAACAAGGAATGAAGAATCGTTTGATAATGAGTGCAGAAAATCTATAGAAAGGAAGAATATGGATCGAAGAAACACCATCCAGAAAGAGGCAAGTCAAAATGTCGAAAGATATAAAGAAAGCAGAAGAATAGCAAATAAAATACTACGAAAAAAGAAAAAAACAGTACTTAAAAGGGTATGTGGAAAAGATTGAGGAACTGAATGCACAAAATGAAAGTAGAAAGTTATACCAGGCAATCAAACGGATGACAAATAAATTTCAACCAAGAACAAACGCATGTAAGGATAAGAATGGGAGGTTGGTTGGAACAGAGGAAGAAGTAATGGGAAGATGGGCCGAGTACTTTAAGGAATTGCTGAATGTCAATGAGATAGATGAGGAGGATGGAGAAATGTTGGACATGAGGGTGGACACCAGTATTAGTAGGCCATCAATTGAGGAGGTGGAGGAGTCGTTGAAACGGCAGCGGAATGGGAGAGCTCCCGGGGAAGATCAAATTGTACCGGAGTTAATCAAGTATGGAGGAAAAAATTTAACAAAGAACCTACGTAGACTGATATGTGAAATATGGGAGAAAGAAGAGATGCCTGAGAAATGGAAGATTGGTTTAATTTGCCCTATATTCAAGAAGGGAGATAAATTGCAATGCAGCAACTATAGGGGAATCAAATTACTAAATGTCACTTATAAGATACTTTCTTGTATACTGCAGAGGAGACTTAACACGTATGCTGAAGTAATCCTTGGTGAATACCAATGTGGCTTCAGGCCGGGAAGAGGAACAACCGACCAAATCTTTGTAATGAGACATGCATGCATGGATAAATGTTATGAGTACAACATTGACCTACATATATTTTTCATTGATTTCCAGCAAGCTTTGGATAGTGTCAATAGAAGAAAAATGTTGAAGGCATTGAAGGGATTTGGAATACCAAAAAAACTAAGTTGGTAAATATGACTATGGAAGGATCTCAAGCTAAGGCCTATATCGGGGGCAAGACTAGTGAAGCCTTTAAGATAACAACTGGAGTAAGAAAAGGAGATTCTCTATCGGCAGTACTATTAAATCTGTGTCTGCATGAAGCCATGAAAGAACTGGGGTTAGAGGGGACACTTGTGCATAAATCTACTCAGGCATGTGCCCATGCCGACGACATAGTTCTAATGGGACGGAATATGGATTCTGTGAAAGAAATATTCAAAATCTTAGAACAGAAGAGTAAGAATATAGGGCTCAGAATCAATGAGAGAAAAACTAAATACATGAAAATGTCGACCACGGAAGACAGAAGATGGACTCAAAACGTTACATTTGGGCAGTACAACGTTGAAAATGTAAAATATTTCAGCTACCTCGGTACTAATTTAAACTGTAAGAACTCAATGACAGAAGAGATCAACAAGAGGATAATGGCTGGAAATAGGGCTTACTTTGCTAATATTAAGCTCCTGAAGTCAACTCTTCTATCTAAGGAGATGAAATTCAAGATCTATAAGACACTTATCAGACCGGTCGTGACATATGGAGCAGAAACGTGGAGCATATCCGCTGGAAACGAGCATGCTCTGCGGATATTTGAATGGAAGATTTTGCGAAAGATATATGGTCCCGTGACAGATGGGGTAACTTGGAGGATAAGAACAAACAAGGAAATAGAAAATATTATCCGACGCGAAGGCATAGTGAGATTTGTGAAGACCCAACGGCTAGCTTGGCTAGGTCATGTAAAAAGAATGAGTGAAGAAAGGATGCCTAAGAAGATTCTACATGGAAATATGGATGGAAAGAGAAAAAGAGGAAGACCGAGGAAAAGATGGATGCAGGATGTGGAAGAAGACATGAAGGCTATGAGGATTGTCAGATGGTGGGAGAAAGTGCAGAACAGGAGAGAATGGACAGGCGTCTTGACGGAGGCCAAAGCCCATACCGGGCTGTGGTGCCGAGGAAGTAGTAAGTAGAGACGGCAAAATAGCCCCTGCTCTAACGAAAATAGAACATGGGCTATTTTGCCGTCTCGCGTCCACGCATTCTCGCATCTGTTCTAGCAATTCACCGCTTTACACGACGCAATTTTGATTGCGCCTTCGCACGTACGTCAGATTGCGCAATTCCGTGTCCCGTGTAAAGTCTATGAAATAGGCATCTTCACTACCCTCATTTGAAATAAATGAACATGCACATATATCAATGGTTAAGTGCTGCAATGCCTTCCTGACAGCATACCCACAAACGTAATTGAGTCCCGAATATTCCTCGGCAGTGATTAATATTGATTTGCTCATAGTTTCCAGGAGGTCGAACTGATTGAGTTTGAGCTCATCATCTTCCAACGCTTCAACTTACAAATAAATAACTTACCTTCGACTACAGCTAATATGATAGGTTAAAAAATGAATCTTCTAACGTCATCTCCTGCAAAAATAGGGTTTAGAGGAAGAAAATTAACTTCAAACGAGTCATGTCGAGTATCTTATTCACCACGAGTCCACTGTTGTAGAATGATAAACAAATAATAAACAGGCCTCCTCCGCGTTGTTGCCAAATATCATCCCTCCGGCCTGTTTAAAGACGGCCGTGCTTAAAACGCAGTTAAATAGCAGGAATACAACAAAGGCCATAAATACATTTGCTGTTCCAACTTTAACGTATACATTTGGTGTAATACATAGGACTAATACGGATTTAGAAGACCTAGATAGATTGACAAGGAAAGAATTAACAGATTACAAATCACATCATCCAAATGCTGCTGTCGAAAGGTTATACATTAAAAGAAAAAATGGTGGAAGAGGTTTAATACGCATTAAGAACCTACATTACAGAATTATAGATAAATTTTGAAATTACTTTTTCCAAAAAGGCGAGACGACTAACCTCTATAAGTCAGTCGTAAAAAATGATGATAAAGCAACAGCTTAATGTCAGAGACAAATCAATAGATGAAGAAAAAATAGAGGACCTAGAAGACACATGGAGAAGCAAGCAAGTACATGGCATACATCACAAATTTCTTCATCAGCAATGCATAGACACCTCACTATCAAATGCCTGGTTACAAAGAGGTGAGCTATATAAGGTAACGGAGGGGACAATGGTAGCCATTCAGGACAGAGTAATTGGTACGAAGAATTATAGGAAATATATAATCAAAGACGGAAGCGTATTAAATGACTTATGTCGCAAATGTAATGCAAAGAGTGAGACGATAGAACACATAATTAGCGAATGTACGAATCTAGTAGGTATTGAATACACCAAAAGACACAATAATGTATGCAAAATTATTTATTTAGAAATAGCGTATGTTACCGGATTAAAAGTGGATCATGAACCATATTACCTTTTCACCCCTGCTACAGTGCTGGAAAATGAAAATTACAAATTATACTGGGACAACACAATTTACACAGACAAACCTGTCCAGCATAACAGACCGGAAATAATCTGGATTAAAAAAAAAGAAAAGCAGACCTTTATAATTGAAATAGCAGTTCCGGCTGACCACAACCTTAAGAAGAAATACGAGGAAAAGAAACAAAAATATCAAGACCTCGCAAGGCAAATAAAAACTATCTGAAAACAGGACGTGGTCACCATCATCCCCATAGTAATCTCATCAACAGGAATAATACATTCATCACTCAATTTTGGAATTGAACAATTAAAAATTAAAAGAAACACATTATATAAAATTCAAAAATCTGTAATACTGGATACATGTAGAACAGTTAGATTGTTTTTAAATAAATTGTAACTTGAGGCAGCGTCTTGGCAAGGCCCGACGCTGGCAGACCTCCAAGTAAATCTTGTGGAATAAAGAATAATAATAACAGTCGGACAGTGTAGGATAGGGTGAATTCTCTTCCTTAGCATCCGAGCCTAATCCTAAATTGACCTTGGGATAGGTGAATATTTCCAGCTGGTTTTAATCAGCTGAGAAAGTGCATAAACTCAAAAAAAAAAATAATAATAATAATAATCTTAATTCATCCACGGCGAGGATTGGCCCTCGCAGATGTTGTCAAGTTATCGTATACAACACATTTATAAAAATATTCAATACAACGAAACATTCTATACTACTGACACTGAAACAATAGATAATGTTTCCCTCACAAAAAGCGTTTTACAAAAATTGAATCCTAAATTTCTCATTTTACAATTTCATCTTGTAACCATATAGGTTTTATAAAGTTTATGATAGGATGCTTTCTCTTTTAATAAATGTTATTTCTATAATCACATCCCCAGTAAAACAATCAATAATATTTGATTAATCATGTATTTGGTTGCGTCAACACTCACTGAAAGTCTCTCTAAATCAAAATGCATCATATTAAAATAAATACTTGCAATTTTCCTCGATTATTAGCATTAATTTCAATATGGAAAAATTCCACTCCATCACTTCTTCGGATCAACAAATCAACAACTCCGAACAAATCTTCGGATTTTATTTTTAACAAAATGTATCAGACGACGCTTACTACAATTCTTCCGTTTTTGTAATCCTTGTCCAGTAAGGCCTTCGTTTTCATAGGGATCTGTTGTCATTTGTCAGATGGCGGCTGAAGCTTGCTGAGTAAGCATCTGGTGGTAGAGGAGATTATATTCAAACGCGAATCATCCGTCAGATGCGTGAATATCTTCCGCTGTGATGACGAAATCAGCAGTTTAGCATTTTCGGAACTCATCAATTTCTCGCTGAGTAATTAACTACCGGAATTAACTGTCTCCGGGACACATCCGAATGGTTTCTGAATCGACATAAGTTCCCTTCGGCTTTGATATGTGCCAGATGGATGCATTCCTCGTTTGAAATTGGTTGGCCGCGTGCCATGGTGGGCGATTGAAAGACGTGGTTTTTGAACCCTGCCGCGGGCTTCGAAACGATTGTAACAGGATGAATGGAGAGAGGTGAAAAGTACGTGGGATAGGAGATTTCAGACCGATTTGGTTTTCATCGCCATCGTCTGGTGGTATCGAATAAAATACCCCCATTTCATCGTTTCAGTTTTGAAACAAGTTTCCGTTTGTTATTTGGATTCTCGCAAGGGAGGGTGTCCGAAATGCAAGTTTCAGAATTGAATCAAACTTCGTAGTTTCATAGGCCATCGGGAGCTGTCCTTGAATCACCCTCATATGCGTTATATAACTAATGGTATGAGCAAAAAACGCATTATAACAAAAAAATAACATGTGTTTTCTTATTCCAGTTCAAAAAACTATGTTGTCATTTGTTATCCATAGTCTAGTGGTTACAATGTTCGGTTATCATGCCGATGTCCATGGATCGAGCCTCCTTCTCTTAAAATTTCTTCTTTTCTTCTACCGAAGCCTGAAATTCACCATTATTTCCATGATTTTCAGTGAAAAGTTCATATTTACTCTTTTATTATAAAACAATTATAATTCAAATTGCCTTATTTACTGTGACTAGCATTAAGTATAATATGTGAAAAACATAACGTTCTGTTCTTGTTATAATGTGGAAAGATTACATATAGTAAGATTTTATTCATACGATTGCGTATTGAAAGTTATTTGAAATGCTTTTTCTTCAATGCATTTGTTTTCAATTTTTCCTCATTCATTATATGTTTCATTGTTGCAATTAATGCTACTCCTGTCCTTGGCAGTTTCTTTCAATGTGAGTAAATATATAATATTTCTGAAACATAGCTCATTTCGTCCACCACTAGTCCATCCGATAGATTATTTTAGTGCATCATTGGACGTAATCCTTTCTTACACAACAGCAATAATAGTAAAAATGAGTATAATAATAATGTTAGTAATAGTATTTTTTTGGATCAGTAATCAAGTACATGATATAGGACAGGCCAGAAAATTATAGCACAATTTACAAATTACTAGCTCAAAATATACTATAACAATATTAATTTGTCATTAATGGAATCAATAACTTTGTAATACATTTTATGAAGTAAAATTTCCTTGATTTTGGGCTTAAAGACAAAATAACTATTAATATACTTCAATTCATTAGGTAAAGCATTATACAGTTATAGACCCATTGAATTTGGACCACACAATGCATTTGTAGTGCGTACATATGGGACACATAATTCTATCCTCTGAACAATAATAAATCGAACCTTAAATTAGACAAAGGCTTTCAACTCACGTTTTTGCTCTCATAAATAGAGATGCAATTTCACATAACGCAGACTTCACTTTTGTTGACCCGTCTATTGCCTTCTATGCAAGTTGATAGGAGTGATTCTCCATCAAGCACGAAGATTCCACGTGCGTCCTACCCACGGTGGTGTAGGCGTAGCTATTCTGTGGTTTCTAAAGGGCGGTGATTATGGTTTGCAATGACCGCACGGCCATTGGAGGATCCACCAAAGTGGTAATTTTGTGTGGCTAAGCATCAAATCCGTTCTAAACACCGTGACGAAATCTCCGAGGGTTTTTCAGAGGAATCCCGAAATTCTCCCCTACGTTCCGCCGCCACAATAAGTAAAACAAGTTTCGGAATTTTCTTTGTTCTCTCGGAAATCGAATGGGCGAGGCAGGTGCGGGAGACTGGAGGTGACCGTGTACGTGGGTGGGGTCAATGCGGGAGAGTACTTCGGACGGCGCTACGATGCAGCGCTTCGGTCAATACTGCACGAAATTCGAGCGAAGAGGCATCGGATGCACCGCCCTTGAGGCCAATGTATGGAATAAATTAGACATAGGGAGCGCTTAGTGTTAGATTCCAGTACCATTACGTCAAATTGTGCATACATTATATGAAATATTTTGTTTCAGTTTTACCCCCTTCGTAGGCCTTTTATTCTTACACACAGAAATTTCAAATTTTACGCGGCTATTAAGTAAATTTCTCTGATCTTCTGTAACAAAATTTTCGTTTCTATGACAGAAAATACAGAGGTCTCGTACTTATGGGAGGAATGACACGCTTTTTTCTGCTATTCTTCGCTAGATGTCAATGATGTTCCATAAAGACTTCCACTGGTTTTCTCAAGGACAAGCGCTCTTCTCTCCCTTAACCAGTGCGTGGTAAACATGCGCGCACTCTATTGCTCTATACAGAACCGGTATGAAAGACAATAATCTTGTCGGGTAAAAACAAATAATTAGATACAAAGATAGTGTAGGAGGAAAGTACTGAATGCAGTAAGCAGCAATGAAACTATTATTTATTCCAAGAATATTTGACCACGTATTCTGGATCGTCAATTGTAAACTTTTTTATGCACTGAATGGTTGAGGCCTTTAAATTGTTGAATTCCATGTTAAGGAAGGAAAAAAAACTTTGCTTCCTACATATTAACTTTTATTGTCGACTAGCTTCGATACCTTATCATCATCAAGGTAGAGAAAACATTGGTACCTGGTTATACGGGTGGAGAAAAGTTGTGTCACGAAATTTTAACCCTTGATAGCTGAAGCTAGTGGGAACCAAAATTACCTATGATTTTTAAGTCGAAAAGGCACTTTATTTACACAACAAAAACTTTGAGTCAAGCACTCCGAAGGACCGCGAGTTTACCCTGTGGCCGGATGCTCTGGGCAACTCATGACTTCGAATGCTTTGCGTGCCTTTGGCTTCACCTTTGTCCAAGGCCGTAGCCAGGGGGGATTATGGGGGATTGATCCCCCCGAAATGAAAAAAAAATTAAATATATACTTTATGCTCGCTTGGTGCTCACACGACGATATTATATAGCGGTGTATGGACATCTAGTAGTCCAATGCGACATAAGTCAATAATTATCCAAGCGAATTTGTAGGTGCAGTGTGTGTAGTTGTAGTGCAGTGTGTGAAATGATAGTGCTGTAAATTAGTAGAGAGGTGAGTGACTTATGAGCCTCCGGAGGGATCGCAGAATTGACATCGACACCGAGGAGTTAAATCATTTGGTCGCTGCATAAAAAAGCTAGAAGGCTAAATTCAATTTTATAATAATATTTTTATATTTTCCTTTAAGGTTTCATAATAAATCTGTATTTTTAACCGCATACGCTATTTTATTTATCTTATAAAAATAATTTTATATTTGTCCACTATTCCATAAATCCCCCCCCCCCCGAAAATATTTACTGGCTACGGCCTTGCCTTTGTCCAGACATTACTTTTGTTATATTTCACCTGGCCTGGGTGAGGCCACAATCCGGGCCCCTCTTCCCCCGAGCCAGGGCTCTTTTACATAGGTATTTAAGTTCATTCTTAAAGTACAAAATATAATATTGGTATGTATTATTTTCTTCTTGTAGTGCATTTTGTTCAGCTCCTTGGACATTCTTTGGTCATAAGATGTCGAACTGGTCAAGTCTTTTCTTTGCTTCAGTCGAATTTATCTCAGGAAGTCCAGTATATACAATATGTATATGAAAAGATAAATAAAAAATAAATCATTAATTGAAGCATTATTAAGGCAAATACGTTGAATATAAATACAATTTTTGGCTGCGTTCTCACCATTGAGTAAAGAACATGAATAAAAATTAGATGCTTTAAAAGTTGGAATAAAAACATTGTAATTTTCTGATAAGCATAATTGAAAATTTAAAAGAAGTCCAGAGAACCCTGAAACAGGTTAAACTCACAGCCAATAGGAGCGCTTGGCTCAAAGTTTCTGTAGTTTAAAAATGGTTCGTTTTCGAGCCAAACGTCATCAGTAATTTTGGTTCCTAATGGCATCAGTTATCCAGGGTTAAACTTCGTGACAGTTTTTCTCCACCCTGTACATTTATTTTCTTAGGATAGGGGGTGACGGAGGAGAGGGGTAGGAAGATAAGCCTTAATTTTCCTTCCTTAGTCAATCTTTTTGGGACGGGAAATTGGCCTTATTTATCACATTTAAATTTTGAGGAGATTATATGTTTATTTACTTGTAAATTCTGAATTTTTCTCCATTGTATTTCATTGTTGTTATTTCAAATGAATAAACTAAAATAAAACTTTATTCTCTCCACAGGGACCGTCCGCATCAGCGCTTCAAAACGGAGCACCACCCGCATAAGATCTTCTCGGCGATTCCATCCGAACGAAGATGGGCGGATGCTGCTTTGGCTGCTTTGGGAAACGATCGAAGGGATCGCGAAAATCACCTCCTGTCAGCGCACCACTGCAACTTCTACTGAAGGTATGGTGGTACTTTGCCTTAGTTGTTTTTAAGAAAACTATCGTTGAAAATTATTGAAACTGGTCTCGGTTACAGTGACTTTTAAAATCTTGAAGAGCTGGTTTTATAATGTCCGGTTAGCGCTAACCATAAGATAGTGGAAACGAGACTCCAGGACGGGCTCGCAAGGTTACACTCCTGGGGCAGGGACTGTAAGCGCTAGCTTTTCTCCTCTGCACCCAGAAGGGGAAGGACGGGAAGGAACAAGGAAGGAGGCGCCGCCGCGATGAGAGCCCGACGACGCCTCCTGGGAGGGGATAGGGAAGGAAGGGAATGGACGAGGAATCCCGCACCGTCACAAAGGCGGGCGGGTCCTACTATTAGCGAAACCAAGCATACGAAATTAATGTGCCAGAGATTTTAGTGCATTTTCCTATGAGAAAGAAAAATCCATCGATCAAATCGCTCGATAACCATAAGATAGTACAGCCTTCCACATTATCTGGTGGTGGCTTAAAATTCTAGTTTACTTGAAGACTGATCTTATGTATAAGCTAAATAGAACCTAAAGCCACCGTTATATAAAGGGGAAGCCACCGTCAGTAAAGGGGAAGGCTGTATCATCTTATGGTTGGCGTTAACCCGACATTATAAAGCCCACCCAAAATCAATAACAAGAAACAGTTTTAACTTTTCAGAGTAAATAATTACTGTCACAAGTATGGTTAAAAAAACTCTATTTCTACTTGCCCGCCCTGCACATCATCAAATACTGGCAGAGCTCATGGATTCTTGATGGTGTAGGACGTTGGTTATAAATGTTGTTCTGTTCATGGTTTTCGGATTAGCTGCGTCGAAGTTGTTTACCTGGATGACGTTTCGTGGCCTATACTGGCGACATCTTCAGATCAGATCAGGCTCTTTGTCTCAAGACCTGATCTGAAGATGTGACCACCATAGGCCGAGAAACGTCATCCTATAAAACAACTTCGACGCAGATAACCTGAAAACCACGAAGAGAACTGCAATCTTCGAAAGTCTCAAGCAGAAAGTTATAAATGATTTTTGAAAATAATGTCTCAATTTTCCCCTTCTGATACTTTTAGAGTGTATAGCAGTAGACTGGGGCAATTAAATACATTTTTCATAAGTCCTTGAGTTCGGAAACTCATAAAATGGACAAAAATGAGTTTCAGTTTAAAGCTCTTTATTCTTTCTTTTAAAAAATGTACGAGTCAATACGGCAGATAAATCTAAAATATACGTTCATAAGGTTTGGACGCTAAAAATCAATAAATCTGGAGTTTTTATTACTCGCTAAGATCGCTATAAATTCCAAATTAGAAAGACATCGGAGATATTACGGTCGAAAATGTTGCTTTTTGTGTTGTATTGGCGTGGAATGACCCAGTATGTGAAATTTTCAAAAGTTTAAAGTGAAGCAATGACCAGATATTTTTATGCGAATAAAATTATTGGTGGTAATGTATGCATTATACTTCACCATTAAATTTAATGACAGGGGGCTCCCAGGACATGAATACGATATTCTTATGGGCTCTCTGTCAAATAAAGTTGGAAACTCTGCTATAGCCGATACCCCTTCTTGATATCAAATCATTAAAAGCTACTCAATTTAATGCTAGTGGCAGTTCTCAGACGTATTTTATGCATGCAAATATTTTCTCACACACTCATACTTCCCATTTTTCAGGTCAAGTAAATTTCCGAAGTGCCTGTTTGCCTTAGCTGATTGGATGGTTTTTCCTCCGCCATAAAACTGTCTTGTATCGTATGACCTAAAGGGGCGACTTGGTATACCGATGTGTTGAGTTCAGTGAACTTTTTCAACGCCTTTATACGGTTTTATCCATTACTACCCATAAAATTTAACTTTAATTTGAAATGTTTATAGTAGCAGCTCCGATTGAAACATTTTAAATGGGCTCTAACTGCCGTATTTTCTACTGAGGTGTGATAATACCGACTAAATAGCTGCAAATATATTTCTATGGAAGCTGTGATGTTTATCACACGATTACTGGATGCGGAATAACGTGGATCTCAAGATAGCTATCTTAATTTTCATCGGCAAAGATCAAAATTCTCAACGAAAAATGTAGTAAATTAGAAATAATGTATTTTTTCTTTATATTATTTGAAATATTTTTCTGGGTTGGAAGTTTCAATTCGTATTAGCCGCATCCTTACTGTGTTTAATTCACTCAATGTAGTTAAATCAGGATGGGGCACCATTACCTATTAAATGAAACCTGCATTTAGCGTTCGCCAACGGTTCTGATGAAATAGGATTCACTAGATTAAATTTCTCTTAGCTATTAGTCCTTGCCATTTCCGTAATATTTGCTCTCTGTACATTTACCACTCCTTTGTTAATTTCTCAAGTCAATTTTTAAGGAAAGCACCGTACAACCTGTGCGAGACATGTATGAGGAAACGGCTAAAATGCCTTAAAATGGATGGTAGAATTGAATACTGAATCTACGAGGGCCGTTTTTATCAAGTTCCGATGGCTCATAAACAGAAGACGAAGTGATTAATTGAAAATTATTTCATCGTTTAATATTGAGCACACCTATTGTGTACTTTCGATATAGTCGCCACAGCGATTGAGGAATTGGTCGTGCCTGTGGACAATCTTTACTATACCTTCTTCATAGGATGCTGCCGCCAAATGACTTCCAATGAATTTTGCCTTTGTCCTGAAGCTCAACGACCATTTGAAAATGCTTCCCTCATAGCCAAATCTTCATTTCAGTATTAATATGGAAGTCGCTCAACACTAGGTCGATATTGCACGGCGTGTGATCGAAAATGTCCCATTGAAATTGTTCAAAAAGCATTTGGGCTGCATCAGCGCTGAGATGTCGGGCGATGTCATGGATCAGAACACTTCCAGAAGTCAGCATGTCCCTTCTATTGTTTTGAATTGGGATGGGCCTAATGTTTCACACTGAGCAGCTGCATTAACGTAAAAATTTTCTTTTATCGCCATAAAGGTGACGACATGTCAATGCTGAAGCCATTCGGCGAGTTTTCTGGCTATCGCTCCGCAGTGCTCACTTGGCGGGATAATCAATTGAGGCAGTGCAGATAATGAGATTGCCACTAACCTTAAAGTAATAACCTACGGCCAGATGTGACTTGAACGTGTGGTGCAGAGGATACGCAGTTTTCCTATCCGCGCAGTGCCCGCACATGTCGCTTGTATGGTGTTTTTGCTGAGCGATCGGAGGTGGAAAAAAAACACCCTCGTAATATGCTCTCTTATTTAGCAGCAATGGTAAACGTAATATAATTACATTTTATAGTTTAGTACCCTTCTTTGAGACACGATTTGACGTAATAATGGTCTACAACGTAGCAAATAAATATGAACATGTCCCTTTTCAACACTTATAATCGACATTAACCCAAGTGGGGGTAGGGTGATTTCCTCGCCCGCTAATTTTGGTGTCACGGGTTCGAATCCCGGCTGAGTGCGTTTACCACTCATGTGGAATTTAGGCACAGGCATATGTCTGTGTCTAAATTTCTACTGATTAGGACCCAGGAAAACCGATGCACAGGTTCCGTCTTCTATGATTACAGGGTAAACGGGTGAGGGACAGAATATTCAGGGTTACAAAAAACCTATACGTTTCAAAGAATACATTTTTATTCGTGAGCTGTTCTTAAAAGAAAATTTTGTGTTCAAAATTGGATTTATGTTTTGTTTAACAGCACTAAGTAGGCAGAAAAATTGCATTGAATTTTCATGAAATTAGTCACTGCTCTGTATTTTTTCTGTGTGATCGTGGATATCAGTGTATAAATGGAGTTTCATATAAATACGTATGTTGTCAAGAAAAACCTCCCACGGTCATAATTAACTATGCCATCCTTTTTAGTTGCTAAATCTCACAAACACTTTGGAGGAAGTAGCCCCTGTATGGGAAGAGCGTCTTCATTCTTGATGACTGTGCCGTTAGTTACTCTCTGGCTCTATTGAGACCATAGGGTGTTAGAAGTCCCAGATGCTAGATAAAAACCTGGTTTCTGTCGCCTAATAGAGAGAAATGACCAACGAAGTGGCAATTCTTTGTCATTGATGGGTGAACTCTCAATAGGGGAAGAGAATGCATTGACAATACGGGCACAGCCATCGGTTAACGAAGAATATCGGTCGTTTGGAGGGACATTCGTTGGGTGAGCGGGTCGTAAGGATAGATTTTACTGTTATTTTTGTGCTTCCCCCAAAAATCCATAAATTTTCATGTATTGCCATTAATTGTCGTTTAATAAATTATCATCGCATTTCAAAATAATTTTATGCCGATGAAATTAGTCCCTGCACAATTTATTTATTGAATTAGATACCACAGGATTAGATACTACTCACAATATGGTTTTCCAAAAGAAAGATATTTGTATCTCTTTTAAATTTAGAATCATGCCAAAACGAACGATCCGTGCCGAAAGGTTAATAGGTTACTATGGGCCGAAAGGTTACTAGGGTCTAATCCCATGGAAAATGATTCCGATGGTAAATGGATTTGAAAGGCAACATTGTAAAATTCATATTTTATTTAGCTTATTTGAATTTTTTATTGTGTTAGTCTGTCTCCGAATCGCTGTAAGGCGTTGAACATATTATTGTGAAAAACTAAATCGATTGTGATGAGTATGTGTTCTGGATTCCACTACACGGTTGAGAAGCGATCTCCGAAAAGAGCCCTTTTTTTACAAGCTTATAAAACCATCAAAAACCGTAGTAGTCACGTTTTTTGCTAGAGAATATGAATAATAATTTTAATTTTACGTAAAACTCTTTACTTTTCCCACAGATTTATCAGTGATTTTAATTTGTTACGAATTCTTTTATATTAATATTGACTTTGATCGCATTGCTTAAAGAGGTTTGTCGGAGAAATGAGTTACACGCAGTTTTCATGAAACTTTAAATATGAACTACTAATTGCACATACATCGACTGACGGTCACAGGAATAGGCTTTGCGAGTCACATTATCTGGAAATTTCATTTTAATATTTGCGTTTTGTACAGGATCTTGTATCGATACTTGTTTAAGTATGCAGTAAAAGTTTATTAAAAACCGATACTATGTTCATTATAGCCTAAGTATCATTATGGATGTCAAAATCAGGAAAGTCACCGTATTCATTTTTGTTTTTTTTTTTGCATTTGGGATTAATTTAAAAATTTTATCATTGAAGTCTAATCAAGTTAGGCACATAAGTATAACGCTACAGTCAGCTTTTTTTTTATAGAAAAAGTGCTACTGTCAAAAAATAAGAATCGGGTTATGTAAATAGACCGAACTCTCATATAGCTTCATAACCTCGATGAATGTCGTGTCTGAGGGGGAAAAAAATTGAATATCATATGCAGAAAGTATTTGTTTTGAATCACACAGTCGCAAACCTACCTCGTTAATTAACTTTCTCACGACCCCTAGTTTTCCTCGGAGCATGTTATAGCTGCGGATTTCATTTTTTTGTTTTCTGCGTTTGTGAAAACTGCTGTAATTGAAGTCAAATCACAGTCACATAGGTACGTCGGTCATTGTTAGTCATAGGTAGGTGAAAATTTCCTACAATCAGCTCTTATAGCTGAAAAAAGAATTACCTTCAAACATAAAAAATGGATTATTCTAATTGTCTTTACTCGTATTTTACTCTTTAACCTCGATGGATGTTGTCTCTGAGGGCAAAACATTTTTGAATATCGTGTGCGGAAAATATATGTTTTGAATCACACAGTTGCAAATCCACCTCGTACAATCCACAAGACCAGGGGCGCAGCTAGCAATTAAGGCTAGCGGGAGGCGCAAAATTAGGCGCAAAACACTGTGGTGTCTGCGGGTGTGGAATACCCGCCAGGGTAAGCGGGAGGTGCGGGGTCCCTCCCCTAGAAACATTTTCATATAAATGGTTCAAAATGGTGAGTTTTGCGGCCCTCTGAGGGATATTATATTAATATTTACACTATTCTATTAGTAATATCAATCTAATTAAGTGAAATGGATTTAACTTTAAAAAGATTCTGAGCTCTGGGGGGGTTTTATCCCCCTCGCTGCGCCACTGCCTTTCTCGTCACTTTAGTTTTCGCCGTAGCGTGTCGGAGCTGCGGATTTGAAAGATGCGAGAGAATTGGCGCGGAATTCCCGCTGGTCCGGAGCGAGATTAGCCACTGCCGCGCCGCCCTCGGCGAAAGCCCCAAAGCACATGTGTGATCTTTGCCCGGCGTAATTCGAACCGCGAGTTCGATTGGAGGAAAATGGCGCGAAAGTATCTCCTCGGAGGGAAAAGCTGGACGATTCCAAAAACACTACCCTTTTTTCGCAATACTGCATCCATCATAAATTTAATTGTTTCAGTGTGGATTATTTTGATGATGATAAACATTTTTTCTTGTGAGGTAAGAAAATTTCATACCATATAATAATGCATTAAATTGAACCGCGGGATAATATTCTTACTCTATGATTGAATATAAATTTATTCCATGCTACTCACCGTATTAGATGCAGGATATGTTTGTTTAGTCGGTGTGATAACGTTTTAGGGTTAATGCCGCTGGATATGGACATTAGTGGTCACTTTAAGAATGTCTTTTGGAGGCTAGACAAATGAGAAAGCATACCTCACCACATCCACTCTAAGGATTTTTTTGTTTCCCTTTTTATGATTTTCGACGTATAGTAAGAGATGCCGTTGATCTCTTTGGACGAATTGATCGTAAAAAGATGTCTCTTAATATTTAGGAATAATTACTATCCTCTTTGCTGAAGCAGTACCTCCAACTTTGAAAAGTGATGCGTGTTCTGTTTCATATCCTGAAGAAGGCGAACGATTTTTTCAGTTCGGCTTTATGATTTTTTACAGATGACCGTTTCGTGTAAAAATACACATATATAGGTAAATACAGTAATATCATTTGACACCTGATTTACCGTCTGCAATATGCCTTCTCATTAAGGTACAACCCGAGGAAACATAAAACACACACGTGGGAGTCTAAATGGCAAACTGAGGGAATAATGAGTCGCATGGTTTGTAGAACTTTTAAATAGCTAGTGGTTACAATGTGATCTTCAATACAGGGCAGGCAAGAAAGAAAACGTTAAATATTAGCAAGTTTAGAAGGTGATAGTAGTCGTTAGTTTAGTCCTTAACGTTGTCTCATCAACATCAGCTTCCATAAGGTTAAGAACATCTGCGGTCACTTCAGAAAATCTTCTGGAGACAAGATAAACGTGCGAGTTCACCACACCACATCTTTTCCGCATATTCTTTTCAGTCTTCCATTTTATGATTCCCAGCGAATAGTAAAAAATACCGTTCTTCTTGTTGGATCACGAAGACTCGTAAAAATGAGATGCTCTTTTTTGAGAGATTGAAAGTTTCATTGGCTAGTGCATACTATGTAATCGTTATGGACTTCAATACAGGACAGCGGTGAAGGAAACTCAGTTAAAATTAATTATATGAACTAGAATAATTGTGTGTATAGAAGTGGCAATTATCACATGGCATGTGATAATCGTGCGACATACATACTTGCGCTACGAATCTCTGAATCTAGCCTCAGGTTCTAAGATGGATAAATAGAACTCGGAGATATTTTATTTATTTAAATCATTGCAGGTTTAGCAAGTGACGGAAGTCATTAGTTGATTCTGAAACATTTTTCAAGCATCGTGTTTCACATTGACATAACATCAGTGGCGAATTATTTTTTCTGGAATAATTTAAAAGATGGCAGCCTTTAAGGTGGCTCTTCTATTTAAATTTATATTTTTCAGCTGAAGAAACAATGTTGGAAAATGATCGATGTTTATGTAAAAACCACTTGTCCTCGCTTATTTTTCCGGCCTCGGTGGGGGCGGGGTCTAGTCCTTGCCTGCGACAAAAGAGGCTGCGGGTTCGAGTCCCGCCTGGGTAGGTTGCCCCCATCCAGGGCATGGATGTTCAAGTAAGTTTCTTAGGTTAAAAACCCCAATATAAAAGGCCGGTGGAGCTGTTTTCGGTGGTACAGGAATAAATATTTTAAATTAATATGAGACTTCAGATGCATCATCGCAAAATGGTTTCGTATACCACCAAGGCGGAGCGGAAAGTAATGAATCATCCCCTCCCATTCAAAACAACGACCTTAATCTGCCACTACGTAAGATAGACGGTGCGTGGGAACTATTTGCATTCAAAAGGATAATTACATTTGCGATCACATAGAGAGCGTCTTTTGGAGGCTAGTCAAACACGCACTCACACCAAACGGTAACCGTCCCTCGGATTTTTTTAGCCTTCCTTTTTTTTAAGTCTCGACGAAGAGTTCGTTCTTCTGTTTGGACCACGGAGACTCGTAAAAAAGAGATTCTCTCTCTTTTTGTGTGTCAGAATTCTTCTTCTCTTTGCTCTAGCAGTCTCCCCGGTGGCGGGAAATGCTGAGTGGGGGTGGTATGTGCATGCAAACATTCCTTTTTTTCTTCCTCTCTCAATGCAAGCCTCCTTTTTCCCAGACAGTTCCGTCTCCCTCGCGTGTGGAATTTAAATTGACCGCACCCATTCCTGCGTTCTCTCTGACCCACCCAACCACCGAAAAGAAATACTTGGTATACCAGGGGTGTAGCATTGGTTTCTGTTGTGGATCGTGTTTGTGTGGTGGCTAGAGTGTTGGCTTCCCACCCTATCGGTCCGGGCTCGAATCCCAGCAATGGCAGAGATTTCTCAGTAACTGCCATGTCTATGCTTGAGGATGTTGTGGAGAATACCTCAAGTACAGCACTCCGTCATCAGATGGAACGTTGAGCCGTGGTCTCTTTGGCGTCTTTCACCGGGAGAAGGGTAATGCCGACTGTTGTTTTAGCTTTACGTTCTTCATTATTTTTGAGTTTGCCTGTCTCGGTTTTTTTTCGTTCCGTTTTTAATTTTCTTTCTAGAGCAATTGCATCATTCGTAAATTGTATCATATCTTCATTGTTTATTGTGGGCAGCGATTATTCTGTGTTTCCTTCCGCTTTTATCCATATTCCTAGAGAATATTTGGCGAAGAAGAAGTTTGGAAAGAGAGAGCGTACTTAGGTTCATTAAAGAGAAAACTATTTTATGTGTAATCTCTAGTGTTATTTACGGCGCTAACCACTCTCCCATAACCACACCGACATCGGATTTCTCTCCATTCTTCCCTTTATTCGCACGCAAATGACCTCGGATGTCGTTCTCTTCCCCAAAACAATTGGTTTCCGACCGATAGGTTTTCTGGGTTGGATATCGAATATACCACCCCACTCTCTTAGTATGATTAGTGATAATTTATTCGTGCTTAGATTAAGAGAACATTTGTGCACCATAGATTGTTTGTGCACCCTGTTGTCGTTTTCCGGGGCCTACTTCGGAGTCCAGGAGACAAATCGCTCTACGCAGTCTCCCGAAAGCGTCAATTGGAGATGGTAATGATATTACAGAATTATTAACAGAGATAATCATAATAGAGACGATGGTTTTATTATTAACTAAAGTTTATTGAGCCACATAAACATCATGGAAATTTTCTCAATGATTAGGGTAAACATTTAATTAAACCAGTTAAATAAGAATCCTTGATATATTTTCTCCAATATTTAAAAATGTTTCAAACAAGCAGCGGCGAAATCCAAATCGGAGTTCATTTTTCATGTCATATTACTTGATTATACAGAGCTAGTCCCATTTATTTTGGAAATTATTAACGAACTGAACAAAGGGCATATCTGAATAAGAGGGTGAAAAGTCCCCCCTCCGGGATTTTTCCCGGACTTGGAGCATAGGATTTGGGATCAAAAAGGACTAACCTCCCCACACCTTCCAGCCCGCTAGAGGCCCACCAGGGCCGGCTAGCTCGAAAATTCGATTTCCACTGTTTTTTAAATATCTCGGGGTAGAAATCATATTTTTCAATGCAGTTTGCGGCATTTGAGGGATTTTTTAATGGAGCAGATGCACAATTTTTTTTCACAACATTTCAGTACCATAAGGAGAAATGGCGTCGATTTGAAAATTTCAAACGCTAGTTTTCATAAAATATTTTTGATAGTACCGCAAAGAAAAAATGTGTTTCGAAGGAGCATTTAAATACCTTTCCTCTAATGCAAACAGTGGAAATAGAATTTTCGAGCTAGCCGGCCCTGGTGGGTCCCTAGCGGGCTGGAAGGTGTGGGGAGGTTAGTCCTTTTTGATCCCAAATCCTATGCTCTAAGTCCGGAAAAAATCCCGGAGGGGGGACTTTTCACTCTCTTATTCGGCCATGCCCTTTATGAATAATAAATATGTCCTTCCGTAGGTTCCAGGTTTACAGTTATGCGGACACCCATATCAAGTAGTTTTGCTTCTCCCTGATTTTCTCTATGCGTCTCTCTCTTTAACGCAATGTTCTACCAGCAGTGACGTCATGGCAAAATTCGTAGTGCCGGAACGCACTTTTCTAAACATTTTTTTTAGAAGTGGAATATTACTGTGTGTTTTATTTATTACAATTCATTATTGAAATTTTATAGCATTTTTTTGTTTTGGTTACGGTAGTATGTATTAGAAGTTTTAAGGCACCAAAATTGATAAAAGTGTTATTTGATATTATGTCTTTTGTTAACCAGTGCTGGAACGGCATTCGGGCACCATGGCACCACTGTCTACTTGCTAATATTTCCAATTTTGCCACACTATCTTTTGTGCTTAAAATATTCTGATGAATAAGTTTTGAATTTGGGCTTATAATATGAGAACAATATTTGGGGATATTATTAAATCCTTAATTTGCTTATAACAATTAGAGTTGGTGGTAGTGAAATATTTATTCAAGCATTAATATTGCGTATGTTTGATGATATTTGCTTAAATTATATTTTGTTCAAATCATTGTCCGATTGACACCAGCACATCATTTTTTCTTATGCAGGACGATGGAAATCCACCGGACCATGTTTTCCTCAAGAAGCGTCTCAAAAAACGGAAGCAGTGCATGCGATGCCATAAGGACATCGTGAAACAAGGGAGCATCTGCCGAGGTGAGTGTGATAGGGGTCTTGACCTAACTTGTCTGACAATAAGATTTTCGTTCATCGTCGTACAACATTGTGAGTCTTATCAAGGCCGTAGCCAGAAAATATTTTTTTTATGGAACAATAGACAAACATAAAATTATTTAAATAAGATAAATAAAATAGCGTACACGGTTAAATATACATATTTATTATAAACCCTTAAAGGAGAATATAAAAACATTATTATAAAATTGAATTTAGCCTTCTAGTTTTTTTTTGAATTAACTCCTCGGTGTCGATGTCAATTCTGCGATCCCTCCGGAGGCTCATAAGTCACTCACCTCTCTACTAACTCACAGCACTATTATTTCACACACTGCACTACAACTACACACACTGCACCCACTAATTCGCTTACATAATTATTGACTTACGTCGCATTGGACTACTTGATGTCCCTGCGCCGCCATATAATATCGCTGTGTGAGCACCAAGCGAGCATAAAGCATCTATTTAATTTTTTTCATTTCCGGGGCGGATCAATCCCCCTTGGTCCCCCCCCCTGGCTACGGCCTTGAGTCTTATGCTGTAGAACTGTGGGTTTGGTGGATGAATTTGCGCAAATTCGAGCATTCGCACGTTCTTGGCGTACATTGGACTATTGTTGCTCCTAATTTATCTATTGTTACGTTCCCAAAAAGAAAGCCAATTCCGAGCCTTGTACGTGGTTGAAGGATGCTCTTCCTCTTAAATACATTATGCCAGTTGATTTTCTGGTTTCGAATTCAATAAACATTTTGTACAGAGAGGAATAACTACCGAAAAGTAGCATTTTTAAGATGAGTAGATGCATATAATTTAGAGAATTTAAGAGGGAGTTTTGCCAAAATCTTACGTTTTAATACAAGGAGAGACACAGAGTCGAATATTTCGACAAAGTCGTCTTGTGAGTTTAATGGCCCCCTAGTTTGCTACCTATACTTTGTGGTGCTCTGATTGAGCTTAAATGACTTCAGCTGGTTCAAGTTAAAGGAAAATGTACATATATACTCCTCAATTTACGAACAGGATTTACATTCCGAATACGTCGTCGTGGGTTGGATTGGTCGTAAATCGGAAATGGCATAGGTATACAGGTATTACATCATCTAAAAGCCAAAATGTATCGTGCAACTTTGCTTTTCCCAATGACATGGGTTCAATATGTGAAGTATACGTACGTCTTTATTGAATGAAAGTCGAACATTGCAGTGAATTCATTCATCTTTAGGTCCTCACCTCTGTGCCAAGTTTCCATTGTTGTAGCTAATTGCCTCGGTATCTGGGGAAAATTGCAACCCTCTCCCCATCCGAGGAATACTACACAACGATCATGACAACACTTACGTTTCCATATCATCCGTGCAAATAATAGTAGAGAAATTATGTTTACTGCAATAAATAAAGTAGACGTTCCTAAATTTTTTTATGGAATATTTTTTGTTATATATGAAAATAAAGATTCTATCGTAAAAATACGCCTTTGAAAGTTGAAATGTCCACGATCATTCGGATTCCATTGTAAAATTAAGCTACCACTCTCTTTTTGATTGTGCAGAGTCCATTTTAAAAATAAGCAACCATTCTCTAAGTGGATACCATAAAATGAACGAAGCATCGCAAGCACAGTCAGCTCAATTTTCAGATCCCTACCATCACTGCACACTACATTATTTAGCCATTTCATGGTAATTGCGAAGTACATCCAACAAAATGCGTTGCCATAGCTCAGCAACTAAGGAGTTGCGACACCATGTTTACATGAAAAATATGCTTAAAATTATATCCCTTACCACCTCCTAAAGTATTGCAGATCCCTCCGGAAACGCCCTGTATATTGTTTCATATCAGTATCAGTGCGCATACTTCTTGCATCACTTCATTCGTACTTGGCACGAATGCTGGTGGGATCCACTCGTTTAAGTGGCCACTCGGGGAATTCAACGTAGATGGAAGTATGCTCTCATTGTCCTCCCTCTTTCATTTAAAAAATATGTCAACTTCCCTCATAAGAGTCCCTGCTTCAGGAGCTGGGTGTTAATCTCGTCTCCCGCCTTGCTAATGAACCACTCCTCTCCCACGTATGCACCTCCTCACCTCCACTCTAACCTCTGGTAGCCTTTCCTCCATCCCCAAGTGCAAAACTCTCCGATAAAAGACAATGTCCATTAAAACAATATTTATCAATCTTCTATATTATTTCTACCGTATAGATACCTTTTTCTCAACTTATACGCAACCAAACTCTACAAATGAGGTACCAAAATGCACAGAATTTATCAGAGAACATGCGACGGCATATCTTACGTCCTAAATATTGCTATTGTTTCCTAAAATTGGTTTTTAAATAATTTAGAAACAAAAACAAAAAAAAACTGTAAATATTCCTGACGGCGCACAAACTGATACATATGTTCATTTGCAACAATATCTCGCATTCTTTCAATAACTTTTATCAAAATGCGGCCGATTCCACATTCAAGTCTCCTGTTAATACGTAAGTATGAGTCATCATGTGCGTTTAACTGAGGATAGTGTAATTACTTCCAATGTTGTGTTTAAAGAGGTCCTCTGACCTCAATTTGTACGTGAACATTCCAATTAAATTTGTACATAAGACCCTGCCTTTTTTTCTACATTTTAAAATTAGAAACGCGCCTATCCCTCTGTGGACCTGCATTGAAAAGAGCGGGGGAAGCCCGCTGGGAGCGGGCGCAGCACGCTCGTCTATTTTTATTCGCATTAATATTACACACAATATTTAGTGGCGTCACATGACAAACTCATTCAAACGTGCATTTACCAATTTTGTCCGCAATCCACGCATCAGTATTATTTCCATCTTAAATTTCATCGACATTGCATCGATAGCGTTCATGACTTTAACGAAAAGGTAATACTAATTTCTAATGTTCATGGGTAATATCGTAACTTCTTACGGGATGAAAAATATTTTCTAGGATTTTATTGCACAAAAATAGTGCATTTGCCTAATATTCATTATGATTACATTCAGATTTTTGATTCAGTGTCAATCTACAATTTTCAAAACTTTTAGTCCTTATCTCTGGTGGTAGAATTAGGCTTATCCTGGTAAACCTGTAGATTTCCTGGAAAACTTCCCATGATTGCCTTCAACTGCAGAAGTTCTCTAAATTCGTAATGCCAAGGTGGGTGTAAAGAGGCATACAGTACTCAATTGGGTGAAAATTAGCTTTAAAACTGATAAAAGACTAATGGACTTTGGGGCCCTCTTTTCCTCCTTTGGGGAGAAATGGACTTTGAGGTCCTCATCATAATTTAAAATGGAAAAAAATCCAGTGATATTAGATTATATTTGAAATTATAAAAATAAAAAAAAATGTGGTTTATAACATTAAAAAACAACTTTTTTTTCCGAACCAAGTTTCCATGATACCGTCATTTTTAGGTGTGTCATGGAAACCTGCGTTGCAATGATTTTTTTTCTTTCAAAATTGCGATATATTAAAATTTCTTCTTTTTTGCAGTTAAATTATATCATAGGCACTATCCTTTTCTTTCGAGTGGCTTCATCTAATGCAATTCTTAGGAGTCTTCGAAGAATATTTGTAAGATCAGGAAAATTTTCAGGACATGTTCTGCAAAAGAGTACTAATATTTTGGTATATGTACTGTATTGTGTTGTATCAATTTTTATATTGTGATAACCAAGCGTCTTTGCCATTATATTACTATTTCATTAGGTGTCTTATCTCAAACCTCTTGTTTGTCCTTTGCGATGATCCTTTATGTGTGCTTGATTGCTTCGATCATTTTCTCAGTATACAAGGCGCTGCAATTCTTATGGTTCTCCACCGGATCAGGTTTTCCACGGCTGACGTTACGATGCTTGACCCGCATCGTCATCAGATTATTATCCTGCTCTTGTAATGATACACAAGTCGAGCATCGAAACGTCGGCCACGGAAAACCTGACGCGGGAGAGATCCGAGAAGAATTTCTGCACCAGTTTACGAAACGGTTCGTTTGAAAATCGATTTTAAACCGAAATGAAAAGATCAACTTTCTTTCAAAACTTTCAGCACTAATCGAAATTTAAACCGAAATATCGATTTTAATCGATCGACGGTTCTTTTAAAATATAGTTAATACAGTAAAAAGTTTATTATACAGTCCAAAAATTCTCAAAATACACATTTGAAATTTAGAAAAACGTCCAAAATTTTTGTTAGAATACATTCCTGAATAAGTGTGGTGATATTTTTGCAAATGCACACTCATTAAATTTTTGGGATCACCCATCGGAACCATTCGGCTTCACTGAAATTTTTTAGAGAGATCAACTGATTGCGATGTTTTCTTGATTATCGAGGGCGTGCTTTCTAATTTAACCGCCCTTAAGGCCGTTTTACACGGGGCACGGAATTGCGCAGATTAGAGCTGTATTAATTTCTAAAATGGCGTGGAATTTCGCGAATGCATGAACGAAATTAGAACAGGGGCTATTTTGCCGTCTCACATCCACGCATTCTCGCATGTGTTCTAGCAATTCACCGCTTTACACGACGCAATTTTGACTGCGCCTTCGCACGTACGTCAGATTGCGCAATTCCGTGTACCGTGTAAAACGGCCTTTAGAGAAAAGTCTTTCACATGGGACGAATGACCTTTTCATATGCCGGTAGTGACTCTGCTAAAATCAAACGTGATGGTCAAGATCGAAGTTGAAGAATCGAGTTTGGAACGAAACTCGAAGATCAACGCTCGTTCACAATTTCCTCAATCGTTGGGATTTAAAAATCGATTCTCAATTTCAATCGAAATCGATTTTTACATCATTTTTCATCCTCGCGTATGTAATACGCGTACGTCCCTGCCCTTTCCGTCTCACTTATGTGGGAGTGACGTGATCTCATCTCACGTGAGTGAGTGTTTTGTACTTCCAGTGTCTAGCGTCTACTTGTTAACAGTTCCCAGCTTTTCAACACCCCATTTAATAATAATCGGTCTGGGAAGAGTGACAAATCGCTCCCTTTGCTATGTTACTCTCGAGGATTTGTGTTCAATAAAATCGTTTTTTTTTCAGGTAGTTCATTGATATATTGGAATTCAAATATATTCAAATCGGTGAGGGTATGTTTTGACAGTGCTAAGATTTGGGCTACACCCAAATCACCACGGCGGGCAAATTGTCTGCCCCGTCGCTCTGGGAAACCTGAAAAAGGTGAAATTTGATCCGCTGTAGGGCCTCGCTCACATTTTGCCTCATTTGAATATGTATGTACCATAGAGTCTTCTCTTCTCCGGATCTTTTGTGTATTTCCATCTTGTGCGACCGTTGGACGCTAAGCATTCCTCTTCAATGCCAGATTTCGGAGGCTTCCATTTCTCTCTGGTCTGCTTTTATAACGGTCCTACCCTCTTTAAGTGTCATAGCTCACACGAAAGTTTTCACGGACCGATTTCTACCATTCACGTTTAGGCTGGAGGAGTTGTGAGTCCCTGCCCTCTCTGTCTCACTTATGTGGGAGTGACGTCGTGATCTCATCTCACGTGGGTGAGTGTTTTGTACTTCCAGTGTCTAGCGTCTACTTGTCACTTTTTTCACATTTTGGGAGATGTTCTTTCGTCCTCCAGATGCATTAGATGATCGCTATGATGCACACCCATAAATTTGTTCCGTGATTCTGGCTAATATGGAGTTTGTATGCTTGGGAACGGACGAATTTAATTTTGTGGAAAGCTTAAGCATTCATCCTTGAGAAGATTCACGATAGGGAAGGATACCCCATACAGTTGATGAGAAAATGACAAACATCCACGAAGGATATTTTAAAATGAATTTATTGTGACCCACGTTTCGATGTTTTACAGGCACTTAACAACTGTGGAAGTTTGTGGCATCGCTTATATGATTCACAATGGGGGCCATCTGCAATAAGATTTATTTAAATATTGAAGTTATTTATTGGTACTAAGATCATTTTACATTATAGATACGTGACATATGATTCATCAATGTTAATACACACATATGTAGAAACCAAATTACAAATTTATGTAAATTTCAGAATATGACATATTATAGTGTGTTACAGTGGCGGATCCAGGATAGGAATAGCATGGATAGCCAGGATAGCATGCTTACATGCTCAGATAATGAAGTTAATTGTAAAATTTTACGTATATAAATTGCTCTTGACTCTTCAATGACATCATGTTGATATTTAACACTTTTCGCCCGAATCTTCGATTTTCATAAGGTATATATTTATACTGGTAGAGAACATTCCTGGATACATATTGTGTCAGAAAAACCTATCTTATCCTATCATTTTAATTATTTTTGAAAAATAAAGTAATAGTGTATGTAAAATGGAAATTGCTGCTCTTTATTTCACCGTATTAAAATATTTTATTTTTATTATATTTTTCGTACTGTTTAGGTCAGTAATAATGTACAATTGTTTAGCTCCCAAGGATTAATCTGCTCTGTTATTACCATCAAATGCGAAAATTTTTAGGAAGAAGTGTGCATCACTAATTGACTAATTACATAATGGTTTAAAAGGGAGAGTGTGAAATTGGGTCATTGTTCATTTTTTAGTTGTATTATATTAGAATTAATGTATTTAATGGATTGTTTGAAATTGGTTTATTTGGACAATGTTTAATTCTTAGTTGTATGAGATTAGAATTAGTGTATTATTTTTACCATGGATATCAATTCTGTTTCTATGTATTGTTCAGAATTTGTTATTCATGTACATCTAATGCTGCACCCAGGCAATAGCCTACTTGCAGCAATGTATAATAATAATAAACGATTTAAGTTTTTCCTAGTGAATACTTCTGACAAATATTTCTCGGGTTTGCATCCAGGTTAAAGCTTTTATGTAAGCCGACGTTTCGGAAGACGACTTGTCTTCCATCCTCAAGGCTGTGTTACTCTATCGAAGTTCAATTTCACACTATTGAACTAATTGAACTAGTGTGAAATTGAACTTCGATAGAGTAACACAGCCTTGAGGATGGAAGACAAGTCGTCTTCCGAAACGTCGGCTTACATAAAAGCTTTAACCTGGATGCAAACCCGAGAAATATTTGTCATAATAATAATACATTTCCGATGCGAATTAAATCAGTGGCAGATTAACTTTAAATTATTGAACCTTCCTGGATTATTCTCGTGTCGGGAAAACTGATCGTTTCTTATCATGCCGACTAACAGTTCCGAGCTTTTCAACACCCCATTTAATAATAATCGGTCTGGGAAGAGTGACAAATCGCTCACGAAGGCCTGCCAAGCTTGTCCGTGCTTCTCGTTTCCTTTGTCTGGCTCTCTGGAAAGAAAAGGAACGTATGACATGGAGAGATTTGGAAAAAAAATAAATGCGAAGAAGGGATAGCTAGGGAAGATGGACGTATCATGTCTGAGTGTGGCGGTGGGCCGAGGTTGAAATTCCACGTGTGCCACTCCCCTCTCTTCAAATTCTTACGCAACTTTCACACCTCACTCCCTCTCTCTCTCTCTCCTCCCACCTCCAATGACGCTTCGTTTCCGGTTGTTCGTCGGTGATGAAAGAGTTTTATTCCTTACCTATTATTTCCGCCACAGTTTTATTTCCCATCCACGCGATCCTTCACTCTTTAAATCGACGAGACGTTCTAAGCCTAAGAAATGATAGTGATTCCATCAAGTTGCATTATGTACGATCGGCAATGCAGTTTATAAGCCGAAGATCGAAGGATTGAGCCTGAGAATTTTGTTTGTACCATGATGAGTTCTTTCTCTCTCTTACCCTCGATCCTTATACTGATCCACTCTTTTTGCTCACCGCTTCACTCCTTTTAATTTAACCGGGTAGACAACATTATGTTATTATTATTACTGTCCAAGTATGGGAATTCTTAGCTTCCGAGCATCAAAACAATTAATGTAATGAGGTGCTTCCAATGACTTAACATCCCATCTTAAAGAACAAACTTCTACCTTCTTTTACTATTTTTCTAAATTAAGGAGCATTTTTATTATGCTCACCAGTGGTTGAGTTAATCAGGCAATCCTATAATAATCCTAATCCTAATAAAGGAATATATGTATGAATGCAACATAATTAACGTATACTTTCATTTAGTGGACAAAATCCCCCAGGGGTGACTTTGTCCCACTACTCGGAAAAAGATAAAACATCTACACATTACCCTGCAAGCCGCCGACAAAGCTGTTTAGCAGGGGGAAATCATTAGTAACATACACAAGAGGATTAAAAATTTTCTTCCACGATCATTCACCACGCAGCATGTACGCCACATACGCTGAATAAAAGTGCAGATGGTGAATCTACTAGTTTTAGCTTATTCTCACATGTTCCGGCAGTTATGTAAAGTAGTTATACAACGGTTAGTTTCGTTGAGTTTGTATCCTATAAAATTTAAACTATAATAGTGCATGTTATGTAATGTGAGCGTTAAATTCTAAAAATTACGTTAATTTGATCTACTAGTTTTCCTAACCAAAAATTAAAAGCAGTTTATACCTTGAGACAAAGTCCACATATGACGAGGTGATATTGTTCCACTTTACTTAGAAAAATACGCTGGACTTCAGGATACGAATTAAAATTTAAGAAGTGACTTAAGTGTTACATAAAATCAATCATAAAAAGTTTACCCAATGCAATAAATAACTGATTAAAGCGTCAATTCTTGGAATTCTACCCTGAAATATTTAAAAATAACATTTTATAATTCAAGCATATTTTTATTATCCAACCTGAGTTTACACATCTGTGTAGACATCATAATGGAATTTGAATAGCCTATATATTGTCTTATAAGAATTTTATCTCCATTTTTTCAGTTAAAAATGTATCATCCTATTGCCTCTATCTTTAAGGGTGTAGTGCGTTATGGCTCACCAGTATTTCAAACGCAATGGGTAACTGGTTAATCAGAATTTTGGGTTTATATACTTATTAATGTCCTGGTTATTTACTACGATTGAAAGTATCCGGTTATTTTACATCAATTTCCAAATCTCGTATTAAATCAGAAAATTTTGTGGAACTTGCAGGGAGTGGTAAAAATGATAATTTATTTTATCCTTTGTATATTTTGTTTAATTTTTGGACGCATAATGTCATGGTGGTGGTAAACTAAAAGTGGTGTGTCGTAGGCTTTACTTTAGAGTTGACCTAAATTTAGGGTTGTGTGTGCGAGTGCAGATTAATTGTCATTTTATGTCATGGCTATAAATACAGAATGCATTTAATTCCATTTCTGGCCGTGTAATCTTTCTGCTGGGCATGACGAAGCCGAATTATTTGATTAATGAGCAGAAACACTGTATCTGGAAATGCTTAATTTAGCAAATAAAACCATGACAATAATGTGAAACTTTGTTTGCTTTGCAGATTGCGGTTTCCTGTGTCATCAGACGTGCCAAGCAGATGTGAGTACTTGTTCCTCACTTATCTAAATTGCATGAGCGGACATCAATTGTTCGAGCATGGGAAAGTGTTTTTTGCGTGCATGCATTATTCGCGACCCGTAGGTTGACTTGAATTTTGCGCACTGTGGCTACTTACTGAGAGGGCTTACTTCTGGGCATTGACCCAGTGCATGCGGATTCAAACCATTTGGAAAGATTACTAACAGGAATTTAATGCTGTGTTAGGAAATCTTGTATAATAATGGCAAATTGTGAAGATAAATAGAGCCAGTCAGGCAGGCTGTTATGAGTTTATTCTTGCTAAATATGCCTATTTTACTCCATCATTTTATTTATAGGGCATAAAAACTGCGTTTTATCGTGTAGAAAGAAATATTAGAGCCGTTGGATCTTTTTCATTTCATAATTTGACCTACATTCCAAATGGAGTCTTTAACGGTAAAAATATTTTACTTTTTTGTGATGCAATCAACGTGGAATACTTCATATGCAGTAGTTTTCGCGTGTCAGTTTTACTATAACTACGGATTTGAATGATCACGGCTGTTTACTAAAGATAAATGGTCGAGAAAATTTTATCCATACTTTCATAGAAGTTTGTGGCCTCATTGTGTTACCCAGAGGGCATTGAAATATCCTGAGAAATACTCTGGTATTAAAACGCCTAAATTATAAGCTGTGGCGATTATTGTCAGTCTACAACCAACTCGAAAAATATTATATTGACATACATCAAAACGCGGATAAGCTGTAAAATAACGCTTTTCTGAAATTTGTTTAACTTTTGACTTCGATTTTGAATATTGATGCAATACCAAGAAACATTACGATGAATTACCCAGTTCTTTGACGTTAGCACTGATGTAAAATGTGGAAACTCGACAAAATTTGCGTCGTTTTATCGTCGATTGTTATATTATGCCTCTCAAGATAATTGGAAATCTTGATGTTCCTCCGAGTTCACATTACTATGCAATGCTTTTTGAATTACGCTACCCTACAAGTTGTTATGGCTTTCGCGTCGAAATTTTCCTCGATAATCTACACTTTAAGTGCCTTATTCTTTTTCCATTTAGTTACCTATATTACTTTAAGGTAAAAAAAGAATTGTCTTTATGCTGGTTGAAATTTAAAACTTTGGATGTGACGCTGGGATGTGTTCATGGTAGAACTCCGAGTTAAAAGTAAGGATACACCTTTTAAAATCCCCGTGTTGTTTTTTTTCTCTAATTTTTAAACCTTCGTTAGACTTTATCGGCGGGCGAGAAAAGAAATTCGTCCATCCAATCTGAGTGTGTGAAGTTCATTTGCTAATGGGTTTGCACGCGTTGAGCCCAAGCTTCACCTAACTTTCCAACCTTAAAATTTTAAAACTGAATAATTTAATTCCTAAGGCGGTACCTTATTTAATTCACTAGAAAAAGGGATTTAAGGTAACGCAGTGGCGAACGTAGAAGCTAAACTCCGATTCAAGCTGTACCATTCAGATTCAACATCGAAACTTATATCTTTTAGTTTCGTTGTTTTGTATTTCATCCGCTTCTCCTTGTTAAGTTCAGAAATTTATCCGTTCGTCCTCTCCGTAACATAAATACTAGTGTCACAGACAGTCTCATAGTTAGCGAAAGTTTATTTTATCTGAATAAGAAGACAGCAGAGAAAGAGCAATCTCCTAAACACTCACTTAATTTACAGTGCCAATCTCGGGCCGAAATGGGTTTTCTTGGCATCTAAAATATGATATCGTGGCAGATTCACGTTGTGATTTATCTTAGGTATTACTATACTTTCTCATCCAACTTATGACCATATTTTAATGTGAAAAAATGAGATAAATCATCTCTATAGAATAAAAAAAACATTTTGAATCTGATCGGGGAGAGAGAAGTTTTTTATCATCTAATCTTCTTCTTTCTTCTTTGTTCTTTTTCATCAATTAGGTACGGTTTATCAGTATATTCATACAATATATATACATCGTAGTTTTGCATTGATATTAATTTTCTTGGTATGTGTGCACCAATTACTTTTTATTATACGACAAGATGTTGAAATTTCGTAAATTATTTGCATCCATGGCAAAAGTAAAACACTCAACACATTTAACACAAAATATTTTCATAACTTGATAACCGACCGGGGATGAAATCTTGCAGCTGAGATGCATCTGATAGCAATCTAAGCAATAACGCTTTGCTAAAACTTTGCGTCGCCCGGTAAAGTGTTAAAATAAGTTTTGTTCGAAGCTATCAAGTTTTTTTTTGACATGCTTACGACAAATATCATAAATATCCTTCCACGCATGTCACTAAAAATATCTTACGCCAAAGATATTAGCATTTTCGATTAGCAACGTTTAATACTTTATATCTGAAATTTACTTTATTATTACTGATCCAAAAACCTTCTAAATTAACTGAAAGCATTCTGTCACCTTTACAATTTCTCTTTTTGATATAAGATTTAAGTCAGTAGCTGGGCACGTCATATATGCCTATATTCTTTGCCATACGCTTAGTATTATACTGACCGCTGCTGGCTGTCTGTGAATGTGTCGTTAACTTAATTTTTGCCTTAATTTCTAAATTTAACTTTAGCCTAATTCACTGTCATCTTTGCTCACACATAATTAGGTAAAAGAAATTCCAGATTCTGTGATTCAATCTTATTTCTAGAGAAACCTTTTTGTTTTTGCGTGGAAATTTATGTGCTTAACATTTGGATAGTTTTGGAGATTTAGAGGGAGGAAGCCATGCTGCGTGGTCAAAACGAAGTAAAAACGTCTCATTTGCGTGAACCCAACCACCATCCATTATCTCATTTAAAAAAATGGTTACTTCCAATGACATCCGAGCTAATGGCTCAACCCACGCTTCATACAAGCTTAGGAATTCTGATAGGTAGCCGAGAAATTCCGGAACACCTTTCTCATTCGGAGTCCTGCTCCACCTTATTCTCTTGGTTCAAGCGAAGATTGTCTAGCTGAGTAAAATATGAGGTATTAATGGCACTTGTTAAATATCTAAGATGTTCTTTCGTAAGAATACCGAAAAGTCTTTTACAAATCGAGCGTTTATTATGTTGCACGATAAAACCATTTATCGGTGATTAAGAACCGTAATTAATGGACCCTTTAAATGTTGTTACCAGAGGTCATGCAATTCAGGTTGAACAAGTTGGATTTTTCAGAGGAAGGGATGAGTTGAATTTATAGAATTGTTTATTTTACGATGGTAGGAAAGAAAAGACCTTTTGAAGAAAAATCATATACTATTTAAAATCTCTCTGCGATCATTGAATAACGTGCAATTAAAAAAAATACGTGTTGCCCTGAATCTCTGATTAATTTAAATGCCCTCTAATGGGTCAACATTTCTCCAGAAATCCCAAGTACCTAACTTCATTTTAAGTACTAGGTATTGGTAAATATCCAGAAAATCAGGCCATTTATGAATACATTACGCCCTGAATATATTCTCGGCCCACATCGCCAGCCTTACGTAACGCGAATTAATGACTCTACCCACGCGTTAGTCGGACAGGAGCCGTAGAATGAATGAACATCATTATCATCCGAATTTCAACTCCAGCCTTCTGTCTCGGTCCAAGCGACGTGTGCCTAGAGATATGAAGTTCCCAGGATTTTTTTTCTCAGCGTACATTTCGATGGCTTATTCCCGGGTAAACAATGGTCAACAATCATTACTGACCAGTGATATTTAGATTGGTATGACGTAGCTCTCCTCTGAGCAATTCTCCTATCAAGGCATAGGATAAATTTATAAGATATTTCTTTTGTTAGAGTGCCAAAAATTCTTTTACAAATCGAGCAATTATCATGTTGTAAGATAAAATCACTTATCACCAATCGTGCAATGTAATGAACGAACCCTTTCAACGACGTTGCCAGAGGTCAATCAAAGCATCTTTCCACAGATGCAAAATTCTTCTCTTTTGCATACACCTTTACTTGCTATATGTACTTTATTCGCGGCCTTCCTTTTCCATTCTTGCCGTCCAAATGTCTCTCGACGATTGTCATCGAAAGACCACCATGCTTCAAGATATGGCCCATTTAGTTGTTCCGCCTTCTTGCTTAGGTTTTCATATGGCTTCTCAGTACTCAATTTATAAAATATTATGCACCGGAACGCTTACCCACACATTTCATCCACACATGATTTTCAAATATCTCTCAAATTTCAAACTCCCCTGAAACTTACGATTTTTTAAACTTGTAAAACAAGTTTCAATGAATGATCATGTTTCAGCAATTATAAAAAAAGTGAAATGTTTAAAGCATTTTATTTATATACGGTACTCACAAATTATTAATATTAATAGTACCCAATTTTCTCTGAGAGCTAGCAGAACGCCGAAGAACGGCCGAAATTTAGCACTGGCTTCTCTTCTCTCCTATTCTTCTTAGTACTTCCTCATTGCTCACTCTGTTGGTGAAATACTTTTTCATCATTCTTCTACAGTACCACATTTCGAAAGCCTCCAACCTTGATTTCTCCGCTGCTGTCATTGCCCATGCCTCACTTCCATCGAGCATACTCTCACATAAGTCTCATGATATAATCAGGTATTTGTAACTTTCACAGCAAACATGGCTTTTAATAATTTAGCCCCGAGATTAATGATGAAGTGCGGCTGGACAATGCAACACAGGTTGTACTAGAGGGAATTTTAAGAGAGCGCAGATGCCATTCATGAATGACACTTTTATTGAAAACGGTAAGATAAATTCCTTGAAAAAGATATCTATCGTCGATTAAAGTAATTTGTTTGACCTGTTTATAACCAAATCTCAAATCACCATAGCTCAAATATACAGCAAAGCGCTCTAGCTGAATGAAGTTTAATCACCCACTTTTACTTTAATTACTTGGTAAGGGTAAATACCCAGAGAATTGGCGAATTTCCCTCTTCTGTAAGCATCCTTTTTACTCGATATTAACAGTGTCCATGTCACTAGTTGCATAGATGACTGGGTAATCACTTATCCCACGTCTTTACTCTTCGGGAGCCGTAGAATACCAGAATATATCCGGAACCTGTGGTTGAGCCCAACCCACTCTCGCAGTCCGAGCGAGGTGGCCCAATGACATTAAATACCCAGCTATTAACTGTAATCATTGAATGTAACTGTTTAAGCCTAATATTTTTCAGTATTCAGGTATTTTTTACATCATTAGTTAATAGTGGAGAAACTCTACAATGGCCCATAATCCCTTGAGCACTGCGTAATCTCCACTTATGCAACGCAAATAGATATGGCATGGAAATTTTCTTAATAGGAAGAAGAGTGAAAAGGAATGAATGAATCATACTTTCACTGGAAAAAGTCGGAGAAAAGTCAAATAAATCCAGGCAATCAAATTTCATATCGTTAAATCATCCAAACAGTAAAAAATACTAATCTTTGACTCCCTTAAAGTCGTATTTACCCAATTTTGGTCTACCTTTACCAAACTTTGTCATACTTACCACTTCGGTGGGTGGGGTATTTTTATAATTCTCAGGTCAGTTTTTATTTTGAAAGCCTCAGCGCCCTCCTTCATTTTAAGTACTACATATGGGTAGATACCCAGAAAAATAGAATTCCCTCTAGGTAAATATCAATATATCTACTCGCTTAATGCTCTCCTGGGCCACACTGCTAATCTTATGAAACGCGAGTTAATGATTTTGAAATTATGAGAATAACTTAGTTTTCCCAATCTTTTTTATGACAAAACTTAACCGAAATGATGAGAATTATAATTTTGAAGTGACAAGAATAACTTGGAATGATCGCGGGCTCTTCCGGCGTATTGTATCGGAGAAGGCCATTCAGGATTTCCACCGGGTCATGTTCTCCATCACGACCGACGACTCGATGAACGAGTCGTATGTCGTCATCAGGGCATGAAATCAGCTGTCATCGAGACATGCCTTGATGACGATGGACGACTCGTTCATCGAAATAGCAGCCGTGATGAAGAACCTGACCCAGTGAAAATCCCGAATAACCTTACGCGAAACAATAACTTAGTTTTTCCTCATCTATTAATTACTAAACTCAAACTAAATATAAGATAAAAATGTTTTATTATTATTATTATTATTTAAAAATGATGAGTAAATTACTTTGAGATACGCTCGAAACAACAGGATATAGCGAGTTAATGACTCTAATCACTGGGTATTTATGAAATGCGATTTAATGACTCTACCTACGCCTATAGCTGCACGGGAGCCGTAGAATTACAGAACATCATTTTTACCCCGAGTTCCAGCCCACCTACTCTCTCTCGGTCCGAGGTGTGCCCGCCTTAACCGGTGTGGCCACCACACGCCGAATAACCCACCCTGGGTGTTCCCCGCCCCATATACCGTTCACGTGGGCGAGGAGAATTCCAACGCCTGTTTACCGTCCATATTTCATCCACTCGCGGTCAGAGCAATGCACCGTCTTCATTCCGTTCTTGGTTGGGATAACATCTGAGACCTCAACTCGCAGGAAGACTTCGTGGGAAGATACCCCTAAAAGGAAAGACGGGGGAAATCATTATCTTGGACGCAGGGCTCTCTACGCGGTGGGGGGAAAATACCGATCAGTGACCCATTAAGCCACGGATGTTATCAATGCATGGTTGATATCATGGGAGTGCTTTTTCGTTAAAAAAAACCTTGAGGCCGCTTCAAGGGTTTCGAACGCTCAGACGGACAGTTTGTGGCGGAGATAATATCGAATGAATTTTTTGGAAAAGTTAATGTCGTGGTCTTCCCTGTTTCGAGATGTTATGCTTCCCTTAAAAACCCTTAAGGGTGGTTCATTGGATTCTTATCTCTGAAGCCCTTGGTTTTCTAGTAGAGATAAAGCTGAGTGAGTCTCCACAAAAAATTGATGTAGCCTTTTGTGGCTCCACTTATTGATATTTATTTTTATTCCAGCACCCCTTAGCTGTTTTCCCTTGTCCTAAAATACTTAGATATTCAGTATATGGGGTAGTGATACAAGCCATAGACAGTCAAAATTCGACGAGTAATTTCAAAGTATTCTACATAAATATCCTCTTTGGAAAAATCATAAGGAGGATTCCCGTTAGATAGTGGAGTTAAAAATACTTTAATTATTTTTAAACCAATGAAGAATCACGCCTAAATAAAATTCATGTCGCTGAAATCGAGCTTCAGGTTGCTGATCCGAAATGTACATGACACCAATGGTTGGCATCATCCTCAGTGAGCATTTGTATACATAATTCATCTCTGGTAGTTCTCCATAAACCACCCTATATACTAGGTTAGTTTCTCTAATTCCTCATATGAAAATGAGTTTCAGGCGGGAGATGAATTTTGTAACGTAGGGGCGAGATATATTTTGAGAAAATTACGATTCAAATTACAGGCCTCGATTAATATGACAAAAAGGCGCCTAATATTAAAACGCGAAGTTAATGAAATTTTACCTTAGTATCGGAAATAAGATTAAAGGAGTTGAATTAATTCTACCTTAACACTTTTGACGGCGTAAAAATAAATAATGACTCTTAATTGTCGTCTCTAATTAAATCTGTTTTGTTGAATTTAGCTGAGATAATTTTATGTACCAAGAGGATTATCAAAGAATACGTTATCAGTTGCTCGTAACTTTGCCATTAGGTTGAAAAGTATGTTGAGACAGTGTGGTAGCCTATAATTCCATTAATAATTAATGTAAGTTCATCAATGCATACTCTGCTCAGGTTACAATTTCGTGTAGTTCCTATTCTGTGTTTTAATTTTCTTTGATATTTCTTCTAAATCATGTTCATGCTTTATCGTATATATTATCCATTCATTTTCCCTCTTCAGCTTTATCTGGCGGTAGTCATGTTTCATAAAGTGTGCAAGCTATTTTTATTCTCTGAATAATTTAGAATCAATCTAGAATAGTTCACATTCGAATTTTTCGTAGGAATTCGTAATCCACGAATCCGCTTCAGTTCATAATTCGAAAAAATAGCGACGCAGAGCCTTAGGTTGAGCACACGCCGTTTTAGTGCTTTCTCAGTAATTATCACACGAATGGATGTCAGAATCAGTTTTTTTGTTTAACAGAGCGAAGCGAGATCTCATTAGCATTTTAAAAATTAACTGAATCTGGGCCGCGTGCTGGTGTTGACGCGCGTCGGTGCTCACCAAGATTAAAAGATAGCCGCTTCAATTATTCCCGAGTTGAGAAAAAAAATCGCAGGCCATTCAGATCAGCGAAGGGGAACAAGAGCACGCTATGTGAATACATTGTTAGATGCCAATTCATGTTTTCATTCATTCACATAGAACTATGAAGTGTTCGTCGAGACTTAATGTTCCTACTACGTTACCATAGCAAAATTTCACGGAAACTTTTAATGAATGGCAGCCTTGTATCCAGAATTATCCCACTTAGTTATTTTTCTATGGTAACAAAGAGGCGTCTGTCGTCGAATTATCGGTTTACTTTAATCGATCATTAAATTGCATGATTACGGTATTTTAATTGATCTATAAACCACCAGTTTGTTGTCAAATTGTTACACGTAGTTCTTTTATCCACATATTTGTTAATTTACGACAACTTTGTTCTTAAAAAATACCTTGAGTCTGAAATTGGACAATATACGATATTTCAAGGCTAATGTAAAGATCTTATCTTGTTTTGGGAAAAGAGGTTGGCTCCTAATCAAGAAATACCCATCTCTTGAGGTTTATTAAGTTTTTAGCTCCCATGACTTTTATTCTTACCTTTGTGCTTTTAAATTAATTGAGACATGAAAGCAGGGACGGATCCAGGATTTCTTTCTGGGGGGGGGGGGGGCACAAGCAAGGCCGTATCGAGGATTTTGTTCCGGGGGGGGGGGGGGCACAAGGATACCTCATAATACAAAACGAATGCAATGATAATGGGACCGTATTAAAAATTTTGCTTAGGGGGGGACGTGCCCCCGTGCCCCCCCCTAGATCCGCCTATGCATGAAAGAATTGAACTCGGCACGAGGTGAAACAATATATGATATTCTGTAGTATGCCGCTGTTTAAATCATAGGTACTTAAAATACTTAACGAAAAAATAACGGCAAAAAATGACGCTGATGATTTCTATCTTGTTCATTACTACTAAACTACCTACTGCATTGATCATTTTTTCTAGAAAAAAGCAGTGGAAATGAATGCGTGTATATGACTATCGCCGATAAACCACTCTTCGTTAATTTCATCGTCATATTTCATTTCGATCGGAATGCAGTTACATATTTCTTGCGAGTTAATCAATGCAATTCCTATAAAATGCAGATTTTGAGGGAGCTGAAGTCAATTACAAGCGTTCAGGCAATTAGCAGACCTGAAATATGTAGCAACTTAGTGCTGAAAAAAACCCTTCGCGATTACAATAACTATCATACATTGTATCACAGATAAATAATTCTTTCTACTAAAGCCGTTATACAGATCATTGCCACGATTATAGGATCCTTATCGCTAATTTAATAAAGGTTTTTTAGGCATGCAAATTAATGAGAAAGGAATATTTATTCAAAGAAGTATTGAGGGAAGAATTTTTAATGTACTCAAATGTGTCATATGCTCGCAGTAATTGTGGAGTGTGATTAACTTGCTACCGTGCAGATTTAAAATCCAGCTGAAAATTAATTCCTGTTTCCTACCGAAATAAAACTATTGTTGCCGGAGTAAAGGACGCTCTTGTGTCTAGAACCATAGCAATAGTCAGGGCCGTATTTTCCTGTAGGCTGGTTAGACTTCAGTATAGGACCTCAAGATCAAGAGTTACTTTCAAATTGTTGGAAACATTAAAATTAGGTAAGCGCATACAAATCTACTGAACCTATTTTAGAAAATTAAAATGATAATACCGACGCACTCAAGTATTTAAATTCAGTTAAAAAATTTTACATATTGATATGTATCACTGTGATGATGTATCGTGTTATATCTCACATAATTTACAGACTTAAAATCGTAGGTAAAAGGGTGGAATATCCTAGGGCTTCTTTTCATCTAAATCAGGCCCTGCCTACGGTAAAAATGTGAAGTTTTGATATTACATATCTCAGAACATCAATGTCAGTCATAGAACATATTATTCATAGCTCTTCTGCAAAATGTTTCAATTTGCTTGTCCTTAACTTCTGAAGTGGCTCCTGCGATTTAATTCGAGTGGCTGAGCGAGATGACGTTATTGCATTTCTTCGCGTCTCAATCGCTGTCCGGTCTTTGCTTGCGCTCGGTTCTTCTCGTCTTGGCCAAGTATGAAGATGCCTGCGGTTTCGCTCGGATGATCGTGAATATCCTTTTATGGCCAGCTCGTCAAAAAACCTGATGGGAGGAAGGACGAACAAATTTACGCGCGGAGAGAAAAAAACAACATGGAGATTCCCCTCCCACTAAATTGATGCAAATTAAAATTTGAGTGCCATGGCTTCTCTCACATAGCCGAAGCATCACTCGGGGTTGTCTGATGGCTCGGAGATTTTCCGCTGCAAGAAGCCCACGCGTTGGATGTTGATTGAACTGGTTGTTACTTTTTTGTAGTATTTTTCAAAATAGCTCCATGTTTTTCTGAGGGGGCTTATGAGGATACAGCACTCTGGTTATAAACTGCTATGAGGATAAGAAATTTTTTCAGGTTTTACTTCGTGGAAGTTTTCGATGTAAATAGTTAAAATAACTTGGTTTTAGTTTAAAAAATTTAATGCTACCACCCAGTGCCGTCCACTAACTCTTTCTTGCCCCAGAAGATGGCAATAGGTGCTGAAACCCGGGTCGGTAGTTGTATACAATTACAGTGAACCAAAACAAAAAAAACTGTGGGGATTGGGTAGGTGTGGTGACTAGAGAGTTGGTTCCACACCCCGTAGGCTTGGGTTCAAATCCCGACGGTGACAAAGAATCTTCAGAGACTGCCCGACCCCTGCTAGTGTGTTGTGTGGTGTGCAATTCAAGCTCAACACTCCGTCCGTCGGATGGGACGTTAAGCCATGGTCCCCTTGGTGCTTTTCGTTAAGAGCAAGCTAATACCGACGCGTCATGAAAGGATGGAGAGAAACTCGGCGTCGCACAGTGGGCTAGAATAGAAAAAAGCTGGCCAAAAGTCGCTAGAGTCTAAGTTATTAGTAAATTAACGAAACATTTTACAAATTGTGTATTGTAAATGTGCAATTTAACTTATTTAGGATTATGTAGGCCAAAATGTTGTTTAGAAGGGCGATAACAATTAAAATAGGCGAATGTGATGCGGGAAGCAAACTCTACAGGGGCACGCCTATCTTCTGCTCAGGAAATATCAAGGGAAAAATAGAATTTTTTCTACTGCTAACAACGTTGAAGCTATCAAATAGTTTTACATAAGGTAAATTTTGAGTCAAAAAGTCAACTTTTCTGGTATGTTTTACCCGATTTTTTCTAGTCTTCTAATGTTCTAATCCTTGTGTCGGGCTTCCAATGCCTCTTCGGAAAGCTGCCCAATAGGAAGAATGTCATATTTCACGATTCCCGCTCCATGTATAAAAACTTTGTGAATAATTCCCTCTCTATTTGCCAAGACGACACTATGTAAATCTTGACTAGTCACTGTCGTTGTATCCATAACTGAGCAACTACTCTGTGGACGTCCTTCGGCAATTCGACAAGGAATACTGAAAGGAAACTGACTCGGCTAGAAATGAGCGAGCCAATCGCTTAGACGGCTTATTTTGGGAAAATTAAACTTCTAGATTGGAAAAATTTACACGTGTTCAAAGTAAAAGAACAAATCTGGGGACACAAGTGGGCAGCCGCCGAGTGAAAAGGGCTAGGAAAGCGCGCGAACCGTTAGGTTTATTACCGTCCGCACGCGGCCTCCGCGCGAAGACCCAAGGGTAAAACCGTCAAATAAGGGTACATACCATAAAGTCACCGCAAATAATAAGTAGTTGAGTGCAATGCAACATAAATGTAAACCAGTGGCAGAGACCATAATAATTTATAGTTTTAATATTGAAGAAATACTAGCTAATAATTTCACTGTCAAAAACTTGAATCAAAAAGACATTTAAAAATATCAGGTAATCAGTTCCATCGAAAACCGAACTATCATCATTCTTACATGGGTAGCAAAAAAAATTGCGGACTACAACTAGGAATCATTTTAAAAATTTTGCTTAACTTCGAACTGCTTCTCGCTACAATGGAAAGTAAAATCTTTCTCGATGGATGCGACGAACACTTATTGAAGTCACAACGAAACGGAGGCGGGTGCAAGGAGGCTTTGGTTCCCAGGAACAAGTAGGTAACTATATCCTCTTTTAAAGCGCTTCTGACGTTGAACAGATCAATCCAGTGTTATAGTGGATGTTCACTCGGCACTCTCTCTAGGACAACTGATGGATGTGGTACGCAAAAACAACCGAAAAACCCTAACTAAGAATTCCATTTGTCGGAACAAGTGGCGGTAAGGGTCGGCAAAAAGAGACAAAAAAGTGTAAAAAGCATAACATGGGATAGCTACCGATGAATTAGGGGAAGTAGAAAAGAGTCATTACTGGTAAGGTTGTAAAACCAGCATTGTCGGGCCAGTAAGTACGGAGGGTCGCAAATCCTCAACCATTCGGCGTGGGCGCCTGTCGCTGCACGTGCATGACCTTCCTAAACCCCTCGACCGCAGCCTACCCATAATGCTTTAGGGAAATCCGAAATTCTGAGAAAATCCTTTCAAATATATATTAGCCATAACTCTGCCGAGGAACCTTCCAATGACCTAATCGTAGAATTGCCAGTCACCAATATAGCAAGAAATTGTTATTTGCGACAAGATGTTCGTTGAATTTAGCCATTTACAGTATAATGTGCAAAAACAATATGACAATTATTCATAAAATATGTATTCAAGTGACAAATGTCATTGGACTTTTAGTATTCCGTAGTCTTTATGCACGGATATCATATCCTTTCTTCGCTTAGTCCCGCCGCCGTTTCGTGGCCGCCACAGTGGACCGTGCGGCCGGGGTGGATTCACAGAAATATGGTTGTTAAAATTAGGATCGCAAGTTATCGCAAAAACTGCATTCTGGACATTATTTTATATGCTTTTGTCTATCTCACAGTGCAAATAACTCTGTGTATTCTGATGTATAAACAAACGACTCGCACGCTCCGCGCGCTCGTTAAGGGGCTCCGCCCCTTAAAAACCCCGGTTCCGGCTTCGCCGTCTACATTTGTGGCCGCTCGAAGACTTTTAAAGTTCGAATAATCTCACCTCAGCTAGGGGCTTCGCCGGCCAGGGGGTAGGGAGGCGCCCCACTCATTCCTCGAAACGGCATCGCCGTTCCTCGCTGGAGGGCGGCTTCGCCGCCCAGGGGTTGAGTGTGAGTTGAGATGGGTGGAGTCTACAGCGGCTGCGCCGTTTGAACATCGGGGCGGCTTCGCCGCCCGAGGGTTACTGAAGCTCCCCCTCGCCTACGCCAGTCACTCCTCGGAACGGCTTCGCCGTTCCTCGTTGTGGGGCGGCTTCGCCGCCTTGGGGTCGAGGAGCCCCCCCGCGGCTGCTCCGCTTAGTCTTCATTAATGCTCTTCTCCACCGAGAGGGGTGCCCGGGGGGATTCGGGGGTTTTAATGTGTTATGCATGCGGTCACTAATCGTCCACAGTGATCACGTAGCGATGATTGTAAAGGATAGTGCAATGCGGAGTAATAGTGGCGACAAGTATCCATAAAAGAAGACTTTATTGCAAGTTTTTCATTTTTTGCGGGGGTTCCAACGGAATACCGGGGGGTTTATACTTGTGTTAAACCATTGGTCACAAATCGTTCTCATAAATTCCGTGCCGATAAGTCCTAGTGGTCCGGAATAGTGGTCTGACGATTCTTTTACCTGGAGAGGCGATTTATTAGACATTTTTTGGGAGGTTTCACGGGGTTATCGGGGGTATTAATAAGTGGTTGGGGCACCGGTTAAATTGTGACGAAAACTACTCGGAAAGGCGACTCGGCGGAAAAGCGAAAGGTTTCTGGTAATTTTTCCCGTATGGTTTACGGTTGCTCGCCCTCACCAAATATTCCGGATCTAGAGCTCAGAGGGGACGGGTAGTGTGGCGTAATGTTTGCGAGAAGTACCCAAATAGGAGACTAAATGACACATTTTACGATTGGGAGGGATTTCAGGGGGATACCGGGGGTTTAAATGTGTGTACTCCTGGCGGTCACCATCCATTTACATAAATTCCGTGGGGATGAGTCGTTGGGGGCGGTGGAATAGTCACGAAAAGTACCCAAAAAGTAGACTTATATGCAAAATTTTAATTTTTGGGGGGGTGTATGAGGGTTTACCGGGGGTTTATAGGTTTTTACTGCCAGCGGTGATCTATCGTCCACATCTATTCCGTAGCGATGAGTGGTAAGGATTGGAAAAGCGGCGGAATTGTGACGAAAAGTACCCGAAAAGGTTACTTATGTGCAAATTTTAATTTTTTAGGGGGTTTCGGGGGGTTTAAAGATGACGATACTATATGGTCACATTCATTTACTGTCATACCTAACAGAAGTGTGCCCTATGACATCCATATTTCGAGAGTAATACAATAAAAAGCAAACCAGTCCCCGAAAAAAGTGAGTAGTGCCCACCATTTTTATTTTTTTAAGGTTAAACACATTGAATTATTTATTAAACGTTCCTGTTTTCTGAAAGACAATAAATAACTGTATGTTAATACAAAGTTTGAAAGAAATCGACCAGGTTAAATTTGACATAATCTTGTGTTAATCTTTTGGAAATCGTAATTTTCGGTGATTTTCGGAATATTTTAATTTTTTTCTGACTAACCAAGGACGACGAAAGAAAATTGTTACCTACATTTCGTAGACAATGTTATGAGCATATATAATAATCATTTTGGTTATCATACACTTGAAATTAAGTCGAGGGGAGCGGAAGGGATGAAATTATTTTCGAAAAACCAATTTTTGGACGCCATTTTGGCTACAAGTTTCTTTAACAGAAACTAAAAACATTACAGAATTACGTGCCCACGTTCATTAGCTTTCACAAAATGCATTAACCATGCATGTGGCACGTACGGTTCGCGCGCAGTAAAATTAAAACCGAAAGACGGTCCCCGGAGAAAGCGCGATTTCGGCCATTTTGTCGACCTAGCGACGACACGTGGCGGGAACTTCCGGTTTTCGGATTTTTCCTCCGGATCATTTCCGGTTCCCCGCACGCGTGCCAAATTTCAGCTCTCCAGCACTTCTAGAAGTGGTCGGGAATTTGTATCCATGAGTGAGTCAGTCACCACAAGGGCTGTATATAGATAGGATAATTGCCGTTAAAAATGAAATTCAATGAAAAATCAACACAGTTTTTGAAAAATTATAAAAATATTAATTACCAAGTAAAATCAAACAAACACTATCCATATTCATTTGATGAAGACCAATTTTATGGATAAAAATACATTGAAACCAATATTCGTAACAACGACACTGTAATGAAGCTACAAATTTAGCTATTTTCAACGGAAAAAATTTGGTCGCTAAAATCACTCCGACATGCTCTACTTTAAACAGCTGTAAAAATTATATTAACGTATTCCATGCTCTGTATGGTATCCTATATTATAGAGTACATGCTTAATAATGAATATAAACTGTTTTTGGTTGATTTGCGCTAACTTCATTTTTCGACTTTTGGCCAGCTTTTTTGGATTTTGGCCCACTGTGCGTCGTGACGTTTCCTTCCATACCCTTCTCTCATGGCGCAAATGATCTCAGCTGTTGGTAGCCTCCAACAAATACCATGCCATACTAAAACAAAGTTATTTTAATAACGAATACCGCTGAGAGGACTCATATCCCTTGATCGGCCGGTAGCATCATGTATTGATTTCCTGTAATTTCACTTTTTAAAACTAGCGGTAAGGCACTGATATTTAAGGAATGGTAGACTAGCACAAAGAATTACTGTTATCTCAACTATGGAAAATTTACCTCAATATCTCTACTGAGGTATGATATTTGGAAGAGGTAGGGAAAATGAGGTAGTTTACGGATTATCCTATCTATATACAGCCCTCGTGGTGACTGACTGACTGATGGATACAAATTCCCGACCACTTCTAGAAGTGCTGGAGAGCTGAAATTTGGCACGCGTGCGGGAAACCGGAAATGATCCGGAGGAAAAATCCGAAAACCGGAAGTTTCCTCCACGTGTCGTCGCTAGGACGACAAAATGGCCGAAATCGCGCTTTTTCCGGGGACCGTCTTTCCGTTTTTATTTTACTGCGCGCGAATTATGCGTGACAGACGGGTCGTTTATGCTTTTTTTGAAAGCTGATAAACGTGGGCATGTAATAAAGTAAATTTATTAGTTTCCATTTGAGAAAATTGCAGCCAAAATGGCGTCCAAAAATTGATTTTTCGAATAAAATTTCATAACTTCCGCTCCATTCGAGTTAATTTAAGGTGTAGGGTAACGAAAATGATTATTATATATGCTTATAACATTGTCTACGAAATGTAGGCAACAATTTTCTTTCGTCGTTCTTGGTTACTCAGAAAAAAAATAAAATATTTCGAAAATCACCGAAAATTACGATTTCCAAAAGATTAACACAAGATTTTGTCAACTTTAACCTTACCGATTTCATTCAAACCTTGTAGTTACATACAACATTGCATTGTCTTTCAGAAAACATGAATTTTTAATAAATGATTCAACGCATTTAACCGCGAAAAAATAAAAATGGCGGGTACTACTCACTTTTTCCAGGGACTAGTTTGCTTTTTATTGTATTACTCTCGAAATATGGATGTCATAAGGCACACTTCTCTTAGTTATGACAGTAAATGAATGTGACCATATAGTTTCGTTATCTCTAAACCCCCCGAAACCCCCTAAAAAGTAAAAATTTGCATATAAGTAGCCTTTTCGGGTATTTTTCGTCACAATTCCGCCGCTTCCCCAAGCCTTATGACACATCGCTACGAAATTGATATGGACGATTGATGACCCCTGGCAGTAAAAACCTATAAACCCCCGGTAAACCCACATATACCCCCAAAAAAATAAAAGTTTGCATAAAAGTCTACTTTTTGGGTACTTTTCGTGACTACATCACCGCCCCCAACGACTCATCGCCACGAAATTTATGTGAACGGATGGTAACTGCCAGGTGTACAAGCATATAAACCCCCGGTATCCCCCTGAAATCCCCCCTAATTTGGTGAGGGCGGGCCACCGTAAAGTATACGGGAAAAAATACCAGAAAACCCCCGATCACCTCCTGGAACCTCGCCGAAAAAAATTAAAAAACTTTAAGTCGCCTCTCCGAGTAGTTTTCGTCACAGTTTAGCCCCTACTGCTTATTAAAACCCCCGATAACCCCGTGAAATCTCCCCAAAAAATTCCTAATAAATCACCTCTCCGGGTAAAAGAATCGTCAGAATTCTGCCACACATTAGAACCCCCGAATCGCCCTGGTTACCCCTCTCGGTGGAGAAGACCATTTATGAAGTATAAGCGGAGCAGCCGCGGGGGGCTTCTCAAGCCAATGGCGGCATAGCCGCCCCACATCGTGAAACGGCGAGGACGTTCTGAGGAGTAACTGGCGCAGGCGAGGGGGACCTTCAGTAACCCTCGGGCGGCGAAGCCGCCCCGATGTTCTAGCGGCGCAGCCGCTGTGGGCTCCTCCCACCCCTGGGCGGCGAAGCCGCCCCTTAAACGGTATAACGGTGAAACAGTTCGGAAATGCCCTCGCCCTCTGGGCGGCTATGCCGACCCAAAACGAGAAACGGCGAAGCCGTTCCGAGTATGAAGCGGGGTAGTTCCGGAGGGGCACACTAAACCCCTGGGCGACAAAGCCGCCTCTCAACGAGGAACGGCGAAGCCGTTCCGAGGAATGAGTGTTGCGCTTCTCTACCCCCCGGCCGGCGAAGCCGGCCCCTAGCCGAGGTGAGATTATTCGAACTAAAATATTTCGAACGACCACAAATGTAGATGGCGAAGCCGGAACCGGGGTTTTTAAGGGGCGGAGCCCCTTAACGAGCGCGCGGAGCGTGCGAGTCCTATCTATATACAGCCCTTGTGGTGACTGACTCACTCATGGATACAAATTCCCGACCACTTCTAGAAGTGCTGGAGAGCTGAAATTTGGCACGCGTGCGGGGAACCGGAAATGATCCGGAGGAAAAATCCGAAAACCGGAAGTTCCCGCCACGTGTCGTCGCTAGGTCGACAAAATGGCCGAAATCGCGCTTTCTCCGGGGACCGTCTTTCGGTTTTAATTTTACTGCGCGCGAACCGTACGTGCCACATGCATGGTTAATGCATTTTGTGAAAGCTAATGAACGTGGGCACGTAATTCTGTAATGTTTTTAGTTTCTGTTAAAGAAACTTGTAGCCAAAATGGCGTCCAAAAATTGGTTTTTCGAAAATAATTTCATCCCTTCCGCTCCCCTCGACTTAATTTCAAGTGTATGATAACCAAAATGATTATTATATATGCTCATAACATTGTCTACGAAATGTAGGTAACAATTTTCTTTCGTCGTCCTTGGTTAGTCAGAAAAAAATTAAAATATTCCGAAAATCACCGAAAATTACGATTTCCAAAAGATTAACACAAGATTATGTCAAATTTAACCTGGTCGATTTCTTTCAAACTTTGTATTAACATACAGTTATTTATTGTCTTTCAGAAAACAGGAACGTTTAATAAATAATTCAATGTGTTTAACCTTAAAAAAATAAAAATGGTGGGCACTACTCACTTTTTTCGGGGACTGGTTTGCTTTTTATTGTATTACTCTCGAAATATGGATGTCATAGGGCACACTTCTGTTAGGTATGACAGTAAATGAATGTGACCATATAGTATCGTCATCTTTAAACCCCCCGAAACCCCCTAAAAAATTAAAATTTGCACATAAGTAACCTTTTCGGGTACTTTTCGTCACAATTCCGCCGCTTTTCCAATCCTTACCACTCATCGCTACGGAATAGATGTGGACGATAGATCACCGCTGGCAGTAAAAACCTATAAACCCCCGGTAAACCCTCATACACCCCCCCAAAAATTAAAATTTTGCATATAAGTCTACTTTTTGGGTACTTTTCGTGACTATTCCACCGCCCCCAACGACTCATCCCCACGGAATTTATGTAAATGGATGGTGACCGCCAGGAGTACACACATTTAAACCCCCGGTATCCCCCTGAAATCCCTCCCAATCGTAAAATGTGTCATTTAGTCTCCTATTTGGGTACTTCTCGCAAACATTACGCCACACTACCCGTCCCCTCTGAGCTCTAGATCCGGAATATTTGGTGAGGGCGAGCAACCGTAAACCATACGGGAAAAATTACCAGAAACCTTTCGCTTTTCCGCCGAGTCGCCTTTCCGAGTAGTTTTCGTCACAATTTAACCGGTGCCCCAACCACTTATTAATACCCCCGATAACCCCGTGAAACCTCCCAAAAAATGTCTAATAAATCGCCTCTCCAGGTAAAAGAATCGTCAGACCACTATTCCGGACCACTAGGACTTATCGGCACGGAATTTATGAGAACGATTTGTGACCAATGGTTTAACACAAGTATAAACCCCCCGGTATTCCGTTGGAACCCCCGCAAAAAATGAAAAACTTGCAATAAAGTCTTCTTTTATGGATACTTGTCGCCACTATTACTCCGCATTGCACTATCCTTTACAATCATCGCTACGTGATCACTGTGGACGATTAGTGACCGCATGCATAACACATTAAAACCCCCGAATCCCCCCGGGCACCCCTCTCGGTGGAGAAGAGCATTAATGAAGACTAAGCGGAGCAGCCGCGGGGGGGCTCCTCGACCCCAAGGCGGCGAAGCCGCCCCACAACGAGGAACGGCGAAGCCGTTCCGAGGAGTGACTGGCGTAGGCGAGGGGGAGCTTCAGTAACCCTCGGGCGGCGAAGCCGCCCCGATGTTCAAACGGCGCAGCCGCTGTAGACTCCACCCATCTCAACTCACACTCAACCCCTGGGCGGCGAAGCCGCCCTCCAGCGAGGAACGGCGATGCCGTTTCGAGGAATGAGTGGGGCGCCTCCCTACCCCCTGGCCGGCGAAGCCCCTAGCTGAGGTGAGATTATTCGAACTTTAAAAGTCTTCGAGCGGCCACAAATGTAGACGGCGAAGCCGGAACCGGGGTTTTTAAGGGGCGGAGCCCCTTAACGAGCGCGCGGAGCGTGCGAGTATTACATTCTACGCTTGTATCTTGTGGGTTTACGCATCGTGCGTACTTTCACCATACGGTCTTAGCGATATTAACTTTTATTTACTGGGGAATCTTTTGTGTTACTCAGTGAGTCGCGAACTGTTACCCCAATTCATCTATACCTACCGTGCAGGAGCTTCTGACGCTGTTAACTGTGAAATAGAATCTCGTGCATTCGAAGAATAAGCCGATTCCTCTTCATATTATGGGTTGAATACCATTATTTGAGAGGGATTTGGTCCTAAAAATATTATTCTGATGAAAATATTTTATTTGTATGAAGTCAATAGAGAAAATATGGCGAATGACCCTGGTATGCTCCCCCTCTACAGTCAAGTTACCCCTTCGCAGAAAGGCCCATCCCATTTTTCAAATATTAAGTGTCCAATATGTTTAATTTGCTTCATATTTGTGATTCACACATGATGGCGATAGTAAGTGGTATTTTTTATGTTTTAAATTAAATATTCCCTGGAGAATACTAAGGTAACCTAAGTTAGTCTGCCGGCCTCAGTAGCAGAGGGTTTAAGTCCTCTACTGCTAAACGTGGCCATAGGTTGTGGGTTCGAATACCGTCGGGGTAGGTGGTCCCTGTACAGGGCTTGGATGTGTTGTGCTTTGAATTGTTAGTGTTGGATTCCCCGTTCTAAAAGTCCGTTATGTGCTTATTACGAGGAAGTTGGAAATAAATAAACTGTTTCTATCAATCAATGTCTCCTTTGCTTTCACCTAGGTAACTGGGCATTTGTGGTCCGGACGTACTCTGATTACACTGGACGGCAAAAAATATTTTTTTCCCGAGCCCTGGTACCATTCCTGCTGACTAATATGTAAAATGACCTCCTGAATCCGAATATGACATCCGTTTTCCTCCATCACCCACCATTTTCGGGGGGCAACCCCCCCTCTGATTTTCATCACTTTTGCAATAATTTGTAGGAATGAAAAGGATTATATAAACTTTTATATTTCTTACTTTTTTACTTACTTAATTTCTTACTTACTTTTTATGAACGGGACAGGCGGGAGAGGCCATCGTAGTAAAGTGAATCTTCCGAGTCATTGCTTTATTTTTAATTGTTGTTGCTATGTTATGCAGCAAAATATTTTTATTATTACTGATGTTTCTTGTTGTAATATATTTTTATCATTCGGGGGAGGATGATGTGAAATGGAAGCTGGAAATTTTTTTAAATACGTGAAAATTTGCGAAAAAAAAATGCGAAATTGAGCATTTTTAATGCGTTTTTACACAATTTACGGAGACTAATTCCCCCCAAATCTACCTCTTTAGCATAAATATTAATTTGTTAGGATTTTGCTCCCCTAAAAATCCCTAGAAAAAAATTTAAATGTTAAAATAATCCTTTTAATTCCTCCAAATGACCGACAAGAGATGAAAATTGGAGGGGGGGAGCTCCCCCGAAAATGGTGGGTGATGGGAAAAAACGGAGTTCATATTCGGATTTAGGAGGTCATTTTACACATTAATCAGCAGGAATGGTGTCAGGGCCGATTTTCATGCCGTCCAGTGTTATCTAATCATAACCTAACCATATATTATTACACAAAATTCTTTTTCTGTGTTTTCCGTATATGCTCCGTTAATACTGCACCTACAGTGATAAATGAAGTGCCATGTTAAACGTTGAATCACCGTTTTATCACGAAATATACAATCTTAATCTCAAATTTCACTATTTACCCATTAAATTGACGTAAATATTTCCATTTATCCACGTCGATTATTCGCTCGAGGTATATCGACTCAACACATTCTTCAGTCAAAACTACAAAAAAAGGTTTAAAAACTCATGATGAAACTCATTACCAAAAAGTTACAGGCGACAACATTGTTACTTCTAATATTGCCTTTAAAGAAGTTTCGTAAATTGCGTGCCATTATTGAGTAACATTCGTCATGATGAAATGAAAAATAAACAACATTGGTAACTTTTCACCGGAAATTTTTATTGGTACAATGCGTTTCAACGCTCAGGCATCATTTTCAAGCACGTCGTACCAATAAAAATATTCAGTGAAAAGTTACCCAGGTTGTTTATTTTTCATTTCAACTGGGATTTTCACAAAGTTAAAGCCGAATCGATTGATTTCAACATACGTCATAATTGTTCCCATTGGTACCAAACTAACTTGCGTGTATTGTATTCATATGTTTTGTATATTTTTGCAAGGAAACAAGTACAAAGAGAGTACTTTATGATACACCTTCTTCTCTATGTAAAACTCAATTACGTTTCCCTAACATACTTATTCCCTGAAAGCGTGAAAGTACGAAATGATTATCTGGGATTTATGCCTTTAATGGAGTATTTATGTTTATGATACATTTACCTCAGCAATTTTTGTCAAAATATATGACAGAGGTGGTATAGAGAGTACCACCTCACTATCCGAAAGACCCGCTATTTTGACACTAGAAGACGTGAAAGAATGAAGGAAGTACGTGTTTGAATTTTAACCTTGCCATTGTAAAAGCTTTCCACAAAATGAATCGCTCTTCAAGAGTGGAACATCGAAAATCCGTCCACAGCCCGTAAATGGTCACGCTATATCTTTGAAGGTAAGAAAAAAGGAAACCCGTCTGGGACTCAGTGATTTAGGCGGGCGACTATAATCCGTTAAACGGTCATATAGTGTCCATTTTATATCCCTTGCCATTATTGAATCTTTCCATAAATCTTTGTGGAATTTTCTCCCCAGGTATCCCTTATAGGATACCGTAGGAATTTATCTTTTTTTTTGACAAAGGATGTGAGGATTAAAGTCTAACGAGACAGGGAAGATTAATGTCCATTGACATCTTCGGAAGATGTGTTATATCATACGTGATGATATTATAGTAACGTGTGTACATTAGACTGAATTATGTTGTTTTTATGGTTTTGCTTCTACGCTCGAGGCTGTGGCTATTAATCAAAGTGAATGACTGCGTCACGCTAACATCCGATGTGAAAAAAAGAATCTGGACGGTAACCCTCATGAGTCCTTTATCGTTGGCACCTTTATGGTAGGATTTTTTTCTTTATTTAAAATTTTATCACTCTTGCACACTCAGTAATATAAAATAATAAATTTGTATAAAAATTAGCAGGGTGCGCACAAAATAACTGAAATACATGTACACTTTATGTTCCTGCTGTAGACAACCGACTGAAGAAATGGGCGAATACCGAATTATAAATATAAGTAAAAGTACATTTTTCCAAATAAAAATAATGAAAATAGAGTGTGATTTTGTAAGAAGGAATTTTATTTATTCTCATAATCTTTCCGCTAGGTTTACACTTCCGTCTTGCAATGCTACCTGTATACTTTATCACTCTCCACATCAAACTTCTCGCTGTTAGTCAAACTAAATGCCGTCAACACTTCCCTTTTGCTAAATACCGATTCTTTTCTATCACAAATGCATTTATGTTTAATAATTTTCTACGCCGTCGTTGGTTTCAAGTGCTGCGAATTCCATGCCTGCCGAAATTTGACTTTGAGTTTTTGATGTTCGAATTTCATGTTCTGTTGCTTGCAAGGTTTTCTTTATGTTTGCAGTGTCCATATTATCTTATTGTTACCAAGTTACACTCTTTTATTTAGTTCAAGGGCTAATCAATGAGTGGATAATTAATTGGTGGGCATCAAGGGAAGTATCCGATATCGACTGGAGTTAAAACACTAAATAATTGTAATAGTTAAATTAAGAAAGAAGAACTTTGTACTTTCACATTAATATTTATTCACGACCATGGTTTCAACGTTAGACGTCATCATCAGGTGAACTCTACAGAGGTCCATCACATCCTTTTATACCAGGCTAGGAGGGGGAGGGAGGAAGGTAATTAGGTTGAAAGGATTGGTTAACAGAGAAGAGGGAGGGGGGAAAAAAACCTTGGTCATGTGGTATGGAAGAAGTTAGGGGGAGGAGGCTCCCTTATGGAGGGCACGGCAAGTGGAGGGGGGGGGTGAGAGAGAGAGAGAGGCCGAAGAGTTCGTCATGTCATTAGCCCAGGAATTTAGGAGTGGGAGGCTTAAAAGAGGGGAATGGTAGTCATACAAAAATTCGTTTACAATGTTGTCATTGGAACGTACGTGCTGCAAAATTTCCATTTGTTCCAAAGCGTCTAATCTAGGTCCTTTAGGTTCATAATGAAGCACTTCAAACACAAAATCACTTTGATGATTGTTATCTAACAAATGTATAGCAAATTGTGAAGTAGTCTTTTTATTTCTCTGGCAGGCTTGATGTTCTTTTACCCGCTCTTGAAATTGTCGCCCCGTTTGCCCAACATACACCGCGTTGCATTCACATTTTAGTCTATACACCCCACTCCTTTCTTCTCTTGGGATGGGATCTTTGGTGAGGGAAAGAATGTTCCTGAGGTTGGATTTATTGTAAAACGCAACTTTAATTTTATCCTTAGGCACCTTTTTGTATATCTTCGGCCCAATGTCCTTTAAAAAAAGGATTCTACGCCACTTGGCCGTGGATTCTTGTCGCGTTCGGGATCCATAAATTTCTCCCACTGCTTGTTTTTTTAATTGTTTCCGATATAAGCTATCAATTAACTGTTCGTTGTATCCGTTATTTTTAGCAATTAGTTTAATTGTGTTTAATTCCTCATTGAACTTGGCAGGGGACATCGGAATATGCAGCAACCTATGTAACATGCTGTGAAAGGCTGATAACTTGTGGGAAAAACAATGTCTTGAACTGGAGTGGATCACTTGGTCCGTATAGGAGTTTTTCCGAAAGACTGAAAACTCGAGGTGATTGTTGACCTTAGTGACTTTAAGATCTAGGAAGTTGAGAGAGTTATTTTCTTCTATTTCGTAAGTGAAATTCAAATTGCGGTCCAAAGAATTCAAAAAAGATAGGAACATTTTTAGTTGTCTTATTGAGCCAGTCCAAATACAAAACACATCGTCCACATATCGATGCCAGGATAGCACATTTTTGGTCTGTGGATTATTGGGGGAAAACAGGTTCCTTTCGAAAAAGTCCATGTATATGTCCGCCAGGAGAGGGGATAAAGGAGAGCCCATGGCCAATCCAATGGTCGTGAATAAATATTAATGTGAAAGTACAAAGTTCTTCTTTCTTAATTTAATTATGAATCGCTTTCACCAAGTTACGCCTCAAACAATTAATTGTAATAGCTTTCGGTGCTGCAGAGGCAGCTGAAATACCGTATCCTCTTAATGGGATAAGTGTGAATATGAAGGAATGTTATAAAATCGAAACTTAAACCTTTTACGTGGTGGAAGGTTTCCACATGAGCAATAAAAGACACTTTGTTGCTTCTCCTCCTCCATTAACAGCCATAGAATATATAAACCTGTCCTCACCGTATTTTTTATATTTAATGTACTTGAGAATGATGTAAGAGTCGAAAGCGGTCGGAATTTTTAAATATATTGTGAAAGTAAAAAAGTGTCTTTTATTGTTAATAAGGATTGTTATTTTAAAGAGGAAGATGCATCGCCAATTATGTTGAATGACTCTTCGCTACCCCCTTTTTAGTATTCGCCACCATCACTCACTCGACGTGCGCGTATTATCTTACATACCCTTTTATCACACATATGTACATACATTACTCCCTTATCATCGGATCTTACGTATGAAATTATCATTGGATTTTTTGTAACTCTTAATGCACACACTATTAATATTACCGTGCTATTTATGCGCTATAGTCTATATCGTATTTGTGACCAAGGGTTTTTAATGAAAAACTTTCTTGCATGGCTTTTCTGAAGTATCCAGTCATGCCTGTCGCTTCGCCTCGGTTGACTAATCAAGACATGATCGTCAGCGAGACAAATCGACTTCACCATCTGTCCATATACTTCAGTTCTAACGCTAAACCCTTTCCAAGCCTTTCCATTCATTTCCGCGGCATATTAGTCATAAAAGCTATGGCGAAACTGGGTATTCCTGTGTAACACGCCTTCACCTTGGGTCACAACCACACACCTCGTTCGCCATCGTCCGACGTCATTTGCGGGGATGGAACCATTTGTTGGCCACGAGTCAGTCCTCATTCTTCTTTACACACGCCGAATTTACTGGATTTATATTGTAAGCATTCATAATATCCTCGACTCATTACAATCAAGTGCTTTCTCAAAACCACTGGTGTATGGAAAACGTCTTTGTCTTATTATAAGTTCTCATCGTAGCTTTTCAATTTTAAATTATTTGTGTACCTGGCCGTAACAATAAATAATCCTAACACGTGGCTATTGATTGTTTTCCCTACACGGTGAAAAAAAAACTTGAAGAAACTATACTGTATAATCCACCTATCATTCCTCCGTTCATTAACCCTAAAAATATTTCTTATTTGTCGCGTATTCCTTTTCTCTCTTTTTTCTTCTGAAAATTTCTCGGCCCATTGATTAGTTGGTCTTTGAAATAAATAAAAAATCACTTTCTCCGTTTCGTCACTGTGTAATTATGACCTCTGAATTAAGATGTTTCATGGACACCGTTTGTATTAGGAGCTCGCAACTTAAAGGGAATTTCTCTATCCTATTTTTATAACCATTTTATGAATTTGAGTCACATTTCTCACTCCATCTTATTGTTATTTATGCCCTAAATTTTTTGATGCCCGCAGCTGAACCTTAATACCGATAAATGATAACATAAATTCGGTATTGTTGAGATCCACAATTTGAGGTTAAAGTACAGTTCTCAGACCAAAATATTTCCGTAAGTTAACGCGTTAGAAATGGCACTTGAACTAACCTTTAAAATTTTATATTAGTCCATATTTTCGAATTTTCGTGTATTTAGAAGCTATAAAAATTCCCCGCGAATTGGATATTAAACGCTTAGTTGTATTTGAAATGATATCCAAATTCACCCTCGTGAACTTGGTTTTATGATAGGTGCTTATCTGTAATTCACCTATTTCCTTCTCGCCGAGACTTAGACGGAACTCCTTTTCCTGCTGAAAAAATACGGATGGACTTTCCTAAAAAAATCTCCTCGTAAAAGTGAGAAGTGCTCCCAAGAAATACATCATATACCTTAGAAAATACACCTATCACTATTATTATGTTCCCTTGACAATGTGTTTCTGCTCGACCTTTAACCATTCACATTATCCACTCCTTATACAATCCGTAGGATCGCTGATGCAAAATTTTAAATATTTTATTGGTTTGAATGCATCCTAAATTCTGGGGATACATTTCCAAATTATTTTCTCGTATGCCTCAACGTTTTTCGAGGAAGCTGCGATTAGTATTTGAGATAGTAATGAACAAAATTATTTCAATATTTGAAGTAAAATTTTCCATTAGAAATTTCTTTGTTTTTTAAGGGAACTTGATGAAAGAAATTAGTGATATCTGAATTTTAAAAAAATCCCTCCTAATGTTTAAGGGAAACTATTATAGACTTTCTATCAAAAATTACTGTTAGGGATGCAGCATCTTGAACTATTTTTCCCGGGGCACCTTTTCGTCATAACTACGAAATCTAAATATTGCGAAAAAAGATCTGATCAGCGTATGCTGATGGTTAAGGCTGCTCGGGTGGTCTTTCAGGTATGAGGAGATTACCCGATGGAGCACCGGATATGCCTTCACTACCATAAAATTACTAATTCTACAGAAATAAAAAATAAATGCACACCACCGCTTCCCGCTTTTTATACTATTTGATTTCGTAAAAATTAAAACGAAGGTCATGATTTAAGGTTTAAAAAAATATTTTTGCGGAACTGGCTGTTCTTTTTTTCATTTTTTACTCTAAGCGATGGCAATGTTACGATTCCAACTGATATTGTCTGAATCATTATAATGTTTAGTATGTAACAAGTGAGTATCGGACGAAGAAGTAGTCGCACTACTATTGTATGGGTAGTAAAACCTCGACCTTTTACCTAGAATGAGGAGGCGTTGTCGTTTACGTTGCCACCTTAGCGAGTCCGTTCCATCGCCAATACCTATTGCTGTAGTGGAAGCAAAGTCATCCGAAGAATTTTTATAAATTTTTGTAGAACTGGCAATTTCGAGATTTCGTAGTTACGGCGATGAGGTACCAGTGGAAAAATAGTTTCAAGATGCTGCACCCCTAACAAAAGTTTTGATGGACATTTCTGAACTAGTTTCCCTCAAACATTGGGAGAGTTGAGGGAATAACTACAATCGTATACATCAAATACAATTATTTTAAAAAACGCATTTGAAATACATTTGTAATTTGTATTTCGCATTTCAAACACAGATTTTTGGTATTTCCCCATTATAAAACAAAAAATACGTTTGTAAAATACTTTTGAAGTAGCTCTGATAACACATCTGTAACATTGTGCGTCAGGGATTACTTTGTATTCGTTAGAATCGTTTTCTTCATGTTTGCAATTATGCCTAACGTGCAAAGGCAGGTTATATTTTTTTGATGTCTTTTAGTTTCCATACAAGTGTACTTGGCATTTTAAATTGTATTTAAAATACTATTTTGGAGAGGTATTTTGTATTTCAAATACTCCTCGGACGGTATTTTGCCCAGCCCTTATCGTATGTGCAGTAAAACCTCGATCTCATACCTATGAATGAGGAGGCGTTGTCGTTTACTCTGCCGCCTTTGCGAGCGTTAGCGAGTCCGTCCGGTCGCCGATAGCTTATGCTGTCGTGGTAGCAAAAGTCTACAGAAGAATTTTCACGCCGCGCACAGCATGGCGTCAACTGGCTAATCCACCGTAAAACATATACGCCAGCGATAATCAGAGGAATTGGTTGTGGGAGGTGGGGAGGTTTGAAGGAGAGTAGGAGAGGGGATTGATGCGGGGTGGGGGAAGGCGATGGAGGGGAAGGAGTCAGTAGGGGAGGGTACACATAGTTGGGAACGTAAATAAAGAAAAAAATAATCGCATATCTCGCGTTGCCATCTATTGCCCTCGGAGGCACGAAAGGATTGGAACTCGGAGCCGTAAGTGTTTCTCCGTAGACGGGAGAATCGTCCTTTGGGACGCGACACTTGGCAACGCTGCCCTGCGTAGGGCCTGTTGGGCGTAGAATGATTGTGGGTGTTAGCAGACGCCGCCGTGGAGTTTGGTGGGGGTAGTGTGGTGGAGTGGGCAGGATTGAGGGGAGGAAGAGGAGGGGGGAGAAGTCCGAAGGAGGAGGAGTAGGAGAGAGAATGAGGAGGAGGAATGGGAAGAGAATTAAGAGCCGGACGGGGAGAGTCCAAGAGTGAGGAGTAGATGACCAAAGGAGCTGGTGGAAAGAGTATGGCAATTTCGCCCATGTAGAGCTCATCAATAAAGCAAAGAAAATGTTATTATGTGAGTTTCTTAACGTGAACTTGTATTCCCGCTGGAAGTCACTGGTTTAGGGTAAATGAATAATGATAAGACTTTGTTATGAACTTTTATTCCCGTATAGTCGTACACAGTGGCGTAACTATGGGGGGATGAGGGGATAGATCCCCCCCAAAACCTCGGAGAAATAAAAAAAAATATTTAAAATAGTCTCTAGTTTAACATTTAATAACTGCATCTGCTTAAAGTTAAATGATTAGTGTCAAAATGATGCAAAATGTATTTTCAGGGATATCATTTTTGAAAAAGCTTCTCTCCCATTACCTGGGAGGGGGGTCGCCACCCCAGACCATCCCATCCATCCCGCCCCCCGCCCTAAAGCATATATTCCTAGTTACGCCCCTGCTGGTACATCGTAAAGATAGAGCACAACTGAAAATGATAAGATAGGAATGAGGAAATCGTAGAAAGAGAATAAGAGAAGAGCCTTCTAAAAACCACACGAAAAGTGATTTATTACAGTCGTGTCTTAACTTTCTGCAAAATAATTGTAATTTAAATATAATAAAAAATTCAACAGAGTGTAAGATCTTCTTGCGTCGGTAAATTTGAACACACAAGTAGATGAGCAATTACTAAGGAATTACATGCATAGTACTCTTCTGTATAGAAGTGAGGAATGGACGAGAACATCGGCAGGGTAATCAAGGGTCGAGGCTTCTTAAATATGAGACTACAGAAAAATGATAATAGTTGAATGGATAGAGCGAGTAAGTAACGACAAATTCCTAAGGAGAGAAGAGAAGCCTCGTGAAAAACTTGATAAGAAAAGGAAACAACCTAATCGGCCATCATTGGTGTCATTGTGCCAGAACGCCGTTCCAACACTCGTTAAGAAAAGAAATTATAGTCAAATAACCTTGTGCTTCGAAATTTCTAATATATGCATTCGTTAACAAAACAAAAATTTATTTTAAAATATGCAGACGTAACTTTTAATAAAAAATATATACATAGTAATATTTCACTTGTAAAATAAGTTAAGTAAAGTGCGTTCCGGCATTGCTAATTTTGCCCCGACACCCCTGTCGCCCGTGTCTTGAGACATGGTGACCTGATGAAGTCAATCGTCGAGGGACAAGTAGATGGCAAGAATGGAAAAGGAAGTCTTCCAATAAAGTGTATGGAACAGGTAAATAGGGATATGAAAGAGGAGAAATACGTAGGTGTGAAACGATTAGCTAACGGGAGAATAGTGTGGAGAGCTTCTTCAAACCAATCATAGGATCGTTGACCAGTGATGATGATGATGATGAGGATGCTTGGAGCATTTCCGAATTATTCCGACCGTCTCCTCCCCCGTTCTTGGATTTCCCTCTTCAATTCACAAGGCTGACTCCCTTCCATAAACTTGCTCTCTTTCTCCCCCTACCTTCTACATTCTTCCCACTAGCATGGTTTTCAGCATCCCCTCCTCGCTCGGTACCAGCAATGGACAAATCGATTTCGATTAAATTTTTTTCTACTCCTCAAATGTGTATTTTGGGTGTTTTTCGAATGTATAATGAACGTGTTTTTGTTCACACTCTACTTTAAGAAGAGAACCGTCGATTTTTTCGATGGTTCTGATTTTTTTGTTGATGGAATCGATCTTTAGGTTCTAATTTTCATTATTGTTGAAAAGTCGAGCTTTTTCATTTCGATAAAAAAATCGATTGTTCGAAAAATCGATTTTGGCCAACATTTTTCCATAACGGTACTTTTCAGTACTCGATTCGTCTAAGTCCTCAGCCTTCTCAATATATAATCTAAAATCTTTCTCCTCTCACCTACTATGCCTATCAACTCGTCATTATTCTTCCTGTGCCTTCTTCACCTCCTTCATTTTCCTCTTCATCCACATTTATAATGTTTCTAGTGTCTTCTACCTACCTACCTCCGCGTCAACGTTTCCACACCGTAAATTTATTTATTTATTTTTATTTATTTATTTCTATTACCCCATAAACAGCGCATTTACGGCCTTTACAATGGGGAATTAACAATTAACAACGAAGGACATTCACACACGCCCATGCCCTGGATAAAGGTAACTTACCCAGGCGGGCCTCGAACCCGCGACCTTCGGTTTGGCAGTCGAGGACTTTACCCCGCCGCCACCGACACTCCAGATCAGACTTTTCACTATCTTTTTATTCAAATTCTTACGTAACGAACCTCTCATCAGCTCCTTCCTATTCATGAACGTCTCCTTTGATCATGCAATTCTCTTCCTGATGTCTTGCATAATTTATTTTTATGGATTTTACTCACGTTTCTAATCGTGTGAATGAGTTGATGGGCATAGAAATGTCTTAGACGTTCTAAGGAAGGGGTGTCACTCCCCATCAATCGGTCCTATTTCTTTTTATTAACTATTTTTTTTGTTCAAAACCACCGCCATTGTTTTGAAATTCTCAGGACATAGAGAGTTTACCCTTTCAAGAATATATCTGTATATCAAATGAGGAAGCTAGAAGCCAAAGGGTATGGTCAGGGGGGTACACAATATTGCTGTGGCAAAAGGATACAAGTTTATCACTGAATCTATGTACGTACACGCATCAGTGATTCACTTGCAACCCTTTTCCACAACAATATTGTGCACCCCATCAACCATTATCTGCACTTAACTCCATAATTATAAAAATTGCACTGGCAGTTGTCAGTGGCGGATCCAATTTACATTGGAGAAAATGGTAATTTTTTTTGTACCCCACGACAGCTGGGAGGTTACCCCTAAGCACCACACCTAGTTCCTCCTTTGCCCCTATCCTGGATCCGCAACTGATTGTACCCCTCTGCTTCTGGGTTTCTCAGATATAAAAAATTCACCTCTGGGAAAATACTGGGGTAAATTTTCAAATTTCAGAGATTGGTAAATGTTGATTCCTCTGCCTTCCCTGAAAATTATATAATGGTAGCGTAAATTTAAGCAAATAATAAGTCAGTAAAAAGATCAGCCGAGCGAGGAAGAGGCGTCCTTTAAAAGGGTGGGCTTAAACTAAATTATTAACGAGTCACCGCATCTAATTCAGGGGTACCCACTGTCATCAATCTTGATGACTCGCAATCACTCCAAAACCGGGTGATTGACCCCCTCTGTTTATTTACTTTTATTTTACATAATTCTATGAAATGGCAATCACTCGTTTATACCGTGATTTATTACATTGATCTGTAAGAATATCATGTGTCGTTAGTTTCTTTTACTACTACAGCATAGGTGGATTTAGAGGGAGGCACATGCCCCCCCACCAGACGCTTAAAATATAGAAAAGAAATTTTAATGCGGTGCCGTTATCATCAGTAGGAAGCATAAATAAAATGTAACTATTTAATATGTTTATATTAATATTTTTTGTATTAAAAGAAAGAGAATATAGTTCGTCAAGTAATTTTTGTTTGTAGTTTTTAATCCCTAATATAAGAAGTCCGTTTGCCTGCCAGACCCTGGGCCACCCCAGGAAGAATCTTGGATCCGCCCTTGTACTCCAGTCACTGAATAAAATACCACCGGTCGAAAGTTATGTTCACCAAGAATAGCATTCGCCGCGAAATAATCATTAGATAAGACTGAAATGTGAACCCGGACTACCCAAGGTCACAAGGATACTTTCTGAATAAGGATTCAGGAATCCCAGTGTAGTCGGCTCTTTCATTAAAATTATATTTTGCCTTTTATGATAGCTGCTTCGATTCTCGATCCATTATGTTTCCCGCTTAACGGCTGTACCCCATGACTTGGCCGACCTTTCCACTTCTTCTTTGACCTTTGGTGTTACTTAGCGCCCTTTCGTCTAGCATTCTATCCGTATACCTCCCAGTGGCGAATTAAGGGGGGAAGGATCGTCGCCCACCGTAATTTCTTGAAAAATGAAAGAGTAGAATGTTTAAATTGGCTCTCCAATGAAATTTTTCTTCCATCGGCCTAACGCACTGTCATAAAAACTGTTGATTTATTTTAAAAGCCAGCTACAAGCCGGCAATTGGAATACTTTAGAAGTTAGTCTATAAATAACTGACAATAATAAAGATCTTTAAATATAAATTAATTTATTAGCACGCCTCTGAAAATAGCCACGTTTGGGTCGATTAAATCGGGGTTTGTGACAGCGTAGCAACGCATATTAGACCTCAGATACATTCATGTTGAGAGGTCTTGCATACCACCTAGGCGCCGAAAAAAAGTAATGAGCTCCCCTAATATAAACAAAGACTCTGGCACCTCCTCCTTTATCACACTATGTGTCTATTTGACCTTGATTTTCCTCCTTTAGTTCGAGGTGTGGAAGGATGCATTCCGCATTCTATTATTAATACCAATGTTATTTTTTCATTTTGATGATGACTGTTTTTAAAATACAATAGTTCCGCGGAAATTGCACAGATTGCACTTACCTGGTAGGAAATCCGTTTACCTGGATATAAATTTGCCTATTCGCTACTGCGTACAACTGTTGGCAATTGACATGCTTTAATGTTGCCGATAAATAACTAAGATATATCAATATAATACTATCTAATTGAGTGAGATTGCGCAATCGAATTGTTGATATTCGCTCAATATGCTTAATTAAGCTCAAAGATTAATAATTTCATAAATTAAAATCGCTCATTTTCGTCTAAAGGCTGGGTACCCAAGAAAAACCGTTTTAAGGGTAATTATAAAGTGCATTCCAAAATTCTTGCGTCACTATAATTCAGAGTAACTCAAGATTTGAAAGCCTATGTTTATGGACAAAAAATGCTTAAAATTGTCTCTCCTACCACCTCCTGAAATATTGAAAATTCCTCATGAAAAATCGTGTATTTATTTACAAGCACGCCTCCGAAAACAGCCGCGTTTGGGAATTTTTAATCGGGTTTTTCGACAGCGTGACAAAGAGAAATCGCACACCCATGACCCGGTAGGGAAACTATTCAAGGCGGGACTCGAACCCACGATCTGCAGTTCGGCTGGCAAGGACTTTACCCCGCAACCTCCGAGGCCGACAATCCTCCGGGAATATTCCTGTTTTTTTTTGGTCACTTAATATCTGTGCAGCCTTCATTTTTTTCAAGGGTGTAAATATAGACACTGGTAAGATCGCAATGCATTGTGAGAGTCGCCCATGTGTTGGCAATCAACACATCGTGCGCACGCGGTATCTCGTGTTTCGATGCGTGACTGTTTTCAGATATCTTGGCACTTCCGTTCGAAAAAAAATATGCATGAATAAATCGATGATGATGAGTTTGAAATGTGACTGTTGAAACTACTTCTTTAATTCGTCATCTCTAAATCATTGCTTTTGATTGCATCACATATCTCTCATCTTGTACATCTTATCGATAATATTCACAGGTATACAATTGTGAGGTAACGAAAAAAACCCTCAGCTATCAGAACGTTTTGCCACCTTTTGCAAATATCACTTCGTAGTTAAAAGCTTTATAAGCTTCGAAAAATTCCTCAATTGAAAATTTTAATTATTTCACATTCATATGATCGCATTTTTTTCCAAATATATAGCCCCTTGAGTCTTGGGATGGCATACGATTTGAAAGATTAGCCAAATTCGTGTACAAATTTCTTGTACAATATTCAATATTCATATAAGTGGAATATACTTTTTATTAAGTTGCATGAATGCTAAAAAAATGACACAGGAATTCAAATACTGAAGGAAATCAGACCGTTTCTTGGCATTGGTCCGAATCAGTGACGAATCCAGGTTTTGGGGGTAACCACTAACCTTCCATCAAGAGTGGGGGTCCGGGAGGTTACGAAAATTTTGAGTTTTTATCATTTTTAGCTCCTCTCCTGTATATATTCGACGACCGATCTGAATCAACGTTTTATCTAGTGTAAATTGGATAACATAGGGGGAAGGGGGTATTGACCCTCTCAGGATCCGCCACTTGTCCGAATCGTGGGCCGATGAAATTCTTCTCCATTTCTAATTTTGAGAATCATAAGTGCTGGTGCAATGGAAACTCAGCATTAAGTGTGGTAACTCAAGATATCGTACGAATAGATTTTAAAGTTTGATTGCTTGGTTGTGTGAGTCAAAACTGAAAACCTGTTGGCAGATAAGCTTGCTGAATTTTCAAACAGTAATCCGCGAAAAGACTCAATTAAGGTTGAAAAATGATGTATTGATTATGGTGATGGAACACTTATCTGACGGTTGAAAAAAATGGCGTGAAAAACGACATGACCTTGCTCAAATTTGGAATCTTTCCCTACGTCACTGTTACCACTTCCAGCTCCCCTTATATTGGAGCATAAAATTTCACGTTGATAGTCTCGGCAGTTAAACATGATATCTGAAAGGATAATAACTTCCGGGTACACAACCAGGCAGCGCCCTCGCACATTTGATATTTTTCATCGAATGTAAGCCTTTCCATGGATAGCGTATTGAAAAGCTATCGGAAAGATTAGACGAAGTCGTAATGGTTCATGTTCGGAGGAGGAAAATTATTGGAAATGACTATAGGATGCCAGAATGTTCTTTGATGCTTGCGGGCATCAGATAAGGGTCATTGACTGTCGATGGTGATTGCTAATTGGTTGTCAAGTATGCTATCGAATAAGGATTATCGATTATGGCAGTCTGTTGTCAATGTTCCTCGATTTTTTAAGCCAATAATGGATCGATTATTAGCTGTCGACAATTGTTGATTATGACCGACGGTTATCAAATTCTAAAGTAAACAATGGTTAGCGATTGCCGATTTCGATCACCGTTGATCGATATTGTGTAGAATAAATAGTGGTCATCCATTGTTGGTGGTAAGCCATGCACACCCTCTTGCGATCGTTGACGATGTTCATTATATGTAGTCGGTCATCGAATTTTGACGGTTAATAATTGCTTTCGCTTGTAACTGATTATAAATCTGCGATAGTCAAACATTGTTAGCGTAAGTCGATGATTATCGATATTTTTTCATGTCCATTGTCTTCAATTTTCCATCCACAATCAGATGATCAACACCTTTGAAAATCACTTTGCTTGCTTGCCATCATCATAGAGGGACACCTTCGCATCTTCGATGGATAATAAAACCTTCTACTCTGTTTCCAGTTCGCCCGACTATAGCATTTGACCCGATCCGATTTTCTGTATGAGGCCTTTTTTCCCACTCGGGCTCCATTCTTCCTCGCGGAAAGGGAAATAATGAGAATCGGAAGAAATGGGACTGTCAGAGAGGAGATATGACGCCTTCTGCCGGTGCTAACTAAAACGGCCGGGGCCTATTCGAGGGGCCGCCAGCGAGGAGGAATGGCGGGAGATATAAAAGAAACTTCAAGAGAAGAAGAACAAGACGAGGGAAGGGTTGCAGACGGGTTAAGGGCGGGAGGAGGGAGAGTAGGAGGAGAGAGAGAAGAGGGGAGGGAGGTGGAGGGGGAGAGGCTTGGAGGGGAATGGAGGGGAAACTCACGAGTTGAGTTGAGGAGGCGGAGGAGGAGGGGGGAGGGGAGAAGGCGGGCAGGCGCGTGGGGGATGATCCGGTGGGTATGTTAGTGTGTGGTGGTGTGTTCTCTCTCTCCCTTTCGCTATTTCTCTCCCATTCTCCTTTCGTTCCTCGCCTCTCTCTCTCCGTGTCCCGCGCGGAGTGTGTTTGTGTATTTGTGAGGCGACGGCAGTTACTTCTCGAGGAAGGGGAGCGTTGGTTGAGGCCCCGGCGCGGAGTGTTAGAGCGGTCCCAGCTCTCGACTCTGAACGAAGAAGAAGACTTTTCGAGAGAACCCGTGTCCGTGTGAGTTCTTCCCGGCGACTCATTTCTTGCACATCGCAAGCTTATTACCTGTGAAGACCGTTGCGTGTTCGACAAAATAGTGCTTTGTGGTCCACCTTTCTCGTCCGCGTGGTGTGTTTCATTTGTTTTCGTCCCCTTCCCCCCCTCCACCTTCCCCACAACTTCGTCCCCCTTGCCCACCTTTTCGGATTTCGTGTTTACGTTTTTTTTTGTCCTTTTCATATCCACTCCATCGCGTGTGTATGATCCCGCAGCTGTAGTCATTGGCCACGGAGGTGTCTTCAGAGTTGGGGAAGGACACGAAAGAAGTTATAGGGTTGGAAGGGGTGGGAAATGAGGGATCTCGGTGCAAGTGTCGTGTGAAGGGACTGCGTTGGTGTGCGTCCTTTTGAAAAGGGCACGAGGGTTTTGTGGGTGGGATTCGTAAAGGGTTTGAAGGGCCCGTCTCCCCCCGGGGAGTAGTTAATAAAGTACACATCCGGGCACAAGCCGACTTGTGTTCCTCCTGTGGATTGTGGTGGGTTTTCTAAAGGGTTGGGCGAATCGATATACCAGTGGGGATATTCGACCAAATGCCGCGTGCTGGAACCTTACCGGCGGAGGCTCTAATAGGCATACCGCTCGTATCCCCCTTCCCCGTGTGAACTCTTTCCGGATCGGCGGATTCCTGTGCTGAAGATTTAGGGAGACCTAGTGGGAGGTAAAAACCAGCGGTGGAACCAATACGTAGAGGCACGTGCTATCCACGGTCCGCGTCTTGTGATCTACCGGCTCGGCCCGCGACTGCTTTCCTCTGTTTTCCCCCCACCACTCCCCCTTCTAGCCATTAAGCCTTCCACAATGCCCTCCATCGAGTCAGCGTATCGCTCCCGTTAAACTCTCCTGTCTGCCATCCAACTGCTCTCTTCACCGTTCGACTCGCTCCGATCCTTTCGGCCTTACCTTGATGCAGACTTGAGCCTCCCCTCCCCTTCACTCCCCATCCCACCAGGTCTTCATATCTCGAGTTCCTTATCTAACGCCCCACTCCGCTGCCCAAGTGGAGCTTCGTCTGCCGCAACACGAGCATCGCCAAGTTCAACGATGGCATAGCGATACTGACTCTTGACCAATAGCTCCGCGAGATTTATATTTTATACGTTCTTTTCAAGGAGTTAGCTTCTTGGAACGGTGTTTATTATTTATGCAACCCTCCATCCACACTGAGTGCTGATAGAATTCCTCCTGTCGTCCTTACTTTCCTTAAGTTTCAAGTTCGTGTTCCACGTTTTTACGAGTTGTGTTTCGTTCCTTTTTTCTTTCTGGTGGTTTCTCCCGTGCCTGCTATATCCATTCCTGGTCCCAAAACACGTTAATGTGGTGTGGTGGTGAGTAAAAAGGAGGAAGTTGGAGGATGACGGCTGGCTTGCAGTCTAGCTCATCGACCCCCCATCATCTCAAGTGACGAGCAGTGACGTTCCCGTGGTGTAGTTTTTTGCATTCCGATGGCCTTCGGCTCAAGAAGATCGTCGAGGAATCACCTGGATGTCGTGTGTCGCGTGTCGCCAAAGTTCAAGGACTGATCTGTCCAGGGAATGAGACAGAAAGTGATGAGGAAGAGGGGTGATTCTACGCAGGTAAATCAAGAAGTGTGTGGTATCGAGCTTTTTTTTGTTGCTGTTGTAGTCGCGGTGCCGCTTTTATGTCGTGTGCCTCTCGGCTTCTTCTTCTCTGGAACGCGATCGCTGCTGCGATTCGCGCATGACAGCAGTGTCACGCTTTTTTTCAATTCGCATACTATTCCCTACCCGCATGTATATACCTCGTTTCCACTACGTACGTTTCACATTGATAGATAGACATGACCAATGCATCTCGAGCATTTCCAGCGGTAGAAACTATCATCATGAAGATTTTTTAAATCTGGTATTAATGAACATGAATATCAGGATAGTTTTTGGGTCTATTGGTTTCAATGAAAATGTTTTTTTTTTGATACAGCAGTCACATGGCTAACATCGAAATTGCGATTAAAAGTACGTAATTCACTATGATCAACTGGCCCTGGTTAGGAATCTTTTACTTGTGTTTTCCAAGGATATCTACCATTTGGGCTGCAAATAAACATTGAAATAAGATTTTCATTTAAAATTGAATTCACTTCTATACATTTGCGGGTCATATGTTCATTGCTTACAAAACTAAATCAATCTGCTGTGCCTGATATTTTTGTGTTTTCTACTCAAAATTGCAAAAACAATATCTTTTGGCTTCCCCCTTATTCCAATCACTCTATTTCATTAATAGATACTGGTGTCAGCTGGCAGTTAACAGCCATATCCATCGCAAAAAGTGAAAATAGCAGAAGATTTTAAACTAAATGGTTATAAAAGAAAGTGGACATTTTATAGAAAAGAATGGTGTATGTTCGACTACAAGTCGCCTTCCAGAGTTCAGTTCATGCGAAATGTAACAATGGTTGTGACTAAACAGCGTAAGATGAGCGTAGTGGAAACGAGGCAAGAGTCTCCTGCTTAAGTTCCCACTCCCTAATCGCACGCTTGAGTGTCGTCATCTGTTTTTTTGGGCGCGACAAAATCGCGAAGAAACGTGAGCGTGAGTGAGAGAGAGATAATAGTGTCGGTCTGCATGCGTGGGTAGGCGTAATCCTCTCGTGTCAAAGGTCGCGGTGCTCTCATAAAACGGTCTCCTCGCAGTAAATTATTTTTCCGCCACTTCTGTTCTTTATTTCGTCAACCAGCTTTGCTTTTGCACTGCTTCCCCGCTCTGCTTTTGCATTGCCTACCTTGGCGAGAGGAAATCTCCCTCGCCGGGGTGTGTTCGCGCTCACACAGATAAGGCGTGTAGTTCAAACATGACTTGGCTCGGCGTCATTTCGCCGCTCCAAAGTTTGTCTCGCTTCTCTATGCCTTGTTAACATATCCCCATCTGAAACACTTAAGCTCGAAGTTTTAAGCGTAATTGCGTGGCTCTTTTAAACGATCCGAAAACGATACCTCGTGCGTGGTAGATGTGGACCCAGGCATGATTTGGGGTTGGGGTGATATTCTGAGATTAGTGGGCAATAATGGAAAGCAAACCTGGAATTAGGTGATATGTATATGAAAAGTATTTGGTCTCAGCGCAACATTGCGTTGCATTCCTAAGTACTATATAGAACAAGTGACTTTTTACGCAGACACTCGCACGGATGAAAGTTTATGTACACCAAAGATGAAACTCGCAATGAAAAAATCATTTGGGTTTGCTGGGATTTGAACCTGGATCTCCCTATTTATGGTCAGGTATGCTACCAGTTATACCACTAGCCGTCTTTATTCCGGGTGGTAATACCTGACCGGCAATTGGGAGATCCGGGTTCGATTACCGGGTAAGGCAAATGATTTTTTTCATAACGAATTTCATCCTTGGTGTACATAATACTTGCATTTTTAAATAATTTTATATTTATTTCCTAATGGCTTTCACCAAGTAGTGAATTAGAAACTATATATTATGTTCGGTTTCAAAGTGTTAATTATGATTTAGCTTAGGGAAGCTCTTTCTTTTTAAAGTTTGAATGGGTGTAATTATCCCATATCATTTTGAATACACCAGTGGCTTGTATAGCTGAACTTGTTTTCACTATACCAATAACCACACTGGTATTCTCATGGAGAGAGTAAAGTTTTTGTACCAATAATTGCATCTGAGCGATAAAAATTGTCGCTGTGCGTGAGAATGATTCTTCGCAGAAAACCATGATAACAAATCGTCATTAATCCCATAAGTGACTCATTTTAACTCTCTTTCTCGGAATGCCATTTGAAGAAACGGTTCAATCTTTTTAAACTGTAATTACGTAACTACGTGATTAATTATTTCCTGCCATTCTTCTTCTGTAGTTATGAGTATTTTTGACACACAAAGTCATCATCATGCCGCTGCTTAGTCAGAGGATCTTCGTAGTGTGGCTAAAACTTCATTTATTTGTTACTGTTTACTGAAAAAGCTTCGGTGATAGTCGTTAAATCTCTGTAGATCCATATGGGTCCCTTGGTTTTTGTTAATAGCCGAAATGCAGCCCTTGATATTTGAAGATAAAATTTCTTAGTGAGTCAAAAACTTCATATATTTGCTATTTTTCACAGAAACAGCTTCGGTTGTAGCCGTTAAATCACTGTAGATCCATGTCGAGCACTTTGTTTTTGGCTATTAAAATTAATTCATTCTAATCTAAATCCATTATTAAATTATTTATTATTACTACATGCATTATCTATTATTAAATCCAAAATCTATTACTAAATTATTTATTATTACTACATGCATTAATATATGGCGGCATAAATTTGTCAAAGCCACCTTGAAAGTTTTGTTATTTTCTCATCTTCGTATTTATCATTATTAGTCATCCGCTTACATGTACTAACGTCTTTGCGTTTGTCTGTGGTCAAACTGCGAAGCGGGTACTTTTCCTGATGCTAATGGATGGGTTCACTTTTAGCCTGATTGCTCCTTCGAAGAAGGGGAAAGCCTTAAGCTAATGGAATTGATCCACCGTGAATAACTCTCCGGATACGCCCTCTGTAATGTGATTTCGTGATTGTCAGCTCGCGATGAGGCGATAGCGTTAATGACGACGATAAGGAACTGGAAACGAGTCCAATATTTGTGATAACATTTTAGCCGATAGCCACTCATGGGCCATGCCATCATCATTTCTGAATGGAATATTCTATGCCCTTATATTATTTTCTGCCATTTGACTATACATTTGCTTCATCAATGTCCGTTATCCTTTCCTCTATTGTCCCACTACACTGCTCCTAGATCTCCGCTGGACAAGTTATTATGCTTCTCTGTATATCGCCTATATCTTTTTTTTTTTTCTTTTTGCATTGTATGAATCACACCATTGTTGCATCCTTACCAATTCATTGTCATCGAAGAATTTTATCACCTAATTTCACATATTTAATTGATTATCATATGTTAAATATTGATTCTTACTTAAAAGAAGTTTTTTTCATCTTTTGTATTAGATTTATTTCGTAATTAATATCATACTCCTTATGGTTGCTGGTTAAAGTGTATTGTGCTCCTATATCCTGCATTTCCAGTGATTTATATTCGTTCATTTAGTCCTAGGATACTGAAAAATCAATTGCGTGTGCCAAGTTTCACGAAGATCTAATTATGGTCATCATATTTTACGCATGAAATCTTGCGTAGAAGGAAGTGTGCTCCTTTTTCATGGGATTCTCCATGATTTATTTCATATTCCACTCTGTTGCATGTTAAAAATTCATTTAGTGTAAAACTTGACAGTGATTTCCATTTTTTTCACGTTTTTCTTGGGATAATACAAAATATTATATATGCGCGGCAAAGAGTTTCACGAAAAGCTGTGCATTTTCTAAAATCGCTGCTGCCAACTTTGTTTAAACCACGATACATTAACACGTACGGGTTTATGTCTGATCGCATGAATGATTTTGGTGGACCGGAACGGAGCATGTACGAATGCATGAACCATATCAGAACGGTTTCCATTTTCTGTTCATGCATTCGCACTAGTTGGGTTGTTACATGGTACATTTTGGCGTTCATTCTCGCGTTTATACATGTAGACATTGAATTGTACGAGCTAAGTGGGCATCCATTAATTACGTGAGGCGTTTAGTGGTGGAGGGGGTCAAGCCGATTCTCGACGAATATCACGTGGCGCTTAGAGGTCCTGGCGAGTAACACTTAATTTTTTTCCGCAAGAAACAGTGTAAAATTGCGATCTTAGTAATCTTAAGTACTAGTCTTAACTAATCTTAAATAAAAATAGCTAAACAATTTGTTTTTCTTAATAAAACCAACGCAATGAAGCATAGATTCACGTATTTACACTGAAAATAAGCATTTTGAACAATCTTACTTGAGATCGGAGGAAGAGTCAAAGGTCGAGCAAAATCTCGCGATATTTCACTTAGGGGGAGATGGATACGAAAATCGCCAAGATCATCTCACATAATTATGGACGCTCCCTAATACACCGTGTAGACAGGCATTTGGGTTAGATAGAAATCTTCATAGCGCATATCTCGCTCATGACACAGCGTGCAAAGTTTGGCTCGGTTTCTGTCGCCACGCCAACCGTCGTTTTCGAGTCGGCGGCGAAGGAATGCTGGGACGATTTTGCCGCCAGCCGGGGAGGGAATACGCCACACGGACGGCGCGCATAAGAAGCCGCCGCGGCGTCCCCTTAACTCGCGGAGGCGCGTTTTCAATTGCGCTGAATTGTTCATTCCTGCGTGACTTGTTTCGTGGAAGTGCTTGGGTAAACAAGGACGAATGCTCAGCATCTCTCCGGCCTCCGAGCCATCGCTTGGAGCGAACTCTGGTGACAAGACACGAGGGAGTGGCGGGAGATACGAACAAACCGGTTTTTCTCACTGGACAAGAATGGTCGAAAGCTCGGTTGCTACACTTGCAGGAACCCCGCCAATACGTGTTGTGGATTATGTGAGAGGGACACTCATTGTGACGTTGCGGTAATACTTTGGTTTTAACTTTATTCGCGGCAGTCATTTCATGCTTGCTGTGTCTGGTATTTAGGGGTCGGTACTCAAAGAGCTAGGTATATTAGTATTTGATTGAACAGGGAGATGTTCAAAGCATTTACACGATTTAAGTTGGGAGCCGCTATAGACTTGGAGGCAGTGCTTAATTTCGGTCGGAACGGCGTTACGGCACCTTTCACGGAAAATTGGGTACTGTATTTTAATGGGGTACTATTAGGAATAATCATTTGTGAGTTCCGTATACAACGGTCCTTGGTCCTTGGTAATAGGTCCTTGAAATTACCATCGTTTTTTATGTGTTGTTAAACATGATTCATTTGTCACTTTTATTAAAAGTTTGAAAAAATCGGAAGTTTTTAGGGGGGGCTTTGGTTTGAAAACCATGTGTGGGTACGCGTTGTGGTACCAAAAATTTTAGAAATTAAGCACTTTGGAGACTAGGCTTATAATGCGTTAGAATTTTAGGACAAATTATTTTCATAGAGACGCAGAGAACATCATTTTAGGATTGCAATATACTTAAAGGTCCGGCATAAACTTCAAGGAGATATTTTCCGAACGAATAGGTTTAGGTATTAATTTTTTCCTCGAATGATAAATGGCGTAGGTTGTAATCAAATCATTCTACCAACGCATATTTTTTTAGTATATGCACAGTTAAACAGCCTGTTCTGACACCTACTGCCTCTCGTCCATTGAGGCCGAAGGGGTAGCATATAGCTGTATATTAAATTCATAACTCTGGGCCGAAATGGCCTTTTTTTCCGCTAAATTCGAGACTGCCTTCGCTTTTCGTCTATTTTGGAAGCCTCTTGAAGCATAGATAAAAATTCCTCGAGTTAATTGAATCATTTTGATCAGGTTAAAATGGTATTATTCATTAAAAAATCAAGAAAAAAATGATCAGAGACTCTTTAGTGATTTTTCGCTCCAAGTCACTTCTCGTTTCGAAATTAGGTCGCTAACGTCACGTGGAAACTAGGTTTTATTTTCAAATCTCAATGTTCTTTTGTAGAGTAAAAAGGGCTGCGATTAATGGAGAAAACAAAGGTGGTGGGGAAAAATCACTTTTGGTAAATGTTGAAATGCCAGATGGGAGATTTGGAAATCATTCCTGGAGCTATCGTCTTTAAAACGTCAATAAAAATTAAATTAGTGTGTGGGGTAAGTGCGGTGGGGGTAAGTGGGTTGGAAATACGCAGGGGCATCAAAATATACCCTTTACATATGGCTTGGAATTGGCTTCGATTCATACAAGTTGTCTCAATTGACCACATTGCTGACGTGGGATAAGTCAAACAGCACTGCTTTGTATCTTTCTTTGTCGCTGAGGAGCACCAGCGTTGTCGGGGAAATGGCAGTTTGGCTATTCTTGTAGAAATTAATTTGCAGTTGTGTGAGAGACCATCATAATCTGTTACGTGCTAATGACGATAAATGTCGCTTACTAATCTGAACTCTTTTCTCAATCGCGGCAGACCGTTGACTGTTGAGTTCTAATTTGAAGTAACGTGACCTTACTTAGCGAGACCGGCTCTTGTTTATTACTCCCCGATCTTTTTGTAATTCGCAAAATTTTCACCCGGCTAGCATTGCGGTAATATTGCAGCCGGCTAAGAGGGTGGCATTGTTATGAGACTAAAAGTTAGGGATGGGTTTGTTGGATATGTTCAAAGTAAGCGATATTTTATTATTCACTTCAAAATTTTCAATTAATTGGGGATGTTTCCTATTCTGAGAAAAAAATTTAACGCAACGAGTGTAGACAATCATGGAATCGGTACAATAAATTCAGTCGTAAGAGATATGATGACTAAAATCCTTCTCTTTTGGTTTATATCTTCAATTTAACCTTCCTCGAATTACTCTGACTATGGAGAACAAGAATTTGAATGACCTAGCACTTCACTGAAGGCCAAGGATAGTTTATAAGTTTTATCATTAGTCTCATATATTCTCTTCATGTTGTGCCGATAAATTATATCTTAGATTATGACTGTGAGGTCATCATCTGAAGGCCAAGGTTTTTCATAATACGCCTTGTCCTATACCGCTATCTATTTCTCTCTCACTCATTACTGCTTGAAAACAAATCTCTTGCTTCACTTAGGCAAAATATTATTGCACGTGTGGGTAAAGCCAACTTGTGGTAGTCGAGTCATTACCAGAAGTTTTAGAAGTAGTGTATTATTAATGTAAACGTTTATTATTTGGAACAAAACGAGTCCTAAGCTTCGAGTAAGGTGCGATTTTTCGTGGAAGAATTTCATATTTACGACGCGCTTTAAGCTTTTCATGTCACTTTCAAGAAATGGTATCTAAATATTGTGTGTTTTGTTGCAAAGCAAAAAGCCCTTTGGTGGAAAGATGCAAATCATTCCAAAGTCATGGCTGAATATCCTCGAACCTTACCAGTGACTCTGCCATTTACACTAATGTTTTATTCAAAATCAGCTTGGCGGTCCAAGCGTTTAATGAAGTTTATCTTAAAAATTGTTTGAGGGAAATTGCTATCAGTTTCAAAATTTCGAATGGTATCGCTTATTTCCATTTACGCTTGGAGATTTTTTTCTTGATTAGCTAGAGGTGAATTATTAATTAAAGTCGGCAATGAAAACTTTTTACCTTAAAAATAATTATTTACCCATATTCACCAAAATCGCATTAACGATAAATATTTTCGTTTATGATCACCCCTATTCATTTAACCCCTTCACTGACGGATATTTCTCAACAAACATCACAAAAAATGTCATATTATTTTATTACGTTTTTTAATTATTTACAGGTAGATATTAAATAAATAACATTCATTCAAGTGTTTTACGAAGTCATTTATTTTAAAATTTACTCTTATTATATCACTTTTTAAAAAATTTCATGTATTTCTGCATAAAAATCAAGTAATATATTTCACAATAAATATAGTCACAAAAATTACTCACTATAAAAACAGACGATGGAGTTGGAAAAATATTAATATAAACTCAAAATTTGAAACACAGTAAAATATTATGTAAACTAAAAGTCTATTTTTGTGTGGTACACTTTGAAACAAGGGGCAACGCAAAGACCCACATTACAGTCTCCCTCCTCACCATTTTTCCACGCGCATCTCGCTTTCGGGAGCACACAGCACACTTCCGAGTTGGGTTTGACTTATTTTCCGTGTGTGGGATTATGTCTGGGAAATGCCTCTCGGTAATTGGGAGGGGATGGGCTTTTGCAGGTGGCCTACCTGCCTTAGGGGAGGGAACACTTGGGAAGTACAGTTCAATCATTTTATCTATTATAGGTCCAGCCTGTATTGCAAATGTGTTTTATCACCACCTGTTTTTCTATATAAAACATATGAATTCAAAAAGCAAATTTCCATCAAATGAAGAAATAATTTTTTATAATATTTTTTCCCTCTTTTTCTTGAGATTGGATAGTCAGCCAAATGCTGATCTACCCTGTCAACACCCCCCATTGTCTCATTGTAATCGATGACTACCTTTGGTTTCATAACCACTGCCCCCCTTTTCTGCACCTCTCTCATTTCCCTGTTGTGAACTGTAGAGGGTAACGTTACTTCCTTCTTGTCCTTCCAGGGAAGAACCAAAATTTTTCCTTTACGGAAAGCTGCCACATCTCCTTTCTTCATTTTTTTCTTCTTCAGCCCCTCTGGCATCCCCTTTCGTAACATGCACGCATAATTATCACAAGAATGAGAAACTAGTTCCTCGGTTAGTTGTGGAGAGGTATAAAAATTGTCTGTTGTGACACAATACCCTTTTTCAAATGGTGGTTTCATAAGTGACAATACCACTTGGGAGGACATTGGCTTACTTTCGAAGTCTTTGTCAAGAGTAGTGCATTTCCCGGTATAAATGATTGTTGACCAGACATATCCACAGTGATGGACTGTAGAGGACAATAGTTTTTATGCCGAATCTAGCTCTTTGTACAGTAATTCGCAGAGGAAAAAAATGTTAGCTGTGAACACTCCAAAAGACTCCGTAGAACTGACACTAGAATTTTATGGAAAAGGAGTGTAAGTAACCCAAAACAGATAGTGGTAAAAGGACCGAGGCAAAGAAACCAAAACATGAGGGTCAGAGGCATTGGGAAGGGAAAAATGGTGAGAAAGAGTGTTTTGGGTCATGTGCGGCAATAAAAAGGGAAAGTGGAGGGCAGTGAGGAAAAACCGATGAGGGTGCAGTGGTTGCATGAAAGGGAGATCAGAGGGGAGGAGGATGAAAAGGATGAAAGGGCGGCCCCGACAGTCCTTAGACAGTGCAAGGAAAGGCGGAGGGGAGAGAACAATGGATGAAGAGAAGGGATGGATAAACAAGGGGGTTGGAAGATAGAAAATATGTCTTCCCTGGAAGGGAGAAATTGCTGAATAGCCGAAGGTTCCATCTCAAATCTATGCACGGTCACAAATATTGACGAACTTACAGAAATGAAATAATAATCAGTTGTATTTGTAGCTAAATAATAAACGGAAAACTAAAAAACAAAGATATAGTTGGTCATTATAAAGAAAAAAGACAATAAAACATCACTGAGCAAGTTGATTTTCGGTGCGAAGATTTTGACACCATATTGCTGAAAAAGAACATTATCAGAAAGTTCCCGACTTCTGTTACGTAGTTTACAGAAATGTCTTTCGAACACGCGACCTTTGGAATAGCAGCTTGGACGTAATTTATTACGAGGTCCCGTCGACTACACTGAAGAGTAAGTAATGATAGTTTTGCTTGGTAGTGTATATAAAATGTTTCAAATCAATTTATTTACTGAATAAAAATATTACAACATCCTTTCCGATAGCAAGATTCGAACGCGCGACCTTCAGAATAGCAAGACGGCACTTGTCTGGCGACTCACCTCGGCTGTTCCAACGAATGATAAAAACTCTGTGAAAAGTCCTCGCAGTTATTTATAAAACGCATTAAATATGTTTCTTTGTTCACTTATCACATCTCGACATACAATAGGTTTAGAAACATAAACATTGTGAGAAATAATAGATTTTCCCCTCTTTTGGACCTCGAAAAAACGGAGAAGTTTGCAGGATATCATGCATTGTGAAGACACGTATGCACTCTCGCGGCAAAACTACGTACTTCTAATAAGGGGACGAGATATCTCGTCCAGATCACGAAAGAAGAAGCAAACTTGACATAGGACGAGTTAACTCGGCCGCGTCAGTTTTTGCGCGTCTTCTTAGGACGAGATATCTCGTCCGAATCAGGGAAGGGGTTAATGATAATCCATGCGCTGTCAATGCTTAATAGAATTGTATATATTGAAAGAAACATTTGCAGTTTTCCGAGATTATAAACTTTTATTCCGACCGAGGCTTCGATGCTACTACAACATAGAAACCTAGGTTGGAATAAAAGTTCACGATCGTGGTAAATTGCAAGTGTTTATTTCAATATGGAAAAATTCCACTACATCACGCTTGGATTTTCGGATTTTAATACAATTTTTTATATTTGCCTGTGTATAATTATTTCATATATTCTACGTCTTCTTGAACTATTAATGTTGGGATGTACTATTTTTAATTTGACTAATGATTTGATAACGACGTCTCTGATGTTAGTAATAATCATGAAACCAATGCTGTATAATTTCTATAAGCCATTCAAACTCAGTTGCGATTCAATTAGCCTTTCAAGCCCTCCAATGGCGGTAATTATTTGAATCATTTATTCGTCTTTAACATTGACCAGAAGCTTAATTGCCTGTCATCACCTTCAAATGTGGGATAAATTCTGTTAAAATGCTGTTTACTGTATCGGCGAATATAGTAGTAGCGTTCCAAAATAAAGATGAAATATTTATATCCTTTTATTCGTGTCAATGAGGCGCTTGACCTATGCATACCATTTCCGCTTTGTGGGTAGTGCTTCAGGTCTTTGTTTAGTATCAGGATCCTCTTAATCGTATTGCTGCCCTGTATTTTGCCCTCCTACCATGTTTGACCTGGAAAGCATGGAAGTCCTTTTTGCCGTATACTTAGCTCGCGAGGTGAATTTATAAGACTTCGGCAGTTGATTTGATCCTTTTTGAAGCTAAACCCCTCCCACATTTTTCTTATCTTCTCTCGTTCTCATTTCAACCCTACTTAGCCTGCTAACTTTGTTAAAAAAGAGAACTGTGTCTTCTCTATCGTTGACTATGCTGATTTATTTAGTATTGAATAGGCATTATTTTACTCAAACGACCGTGAAAATTAAGGGAACCTTATTTTAAGTAACTTAGTGATAGAATATCCTCTTCTAATGAATATGCTTTTATTAAAGCCGCAAAATACCAAGACCCAGTTTTTACGGTTATTCAATGGCCTCACATAAAAATATTTCGTCATGACTGGGTCGAATGTTTCTCGGTTCCGTAAAAGTTTTATAATGAATACTAAAACTTACGAGTCATGGCAGATTTTAAGTGGATTACTTTGAACAAACTATGTATAATTGCGTTTATGTTTTGGAAACGTGAGGTGGTTAAACATTCTTCTGCCATGAGAAATATTCTTTTTTGTCATCTTCAGCCTCTAATCTAAGGTTGATATCTTTTCTTTCATGATTTGATTTATTGAACGACTGGGATAATAATCGCTGTTTCAAACCAGTTTAATGCCAGTTTAATCGCAAATAATTTTATTTGGGAAAATATTTTCACTAGAAATAAATAAACATGCTTTATGGAACCGCCACTACTTTTGCCAATATCTGTGGATAAAATGGTAGTCTTAAATTACAAGTTTACCAAAATACCCCTTTCGCAAGTCGCATACGAGCGTAAATTCTGTGGAAAGTATCGATGATTTCAATGATTATGACAAAAAGTCTTTCATAAGAAAATATCATACCGCAAGTTATGGAATGTTTTGAACCTTATAGCTTAAGGTAAAAGTATTGTTAAATAATAAGTTTACTAAAAAATCTTACTTTTGGAACGAATACCATTCTTATGGAAAATCCCGTTTATTATAAATCGTATAGTTCAAAACGTTGTAAAATTAACCGTCGATTATTTTTTAGAACCATCGCTTTGGTTGAAAAAGTTGCCCGTTATAAAGTGGTCCCATCTCACGTTTGAAACGAAGGAAACCCTTTGGTGTAATGTTGTCTAATACAATGCGTATAAACTCTTTCACACGAAGAAATATTTAGGTAAATTTTGAACCATTTAAAGGCCTTAGCTTTAGCAGCAGAATTATTAAATTGCGAGTAGGAAAATGGAATACAGAACGCATGAAACTAACCCCTTATGCATCGGGATATATTTTTACTCTAGATTAATTATGGGCTATCACTAGGCTGAAGCCGCTAAAGAATTCAATTGCAAATGGGAAAATTGCATACAGGGCGCATAAAACTAACCCTTATACATACATCGAGATCTATTTTAAGTCTAGATGAACTATCTCTGGGATGACTGTAGCCGCAAAAACATTGAATTGATAATACGAAAATTGTCCCTCCTGACGGCTTCAACGAAGGAAACTCTGGTGCGAAGGCTTCCGCGGTGCGCTGGTACTGTAGGCTGCATTTTCCGGGTTTCACCGCGTCGTGGTTGCGTTGGTGACAACAGTTTCTCCTGCATTCCAGCAGGCGTCTTTAGGTCGAAGTTAGGACTTCGACCTGAAGACGCCTGCTGGAATGCAGGAGAAACTGTTGTCACCAACGCAACCACGACGCGGTGAAACCCGGAAAATGCAGCCTACAGAAGGAAACTCTGTTGGGAAAATACCGTTTAATATAAAGCGCGTATGACGAAGGAGTGGACTCACCCAGAAGGTCAAATTCCAGATGTTTCGCCGTTTGGAGCGAGGGAAAACGACGCCTCCGCACGTTTTCCAATGCCGTAATTCTTCTTAGCGTCGCCCACCTATTTAGCAAGGCGACGCCCATTGCTGCCTCCGCTCCTAAAAAAGAAACGATGATCTGATTCCGTGCTCACGTGTGAAAATTAGGAGATTTTTCCGTCTCTTTTCGTCAGTGGGACGACCACATAAGAAAGGCCTTACCGGAAGTAATTCAAGTGTTTTATTCTTTGTTAGCTCGGGTAGTCAAAGTCATTTTTCCACGTGCCACTTTTTAACGGTCATAACATGAAGAGGGTCGCCCTTCATGCTCTTATACTTATTGTTTTAGTTCTTTTTCTTCAAGAGAAAGCTTTTTAAATACGTAGCTCATTTTGTGTGAATAATTCTCAGTATCCTCTTGGTAGGGCAGAATTTATTCCCTATTTTTCTTCTAATTCGTCAATCTTTTTTCAAAAAACAGTGCTGCTTTTAAAAAAAAATTCCCCGACTTTGAAATGTCGAAGGTAATAGGCACTTACGGAATTTATTTTATTTTTTCGTGCTAAGTTTCTCCAGCGATAAAAGCATCTCAGCATTTTTTTATTTAACCTAGAAGTAGATAACCATTGTTGGTCCAGTGAATGATCCAATACCTAAGCTATCCCTAACGATATAGTGTCATAAAATTAGGGAAACCCGAGAGAAATTTACCCACGTGATTTGCTAGGAAAGCATCAAATCTTTTTCCAAGCTGTAATTAGGTCTATTAACCTAAATTATTTATTCGAAATTATATAATCTATTGCATTCTAAACTTTTCATGTCTCGAATGCAATGACTCTTTTGCAAATATCGGGAATAAATAGTCTCTTTGCGCTAGTCGCAGCGCTGCGGACGTATTTATAAAACGATCGAAGAGCATAAATCGAAATCGAGGATAAAGCGATAAAGTGATCGAGAGATCATAAATCAAGCTCTTAAGAGATGGAATCTTCCGGAATAAGAATGGAATCTTGGATGGAAAGAGATGGAATAAGCTCTTCTATGTAGCCCCATTGGACGGTAGCCTCAAACACACTTGACCAACGGATGACTTTCACTTGGTATTGGTATTCTCGGTTGGAAACTTGGTTGGCACAAGTCCAGAGTCCAAATCTCATACATTTCCGTGGTATCAGCTGTCTCCGCGGAGGCTCATTAGACTGTAGACTGTCAGAATAATTTTAGCTTGCTCTGGTAATCTCGTAAAAACTTCTGCAAAGCTGGCAACGTTAGCACACGAGACTTCTCCCGATGATACAGCCCCACCCAAGTCGGACAACCCAATGGCCAAGGAAAATTACAGTGGCCTTGATTGCGTGGAATTGACCCATATATGGCCTTGGAAAATTAACTGATGCATTTGTCTGCTTTTATTATTGGAGAATAAATCAGAATTAACAATTACTCACTGCAAACTAATCGTGAAGTAGACCCAAGAAAGTGATTGACTACGACATCTTTGGTCACACTCTTCAAGGAAAAGCTTTCAGAATTAGAAGATAAAAATAATAGGATGGAGGAGGATAATAAATTGTTTTGTGTGAAGAAAGAAATTAATGCTTGTGGGTTGGCTCAGGTGCCTGTGTTATGAATAACGGAAGCATATCAGGCTGTATTTTGTGAATATTTAGCGTATTAGTCGTATACGAGTAAAAAATGGTAACTTTCCGCGCAAAATATTTTTTTAAACTTTTGAATTTAAATACCAATCATGCTTCCTGCGCGTGGAGCTGAAATAATTCTTAGTTATGACACCAGGTGCTATTACCATAGTCGGTTTTTAAGATCTTTAAAGCAGTAAAATTATTTAATTAACATTTTTCTAAAATATTAACGATGATTTTGGAAAATAAGTATTTTATGCCGAGAATTAATATTGTTTAAATTTTGATAGAAAAGTGAATAATCATAGATAAGAGTAAATGAATCACTGACTGAAATTATATAAAGCACTATACATCGATTTATAGTAAAAATTATAAAATTTTCCCTAAGTTTTGGAAATTCCATATTAATAAACGATAAAATAAAAACCATGCAATATTTTTTCAGTCTTATTACTTGAAATTGTGGCGATATTAATTAAAATTTATCAAAATCCCTCTCTTAATACAGCGGAATAACAATTCGTATCATATATTCATCTCGCTTCATTCTTTTGATGCCGAAAATGTTTACCTGAGAGTGTTAAACTAAAGATTTTTAATAAGCTATTTCATGCGGTACGTGCGTCTTTTCGCGAAGTACCATATAATAAAAAATAGTAAGGTCAAAATGTTAGATGAGATATTTCACACTTGATCGTTCAAAGTGTTGGTCGACCAGTCGAAAGATCGATATTTTGTTCTCCTCTATGTCCTCCATGCTAATATTATTTTTAATAATTTTAAATATCGGGTATGTTGTCACTCGTCACCATTACGATACGTCTGGAAAGTTGAATCGGTATATTTTTCTCACTATTTATTGGTGCTAATTTAGCTTCATACTATAGCTATAATAGCTATAATGCAAGTTTATTCAAAGCTACTTTATCCTCATTTATTTTATCCAGTGTTTCCGTACTTGCAGAGCGGAGAGTAATGAAAGGTTAGTCGGCTATAACTGACTTTCATAGCTGTATTCAAGTGTATTAGCAATGCTTATCTCATAGCTGCCGCTTCAAAATCTTCGTAGCTGTAGAAATTAGTTACCTACTTTTAATAATGGAAAATTTTCCTTTCCTATCCTCTTCGTGTGCCTGCTTTTCCTCTCCGTGTTTTAACTTCTGAGATTGATGCTAATATATGATAGCCATTCTTAGAATATAGGTTTATGCAGGTTCATCATATAATCACAATTATGCATTTAAATTCAACTGTTAAAAGCGAAAGAAACTATCATGAATTTCACTTCTTTTTAAAATGTTACCATAGGATTTCGATAAATTTGAAAGCTGAAATATTAAGCATAATACTACCTGGAAATGTCTCTTTCTGCTGTGACGTGTCCAGAGGAGGGCTACGGGATCTACCTGGAGGGTCTGGGAGGTAGGAGGGGGGATATCCCCCCTGGGGCATCCAATTTACTATAAATAAAATGGTATTTTTTTTCGTACACTCACTATTGCTGGGAGGGTACCCTCTAGCCCACCCCCCCCCCAATCCAGCCTCCCCATGACCCTTTCCTGGATCCACTACTGTACTATCGGGGAATTTTTATAAAGGTGTATCAGGAATTTTAGAAAAGGTGTAGCAGGCGTGGTTAATGGTTATGTGCACATTGTCTCGGAAATAAAAATTATCGAAATCTCTTTGGCGAAAAAGATAATAAAAGGATTTACTGTGTTATCTTTCTTTGAAGAAGTAAAAAGCTCTTGCGTATGTAACTCTCGTTCACTTCCGCTGATATTTTACCCACAATTCCTTTTATCATGATAATTACGGTTTAAACGCTTCCGTGTTGTTTTCAAAAGACGACGAGGCCCGTGGGTAATCTCTCAAAAAAGAGACTTGTTATCTTGTGGTCAGTATGATTATAATAATCGTGTTTGATTACTCATTTTTTGCAATTTTATTATTCCCTGCAAATAATCGCGTTCTTTATTAAATAGTATGCGGAAAACCATATCCGCTCTGGTTCGTAGATGCCAGTACAGGTCCCATTTGTGTCTCCGGCGTCGGGTAGTTCGTTCCTTTCTGCGCAGATAAAATTGTATTGATAAATATTTTCATCCTTTATCTTCTAATATTTGTTCATTTAAATTACTACGTGTGGCCAGTCTAGTTTTAAAAGGAAACAAGTTAGTTCGAAAGTTTGTTTAGCGGAAATAGTTTATTACGAAAAATTACATGAATATCATTTGCCATTACCGCGTCATATTGTTGTCAAATTTAGTATTAACACCCAAATCAGTTGTAGCCAGTAGGTAAAATACCTAGTTATTTTGCTAGTCTTTTATGCCATTGGAAGTATTGCATCAGAAATCCTGTAGATGTGCTATTAAACGATTTCATCGCTAATGTGTGTGTAAACTAAAGTAATCTCATGGTAGTGTTGATTGATTCTAAGCTTTGGGACGTAGTTATTTCGCGCAGTGTCTGTCTCTCGATGTCCGGGATGCGAGTCTTAAGGGGGGATCGCCTCGACCCCGCTGTCCGCCTGGCCCGCGTTCAAGCGGCAGCCGCACTCGTCTATCAGTGGGATCCCGTGTTCCGTTGCCAACAGGATGGAATCACCCCGACGACGGAGCCGGGGAAGGGTGCCGGCGGAGGCGACACACCGCCGAGGCGACGCCGGCAACCCCGCGACGAACCCACGACCACCGACGACAAGGGACGCGCCGATCCCAGCGAACGAACCAAAGCCCCGGCGACCGCCGCGACGCCTCTGCGAGAGCTGACGACCCAACTCCAGGCGACCCGGCCGCTGCCCCCCGACGTCCTATACCCCTCCGATCGTATCCCCGCGAGGCCACCCGAGGTGGACGCTGGGGTCCACGTGGGCTCCCGTGCTCAAAGGTGCGACCCCAGTATGTCCAACGGCCCGGAAAGCTCCCCGGGCACCCCTCAGTCTCCCTCCGAGGAGACTGCCACCGCGGGTGCCCTGCCTTCCCCAGTGTCGCCCGCGCCATCCACCCCGGACGATGGTGCAGTTCCCCGTTCGCCTTCTCCGACCCTGTCCCCACCATCGCCGCACCCTTCCTCAAGCAGTTCCTCACCGTCACCGACCCCGAGCAGTGGGAAACATAATGGCCAGCCCTCTGACCAAAGACGTCCATCTGCATCATCTTCGATAGGCTCCATGTCTCCCACATTCTCCTCTCCCGGCTTTTTCCCCTCCTCGCTCGACGCGAGGTATCGCTTCGTCGACACCTCCCTGCTCATCCACCGCCTGTGGTTGCGATCCAGGAGGCAAGGGCTGCTACTTCAGCAAGATCAGCCGCCACAACAGCACGATCGGCTGCAACAACAGCATGATCAGCTGCAACAACAGCACGATCAGCTGCAACAGCAGCACGATCAGCTGCAACAACAGCAAAATCAGCTGCGACAACAGCAGCAACAAGAGCGACAACAACCGCCTCCGGTAGCGGCCGCGAACGCTGCGTCAGCCTCCGCTATCGATTCCGCCCCGGTAAGCCACGAAAAAGTGCCACTAACTACCCTCCAGCATCCATCCACTGGTCATCCTCGTATAACTACGTAACCGTGTGTACAGTCATAACGTGCTCCCCAGTGTATATGTTAACTGTTTCACGTACCCCGGAGTTGGTCCCGCGTTGCAGTGTGCCCACTGTACTCAAGCATTGCTATTTGAGTATCCAGTTGGTATTCGGTTAACAAGATGGTATCCGAATACCTATAAAGATGCTCAAACACCCTGACAGGTACCCGAGCACCCATATTCGTGTGGATACTCTAAAACATAGAAAAATGCCTCGCTAAGAGGTCGCATACTTCCTGGCCGATCGTATTTTGGCTTGATTTCCTCACGTGTTAATAACTTCGGCCATCATCTTGAAATATTCCTGATTCAAGTGTAGAAAGTAGCATTCAAATTATCAGCGTTACTTCAAATATGAAAACTTTACCTCGGAGAAAATGCTGATTTAAAATATTCGTACTCGAGGTACGGTTGATTACTGACTAGAGTCCATGTAATCCGAAAATTCAAAAATTATGGCCTAAGTTTTAAACGAGTTTCGTGCCAGGAAATAAGACCGGTCGAGTGGGTGTGATGCCTCATATGAATAAGTAATATTTCACTCATACTCTTTTTGTATTCTTTGAGGTAATCGAGTGATCACGAGGTATCAAGTATTGTTCTCAGGTCTGGACATACTTGCCAACTCTTCTACGTATTCATGTATTCTTTTTGGTTCTAGAGTATCTATATGGGAGCGCAAGTACTATCTGGGTTCGCTGATACCTCTTCTGGTGTACATTTGGCACACTTCTGGTCCTGAGCATTTTTGCTCCATCCTTGTTCCCCTCAGTTCTACGTTCTGTGTTGGGATGAGTGAGAAAAAAACGTACTAACTATGATGACTGGTTACTCATCGCATGCCGTCATGTCTACCGTCTAACGTGCATTCCATCTTTTCATTCCTTATTGTGATGATGGGGACGAGGGTGGCGGATAAGTGAATCTCATTTTTGATTTCCCGAGGCATTGATTTGTATGTGAATACTAGTTAGTTGTGATCTCTATTCTTTTCAAGTGGAAGCATCCTTTTCTCCATTGACTGTTGTAGCGCACGTTGTGTACAGATGTTAGTTTCGCACGAATAGTAAGCACGTGGTTCGCATGGAAATATGTATTCTTCTCAATTTTCTATTTTTCTTTAGGGTTACCTACATGCAATGTTTTTATCAGAATGTTTGTCATTGACGATCTTTGTGATCTGTATTCACATCAGTGGTGAATAAAAATGGTTCGCAGTGTATGGTGAATCTTACATTAAGTGGTGAAAATGTTAAATAAGAGTTTGTTTCCAGAAGAGAATTGATTAAACTGTTTTTCAGTAAAGAATGGTGGGGCATACTTGCCATTTTAATTTTTTCTATTCATCAGTGGATTTCCTGTAGCTGTGAGTTCATACCTATTGTTTCGAAACTGGGCTATTATTAATGATCAGACAGATTTTTCGGTGCTGTTAGCGGCATTAATTACTTAAATTTTATCCTTTCAATTGTCAAGTAATCATAGAGTACCTGAAAATTAAGATTCAGAACATATGTTTTTCATATCTTACATTACCTTTAGCACTCTACTATAACTTCCTTTATCGACCTCATATGTCAGTGGTTCATTCCTTTTCAGCTATACGTACAATGTCGTACATGGATTCAGCTTCAACTTTTTATTTGTTTATGATCGCCGTAAGTTAATAAGTTACGGTGAATTACTTTAAGAATTGATTATGGGTAAGCTATTATGTCATATCCTATACTGCATCGCTGTTCCTGTGCCGAGAGATCCTGATTTCTTTATCTTTTCTCATTTATGCTCAAATGGTGAAACCCGCTTGGATTAAAAATTGAACCGCAGATCTAAGGCTGTATGGGCGTCTGTAGAGACTACTCCCCTGTCTAGGATTCCGAAGACATTTTTGCAGTAGTCCATCTCCTATCACCGTCAACCTTCGCGAAATTACCACTGTATAATAAAATCCTGGATAACTTAGGCCCATATTCCAGAACGTCACTCGAGTGTTGATTTCCCTCACTCGTCACTCCAACTGCACTCGGTCGCTACTTTGGTATTCCAAGACGTCACTCGAGTGACGTTGCTCCCTCGGACTGCCCTCGGAAACGAGTGACCAGTGTTGGACACTCCGAGTGATCACTCAAATGGAGTGAGCAAAATTCAAGATGTCTGCCGTTAGCACCTCGCATATTTAAAGCGGAATATTGGGAGTAAAACGATATCCACCAACAAAATTTCATTCCAGTGATTTAAATAAAGCATGATTAAACAAATATAACTTAGTTTAGAGGCGTCAGCCGTTTTAATTAAGTTCAACTAACGTTCCTTCCGATACCCCATGGTGTCCACGGGTCCGTGATTTGGCATAATTTATAATCAGATAATAATTACCGATTTTATGAATGGAAATCTATGTGATATAGTAAATATATAATCCGGAAATACTAATCCAAATTTTGATACCATTTTACTTATGTTATCGACTCATATTCGAAATAAATCTGAAACATTACGGAGACCTTACTGTCTGGTTTTGATTCGGCTTGGGTTGCGATTTTTAAATCAACCTACAATGACCATATAAACCTCTGTTAATAAAGTATGATGATATTAAAGTAATATAAAAGTATTTTGACCCTCTGCATGACATGTAATGCATCATTAATATTCCCCGAAGAAATATATTTTCAATTAACTTCTCGCGTCGAGGTTCAAATTTACCGCTCTTCACTGCCGCGAGTCTTCTATTAAAGTTTTGCTATTGTTTTCGTCAAGTAAACAGATCGCCGAACAGCCCCAGACGAATCACATTTATCTTAAAATAGGTTTACATAAAGTATCCTCAAAGACTTTCAGCTTTAAGGAATGTATTAAAATGTTACAGGTAATCATGAACTAAACTTTGTCAGTGTGAAATGAGCAGGTAATATGAATTCGTTCCAAATTGGCGTTTCTGTCATAGGAAGTTAGCTTGTCGACAAATTTTGAGTTGTCAATTCACTATTTCAAGTAATATAAGTGCATACAGAACGACTGATTGCAGCTTAATCAACAGTGTTTGTGGTAATGTGATCGTGTGTTACTGAATATATTTTTGTGCAATGAAGCAATAGTTATTAAGTTTTTGTGTACTTGTGGCTAAGATTTTAGTTTTGGACTAGTTTTAGGTTTCACGTTACTTTCTTTCATGTCATCAAGGTTTCAAAATCTAGTGATTATGATCGATTATGATTACTGCTATTGTAACATACTGTGTGTAGCATTTGTCAGTGGACCTTCGAATATGCATTCCTTTTCTGATAGGAATTATCGTTTTATAATACTCATGAATTTGTTTATAAATTGAGATAAATCATCGATGTGAAGAGAAGATATTTGATGTTACAGGATAGTGTTTATTTTCCTTGTTCCTTGCTCCTATTGGATCATAAATGTATACAATTTGTGTATCGAAGCATACAACGAGGAAACCTTATTAATTTTCAATGTCCATTGGGTATTGAACGAAAGTTGGATGGGTAAAAAGTTGGTTGGATCTCCACGATTTCGACGATTATTTGCAAGTTAATGGTAACGAAGCTCTTCCTCTTGAAAGTTGGCGAATAAGGGATCTTAATAACAATATGTAAATGTTCAACGACAGAAGTCCGCGCTAGATTTAGATTTCCCAAAAAAAATGGTGAGAGTTTTCATCATCCCCATAGCTTCGACCCCACACCTTAGCATTCTTTAACTGCCAGTGCCAGTAGCAATTTAGACATTAGTGTTTCTACGATTTGTAGCCATTTGTTGTTTTTAAGTTGGTAAAATTATTAATTGCTGGATATCACATTATGTTTGGTGGTGCATATGGCGTTAAAAATCTAGAAGAATTTTTATTTCACTTCACATGTCTTGTCCTAGGTTGTTTGTGGTGATTTATTCAGAATTATTCTATCAAAAATATCAACGTTTGTTAAGGTTAGTTTTTTTAATGGGTACCTATTTAAATACACAGGATATTTTCACTTATTCAGTAGACTTGAATCTATTGTGATATAATATAACCAGGTTATAGCATGCAGCTCACCCACCCTCTCATCCACTGGGTAGGTATGCCAGTTGGTTATTGAGAGTACAATTGACATTTACACAAATTTCACATTTTCCTAAGTATGTACTTAATGCTCAGGAAAGCATTTAGTGTACAATTTTCTCTTTCACACCTTTTTTTGATTATTTGAAACCTACATCGCTGTCTATGACGCTCCCTAGTTCATATGAATTTGAAAATATATGCTCCAATTTATGTGTGTGTTACACTCACCAGTCTAAAATGATTTGTAAAACTTCCTACTAGTAAGTATTGAGCGTAGTAATACACCTATGATATTGCCTACCTTTACTTTCAGATGATCTGCTGAATAGAAATGTTTAATTTTTAAGTGTTCAGGGATTTTAACAGAGAAAAACATAGGAAAGCTAGAAATGAGTCAGAATTAGAATATAAAACCACTCACTTTATCAAGTTATATTACTGAAAGGAAATATATGACCTATTTTTGCAATTTTTGAACTAACTTCTTAATATGGATATTCCACTTCAATAATTCTTCAATTATTAAGCCTGCAAACTTCATGTCGTGTATTTATTCCATTAGAATATCTTGAAAATAAAGGTTATGTACTAGGAATTTATCTTTTTTTGTATGGATAGTAGGGTATTAGCTCATTAATTGATCTTATTATTGTTAGATTATTGTGCCAGAAGCTGTAAAGATTTGCTTAGATTATTTTGTAAGAATTGGTATCTTATGGCCCATTGATGACAATGTATAAATGTATATAAAACAATGTTTTCACTTTTTAAAGCTGTTGAGGTAATCACTCATCTACAAAAGAAATTTGAATGGACCTAGGTTGCTTTTTGAGGATTGCCATACCCATGAAATCCTTTTTGAAAATTGCGGACTGAAGTACATGTGATTGTCAGTGACCTTTGGAAAAATATTTCTTCAATCCTCGATTTAACTTAAGCTGATCGCATAATTTTAATAGATGAGATAGGCCACGAATCATTGATCTATGCAGGTGATAAACATTTTATAGTACAATTATGTATATTTTGTTTATTAGTTCCTTTGAAGAAATATTTTATAGTGAATAATAGCTATTTTAACATCCACTCTGATGGTTCACTATCTCCAATTTAGAAAAAATATGAAAGAATTCAGTTAACCATGTTTCTTCCATTGTACTAATGATTGCTCCATTAAATATGACTGCATCAATATATTTTGTCCTCCTGATTGAGCATAGCTAGCTGATACAAAGCAGAGTTATCTGTTGCCCTGGCTAAAATGTAGCGAGGTCATAAAGGATTAACGTTGAGAAAGATAATATAGGAGTGGTTAGGATGAAAAAATAGTACATAGCAATTTATAGGTTCATTTTGTTGGATTACAAGTGTGACTGTACGTGCATGAGCAAGAGTGCACTTCAAGTATTATGGTTGCTAAAGGATGCATGATACTTAGATTTCTAAATCGTGGGTTTGTATATGCCGCAAAAGTCATAGCATAGCTCATAGTTGTTACTTTGATATTTACTCAAGCTAACTCAAATTGCCCCTTGGTCTTGTGAAAATCAGTTCCTTTCTTAGTAATAATATTCATGCCTAACATTAATTATGCAAATTTTTCTCCATAACTTATTTCTTTTCTGTGCTATTAAAATTTAAACTGCTCATTCAATTTTAATTATCACGTTGAAATAGAGCGTAAATAGTATGCTCAAAAGAATGCCATTAATTTGGTTTCCATAATTAGAGGGACTGGCTGTGATTTTTTGTAAATCGTAGACAGTATTTCTGATTCAATAAATAGATTGGAAAATCAAGAGAATTTTATTTATTAAAAATGAATATTGCAATCAACATATTAAATCATCAGCTGCATAACTGGAGACAAAGTATAACTGAAAGAAAGACTGAACAGAAAGTAGAACTGGAGACTGAAGAACATTTATATAGAGATACAATTTATTTTTTTACCACATATTGTCTTACTATGTTACATTTTGCTGGATGTATTATTATATTCAGTAGTGCAAGGTGGTAAACCACACTCTGATCTCCTTTTTTCCCGGATAGCCTGTGAGGAAACATTCATAACAAAAGGTGATTTCCTTGTGTCTGTTCAATTTTTCCGCTTCTAATTAATTTTAACTAACCCACCTGATTTAGAGCATACTCCTCCATTTTATCTCTTAATTCGATTTCTTGTATTTTTTCCTGGTGAATCAATTTTTTATTTCCTATTTCAAGTTCTATTTTCTTAATATTTATATCCATTAGGGCTGCCTCTTTTCTCATCTTCAATATTTCCTCTTCACCTTCACATATAACTTTACATCTTTTTGTCCTGGCATCAAATTCAGAATTAACTATGGCTCTTTTAGTGGGTGGGTGGATGGTTGCTGGATGGTGTTCAGAGTTAGCATTGGTGTGTGGCTGAGGTGAAGTACAGGGTGGTAGTGGTGCTGGTGAGAGTATGGATGTAGGTGTGTCTGTATTTTTGCAAGAACTGGATGATGTTGATGGATGGATGGTGGTGGTGGCATTTGAGGGGGATGGAGCTCCTTCTTTGTTGATTCCAGCCATTGTAAAGATGTCAAGACAGAAGTAAAGGTAATACAAAATATTAATTAAATTAAAAAATGCAATAAAAATCAAAAACTTTTGAGAAAAGTACTTCAAGACTAAAAATATAGAAAATACAATTTGTTTATTGTATCTCACCACTACTATCATAATCTATATTGTCACTATCCCCAGTGTTTGGTATGTGGTAAGAAATGTATGGCACTGCCATCTCCAGCAAGGGATCAGTATTGGGGGGCTTGGTGTAAGGCCCTCCACCAGTGCCCATTCTTTCCTGTGCCTCCTTAGCTAAGGTGGCCTTCCTTCGGGCTTAAATGTTCTCCCATGCTTTTTTTAGCTGGGAGACTTCACGCTAAGGCAAAAACAAAAATTAATTCAATAGACATTCTTGTTATCATGTATTTGATAGCATACGATAAGAATTTAAATTAAGGAAAACGAATGTCTCATATCATAATTCACAGTCCATCAATTGCATAATAACTTAAGTGAGTGTTCAATAAGCACTAGGTATTCATCGTAATAATAATGTTTAACTGATCGTGACTTAACGTAGGTCATCCATCCACTTTCCATAATTATATCTCAAAGACTTAATTTCTATTTTCTTTTCGTCTCGGCTAATAGAATCTATTATAAAAGCATTAACAAACATACCCTATGGACGAAACTGTGCGCGTTGTATTCCTCTGCCAGCTTCATCCAGCCTTTTTTCTTCTCTGCAGACGTATGCGCGTCTGTTTTCTTATTTTCTATTATTGATTTATGCTTTAACACTAACGAAATCACCAAATCCTTCTCTTGATCAGTAAACCTCGCGTTAGTCGACATTTTCATTTACGTTTATATTTGCCGCTGGTTATTATCGTTCGTCATTTTTGTTGTGTAAACACGTCATAGTAACTAGCAATCCCCAGTTACTTGTATCGATACTGACCCTCAAATGAGTGGAGTGTGAGTGTGTTCTTGGAATACCGATCAACAATCACACTCATTTCGAGAATGAGTGGTCACTCGAATGAGTACGAGTGATCACTCGGAGTGAGTGACGTTCTGGAATATGGCCCTTACTTTGAAGTTAATTTTCTTCTTCTCTAGAATCTTCTACTCGGTCTTTTAAGTCGAAGGAAGTCGTATTTCGATTCCTGGTCTAGGTGACTTTTTCTATTTGATATCAACATATCGAAGTTTGCCTCGCGCCTTCGTAAATATTATGCTTTTCTCTTTTTCTGAATAGCTTGTGACATTCAAAATTGCGAGAGATAGATAAAATTGATACAGCTCCCCTCGAGAAAGGTCCATCAACCTTTTAACGTCGTGTTGGAAAGAGTATTTCTACTAGAGGCCTCCCTCGCTCCAAATGGCCAACACGCTCATCCAATTCATCGGAGCGTGCCGTCTTTTTTGGCGCTGCCTCGTTGCTTTCCTTACGTTTTGAGGCCGCCCTTGACTGCAGCAAGAGGTCATTCGAATCTCCCTCTCGATAGCGATCGGAGATAAATAGAGTTCGAGGAACTGCGCTCGGTCGGGCCAAGGAGGTTTCCGTGAAGTTACGAAGATCCCTTGGCAATTTTTTTTGTTCCTCGTGCGTTTCTCTGCCTCAAATGAGAGGCCTGCATTTGCAGCTTGAGCGTTATTTTGGATAGGCATTTCAAACCCAATTTCACGCAATATTTCAGCAGCGGCGATTAATTGTTCGCGCCTTTCCCTATATGTACGCGTTACTTCTTTAGTCTCTATTTAATTCATACAAAAGCATTTCGAACTTGATTTGCCTTGAAATGTTTTTTTTTGCGAGAATATGGCGGATTTTACTTAATGCGGGAGTTCGAAGGATGAAAAATTAATATATTTCAGGAGGAATTTTTTTATGTAACGTAGCCTTAATCAACTAATAAACATAGGAAAGTTGTTAAGATATATATAAAGCATATGTCTGAAAAATACGCTGCCAATAAGTGTGGGAAGCGGGGCATTAATGCAGGTGGCGTTTCTCCTCCGCTGCAGCCGGTCTTATTAGCGGCATTAATTACTTCTATTTTATCCTTCCAATTGTAATGTAATCATAGATTACCTGAAATTTCAGATTCAGAACATATGTTTTCGATATATTATAGGACCTGAAGAGGCCTCCAGCAACAAAGGGACACCCTGCGTGATTTAATGAATGAATGAGAGTTATAAAAATAGCCCTTGTTCTATGGTCCCCAGGGTTTATGTAGAGTGCGAAAGGATAATTGATTCGAGTCGGTATACGTTCAAGTAGCATGTGTATCAACACTCTGATGATGTTAAAAAAAACCTCTTGGCTATCACATTCCACGGCGTTCATTATCTTTCATAAACAACTTGGCAAAATGTCAAAGTCGGCCTTGTGGTGATCAGCATTGCAGTACGACCTCCAACCTCCCGCGAAGTCATTAAGAAACATGACCGCTACCTTGCAAGGCCGCGGCACACCTGTGTCACTAGAAATGCGTTTCTCACGGAGCGATTGTGATATGTATGAGATTTACGCATTCTTCCTTTTTTATAATATCGCTTTAATTGGGTGTATAACTTGTGAACATTTTAAATTAAGGATTTGATAGTATGTTCAATATTATTCCCGGATTGAACCGAAATATTTATTTGAAGGGCAAAGCTAGATCTATAAAAATAAATGCTAGACTGAAAAGTAAGTGGGTATGGCTTATTTTAGAGGTGTGTGTGTGAGGACTTACCACGTTAATGAGAATAGTGTTGTAATGGCATCCTTAATACCAGCTTCCAACTTCAAGAATTTGTAGTAATGACAGCGGCAGCCATCGCTTGATGGTCATTATTTCCTATATCTCGTGTAAAATACTTAGACAAAAAATGCGTTACCCCAGTCATAGCCGATAAACCCTATGACTTATCTGTGTCATCAGGGAGGTACGTTACCATCTAGCCATGAAACCCGTTTGGCCATTGTTAATTGGTTTTGTATTATATCTTGACGTGTATTTATGCTATTTCAATTTTTATACTAAGCTAATATCTAAATGCTTACTTCCCATAGTATGGTTTGTGCGAGCAGAAGTTATTGTTTCAAAGTCCCTAGAAAAATTAATTCCGAAAAGTTAACCTTGATGGAGGATTTGCTATTTTAGCGTGAGATAAAAATAAATATAAACACGCTTTATCCATTAACAGTATAAAGTGCACGAAAAAGTAAAGATATGCTTCTTATCTCTCGGCGAATAAAACATGGATGCTGAATTGGTTTATAAGCCATGAGTGCATAAGTGTCTCACATATGAGTAGGGATTGGCAAGCAGTACTTATAGCTGAACCTAATCAGCACCCATGCTTTATTCTCCGAGTAATGAATAGCTTATTTTTTACTTTTTAGAGCATTTTCTACTTTTTTGGAAAATCGTGTTTTTTATCTTTTTTATTTTATATATTTTGGTGGTGTATCATACAATCGATTATACCAGAGGTGGTAAATTAATTTGTCTAAAAAACTTTGACTATCTATCGAGGAAATTTAAAAAATTTCTCATATGGAAATTTAGTTAATTAATTTGAGCACAATGCAGTAAAATTTCAAATGTCTGATTATTGGATATTGTATTGTCATTTGACGCAAGCTAGTGTGCAAGATCCGATCCTACTATAAGAAGTGGGTTTGGAATCAATTACAAGATTCCATCGATGAAAAAGGCAAATAGGCGAAGCAAGTTAAGAAAAAGGGTGTACGGTATCCTGACTACTGTATTATATGGTTTTGTTTTATCGTTTTCTCGTTTTGGTTTTACTATTTTATAGTTTTATCGAGTTTGTAACATATATTGGTCGTTTTTGCGTTGTTGCTATGTAAGGTATTTTGTCAAAAATGAATAAACAATCATTCGGATTTTAAAGACAATAGAGTGCTCATCAAATTAAGTCCGGTGTTCTTGCTTTGCTGTTTTATTTTAATTAAGTTTTGAGAGCTCTCTTAAGAACCGTTACGTGTAAAATAAAAAAGAGGCAAAATGAAGATTTGCAACTGAATGTAGTCAGATGGTTCCGTTGACTCCCTTTTTGATAATACTTTCTCCCCGGCATTTCTCTTTATAGTGACATGCCTATGTTTCTGCCCTACCGATATCTCTCCCACTTACTTTAATGTCTCCATCCGCTGGCTATTTCCCCCTCGAGTCATCTCTCTTTGAATCGAGTCCTCTCAGTGGGCATATCCCTTTTGAAGTGCCCACTGTCAGTGGCGGCTTCCTTAGTAAACGAAGCAGCCCTTGCTCTTACCTCTCTCACTCCCAACATACCCATCCCTCTCACTTCCCTACTCTTCCCGCATTCCCAAGTTCAAACGAAGCCGACATTATTAGGCCATTCCCCGGGCGCAATCCAAACATTATTTTCCATTCCTTTCTTCTTCTTCGATCATCCGTCGCAAGTCGATACATACCCTGAATTTTTACTCTCGATTACGTAAATTTCTCTCTCGCTTATAAGAATACATATTTTGAACCGATCTGTGTACGAAAAATTTGATTATTCGTAGACGTAAGACTTGAATTGTGTGCATTAACGAGTACGCCTAAGTATGTTCTTTACCTTTGAAGCAATTGATCGTAACATCAAACCGGAACAAATATGTTACTTTTTTACTTTCTTTTATCGACATTCTAGGCTATTTTCCCTGCGCTAAACAACTTCTTCTTAAGTTCTTCATCTTGACTGCTCCACATGAAATTTACGATCATCCTGGTAGAATTTCCTATGCAGTTGAACCTTCATTATCTCTATGAAATATAAGCACATCCAGTTGGATGAAATTACATCTGTTGATTCAAATTTTCTTCTAAAGTGACGTATTTTTGGTAGGGAAAGTATAGGCAGAATTTTTTTTATTCCTTATGCATCCAAGGAAGAATCATTCTCTATCCACCGGTCGCATTTTGTCTAGTTGTTGACGTATAAATTACTCCTTTACTTGATTTATCACGTTGATATTTTATGGATGCCTATAGTAGACCTATATCAATATTTTTTGTGCATCAAGTGTAAAAAACTTAAACCTGTGATACCTTGGCAACATTTTGGTGCTTGAGATGTGGGCAAATGTTGACCAGGATATACTTAATATACCCTGGACATTTCATAATGATAGGAAAAGTAATAAAGGAATAACACGCCGTTACAAAAGACCGGACGAGAGGAATGAATTCGGAATCTTAGGAAAGGAACCTAGGGAAAAAATCCTAAATAGTCTTGAGAATATGCCTAGAGAAGTATTACAGGAAGGTTTTTCATTTTTACTATATTTTATTGGTATTGTAGGTTATTTTCCCTGAGATCTAGAGCTTCTCCATAAGTTTTTAGTGTGTGTTCAAAGATATGTTATCCTAATCTGGTAGTTTCATTTCAGCCTCAGGCGGTTTTTCTTTATCATTTAAGAAAGCTTCACTTTTCAGTAGTGTACCTGGCGTGTGTGGCCGAGAAGGAAACCAATAATTGTATTTTCGATGAAGAATGTGACTCTGGCACCAAAACTCTTTATTAGCCGAGGTATAGGTGTACCCTCACGCTTTGGTTACAGGGTTTTCCTCAAGTTAAATTTCATTTATACTTCTTGTTGGAATGGATGCATTAAACGTTTACAATTGGCTACGGTTTGTCAATTATTGGGCCTCATTTTCAGTCGATGTCAATGGATCGACGTGCGATCACGGATCTTTCCCACGATCGTTTTTATCGCTGTACTCTGCTTTCCATTTGCTTTTCGTTAAGCCACACAGTAATTGAAGTTTCCTTGCATCAGAACTTTTATAGTACTTACCCATGAAAATAGAAGGAAATTGGCTAGATTTTTTTCTTGAATGCCCTTGAAAGATTAACGATTACGGGAGTGAGGATGTACGCAATAAAATGAAATGACGTGTTCAAAATCTACATTAAGAATAATACGTGACCCGGGTTACGATGCGAAAGTGTCATCATCTGGGGGCGGAACTATTATCTTTATTCTTTGCCGTCAAGCACCGGCTCGTATTTTTCTTGTTAGTACTTTTTAACTGTCGTTATAATTTTATAGTACGATACGTAATTCCGAAAACTTATTCTTGGTCATGTTTCATTTAACGATCGAGGCTATTGGATGGGTGATCTCACCACATAGTATTAATGGAAGGTATAAACCTGTATGGATAGCAGATAATCAACTCGTAGCAATCCAAGGTACGTAAAGTATATATTTTAAGGACCTTGATAGCAATCCATTAAATTTCTTACTTCATTGGATTCCAAATTATATATAATTTGCGGCTGCAAGTACATTTTGCCTTAGAATTGAATTTTCTAGAGTCAGCCTTAAAGTGATAAAAATAAAAGTGAATTTCGAATGCAGTCGAAAGATAAGTATTTAATTTTTTAAATTGGGATAAAATATTCTATTTCACGTGCGGGACATGGTCTGCGTTTTGCAGCTCATATTCCTTCATTTAACTTGATATATTACTCTAATAATTTCCTAACTGAAGTAAAGAACTTGTAAAGAGTAGCCCAGGATTTGGGTAGGTCATTGTTTTAATTCTCCTCAAAGAACTTGTTTTACTCAAATCAACACTTTTGGCTTCTCGGAGAACTATGGAACTTTTTATTTCTGAAAATCTGGCAAAGTGTAATATATGAAATTCATATTTAATGATTAATAATTTTAATTGAATTGAATTTTCTCTGGCTTCTCAGGTTGCTGAAAATTCATCTATTTTTCCGCTATCGAACAAAAACCTTTTACTTCATGTTTTCGCCAGATCTAAATTCCTGTATGCTCGACGAAAGATTTATTACATGCAGTGTTTCGACTTACTTTAGTAGGATTGCATGAACTAGATTACCCGAATGCGTTACTGTGTAGTCACTCTATTTTACTGGTATTATTTTCTTGTGTTTCTCTTTGTTATATGGACTGATGTGAGCGAAAACAGGCCCTTTTGGAGACCAACTGGCTTCATAACCTCGGTTTGCATTGGAGATTTTTTTGTCTGTCGTTTACACTTCGCCTCTTGTAATCCGAGGGCGCCAGCTGGATTCACGAGTAAACTATCTTCTCCCGCAAACAAGGATACGCCGAGAAATACTTGGAATTTTGCAAACACATGTGAAGATTCTAAAAAACTGGAGGAGAGCACGGAAGTTGTTCCTAAAAAAATAAATGGCAAAGGCGCCAAACTGTGGGAATACATTTCGTTCGCATGATAAGAGCCACTTTCCTGGCGACCTCATTGGTCATATTGATAACATGCCATTTTGAGGAAGAGGTATAGGCTATATATCTATCTTCAGCTTTGATAGTTCTGTTTATCTTAGAATAAGGATGTTAGATTAGACGTTGGTTTTTTCCTATGAGTAGAGGCGACGGAAAAATACGTAAAGAAACCAAGTAGTCACGCACCCATATGAGTAACTTTGTGAAAAGTCACTTGATATATGCAAGGATTTCAGGAAAAGTTGAATAATAATACCGATGAATTTGAAGCTACTTACGTTAGATACCGTTATTACTTCGTTTGAATGGTTCTATATTTTATGATTTAATCGTTGTTCTCAGGAGTACATAATAGATATTTACGGACTGAATTCGTGGGACTGGTTTGACGGCCGTGTCGAAAAGACAATAGCATCGTCGCGTATGGCTTATACATGATCGACCAGCTGCCCATGAAACGCAGGGAATGGGAATAGACTTGTTGATCGTAGAAATGTGAAATTCTGTGAATTCAATTGCCGGCAAGCTAATATGGTGCGGTTTGGACATGATTATCAAGTCTTGGAATACGTTGACTATTGGTGAGGAGAAAACCATTCGATTTCTTGGTGAAATTTTGTGGAGCTGTTCTAACACAATAAAAATTTCTGCCAAGTATCAATAAAACTAAAAATCGAGATAAAGGTTTACTTTAAGTTCTACATCAGAAATCAATTTACAGGAAAGAAAACGTCTTACTTCTCGAAATTTTATGAAAAATTTAACTTAAAAATCTTAAATCACAGATATTTTTGGAAGTTTTTGAGCACCAAAATACCTGGAATATACCGAGTTATATTGTTTAAGCGGAAATAATGTAACAAGCTAAACTTTTTACAGTTCCCTCATAGGAGGAGAATTTAACTCGCCATGGGCTAGGCTTAGATGTCAGACTTCAAATGGAAGAAAATTTCTTTTTCATGAAACGTTTACAAATTTGCTCTTTTATTATTTTTTTGGTGCGCATTTCATCAAGATATGTTGATGTGTTCGCCTCTTGGACATCAGTCCTCTTTGGTACCATAAAAGACAATAGTTAAGTGTTTATAACAGTCTATGGTCATGAAAAAGTTTAAATATCAATCTTCAATTAATTGCTCATCTATAATATTAATCATAATGAAACGCAAAAAATGGTCGGAAAATGTCACTGAGCTGCCAAAACCCGGGTCGTTCGAGTTCACAATTGTGTGTTTCATTATGAATATTAACAACTTCCAAGAAGTATCTTCTGATACAATTCCTTATATTATTGTATATTTCAATATATTACTATTTGATCTCCTGAGAACTTTTAATACTATTACGGTATAGGTATATTAAATTTGAAGTACGCTAGGTGTGTTCAGAAAATAACGGGAATTTGAGTTTTTTATTTCGAGAAAAAAGGTTTAAGTATTCGTCTACATTAATGTTGTCGTCATCAAAATATTACCCATTATCCATGAGAGTAAATGTTCATAACCATTTCTTTCACCTTTTCCTCGTTTTCATCGGTGGTGAATGTGCTGGGGCGTCATCTTCTATGTCATCACGGCCATTTATACCGTTCGTTAATTCTTTTTTCATTCTTATGAGAATAACCATAGGCCTTTGGTAATACTTCAGAAACTCGGATACACTTTATTTGCTGGTCATTCTTCGCTTTGCAATCATTCTTTAATCCATTTATTTCAGTAAACGAATTTCGCCGAGCTCATAAAAACACGTATCACGTTAGAGGCTGCCACACACAAAGTAAACAATTAATACCCCTGAAAATTTTGTCATACATTAATGGCATGTATAACAACATAATGACAAAAATTGACAAGCGGACTCTACAAAGTCGCGGAATAAGAAAAAAAAAGTCCCCTTATTTTCTGAACACACCTCGTGGAAGGACTGAAGGACGATTTTCTTTATCGGAAAAATGAATACAATTTAATAATTAGAAAAGTCTCTGCCCAAAAATATTTATCAAACAACTTCAAATATGAAACAAAACGTGGAAATCACTTATTAAATACTTAAAATCGACATTTACAGTCGCTGATATGGTACGTTTGAAAATACGAATTCTTAGGATTACCTTTTCGAACTAAAAGAGTACAACTAAACGAAATATAATACCCTGTACCTTGTTTATGAATGCCACCATCTACAATATTAATATCCATAGGCCTGCCAATCTGCAATGATATTTGGTTAACGCTAACCATAAGATGATTCAGCCTTAAACTTTACCCAGTGGTGGTTGAAAGCTGTGGCTAGATTCTGTATGAGATCAAATCTTAAGTTAACCAGAATATTGAGCCACCACCAGGTAAAGCTGAAGGTTGTATCATCTTATGACTAGGGCCAACCGGACATTATAAAACCGGTAGTTATTAGTGTGGAAGTTCATGTATTCACATTATTTTATGCCCCTGAACCTTGTCCAAAGCGTCCTTATTCGATGGGCCAGACACGCTTCCATTTGGCCCCCCCATGCCCTCACATCCTCCCCTTCCCAGTTCCCCCTCGCTTCTCTCTCTCTGTATCCAAACAAACATTTAAAGGGCTCCATTAGAGATGCTGCTGTGGAGACGGGTTCAGCCAACGCACGTGGCGCTTATTCATTCCCCCAACAGCAGACGAGTCGAGGGACCGACCGGCGGACCGCTTATAAACTCCCATTGAGATGATTTAGTTCATTTCGTGGACCCGCCTCTCTCTCTTTCTCTCTCTCTCCATATATCTCTTTCGATCCTCATCCCTTTGGAGACGTGGAGAAACATATGGTCGCGTTTGACTCGAATTTTCCGTCACCACAAAGCCCTCCCCTTAGAAGCGCTTATTCGGTTGAGACCGGTTTAAGGTAGTGACATTTCGTGGAAAGGTGTACTTCATTTTCATAGTAATTTCCAAACCTACTTTTTATTGGTATTTTATTCACCTTCTATCCAAACAGTCGAAGCCGTGATATCCACAAATGCACGGAAGTTTGGTCTAGTATAAAAGTATTCTTTTATCTAGAAGAGAGCAATCAATGAAACCAATCGACTGTTGAAAAACATTCATTAGTAAATGATGTCAGAGTTTCCGGTGAAAGTATATTTACCATTATTTTTAAACTATGGAAAAAAGACAACTTAGTTGGCCACATTATTAGGCATAATGGCGTGATGAAAACAATCGTTGAAGTACAGGTGTAAGGGAAGAAATGTAAGGGATGACCCTCAATGTGTTGCATAGGACTAATTATTAAGGGCATAAAAGTGAAGAAATATGTCACTATGAGAAGGCTAGCGGATGGAATGCGGATAGCGGAATGGAGCTGCGTCAAACCAATCTTAAATTTACTGATGGAAAGACGAAGATGGAAAAAAATCCTGACTTACTGTTGTAAATAAGTCGTATATTTGTCAGAAGATAGTCGCAATTAAACAAAACATGAAATGTCTCCATGCCTTCGCTATATATGAAAAAACATGTTTCCAATTTTTAATTGTTCCTAAACTTCTACTTCATATATACCTCAGGAGATACTCTTCGCTGTGATGTGTTCATTATTAGAATGGGTTAAAATGAGAATTCACGGCAAAGTAACATATCGTTACCTTAAAAAAGTACCACTTTTAACTTAAAAATGTTCATGAGAAGAATAGAAAATGTTTCAACGTATCTTCCATGAGCTAAATTTATTTCCGGTATATCTGTGCGTAATTTAAACTTCTTAGTAAACTCGCGCGGGCTTCTGTTGTCTCTAAAAATATCTACTTCGGGGATGCTTCGGAGACCGCATTTTATCCCTGTCGGACCAAATTCCTTCGTGCACCGCTGCAAGCAGGCCCCCTTTATAGTTTCATTCCGGGAAGATTCTTACTATGGAATCCGTGACTCCCCCTAATCTATCCCTGTTTTTCCTCCATGTCTTGGCAACCACCAATGCCCGTGAGATAACTAAACCGGGAATTTATAGCTCAGAAATTTGAATAAACTCGTCGAAATTTTTAATTTAAATATTTCAAATTTATCAAATGCCCATTATAACAATATGTGCATTAAGTTCGTCTTTCTTTCCTTATTTTTATGCAACTGGTAATACCGGGTATCGATGGGAAGCTTCCACTCCTTTCTGCCTTTTTTGGGAGTGCTCAATACCGAAATCATGTGAAAATATTCATCTTAATATGCAGCTTGTTTTCATGATGTGAGCATATTTTCATCCCTTTATTTTATTATTTGGAATGAATTTCAGAGAATTTTTCTGTATTCTGTGAAATAATTATTCTTCATACTTTATCTTTCACTACATTGCATTATTTCATGATAAGTATTACTACCGCGAACCCTTTAGGGATTTGGGATTAATCTTTAGTCATCCTCTCCGGGATAATTACCTTTTGCTCACGGGATTCATTTTAATTAAGGCTTTATGTGATTAGTTTACAAACTGATTATCAACTGCGTTGTGTCATGTAATTACCTATCATCGTATTAACTTAATTAATTAAAACTCCTGCTGTCCTCAGTACTATTCAAATGAAAAATGACTATCGATTAGGAAAGGAAGTTTCAGTGCTATTTCACTGAACATAGCAAAATAATGTTGCAGATGGCGGCATTCATTAACTTGGTCCAGGGAATAATATTTTGTTCAGTTCTACCCTTTGAGGTAATCTTAAACATTTGATCCTGCAGACCTACTATATCTGCGACTCGAAATGTTGATTTAAATGCTTGATCAGTGATTTCCACGTTTTGTTTCATATTTACAATATGCTTGATAAAGCTTTTTTCTTGATCAGAGCGTTAACCATATATTACATTCCTTCATTTTGCCTATAAATCATTCGTTTGGATGGGGAATAAATTTTAATCGATATTAATCAATTAAAAACTTTGAATTTTTTGTCCTCATTCACAAAGTGTCTATTAGTGATTTTTTTATCACCCATAATTTGGGCACAGAATTTAATTATGCTTATGGAATATTTTCGTGTTTTTTGTTGTGGATAAACTTGAGTATAGGACTATATCTGCATACCTATTATCATCTATCATTGTGAACAAAGGGAAAAGTATATGAAATGGTGTCACGTACATTTTTTAGCATCAGCGAGCGTTATTGTTTTATGTACTATAGTTGTATATGATGGAGTTTTACGGCCGCTAATTTCGTAATAAATCTTAAAAGCTTAAGATGGTGCGATTTTTTCCGTACTTGCCATCTTGACATCTTGCGCTCTATCAAATTTTACGACCTCACACTATATGGGATGGCTCGATTAGGCCGAGCTACTGTTTATCTCTTCGGTGCCAGCACTTTTACGTCCGCACCAGTGGGAATGTATCTGCCACATGTTATTATTTTGGATTGCCTCATCGTTTAAAAGCTATTGAACCGATAAAACTTGATTAAAGTACCACCCGGCACGCTACGGATTAGAAATGGCACTTTATATGGTCATGAGCTGTATAACATTCAACGTGATAGCAAATTTTAGAAGATTTGCTTCTCCCTCTCTGGTAGCTGAAGTTTCTTGAGCTGATTTGATGTTTAGAACGCAGATACGGCGCGTATACGCGAGATATGTCTAATTCTTATTGATGGCTTCGTTATTATGAGGAGTTACAGGAGCTCAACCCCTAGTTAATAATCTTCGAATAAAGCTACCTGATGTTTTTATGATGAAATTAAATTAAAATTCTCCCAACCATATATTACATCTAATCCCTGGTGTGTAATTTTGTGCTCTTTTATGATTCATCATGTTTGTTTTTTCAAGATTAGTTACGGGGATGTCTTTGAAAAAAAAACTGGTATAGGTTTATTTTGCGAGCTATGCCATTACTGTTATTAAGGCATTGAAAATGTGTTTCCAATTGCAAATTAATTTTCTGCTTTGCTTGGAGGCAGCTTATAATTAGTTCTGTATTCTGAATAAACCATCCTTTTTGGCTCTCCTGCTGAACAACTCCGATTATTTTACTATTCTCATACTTATTTTTATTTTCTAATAATGCAGGTATAAGGTAGGTCTTCAGTCCTCAGTCACTTATTGATTAATTCAGATAAGAAAATGATTCTTCTCTCTAATTTCTATTTATAATATGATATTTCGCGTAATTTTTAATATCAAATTCTGTATTAAAAATTTTTAAATATTCAACAAATATATAGGCAGATAATGTTTTAGCCTAGGTTAATAGATGTTCAATGTCGGTATTTTAATAGTAACTTCTGGTTTTCCATGAAGTAACTTTCGCCGAAAGAACAGTTCACCTTATCATGCTATTCTATTCTACCCAGTGAATATGATTTAATGTCACAAAATATTATTAAACGAGAATTTCATGTTCCATTTTGAAAGCTTGAAAAAAAATGTGTTCTTCCTTCATTATGCTAGTTTTCAGTGGTTTTTCCAATTTCAATGATGGCATTGTGCGGTTGTATGATTTCTCTATAGGTCAGTGAATAACGTACATACACACGTACAAATCTTAATCCATTTAAAAATGCCATTTTATTGTTGTTACTTATATTTTTATTTAATTCAATTAATTTATCTTAATTCTGCTGCTGCAGGTTGACTTAAATTTTTGAAACAGATTATATATATTCCGCTTTTGCGTGACTTATTTCAATCCATCCTATTTTCATGTTATTACAAACTTACCAATGGAGTAGGACAAATATTGGTTAATATCTTCCATGCGATCACAGATTCTGAGTTCAAATGACCCTTCCCTCGAGGAATAATGCACGGTATCCACGCAGGTGCAGCTGCTGCATTCCTATTTGCTTTTCCTTTGGCGAGGAAAGGTTTTCCGCCTCATTTTGACGCGAGTATCGGCGGCGATTCAAATCCCAGCTAAATAGCAGTGACTCTCTATGCATCTCACATCGCTCACGTACCCTATAACGTCATGCTCTTCGAAATAAACTGTGGTCGATGAGTTTCAACAGTATGCGCTCACTTGCAACCAGATGGATGCATTTGTCAGACCTCTTGTGTCTTTTGATGCATTATAATTAATGCTAAGTAATCGGTTTGAAGGTATAAAGTCGATATTGCAGAATTGTAGCGAGTAGCAGCAGATATTGAAAAAAATCTGCTGCTACTCGCGATCCGTAAATAATAGTACTTAATGTAACTTTTCGCAAATAGTACCGTAGGCATTCATTTAATTCACCTTTCGTAGTTTTAAAATTTCGTTTCATTTTAGACGTGAAGGTATTGACGATAGTGGCATGATAATCTTGCAAAAGATTTATCATAAAATATTTTTTAATACTTGGAAACGTACTTATACGGTCATATTTAAAAGTTATTTGAAAGTTAAACATTAGTGAAGGAATGATTTAGTTTTTATTAGATGGTAAATTATCTCCTTAATGGATATACTAGATTCGTGTGTAGAGTAAAACAACTTATTTCCCAAACAAAAACATGTAGGTGCACAAAGAAACTTGCATTCCTCGTAAAAGACTATCGAGCCAAGAGAAAATCTGACAAAACAATTGAGAATACTAGGTTGAGGTCTGGTTCAAATTGATTGCTATGTACGCTATGTTTTATTTAAAAATAACGATTGCTCTCGATTGATATATGTCGGTTGAATAATCATTTTTGTTTCTTCCTTCTCCACATTATTTTTTCAAATTTCTTTCATAGATAGTTTGGCATCATATTTCTTCTGTTCACGACCAGCAAAAAGCCGAATCGCCGATGGTTATTAAGGTAGTAGGGATATATTTTATTGAAGAAATAATTGTGTTAAGAGTTGAATTATTAGCGTTTAGTTATTAAGTGTTAAATTTGATACGGAAGTATTCATTCATCTTTTTATTACTGTTTTCTCTGTTTCCTAATCAGCATATCTCGAATATTAATAACGACTTGTAACACTAGGTATACCATGAAATATTGATGCTTGAAAAAGCACAACATTCGGTGATGGTGCGATTATTTCGACGTCGAGATTTAATCTATAATACAAGTGTTGTAACTCAGCTAAATCCAAACATTGATGCATTGATACATTTTGATAATTTTTTATCATATTCTGTTCAATTGATGTTGACCTAGATGAAACTATGCTTATGTAAAGGGTAGGTACCTACCACAAAGAAAACTCTTATATAAGTACGCTCAATTTGGATTAAGGATATAGAAAATTGGATTTCCCTTTTTAGGACTTTTGAAAGTTGGTCGGTCAATAGAAAGCCACTGTTAGGAATAAGGGCTAATACTCATCCGATGCGTACAAGTGAGATTTCAAACTAACGCACTGTTTTTGCCGTTAGATCCGCTCCTAGGCATTCCCTCGCATCTATCATTTTTTTTCTCGGCGGTATTCATCTTGCGGTCGTCCTTTGTGCAATCAGGAAACGTCAACGCGGGTGAGGAATAGCTACACGAGTTCCATACTGTAAACTGTGGCTTTTGACAGTTCCAAGCCGCTATCTGGAGGACACACCCCATCGATGACGTCCTACTTTATTTTTTTGCGACTGTTGTTAAAAATCCTATTGCTCTTTTTTTCAAGTATGGATTCTATGTTTAAAGGTTTCCTTTGGAATCGTAATAACAGGAAGAGGTATTTTCTACCTTAGATATGCATTGGCTGTGGTGCAGTGTAACAAGCTTGTACTAAAGGATGTTTAAAAAGAAGGACTTTAAAAATAATATTTTACCTTTTTAACGTATAAAGTTGTTAGTGGTTTGCACTTACTATGTGTACTCCATCGTCTACCTATGGAAAATTTGAGATTTCCGTAGAATATTTATTCCGAGGAAGGGGCAGGGAAAAGTCAAAAGTTCTGTGCTCACGATGCATAACAATTGAGAGGGTGAGAAGCCAAGGGGTACATGTCATTTTTTTCTCATCTAAGTTAGGCATAGAAATTGTTAGAAATATACAAAAACTCGGTGGATAAGCCAAGGGATACGAGTGAGTCTCGGTTCTATGCTGACATTGAGTGGAAAATCAAATGCACTTCCAAATATATTGTTGATCTCTATTGTTTTCTTTGCCTAATTTCCCACTTAATTTGTTTGCGACTATTGTTAAAGCTCTTTATGAGTTTTTTTTTCAAAATATGGATTCTCTGTTTAAAAACTTCCTTTGGAATTGTAAGAGTAGGAAAAGGTGTATTCGAACTTATTGGCATTTATACAATTCGATAAGTTTGTTCCAATGGATTGTTTTTAAATAAGGATTAAAAAATATTTTTACACCTTTTTAACGTAGGATGTTATCAGTGATGTACACTTACATTATTGAGCTATCTGTACTCCAGCGTATAGAAAATATTGGGATTTCCGTGGAGTATTTGATCCGAGGAAGGAGCAGAGAAAAGTTCTGTGTTCACCGTTGAGGGGGTGATAAGCCAAAGGGAACATGTGATTTCTTTTCTAAACAGAGTTAGGTACAGAAATTGATACAAGAAATATACAAGAAGTTGGTGCCCAAGGGATGCGAGTGAGTCTCTGTTCTGTGCTGACATGGAGAGGAAAGTCAAATGCAATACTAAATATCTAGCTGATCTCGTTAGTTTTATTTACCTCAATGTTTCGAACCACTTCTACCCCTTCTCATCTCCTCAGTTGTGAACGCTGTATTTTACGCAAAATATTAATGATGATCCAGATTGAACTTTATAATTAATTAACTTGAATAATTCATTTTTTATGTTTTCATTAGTATTTATTTATTATTAGTTATGCATTTATTACTATTTTTATTATTAGTTATTTTTTATCGTGTAAGCTAAGCGTTATCATTATCAAATAACATTTATTGACTTCATGATAACTTAGTTGTAGAAAACAGAGTTTGCCTTTTCGACGTTTTTGAAGTTCATTAGTCAAGCTATCCACTTGACTTTCATAAGTATCGCCATCTTCTAGAGAAAAGAAACTGATTAACTTTTTATACTTTGATTTTTGTGGAAATCTGCTGGATTAATTTCCAAGATCCATTATTTTAAAATTTAGACTGTATTAACTGTAATTTTTTTTATCATTTTATGCCTTTTAAACCGAGAATGTTATCAGTGGTTTGTAGTTAGAGTTTTGAGCTGTGCACTCCATCGTCTTCCTATCGAAATAATTGGCATTTCCTTAGAGTATTTGTTCCAAATACAAATTAAGAATCTTTAAGCGTGCTAGGTGTGCTATGAGCATGATACCGGAATTGCATGCTACAAATAGAGGGTCGAGTAATGTCGTAATTTCTTAGTTATGAGTGAGTTGATTTTGAGATTGGAGTCAAAATTTATTGGCATGCTCATTACTCGATTGCCAATGGTGCCAAGCTTCTGGTATCTGGTTGAATCAAAATTATTTCAATTGGGGCAAAAGTTTACCTTTTTAAAGTAAATATGAGACCATGGTGGGAATTAGACTCTGTAGCTCCCGAGTTATTAATGATTTCGTGATGTTCATGTTATTAAATTTGAATTTAGCGTTTTATCCTTTAAAGATTTCACGTGTCTAAGCTACATAATTTTTATATTGTTTACGAATAGTTAGACAGAGATATTTATTTGAATTACGGCATCACGAAATAACTTCTGTAATTATTGCCTAATAGATTGAAAGTAAACGGATCAACTCTTTTTTTCATTGTTGAATTTCAATCCGAGGTTACTATCAACGTGCACGTTTATTTCATGGTATTCCAAATATTTTCTCTTTTGCTGCAAAAAATGGGTTCGAGAGTTGTGATCACGAAGTTGAACCGTGTGTCCCATATCCTGAAAAAAATTGAAGGTCGCCGATGTGGGCTTGGCGGGAAATGTTTTTTGTCCACCTCAGGATGCGAGCGTGGTTGGCATAAGGATTGGCAATTACCAGCCGCGTCCTCGCGAAAACTCATAGTTTTATTTTCCTTCCCGTTCCGTCGTCACGGGAGACTAAGCACTGCATTCTCGACGTTGCCGTAAGACCCAATTCATTCAATCCCGTTTCGTGGGATGAACGGCTATCCTTGGATCATCGACGAAAGAATGGAAACGGGAGATAGATTATTATTAAAGTATTCTACCGATTAGGGTAGGTTTGGTTATAGTATTAGCGAGCTTAGTTGGTTTGATGAACCAACCCAGATTGGTCTCGTTTTAACGCCTGAAAATACCTCGCGATATGAAATCATCTTTCCCCATCGGAGCAGACTTCGCCCACATTCACAACTTTATTCGTGGTCATAATGGAAAGTATGTTTGTCTGTTATATTTAATCACTATTAAGTGTGTTGATAAGTATGGTAATTTCCCATAAAACTGAGCTGTAGTTTCCTCCATTTCAATGAATTTGTGAATTCGTATGTGTTTGGATGAAAATCGAAGTAATGGGAATATTGCCTAGCGCTCAATGTGATTGGACGGCAGTTGCGAGTAACGTCAGGAAGCTAGCCTTTTCGTAAAAGAGTTAAGGAGGTAGACGCGCGACATCGCGATTCATAATGTATACTTTTCGAACTTGTTATCGACAAAATATTATTCCATCATCGAATGCATCCAACGAGACTAAAAATTAAAATTAAGGTGCACAGAATTTGGGTGATTTAATCCTTATATTTTTAGCTTAACTCTTTTTCCAGCTATTTGAGCCAACGATTGTGATACATTCCGATATTCACGAAACGAAAGTGATTTTACTTAAGTTAGATTATTCATATGATAATAACTAAAAATGTTTCGGGGAAGAACCTTAGTTTATTGGTTTATCTTACTATGATTCTCATGGGATAACGAATACCATTTCATGTTTTTAATTATTCATGGTCTATCCGTAGTCTATGTTTATACTGCCGTAAAAGCCTGTATAAATATTTGGAATTCCAAATGCAACTTTCGGAAAATAAAGGACTGAGAGCCTATTATTGTGACGGCGAGTCGATGAGGAAGTACTGGTGAAGTAAAATTTAAAATTTTGGAAAATGACATGTTTCCATTCCGTTTTTCGAACCAACCTCCTTAAGAACGTATATGTTCGAGTCTAGCCTGATTCCGCTGCGAATGAAATGAGAATAAGAAGGAATAAAAAATAGAGAATCGCGTTTATTTCCATTTTATAGGCTGTGAAGTGAATCAAATAATATTGGCAACAAAATTTTTGGTCGGCGATTTCACTCCTCTTCTCCCGTATCCCAACCGACCATTCAGTCTGGCCCATTTACAATCTCATTGCATTGCACCCGTCGCTATGGATTTCGCAACGATCTTCCACGTTTTGTTTGCAGCACCGCTGCCATTTGCATAATTAAATCTGCGCAATTTTTTTTGCGTGGCGGTGGCACTTTCATGTGACCTCCATTGTGTCGCCGTGTGATTTGCTTCCTTCCCTGAAGTCATGGTACGCCCCAGGCATGTGAAAATTCCCCGGTCGCATTCGGAGTCGCGTTGATACTCTCTGGCGTCGTTCGTATGCGGGTATGAAGGATTTGAAATTATCAAGACGGCCGCAGGCTGCTAAGGGAGAAAATAAAGTTATAACTAAGTCTGGCGAGTGTGAAATGTGTATCAGCCACCCTCAAATTTTAATTTAAAACGTAATTACAAATCTCAAAACTTACCTCATATTTTGGAAGACTTAATGCTCACAAACAGGATAGATGTTGGAGAAGAGAGGGCTTTTTTTTTAGTAAATATGAAAAACTATTTGTATTCTCTCTTCTCATTCTTCCTCTCCAACTGTCACTACTCTCCAGGTGTCTGAGAAAATATTATTTTAGCAAGGAATCGAGGAGAAAATCCTTCATTGTATCGGTGTGCACTTTGGTACTCAGTAAGATATCAGCGGAATTTTTCCTCTCTGTAATTTTCCCCGTTCGCATTTGGTTGAATTATTTTTCAATTACTTTTGCTCATAAATTTTTCGGTTGCGTAAACGTTACTTCACTAACTTTTTCGAGACTGCTACTCGACTTTAGGGGCGTGTTTCAGGCGTAATATCGCGTAATTCTAATGTATTCATAAATTAAAAGTTATTGGTAAATTAAACTAATAGTATAATAACACTAAGGATTTCAGTAAATTTTAATTTATCGTCAGATAATGAACCTGGAGGTAGTATTGTAAGCGGTTGTAAAATTTAATTATTTTTGGAAAATTGCCAATACCATTGATGTATCACTCTTTTTCGACCTTTTTTTCACGATGATGGTAATTCAAAAATTGATTATATTAAGTACTGTTTATTTAATCAGTGTCCTTTTGGAACATTTATGCCCTTTCAAGCCTAAAATTCATTTTTTAATGTTTGTATACTCTTTCTCGGTTCAACATTTTTGTTATCTTTTCTGCTTCGATTCGACATGGTTTTTTTGGTCCCAGAGAAGAAATTTTGTCTCTCCCTCTTTAATGAAACCGATTAAACTCATTTTAAAATATAATTTGGATTAGTACCCTTCGAAATCTGATGTATAAGTGAAGAACCAATATTTTTTATTCTCCTTGGTCCGTAGATTATTCCTTTGTTCCTGCGATCCAGTAGTTCAAGTTGATACCGATAGTTGGTGGTTTCAGTTGTTATTCGAACTTCCTAATGATGTAAAATTAATTGGCGGAGATCTATACTTCACTTCGTTAAAGTGTGATATTCTACACACAATCAGTAATGGTACATTCTTCGAATTCTCACTTCATTTTATAGCATTCTTATTTTCCTGAATAGCTGATTTTATTCAAGCGGTTGGCGGGGAAGTGCCAACAATTGAAGCAATTTATATCACAAAGGAGGGATTGGAACGATGACAGATTGTTGATCGTCATGGTAGAAGCACCATTGCCACCAATGGCGGAACCTTGCCAGGCTGAGGGGCCAGTGGTGCTGTAAGTGGATTTTGCGAAATATTGGAAAGAGCTATTCTTGAGTAATAAAATTAAAATGGTTTATATAGCTGCTTAAAAACTTTTCTGATTCGTTGAGCTTGTCGCTTCCCTCTAAGATACTGAGAAAAGCGGCGAGATTCTTTAAAACTGAAGCCATTAAACAGAACATTGCACAGATTTAAAACGGACTAGGTTGGGAGCCGCTAATGACTAAGAGGACAATGCTAGGATATCTTCCGTAAACACATCATTGAACGTTGAACAAAGGGCATCATTAGAGAACCACACTGTTTCCAGGCCCGAAAGAAATTATTAAGGAGGAGAAATACCTCGCTAATATGATAGATTTAGGAATAACTATATTTATGAGAATTATTTTAAGGAGCAAGAACTTTAACAGAAATTAGACCCACAGTAAAAACAATGAAATCAAACCTTTATTATTATTTTTAATTTATGGAGAAACTTGGAATTAACAATAGCCTACCAATATGCGTGTAAAGTTATTCTAAGAATGCTTGCCATACTGGACTTACATTATTCTGTGCATCTCTCCATAAGATGATACGAGTAGAGTTAATGTTCTTCTAAGTATAAAATTTAACTTATTGATGCAAATATATTTATCAGAATACTGAGAAAAGATTTACGCCTTTGTTTTATTGGTAATTTCTTATTCAGTTATCACTTGTGTGATAAACGTATCCACGAAAACTTGAAATGAGATACCTTATCTCCCAGTAATTCTCTATCACAACCACAAATCTTACAATAGACGATTCTCCTGTCGGCCTCTAGATTTGTTGGCACTCACCGCGTATTTTATTGAGTTTACTAAAGTCGCCACTTTCGTCGCTGATGTGCAGGGCGATCCGAATTCCACTGAGAAATAGAATGTAATTAGGTATGTTAACTGAAGTTTAAAATCGTGGTGGTATCTATCGTATTCATAAGGTTTCAATGCTATTACTCACGATGGTGAATGCTATATAATACACTTTGAGAACAACTGGATCATTCTCTCACCTCATTGCCGCACTTGGACATTTATGGATCCCGATGACAGCGGACTCAAATTAACAACATCATTCAAGCTTCCACGGGACGCACTGGGACCTCCTCTATGTATTCTCCTTGGTCATGACGTTATTTTTGTAATTTTAGAGATTTTTTCTTTTCACTGAGGATGGATTCGCCACGAAAAAAATCAATTGACTTAGCCGGGATTCGAACCTAGATATCTTAATAGACTGTCAGGTATGCTACCAGTTACACCAGCAAGCCATCTTACTTGTAGGTAAATCTCTGACTAGGTTTACCAAACAAGGTGTTGACGTTTACTCCGTGGCATAGGAGACGGAGGTTGTGCCACTTTCGGAGAATTAGCCCCTTTTTTGTCGAAATCCCGCGACGGACGTTTTCCAAAGCGAGGGATTAAAGAGAGAGATCAGGACTTTCATAAAAAGGGTATGATCATATTAGATTAATTAACTCATCTTTTAATTTATTGGTGTAAATATACAAGATTTTTTTTAATGATTTAAGAGTGGTTTTATTCTGCGAGGATTAATGAAGGTATTAAAAATAACGTAATCCGTTCTATCACAATAGCCCTTTGACTCGGTCACTTAATTTAAAATGGAAAATTGTTTCTACTATTTAGATTTTATAATTTAAAGAAATAATTTCTTTCGAAATTACTTATTTAGTGCACTTTTATATATAAACAGCATAAAAAATAATTTTATCCGCAATCATGCGCATGGGTGCTAAGTAATATCATAGAGTAAGTATATAATATACTTACTCTATGGTAATATGCAGCAAGAATGGAATTGGCCGAGAAATTTTTTCCCGTTATCTGGATTTCTTCCTTTTTTCGCGTGAGATTCGTATGGGTGGGTGGCAGAAATCGAGGCCTAGTTTGTTTAGCACCGCGGACTACGGTCCAAGAACTGTGAATTCGAGGAACGCATGGCTCTCGAGTGCTTAAAGAAGCATGCCATGCGTGGTATGGACGGGCGGCGCTTCGAAGTGATGCGGTAGGTCTCAAGGCCAAGGGGTCTAAAATAAGCGAAATGCTCTCGCAGAAGTATGCACTTGAGTCAAGCATGCGTGGTTTAGAGATAAATATTATTTTATTGAAGCCTATATTCTGCTGCTGTTGATTCTCATGCTAATGAAGATTGGTTTTTTTTCTCTTCATGACACCTCGTAATAAAAAAATATTTTGCTTATAGGAAACCGAATCTCTCTGTAAATAATTTTTCTGGTCTTTTTGAGTTTGGAGTTAGCTCAGGAAGGAAAATCTTGGAAATGAAAGTTCGTTCTACCATAACAAATTTTCTTTGAAGCTAGAATATGACATTTTTTATAAAATATTTTAAATTATTGCAGCCTAACTTCTTAGGAGGGAAAATATTAGAAATAAAAGTTCCCTTAACTTTAATAAATTTTTCTTTTATGCTAAAATGCGACATTGTTAAAACATTTTCAATTATTTTTGTGTAACTTCTTAGGCTACTTAAAATATTTACAATTCACGATATCAGTTGATGGACGACTAGGCCTTAACTTAAATATTTAAATTTTTTACAAAGAAAAATTATTTGTATTTATATCACCTATTGAGCCTCAATAAAACAAATGACTTTGTGTGCAGTCACGTGGGAATTTGTTTACACCAAAGATATATTAGCGGTGAAGCCATTGGGCTTATGTACACTGAGGATGGAGTTCGCTTTGAAAAAATATTAGGTGTAGCCGGGATTCGAACCCGAATCTCCCGATCATTGCCGGTCAGGCGTGCCACCCAAACTTCAGGATGGGTTTTACTGAATATTTTTCGTTCTCTATCCCTTTACTAGTGCTTTATAATTCGTCGTCACCGAATAGCGATAAATTAGGGTTTATTTCTCCGACAGTGACCTAGTAAGCACGATCTTCGTTCCATTTGCCTCGTTGAAGACTGGTATGATGTCAACACCTTGTTCGGTAAAACCCGTCCGTAAGTTTCATCTGGGAAGATGGCTTGGTGGTTTAATTGGTGGTGGGAGATTCGGGTTCGAATCCCGGCTAAGCAATATTTTTTCATTGCGAACTCCATCCTCAGTGTATATAAGCCCAAAGGCTTCACCGTTAATATACCTGTCCTTATAAACTGTTTATGGATTCATAACGAGCATGTCCTCTTTTGTTGATTTTTGAATGAGTTTCTATTGAATGAAAGGTGTAATTTATTACATGTCTCGCTCGGTTTCGCACTGCCCGTATCATTGCTTCGGACTCACCCTGCCTCGAGGTAATCTTGCGTAAAGGTTGTCTGTGACCAATGGAACCCCTCCAGCGATAGGTACCCGAGAGCGACTATACTGCTGTTCCCATTTCCGTAGGAACGATACTTCATTGCTTTACTCACTTTTCGTTTTCCATCTCTTTACCTCCCGTGAATCGGTCTTTTAGCACACGATCTGGACCATATGTTTCATTCACGAGTTAAAAATTCGATAATCTGATACTTCCTTGTAAGGAACGACTAACTTTATTAGGCCTCTCTCAGTCTTACGGATAGTTTCATTGCAGCGGGTTTATCAAAGAGTGCTTCTATGCTTTCCTCACAGCTTAGTCCACATGTGGACGCCAATAATTTCAGATTCAATGGCGTTTGCCCCGGTCGCTCCCGTGACCTCAATTTGATAACTCAGGCCAATCTCAGGTCATGAATATTATGGTGAATTTATTGGCTATTGTGGTTGAAGTGATGTAAACTACTTTTACTTGGGATGCAGACTATCTTGGCTCGGCTGTTTTTGCCATTGCGATATGTTGGCAGTATAATTGCTTTGCCGGCCGTTTCTGTTATCTGATCCCGGGCATTAAGTCACGCGTTTAGTATTATTACGGTAATAACATTTTACGCGCTGCGGTCGTCGTCATTATTTTATTGCTTATCTCTTTGTCTGCATCGTACAGTAAAATGGCAGCGACATGTTAATATTACCGGTTTCGTGGGGTATTAAACTAGATGAAGTGCGATTTAATTAGCAGACTAATTTTCGAATTCGCCTGAACACGAGCACAATGAAAACAAAGATATTAATATACAGCGGATGATAAGAAGTCAATACTACCATTAAAATAGGAAATCAAAAACTGGTAGAAGTGGATGAATTATGTTAATTGGGAAGCAGGATAACCTGCGATGGGAGGAGCAAGAAAGAAATTATCAACAGAATAGCCCCGGCGAAGAGAGAAATATGTATTTACGTCTGGCAATTTAAGCAAAGAAGTAAGGAAAAAATTTATCATAACTAACATTTGACGGATGCTTCTCTACGGAAGTGAGGCATAGACAAAGACAGCAGCGGAGAAATCAAAGGTACAAGGATTGTTGTCCAATGATGATTAATTTTCGAATAATATACTCCATCACTTAAAAAGTCCTAAAAGGGAGCTGGATTTTTACAATAGATTTTATTAATAAAACCCTCTATGATGTTTCTCTGAATTTTAACCTTATTTAGAATGTAATCCACGTAAAATGAACCCTAAGATGTGGGTGGACTCTTTTTTTGTGAAGATGCTGTATATATTATATTGTAAACCTAGAACATCATTTCAATTTATCTTTGTTAATTCTTCTAAGCTCTATGTTAATGCTAGCTCGTATTGATGTTTTTGATGCTAAATCAAAGTATTTTTCCGAGAATCAGATAATTCTGAAATGGTTTCTCTTCAAATTTTATACTACCTTCTTGGACTTTTCCTTAAATTCTGGAGATTGAAAATGTAGAGAGGGAAATTATAATGCCAAAGTAACCGACAATATGTTAGGCAGTTAGTATAATACCACGGAATCCAACTGCATTCATGTATTATAGTAATTCCGGATGCTTTTGTTACATTTTCTCTCTTTCCTATTCAGAAGAAAATTACTTAGCTTTTCGAAGTTATTTAGGTCACGAAATCAAATTGAAGCTTCGTATGTAGGTGTTATTCATTAATAAAGTAATGTAGATATTACTCATTTTTTCTTTAAAAATCTGGGTATATTAATTCTGATTATTATTTTAAGTTTTTTAAAGCATATTTAAGTTTTTTTAATTTGTGCGATTCGACGTGGCCCTGCAGAGTACATCGAGTTTCACTTTTTATCGTATAGATTTTTTTGTTAAGATCCTATTTTGGACCAGTCAGCTCATATAATGTCCACTTGAGGTATATATGGGGGTTTTCCAGTCACTTTGAGTGCTGGTGAGGGCTGCCAGACGGAGAAATTGGCGAGGAACCACCCGATTTGCAGATTCGAATCGGGTGCCGTTTTTGGGCGCGGTGGGCGGTTTACGGAATGCGCGTGCTTCGATCGATAGGGACGTGAGTGTCTTGAACGCTCGCCGAGGGGCCTCCCCTCGACTGCCGCATCCCGGTGCGGCACCCGGCGACCCTCCGCGCCGCGCCGCCCCAACAGTCGAGAGCGCCCACCACCCAAACCCCGTCAACCTCCCGCGGAACGGGGTTGTCCTAAGGGGTGGACCCCAAACGCATCCCTCAGTGCCAAGTCCGAAGATTCCGCCGAAGATGAGCCGGCGGAGGGCGAGGGTGTTCCCGGTCGACAAGACTGTCCTCCATCGGTTAGCCTTCGCGGTGTGGCACACCGCTCTGCATCTCCAAGGGGCACAGGTCGGTTTTTTTATCCAAGTGCTGCATCATGGTTTCGTGGATTGAAAACAATGTGACTGCGCTTACCATTGCGAAGTGTTTTTAATGCCGCTTAAGATCTCCTTAGGGTGAAAATCTTTTTTCATTGTACAGAAAACACCCTGGTTTTTTAAGTGGAGATATTAATAGTGATTGTTATTGCCAAGTATTTTAAATACAGCACTGGATCTCTCTGGGGCTTAGGGCATGTGAATACTCAGTCTCAGTAGTGCAACGGTTCTGTGATGGTGCGTATGGTTAGAAAGAGTTTTTAACACCGTTCCTATATTTCCAAGGGGCAAGTCTGGGGAACATCTTCACTCTTTTAATTTTCTCCGTGATGTGCGAATTCCGCCTCTAATTACTTTATCCACACTTTATATCTACTTGGAGATGATCATTTTTTTAAGTCCAAATATTACTCTTGCTGGATGGTTTGATGTTATTATGACAGCGCCTACCTTAATGTAATATTTTTAGTACCGTTTTGAATCTCCTCAGGGTCCAAATTAGTTTTTTTTTCTAGCCTGCGGACAACTTTTCCGCTTTGACCATTGGCAATGTGATAAGCAAAATACAATAAAAGTTTTCCGAACATTTTAAATCTCCTAGTTGCTCAGATTTGTTTTTTTTTCTAGTCGAGGGAATTTACAGTACAGTAATGAGATGGTGCATCTAATTACGAAGTATTTTATTGCCATCTTGTACTCTAATGAGAACGAGTTATTTTTAATGTCGAAGAGAACACTATTCAGTGTACTTTTCCTATGATTATCAAATCCCATTTCGACATATTTTTCAGGTCTCAGTACATATCCGGGGGTCATAGGTTTTTTTTGTCGAGGGAACAACTACCCTCATTAAATGAATTGATGGAATTGAGATAGCGTGTAAGATACGGAGTGTTTTATTACTGCCTTGCATCTCAAAGGAGTACGATACGTTTTTTACGAACCTATTTACATCCTATCCTAATTTAATAAAATTATCAATGATATGTATTTAGTGATGATTACGATGGCGAGTGAGACCAGAGTTATTTTTTTACACCGCCGTGCATTTGCTGGAGTCAAGAGCCTAGGAAGGCAGGAGGACAATTTTCATTTAATTAGCAGTACTGTGATGTGAGTACGGAGTGATGCTACTTTTTCTCTTTTTTCCACCATTTACGTCGACGTGTGACTTGAAAAGAATGCAGCAGTGCCGTGCGGTGGCTTAATATTGCTATGCCATCGTGTGAAATCCAGATTGTGAACTTTGATTTTGCGCGAAATATTTCTGTTTTCTCTCTCGTACAACTCTCCGGTTTGATCTCACGAAACTTCTTTGGTGTGGCACTAAACGTTTCAACGTCGTAGGATATAGGTCAGTTTTTTTTTAAGTTTGGGAGGCTCCCTCTACAGATAAATTGACAGTCTGTGTTAGTGAATGCGATAGAGTGATGTTAGTAATCAGCCTTTAGTTTTCTACTACACGGATGACTTCGTCACGTGAATGAAAAGCGATCTCTAAGTTCAGGAGTGCAGAATAATGGGATTTTCAGTGGCAGTGGAGAACTAATGGACTTCTGGATTTTCATCTCAATATTTTCTTTTTTGCATTCATTAAAGATGTGTTGCTTGCTATTAAGGAGTGACTTTGAGTGTGCCCATCCTTTGAAAAGTGATTTCATTTTAAATTACTTCATCGAATTAAACTATTATAAAATACTTTATGCGATAAAATGCAAACAACTGTAGTAATTTTCCACTCTATTTTATTCGCTCAACGAGTTTCAAACGTTTACTCGTCATCATCAAGAGCTGTCTATTAGATTTGCCAGTTTCAACGTTATTACCATCATAATTACCAAGAGCTGTGTCTATCTAAGAGACAGTCCTTGATAAAAACTTGTGAACATTGAAACCGGTTGAGGGAATAAAATAGTATGGAAAATTAGTACAGCTGTTTGTACCTTATTACAATGAATTTGCAATAATGTGAACTCGTCAACAATTGATCTACTGTATGCAATTATAAATAGGCTAAAATTACGCGGTACACTTCACATTAGACTCTCTAACATAAGCTTTAACTTTTCTCTATCTCATACATAACGGTCCTCTCTTTAGCTCATGAATGAGGTGTTAGGGTAAAGGTGGTGGCCTAATTTGACCTCGATCACATTTTCTTCAGTCGGTTCAACCATGTAGGAAGTGACATTTTACTTCGATTAGTGGTCGAGCTTTCTTAATTGATCCGCCCCCATTATTCTCCGTCAGCGGATATCCCGGTTCCTCCCTGTGCGTCCCAGCGGGTGACTTCCATCCCCGCCTTGTGTGTGTTCGCTGGATGGATGGGAAGTTTGGGCCGGAAGTTTGTGAACTTTCCGGGGCCCCTGGTTAAAAGCTTTTCGAGGAGCGGACGTCTTCTATTTTTACTAGGGCCGGGTCACGCCTCGCCACCGCCGCGCTATACACGCTTGCACCTCAGTACGCAGGACTAAACCGCTTCCTCCCCGCGGTGCGGGTCTGAAGCGCGCATGAATAAAAAAAATAATAATCGTATCCGTATAGAAATTAATCTGCAGGTGCATATTAGTTGGGTCAAGTTCACGGGCTGTTAAATCGAAACTTGAAGCACATACGTGGTGGAAGGGCTACATATTAATAATGAAAGACAATTTGTTTCTTCCACAAGCTTATATTTTTTTTTCTATTTTATTACCGGTTTCGGCTGTTACACCATTATCAGATACCTTGATTTTATTTGATAATGGTGTTACAGCCAAAACCGGTAATAAAATTAAAAAATTATAAACTTGTGGAAGAAACAAAGTGTCTTATATTATTAATTCACGGGCTGTGTTTGATCCGTAGTTGTCGCTCATTATGCTTCAGTGCTGTTATTTTAATACGTATGTTTTGAACCGTAATATTTTTATATTCGTGCCCTCGTTCTCGAGGTAATGACGAAATGTGTGCACCCAATAATTTTGATTATTTATTTTTTTATGATTATTTATTTATTGCCACACCACCGAACAGCGCTATTTGGCCTATAAGTCGGGGTTTTCGTAGTATTTAACAATTAAACTTACACGAAAATCCATGCCCTGAATAGGGGAAACCTACCCAGGCGGAACTCGAACCCCCGACCTTTGGTTTGGCAGGCCGAATTACCCTACCCTTAATTCATTATTATTAATTAATTACATTTTTAATAATTATCAGTCTTTACCCCGCCGCCACCGAGGCCGGCGAAAATGTTTCTATTGAATAATTGTTGAAATTGAGTTACCCTATCTGTTTCTTGAGACATTCGGATACAAAGTTGAAATCGGAGCACGATTCGGATTTCTTTGACGGAAATTAGCCTATATTGCTTCGGCTAGAATTTAGTACTTTTAATTTCAGAAATTATTTGGACATTTTCCCGATTCTAGCTAGCCAAAAGTATTTGCTTAATATTCAGTTTACATGCTTGAAAATAAAACAAATTGGTTTCATTTATGTAGCATTAATAATTAAGTAACAGAATGGATCATTAGAAGACGATTTATATTAGGATAATATATGTGTAGTATGCAAATCTCTGGTTTCCCTTCGCAAATAGCTTCCAGTGTTATTGATGTGTTGTTTTTGCGCAATTTATCCTTCTGTTTTCTGGAACTATTTATAGCTAAGAGCATGTACCGATGACACATTAATAAACACCAACTGTATCATGATAATTAATATTTTTTCATCTATCTATTTCTCGTGGTGATGATGAATTTTATTTCTTTTCCGTTAAATTGCTTATTTTTGGAACTTTCGGATTTACAGCATTTGATCCTTAGATTGGAGCATTAGATGCTAGTTTGCACAGGTTATAAGTGGAGGATATAGGATTATAAGACAATGCGTTATTATACATCATTTGTTGCACTTAAACATACAATATCCAACCTTATAGAGCTAATTTCCTAAGAGATCTATTTCAGTGCTCCTTGGTACCTTCTGAGATTTAGTTCCCGTAGAGGTAATGTTCAGCTGTTTTGGAAGCCGCACAGCCGCATTAAGCTTTCTACTTTTTATTTTATAATTATGACAATTCTTTCTTTTCTTTGCTCTTAGTGTAGCATAACCTCAATCTTGCGCATCATATCATGTTGACGCCGGCAAACCCTGGGCCTACACCTAATCTTTTTCGCATCAGTAACATAAAAAAGTGTTATTTTCTCTTCAATCGTAACCAATACTTCATTTCTGTCTGCATTTTTTGCAGTCTGGATAGATATGAATGGGTATTACAACACCAAGGCCGCATAGTGTTATCGATCTCCGGTTTTAAATCAACGTCGATCTATGGTTTTCCCCTCCACTTCTCTTCAAACGATACAGATAACCATTCTCTCTCATGATAGATGACCGGAAAATATTTTTCCTGTACCCACGATTCGAATAAATTTAGCTGATAGGTAGTGTTTACCATGCTAGCTTCTTTAATTTCGTGAGTTCTGTTTTGTGAATAAATTTTCATGTTACTTCTTTAAACCTAGTGTTTTGTTATTGGTATAGTGAGTTTGTTTTTCATTCCTTTTGTTTTTATTTGCAATACCCGTTGTATCTCTTAAATATGTGACTAATATTGAACTCATTTTAATGATGCATATGGGTTTCTTATTTCATGCATTCAAAATACAAAAAATATTTTACATTCTTCCCAATTGAAACCTAAATCAGCCAGAGAAAGATTTCATAGCACTACCTGATAAAGAGCATGTACAGATGTAACATATTAATAAACACCTTGAAAATATTTTAAATAAAGGACTAATGCATGACTCTTTCGTACTTATGCAATTCGCGATTTTTTGTTGCTCCGTCTGATTGGCCATAAGTGAAATTCGTGATTTTTTATGGAAGCATTGGTAATGCTTATCGTGAATTATGTTAATTTTGGCGTCCATTTCTATTATTTCTTCAACACTACTCATACTTTCAATATTGAAGCAAACGCGTATGCTCTACATTCGTGTTCATTGTCGGGACTGGTGCCAGATATTAACACCATAATCCGCAAGTTTGACAGGCATCGTTAGTTTTGGCAAACCGAAGAACAATCGAAAAAAACTTTATTTTTTTCTCAAAAGGTGCCGCAACAATGAGAGTGTTAACGAGGCCTCAAGTCAATTTTGAATCGGGAAATCCGCCTTCATTTGTCTCGACGAAATGTGCCACGGCCTCAGGTTTTCAGCTGTGTTTTAGGATGTCACGGAAAGTGCCATTCTTTCCCAGGGAGGATTGTTCGCTTTCAGATCGGTGTCGGTGACTATCCAGCAAGCGTGCCAATATCGTACGTGATGAGAAGGCGGCAGAGTATTCCAAGCCAAGAGGAAGAGGATGCGAAATGCAAAACAGCTATAACGGTGACAGTCGACGTACATTATGTGTTCACCCCGTGTCCCCTTACTTTTTTTCGCTCTCGTTTTGAGTCCATAGACTCAAGTCAACCGACCACGAATATTGCAATAGACGCTACTGTAGTCGGTTTAAAAATGTACTATCACCTACTGCGCAGTGGTTTAAAAAAGGCACCACTCGTGACACTGACGATGGAGTGATCTGAATGCCACATGGCGATAAGCTATAATATGGGCTAAAATATGAAGTAATTCTTTCCCGGAGAATCAATTGCGTGAAGATAGCGTCAAACCACACCACAAAATTAAATGTTGTGAAGCCAAATTAATCTGCCGTTACAAAAACTTGTGGGACAAGCTTGGTAAGGAGGCCATTGTAATCAGACTTTAGAAAAATACTTTCAATCGAGACTCAAGCTAAAAACTTAGCAATACGCGGTATCCTATTTTAAAGACAGTAAAAACATGATAGAACTCCTCCTTTTTATCCGAATTTTCTAGATTTTTTCGGCCAATCAATAGTAACCTGATTGTTGCAATTGTTAATTTTTACATCTCAACGTTTAATGTCCAGTCAAAATTATTCTTTCATCCTGATGACGATGAACGGTCCTTGCTCACACACCGATTTTGTACGGTAGGATAAAAATCGGCCGTCCTCCTTCCAATGGTGAACCATTGGAGGGCATAGGAGCTTGTACACTGACCGACCAAGGCCCGGTACCGATAAAATGTCGGTTGATCACGACAATCAAGCAAGTGATCGTTTGACCGGCTAAAATCGGGTGTATGTGCAAGCAGCGCTCCACCGATAAAATATCGGCCGTCCAAAATCGGTGTGTGCGCAAGGAGCCGACGAGTCGTTCAGTGAAACGTTGGTGATGTATGACGGATTAAACTGGTGGTAATCCTAAGAAAACTTCACGCTATTATAAGGGATGTTGACCCAAGTTAACATTTGAGATTATATGTTTTGTATCGATTTCATTACTTTTTGATGTTACTCCTCGCGAGTGCAAATACTCGTTAGCAAATATTGAGAATAAATGGACCCCTACGCACTCATGGCCGCGCTGCGGAAGTTTTTGAAAACCGATTAAAATACACCCAAATTTGCAACTTAAAGCAAGCCCGTGCAAGATGGGAGCTCCTTTATGTTTTCCTATTGCCAAGGACTCAAGTCAACCGATATTGAATTCCTGGAAGACAAGCCTAGCGGCAGTGTTTCATGTGCCAGCTGTAAGCCGGCGATATTTTCATTATTGTTGAGCCTTGCTTGTCAGATTGATACCCTTGAACTTCAATTTTCTTCCGTCGCGGTAAAATTTCTCTCGTCAAAGAAAGGTCAATCGGCTAGTGGCTATCGCGATTTCCTATTCGAATCAAACACGCTCGAGTAAAGTCTAAGATCAAGAGCTGACACTGATTTTTTTAATTTTCCATACGGACACCGTAAATCAAAACGATAACGTAGAAGATAGTAGGCTTACAAACGGAAAGAAATGGTTCGTAATTTACTTAATAACTTTGCGCCTTTCAAATGAGCTCAAACGCCTCTTTTTGAAGCGTATGTTCACACTTCAAAATTGGTTACGTGTGAATCTTATGGCGAGCTAATCGGTATATTCTTTATTCTATTCAATGATTGTGGAAACAATTTTACATTTGACGTGGTGGATTTGGTTAGATCCATTGACTCCTCAGAGCCCTGCTTTAATTCAGGCGCTGTAATAAAGTACCTATACCTATTTAAATTAGGGATGGACCGATCCAGGATTTTTTTCGGATCCGGATTCGGATCGGATCCTTGATTTTCGGAGCCGGATCTTTCGGATCGGATATTTTCGGATAAAAATGCCTTTTCCTGCAATTCCTGCTATTAAACAAAGAAATTATTCAAGTTTATTCTGGGTACGTACAATCAAAGGAATGCATTTTAGATTTTCATACACATTTGAATATTTTTATGATTTAAAAATCATTTTTATAGGCTTTCAAGTTGTTTTTTTACACCTTTACATGCTCAGGACCTAAACTGTTACGCTTGGGTTTGGAAATGAAAATAGAAAAAATCTTCGGATAAACCACTGACCAGTGGCGTAGGACAAGAATCGCATGCGACGGCACATTCGAAGAGAGAATCGGAACTCTTTCCACCTTTATGGGGCGTTGCATTCACTGAAGCTATTATTTAAAATTTCGGATCCAGATCCGATGTCTTCCGCGACTTTGGATCCGATGAAGGGCAATATCCGCGGATATCTGGATCCGAGGTATCCGATCCGACCATCCCTAACTTAAATATTAACCCTAATAAAATATTTACTCTATGGGGAGACAATGTGAAAACTATTTATTGCTCACGAGAATAATGAAGGCTTTTGTAGTGAAGAGGGGCAATGGGAAATATAAGGTTTTCAAGAGCATTTTTTGTAAATTTTGTCCTATGTTTGGCACAAAGTCCTCTTACCTTAAAATATTGTTTATCATAATCTCTGATAAATTTGCGTGAAGCTTTCAGAGAGTAGACATTTACGTATTACATTTCAAAGTTATTCAATCACGCCTTTCCGTAAATTTCAAATTTTGAAATAATCTAGTTTCACCTTGTAAACATGCGAATTTTCTGTCATCTCTAAAAACATCTAAAAAACATCTCTAAAAAAAAACATTTCTTGCTGCACGTATTGTTTCATTTCCTGTACTGAAATAACTCATCATGAACGAATTCGGTGAAATGATAGTCTATTATCTCAAAATTGCATAATTGAGTGGCAGAAATTAGATATAGCTGTATCGTTTCATTTTTAAGATCGATGGAATAGTTAATTCTGCTATTATTTGTGCCAAAAGTTTTGTCTTTATTTTTTTAAGAATGCAGCTCGTGTTGTTGAAGCGAGAACATGGCATTGTGCATGGCATGCGAGAGTTGTAACATGGCTTAAACACCAGCCGATATCTTCGTTTTTCTAAATTAATATTAATATTTTGGAAACAAAAATGATTCCATATTTATATTTTATGTGCTTTAGTTAATTTTTCGTTTGGGACACAATTTTTTATTCAAAATTTATATTGAAAATATTATTCACTCGGTTGTATCGTAGCTGCATTTTAGTCATTTTTATTAAAGTAGGGATAGTGCCGGAAGAATCGAGTGATGGTTCTTGTTGCGGTATGTCAATTTCGGCGATATTTGATATTCTTCTCGTGCACTTATCCAGATTTTCACCATTTATTGCCCTAGTGGATGAACCTACGGCTCCCCCAACGGTATTCTGATCCTGCAATTTCATTAAACCACCGCTAGAGTGCTTTTCGAGCGAAGCTGGGATATATTTTCGTCTTTTTTTTTTAAGGCATTGGGCCCGCCCGAATCCATCAGCAGATTGTGGCTGTTAGGCGGAAGAATAGTGTTCCCTTCCGTGTATATAACTAGACCGTCAACGGATTTTTCTTTCTGGCCCTACGTGTTCCAGCCAGTGCCGACGGAAGTATTTACGACCCACCACCCTTTTAACGAATATTAAGTGGACTTACAGGAGAGGTTATGTAGGTCTGCGGTAGTTTCGCTACGCTAATGGTTTTATGCTGCTTTCATGTGAAGGATAGATGTTTTAAATACCAGTTTCCATTGATGAAAAGAGTTTTTCGTAAAAATGTTTAAATAATTGAAATTGGGTTCCTTTTTATATGTTACTGAGTTGCGAGTAATTTCTCTAAAATTTAAGAATTAAGTTCAAAAAAATTGGGTGGAAAATATTTCTACGGGATCGTATTCATATAAAGTTTGTATTTTGAAAAAAAAATTCTTTGTGAGGGATGAAGTATCCTAGAAACCGGAAAACAATTATAGAAACTTCAAGCATGTAAAAATTAAATCAGGTATTTGTAAATTAGTTCAAGGGCAATGGCTTGAAACAGTTAGTCTTTTTTGAACGGTTACTTTAAAATAAAATTTTTAATATTATAATAACAAATTATACTGAAGATGGGTGGAATATTTTTTATAGAGTCCTACGGAGATTCATGTTGCATTTTTTTTCAAATTCGTAGTTGACTATCACCACTCATGTAACTTTAAACCATTCTTATCTAAACGTACATATCGTTATTATAATAGTGTAGCCAGTGAAGTGAAGTGTTAATTCCCTTTCTTTTATAGAGATAAAATCTTTTTAAGTTGATCTTTTAAAATTGATGTTTCATCACTCTGTATCATTTTCAAGTACAACCCTCTTATTTTTGCTGCTACGTACAAAAATCACCGTAAACAACGCATGACAGTTTCCAGTGTCTCAGCAATCGAAATACCCTAAATTGTTTAATATAGGCTAGAAGAGGGCATTACGAACCAAAATAAAGAATTAAAGTTTTTATTATTTTAATTTATCTTATTTATTTAATTTCAATGGCATAGGGATGAAATTTTCATATTGGTGCCACACGTAGCTAAAACGAATCATCTTAAAATTTTGGCCTGTCAATTTAAAAAAAATTGCAAAACCTCTGCCAAAATCACGATAAATGTTTCAAAGTTGGGTTAAGCTCAAATTGTCAACTTCTCTTCAGATTAATACTTAATTCAAGTGATTGCGTGCATAATATTCGTGTAAAATGCCAGGTTTATACAATTCAGGGGCAGTAAACCAAAAAACCGTAGTTTTTATGAGTTTAAGCCTAAAAATTGCTTTTTCGGGATCCAATATTCCTTGTGCGGGAAATGTACACGAGGGGTGAGGATCTAGAGTCCAAGCCCAGAGTGTCATTGAATTATGTTAAAATTGTTCCCAAGTGTATTGGATGGATGTCTCTTCGTAGTGATAAGAATACTGACCACGCTAAGGTGGAAAATACATTTACCAGAGCAACCGCGGTCCTCTTATTCATTTTTGCCGCTGACAATGAGTAAAATAACGACCATAGGTAACTTACTATATTGACCAGTGCTTTAGCACTGGAAATAGGTACCCTAAATTGTGTTAGCCATGCTAAAAGTGGGTATAGTGAACCAAAACAAAGAATGGAATTATTATTTTTCAATTATCCTCATTTATTTTATTCACACGGCATTGGGATAAAAATTTCCTAAATTTTTGGAGAGTTAGTTGGAAAAATGGAGCCTATGGCGGAATCACTAAGAATTTTTAAAAGTTGGTCTAAGCTCGCAATGTAAACGAATTTAGTTTAACATTTTTCCCAGATATATTGGATGGATATATCTTCGTACCGATAAGAATACTGACCACACTACGGCGGAAAATACATTGACCAGAGCAACCATAGTCGTGAAGGGTTGTTTTTCCAGTGCACGCGTGTGGCCTGCAGTCTCAGCTGACCGCGGCGCCATCTGCCAGAGCGAAACGTAGTCCTTGGGTTCGTCAATCACGGCCACGCTTCGGCATCACCGCGAGAGATAACTGCGAAAATAATAACGCAAGGCAGCTGATAGGGGCGGAGGCTAGTTTAAAGGCGGAAGCGAGGAGACCGTAAAGGCGTGGACGGTCGTCCGCGGGTTACTGGAGCGAAGCTCAATCAAAGCAACGCCTCTTCTTCGTGAGGGCGAAGCATTGGGAATGGTTGAGACTATCAGGTTAAATATTAAAGTTACTGCGAATGAAGAAGATTTCAGTGAAACAATGCTGTTAAGATTAATTAATTGATTGAAGCGATTGCGTGCAGATTATTGAATTATAATTCAGGGTAAATAAACCCAAATACTCAAGTCTAAAAACCACTACTCTTAAACCAAGTTTTTATTAGGTTGGGCCTAAAAATGACATTTTCGGAATTCAATTTGGCTCGTGCGGAAAATGTACAGGAAGGGAGAGGTTTTCCATGAAAAGAACATTTGGCTTAGCCGGGTTTCGAACTCGGGCCTCCCGATTATCAGTTAGGGATGCTACCAGTTATCTGGTGATGAAGTGCCACGCCGAAACCTAAATCGTGCAGTATTAAATTTATGTGGAATTGTAAAGCTTTTAAATTCCATCATATTAAGACGCAATGTTCGAAAATAACTGATGGATATCTAAAAGCCACTTTTCTTCGCTAAAATTTAATATTACCAAGGTGCCGAGATAAATAATGAAAAATAGCGGCCTTAATCCGAACCTGGTCTGACCGGGGTCCATGTATTGCTTCAATAGTTGTTTGTTCACATATTTTTAGATATGGAGTTGAGCATACTTAAAAATTTGAATTTTTGGGAAACCAGGAGAAACTTCGGGGAGTATTGAGGCCTCAAAGTCCCCCTCCCTGGATACGTACCTGTAGAGGATCATTCCCAGGTCCGCGCGCCGTGGCTTTTTACATAGGGTTTGCCCCACTTAGGGTCCCCCTCTGTGGTTTACCAGCACCCTGTGGTGCATTTAGGGCCGCTATCCCACGCCCCAGGGACCACGTAACACGGATCGGCTGGTCGGCCGTGGTGGTGCGTTGGCACCGGTCGCCAATGTCTGCGGTCTGGCGGCAGACCAGCAGCGGCGCGGCGTGCCTCCACTTCCTGGCCCAAAAAAAATGCGCGCGAAAAAAAGAAAATCCCATCTTGGCCGTGAGTAACCTCGCACGGCTGGATGCGTCCATGAATGAAACCGTTTCCCAGGACAGTAGCATAGCCGTATACTTGGACAGTTCTCTGTCCTTGCCTCCTCAGCTATTGTCGCTTCGAATTCGATGTAGATCAGGGCCGGATGAAAGTATTTGTTTCAGAGGGGTTTCATTGCTTTCCTCGCTGGGTCTGATTGACTTACTACGACGATAGCATTTGTTTTCATATTGTTCATTCCAATTGGAAATTTTATGTCAATCGCATTCAATAATCATGAAAAAGGAGAATATCAGGATTTAAAAAAATAATTTGAAGTTAAAATTTACTTACTTTTCCAGTATCCATAGCTATACTGAAGTTAAGGATCACAAAGTTGGGCTCAGGTATTGGTTACTACGTGTGCGCAGCTACTGTGAGTGCTCTGGTATATATCTACTCTGAGTGTAAATATACAAAAATGTTGTCAATAAAAATATTATCCAACCTAACACTTTCAGGTTTGATTATAATATGTCTATTGTCAGTAGTGAACCCACTCTGTAAAAATATTCTCAAAAAATATATAATATAATAATTCAGGCAGGTTCTTAGTCAAAGTAGTATTTTTTAAGCATAGGAAGAAATGGTAGATGACAGACGGGAAACATACAGGAAGTCCGAAATTACTAACAAGTGCTGTCTAACATCTGCACGCCAAAATTTAGCCTAAAGCGTTGCTTCGCAGACTGGCGTAGATTAACTCTTTGAATTGCGCGTATATTTTACGCATGATACTTTTATCCCTGTATTTAAAGTGTAGCCCAGCGATCAGAGCAAATATATTGAACTGATTCTAGCGATCCTTGCCTAACCTCCAAAACATTTATCCTTACTCTAATGCAAGTGATTGTCGGGGCAATATGTCTCTCTTCAGTAGTGAACCTGCTCTGTAAAAATGTTCTCAATGAAAATATATGTAGTCGTCTTCCAACGTGCATTTTTTATGTTAATGCGACATTTCTATAGTTCAGGTAGGCTCTAAGTCAAAGTAGTATTTTTTTGCCTAAGGAAGAGATTTTGGAGTGTGTATTTGAACTGATTCTAGCGTTCCCTGCAAAGCCTCCATAACATTTCTCTCTCCTCTAATGCAAGCGCTTGTCGGCAATATGTCTCTCGTCAGTAGTGAACCCACTCTGCAATCAGTCTAAGCTTGACGAGAACAAATCTCCCTCCCCCCACTTTGCGGATATTATCTACCCTCAGACAAAAGCAGCAACACCTCCTTGATACACCAGGCGCCACCCTTTTCCTGTACCCCCCACTCCCTCCATCTCTATGAGTCCTTATCCTATCTTACTTCTCCGTGACTCACCGACACTTTAGAAAAGCGCTAGAGATTTTTTCTGGGCCTTGCAGCTACTTGGAGCCTATTGAGTTCATTGAGCCTCTGAATGGGTGGAGCGAGGGAACCTCTGTTGTAATTCCATTCTCCTCCGCCGTGCCATCTGGGCCTTGAGTGCGTGACCGGAGTTTTTGTGCCAAATGTGGAGTAATTTCATGTGGAGCGTTTCGTCTATTACGAAAGAGAACGTCTGCCCTTGTGGGCGATATATCAACTAGCGTTGCGGAATGGTGATAGGACCTTTTACCCCTTCGCCAAAACGCTGTACATAGCGATATCTGTAATCCGACACACATACAGCCGAAATTAGCCGTATTATCGCAAACCCCGGGCTATTGGAAACGTACAGGAAAATAACACAATGCACAAAAGATTTTTAAGGAATAATTGTGATATTAAATACATATAATGACGCCAACTCTTCCTACTGCTTTGGGTATGCTGATGCGAGTACTGAGCCAGAAGGGGATGTTGAAAACAGTGTTAGAGGTTAGAATCTTGGGTAAACGAGGGAGATGGAGTAAGATAATAGGATTGTTAGATAGAATGAAAGGAAGTAGGCCACATTGTGAATGGAAGAGGGAAGTCCAGAAAGGGATGGGGGACTACCACAATACTTCTTCACTACTCCATGCAAACCTACCTTATTCGGTAGGATATTTAAATAATAAATCTGAATCCCTTCCTTTATTTCACGGAGGAGTCGTATGTATGGGTGGCAGAAATCGCGGTCTAGTTTAGCAATCTATGTGGTTTTTTCGTTAGATGCTTGCAGATGAAATAGTAATTTTTTCCATTCAATCCTTGAAATATCTTGTTGAGTATTGGTGTTTTTTAAGTTGATGAGTTATCTTTTCGAGTAGAAAAAATTCTTTGATCACCAAAAATAGATAAAAGTTTTGGTCGTTATGGAGGTAGGTACAAATTCCAATGTGCGTATTGCTGAACTGATCTCCAAGAAATTTACTTTTAAATATCCTAGTTGTATTTATGTTCATCATATAAATTACATCATGGCATGTCTGAAGTTGTGAAAAATATATTAATTCGAGTTCCAATTTGAAGTTTCCATGCTACTTCATTTCTGTACCTTTCAAACTTTTAGTTTTAGATGCTTCCTAGCCGTTGTTTATTTCACTGCAAAATGTATGCCTCTCGAATGTGCAAGTTTTTGTCAGTTGAAATAGACTACTTACTTTTCGCTGTAAATGTGTCCTGCAGCGAGATGGAGTGATAGTAAATAGCCGTTCACTTCGCTCGCGGGGAGGAACCAAAAGAGCTTAGCGTGGCACAGATGCTAATCGCATAATTCCGCCTATATGGTGCTCCTGGGTGATAAAGAAGTGCTGTTGTGTGTACTTGCCTATTACGGGCGATGAGAGATTGTTCAGTGACTTGCTGGCGGTGAATGACTCAACCGCATTGAGTTAAACATGTGGCGGTGAATCCGGTGCATTCATCTCTACGGTTCGAGAAACAATTTATCCCTCTCTTGAATGTCTGAGCATGGCTGTCGTCATTCCAAAAGTAGTCATCGAAATCTTCTTTAAGATCTCTTGACACCTAACTGTAGATTGTGCCGAGAAACTAAAGTGGCTATGGTTATTTATGCAAGCTCGTGAGTGAGTGCAGCAGTAAATCGAGCGACGCTATGAATTCATTTGATCCATGAATTGGTACGCATTCATCGATAAACGATGTGGAATGGTAATGCTTTTCTCTACGGTTGGGAAATTAAATTCCTATCGGGTTCTATTGATTCTACTTTGTCATTTGAAATGCAAAGTGTCTCCAAATTAGTTATGATAAATAATAATAAAGATAAAACAGTTTTTTTATTTCCACATATTTTATTTCTTAACCGATATATGTTTCGACAACATACTCTGCCATTATCAAAGTCAATGACTCAACCGCAATCTTGATAATGACAGTGTATATTGTCGAAACCTTGAGCGGTTAAGAAAAAAAATCTGCGTAAATACAAAAACTGTTTTATCTTATATGTTGATTCTCGATTTCCACAAGGTATCGCCTAAGACGTTAAATTCAATTTATGATAATAAGTTCACTTTTCAGTCTTCTTATGTTATCCCTTTAGTCTCCCTTTCTTCTGGGAGAGAAAACGTATCTTTCCATTGTTGCAATAAAATAGCGTGATTCATAGGCATTGATAGATGATAGATTATAGAAAATAGATTGATATAAAATGGTCCCTATTTATTTATTGCTCTCAAATAATGTTAAAGAGGTATCCAATAGTTTTTTTCTGGAAGAATTTTGATATTTTTGTTCTAATTTTTACGGAGATGAATACAGATATAAGTTTCAACTGAATAACTATGAGTAGTGAAATGGAGACAGCAGCAAAAGCCGTTAAAATACATACGTTAAATGGAATCAAATCGGATAAAAGCAGGCCAAATTTGATTTTGCAATGTATATCAATGGTTTCACACCAACATTTTCGAATAATTAGAATGAGGAACTTGCATGGGTCGTAGATTGCCCTAAAAACCATTTTGAATAAGTCAAATGGATACATAAGCTCGCGAAAATACCTTCAGTTTCTCCATTCAACATCAAAAGAAATAAAAAAATTGCATTTAAAATCGAGAAAAATTTCTCTGAGCCGACCACTGCGAGAAGACACCCGAGCGTTGCCGAGGCCAGGCGTGACGTCATAGGTGCCTAAACAACCGTAGGGAGTAGGGAAATACGCTGAGCGCATGGTGTAAAATTTGTTTTGAGGGAGTATTTAGCCGCTCATCGTCACTTTATTTTGTTCTGTTATTCTTAGGCAAGTTTTCCTATTGCTATTGTGCCTAGATTATTACTTGGGATATTAATAATGCGGCATCGGGATGATGAAGTACAAGCGTTTCACTTCGTATGTTTTAGTGATAAGAAAAATGGATGATAACGTTGCCACTCGTTCGAATAGTACACCTGAAATTCATCTACATCTACATAATACCCCGCAAGCCGCCTAAAAGGCGTGTGGCATGGGGTGTTAGGACACCAGCCTTTTTTTAGGACACCAAAAATTGATGCCACGACCCTCATGGAATTTGTTAAGACAAATTATTGCTATACGTCGGCGGCAAATCGAGTTGTAAAAGAAACTTGTAATACTGGAGGATAACGATCGTAAGCTGTGCTGTTGACATTAGAGTAACCTGTGCTGTTGAATTTGGCAACACCGAATTAACGGAGAAGGTAGTCCTATCCGTCCTACGGTACGAATTCACAGCAAAACAGTCTGCACACAATCCACATGTGAGATCGCGAATCTGTTCCGCTGCCAACACACACACAAGCTATAACCTATTTCAATAATATAGGTAAATCCATAAACAATATACTAGCATATACCATAAAAATATAGTGGGAAATAGACAAATACTCTTATCAAAAACTGGATGTCACTGTCACATTCTTATATTCATCATGTACAACTTACAATAACAGAACTCGTTATGATGAAAACAACTATTTATTCACTGATTTAAACCCTTAAATTAGCCCACACAAGTGACACAGGTGACTTTTCTCACTACTATTCGTTGAAATAATGGAATAACAAACTTCACTCACAGTTTTTATTTCAATAGCGTGATCGTGAAATGCCATATCTACGATGAACAACGGAGATTAGAACGCCAATGACAAATTTTACACTACTGTTAGACATTCATCGATAGCGTAATAGCACTTTTTACAGTTCAATCACGATGGAACACTGATAACTCTTGGCCGATATTTTTCAACCTTGTCAAACTTTGTGCATTACAACCACTGGCACTGTGATTATTAGTAGTAGCTTAACGGGAGATGTCACGTTGAAAATAACACTATTTTGGCACAAAAATGTTCCTAGATGTCTCCAATCAGCGAGCAAAAGTTGCATTGACTGGAATTCACCTCATAATACAAGCACATACAGTCCTAAACGACGAATTCTCCGGTACCTACGAATAAACGGATGAAGTTATTGTATATAAAAGCTAAGCGGACATTAGTAAACATCAAAATCGTTCTAATTACATACTTAAATGAATTATATGCCGTCGATAACATCAACTTACAATTAACGTATCCCCCTTCCAATGGCCGTGGCTCAGACTCCTACAACGATGTTATTTAGGTATTATAAAATTTTTGGTTTAACTGCTCGTTTTATATTTTATGCCCTTACTCAGATATTAATATTATAAATAATGCAAAATATGAGGGCTTCCAAGCCTCTATCGTCGGATATTTATCTTTAAATATAAAATAATCAACACGTCTAACAAACGAAGCTCTCACAACTGCTGGCAACTATTACAAACAATCACAACAATAGCTTCGCGTGATGTTTAGGCACCTTTGATGTCATCGAGGCTTCGTCGGCAGTGGCTTGGGGGGTGAGGGAGTTTTTCCCGCGCTTTAAAATTCGTTATATTTATCATTAAATATCTCGCGAAGGAAAACTCAGATTTACATGCGGTTTTCTTTGTTGTATTCAGAAAATAATTTTCTGTCCACCTGTGAAATAAAAAAAATCATGCAAGTTCCCCATTCATCTGAATCTGAAGAATATAATTTCTGTAACTCCCATATTATTTAGAAATCACGGTTTTGGGTGTTCTGGTCTGATAGGGCACCAATGTGACTTTGAACGACCCAAATTTACGAATACCCATGTGTGTGTCTACATTTTCATGCCTCGAATATAGCGAAACATTTCTCACCCAAGGGCATTTTTTTCATCATTGAAGGGCCCCTCAATCCTCATGCTCTGTGGGTCTCTTCTTAGTCGTTATTTCTTATATTTTTTTGAATTAGAGATAAGTGTTTTTCACTTAAACATAATTTCGTAAAAGTGACGCATAAGTTATTTCATCAGTATTTCATAAGACAAATTTCCTAAATCATATTGTGTTGGTGCTCGGCATTATAAATTAGTTGATTTGTTTAAACATTACTGGCTGATAATGCAATATCATACAGGTAAGTATGCTCTTTGGTACAGTTGGAATACTTGCCTCTTGATTTATAGATAGTCGATGATTGGTGGAATTAGTTATGTGTTCAACCAATATCATACATCTCTAGAAGATAGCCAATAAATTGGTAGTTGTTTCTCCCGCTATTTATTGCTTCCTAAGCTCTGTAAAGATGTTCGAAAACATCTTAGGTTATCCAACTTCCGTGATAAACACTTGCTAAGAAGACTATTTCAACAACCAGTTGATGGGTACTTATTTCTTGTCTGATCATTTCGTGTGGACAACATTGTGTAAAAAGTCTTTCACCCATGAACATAGCAACCAAATAAAAGCTCCTTATCCCTTAAATGCTCCTCATATGTGACTAATTGTTTTTGGGCCCCAATTGCCAAAAATTGGATAGCATGTTTGGGCACTAATACTCTACAGCATGTGGTGTGAAGTAACGCATGTCTGAATATGTACAAACAAGTTAAACAGATAATATGATCTTCTATATTCTACTTTTGTAATTTGAAGTGCTAAGTGACTCCAAATTAATTATAGCAAATAATTCACTCTTACGTCTTCTTGTACTATCTCTCCAGTCAACTTTACTTCTGGGATAGAAAACGTATCTTTCCATATTTGTAATGTGTTATAAATTTTCATGATTCAAAGGCATTGATGAAATTTTATGATGGATTGAAAATATTTGCTGTCTATTTTTTGCTTTCTAATTATGTTTCAATGTTATCCAATAATGATTGAGTATTATTTAATATTTCATTTCAAGTATCAAAAGAGAAGTATTTAACGCTTACGTCAATTTTTAGAAGTAATTTCTATTTAATGCTATAGATCAAATCAACATTATCAGTGAAATACATTTTGTGGGATCTAAATTTAAATATATTTTAGTAAATGCTTAATTTTACTTTTCATAATTTACTTTTGATGGTATTTGTTTTTAATGCGCTTGAGGGATGATGGAAGACCTTCATTGTGGCTGCTCTAATTTTTTTTACACCGTATTCAACTTCTCTGGAAAATGAAAATTCGCTAGGAATTTTTTAACTCTTATACCGGACCGTAATTGTGATTACTTTGACAAGATCGTGAATTGTAACTTCATCTGAAATGAGGCTGTTTTTGTGCGCACGGTGTGAGCTTACTGTCCTCGAAATATGCACTAGTGAGCTATTGGCACTACACACTACCTATCTGCGAGAGAAGGAATTAACTCCAGTTGCTAGAGAGTATTTATACAGACATATATGACCTTTGAAATCCGGATTTATTGGTTGATAATTATTCCATACCATTGCATTTCTGACTTTATGAGACAAACGTTTATCGAAATAACAGTAATAACTCTAATAATCGCATAAGCTATGGTGCGATAAGTATAAAAAGCACACTTTTCGTTGATATCGAGATACTATTTAGCCGAGTTCACTTCTTTTCTCTTTAATCTATAATGAGCTCTTTACCTGAGATGGTGTTTCTTTCATCTAGGAATTTGCTCGTGATTTTACGTACGAAATTTTCGGTGAACGTGGAGTCCACTCCGTCAAGGGCTCAGAAAGTGTGTGTTCTCCTAATTCATTGAAATCTCTTCGTAAAAAGTCAAAACATAATTGAAGAACTGCGGGTTCCGTACCCTGTAGGATATAATTTTATCGAATGAAGCTTATCTAATCGTGAGTTGGCTTGGATGATTTGAATTGGCAAGTCTCTAAGTAAAGGTAAATAAGGGTGGTTCAAAATAAGGAAAATAAAGAAGAAATCAAATGCCATAGACTGGATTAGTTTAATGAATGATGTGCGCGTGGGCATTGCTGCGGAATACCTACAGTAATACTCGTATAATATTAATCCTATAAATTTGAATGTGAATTATCATGGAATGAATATTAAGTAGGAAGCCGAGAGGTCCCCCCTCCGAAATGAGGAATTATATACGCCGCTGGCTTGGAGTAAAATGATAAAAGGTCTGAAATTAATTGCTTGAGGTCATTCAGGACGTTTTCTTCGGTGAAATTTCCGGAAAAGGGACTCCTACACTCTCTTCGTAGATAGACCTCCTCTTAAAAAAAATAATGAGGCTTGTGAATATAAAAAACGTCTGAATATTGTAGGTGACTAATATAGTGATTCAGATATGCGAGAGTTACACAAACTTCATCATTAACGTTGTTTAAGTTTTATTTCTATTTAAACGAATGTTATCAAAGTACTGGACAAGAGGTTGAATTACAGGTAATGCCTAATTTTTTTTGCAATCATAACATTTTATTTCTGATATAATATTGAAAATCAAGCAAATAAACTATCAAACGAGTATTCGCTGTCCAATAAATTTAATCTCTGCGCATAATTCTTGCTGCACGTATGCTTTCCGCTGAATGATATTCGTTCTGTGAAGATTATTAGTGCTTACATGTTTTTCTAATCATATCCATACCTTAATCCATTGAAAATAGAGGTAGCCTGTGGTTAGCAAAGATAAAATTTTGATTACAAAGAAGGCGTTCATCAGCAGTATTTACGATGTATTTTATAGATACAATGCCGTAGTGCGTGTTCTCTCTCTAGTTAATGTTGAATTTAAATAATACCTGAAAGTCTGCTCGTAAATACCAATAATTTTGCTTACCTACTTCTGGTACCTTATTTCTGTATGTATTTAAAACGTTATTGTAAACATTACCATAATGATTGGAACATGTTTGGTCAACCTACCTACGGCTTTACGGATTTTTATCGAAGTCATCCATTTACATTTCCTGCTAGACAGCTTTTTCGCTTGCCATTATTCGTGAGGTCTAGCGTCGTTTTTAATGTAGAAAGATGAATTATGGCGCCACTTGGCTCCTGCTGGGGATACTTTCTTGCCCCGACATTACCCATCATTCTCTCGCAAGTTTTGATGGGAGAAAATGGCGCCGTGCCAACGGAGATACAGAAAACTTTGCCATTTAACGCGTCTGCAGTGCATACCGTTTTTTCAATGTATTTGTCATGCCTATATGTTGGCGTTCTTGGAGTAGGTAAACGCTTATGTGCCATTAATTATCGGAGTCGCACCGAGAGGTTGGATCTCACCTCGAATACATCTTCTGCCTTTCCTCGTGGGTGTCGTCATACCCCGAATGTGATCATGTGCCGTGCCCTTCTTACCTCACCTCTTCATTTCCTTCTCGACTATCCTACCCGGCATTCCTCACGGACAGAAAATGCCACCTCAACACGAGATTGACTCGATGTTAGTGCGGTATCGGTGTAGAGCTCGCGCTAAAGGCGTATGGAAGGACGTTCATCGACATTGTCTTCAACAATTGCAATTTTGAACTGGAAATCGACCCTTAAAATTTGGATCTTGAACAACCTGGTATTTGTGAAGTGAACGCAAAGTTATCGTGACGTGAAAGTTACGTTGTCATCGCGTGTTTTCATCGATACAGTGCTCTTAAGTGGTCGCTGCCGGTGCGAGTGAGGAAACTATTGTATGTTTGCTATGAAGTGGGTGCGTATGAGGCGATGATTCTGTGGAATCATACATTAATCTGGTTTTGAATATGTTCCATCCAGTGTCTCGGCTTTACATTTTGTATTACGTGTACATTGGAGCTGCGGAAATTTGATTTGATAATCCACAGCAAATTAATTAGAGCTATGAGAGGCATCTAGAGGTTTTCCTTATGCAGGCACGTAGCCAGAGAAGGGAGCTTAAACCCCCCCGAAATATTCCACCCTGTAGCGACTACCCACGATACATCTGCTGAGGAGCCCACTAATCCAAGGGCAGTTATCCTTTTGCACTCCATTTAGTTAATTTAGATAGTTACATTTCGCATTGCGTGTTAATAACCAACGATGGTTTAAATTTTTAGCATCATGCAAACTAAATATATGGCCAAATTCTTCGTTGGATCTCAATCTAAATTAGTGGAATTTGGGATAAATTGATAAAATTATTTTATCGGCAAAAATGTGCAAACGCGGCAAAAGTGTTTTCAAACACGAACGACAAGCGCGGCTGGAGAACCCGGAATTTGGCAGTCATCATTAGTATAAAGCTGATTTAGTGAAATGTATGATTTTCAGATGCGTCCGAAATGACAACAAAAACATCAGTGTAGGCAAGCCGCATATTACCCAAGCTCCCCCCCCGATGCGAATATCTGTCTATGTGACCGTTCTCGTGCTCAATTTCTCATTCGCATCCATCGTCTTTTTTTCCGCAGGGGTGTTCGACTCCCGTTGCTAACAATGTGGGGGCGTCGGGGACTTTGCCCTTGGAGGCGAGGCCCGCCCGTGGCTGGGAGGAGGACCCGGTGCGAACGGGGCGGCCCGAGGCGGGAAAGAAGCCGGCAGCGGAGCACGCGTCCCCGCAGCCATTCTGGCTCCACCGCGCCGATGAGGTGGAGAAACGGAGTCCGGCTAAAGAACATACAACGCAGCAGGCGCTATGGCAGCACGGGGAGGAAAACTGTGAGTATGACCCGTGATCAGAGCAGAGGCGAATTTAACGGGAGGGGTCACAGGGGTCTTGACTCCCCTACCCCCAAAATTTTTTCAACAATTTTGCTTGCCATCACTTGATTATTTATTATTTCCATTTAAATTTTGATTTTAGGTAGAATCTTTGTGGACCAATCTAAAAAAAAACGTGCATTTTCTGTAGGCAAAATTTAAAAAAATTATTTTGTTTATATGCGAACCAAAAGTGTGTGATTACAGGTCTTCAATCATGCAATCTAATAACGTTAGTGGCAGAGATTGTTAGTAATAATTACACTGTTTATTTTAATTTTTACTTTTGTGCTGTCTACGGACATGATATATATGTCACTGGGCAAACTGTTGGGCAGTGCCAAGGACAAAATTAGTGCCGGGGAACTCAGCGGAGTATATAAACTCCGTTGCAATGACTGCAATTCCTGTTACATAGGAAAAACTGGACGGAATTTCAACATCCGGGCCAAGGAACATCGTTCATGTTTTATTAACAACAAAGAAACCTCGCACTTTGCCAAACACCTCTTGGATTCCGACCACACAAGCGATTTCGAACTGATAATCCTACATAAAGAAAACAACGGCCCAAGGCTTGACGCACTCAAGCAGTTGGAAATTTTAGTGGGCCAAACCTCACCCAACATAACATTAGTTAACGAGCAATTGTATTCTTACCATTCACCACTTTTCAATGTTTTTTCTGAGAAACCATTACGGATGCCACTCACCACTCCATAACACCCCTCCCCGTATTTCGTCATCATACACCAACCCTCGGCTACCCCGTGCAGTGACCCATCAGCGACGTACTTCCCAAACCTACCTTCCCTTCCCTTACCCCCTCCCCCATGCCCCCCCCTTTCTCCATCTCCACTCCACCGCCCCTCTAACGCCTTCAAGGGTATAAATTCGATGTACTGATACTTGTAATTGCCAGATGATGATACGCTGTATCGAAACCGGTCGCAAATATATTTTATTTTGTCAAACAGCGAAGTCTTTTCTTAACCTTTGTGCATCATGAGGAATATTGTGTTTACTCACGAGAAAAGTATGTTTTATGTGAACGCCCCTCTTCCCCCAGGGGTATCCCACACTCTCCGGACCTGGGTTATGAAACCCCCTCAAAATTTGATACTGTTTCAGACAGATGAAATGTATTGAAATATTTTAGATTAAAGGATTCAAAAAGTAGTAAACTAATAAAAATTGAAAACGTTTGATAAAATTAGGGGGGTCGTGACCCCTCTGACCTCCCTAAATCCAGCACTGGATGTAACTTTTTACAGGCCTGATCAAAACCGAGAGATGTGGAATCAAATCCTAATCAAGCCAAATCACTTTTTCATGTTGAATTTTGCACTTAGTGTAAGCCCCCAAGAGATAACCAGAAGTCTAGAAAGTCTCACATATGCTCTACAATTATATACACTGCAGTGCTAAGTATGAGAATGGAAATTAATGATTTTCCTTACTGTGGTTCCTTGTCGCGAAACCGCTAAAAATTTAAGTGTGAGTTGTTATTTTAAAATAATTTTTGGGGAATTTTTACTGACTCTTGAATCCCTCTCACTTTTGCGAGAGGGATTCAATACCCTCAAAATTTTTGTCTACATTGCAAACAGCTGTCCATAATCAAAAATTTAATCAGTCTGTTGCTAGTCATCCCACAATTGGTGTGTGGGACCTAATTGGTGATTGCTGGAGGTCTCTTTTTATGGAACAGTTCGTTAAGGGTTGCCAGAAGTCTTCAAAATCCCACTCATATCATGAAAATTTAGCTTTTGATTACCGTATGAGAGTAATTTCTAAAAATTTTTTTCAAATATTCTAATTTTCTTTAAGCATAAATATTTGAACATTGGTGCCAAAATATAATGTTGAAGCCTATATAATTCTTGCTTTATGTGGCTAAATTTTATAGCAGGGTTCATATTTTGCAATTACACAGTCATGCTAGATAAAAGAAGGTAATGTCTATGTACATTATATATTTAACTTCCAAGAAAATTAGAAGATAGAAATTGTTAACTCATTTCTCCTTCATAAGGTTCTCTTTAATTTCGTGTATTTTATATCCCTCAGACTCATGATAAAATGTAGACATTTGGGAAAGAGGGCACAAAGAAAGAAAATCGCAAGTGCTTAAAGATATTTAAGATCGTGTTTTTCATGTACGTTTTTCAATACCTTAAATCATTTTAAAACGTAAAAAATATCAATCATATTCAAATGTGTAATTAGTTTGGAGGGTGATCACTTCCTCTTCCAAATTCCTCTTCCCCCCCCCCCCCAAATCCCTTGCTATAATCTGCTGCTGATCTCTGGGCTTAGGGCTTAATTGGGAAACGCATAGATAGAAAACAATCATTTATTAATTCACCCACTCTGTAACAAATTTTGACAACTTCAGCAATATTGGTGATTAAAATATGTTCAATATAGCACAGTGGTAAACAAGAGTTTTGTAACTCTGTGCCAGTGGTGCCGACTCCATGGGGTATGAGGGGGCCCGGGCCCACTAAAAAATTCGTTATGGGTGAGAGGAAAAAATGTGTCAGGCTTGTCGATTTTTCCCGGAGTGTCCAGATATCGAGATTCTAGTTATCAGGGTTCTAATGTTGATCATGTGACTCTTCTAAAATGCTTAAAAACTTTAAACTTACTACTTATAACATATCCCAGGCAAGATCCCCAGTTTGGGCCCCCGTCATAATTTTTGTAAGTCAGCATCTCTGCTCTGTGCTTATAGTACTTTTTCCTTATACGTACTCCATGTGAAAATCATTAACCTAAATAATTATTTTTTCCTTTTCATGCATGTTTGAAGATGTCTCGATGGAACTCCAGTACATCACTGAGCGTATCATTGCCTTGTGGTTTCCCGTTAAAAAATGTCAGGAGGGTGGTGACACGAAGAGATCCATCAACGATACTCGGGAGAAGCTGATGTCAGAGGCTGCTAACATGCTAAGAATCAAGCATGGCGATACCTGTATGGTAAGTCATCAAAATTAAAACTAGTCCCCGCCTTTATTTGATGAATATTGCATTGCATTATGTATACCTAATATCTAAATGAATGGTTGACAAATATGTGATTGCACTTCCCAATGATATTGGATTATTCAGATGCAAGGGTGGATCCAGGTTTTTTTCCTGGGGGGGTGGCCTGACATGCAAACAGTCTTCTCATATTTGAGATTGAAAACAATATACAACAATTGCTGTACAAAATATTATCTATATTTTAATATGAAAGCTATCAATATAAAATTAAATTATTCAGCCACCGTAATACACAAAAAAATTAATGTAATGATAACCATATTGAAAAACTTATCTATTTTTTAAGTGCCTGGGGGGCATGTGCCCTTACCACCCTAAATCTGCCTATGTTCAGAAGGTTATTGATAGACCAGAGTTAGAATTTAGACATAAGATAAAATATGTAATCCTTCTGTAACTGGTTATTTTAAATGTTAAGGCAAAAATTTTCTCAGCAAAAATATGCAGGCAATGGCCTCCTTATGCAAATTCTTGTGAAGTTTCATTTCATTGCATTTTAATGTATCGTTGTTGGTAACTACTAACCATTTTAAATGATAATGTTTAAAGATTGGTTGCTTTTAAAAGCGATTATATACATTCCATTTCTGGGATTTCAAAGACATATGTGGTAGATTTCTGTGGAGGAACTTCTCCGATTTATTTCTATTTTTCACGGTGAAAAATTTTACCATGGTATTTCTTGACAGAATTTCATGAGTTTATTAAATATGTATTATAAAAAATAATTTTTTCTCATTATTTCCAACAGCTTTAGTTTGATTAAATTAACCCATACATTATTGTTTTATGGTCATTAGTTATATCCTGAGAGAGAACTCTTTTTCCATGTATTACTTCTATATTTTCAGATTTTTGATCTGTCCATTCCTCATGAGGATGACCTTGATTCCAGTTCTGGTTCTTTTGGAGTAATTTCTCAATCTCTTGGATGGCCAGGAACAACTTTGGCTCCTCCTTTAGAGAGGCTGTGCTCAGCTTGCAAGCATATAGAATCTTGGTTGTCCGCTAATCCTCAAAATGTTGCTGTTTTATACTCAAGGTACATTCTCATTTTATTCACATTTATATTTTAGGGCATGCCAAAATACAAAAATACATTCAGCTGGAATTCAATACTGTTGATATGGCACAATTATTGAAAATGCAAGTGATTATTATCTTTCAATTACATTATGAATATATTGAGGTAAATTGTGTTCTTCTTTATTTTTCCCATGCTCATGAAGAGGTGTCATGCAAGTTTTGGCAAGTTCCTTAGTTAAAGTAAAGGAGGAAGATTACTTGAACAAATGCAAAACAATTTTGAGATCTGGTCATGCTCTAGTGAAAACCTTGTTAAGTGAGGATATCTGTAGTCTGATAATAAGTTTATTCAGTGGTTGACCTTTGACGCTAAACTTGTTGAGCACCAAAGCTTCAAGGCTTGCTATGCAATAAAGACATTTTTCCACAAGGGGCAATGCTATGAATGGAGTAATAAGGGGTTGTGTCTATTTTTGGAAGAATGGTTTACCATTTTGGTTGGCAGTTGCTCTGGCACCAATAATTTGTGAGAGATCTCCTAAATCTGAAAAAAAGATATTTTTTGTGCTTTTATGGGAGATTTATTAACTTCTTGGAAAATCTATAGCATCTATTTTACATTGGACTAACCTATCTTACATCCTCTAAGTTATGTCAAGGATGCAAATTTATTGTTGGTTTTAACTATCTTCACTCTTTTCCCAACATTTCCTGAGGAATGTTAAGATGAAATTGTGATTAAGATCTAGAGAAGTCTTATTCTGTTCATTTATGATATTTATTTATGCACCATGTGATTTAATATAATGAAGGGTGTACGCATATGATTATTTTGTACTTATCCACAAAAATTAGTGTACATATACTGGACAGCTAGTTTCACTATATATGTAGCAGCATCTTGTACTTGAAGATTGTTTTATGCAGTGAAACTAGTTTTATGTAGTACTATAAAAAAATAGTGGGAAAGTACAAAATCATACAATGAATAAAAGATACGTCCACAAAGTTGCACCTGATATGGTTGAACACAAATTAAAGAGTTACCTACTTTCAGTGGCGCCGACTCCATGGGGCTTGAGGGGGCGCGAGCCCCCTCAAAAATTCGTTATGAGTGTAGGAAAAAAATGTGACAGGCTTGTCGATTTTCCCCGGAGTGTCCAGATATCGAGATTCAAGTTATCAGGGTTCTAATGTTGATCATGTGACTCTTCTAAAATGCTTAAAAACTTGAAACTTACTACTTATAAAATTTCCCGGGGCAAGATCCCTGGTTTGGGCCCCCCCAATATTTTTTGCAGGTCGGCGTCCCTGGTTAGAACTACAGCCCTCCGCGCTAGCCTTCGAAACACAACTACCGGGTAGTAAAGAAGTATCGGTGCATGCTTTTCTTACTTAAAATCGTGCAACAAAACTTGAGGGTTGCAAATGAAACAACTGTTTACTTTAATTCGTATTCACTTAATCTAACTGCATAATTAACTTCCGAGCACTTAATTTATTGGCCATAATTGATGATAGATTTTCCTATCCGTTTAACTAAGTCTCCTAACTCCGTTTGTAAGTCGGCACCCCTGCCTACTTTAAGCGTGGATCCAGGATGTTTTTTGGGGGGTCTAAAGGGTCTGACAGGCAGACGGTCTTCTAATTTTTGAGACTAAAAACAACATGCAACATTTACTGTACGAAAAAAATCTCTTTATTTTAAAATGAAAGATATTTATATGAAATTAAATGATTGAGGCTCTGTAAAAACACAAAGCAAAAGGAACGTAATGATAACTGTATTGAAAAGATTGTCTATTTTTTAAACGACTGGGGGGGGGGGGAGGGGCATATGGCCCCTACCCCAGCTAAATCTGCCTGTGCCTACTGTTATGAAAATTAGTAAGTGTATGTTTTGGCACTTCCATTATTTTTTGTGGATTTGCTGCAATTGTTTAATTGCATTTATCCAATTTTTTAATCCAAAATTTTTAGAAGAAAATTCAATTTATATGGAAATATAATTCAATGGAATATATTTTTTTAATCTCAGCAGACATATTTTAACTAAGATGGCATTAATTTTAGTGACCCCTGCAGTGAAGAAAGAATCGGTGTCATCATATTCGCCTATCTCACCTATTCGAGCATTTGTGGTAGTGAGGAGCAAGCCCTTGATCGCTTCGCCATGCGTCGCTTCTTCCAGGATAAGATAGGAGGATTGAAGAGCCCATCAAATAACAGGTAAATTTCTCTTCAGTCATTTATTAGACACACATCTATTTTATTTCTCAGATTTTCAATAATTTGAAGTTAGGTAATGGTGTCCTGATTTTCAAAGGCAATGCTAAGTTATGATATCGGCCAGCAACTGGTGGTCTGCAGTGTTGATGGTATGTTAATACAATTAAATGGAGTCAGCATATTTTTTATTACCTGTCCTGATTTGACATCACATGTGTTTTAACTCATTTTGCTTTCTGTTAAATTGTGTTTACACATTTCTGCAGTAGCATAATTGGGACTTGGCCTTGGGGAGAATTAGATTGAATAGCAGACCACAGCGGGTAATGATACGCTAAATTTTGCTTTACAAAATGAATGCATTGTAGAAAAGCATGGCAACATTTAATATTTGTTAAAGAAAGTTACAAGTCTTATAGTTTTTCACCAAAATAAAGGTAAAATATCATATTAGATAAGCATGACAGGAGTTCTGAGAGGATTCTGGGGGCTTTCTATCCTTCTCATCTCCCACAATAATTACACCACTTGGTATTCTTAAGATCAATATCGTCTTAAAATGATTATTATTATGAAATGTGTTGATTCTTTTGATTTTTCAATTATGATCTATCTATCTTCCCTCAGTGGTAAAAGAACTCTCCATCAAATACCTAAGCTCTAAAGACTATTTCTATTATAAATTTACTGTACATATTTTAATTTAAATACTACCTATATTGATCATTGATAACTGGGAGAGAACATTTCATCCTTATTTATTTATTCAATTGTGAGTTATTAAATTTTATTATCTACATATATATAAATATATACTGTGCCATGATATTCATGTGAAAAATTAAGACTATCATTTACTTTTCACGCTTTGGTTCATTCATTGCATGTAAATTAATGGGTATGCCTAATCTTCAGAAAAAAATACTTCAAATTAAATTTTAAAATATAAATGATTTTAACCAAAGGCACCTTCTTCAATGAATACAGCATGATATAGAGAGGCATTTTGACTGTTCAACACATATTTATCTTATTTTAAATAATGCAATGTAGAAACTCATCCATTTGTTAACTCTATATGAAGTCATTAGGCGGTCAACAATGCAGGAATATTTTTTATTTTAAAATATGTTGTACGTTGTGGGAAATATTACAGACCACTGCCATTCCAAGGGCAGATATGTCTTATCATTTGGTTTATTCAGAGCATATCTTATAGAAAAAATTATTTCCAAATTTTGATTTCCTCAAATGTACGTAGTACTTAGCTGAATACCATTTCTATCTTGATGTGTGTTAGTTGAACCTTTCTGTATAATGTAGCTAAACACATTGATTACCTTATTTTATTTACCTATTTTTCCTATAATTCCAATTAATGATTGTGCACAAAAATGAGCATGGGCATTTGGACGTAGCTCGTCATGGTAAAGTAAGAAGAGCCCCATAAATTTCATTTCATTTTATTCTAATGCTACCGTAGTGGTCTTGTGGTGTGCAGCCCCACTCGTAGGGGGACCTCAAGGTCGCAGTAAGCAGGGATGTGATATTAAGGGGTTCAAATCTGCCCCCCCTCCATAATATTTGGGAAAATGAGGTCTTTATTGTCCTCCCTTCACAAAATGTATCCCATTTCCAAATAATCCTCCCCCCCCAAAGTTTTAAAACAAATCTTTAATTAGCCCTTGTGACTCATGTAGACTCAGGTTAATTTTAAAGTGGTTCGGGTTGGTGCAGTAGCTAGAGTATTGGCTTCGCATCCCATGGTACTTGGTTTAAATCCTGGCAATTATGTAGATTTTTCATAGACTGCCCCATCCCTGCTTTAGAGGTGCATGGAGGGCACTCGAAGTGCAACACTCAGTTTGCTGGATAGAACATTAAGCAATAGTCCCGATGACACCTTATGTTAAGAGCAGGCTAATGCCGATACAAAGTTTCTCTCCACCTTTCCCTCCTTATTATTCCCTACGGTACAAATGGCCATAGCTGTTGGTCACCTCCTTCATATACAATACCTTTATTATAGATTTTTAAACTCAGAACATTATTATGAATGATATGTTATTCCACTCCCAACGATGACCTTTTTATTTTTCTTCCCACAGATATGTTGGATATTTCTCTGGACTTCTATCCGGTGATATTCGAATGAATGCAGAGCCACTTTTCCTCACTCACATTGTTGTTCATGGTGCTCCTATATTTAGTGGACTCAGAAATGGGGACTCAAAAAGTTCGAATGATTCAGGAATCCCCAGTGTTCCCAGTGACGTGTGTGGCAGTGAAAGAGATCCAGTACTGCTATCTCAGTGCATGGAGAAACAATCTTCAAACCTTTTCTTTTTCCTTAAAATATACCAGCAAGGTCTTACCCTCGTTTACACATCACCAGTGTACAAGTTGAACAGATCCACTAACCTGTTGACCATATCCCTTGAGAACCAAAACCAAGGATATTCGCAAGCATCATCAGTGCCACTTCACCTCCGGGGTGATGTGCTAATCAAAGGATATTATCTGTGCCAGCAATGCTCACCTGGAGGCAAGTGCCAGTGCAACGGTAGCAGAAATTCCCCTTCTTCACCACTACACCGTCACGTCATATTCCAGTGTCAGTTCCACACCTGTGCAGTTGCAAACCACTTGCTCAGATACTCAAAGAAGGAACTCGATGAAGTGGAGAGTGAAAGAGGTGAGCATCAGTGCATACATAGGTGATAATTTATATTATATGTTACATTAAGGTATGAAGGTGAATGATTCTTTGTGGAATTTCCATACGTAAAGCATGGCAAATGAAACAACTTTGTACTTTCCACATTTAGTATATGTTCCACAAATCCATTTCAACTATTAAAATGTCATTTACAATCTAGAAGAAAAACAGAGAAACATCCTAACCAGATCTTATATGTATTAGTTCTACATTGAATAGCTTGACTTGTGGGGGGTTATTACCTAAGCTGAGCTGTAGGATACTTATGGAATGTGAGATTTTCCTAAATTTGGCAGCGATACTCTAAAGGGCCTTGCTTACTTCTGTACCCCCAAGTATTTACACTATTTTTACTACCAATAATCCTCTTTACCTTCCTTAGTATAGACATCATGGAACCTCAAAGTCACCCATTTCTTCTTGACTTGTAGGGCCTGCCATCAAAATCACAAAGACTTTTAACGAGTTAAGGTTATCTTTTCTTTCATGAAATATTGTCAGACATTCTAACTATAATATTTTACCATCAGTTTGTCACCTCAGAACATCTGAGAGTCATACCAAATCACATGACATTAGTGGAAAATATTTAGTGTAGTTTAAATGTTTCTTTTCAATTTATGACTTTGAATTTGTGCTTTAGTCAACCAAGATAGAGTATATTACTAGCCATGAAAAAATAAGCTTTGATTTTTAAAACATAATTACCTTGGGTAGTGCCTGTAGGTTGATGAATTATGGAATTGACTAATTTTCTACATTATCAATGTATTAATGAAAATTTTTTTAAAAAGCCTTCCTCAGTTTAAAAGCTTTTAAGAAATACCTTTTACCATTACTTTAAATACCTTTGTAAAGGCAAAATAGTTCAAATAAATTAGAGACTTGAAAATATTAGCAATTCAATTTGTTAAGAGTGTCTCATTTTTAATGAGCTCAACAGATTCAGGCGTTATATGGTGGAAGTTCGACATATTTAAATAAAACTTCTTGTACCAGAGGATGGCTCTGTGAGCCGAAATGCATTGTACGCATTAAAATATTGTGAAAAAGTGCTACCAGTCTCATTTTTAGTGATGGTAGCTTTGACCTTGATTGTATTGTTCAGTTTTGTACTGTTTAACTACACTTGATCAAGTCACTGTAGAAAAATCTCAGAAAAATCTCAAAAGAGGTGCAAAAGATATCTTGTGCTACCTTTATTTTTACTGTAATGAAGAAATAATCAGGTCACATTCAAAGTTTAAGAAAGTTTTATATTAAATGATTATATACACATGCAAGACAATACCATTTTATGATATAAAAAAGTCACAATTGTGGTTCTGCAATATTTTGCGATGCGGGTGACCCTGCAAGGGGGGAAGGGGCATTTAGGGGGTGCCCCTGCACCCTCCATTTATATCAGCCCCTGGATCTACACAAGATAGAAAACTATCAAGCAAGAATGTTTTTACAGGAAATACATTTTTTCAAGCCTCATCTTTCAAAAATTGAATACCATACACAATACATATTAGCATGAAAACCGGGGATGGCAAGTGAAACGAAACAAATATTTCGTTTTGACGGAAGGGAAATGAAAATCCAAGGCCTGGGTATAGTTTTGTTCTCGAAATTAAAATCACCAAGTTTAGTTTTGACCCGGGACGAATCTATGCTCCCAGGAACGAAACTAAATTAATCGAAACTCTGCTGTTCAAAGCTTAGTTTTGATCCCAGAAGTTGAGGGGAGGGGGATGAGAGGGAATAATTTCGACCCATTACATTTGACATGCATGTGGAAAGGTTAAAAACCAAGCTTCAAAATCTAATGGCCAGTTTGTGTTCACTGTTCTCCTGCCTATGGTGAAAATATGAGTGCCCCATGTATCAAATGGTGGTAGGCTCGACCATGAGTTTAGCTCCCCGGGTTAAAATCCATTTTGTTTCGTTTCTACATTTCACTCACGGGAATGAAATTATTGAAATTTTACTCATTTTGAATTTCGTTTAGTTTCTATTGCCATCCCTGATGAAAACACTCATTTATCAGCTTTCAACGATTATGGAAAAAGCCTGGGGCTAGCTTGAGATGAACCTTTACGGAGTCCATTACAAGCGTATCAAAGGTGCTGAAAGTGCCAGTGGGAAGAGTCATTCCTCTTGAACTGTACTTGGTGTAGGTAACTCCTGAAACAACACTACTAGTGATTTATACAATTTTAAAGAACAGCACCAATTTTGGGGATTACGGTTTGAATTCTAACAAATATGTATTATTTTTCCTCTACGATATTTTTCTATATGATTCTCTTTGAGGTATTTGCCTCCCAGAAGATGAAGTAATGTTCTCTGATCATTTCCCAGCTGGGATGTGTTGAGTGATAAGGGTAAGCATAGACAAAATTTTGTAAATGGTTAAAATTGTTAGAAAACCTGGGGTTCTTTACAATTGGCGGTGAAAAGGCATGGTGTCATAGCATGGATGGAGTTTTGTGGGGGCAGTGGGAGCCTGGCCCCTACAACTTAAATGGTAATTTGCCCGAAAAAAAGTAGAAATGCCAAAACATTTTCGTCTTACATAGTCCTTAAAATACCGTTTTCTGTGGCTAATTTTAAACAAATTTCCAGCTGAGGGCCCCAGGACCCCCCCATTTCAATTTCACTGGAGGATATTCCATAGCACCTAAACCCCCAGCAGGATTGCTGCAGTGGCGGATACAGAAAAAACTCGAGGGGGGGTTGTGCAAATGATATCTTGAGTTACATTTACTTTTATCCTAATAAAAAAATAAGTAAATCAAGTCAAATGCAGAGTTTACGAAAATTTTAATTAAATTCATTACACAAATATACAAGAAAATTCAATCTTATTGTATAAAAAGTTTTAATTGTGGTGCTGCAATGTTTGGCAATACGGGCGGGCCCGCAAAGGTGGGGCGCACGCCTCCTGCACCCCCCTTCTGTATCCGCCACTGGATTGCTGGCCCCCAAACATAAAACTCTAAACTCCGCCCTCGTGTCGTGGTGGTCAAACGTCGTGATTGAGGACCAGAAAGTGCATTCTTGGTGCAATCCTGACTGAGGGCATGGTGTATCAGCCAAAATCATCAAAGACTCAGTGGTATACAGTTTGAACTTATTGTTAGTGGCCAATTAGGAGGTGGCTCTCTTGCTCTGCATATAGCACGTTTGTGAGTCTGGGATGAGCATTACCCTTAACTATCAGGAGTAGGTTTAGCTCCCTGATACTGGTACTCAAAAACAACCTCCCCCTCAGTTTTAAACGCTGGTCTGCAGCTTTAAATGACATGCTCCACATACCCTTCATCAACTCATGCCAAGCAAGAATTGTTGGAAGTGTTTTCAATCATGTTCTAAATATTTGAGAGCTTGTTTATCATTGATTATGAAACTATATTTAGGCGATTTATGATCCACTTACATGTAAACTTAATTTCTGCTAAGTCTGAACTCATCCTGAAATCTGAAAAAGTTATCTGATGCTCCTATTGTGAGCGGTACCATAGATCTTGAGATCTACAAGGGCCAATGCCTCATTTTAGAGCAACTTTTAACCAAACGCCAGAATTAAATTACTTGTTCAATAATGTTGACTTTTAATTTTAATAATGAAATATAAGGCAGCTTGATTTTTATTAATAGTAGTTCAAGAGGTAATACACATAAATTATGACATTAAGGTTTTGAGAGACCATAGTGGTTTTATGTTTGCATTTCAAGTCATTAATTACCCAAATAAAGTTTTTGCTTGACAGTTTATATGATTTTGCAGAGACTGTGCAATCCGAACTTGAGTTCAATTCGGAGGGCTCTTTAGACGTAGCACTCTGTCCTTTGGATGAGATAGAAAGCCATGGTCCCCTTAATATCTTTCAATAAGAATAGGCTAATGTTGACGCTGGGTCTCTCTCGACCCTTCCCTCCTCTTCCTTCCCTCATAGCACAAATGACCTCACCTGTCAGTCATTTCCTCCTAATTTCATGCTATAAAAGGCTTCAACTTTTAATCTACATCAACATTACTCAAACATGCTAATTTTTCTCTCTTGTTTTCTTGTGTTATTGATTAAATTTCCCATGATTTTCATTTTTCAGTCATAGCGACATATCCTCCTGAGGATGGATCCTTGGAGCTGTACTTTGCGGGCTCTTTCAAGTCATGGCCTACACCAGCCTCAGTGCCTCTCATCTACCCACGGAATCCGTCCCAGTACACCCCTAGCATATATGCCCAGCCGTCCTTATCCTCGTCAGGCTATTCATTTCCATCCATGGACGATGAAGAAGAGCAGTTTGCAATCGGAGGAGTTGTGGAGTGGGACAGTTTGGAGGTGCTGAGCAGTCATCGAAGGAGAAGGGGTGATGGCGGTGCGGAAGAATCACCAAGCAGTGCAGAGAGTGGTGAGTGTTGCTTTTGATATACCACATGAAGCAGGGGCGGATCCAGGATTTCTTTCTGGAGGGGGGGGGGGCAAAGCAAGGAGGTATCCAGGATTTTGTTCTGGGGGGGCACAAGGATACCTCGTAATACAAAACGAACGCAATGATAATGGGACCGAATTAAAAATCTTGCATATTTTTTAAAGGTCTGGGGGGGGGGCCACATGCCCCCATGCCCCTCCCATCCCCCTAGATCAGTCTATTACATGAAGTAACAATTTCAAAAATGGTAAAAGTCCACTTGATGAGTTTGAGATAAACAAAAAAAATCCTACAGAGGAAAAATCATTGGAGTGAACTAGAATTCAAACCTCGGATCTCACGGATTTAGAAGATTCAGGTTTTTATACTGGTCAAGTTAAATGAATTTTCCTCAGTTGTGATGTCGCCATTAACATACACTTGCGAGTGACTCATTGCAGGTATGCTGCTAGGCTGGCCACATTTATTCTTTTTATATTTGGGATCAAGTTTTTTTTTATTTTTTGGACCTCTTTTCATAGAATATAATAGAAAATAATGTTTCCTAAATGAATTGATATGAAACTTAGTATTGTCTGTATCTATGCATGGTGAGAAGTGAAAATGATGGCTTATGATAGCTTTGAAAATGAATGTAGAAAGTTTTTCATCTCAAAATTTTGGTATATGGACTTTTTCCACTTTTCGAGTTCGTGAGTTCGAGTTCGTGCAAAATGCCTGAAGTATGTAAAATAGGCCCAAAGTTAAAATTTAAAAAAATTATTATTAAGGGCAATTTTTACAGGAATATAAATTAATGCGGCCCCTGCCTTCTCCATTATCCGCCATTGATATGAGAACAGAAATAATGAATTCCATGCTCAATAATACCACTTAAGCCAAGTGTAATGCCAAGAAATCCGTTGGTAAGATGGGAAAAGTGACTATGCACTTTCACTCAATGCTTTGAGAAATGTCATAAAGGTTTGTTTGGAGAAATAAGCGGATGACTGGCTATACGTGACGTCACGGCAAAATGAGTCCATTGTTATATTTCTGGCTTCGGCGGTGCCCCTTGTCTGCCAGTGTGTCGTGGTGGTCTCCGTGCATGTAGTTGGCGTGACTTCTGACTGTTGCGCCTCCCGAGTGGATGGATGCATTTCTTAGGGCCGGCTCATTCATCTCCCGACACCCCTCTTGCCGCTGCTTGTCTCTCCTCACCCTCCCCTTCCTCTCAACCCAGCTCCCTATATCACACACACGTACGCCGCCCCAGCCTTCTTCGCTCCCGGTTCTCCCCCACTGCCCCATATATTTCGTCGACTCCCTCATTCCCTGAATCGCCCCCTCCCCCCTCTTCCTTCTCCTCTTACTCCTCCTTCCGGTCCCTCGCTTTTTTCTAATCTTCCCCTCTCTCTTCCACACCCCTTGATCTCTTTGCCATCCCTCCTTCGTTCGCCCCTGTTCAAGACACTACACATTTCCGACCGCACCACCCTTCCACTTGCGCCGTCCATCCTTCGGGTGCAGTTCTGGGAAGCCATTGATCGGGAAAGTGTTTCACTGACAATGATACTATCTATATACATGGTGAAGAAAAAATTGTGTGACGAAATTTTAGCGTCGGATAGCCGATGCCAGCTGGGACCAAAATTATTGATGATGTTCAGGTCAAAAACGCACCATTTTTAAACTACGGAAACTTTGAGCCAAGCGCTCCGATTGCTCGAGAGTTTGCCCGAGCGAGAGAGAGAGTTGCCGAAAGCTCTGGAAAACTCATGACTTCGAATGCTTTGCCCGCCGGAGATCGCGATGTATCCAAGACAACCAGCAACAGGGCAAACTCACCGCCAATCGGAGCGCTCAGCTCAAAGTTTCTGTAGTTTATAAATGGTGCGTTGCCGACCTAAACGTCATTTGTAATTTTGGCCCTTACTGGCTTCAGCTACCCGGGATTAAAATTTCGTGGCACAATTTTTCTCCTCCCTGTAGAGGAGTGTGTGTGTCCCGTAGTAGTTCCATTTATGAAGAATCTGAGATTTTCCCGGTGAATAGCCTGGATGAAAGTTTCTCGGGTTTTCAACCGGGTCAGGGCACGACCACCGCAGGGTCTGCCAGTGGCGTAGCCATGGGAGAGGGGGTCCGGAGGTCCTCCCCCCCCCGAAATATAAAAACACAATTATTTTCCTTCATTGAAAACAAAATATTGAAAAAATCATGAATTTACAAAATATTTCTGTAACAAATGAAGTTTTTCAATTATGGAAATGTTAAAATTGGTTTAAATCCTATTATTTAGTACACCGTTTGTAAAAAAAATTTCCCCCCTGGTTTTGGACCCCCCCCCCCCATTCCCCCCCGAACGAAATTCCTGGCTACGTCACTAGGGTCAGCATGGTGTTGGCCAACGAAAGAGGAAGACATATATAACGTAACACAGCGACATCGGCATCATCAGCCCTGAGGATGTTGGGAAAGTCTCCCAACAAAACGTCGCCCTACACCATACAGACCCTGACCCGGTTGGAAACCCGAGAAGCTTTCATTCAGTTCCACTTATATTGCCAATTTGGGCGCATTTTGATCAGGTTTCAAAAATGTCCGCATCGCGGGTGTGATGTGAGAGCGTTCCATTCGTTATCAATATTTGCAATCGCGAGGAATGGCATTGAAAAGATATAAATGTGATAGATAGCATCATCGCGAATATAAATTTCAGTTCACAGCCCATATTATGGTTTATATTTCCGTGAAACAAAGAAAGAAATTCAGGTTACGTAATCAAAAAAAATAAAAACGCTAATATTACAAAAATAACGGCGTCATCGAGGGGACAAAATAAAGGAAGCACAAATACGTTTCGTTGAATCTTGATTTATGTTGAAATTTTAATCAGTTTTCAAAAATTTCTGCAGAACAGAAACGTGGTGAGAACCATCCACTCATTCTCAATATTTACTACATAAAAAATTAAAATCGTGAGGAGTTGCATTTAAGGTGTTATGGATTTCATAGATCGCATCATCACGAATATAAATATCGGTTTACAGCCCTTATCATGCCTTATTTCTCCATGAAATTTTTATCGCTCTGCCTGTCAGCGGTGTTAGTGGCGACTTTAATAAACATATTTAAATTAGCGGTGGTTGACAACTAGTTTCGTGAACGGCGGGAGTGTCCTCTCTTAAGGCCATTTTACACGGGGCACGGAATTGCGCAGGTTAGAGCTGCATTAATTTCTAAAATGGCGTGGAATTGCGCGAATGCATGAACGAGATTAGAACGGGCTATTTTGTCGTCTCGCATCCACGCATTCTCGCATGTGTTCTAGCAACTCACCGCTTTACACGACGCAATTTTGATTGCGCCTTCGCACGTACGTCAGATTGCGCAATTCCGTGTACAGTGTAAAACGGCCTTTAGAATATTCGTGGTCACATAATACGCTAAATAATGCAGTGGCGTATATTGATATAGTTGGTAGACCACCGCTTTACGATGGGTTCGACTCACAATGAATTCGGAGTACGATCTGAGGTGTTACTGAGCGCGCTTTTGAAAATTTCGGCGAATTTTCATTCACCCGCACAAAAGATTATCTATTATGAAATTCTTTGTTTGTTTCTAATTTGTTAACAAAGCATTTTTAACATGGCGAAATTTCCAAGCATTGATGCTCTTTAAACATGATTCCTCGTCCGGAATAAACGCCGATTCGATGGAATTCGTCAAACAATCGGCCATTAAATTAATCGATTATTCAATCAATTACTCGATACAAACTCAATGGACGAAATCGATGATCCACAAGTATATACAATCAACCAATATTACTTGAGTATTTCCTTTTTCGATCCCCACAATTGGCACGGAAGTCAATCAATTTAAGCCATCAACATATGGAGTTAAATTATAATTAATTAGGCAAATTACGTAGTGCCACTGTCGTCAATCCAAACTCATCTAAACGGAATATTATTTTGATTGAAGAACAAAAAAGGCACCACATGGAGATTAATAAAATGTATTAAAATGCTGGTGTGTACATTCAGCTAATGCACTGCGTTGGTAGAGCTGAGTAAAGATTTACCCACGCTATTTTCAAATCATGGTTTTTAGTTATCGTTGCTCGACGCATTTAGCGACACACCGGCTGTCTACGGAAAATTTTCGCAACAAGCCAGGCTTCTGTCTCTTGCGCAAAGACACCATCTGTTCTCGTCGTAAACCTAAGTGAAAAAATCCACAAGGGCTCTCCGGAAATATTTCCCATATTTCTCACAATATCTATATTCTTGCCTATGCTTTCGATTGGACGAGAAAAATAATGGATCATGCACACGCATTTCCTTTTTCTCGTACTATGATTAGTTAGTGGGCGGTAATCGATATATCCGTCTATCAAATATGCATATGTACTACTATCTCTGCTAGAAAATATTATTTCCTCCTTTGAGCGACTTAATTTTTTACTGAGTTCAGGTCACGAAATTATTCAAGTGTGTCATGGTTTAGTCAGTAGTTCCAGTCGAAGTCGTAATCTCTGAAGTTATGATTTCCTTATGTATTCTCATTTCTTCCAACTGGCTATGCTGGCTATCACTAAATTAATTCTATCTTTTCATGGCGCCCGTCTTACAAGGGACCTTCCATAGCTCCTCAATACAATCTGTTAGATACTTAGATCGCGTATACCTCTAGTTTTTGCCAAAGTTTCTTTCTCTTATAACTGCCCATGCTACCAAGTTCTGCGGTCATCAAACAATCACGCCACTCTCTCTTCGTTTGCTCATCAAAGCCGTAGCGAGCGAGGAGGATATCGAGGGATTCTAACCCCCGAAAATTTTTGGAGGGCACAGTTGTGAGGGTTGTGAGCCTCAGCCCAAAATTATTTTTTGGCTTCGGTCGTGGTGGACTGTACCCCGGATGTTTGTTAAAAATTATTGTTTTGTTTGACACCGCTCCTATTCAGGGACTCTGGAGGGTTAACCCCCCTTTTTTTCCCTTAAACCCGTCGTACACGACTGGTGTACTAACACCCCCTGCCACACGCCTTTTCAGGCGGCTTGCGGGGTAGTATGTTCATGTACACCTGCCAAGGAGACATCTAGGTCAGGGACATCTATTCTCTGACTCTCCATTTTTCGATAGAGTTGCGTTTTATAACGTCTGCCAGTAAGCCATGATGAATTTAACAAACATCTCGGACGAAGTTTCCAAGTAGGCTTCCGCGGAGATTATGATGAATTCTGCTGATTTTTCCGGGTATTCTTCCGCGTTTATCCATTTTGTAGGACGATATTTCGCCAACGTTCCAGTTGGCTTCCTCAGGTCCACTACGTTCCAGTTGGCGAAATATCGTCCTACAAAATGGATAAACGCGGAAGAATACCCGGAAAAATCAGCAGAATTCATCTCGGACGAAATGTGCCCCTAATCTCCGCGATCTTGAAACTCGTTCGTGGCTCTCAACTCAATTGCTCGCCCTATATTTTAGCCTTCATCCGCTATTGTATTCAGCGGCGCTGAATTCGTGTGGGAGTAAGTACCCTCCAACTGCGAAATTTCTGTTCTTTCTTGAGGTTTTCCAGCTCCGTCTACCAACAAGTTCTGCGATAACCAAGCACATCCGCGAGCTTCCATTCCATCTGCTGTCCCTCTGTTTTTGTCCTCCGCCGCTTGAATTTCGAGTGGAATTTAGGATCTATACCACCTCCTGCAGATCTCCGTGCCACCAAACTCTGCGATGATTATGCACATTCACTGGCCACCCTCCACCTACTTTCCAAGATTTTAGTGATAGATGAATGGGTGAAAGAATTCAAATCCCACAAAAATTTGGAAAGAATTTTGTCAACCCACCCGAAAAGAATTTTATGGACCTCAACCTTAGACATCAGTCACAAAGAAATGTTTTTTTTTTAATACTGACCTCAGGGACATAACCTAGCTCCCTCAGTTTGGCCCTATCCGCTTCCTTGAGATTTCCGACGACGTGTACCGCCAAGTTTTACGACAACCCGTCACGTTTGACACCCTTCCTCGCATCTGCTCCTCCTCCAACTTTGTCTTCCGCCTCTCGTATATTAAGTGGAATGTATCCTTATCCCACCTCGCTCTTACTCTTCCTTGAAACTTCCTACGACCTGTGCCACACTGCCGTCAAGTTCTGCGATATCCAAACTTCTCCCCAACCATCTCTCTCATACGTGTTCCCTCTATTATTTTCCTCCACCACTCTTATTTTCAGACGTTGAGCTCGTTTGTGAGTTTCATTAAGAGTTCTTTCTAGAGCTACCACACTTCTTCTCTTCCTTTAAATCCCCGACGGCGTGTGCAACTTTGACATCAGGCTCTTCGATATCTATACTCGTCATCCAACCTCATTCCCTTATGGTCACCTTCAATTATAGATATCTCCTTTAGCCTTTAAAGCTCACGTCATTAACACATATCGCTCCTACTATTACTCAAAATCTGCTACACCCCGTGCCACTTTGCCATCAAGCTCTGCGATACCCAGATTCGTCCCAGACCGTCTCTTCCATTCGCTCTCCCTCAATTGTTGTCCTCCGTCCCGCGTAGTTTCAGACGAGCTCGTTGGGAGTTCGTCCTATAGCTACCACACTCCTACTATACCTTGAAATGCCCTGCGCGCCGTGCCACTTTGCCATCAAGCTCTGCGATATCCAAACTCGTCCCCGACCCTCCCTTCCATCCGCCCTCTCCCTCTATTTTTGTCCTCCGCCGCTCGTATTTTCAGTGGCGTTGAGCTCGTTTGGGATCTCTCTCTCTCTTCCTCCCCTTGTCCTACCCTTCTCGCGCTGCTTCTCCCACTCCTAAGAGGGTGGGGAAGTACCAAAGGGAGGGGGGAGAAGGGGGGGGGGGTCTGCAGCAGAGAGTGGCGTGTTATGTGTGAGAGTGAGAAGGGAGGAGGAGCAGTCGCCGTTGTCTAGTGTGGGCGGACCGAGCGCCAGGGGCTGGCCTAGGAGGAACCGGCGGAGGTGGAGAGGGTAGGAGTGTGGTCATGTGTGCGTGAGGTTCCCGCAGCGGTGGGAGAGAGGGCCGAGGAAGGAGGAGGGCGTCTGCCGTCTCCCGCCGACACACAGGTTAGTCTCCGGTCCGCCTGCGGTCAAGGATCGTCTGCAGCCTCTGACCGTCCATCCATAGGTCCCCCCTCAACCGGGTTGCTATTTCCCAGATCGCACCCACTCGCAGTGGCGTCACCCATGGAGGTTACGGGCCCGACAGGGTGACAACGTGGGATGACATTGTCATACGAAATGTTACTGTTCATGCATCTTCAGTTGTTAGCCAGTTAATTTCGGTGTGGAACCTCCTCTTTTAGAGGCGCTAGCAAGGAACTTCCTCATGGCTAAATGAATATATTAGAAACTTTTTCAATTTCTTACAGCTATATTATTCGGTACAATATCGACCGGTTTCAATACTCCCATGTCATTTATAAAGAGGAAATATAACTTTATTCACGTGGAGTTTCGTTAGTATACTTGATTTTTAGGGGGGATCCTCCTGCCCCCCCCCCTCTAACATAAGTATTTTAACGATTCGCTCTGAATTTTTTTTAAATTTCCTCATGATTATGGAATGGAATATTGATACCGGTTGAGATTGTGCGAATAAAGCTGTGCGGAATTCAAAAAGTTTTCAACATATTAATATGCGTGACTTTATGAAAGGAATCATGAGTATAAGGAAGAGGAATATAGTATAAGACTTGGCGATTTCTCGGAGTATAACGTGAAGGAACTCGTCTCGGGTTTTCGGCCAGTTCAAAGAAATGATTTCCGACGTTTCGCTTTCTGACGTTTCTGTCGCCGAATCGTATCGAATACATTCCTTCCTTGTGGAAATTCGGGATCGAAATGTCGGAACTATGGAACTTTTAGCCTGACTCGAAAACTGAGTGAAGTTCCTTCGCATAAAAAACGGACAGTGTAGTGGACAGATTTCAGATGTCGTTCATTCATTGGGCTAATTCATAAGGAATATTTCAGAGGTTAATTCATTAATTGCTACTCTAGCTAGGACGTTTCACAGCGTGTTTTTTATTTCCTCTTTTATAATTTGAGTGGTTTTTTCGTTAATAACTCTCGGTTTTCCCTTTATTTTATATTGATATTATTCTGACAGTGGTGATGGTATTTGAGCTTCCGGTGGAGGTGATTTTCTCTGTAGCCTTATGTTTTGTATGGACCTCATACTCCGCGCATATGCGCGCTTGTTTAAGATTTTTTCTCACAGCCATGAATTTTGCGTTAGGGTATTTAATGTTTTGAGGCGCAGGATGAAGTAAAACTTGTCCCCTGTTAAACAACTTTGTGGTGATTCGGACGGTATTATGTAGATATATGTGTCACTTCATGAAATAATTTTTTCTGCCCAGTGACAGAACTAATAAATACTGGAACATGAAAATTAATACGTCCTGCTTATTAATAAGCTATTTGGCACCAGCGCATGGTGTGACCTCTTTGAATAATTTGTGAGGGTCTAATCTGTGACCTTGAGTTACCGCACTGGGTGACACCAACCCTGGCCTCTCTCCGTTCTTTGTCTTTCCCTGAGAAGCGGGCAAATTACTTTCGGGCTCCCGATATCGTTAATAAGTCCCCCCTTCATTTATGCTTCAATACAAAGCTATGATTGTATGGATAACCTTTCCGTGGTCGACATTTGATGATGTGTTTAACTGATGCCCTCTGGATAAGTCAAGAGTCATTAGATTTTGATTGTATGCCAAGAATCGATGCATATTTCTTTCGGACGTACACCTATTTAAGCTAACTATCCCTATAGATTTTTTAATATATTTGCCAAGAACACTATGTAGTTCTCGAATAATTTGCCATCGTTCTCATAGTCCTTAATCATAATCCGCTGCCATGTGGGCAAATTAAAATATTGGCAAATATTTTACAGGAGTAAAATTGGAGTAAATTTCTCTCACTCCCCTGACCGAGTCCGTGACTGTCAAAAAATGACCAGTAACCTTACAATGGATTATGCTTCTTTCGTCCTTTTAGTCGTAGATATTGAGTCATATCGACCGCCATTTTCATAAATAGAGTCATGCATTAGGCATATGATGGAGATAAATTTCTCATTGTTTACCGTCCGCGTTAGGCTATCTCTGACCTTGTTTTATGCAGACCATTTCATCCGAGAATTGATGTACTACATTCCTCCATATCTTCTTCTCCCATGCCTACTCTCTGACTTACTTGTGATTATGCTTTCTCTTACCCTTGATATAAATGATGGTTTCAGGCATAACTTAAATGAATCAGTTCATTTTAATCCTATTCTTCGTCATATGATACTTAATACTTGTTAGTTCTTATTCGTGGGAGTTTGGCTTTAATATTTTCCTCAATTGTGCACGTTTCCGTGTGATGTTGGTTTCTTATTGCATGCTCTATTCACTGTGTTATTTTTTTGAAAATATTTCGTTTCATAGAAGGTTTTCCTTTTGTCATCTGGGATTCATTGAGAGCCCCTGTATTTTCTCTCAATTTGACCATGACCATTATTACTTGCATATCGCAGTGAAATTGGTATTTAATATCCCTAGCCACTGGTTCCAAGTCACTCTCTCCCCCATGTCTCCAATCATATGAGAGGAATAGCTGGTAATGTTACGATGAGCCTTGCTCGAAAGTGTTTTCAGTGTAACGTCGAAAGAATACTTGAGTCTTGAATAGTTTTTAGGATGTTACAATGTGGGTGTCATTTATACAGATTTCCTTGGAAAGACGAAGAAAGGAACTGTTATTGCGGCCGAGTGAAAATTCTAAGGGTTTGATGCTTTGGCCGAACGATAGCTGCAAAGAGTCGAGGTGAAATTCTTTCTGACTTGGAGCTGGGTTAGGCTATCCATCTCCTCTAGCGTTCCAACGAAAGACTTTTCCATCGTTGTATCATTCCCTGTTGATGGTGATTTATCATCGGCCCCATGGAGGAAGGAGCATTTGATGTTTTCCCGCCTTATAATCGAAATGAATTTCTCTGAGGCTTCGGCCCACATTAGGCTGCCTATCTTTTCGGACTGTTCGTCGGCTAACTTATCTGTCGCCCTCAGGGCCCTCGATGATGATTTCCTTAGCCCATAGGGATGCTGAAAGTTCGGCATAAAAATCCAGCTGAACACCATTGGTAGATCGAAAGATTCCGCTCAACTCGTCTCCTTTCGGATTTGGTAAAGTTTCAGGGACCTATGTACTGATTTTATATTAGGCTATTGTTTTTTTACTTTATCCGTGTGTCATATTGGCTATTTTTTACTTATTTACAAAGATAATTACAAATTGACTAAGGTGAGGTGGCCTTGTAAGTCTACATCAAAAGATACCACGTGAGTCGTATTATAAACAAAATCGGCGGAAATGAAACGCGTCGTGGAACATAGACATAGATATCATTATCCCCGATAAAATTGTATGAACAGTACTCATCAATATCTATCCATGCATTTATCGAATTTCTTTTTTAATGCCTGTATGTTATAAAATAAAGGTTTAAACAACTCTCCAGGTAACTGGTGGCACTATCCAATAATTGCCCTGTTGAAGAAAGAGAATTTATTAATATTTGTTTTGTTATCTTCCTCAGAGCACTTAATTTTTTCTCCTCATTCTTGTTGTCACCCTCTTGTTGCCATTTGCTTTGGTGGCGTCGGGGTATAGTCTCCGCTTCCCAAACCGATAGTCGTGGGTTCGAGTAGCCCGGTGCCCTTATTCATGGCATGAGTGTTTTTTATCATCATGCGTTGTTATTCGTTAGATTCCTCCGTAGTATAGGCCTTAAATGCGCTTTTTTCCGGGTGGTGAAAATAAGTAATTAAAATGTCCTTCTCGATACACCGTTTCCAAAACCCATAATCTTTTTTTATGTTTAATGAGCTACAATTCCAAAACCTACAGTTCTAACATCAGCTTTTACCTCTGTGAACAGATTTATTTCCTCTCAAAGTGTTATTTCCATGTCTACTTTTTCTCCGGAAAATGTCCGGAATGAAAATTTCTGGGGTAGTAGTTCTTGACAAGAGCTCGATCTCCACCGAGTTTTGGAGAGAATTCTATGATTTATCGGGACTTTTGAGTTATTGTCCTCGCTAATTGTGAGTTCGTAAAAAATCGAGAGGATGAATTTTGGTGGGAACTAAAATAGTAGACATAGGTCTCTTCCTGTGTCTGTTTAAGTCCCTTATTTTTATCGAGATGTTTCCCCTGCCATTTGTAGGGTTAAATCAGTGGTGATTCTCTAAGTATATATTTTTTTTACTATCTTTTCTCGCATTAAGTTTTTGTGATAGTAAAATCACAGGCGTGAGTTTGGATTGGTCATTACAATACCCTCACGGGTTATGCGTAGTAGTTTTCCTTCGTTGAAATAGAAAATTGCAAAATTATGCTTCAAATACCACATCGTAGAGTAAGAATAGCCCCTCCTTGGACTTCATATTCCTGAAATTAGATTACAGTATTGTTTTCCCTCTTTCCAGAGAAATATTTTATCTATATTTACGTAGAAATTCTTTATCTGTATTAGTAACTTTATGTTTTTAAAATCCGAGGCATTATTCGAGTCTTGAGTATTTTTTCGACGTTACATTGACGTCACTTTCCAGGAAGCCTTATTCAAGATTCCCAGCATTTCATTGCATACGCCTAGAGGCGTTGCGCTGGAGGATGGAGTAGCCCGGAACCAGTTGTTGCGGAGGAAAAAGTATAATGCTAATTAAGATTTGTGAGAAACCAAGGTCATGGTCTTGATAAAAGACATGCGGTGTGCGTTGTGCAGTAATCAAGGGGTAGGTTCCGTATGAGAAGAATTTGACAATCTAACGAATTCAGTCCCATCAATTTTATATACCTTTATGTTTCTAATTTTTTATACATATTTTCTTATTAATCTTTTAAATTTTGGTTATTCACTATGAACATATCATTTACTGGGTATTCATTTGATTTATATTTGGTGCTACTTTTTCATGTACGTACCTTTTTAATTGAATTATGGATGATGATAAACCGTTTTGTAGTTACGTTAGGTGGTAAAGATTAAGAACCAATGTCGCACTTCCCGAAATGATGGATTGTGATATAACTCGTGAGATGTCCTCGTATGACATCGGAAAAATTGTCAAATTCCTCATCTCTCCTAGTTTCCGTTTCGTGAATGGACCAATGATTGGTAAACAAATCTCGTTTATTGAAGAAGTTAGCTCTTCGTGGATGAAAAATCTTTTTTATATTGAGTTTTCGTTGTTTGAGTGGACGCTTCACTTCCTCTTCACTTTCCGTAATTTTACTTTTTTCTTTTCTGATTACTCGTTTCAAACTTTTGTTATAATCTTGAAATGTTCAGAATGCATTAAATAGACTCTTGTCCACATTGTATTCAGGCATCCTTTATTGTTCGGGGGGAAAACGTATTCCTATCAGTTCTGCAAAATTTCTCTCTTAATTTATCGTTTCTGTCGCACCTGGAAATATATTGAGTTTCTAATATTATGTTCTCCGTTTCACTCTAAAGTATATCCATTCTCAATTGCTCAAACAATCTAAGCTTTGCGCGCAGCCTCCGAGTCTGTAGCGGCTTCCAGCCTAATTCGTTTAACATCTGTGTAACGCTTTCTGTGCACCCTTAGCAGTTTTAAATGAATCCTCAGTCCTTTTACACACGATTACTAGTTGTATCCCATTCCATTCCCCGTTTTTATGATTCCTAGCTCTAACTTGCGTTGACGATTCACTTCTTACGAGTACTTAGTATTCTCTACTTTAGATTTTAAGCATCTAGGTGCATCTGAAGAAGTTTGCATTGACTACTTTGAGGCGATCACAGATACTTGGACACATATCTAGTCTGCATTGCGACTGAGTCTCAGGCGGAGGAGCGGACGCCGGACATGTCGGCGACGTCCGGTCGGACGAGCGGGCTGGACCGCAGCGGCTGGACAGCGGGGAAGGCGACGGACTTGGGTCATCCGTGCCATTACGGGCTGTCAGGGAGGGGCGAGGTGGTCAGAGAAGAATTTGAAGAGAGTCGGCGAGCGATCTCGGGGAGATACAGGCACAGCAACAAATCAGTGTGTGTGTGAAATATATCAAGGTATCATTTTACACTTTCCTGGTGGAACGTATCTATGAAGTTTTCCCTAGCCTCACACCAGGTCAAGCGGTTTATAAATGGCTCTTCACTGACATTGGCATAAATTGGCCAAAATGGCACAAAAGTTTACACTAGGGTCCATAAATGCCAACGTTTCTGTGGCATAGTCTCCAACTATCTTCAGGACACAAAAAAAAACGTTTTTAAACTCCTAAGTTCAGTTTTCTTCTCGTCGTAGATGTCGTTTTGCGCCCTGAAGACGGCGGCAGACCTGGCCACAGAAACGTTGGTATATATGAACCCTAGTGCGAAGCTCAAGAAAACTTTGTGAAGGCGTATTAAATTCACGGAGTCACCAAGATTCATGGGGTGTTATAAAATCGTGAAGTAATGGCACCGCATACATTAAAATTGGCATTCATCGCGCCTTTTTGTTCGTTAAGAGGATGCAACACTCCCGCAATACTGCTATATTTAGGCCACGTTTTATTTATTTTAAACTGCCGCTATCGTCTTAAATTTTCAGGCTACATGGAGCAGATCTGGTTTAGTTTTGTCTGCATTTCAAATTATAAAATTTTATCTCAGAGGTTTCCCATACGTAAAATTATTTTACTTTAGATAAATTCATGCCTCACTTTCCTAGAGAAGCATACTCCGAAAGAAAAATTCTGATATTTTTTCCTTACTCCTATGTTTAAACTTCCCGCCCTAAGTACATCTCGAGGCGTTAAAATATAAAAAGGAAATGCCCGAACGAAGTTTTTCCCAGCTTTTATTAAAGTCCTTTATTGTTCGGGGGAAAAACGAATTCCCATGCCTAAACGTTCGGCAGAAGATCTCTCTGAATATATCGTTTCTGCCGGACCTGGAAACGCAGTAGGGTTCTAATATGATGTTCACCGTGTCGATCTTAAAGATATCTATTCTCAATTGCTCAAGCAATCTGAGCCCGGGCGCAGCCTCCGAGTATCTAGTGCCTCCCAACCTAATTCGTTTAACATCTGTGTAACGATGTAGATCATTGGAGATGGATACAGTTGGAATCGCGAGTAAAAAGCTATCGCTATTCAGTATTCGATATGGAGATGTACCAGGAATAGTACCTGAAAGAGTAGTTGAGCCCTCCTCCTCTAGTCTCTAGGTACGGAAATTTGTTTTTTCCCCGAGCTATAAAGGACTTAAATATTTGCTAGGAGGAACTTCGATAGATAGTTTATTTTTTCACAGTTGGTGTCCTAACACGCCACACGCCTATTAGGGGGCTTGCGGGGTGGCATTTAAATGCAGATCATTGGAAGTGAATACGGCTTGGAATCGCGAGTACATTGCAAGTAATCGCTACTCAGTACTCGATACTGAAATATACCAGGTGTAGTAGTATTCGATGCCGGAGGGTAATACATAGTTGAGCCCCCCTCTAGTCGCAATGCAGACCAGCCTCTCGTCTCCCCCACCCTCCCCTCCCCGGCACTTCTCTCCCCCTCCACAGCCCCCGCAGTCTCATCCTCGCCCTATTTTTGGCCTCCTCTCTTCTCCCTTCCCTCCATTTTCTTCCTCGCCTCCATCATCCCCCTCTCTCCTCCTCTTTCGCTTTCCTTCCTGCCTCTCCTCCTCAGCCACTTCCTCCTTCCTACGCCCACGCATTTCTCCATCCTTTTCCCCACTTGCCCGCGAACGCCGAAAACAAGAGTGTAGAGCCTTCTGGTGGTCGACTTCTGCTCGACTTTATTTGTGGTTATTTCATAATAAAGAAACCTACGGAAACGCTCCACGCAGATTTAAGTTCTAAGCCCACATAGGTTTCGGAATCTAGATGCATAGATAACAAGGTTATCAATGTTATTTCCACGTTCGACAGAAACGATAAATTACGAGAGATATTTTGCTGAACGGATTGTTATGGTGTTCGTTTTTCCTACGAACTAGGTATAAAAGACTTAGATGAATGCCAGGAGGAATTTTGTAAGACAATGTAAGTTGACATTGATATCAGGACTGACAAACCAATGATAACTATCCGCAAAAATGTAATTTACCATCATAAGGTTTACCATCTAGTGAGGATATTAAGGTTAATGATAATAATGTCAAAATTTAAAGCTTTTGGTAACTATCCATTCGAATTTAATTACTTAAATGCCAAAGATTTTGGCACCTAGTGACAACAAAGGTTAATAAGGCTACCTAGTGACATCGGGGAGAATTGAGGCTATAAAACCTCTCCAAAATGTTTGTATGACAAGGTCTTCGCTGTACTCCCTTAGAAATGACACCCCCTTCCCGTCTTTTCCGAAAAAATGTTCAGGCTACGGCCTGAAAGGTCAGTAGTATCCAAGTAATCGAGTAAAATTATTCGAAAAATATCAGAGAATTTTTTAAGGAGGTCGATATTGTCCGCGGGTCATCAGAGAAACTATAGAAAATGAAAACCCACAAAACGAACTGAAACGATGGATGCTGCAAACTCCCTCTTACGTGTAAAAGACTATGAAAAATAATATGACGTGAAATTTGTCACCGCCGTCATTTATTTAGATGTTAAAAAGCAAGTCAACTCACTCCCTAAATAAACAGTGTTGAACTGGTTATGCTGACCAATCCAGAAATGTAGCTGCGTGAAAATGTCGCTTGAAAAAATAAATAATCGCAGAATCCAAAAAAATCAAAATTTTATAGTTATGCGCAGCAAAAATCCCAGAACTTTTTTATCAACATATTGATGTAGTTTCGTTTATATTAATGTATTTATTATTTTAGAACCTCATTACACGCTTCGATTCCTTTTCTTCTGATTTCCTTCCTGCCTCTCTTCTTACTCATCCCCTTCCTCCACGCCCTCTTGCCTACTCCCACACATCTCTTCGTCCTCTTTGATTCACGTCTGCTAATGTCGAAAACAACGCTGCAGAGCCAAACACTGACGGCTTCCCTAGCGCCACTGCCTCGCAACCGTATTTATTTATTCAGGAAATGTGTCCTCTCGTGCAAAATGTGGCAATATAAAGTGGCACAGTGCAACAAACACGAAAGACCGATTTATAGGTTCTTCTAAACATGAACGAGAGATTATCTCATAAATGAAAAGACGGTGGGATTCTATGTTACGTCTTTACTTGTCAGTGTCGCCGTAAACGTCACCCGTTTTAAATTTAAAATTTTTAGGGTTGTTTTAAAGTTGATTATAAAATACTGCTAGCGGGGTATGGCCAACTTTTAAGCTCCATTGAAAATAAGTAACTAATTTTTTACTGTATTACGAATAATTACGAATCTGTACTGTTACCAGTGCAGATTCCTTACTAACTGAATTTCGTTTCGAGCAATATTAGTTCGGAATTAATGGGAATTAATTATTTCTTCTGCCATAGACTTTTACTTTTGATTATCGAGTACTACACATCTTTTGAAAATGATCCAGCAACATTTATAATTTCCTTATCTTTTTCTTATACTTCGTGTAGCGCCTTCATATTAATAAATCAAATGGACATTTCCCCTTTTTGTCTGTTTAGAAACCTCACGATATGGGTTATGGTTTAAGAAGTCATTCATATACCTCTTGCTGCAATCAATACATTTCAGCTGTGTATATGAAATATTCTCTTCCTTTGGCATGCTATTTTATTCCAGAAGGTAATTTTCTTATTAGAAGGGCATCTTGCTGAGAAATCTTAGTGTTTTTAACCCGCTTTTCGCCTCTTTCGAAATTCCCTGCGGCGTTATCTACGGGTTAACTGGTGTAGTCATGCGTGTAAGCATTTATTTACGTTCTCCACCGCTCATAGCCTGGGAATCACTGCTACCTAATCACCAGTTCCTTGAAAATTTTGCATCGTGTATCGTTTTATGCTGGGCAAACCTCCGCCTCTTCTCCTCAAGAGATCCGAGAAGTTTGCGTGCCCTTGGAATACATAATGTGTACATAACGCAATGTGAGACCGCATGTGTTGCGGCTGCAGGTCGAAGTAAATCCCCCTTCCTCACCACCTACTCTCGGCCACACCGCAAGGGATGTGGCCGTTGGAATGGCTCTCGCACTCTCGGATTGTGGGGTGTGCCGTCCGGTTCCATCGTCCGTCCAAGGTCGTTTGGGACCGGATTGGCCGGTTGGCTATCGAGGGCAGATGGAATGAGAGAAACCCGGTGCCGAATTTCCTTCACTGACTTATTTCCCTAGCGCATTGTGGGAAGATTTTCGGATGAGAAAGTAAAAGAAAGATTCTATTTAGCACTCTTTGGTCAACGCGCCGCCGCCATCGAGTGTTAATTATAATAATAATAATATATATTTATTCCACATTATGGTACATGAAATTTTAATAGGTTACTCAAGCATGAGTTTTTACAAAGGTGGAATATAGGCCTGTGGTAAGAATCAGTGTTGGGGTTGCCATCTCTTAAATTAAACATACAGCTGGCTGGTGCGGCCAAAAACAAAAGAATATACCGTAATGAGTTCTTTAGCGTCTGTTCCTTTGAGAAAAATTATGAAAAATTGAAACATAAAAATAAATGAAAACAAATACATTAATTACCATGATACATAGAAATATTTCATACACTGTACAGAAATCAGACTAATAACATAAAATGTAAAAAATAATGTGCAAAGATATTATTGGCGCACATTTCAGTTCTTACATCGAAGAAAATATCATTACGTTTGCAGATATTCTAGATAAGCGGAGGCCTTGTTCAACGTTGTTGCTCGGTTGGAAGATTTTCCTTAAGGCCGTTTTACATGGGGCATGTCACTGCGCAGGTTAGCACTGAAAACATTTTTGAAATTGCGAAAATGAGAGCTCGGAATTAGAGAACCCTCCACGCCCTTACCTGGGAGTTACGATAACCTCGAACCTCACGTGGGGAACACATATAAAGAAGATTTGCGGCATAGCCCTGAAGAAATTAGGATTCGTCAAGCGTATTGTGGGAAGATTTTCGGATGAGAAAGTAAAAGAAAGGTGCTATTTCGCTCTCGTCCGACCGCACCTTGAATATGCAGCGAGCGTATGGGATCCGGTGCAGAAAGACTTAATCCGCGAACTGAATAAAATACAAGGGAAGGCTGCGCGTTTCGTCAAAAAACTGCTACGGGCGTACAGACAGCGTTACCCAGATGTTAAGCGAATTAGGCTGGCAGCCGCTGGAGACTCGGAGGCAGCGCGCTAGGCTTAGATTGCTTGAACAATTGAGAATGGATATCTTTAAGAGCGACACAGAGAAAATAATATTAGAGCCACACTTTATTTCCAGGTCCGATAGAAGCGATAAATTAAGAGAGATGTTTTGCCGAACGGATAGATATGGGAATTCGATTTCCCCCGAGCCATAAAGGACTTTAATAAACGCTAGTCCCAACTTCGTTAGAGCACTTGATTTTTTTTTACCTGTAAACGGCTGGTGTCCTGACACCCCCTGCCACTCGCCTTTTGGGAGGCTTGCGGGGTATTATGTAGATGACATTTGTCTTTATGTCAAATATAAACAAAAATACATAATAGAAGATAATTTAAGAGTTAAATATAAAATTTTCAAATTTGAGATCAAGGCGAATGTTGAAAACTGTCTACTGCATTTGAACCGAAAATTTGAAGATGACCGCATAATTATCTCTATAATCTCAGGCTCAACCTTGGGGAAGTCCAGTTTATGGTAAACGAAAAGAAAATCTTTGTTTTATTCCGGCAATTTATTTTCAGGCACAACTAGTTTCGACGCAGTGGTGTCATCTTGCGTTACCTGAAGATGAAGCCACTGTTGAGTAATTAATTGTATCAGAACTAGTTGTACCTTAAAGTAAATTGGTGAAGTATAACAAAGTTTTTCTTTTCATTTACGATGACAGCATGAGTTTGAAGCGCGTAATCCGTCGCCAAAATAGACCGATCGAGCGGGAAGTATGCGTCCTCTCAAAGAGTGACGTAAATGTTAATTGCGATTGTATTCTTTCATCGTTTAGAACGTTCAAACGCTCTCAGAGGGTACTCTCCTTTTGTGAATGGACGTCATGAAGAATGCTAGAATTGATGGCGGATGCCGCGGCTCGAACTGACCAAAGTATGAAAGACCTCGGTCTTCATTGTGTTCCTTCCCGACCCACCCCCCGCCTCGCTTTCCCCTTCTATTCTGCAAATCCGACATTCCTCGTTTACGTCATCCAGAGTGACTGCGCCGGCAAGTAGCCAGGATTTGATGTCGGCGAACGAAGAGGAAGGGGTGCTTTAGACGGTAGTTATGAAATGAGGGGGTGAGAAGCTGAGGGATACAAGTGATGTTTAATGTTCTTTTAAGCAGAGTTTAAGTACAGAAATTGATAACAGAAATGTACAAAAAGTTGGTGGCAAAGGGATACGAATGTCTCTCTGTTCTGTACTGACAGAGAGTGGAAAATCAAGTGCACTACTAAATATCTAGTTGATCTCGTTTTTTTTTCTTTACCTAATTTATGTAATTAACTCTGTTTAGAAAAAAATCACTTGTACCCCTTTGCTTCTCACCCCTTAAGTGATTTCGAAGGCGTTTACCCTAAGATTGGAATTATTTTCGTGTATACCACGTGAAAATTTGGGTTTCGAAGGTTATTATCTGGTGTAGCGTTGCCATAAGGGGATGGTTTGGGTATTGAAACACCTCTCCTAAGACCAAATAGGATTTTTGGCCTAATTTTATTTTTATGCGGCAAAATGGATATTTGGATGAGGTCAAGGGAATGTGATTAGTTTGGATGAAAATAGCATTTTTCCTTATGAAGAAATAAACGTTATATGAATGTTTTAAGGAATCCTTTGCGGTATTTAGTTGGTGACAAGACGAAACCTCACAACCTCCCATGTTCGAAACTGACCGTGACCCGTTCTCAGCTTGATTTGGTGATTTGCTATTGAATTTCTTTCGTGCATTGTGTGCCCAGCTGCAGGGTGCGTTCCGAAAGTAATGCGATCATTTTTTTCAAAGAAAAATATTGAACATATTTGCAAAAACACTTTAAATTCTTCAAAGTACTGTCCTTGGGCTTCTACATATTTTTTCCAGCGACTTTGCCATGAACGGTAAACGCCCAGGAAGGCTTCTTCGGGAACCTCTCGCAAGGTCCTCGCCACGACTGATTGTCTCTCTTCTACGGACGAGATATGGGTTAATTTCAAGGTTTCCTTAATCTGAGGTAACAGAAAGAAGTCTGCTGGGGCCAGGGGCGCAGCTAGGAATTAAGGCTGGGGGGTTTAGGTATAATTACACCTCGGTATGTGGGGATTTGGAATACCCACCAGGATAAGCGGTAGGTGTGAGATTAATAAATGCAGAATTATAAGATGAATGGTTCAAAATGGTGAGTTTTACGACTTTGAGAGGGATATTTTATTAATCTTTACACTATTCTATTAGTAATCTCAATCCAATTAAGTAAAATGGATTAAACTTAAAAATTTCTCTGAACTCTGGGGGGGGGGGGGTTTATCCCCCAAAACCCCCCTCGCTGCGCCAATGGCTGGGGCAACTTCAGGACGAAAGAGGGTCGGGATGGATTTGCCAGGTAGTGGAGATGTCTCTCGGAGAGATACTAGTCCTGATGACTCTTTTTCGGAGTCTTTCCTGCACATACATGTAATAGGCAGCATTAACTATCTGTGCTTGAGAATCAAATTCCTTATAAACCACCCCTTTGCGGTCTAATAAGACAATGATTACTGATTTCACTTTTGCTTTGTTCATTCTTGCCTTTTTGGGCATTAACCTTTTCCCGGCTCTTCTTAACCCATCAGTGAATAGCGTCCGATATATCGGACGAGCGTATTTAATTTTTTTATGGGCTCCAGTTGACTTGTGCTACATTTTGATACTACTTCACCGCCCTGCTAATATTTTAGCTGACTCCTTGAATTTATCGACTTGAGAAGCATTTATGTGAGACATGGCATTGAAAGAATTTTCAGTCACCCGCACGGGGTAAGTAAATTATTTTTTATTGTAGTATTTTGCTCAATATGTTGATAACTTTTATCTCATTTTTCTTCGAAAGGATGGTCTTTATATTTTCTTTATTATCAAGTTTTTCTGTGCTATTTTGAATCTGTAATCAACACTGAAAACTGACCGTCCGATATATCAGACGGGCTATATTATTAAAACTATTGATTGTAAAAATTTAAAAATTGCAGAAATAAGTTAAAATGAACATTATTAGCCAGAATAATTACTTTCTGTATGAAATTCAACAAAAATAACGTTATGCACTAATGGGTTAAAGGTCTTTAACCACCTCAAAACTTGTGAGTAGGACAGAGCAGAGTCAATGTAAATCTCAGTAATGATTTTGTTTGTCTCCTCAAGAGATTTTTTCAGTTTAACACAATACTTAAACTTTGCTGGATTGTCGATTCTATTTTTTTCGAGACGAGGTCGACGCGAAGAGGTTTACAATAAATGACATCCTGCCGATTCCACAGCTTGGACATCACTGAGATTGGTATCGTATTAAGCTTAGGGTTGACCTCGCCTTCTCCAAGTGATATGATTCCACTCCGACCAGTAGGAGCGGCGCAGGAATTTCAATTGCATTACTTTCGAAACGCACCCTGTATTCATCACCAATTTTTGATATCGTCTTTCCCTGGAGTACTGCTGTTTAGAATTGGGAATTCAGCTGTAAATTTTTAAACAAATAATTTAAATAAATTCTCTTACTTTTTTAATTTGGATGTTTAGGGCTTGTAAGTATCCGAGATTAATGGTTTTTCAAGATTTGGAATTGAAAGCATGAATCGTTTAATGAGCGAACGAAAATAGGGTCGAAATTTGTTTAATAGGAATACCTTCCCGTTTATGTTTTTCAGGTATAAGTAGTCTAGCAAAAATGAGGAAAATGCATCATTAAATTATTTTCATTCGTGCGCGTACCGGACATTCCCGAATTTATGTGATTAGATGTAAAAAATAAACATACAATCCAAGTTATTTCCATTAGGTGCTTTTGTAACCTAATCCCACTTTCAAGTCTATGGGCCCTGCATCCAATAGAAACGCCGTTTCGTTGCCGAGTATGACATGCTGAGGCTGATCCTTTCTCTAAAAGATCATAGAGAAACATCTGCGTAGTTAATAAATGAAAATATTTGACCTCGTTTCAAAGGAGCATCAGTAAAAGGAATGATCTCACTGTTCCTTCGAGGAACCGTAAATTAATTCTGCATGTGGAGCGGAACAAAGAGTTATAAAGCGTATCCAGTGGCCTGTATGGTATAGGTCCATCACTTATGAATGCGTGAAAGTTCTTCCCAATCCAAAGGCTATTCTGTTTCTCGATAGCAAACCGCTGAGAAAGTACCTAATTATTATTAGTAAACTTCTACTCCAATTTGTATTGTTCTTATTTCATCTATGCTGGGTCAAATTATATTTGGTTCAGTTCACACTACGAACTTAATCAGATCTAAGCTCATCATATCAGATTGATAGGTGAAGGAAGGGAGTGGAATAGTGCTTTTATACTCGGAGTTCGACAGTCTACTCACAGTCAACCAGTTCATCTCCCATAAATTTAAAAAATTATAATAATTTCTACTTGTGAGAAGGAAAAATTAAAATAATAAATTAAAATAAAAAAACTGCTACGTTCTATAAAATTAGAAAAACTTAATTTATAAAAATTTTCGAATGAAAATAGCATAAAAAATGATTTCCGATCAATGTTCTCACTATTAATCTTTCACTCTCCTCTACTACTCACATAACACATACAAATGCAATCCGAATTATTATATTGTGATCGGGCTGGTTGGGGTGAGCATGGTTAACCAGGACAGCTTTTAACGCGCCTGCGGCGTGTCAAATAATGTGAAAGCGTTTACTCAGTGTACTCACTCACTTGGAAATTTAACCAGGTGGTTTTTTTGGATAGGCGAGGGAGTAGTTAACTCAGGGCCGGGACTAGGAGTTTTGTCAGGGGGGGAAAGATAAGTTTGCGGGCCCCCTCCCCTGATTCTCCCCACTCCCTGTCCCTCCTCCTACCCCTCAACTAAAACATAATACATCCATAAGCTAAATTTTTGAGATGCGGTAGTTGAAATTACGCACCGTATGTTTTCCATTAAGAAGTTTTTTTAATATTACTGTGTAATAATTTACAATGCAATAGTTATTATTAAATGGTATAGTTAGAAAAATTATATGACTTATTTTAATAAACTTTTCCAATTTTGCCGCCCTTTGAAATTTGCCGCCTGGGGCACGTGCCCTCTCTGCCCCGCCCTAGTTCCGGGCCTGAGCTCACCCCAAACTAAGCCAGAGGTGGTAAAATGCTCAATTCCTGGTAGAGAACTATGTAGCTTCTTTCCTTTCAAAAATATTTTCGCGGGGGTGTGCAAGCTTTCTGGGTCCACGAAAAGAGGGCGTTGTTCGCGTTAACCTTGCCAGAGTTTTGCGATGCGTGCTTCAGGGCAGAGGAGCGCGAGAAGTAGGCGAGAAGTTCGCGCGTACGCCGCCGAGGTTCCGGGCGCGTCCCACGGCTTCCCCGTAGAGCGTTGGATCCGGAGGCGGAGCCGGCCAACGCAGAGGCTGATGAACTGATTTCGCTCTATTTGGCGTCTAGCCTCGGAGTGGGTGGGGCATCCCGGCACCGAGTTAAATCAGCCGCAATTGAGAACCACTTAAATGCTCCTTATGTTCATCTGTAGTGTGGTGCGGAATTAATCTAGCGGTTCACAAGCGTAATATCGTCCATTGCTCGAGTTCCGGTTGGGGGTAAATGATTTATAGTTTCTATGTATGTCGAGGGGTCGATCCCTGTTGAAATGATGGGACTGTACTCCAAAATATTTTTCTGAATGATTTTGCCTGTCCCATGCGAAGGACGTACAAATACGTCGAAAAATCAAAAATAATACTATCAAGTCAACGGGGAAAAACCGGCGACGGATCAAAAAACAGAAAACACGGGTGTTTTTATATTTCTAACTTTATCACATTCTACATTTTTAATGAAAGTTGTTCTCCAACAAACAGGTTACAAATGCGCTCGGCAATGCTTTTTTGAGACAATAACTAAATCAAATTCTCATCTGTTTCGTGGGATGGAATTAATCTAGAATCATCCATTGCTCCACTTCCGATATGAGATAAAGGATTCATTTGATTTTGCAGAACTGCATCCTTCATCCGTAAAACCCTCCATGTTTTGCCCTCCTTGTGAATCTTTTTGTATACTTTTATCGCCTTAAATTTGTGACACTTATGTCATCAATGGTATTTATACTGAAATATATTATCCCTTTTTAGGAGTAGAACTTCGCAACAGTATTTTGGTGGTGTACAAAAATGTTCCCACCCTTTGGAACTATCCTGACGTAAAATTCATAAGAAGGTCTTAAAAAATCCTTAATATGCAATATAAAGGTTTATTATTTCAATATATTTTTTAACGAAGTTCTTGTAAAGATACTCCAAAGATCCCATTAAACTCTTTCCTGTTCACAATCTTGTAGGTCTCTGCAAAATTTTGAAGAACTCTGTAAATAGGGAATATTTTTCTTTACAAGTTCTGCATAATGAACGTATTCCGTAAATAACAAGAGATAGCATCCAAGAATATGTTTTTCATGAATCATCTGGATTGAATCGTCAAATAGGTAGGCAGATAGACGTTAGTTTGTGGAGTTGCGGATTTTACATCGGTTGTTCCCCCATAATTTTTCGTTACAAATATCATAACATCATTTATTTGGCGGAAAGGAAATACCTCACCTTTAATTTATCCACAGCTAAACTATTAAGTGTGTGAAGCTACTTGGATTCGAGCCAACTCCGGCATAAAGCCCAACACATAATATTTAACGTGAAAGCGGCGAATGTTACTGAGCCTCACCATTGGAGTGTAGGTATCATACATACTCCCCAACAGTGGCAGTTTGGATTTTTGATTCTCGTAAAGAAATTCCTCTCCACAAATTGAATTATCTTCTGCTTGCCATGGGAGGGCAGAATAAATTATTGAGTAGTTAGCCTTCGTTTACAATGTTGGTTAACTGTGTTTCAATTAAAATGGCTATATTTTTACAGTTATTTCAAGGTGAATATTTGAAAATGAAAAAAATTGCTTTGAAAAATAAGCCATACCCTCCATTGCTAATTTAGGAGAAGATTTTTTTCGATAACTTTGTTTGAAAGTGATGATTTGTTTGTGATGATAAATTTTATAATATCACTAGGAAGGTTTTAGTTTTATTCTCGTGAGTAGTACATTAATAAACTGTAGTCAATTGCATTAACTTCGTTCATGACATTGGTATTTGCATCGTCCAATTAATGTTGATGTTTTCGAACTCGCGCGAAAATTGTAGTTCCATTGATAAAATCTGTGGAGGTATTCAATCTCGCATACGTTGTATGTAGGTCCTCGTAACAAGAGGAGGTCAATTAGAGTGAGGACTTTTATGATCATGAGTGTAATGGTGGGATATAGTACAGGCAAATAATCATTTATCTCCATCGAGGAGGCGGGCAAACACATTTATCTCCCCATTGATCATCCTTAAGTGGATCCTGTCATTGAATCTTAGCTTGATGCCTGCCAATTAGGAACCGAAGTGTTCTGTCGACAGACACGCGTCTTCTGATCGACTTAATTCCCAATCCATCATTCCTTGCATGGAGCTTCAGTGTTCACGGTCCCATGGTCTGAAAAAAAGGCAGATAAAATGATTGGAAATATATCAGATGACCAGTTTGTACCGAATTTCCCGTATTTTGGGAACCATACCCTTATGCGAGGTAGTAAAGAGGTATACATATATTTCTCAACTCTTCTGCATATTTTTTCACGCATTACTTATAATTTGTTTTGTATCATGTTGACTCTGAATCAATTTTTGAAGAATTTTCAGCGAAAAAGTAGTATAAAAATTTACATAAGCTCCTAGGGATAGTCTATTTCTGTGCCCGTGAGCTCAAGTACTCAATTGAGAGCATTAAATGGAAATTATAATCGAATAGCTTCTATTGAGATCGATCTGGTAGGGCTCGACAGTAGTCTTCCCATAAAAAGCTGGTCGCTGCTAGTGCTTCCAATGAATTTTCTTAAATTACCGTTCTCTGCCAATTAGGGTAACCTTTTTTTTGCCCCGTTTTCTTATCACCTTCCAGTTTACTGTCGTGAGGTCTGTGAAAATCTCTTTGACAATGCGTAAGTAAAGCGCGATCTGAAAGGGCTTCCCAGGAACAGGCACGTAGTAAAAAATTTTCTTCGGGGGCGGAGAGGGTGTTCACTTTGGTGGTAAGAGAGTTGCATACACTGGTTATTTTCTTTTAATTCCCACGCATCAGAAAACCATAAATTTTTTATTAAATTAGTTATAAATGTCTTTTGCAAGATTTTATTGTCGCCTCAGAGTAATCGTTGGTTTTCGCCGAAAGTCCTTAGTTAATACGGCTTGGTTGCCATAAGCGTTTGTTTTCAAACTCTCATGCCACTGCTCTGAATTTTAAAATTAAGGGCAGTGCTGATAGTCGGTACTATTTTGCTATTATGAGAAAATTTCGTATCCGAAACCGTGATCACAGTCCAAAACTTGTAATAGCTGAGAAAAAATTAAGAGCATTCGTGCCCTATGGAAAATCGCCTCCTAAGGGGGGATATATGGCGGGCATTCGCCACAAAAGAAAAAATTTCGGGGTGGGGGAGCTGAAGCCCTCTAACCCCCCAGTCTTCGTGCCTGTCCAGGAATTCGCCGATGACGTGTCAACCAATTGTTTTCACCTCACCGTCCCTGACTCTATTTTTGTAATAATCTTTCAGGCAACTATCATCAGGATTTAACTAATTGTCTTCGACAATCTGTCTTCCGATCGTGTTCTGCAAGGCGAGGCGAGGGGCGCTGCCCGTTATTGGAACGGTGTCGCGTCGGCAGGGCCGTGAGGTCGGGCACCTCACCCACTCAAAGTTGATTGACTCTTGGTTTTCCTGGTTTGCCGTGATCCCGGTTAGAGTCGGGTTTCCTCGTAACGCGAGCGTACAAGACTTAAAAAAGAGTACCTGAACTTCTCTCTTCCGTTATCGGCGGATTCCTTGAATTTCGTCCTTGCTGGAGTCGCGCGCTATTCAGAGAACATCTCGAATGTAGTTACATTTAAGAAGTCAGTTCCTCTCTGGTCGTTCTAAGGGGTACTAGACTTTACCTACTTTCTTAGGTTAAAGATGAAATTAGTTCCAGGCGCCATGAAGATGGAATGTATAGAAACTTCTGTAAATACTTCAATAAAATACTTCATTCCCGATCAGCTAAGCCACAGCACTATTTTCTTTAAATCTTTTGGGAATTTGATCCGGGTTAAGGTTTCAGAAACTAAATCTGGGAAGAATTTCTGATTATTTTTCACCGGGAAAACCTAAAAACTCGCATCTTCTCTATTAAAATATAATAAAGTAATTGTTTAAATTTTTGTTTTTGTTACAGCGGAGATATAATGGCCGAATGAAATTTAGCATTTATTAAATTAGTTTTGAGGTCTTAGGAAAACCTCGAGTATCACAGTGTTATTGAACCACAGATGGCGCGCATGCTGATGTAGTATTTTACCTATTAAATTTTCTTGCTTTGGATTCATCGCGTAAATGCGGATCCTTATACGATAGGCCACTTATTCTCTCCTCATACTTAAGATTTGATGTTTTTTTGAGGCTGTTGAGGGAGAATGATATGCTGTATTCCCATTGCTTATTTTTTATTCTGGTACATCATACAAAAGTATTAATTTGCATCATTGGAAGATTCCTTGTGATTTATGATTTGACCTAACTTTTTTCACCCGAGTTTAACTGTATGGTTCATTTAAAAATATTCAATGTAAGAGTTGTGGAAGCCCCTCATTTTTTCTTGATATGAGTGCCTTTGATTGATAGTGAGCAATTATTAGCCGCGATGTCATTTTCAGAGGGATTTGTTATTACGGGTAACTTATCAACCTGTTAACATAAGTTTCCCGTTACATCTGAATTATTACTTGTACTATGTTAGGTAAAGGTGAAACAAGAAATTGCGGGGTTAATATCCGGTATTATGTGAAGCATCGTTTCGTATGATAGAACCTTCTTTAAAGTAAAGATGTGGTGTTGTTATCGCTTCTTCGAGCCCCGTTAATAAGAGAAAGAAATTAAGATCGTTCAAAAGATTCGTCCTTGACTGCTGTTAGTCATTATTTTCTTGGTCCTTGGTCCCTTGCCCGAACTTCGAGAATATACTTGTGGAAGAGAGCCATGTGAATTCTCTTTCATTAAATATAGAACGGAGGATGTTTGGTTGTTTAGCTAGGAGTTTGGATTTCACCATGTTAAGCCGTCAAATCTGGGACAGGACGTTTATGCATAGCAGACCGATCCAGAATCGGATCACCGAAGTTCCCCCTCCTCGGAGTTCTATTCGCCAGTTCTTTTGAAGCTTTTACGCTAAGTCTGTATCTGATTATAACCAAAAAAATGTTCATCGTTGCTTGTTGGCGTTTTAGGTGGTAGCATTATTGAGAGTTAAATCTAGACGCATATATTTGATATTAATCTTTTCAATTAAGTGGTATTCAAATGGAATAACTGTGGGAAAATTACTTTTAAAATTACTTGCAGTAATATTTTACGAGAATATGATTAAGGAAAATGCCAACAAGAACTTACTTGCCGATCTCCACCGACAAATTTTATTTATGTTCCACATGTATGTTCCTTAGCGTAGACAAATATTAATTTAAAAAATTGGTATCATAAATAGAAATCATATTTTTTATTATAGGTAATTATAGGCATATAGGCAAATTTTTCTCTTTATTAAATTATCTCAGGGAGCCATCTCTAAAAAACTAACTTGCCAATTCAACAATTATTATTTTTTCTTGTTGAACGCCACTTAGCGTTTCCACGCGGTTATTTCTGAATCATCTGCATTTGTTGCTCACAGGGAATGGATTATTATTATTTTATTAAAATATTATTATTTTATTTATCTTCTTCACCCACAAAACAGCTCACATCTCAAGGCCTTTTACATCGGGAGAAATAATGTTTAACAATGACTATCACAACCAACCATGCCCTGGATAGGAACAAGCTACCCAGGCGGGACTCGAAACCGCGACCTTCGGTTTGGCAGGCGAGAACTTTACACCGCCGCCACCGAGGACGGCAAATAGGGCTATTTTATTGGGCTAAAACAAATAAATTATATTAATAGAAATCACGGGAATACTCGTGAACCGTCTTCAATTTGTATCCCATGAGATTAATTTTTTATATAGGTCTCTTTAATGTCAAGAGGCTTCAAGTTGAATCGATATGTGGATTGAATCGGTGAGGAAAAAGCGACGCCCTGGAATGCAAAGAATTCTGAAATAAGCGAGAAATCGGCCAGGTGACCATATGCGTTATAATTGCGACACCGAAGCTGGTCCCACGTGAGATGCGATTACGAAAGAATTCCGACGGATGCCAGGGAGAGCGGCTTAGTCCTCCCGACTTCAAAACAGACACTCGAGTCTTGTTTATCGGAGATGTAATTTTGGCCCCCCCAAACAAGCACGAGCTATAAATTCTAGGAGTTTCAAGGGGCTTCCCCCTTCACGAGTTCTCATCGCGACTGTTCGAGCATTGAAAAACGGAGAAATCCGTCTCTTTCCGTTTTTTTTTGTAAAATCCTGTTTGTTTGTCAAAAAATACAACTCTTACTCATTCCCTTATTTGATACCTAGAGAGAGTGAAGTTATGTGATACTCATCTCTGCAGATTTGTCTTCTGATGTTTCCTTTTCTTCAAGCATAGAGCGTTCACTGCTGTTACGTATTTAATTAGAGTTGTTGATAAATTTTCATGAGTTTCTGAAGTGAACGGCAGCCATTTTCAATATCTCTATCTCTACTATTTTTACATTTCATTTTTATCCCTAAATCAACCCCATATGATGGATAGAGATACTGTAGTCGAATTATTTGAAACCTAAGTTTATCTATAAATACCTGAAATTATATGATTTAATGAACTTAAACGGTGGCATAAAAGAATTTTAAATCTCAATGTATAACATTAGAAAAACAGATTGGATGAGAATGGCGACCTATGAAAAACTTTATTTGAGATGCGGTAGGGGCTCATTTAAAGCTTACTAGATATGAAGTGCTATTGAAAACAGTGTTAAAAGATGGCAACAGAAAAAATACCGTGGAATACCTCGTTTATCCTTTGTAACTGGAACCTGACTAAGATCAGAAGATATGCAGAAATGAGAATAAATGACATGTAAAAGCAATTTTATACGAAATGAGTAATCGCTAATTCCGTCGAATCATTCGATAAATTGAGCGCTTTAGAAGATTTTATGCGGAAAAGGCTCCTTATAAACCTGAATTCGAACCATGAGGAAGAAATTTAGAATTTTATCGGTATTTATCTGCAAATTAGTTTTTAAAAAACTAAAGGGCAGCTATTCCGTGGTGTTAGGAGTAGATTTATAGGAGTTTGATGGCCGTCGATGTGTAAAATATACTTATAGCCATAATTCGGGGTGGTAAGGGATTTATTATTTATGACCTCAAAATTGTCTTCCTCATGTTTTCCACCCCAATTTTTTTGTAAAATCATTAACAATTGATGTGAAATAGCAAATACACAGTGAATCATAAATACAGAGTCAAATTGTTTTTTGGATGAATATATTCGAAATAGCCTTTAAAACCTTCAATAATAAATCTATGCTTAAAATTGGTCCTCGCACCCTCTCCTCGGTTCACGTTCTTGCCACATCAAGTTTACGACTTAATTTATACCTCTTAAATTCAAAATTATTTTCAAAAATTAAATTACTGCCCTGATGCCGTAAACCGTGTTTTTTCGTAAAAGGAATTTTAATATGTTTATGCAAATTATGTTTCGGAAATTTATGGAAACCATTGCTCTGAGATACCTCGTTAATGGGAGAGGACTTAATAGGCCCGTGCCTTCCAGCACGTATGCAATGCAGGGCATGCAACTGTAGTGTTTACGGTATTGCCGCCCCCACACGACCCTCGCCGAAAGAGGAAAGATGTCCTCATAGCTGGCAGGTCGAGGGATACCGATGAACTCACCCTCCGCGAATCCGATCTTCTGGTAACGAGCTCAGCCGTTGGGAGTCGACACAGAATTTTAGAGCAGGAATACGCGTCAGATAATATAATTCAAATTCGTCAGTCGCCACAGAATAAAATGGCCTCTCTATGCTGGTTATTATTAGTTATTGTAAATTAAATGGCACGCATAGGCTCTTTTGGATAACACACTATGTTATTTAGAGTAGGCGACGGTCAGCGGAAGGCATTTGCGCCATGAGGAAAGGTGGAGAGAAACCCGGCGTCGGCATTGGCCCGGTCTGAATCGATTTATTCATAGATGACATCGAATGCTTTTAAGAAATAAATTAATGTGTGTGACAAATCCCGCTCTCATATTTTTAACTAATAGTTTTTCGAATTTATTGAGGTGACCGTAGCTCTATTTCTATGTAATTAGCGCGTCGGCATTAGCTTGCTCTTAACCAAGGGTACCACGGCATAACGTCCCATCCGACGGAAGGAGTGTTGCGCTTGAAATGTCCTCCACACAACATTCAAGTAAGGATCGGGTGAAAATTTTTCTGTCTCCGCTGGGATTTGAACCTAAGCCCACGGGGTGGGAAGCCAACACACTAGCCCCCATACCAATCTGATCCCCTATGAAATTTAAGCATTGGGAAAATGTTCATATACATTATATTATAAATTTCATTGTGATTGAATCGATTTATATAAATTTCGGTCTTCCATGTTAATCATGGTAAAAAAACTGCGGCTTGTCCCTATATTAGGTACTTTATGAAATATTAGAAGAAAAAAATATAACATAATACATTCATTGCGCTAATTACATAGAATGTCACTGTCACCTCAATAAGCTCGAAAAACAATTAGTTTAAAAATATGAGAGTAAGGCAATATATCTCGTTATTTGAATTACAACAGTACCACTAGCGACTTAGATTGAAAGAATGTCCCGAAGGATGGATATATCACGCAATGGCTGAAAAAATTGGCCATTTTCGTCGAATGCAAACTTAAAAGCATTATTTTAATAGCAGTTTAACTTAGTGAATAAAAAGCTGCATCATATTAAGCGCTTATGGGTATCACGAGATTTTTCGCTCATATTTCCACGGCGTTTTTGGCAAAACTGAAATATTATATTCCAGATTGTATATTTATATTATAAATGCTGTTTTACATGCATTTAGTGTTCGTGCAAATATGGAAGAACAGCCTCTAATAATAATTTCTTTTCGAGCGTTACGTTGAGGTAGTGTGCCCCCTTAAAGTATGTAATCAAGTATTTTCAGTCGTAAAGAAGTGCCTCCTTGAAGAATGAAAATGCGTTAAGTTCCTCCGTAAGAGGAACTTAACGCATATTCATGAGATCAGCGAGTAAAAGGAAATCGGCAAGGATCCTCTCCCAGCTTGTCCCGAATCTCGGCCATGGAAATGCAATATATCTTGACGTTATCCCTTCGAACAACGGACGACCTTCTTGAGTAGTTTTCCGTTCGGGACGCTGATGACACTGCGTGAGTGAAGCGAGACGGCGTCGTAAAACATCCCGTCCATCTAAATCAGTGAGCGTGGGACAGTGGCCCATTGTTTGAGGCGATGTTGCTGGATGAGGGGAGTGGCGTATGGCGCCCCCCTGTCGTCATCACCACAGATGATCTTCGGAAGCGGTCCCTAACCCTGCAGACAGGGATGTCCGAGCTTGTTTGATGAGTGGAATGATCGAATTATCATCTAAGTTCGCTGAAAACTAAATGTTTCTGAAAGTTTAAATAACTTGAAAAATGGTCACATTACTGAATATTTTACAACTAATAATACGAGTTTTTTTTCATTTTCTTGACCTCCATTGTTAACGTTGATTTAGCGTCTTGTTGTGTAGGTCTTTTAAGAATTAAATGTAAATTTTTTTGCCAGTGTTTCGGTATATTTCTATGCCTCCATCCGGACTTTTTTTTACAATGAATATGTTTTTTTAAACGTTCATTGTAAGAAATAAATGCATAAACAAATCTTATTTTGAGTTTTTGAAATAAAAAGTAAGTAGAAAATGCGAGATCTGTGTGTGTCATTTTCAAGGTAAATGTGATTGTAATATCGTTTAAGATCTTCGCAAGTGCGACCATTCTTCGATTTAAAGCAACTGCTAGTGAAAGTAACGAGTAATTAGGCCAGAAATTGGTTCGGATAACCGTCGACATTCGAAAAATAGTTGTTAACTTGAAACTTTAGTTAAGGGTCCAAATTTTCTTATGCTATATTTATTCACGCTATTGTTACTACAATTATAAATTTATTTTTTTTACTATGAAGCTATTATTTTAACGTCAGGAAGTACATATGAATAGTGAAATGTATCCAGTAAAGGTATTATCGAGAGAATATTTATCTGACGATGTCGCATGCCCTGTAGAAACTCTCTCAATGAACCCGATTTTCTTGCACTCAATCAAGTCGCCAATCAGCCTGGGTTGAGTCACCAGTATCCAATCTTGGATAGTGCTTTTCCCTTGCTAAAAAGGACTCTTCGGGTTGAGTAATACATGGTGAAAGAGCAAGGTGTGGTCTTTAGCTCATAAGGGCACTATGCCCAATTCTAATACGTAGCGCAGAGGTAATTCATCCTATACAACTCCTCGTAGAGGGCGGCCAAGGTTTAACTGTGTCTTAAAATTTAGCGTATCGCCATTTGTTTAAATAGCGAATGGTCCCATGGGATCCTTAAGAAATCGTGTTAACCATTTTGGTGGGACCGCCTGCCTCAACTTTTCTCCGGCGCACTGCATGAGTATTCCAATTCTAGCGGTTTTAGCGGTGAATATGAGTTCAAAGTTCATAATATATAAATCTTAATAAGGAATCTTGTGTCGATGTTTACTTTTTATTTGATATAAATAGCCACAGTGGATTGGGTATGAAGAAATAAATTGAATATTTTTGTCATCATTTAAGTACGTAATGACCTGACAAATCTAATGGTATCGTGATCACATAATTTCCCACGTAATAAGCATGCCATTTGACTTATCTCTAGCTAGGGATTAATCCTCTGACATTGCATCAAAACAATTCAATGGTCAGTTTTTCCGAATCGAGGTAGAAAATGCTTAACTAAGTTGAATAGTTGTGTTCTTTTGCATTAAGTGAGCGTACAAGCGATAATGAACCATTATTTTGAAGCCAGTAATCCTTCAAAAGTGACATTTACAATTAGGAAGGTTTTGGATCCATTATCAAAATTTTCGCCTTTATAATATAGATTCTGATTATGACCCCAACCTAAGGAGAAAAATTCATAATGCACGTCAGTTAATAAATTCTGCTTTAATCATGAAAGTAAAGTAACGATGAAACGGAAATTAAAGTACGCAAAAATTATTTTTTAAGTGATTTTTCTAAACTTTAATACTAAAATTTTATATTTATTGGCATCAAAGATATTTTTGATTCCAAGTAGTGGTGTGACTGCTTTTGCTTCAATTTTATAGAGCCAATGAAAAAATCATCAGCAGCTAAAAAGGTACCGAATCGCATATTAGCCGCGTTCCTAAAAATATACCCACCACTAACTTTTACTGCCTCATTGTGTAAGCATTTTCTATTTTGATTAAAATTATAGTTAATTCGAGTTGCTAAGAAAATCTTTTTATTTTTGGCTCAATAATATCATTTAAATTTAACTGTTTGAACATGAATTGGTTTAAACCCGTATTCCATTGTTTTAGCCATAGTTACTTTGTCATAGCAAGACTCTTACGCAGAGTTTTGTGTGAGTATGAGCATAGAGTAGTATACTTACTCTACGGTATGAGTATATAAAAATGCTTCGGAGGGCGGTGTTTCAGACGCATACGTGAAGACGTTGTCTTCTAGGTCGAACTTACAGAAATAATCCTGAGAGTCTCCTTCCGGTCCTCAAGTATTGCATGGTATTCCCTTTGAACCTCGGGCTGGGAGAGGGATGTTGCTCCGAGTCATCCAAGAGGTATAAAAGAGCAGAAGTTCGTCTGCATAGGTTGGTCTCGGAGCCTTGAGAAATAAGCCAGGGAAAGGTAATGGGGGAAAGATATACGTTCACGCCAATTCTAGCAAGCAGGGATCCAGGTCAGCGAGCCAGGCAAACCACAGCACCTTATCAAGACTATTTGGAATGCTTTTAGTCGGCTGCGTCTCGTTCTTATGGCGCTGATTATGACGCCATGCCAGCAGAAAAGAAGAGCTTCGTCGTAAAAGCTATGGTCTAAATCGGACCGGGCGAGAACAGGAAGGAAGTAACAGCCCAGGAACAACAGCCTAAGTAAACTAGGTCTGGTGCAACGGAAATAGCTACCGAGTTGGGTGCACATTTTATTGCAACGGAACATACCCACTTTTCGGCACATACCATTTCCGTGCACGAGAGTACTTGGTGAAATATGATGCTAATTACCTGTTGAAGTTCTTGGTGTTGAGCGATTAAAATTATCTCCGTAACTGGCCTCTTTTATACGTCATACTTACGTATACATATTTTATCGATGTCATGATAAAGATAAAATAACCGTTTCATTTCCACATATTTTATTTCTTAACCGACCTTGGTTTCGACAATATACATTGTTATTATCAAGGTCACTATCAGTGTATATTGTCGAAACATAGATCGGTTAAGAAATAAAATATGTGGAAATAAAACAACTGTTTTATCTTTATCATGATATCGATTCTCATTTCCGCAAGGTATTGTTGAAGACGTTAAATTCAATTATATTTTATCGCTGGATGTACATTTTTTGTAGCAATTATCTTTTAGATTGATTTCAATACATTTAAAATGCTATTGATCTCAAATATAATTATGTTTAAGTTTTTTTTGTGATACACTTATCAGAAAAGACCAACAAATGTTTTCAATCCCTGCTGATCAAGCACATCTCAATAACTATACTTCATCATCCAGCGGAACCATAATATAAATCGAATAACGCATGGATCCTAAAACAAAAACAGCGTACCGGTCGATCTCTACATTTACAATAATATTTTCCCTAGCTACCATTGAGAACTACGAATATAGTGGGCGCTATAGAGACTAGATGAGAATGTATCGTTCTGTGATTTATGTTACAATTTTAATCAAGTGAATGTATCATTTATTATAATTTTATTGTTATTATAAAACTTATTGTTACAAGTTATTAAAATTTATTGTTACCTCGACCATTCAGTTGAGAAGTAACATGGATTGGTTTTAACTAAATTAATACATGACGTTTCAATGGAAAAACGATGACGTTTGGCGTTGAAAATTAATTAAATACTTATATAGACTTAAAATACATGCCATATTATACCATAGATTATATTTCAAATAGGATATATTACGTGAAAAATACCATATTAATCATGTATCCGAAAAATCTTAAAAGTATCTCAACTAATGCTGTTTTGCCATCTCGATACGCCGTATGTTATTGTAATGCCTCCCATGATTCTGGGTCAGTGCTTTCCTTGTCCACTCCTACTCTTTCTTTGTTCACTGTCTTCTTTGTTAATTTATGCTTCTTTGGGGTTGCCTTAAGACTAATCCCAGATTAGGTGACCGGTTCTCCCAGGTGTCTGCGTACTAATTCGTTCTAGATATCATTCTCCGATACTCCTACGATAGATGCCTACACTCGCTTTGCATAAAGCACTTTACTATTATGGCGTCGTTATGCACATGTACGTCGTTATTCTTTCTCCCATACACCTTGAAACTTCTGGTGTCCGAGGAGATCTAGCCCTTCACTAGATATTTACTGCCTTTGCTTTATCTAAATCGACCTCCTTTCGCTCCCTATAATAAATTTAATGGGCAGTTCTTCCTAATCAAGGTCAATCATTCTTCGCGTAGAAAATGTTGAATGAATTTGAATAGCCATGGTTTCACGCATTACGTTAGAATATAAGCGATGATGAATCGCTATTCAAAGCCGGGTATCATTCAAAAACGACATTCACAATTAGTCAGGTCTTGGATTCCGTTTGACACCAAATTAACCATATGAGTGAGTCATTTCACGAGTGAAATTGTGTTCATAATTGGAAATGGGAGTTAAAATATCTTCTCCGATGTATCTAGAATGTTGCATAGAAAACGAAGTGAATGTCATCCACAGGAATATTTCTAAGTGTGTCATTCTGTATGTACAATGCCGACTGGCGATAAAAATATGAATTCCTCGCAATATTTTCTGATGGTATTAAATTGATATATCCGTTTTTAATTTGAATTCCGTACTCTTGATGTGATTAAATGGTGAAGTTTGTCAAAGCCTGAGATAAATGTTGATTAAATAAGGAATATAAACGTCGTGTAGGAAATATCCTGGTATAGCGAGCGTCGTAACATATTGGTCGTGATACAAATGAAACTCAAGCACTATAGTTTTGCTACCTCCTGAAATATTTCCAAAAACGTTTGTCGAATAAAATTGGTACCACAGTCGACTCAAAGTTTTAGAAAATATGTTAAATATTTTATAGAAGGAATTGTTCTCGTTATTTGCGCACCAATTATGCTTCTAAAGATTGGGGTCTGTCATAAATGGGAGCTTCTTTTTGTAAACTATGGCAATGCCTATCCAAACGGCCACTTTCATTAGCTACACCCTTTCTGACAACTTGTATTTTCCGAATAATTGACGTTATGTGAACCTCTTTTTATCTGCGAAATTACTTTCGGTCAATCCTGATGTGACTAGCCCTCGACCTATACTTGGTTTAAATAATTTAGGAGTATTTTTTGGGTATTGCTCTCGGTCTATTCTAGAAACTTCTACGTTCTAAATATCGTGTAGCGAGAATATATCCCTAGCTCCTGATCATCCCCCGCCATGGATGAGCGTTAAATGGAAGTACAGCCTCCCCTATGTATTCCACTACCGGTACTGCTTCCATCATACTCATGACAATGCTATGTACCGAGGGCCGGATTTAGATGAAAAGAGGCCCTAGGCTATTCCATCTATGAGGCTCTTTCGTGAGAAATTATGAAAAATGCTCATCATTACTGTGATATTTATCTATATGCTAAATGAAAAATGTTGTGATAGATACTAACCTTTATAAAAATATGGCACAATTTTTTAGTAAGTATTCACTTTTTTTAATAGTGTAATTTTAATGTTGCTAACAATTCGAATGTGCCTCTTGATCTTGAGGACCTAGGCTGAAGCCTAGTCAGCCAATAGGAAAATCTGGCCCAGCATGTACCTCTGAAATGGAAATATCACGACTCAAGGCACACAATCATGCCTATTTTAGGTAAAAAATTAATCATTGCCTCTTTTTATTAGTACTGATTCATGAAATCCTTACGCCTCGGTAATCACCTCTTTAAACGGCAATTTTCCTGTATCCGTTATGTGGATGCTAATTACAGGTTTCACTATAAGTATGGAAAATTAATTGTTCTGTAATTTCCAACCATGGTGGAACCTCCTGAAAACTGGTGTCACTTATAAATGACATGTGCAACCAGTGAAGTCATGAATTCTGGTTGACACCATGTCACCGAGTCATTTCATAGGAGTGAAAGTGTGTTCGTACATGGAAATGGGGATGTTTTATATCATCTCCGAGGTCTTCGTGCGAGAACTCGTTCGGAACGGAAGGCTTTTAATTCGACCCAAGGACGAAAGGGTGAGTGACGATCTTTCAGGTCTTTAAAGTGGCATTCCGGCGAATTTTCGTGCAGCCCACTGCAATTGACACGAATTAAGTCGGAAATTATGAAGTTTTATTTTCCGCGCGCCTCTTCAAAATTCATCCCCAGAAATTACTTCAAGGCCACCGAGACTCCTGCATTACGTCATTTATCGCCTCAATAGAGCTTTGAGCAAACGCGGTAGGCGGCTTGTAGACTGATGACTGCGGGCTCTGTTCCAAATGTATATGCGAACTCGACGGAGCGTATACGTGCGCGTTTGAGAGATAAACACTGGTATTTCTGGGCGCAGAAGGACTTAGACTCAGTGTAGCCTCACTTTTTTGCCCGTGTTTTTGCGAAGTATCCTTGATTCTTGGAAAACTCTAGCGGCATGAGTGTTCAATGTGCATCTTAACCTTCTTTTTTGCCTTCAAAATGGAGGATATGGTAAGATGTTACGGAGCGCTTGTTTTGATTGGAAACTAATATTTATGCTAAAAAAATCTGATATCAGTCATTATGCCTCAAACTATCAATTTAATCAAACATTTATACATTGATTACGAAGTTATGTATTTATAGTAATAAGAATTTTTGCCGCTATAATAATAAAATATTACGCGAATACATTATTTGGTTGATACAATGTGTTAACGATGAGTTTACGATAGTAGACCATGTAGGGATTTTCGTACCTTTCTTTGATTCTTTAAACGTTTTTTGCTGCTCCATTTATCAAAACATTTTGCGAAGTTATTATTTTGTTGATACAATGTGTAGACGATGTAATGTCGGGCTGTTCTTCCCTTTCTTAGACTCTCTACGCTTGGTATAACTTTACGTTTCATTAATCGTTTCTTCCTTTTTCCAATATAATTATATTTACAGGGTCTTTCTTCAATAGGTAAAGCTTTTAAATCTTTTGAATTCTGTTTATAATACATTAAATCCTGTTGTACATGGCATATTTTATTGTGCAATATCATGTGTGAAGTCTTGGAAAAAATAAATAATACCTTGTGAAACGTAAAATTATATGAACGTTTGAGGTCCTGCCTTACTCTATACATGGTTAATAGAACCTTATTTTATTTAATTCCGGAAAATTTTAAGCTTCAATATATTGTTTTTTTTATAATTCATACCATTTTATTAAATGGCATAGACGTTCGTCAGTGGAACCATAAAGAATCTTTTGAACAAGAGGAAGCGATAGTCCGCGCGCATGGAAAATATGATCCAGGTTAGGGAATTATTTTTAACATGTCATAAAAGGAGCCTAGAGTATTCAGTTGATAGAAAAAAGGTGCCGGAGTTAATTTATTTTATTAATAGCTGGGTAAGTAAACAAATGTACGTATCGTGATTCTGGAGTCGCATTTAGAGAGTGTGGAAAAGGGCCGTATTCTGATAGATTTTAACGAGACGGAATTTAGTAAGTGTTATGCCTCAGCTTCGAAATACCAGTCATTTTTTTAGGGTATTTAACGAAAATTTCCTGGTCTTGAGGTCACCATTTCATTATTTTTCCGTTCTTGACTGGAAACTTCCGATTTCTTTTTTAAGAGGGCTCTATATCATAGGATCATAATCATATGACACATAGTACCTGGACTTAACTGCATTAATTATTCGAGGAGGGGCCAGTTATTGGAACTCCTTTGTATGGATTGAAATAAAACAAATGAGAGGTATAAAATTCACTAACTCATTATTAACTTTGTGGTATTCCATCATGAGTTTTCTTGGATATTATATTATTACTTATACCTCTTCTTTTAAACTATTACGTATACCACTAGTGTGAAAAGAAGTGGTATAAGTCATAGTTTAATATCCAATAAAATGAGAGGTATACTAATTAATTTAACTTCCTCAAATAAAACATAGTTCCAAGTACTTAAAAGGAGGTTTGCCAACCTCCTCATTATAGCGATTATTAGCTGAAATCGGTGGATGACTAATATACCGTATGGCAAACAACATATTTATATTTCTTTTCACACTATGGCTCCTTTGCTTTTTTTTATTCGTATTCTGTTGTAGAATTAGAAAAAGCCTTAGCCAAAGGTTTAATCGTATTCTCTGCTGTTACTAATTTTTGGTCCCTTCAGAGGAAAAAAATATCTCCGTGTCGTTTTTTTTTGTTTTTGGGCGTATGCGTAATTTCAATGGTTGACGGCACTGACCTAAGCGTGTTTCAGAGAATTGCATAAGAGGTCGTGGAGCGACCGAAGGCGTTCTCAGGATGTATGAATCCCACGTGCTTGGCGCCTCGTCTTCTCCTGAAATTTGTGTCATGTGACAAAGACGCGTTAAGTCAGTCTGCTTCCGTCGTGCGGTGGATTTTTCGGTCTCCTCCGCGATAACGAGTCACATTCGCGGCCGGCTGCGTGGTAGATTTCCGACAATTGACACGCTGGTGGGCGCAGCTTTAGGGGCCATCCTACTCATTGTCGGTAAGACCTCGAAATTGCCGAGAAATGGCGTGATTTTTACTTCGGCAAGAGTTTGAAACTGATAATTTTGAAGGATACTTGGGAACTGAGAAGAATTGTCGCAAAATATCAGCAGTCTACGTATTTTATGAATGGCGTTGAATAATATCACTACGGTAAAACTCAAGGAATGTAGAAATGTGGCATTTTTTTTAAATTTGGAAAAAATTCTGTTAATGAATGAAGCTAACAGTGAGGGAAATATTTTTGCCCATTTTAAAATTGACATCTACGACTATTGAAAGAAAGCTAATTCCATTGTTACTCAATGATTCATTTTTCGACGAAATAAAAAATTCTCTTACCTAATGAATTTCTTCTCTCATTATATCTTTTGCTTGTGTCGCCACCTTGACACGCTAACGACACGTTAACTTAGGAATCTAATGTCCTTGCGGAAGGATATAACTTGAGTTTGTATTTTCGCTGTAAATAATTGTGATTTTTTTTACATAAACCGAATATCCTTCTGAAATGATCTTAGAATATTACTCGTCAATTTACTGCCCCAGAGATTTAGGATGTCATTGGAATATCAGGTTTCTCTTTAACTGCTCCGTTATTTCACACTATTTAACATCACAAGTGAACCTTATAAAGAGTAATTCATATATTTTCCAAATGGAAAGGTTTCTGAAGTTAACATCTGAAATTACCAGTGATATTTTGGCCATTTTAATCTTGTGCTGCTTTGTGCATTGCAAGGAAGTATTTACTCGGGATTATTTAAATGAGTAAATTGAAATTTACTTGTAATTTTTCCCTAACACTTTCATTTCACCACCAGTTATACAAAATAGTGCATTAATTCCGGTTATGTGGAATAGAAATAAAGATCATACGCAATGTATTGAAACCGGTCTTAAAAGTAAATTATTGTGGAAAATTGCCGGTAATTTTTTAATTATTTATCTTATATTTCCGCGAGAGGAAATATGAAACAACTCTGTACTGCAGAATTTGTTTTTATTTCAAAATCCTAACACTATTCATGAAGAAAGCGCATTTCATTATCAGCACTCTAAAATGTAGCGTTCGGAAGTACGGTGGCGCCTGATGAGATCCCCGTCTCCAGGGTCAATTGATAGGGCGTCAATTTTCCGACCGTCATTGTCCAGCTGGCTGGGCGTAAATGAGCGGCATCTACATGGGCGATGCGGGCCATTTCCGTCCACACAAAGGGGTCCGGTCTCCCATGATGAAGGGAACTGGGCAGGGTTGTTGACAATGACGAGAATTGGGATTCATCTGCGTCTGTATGCATTGTGTTCTTCCAAGCCTCTTTCGCATAGTCCTTCAGACCGTCAGCGCTGAATTGCATTGGATTTCATTCATTTTTCCCGTGAAATGGGCGCGTGGCCAGAAATTTGAGTTGGAGCAGTGGCGTAACTAGGGCCGTTTCTGTTGCCATAAAAAAGTTGCCTCACAACTCCGTGATACTATTTTAAAGAATAGTCGCTGCATTCCATGATCGTACTTCTACTGGGGGGATAGATCATGCCCACCACAGCGCGTAATCTACCCGAAACTTTGCTTCATGAGATGGATAGGTTACAGAAAAATATGGCTACTTTTAATATTTGTTATGTCCATTTTGTACTTATGTTATCAATTTAATATTTTAAACATGGTGCAGGAAGTTACAAGTCTTTTGGTCGTTTTTTTTACTGAAATGCAAGTGAACTATCATACTAGATTGACGATACGTGAGAAGTAACTATTAAGTCTCTGTGGGCGTAGGATTTAAGTCTAAGATCTCTTTCGAAAGCTGAAATCTTAAGTTTACACTTTTGATTAAGGTTTCTGTCGCATTTGAAGTAGTATAAGTAGTTAGAATCTAAATTAATTCTGCGAATACGTGGAATGCACTCGACTAGGTTAACCAAGCGATGTATGAATTATACTAAATGTAGGTACTCGGCCTTAAATCACCAAGGGCAGGTTTTTCCGCGGAATGAGCTTTATACGCTTGGGGAACTCTGCTAATTTTCGTATCGTCCAGATGAAGATTATGCAGTCTTTTTCCCCATGAGAGAAGTTCAAGCCGTAAGTAATCGTTCCAAGATGCGGCAACTAATTAAAAACATCTATTCGGCGTCGAGAACCATGTATAGATAAGACATCGAGACTGTTGGAGGTAATGGAAGTTGCATCAGTTGGAAGTTTTCCAAGTGAAATTGCTTTGTTTATTTGTTTTTTTTTTTAGATTATTTTCGCAGGAATGCGGAAAGTGACCATTTAATCTGCTTTAACCGTCGCGTCGCAGCGCCTCTTAAGTGCCCAGCGGTATTCTGGCTTTGATGTTATCGTTCCTTTGGTTGTGGCGTCCTCGACTCCTCGCACCGCCTCATGTACGTGTGAAGAATCCAGTTTAGGTTTAGTTGAAGATTTAGCCTTCGTATTTTTATCACCTATAAAGAGTTGACTAAGGATATTGTCTTGATAAGCTTTTGGTTAAAGCAGTGAAAAAATATTGCACCACCAGATTTTTTCGGAGCTAAATACGCCCTATTTTTGCAAGCGATTTAGTTATGCCATCGTCTCAGAACATCATATATCTCCCTTGATTCCCTAAATAATTTTTACTCTGCGATATCATGTACCTTCTCTATACGTGGTACATTTTTCATGGAGAACCATATTTCTGCAAGTCTTTCGATTTAGTTATACCTTGGCACATCAGATGTCCCCCTTAATTCCATAAATAATTTTTACTCTACGATATCGTGCACGTTCTCTATACTTGGTACATGTTTCGTGGAGGACCGACAAAAAATTGTCAATGTATCCAACAAATCATCAAATTGCCCTCGTAAAATAAAGAGACCAAGATTTATATTCACGAGTTAAATAATTATCAGTCAGTAATTATGGAATCGTAATTATTCCGTATTCAATCCAATTCTTTTATTATAGAATCAGCTCTCAGCCACACGAGTCCCAAGTTCTTGTAAAGAATATTACTACTTTAATTTAAGAAGTAGATTTCAGCATTCAGCGGATTGAAATTAAGAATTCATGAGAACGAAGGCTTGTGATAGTTCTAGAAAAACTTAGTGATAAAATCACAACTTTTCGTTGAATGACTGGTGTGTATGAGTTATTGTTAATTTAAAATCTCATCTCCAATCTCTTATATGAAATCGATTTTCTAGGACTAAGTACTTCCTACGATGTTCGTGTTTCTAGTCTTGTTCACTAAATCTTTATTAAGACTTAAAGCATAAAAAGGTAAATTTTGGCGTGGGATAAACCATGAAAACTAATCGAATGTTCATTTTCTTGCGAAAAATTTTGACGCCAATTGGTGCGTATGAAAAAAATAGCTCCCATATCCTAAATAGAATGAAGTTTCGTCATTATAGGCTGTGGTATTTCTTTGCATGGCTGCGAGGCGGCTATTATAACTTCAAATTTATGTGTAAATTATGATGAGACCTCGAGCTTTAATGGAATCATTCCCATGCGAAAGTTCCCGGTTGAGGATTTCTCGGTGAAGTGCTCACGTAACTCTACGAGTAACGTATCAAGTTCAAAAACTTAACGATGTGGACTCATTGCGGTCGCATACGTCTTCCGCAGTTTCAAGGGCTTGATGTAATCCTCTTGGGCGTACCTACCTTCTCGGAATGACCGCGAGAGTTGCGAACGGCGAACTTCCGGGAAAAAGGCTATAGCGGACGTGACTAAAGGGATGATGCTATAGAGTTCGATTTTTAGTTGGTGGGTAGAGCGTGAGGTCACGTTAACGCTGAGACCCTCCGAGATTCGTACGACAGTGCTTCTACCATCTCCCTATTCAATTTTGAATAACTCATTGAAAGAAGTTTATATTTGTTCAATGAAAATGTTTTGAAGCTGGAATCGGAATTGTTTTCCCCTGCGAGCTATATGTTCAGTATATCATACATACTTGCTGCACAAATGCCTTTTTATATTTCCCTCTCCCAAAATCCAAAATATTAGCTAATTCAGTGGCTATAATTTTGCATTGCAACTTGCCTAAGCTTTTCATAAATTCCCTCCACCCACCCTTTATGTTTACGGGATATTATTATATAAAAAAGGAATCAACGAGCTAACTTAAAGTAACTTAGTGTCCGATTACACTTAAGTATTCAAAGTGACGGTTAACATTTAACGGATACGGGTTGCCAACCCCTGTTTTAAAGATCGGATAATTTCGGATCTTTTCCCTTTAAGTGAAGCTGTGTATTCCAGGGCAAACTAATTATTAGATCCGGGTGTATTATTAACCTCGATACGTTACCTGCGTTGCTTTAGTCTCGGTAGAAATGCGTAATTGTAATTGATTTCAACTTGAATGCTTAATCGGCGCGTAATCGATTTACTTGAAATCGATAACTAAAATGGGGGGAAAACGGTGTATGCGAAATATTTTTCTAATGTTTCCAATGAACTGGTGTCTGAATTAAATAATTTTTGGTTGGTCATTTGACAGAGAGATCAAGAGACTTCTATTAGACTACCCTTTTGAGCCATAAGTTATCCGATAGTAATTTCAATAATTGACGACATGATAAAACGTGGGAATATATTGGGATACCTTGCAATGAAAAATTGTGTAACCGGCGAAAGACGCACGTGCCTCAAGTATTAACATTTAATTTGACATTTATTCGAGATATGTCCTAAGTTTATAGGCGAAGTTTGTTTAGGTCGTTTTCTAGAAAGTGTGAATGCTGCAGAAAGTGAATTCAGTATGCTACATGTGCCGTGGATGCCTAAGGGCGCATCGCTCAAGGCCAACATCAGAGCTTCCAAGGTTAACCTTCAGTGGACCAAAAAAATAGGGATTGCAAAACACCAGGTGTGATATTTGATGAGTTTGCCACGAGGAGTCGCAGGTGCCATAAATATCCGCCGGTATCATTAAAAATTGTCCAAAAATAATTCGTGCTTCCGTGGATCTCTAGCCTATGGATAATCTGCGGGCCTGAAGTTCGCTACTCTACGTTGCATACATAATATAGGGTGCATCCCTCAAATTTACCGGTACGATTAATTATGCAATTTCAGTTTCATCCGTGGAAATACAACCAATGAATCTCTAAATGGATATTCCCTGCGAGCGAATGGCCAGAAGTTTGAATCTCGAAATTGGATTCGAAATACTTGAGTAGTAATTGTTTTAACCGAATGGCATAGCATAACATTTTCTGATTTTAATTATCTATTCTAATGACCTATTTCTCCGAATATAGTCACCCCCCCTGAATTTGAGGCTTCAGTTTCGGGAAAAGTTAAAAAAAATGCGTTTGAATATTGTCCCCCCCCCTTTACTTTTAACTTGGGCATTTTTGGGAAAAAAAAGGGGGGGACTAGATACATTCAGACATATACGGTAAGTGGATATATTTTAACACTTCGATGGTATCCATTATTTATTTTTAATATCTTTGTCGCATAAATAAGTACTCACTATTGTTAAGGATTAAATTAGATTTTCCATCTAATTTCTATACTGGAAAATTAATTTTTTATAAAATAAGATTAATAATTACGGAGTCACCTCAATGCTAAACAGAACTCCCAGTCCTATGGTCTCCGTAGATGTTTGTCGACTGTACCGTTGTCACTAAGCACATGGCAGACCGCTTGTAAAGAAGGAAACCTTTCCACCGGTACGCTATGAATTCGAATTGCTGGTGTGGTGAATATCATTGTATCCCTTGATGAAGCTAGCCACTGGAAACCATTGGAGTCGAAAGCTGAGCCTACCACTAATGATGATGAAAACTGAATGTCTGGGCCACGCCCAGTTCGTCAGTAGCACCTCGCCCTAAGCTGAATCCAAGGCGATTGTTCTTTGTTTTGATTTCCGCCCCTGTGGCAATTGCCTTCTCCGCCCGTGCCCCAGCGACCCTATATAACGCCAGGTTGTGAGGGCGCTATATTTCATGTCGTATCTCTGATTCCGCGCCGTGAAAGACATACCGACATGAGATGGTAACACCAGCGATCAAAACAGTGCAAAATAAAAATGCATCGCGCATTTTCATAATTAATTTACGTAATACTTCCTCCGCTGACAATGTTTTCATCCTATAAATGGCGGTAGTGAATTTTTGGAGGCGAAATATGGTGAACGCGTATTTCAGCTCTAAGATGAATCAGCGGCGTACATCAAAAACTAGTATTTTGAATTCTATCCTGTTATTTTCCATAATTTTGGTCCACCAGCATCCTTAAAAATGCTTTTGTTGTTCATCAGCTTACTGCTAAATAGAATCTTATGTTTACGCTGCTTCAGCACACCATTATTTATATTTACTATGTTGTTTAATTTTAGCGTATTCTATTTCTCATCGGAAAAAATGGAAAAAAAGTTCTAGGGGAAGTATGATTATGCCGATCCCAATCGTTCGTTAAGACTTTTTATCGATCTAATGACGCTTAGCTTTTTTCTGCAATCATTAATAAGGAATCTAGGCTTAAACAAAAATTTCTAGAAAGTTCCCTTTGACGCAGCATGCATAATGATATAACATATTGATGAAAAAAGGGAACTGAGGGAGAACAGTGGTATAGTCATTTAATAGATTTGGATAAATGAAAGAATTGATTAATTATTCGGTGGTGAAATAGTGCAGATCAGTATTTGCCAGGGAATTAAGTCTCGAGGAGAGGTAGCAGTAAATATATATGCTTGAAAAGGGACTAACATAAAAAATAATATGAATAACTGTTTCTGCGAGCAGGTATATTTAGAAACAAATAATTCATCGCACAGTACAATTTTTGTCTGAGTTAGGCCAACACATCTCATGTAATTTGTTGCTGCCTTCTGTACGTGGTCTCTTATGTGCTTAGTAACAACGGCACAGTCTACAAATATATACATCTACTGAGGGCATAGGACTAAAAGGTCTGTTTATAATCAAATAAACTCCGCAATTACACATCTAATTTCTTCCTTAAAAAGGATGAGTAAAAAGTTATAATGGAAAGATATAAAAAATAAATAATAGATAGCATCAAATTAATATCATATAACCACTTCTTACATTTCCTGTGCAATGATATCTCCAAATTTAATGTGCTCTTCTATTACGGACTGAATTCTACGCCTGTAAGTGAGCTTAATGTTTCCAAATCGAACTCTTACGTTTTTCCCAAATGTTACCCGAGCTAAAAAATTAAAGTCAAGGATAGCGAGAGAAATTAGCAGAAGTTGGAGGAACATCTTTTCGAAAACCAGGCAAAATTTTTTCCATCTTTTTTCTAACTGTTGTTGCTCCTCCTGCTTTTTCCGTAAATAACATTCGAAGTATTTTCGCGTAGACCGCGGGACCTGTCACAGCCAATTAACCCAGCGATGACTTTTTTTCCCGCGTTCAGATTTCTCCTGTTCCGTCGGAGCGGAGCATCTATAGCACACTCCATTTCGAAAGTCGTCCTTCTGGAGCTTTTCTTAGCTTTTAACTATTATGAGGTGTCGACCCCTGCTTTTAGAGTCATTCGAGCACAAGGTCAATAGTGAGGGTAGCACCCACTGACAAGAAGGGGTTCGAAAAGAAAAGCTGTTGTTACCTGCCAGTAATTTTCTCTCAATTTGTTTTTTGTCATCCGCGTAGTTTCTTTCAGTAAGGTGTGAGTGAGTGTACGATGTGAGCTAGTTTTCATTATCGGCAGACACTCGATAGATGATTTTTATTATAATAATTAAGTTTTCCTCTTTATTAGAATTTCCTAAGGGTAAATGTATGTTTTTCTTTAATTGTTACGTTTACTTCTGAGTCCCTTTCCAGCGATGTAATTTCTGTTCACTCTAAAAATAATGTTTTCGGTTGCACGAGGCTTATTCAATTTCTATTCTTTGTGTGGCTCCATTTTTAGTAACCCTCCATTGAACTAATTTCCTCAGTTGCCTATCATCTTACGCATTATTCCGCCTTGATCTTTTACGTAATCTGACGCCTTCTCGAAACACATGTCACAAAATTTTATTTTCTTCACTTCTCCTCGATCCTTTATATGCTTAATATCGTCTCTAATAATTTTATGAAATTGACAACATTTAAAATTGTGTGATACGGTTAAATGTGAATTCTATAGTCATAGAAATGCATACGTTCCATAGATATCATACCCAGAGGCATTCATTTCACCGTCGGAAAATGTGAATGATCTTGCGTGAAAGTCACGCGTGACATCGTTTCTCGTCGTTTTCTCAAAAATCGTCCTTCGGTGGTTTGTGGCCATGACTCCGTAAGTGTGCGCTGTTACGTATGTTATTCGTGTGTGAGTCAGTGTTGAGGTCTTTTCTACCACGTACACATGAATCAGTTGTGCAGTTAGATCGCGTCTTTATTCTCGAAGGACAATTTTAAGGAGCCAACGTAAATGCTCTCTAACCAACTGTCTATTATTTTTATGCCCAATCGCTTTGTGTGCTTTATGAATCTCGAAAGAAAATATACCACCCTGAATTATCACATTTCGGAATAATTAAGGAAATGAAGCTCGAACGTCCTAAGTAGCCGTCCGCATTCTAAGTACGATATCTTCCATTGGAACTCAATGACTCAGCCAGAATCAGGCACAGATACTGGGAAAGCACATTTAACCATGTATCAACGCTTATACATAGACTCATTTGAATAAATTGAAGTATTTGCCATTATAACTAACCCCAATGCGTGAGCACTGTACAACTACTCATCAATACTCAGAATGCTGACATTTACGGAATGCGAGATTTACCTTTCAAGATTTACATCTTGCTTTTTCACCTGAAAACGATCTAGTGAACACAAAAGATGGAACGTGAAAATTTGAAGTAATTGTTACCGATCATCTTGTGCGTTACTAACCTCGGAACAATATTTACAAATAGTATTTTTTTCATCAATCCGTTATTGTGTCTGGTATAGTGTTATTTATCTTTCAAGGTAAAATCTTGGACAATTTTTTTTACAATGAAGATTCAGTGTGAAACATACAATCTAGTGTGAACAGCACATAATATAACAACGATTGGGAAATAAGAAAAAATATTTTAAATAAAAACACAAGAGAAATATATTCAAAGATCGTGGGAAGACTTGAATTGTCCAGACTTGGAGGGAGAGGTGACGCCCACAGAAGAGTGCAAATAAGGAGATGGGAAACACTTAAGAAGTCTTTACCCGTGGCGATGTTTATTTTGTAGTACCGTCCAGTAGAGGACTTAGAGATTCCAATGCTCCTACACGAAAGATCATTACACTCAGCTGACAGTAAGCCGTTAGTACACCATGATTCTCCCGAAGATTGTAATAGAGCACTCGCGTATTTTTTTCTTTCTTCATCGTTTCAAAACAGATTTTTAAAACTCTTGCGCTCACTAAGGTCGATAGGAATAGAAATAGTAAAAATACGTAAATAATAGGTTTGGCTGATGGGATAAGAGTTGGGAGCTGTATTAAACCAAGATCACCATTGTTATCGTATCGTGGCGATGACGTAGTAATTTCTCCGACCTTGGATGGAATAAGATATTCTGCGCCTATCTATCCGTGATTGTTTTCAAAGTGCCGTGACTATCGCGGTGCATCGCCATATTTTTTTTCACATGTTCCCGATCGGAATTCCATGGAGATGATAAAGAAGATATTGATCGTCCATCTCTTCCTCCATTTTGTTCGTTCCTCTTCCATACCATTTTTAGCCCCATTTTGCTCTTGTCCTGTGGTCTAATGTTCAAGTTTCTATAATATATTCAAATTTAGGTCAACAACTCAAACTTTGGTGCTAAGCTCCTTTTTATTTTTTGACAATTTCTTTTTCGATCGTATAATAACATAATATTTCGAAACTTGGGTAAGTATTACATTGGATTTTTAGTTGAGTACCTAACTTATAGTTCATCATCTTTGATTGTTTCCACCGGGCACTCAGGTTATTATCAGATTGACAATGGTTTACCCTATCATCCTAATGGCTTCTTTAGATCAAGGAACACTCCAAACCCGAAAGATGGGAAATCAAAGAGTTATAACTTTTTTTACGATGGATTTTACTCATTTGTCCTCATTTATTAAATTAACAAGGATTTAAATAGAACAAATAGTTTTTAAATGATTAAGGATTATTTAACAGAAGAACTAGTTTAAAAGCTGCACAAAGACTTAACGGGGCGAGAGCTTCATTACTTTTTGCGGATCCCTGTTGGTATGCAACACCTCTCAACGATAATGCATAGATTAGTGGTATTTTATATATTCATCAATTATTTTTAAACACTATTTATCATACTGATTAAATACAAACATTAACTGGAGAGCCGCCTTACAGATCTTTTGAATGTTTTTTCCAGAAATTACGGGGGAAGTCCGCCGCCTCTCTAAATATGCTAATGGCTGTCTACAACCTAACCCACGATTGTCATAATGATGGTGACGTTGCCATTTCTCCGACCATGGATTGCTTCTTTGGTATCCCTGATTGTTTTCGAAGTGACTGTCGTTTTCGCGATTGTCGCGGTGCAACGCGATTTGTTTTCACGTGTTACCGATCGGAGTTCACTGATGCGGAAAAATAGAATGGTGATCGCCCCTCCCTTTCCTCGTCTTGTTTATTTTTCTGCTATAGCCTTTTTTGCCCCGTCTAGCTTTTGCTCTATGAACTAAAGTATCTGCACAAGTACCTATAACTTAGTCCATATAAGGTCAACAATGTATTACCATGGAATGCAACTTTTTTGTCATCTTTAAAGTATATTTAATACCTTGACAATGAAAACATGATTCGAAACTTGGAGATTTATTTTTATTTATTTTTTTGGAAGGTACAAATTTGTTGACTTTTCTCAAGCTATCAGTGCTGTAAAATAGATCATAATCGTAAATATGAATATGTTAGCTAATGAATTAAGAGCTCTATCAAAACTATCTCACCCTTGTATTCACAGTTGGATGATGAAGTAAATGTTACCATGTATTTAGCTATTTTTGTTTTTGTTGAAAATATCATTACTAATAACATGATGATATTATAATTGGAATCTTGGGAAGGTATAAATTAAAAAAACCTCTTGCTTATAGTAGGATATCGTCAATTTGTTAGTTATCAAAGATGTAAAATTGAATAAATACCTATATGTGAAGAGTTGAATGATTGGAGATATGTGTCGACAGCTGTATCAAACCAAGCTCACGATTATTATAGTATCAAGATGGTGATGACGATGGCATCATTTCCTCTGACCTTGAAACAGATTAGATATCCTGCACCTTTGGCACCCCTGATTGTTTTCGAAGTGACGTGACTATCGCGGTGCATCGCTATTTTTTTTTTATTCCAACGCGTTCTCGATAGGAATTCCGCGGAGCGGAAAAAGAGGATACTGCTGATCGCCCATCTCTTCTTGTTTGTTTTTCCTGCCATGCCCTTTTTTGCCCCATCTAGGCTCACGGCCCCGTTCTTCCCCCCATCCCAAGAAGTCGTTCCTTCCCGCCCACAGAGCGACCCGCGCACCGTGCACTCCGCGCCCTATTATAGTTGCTGCCTCGCCCACCAGTCGCCCTCGTCGCATCGCCTCCTTTCCTTGTTTGGCACTGCCCGGCGGAGAGAGAGAGAGAAGACTGCCTCCCCGCGAGTGGAGAGGAGAGACGGCGGACGAGTACGTCATCCGCCATTACGCCAATCGCTAACCCGCCCCCGTGGAAACTCCTTCCTCTGTTTGGCACAAAACGCTTCCCCTCACACCCCTTTAAAACAGGCGCTCGAAGGACTCCACCATGCCGATAGGTACCTTCTTCTCTCGTCTCCTCGAGAGGTTCTTGAAGTTTTTCTTGCCCACGTCCCGGAGACGACGAGGAAGAAAAACCATCCCCCAAGGCCCGTCGGATGGATAGTTAAAACCAGAAAGTTTTCACAATTAAAAGCTCACATTTAAAAATTTAATTTTATAAAATTGTCAGTTTGTAATTGTTAGAGAGTATTTTGTTTCATTTAATGTTTTTTTTTAACTTCTCACTTTAAAATAGATAATTGATGATATTAAAATATATGAAGTAGTTAAGTTGATTTGGTCAAGTCTTTTCGGGAATCATACCGGTTGAGATCGTTGCCATGCCGATAGGTTCCTCATCTCTCGTTTCCTTGGGGCTCTTGATGTTTTTCTTGCCCACGTTTTAGACGACGAGGAAGAAAAAGCATCCCTTTGAGCCTTAGGATGGAAAGTTAGAACCAGAAAGCTGAAAAAGTTAATTATTTTATAAATGTTTGGAAAGGAAATTGCTTAGCTTTTCTACAAAACACACACTTTATTGCCGACTAGTTTCGGTTACACTGTACCATTATCAAGACTAGTCTACTAGTCCACTAGTCTTGATAATGGTACAGTGTAACCGAAACTAGTCGGCAATAAAGTGTGTGTTTTGTAGAAAAGCTAAGCAATTTCCTTTCCAAACATTAAATATGGAATTCTACAAAGTGAAGGCCTCAACAATTGAATTCATAATTATTTTATATTATAACTTTGTTAGTTCTTATATTTTTGCTGCATTAATTAATTGGAAACTTCGAAACATTTCGAAATCAATCAGGAATACCAAAAGTGCAGGATATCTAATCAGTTTCAAGGTCGGAGAAATGACGTCGTCATCATTACCATCTTGATACAATAACAATCGTGAGCTTGGTTTGATGCAGATGTTAACGCATCTCCTACCACCAAACCTTCCACTTATAAGTATTTACTCTATTCTACATTCCTGATGACTTACGCATTGAAGAGAATATAATACCAGCCAGATTTTTTTTAATTATGCCTCCCCAAGTTTCCAGTTGTCGATGCCTCTTCTCGTCTCCTCGAGGTTCCTTTTGTTTTTCTTGCCCGCGTCTCGTAGACGACGGCCCATCCATGGGGCATAGGTTGCAAAAAGTAAACAGGAAAGCTGTGGCTGAAAAAAATTTTAAAATTTTAAATTTAAAGCAGTTAAGCTAATTTAATTATGTCTTCCCGGGATTTACACCGGTTGAAATCATTTTCCGTCCATTAAAAGTAACATTGCTGTTGAGGTTGAAAATATTAACTTTTACATATACTTTCACTATTGATTAGTGCCTTGGAGTGTGGGTCTTTGTAAATATTATTATTTTTGCAATGAATATGATTTTTTTATAAAAATGCTCCACCCACACCCCCCTAACAGGCGCTTGGAAGGCCTCCGCCATGCCGATACGTCAATTTGAGCTTAAACAATAATAAACTGGCAGACAAGGATTGTGCCCCGCTGCTACTGAGTCCAACAAAATTAGTTAATTTCCACGAAAAATTATAATCAACACGCCCAAGTTTAATAACATATCTCATTTGCTGAAAGGGACAGTAATTTCCTGACTATTCTGAATAAATACACTAACGTGAGAATTTATGAAGCCCTCGCTTACACGCAAGCGAAGTAGATCCTCGATGTGTTAGGGGACTAGAGAAATAAACTGGCCCCTTTAGCCTGAATGTATGATATCACACTCCATTGGCTTAGTCTGGGGTAGGCTCTACCCTCACATATCCAAACAACCTTAGTGTTGTATTAAAGAGTAAGATTGTTACAGTTCTTGTCAGACATGTCCTCAAATTATTACGCGAGTCTATAAAATCTGTCTCCCCGGAGATAGTTGTAAAAGATTCCTAAAAATATTGGACTGATTTACAATAAGAAGGAATGAATTCTTCTTAGGTTTTCAACCGGGTTGGTGTCGGCATATTGTCGGCCGACGTTTGGTTGGGAGTCTTCACCAACATCTTCAGGGCTGATCATTGACATTTCACTCGCAGTGCTAACCGAGCCAATTGCGTGCGAGTTTTATTTACCTTACCAGTATTCACCTCGTTGGATGCTCACTTGCTTTGGTCACTCGACGAATTTACCATGCCCGCAAGAAATCCGAGAGGTCGAGACAGCTTAATGTTGTTTTAATTCAAATGACAGCTAATTTCAAACAAATTTTGTCCGGTACAGAGTGGAATAAAACACTGGAAATTTCAAATAATTGCGGGAAAAAATGGAAAACTCTACCATGACACGCTCATCGCTGAACATCTCCAGACCCTCGAGGGACTCTTCAGAGCCGATTCTTCTTCTTCTCGAGGCTCTGATGTTTTTCTTGCCATCGTCCGCGAGACGATACACGCAGATGCGTGTTTTTTTTGTGGTATGACAGAAGCGTAGCGAGCGCAGCCCTCCGGACTATCGTTACGTGAACGGTGCCTTTCCGAGACCTAGGCTTGCGGTTCGAGGATGATGAATCTGCGGTTAATCATCTTCGCAGAGCGTTAACTAATACGGATAGTCCTCCGTCATTGGCTCTCACGTTGCCTTACCGGAATCCTGATATAACTGATGGAATAATAATTCTGCCCGGAAATTAATATCACATATAATGGAATTTTAACATTTAAAGAGGAAAAACGAATCAGGGTTTACTTCCTTTCGAATATAGAGACTTCTTCCAGGCTTATTCTGGTGAAAATATAAGTACTGGTGAAAAATTACCAGTAAGGTTTAATTTACCAATACATCCATTCGCCAACTCATTCACCATTGTTTGCGGTTAAAGTGTGTTTAGTTGTTTTCTTGGCGTAGTATGAGTATCAGGAGGACGCCCGTATGCCTCAACCTCTGTGGCTTACTAGATGAAATCCATTTTTGGGGCGGCTAAATATATAATTATTCAACATGAATACCAGTAAATGAAGATACGCACTCGGTATAGAATTTCATGTATTCTTTACACCGTATCATACAGAGTTACCATCAAATAATAGAGCGGTTTCAGTAATTCTTTGGTAGATAGTAGGGTGTGCAAAATTTGTACGTGATCTGCTCAATTATTTTCAAAATTTTTAATTATTTTAAGTTCCCATCCCGAAAATCGTAGCCAGAGATCTCGAAAACCATAATTTACTGCAGTTTACATAGGTTACGTGACGTATTTTCAATACTTCTGGATCACAGTGCGCCGTTCGGTCTGAGTTTGCAGTTGTGGTTTTGAGAATTGTTTATTCTGCGTGGCTGACGAATCTTGACCTTGATGTCGAACTTGGTGACTCAGCGAACTCCCTTTTTACGGGCATGCTTTTAACACTGCTCCCATTATGTCGGCGGGACGGTTCCTTTTTTTAACGCAATACTAATTTCATTCCGTTTTCTTCCGCGTCCATTAAGCCTAAAAGAGTACTTGATGATTTCTTCCCCATTTCGATTGAGCCCCATGATACCCGGGAGCTGTATTTCCTGAAATGTTAGGGTCGTATATTTTTAGAAACTTATTTTATTTCGACCTTCGCGCCGTCGGTATGGTTGGGACACTTTCCATCTCCTTCGCCCAAGAAAAACACCAGTATGACTGTCGAAACAAATACGGTTGGAAACTTGTCTCAAGATTTTTTTCTCTTGATGAAGAAAAATTTCATCGGCGCAGCTGACGAGCATAGAGTGACAAGCCATGCCCTAACCTAACCAGATAGGTGTTTCCTCCTAGCATGGTAAGGAATTTCTTCAATTCTCAATTCTATTTCTGTGGGTTTGTTTTTTTAGTTCGAGGGAATGGGACTGTCAGCCAGCATCGCAGTGATGGGTGAATTCGATGCTCGACCAGTGCTAGAACAGTATATTATTAGCTTAAAATGGAATACGAGTAACTTCCAATTAGAAAGAAATTATTCTCTCGATTTAAATCGCTTATCGAGAGCCTATATTTCCCTCGCCTATACATTAATCAAGTCATTAACCCTATTGACTTAATCATATACATGAATATTTCCTGCAGCTAGTTATATTTAACCTTCTTCGCATCGTATTATGCAGTATTTTTATCCACTTCGGATAAAGAGGTTATATGGATACTGATGGTAAATGACATTTGTATTTGTGCATTGAATAAACATGTTTTTATTGGTGAAACAGTACTTTTGATACCTAACGCTTGAATTCGTAGCAAGAGTCATGGTTGAATATCGTGCAGCATTTTTTTCAAATTTCTTATTTCCGTGTAAATCTGCGTCAGAATTTGAATATATTCTCGTCTGCCTCTCTTTCTTACAATTAAAGTTGGAAAAATAGCATGCAAAAAATGCAAAGCTGTTGTATTTTTTTAAACTTTCCCTACGATGTGCACTGCGTTTAAACTAGTGAGGAATTCTGTTCCCCTCATTATTGCGTCAAAAATTGACTTCTCACACTCTAAATCTGGGACCGATATCGCGAGAGGCTTCTCCAGCCCGACTACCTTGGTTGGTGGGATGTTAGGAGAGTATTTTAGGCTTTCAAACGAGCCAAACAGCTTTGAGGTTTGCCAACGAATGGCCAAACCATGAGCGTCAGCTGATCTGAGGAAATACCGTGGAAATGGAATTGAGCTTTAAGCACAGCGTCTGAGTGAGTGGCCTTAATTTTGCCTGCCCGGAGAAAGCGCCGGGGTAGTTCCTAGCTCCACGCAGAGCGACTCTTAATGAACTTCTAGTCAGTCGATTTGACTCAATCTTCTATTGGTCTTTTAATCTGGATTGGTTTTTAACAACGTGAAAGCAGCTAGTAGCAAATTTGCTGTCCTCGAAATACCTTCATACTAACACCCCATTTTTTTTTCGTATCCGATCCTAGAGCTGAATTAGTAACAAATATTTTGAAATTCGCTGGGCCCAGCGGCCTGAAACAGCCGCTATAGGTTCTTTTATACAGCGCTGCAGCGCTTCGTACTTCAGATCTTGCTTTATTTGCATCGTATTTCAGGTGGCTGGAGCGCTATTGCTAATGCTAGGGTGTGTTTTAAACTGTGCATAATTTTATTGTTTGAAATCCCACGATAAAATAAAATGATGCAATTCACCGTATGGTTTCACAGATATTTAATTTAAACCAATATTCGAATGGATAGTAATATAAGTTTTATATTATTCTGTTCTAAACCAATTTTGCGCTTGGATCGTCTTCTGTGAAGTAATAAATGAAATACGGTATTTAAAGTTCTCAAGGCAATTAAAGACATTTTCCCATTACGATGATTGAAAAAATATTTTAATATCATTTTGCTAATGTGGAGTAGCTGTAGTAATCAAATATTGTTTCATGGAATAAAGGTATGTATCATTTAATTCTTCGGTGACTTCAATTGGTGACAGAGATTAGTGCGTTCAATCTTATAACTATCTATCCTTATATGGGTACTTTATGGACGTAGTTTAGCATGAGTTTTCGCCTGTGCACCCATACTACATGGCGGCACTGTGATATTTTTATCTATGCACTCAAGTCTTTCCAAAATCAGCTCTTCGGACCGGAAGCTTTGATATTGGGATGGGAGTGGGAGGTAATTTTTTCAGTAGGAAAGAAGCAGATGGACTGTTTTTTTAATACCGCAAGAAATCTACGGCTTAGTGTTCCATTCACGAAGTATTTTTCTCGATTGATCTTCTATAATCCGGTCTATCAATCTATGATCTCAATTGATAGACGGGATTATAAATTAATCAGATATTTTTAGGACATGTTCTTTTATTGTGGTCGATCTGTGATCCATCACATTGCCTGCTAAATTAAAGGAAGCTATGAGTTCTTTTAATTTTGAGAAAACGTTAAGTTCAGAATCTGTTGTTTTTAAGATGACTTTTTATTCGGCTGATCAGAAACCGTGCGCTAAAAGCTCTCATAAGCTAGTCTAGAATTTCTCTGCCGGTTTACTCCATTCGAGTAATCTTCATCGATAATCCTTTTAAATACATTACTAGTCCTTTGTTCATCTTTTTTTTACCGGCCTTTACTATCCTCGAGTCTTTCCTTTGTGGTATCGTTATTCATGTATTAATTTTGACGAAGTGCCTTGTGAAAATATTAACACGTAAAAACCACCATTCAAACGCCAATTATATGTCAGTTTTTGTATACTTATGTATGTCTGTTATAGTATACTTGCTCAAACGTTTACTCTATCGCTAAGTAAACCTTTGAGCAAGTATAACGATTTCTGGAATGTGGATACTGGGTCTTGCACCGGAAACCATACTTCGGCATTGCAAACATGCCCATGACTCACGCTCTTTCGGCCTTTCCTCAGAAGATAAGCGGAATCTATGGGGTGGGAATCTTTATAGTCATTTGCGAAAGTCACTTACTATTCAAGAAGGATTTCAATTCTAAATTAAATCTTCTCTACATTCCAACTAAGTCCTTATCCTGGAAAAATTTTATTGCTCGAGAGAGTGTGGGAACCATTTCCGAACTCACGTTGAGGTCGTTGTAGTCTTTCCGATGCTTTTCCCGTCGCGTCACGATAAGGTTGCCTTTTTATGTCCTTCTCAAGGTTTATCGTGTGCCTAGGACAAGGCAGAAATGACTTTTACTTTTTAAGTAGGCCATTCCCCTTTCCCCTATGACGGCGACCCGCTAAGCGCGGTGGAAAATTCGGAATGGTTACTTCCCAGCGGTTTCTCATACCATGGTGGTCATCGCGTTTCAAGGTTAATGCAATGATATTTCAAGCTCACATTTTCATTTCAAGCTCTCCGCTTGATTAAGATATGTTTTCATGCGGCGCTCAATTCTATCGAAAATAATGGTTTCAGTTCGGAATTTACCCCACGGTGCTATGCTATATAATGCGTGATTACTCCTAAGAAACGGGTCAATACTCTTCGCAGTTTTTTTAAGTTTGACAGTTTTTCCTGCATAGTATTCAAATCGCTTGTCTTAATTCCTTTCCACTCGCTGTGATGGACATGGCGAGCAGTTTTTGTACCATCTGCGTCCGTGGTGGACCTTATAATTTCTGGTGAGACCTCGCTGCTCTCTCTCTCTCTCTCGGTTCTTTCCTTGAGCTTTTTTTGTTCTTTTGCGTCGCGTATTTATTGAATGCATTAGATACCAGGTTCATTCTTGAAAGAAAAGTGCATTTCCTCGCTCGGTGATCCGTCAGTTTTTTCTTCCACGTCACCTCCTTTCAGTGTCTTGCTTTACCGCTTTTACTGGATCGGCTGGGTCGTTGACCACGTGTTGTCGCTGCGACAAGACGCTCGCTCCGTCGCCACGTTGAGCGATAGTATCATCAGTCACACGGCAGCAAAATGCACTGGAGTGCAAACTCAGGCAGCCAGATGGTCTTCAAGTACGTGCTCAAGCAGCGCTTTTAACTTTTGCACCCGTAGAGCATGTACTTAAAATTGGAGCGTAGACTTCAGTTTAGTATTTACCCTTTTTTGCCCCGATAAACTAATCTACGAATATAAACATCGAAATTTGTGATTGCATAAAATGGAATTTTCGATGTTTATAGTCAATGTTATGCTTAGGGATTCAAATAATGTAACTAGTTTACACATAATGAATGCACCCGCTTCGCCGATAACGGCAAATTTATCTTCCATATCCGCAAATCAGTACAGAAAACAAATTTCAGTAAATAATATTTATATTTTCATGTATTTTTCTTAAAAGAGGAGTTTTTTTGGACGTTTTCAATCATTCGTCGCAGGATTGTAATGGAGAAAATAGTAAAATTTATTTATAAATAAGACATTCATAAGTGAAAGTAGTTTTTGACGTTATCACCCAGCCAACGTAAGATTTAGACGCCTAGGAAACTTCAGTGTTAGAAATTTGATGCGATCGACTATTGAAATACTTCAAGAGCCAAACGATGTTCAGCTGCGGTGATAGAAAGTGAGACGCTATTTATCCCACCGGGATGTGACGATCGTTCATGGGTATTTAAAATCATATTTAATACTTCTCATCCGTGTGAACACTCTCCATGAGAATACACAAACTTTCGCGAAAGCGTTCGTTAATCGTTCGCAAATGTAAATACGCCATTGATCGCTCATGAATATTTAAAAATCATTAATGAAGGAAAGATTTTGCAATGTCCACATTGAAACGGGTGGTTCTCAATTAAGTCTAAGTGGACGTAGCAAAAGCTTTTCTTCACAAGTCCTCGTATTACGGTCCACAATACCTCGCCTGACTAAATCTACTTAAAATTCATATTTAATCCTTCTCATCCGCGTGAACACTCGAGGAAAGTAAATTAGACTTTCGCGAAAGCGTTTGTTAATCGTTCGCAAACGTGGATACACCATTGATCTTTGCGGAGAAGTGTTTCGCGAGAGAGCTTTCAAAACTGGACCCCGGAGCGCCTGAACAACACTACTCTCGGATCTCCACGTCCACTTTCTCCCAGGTTAGGGCGTTCGTCTTCTGTGGAAAAGGGAGGTAGGGGGTCTAGCCACGAGGGGGAGTGGGAAGCCACGGAAGTAAAGGAATCTTCATTCCGAATCTTTTCTTCGTACCGGCGTGCCGCACAATCTCGAGTACGCCATGTGGGCGTGCGGTCGGTGGCCCTACGAAGACAGCGGCTGCATTCCGCGTGCGGCGTGACGTCACGCCGATCCGAATATTCATCCTCCCTCCTAGATACGCCCACCCAGATCCACCCACCTTTTTTTCGCGCCCTCGCCATCTTTCTTAGCCCGTAAAAAGCTCTCGCCGAGGGTTGCTAAGGCCCCACGCGAATCTTGCCGCGCCCTATAACGCCCCCGCTCTGCCCGAGGCTTGCTTGTTGTTTACGTGTGACGAGTGGGTGCAAAGACACATGTTATCGCCGAGGTTATATCGTGGGAAATGCACATTTTAAAAAAACTGAACTCGTGCGTGGTGCTATGATGTTTCTGAACGCTGCTTCCGGCACGTGTTCGAGCAAGTTATAGCGCAAGTTTTCATGCACGTTTTTGTGCCAGTTTTCGCGAACAGGCGAAAGTTTTGCGAATTTTTCAGTGAAGTATGGTCTTTGGCGTTCATGAACATGATGTGTGTCATTTATAGTCTTTTATTTTGCTAATTAATGTGCAAAGGACCATGCTGTGTTTTAGTGCATCTTCCAGCGCAGTGACGTCTTTCGCGTACGTGAGCGTGTTCTAAGTCTCAATCTTTAGTGCAGTGCCGAGCAGTGACGTATGTGAACATGTGTTATTCTCCACCTCCCTTATTTTGCTCATTTCTCTGGAGTGGGCTGTGTACACTGTGTCGCAATTTTTCGCGCAAGTTTTCATGCAAGGTTCATCGTTATTTTTGATGAACGACGTGTCCTCTTTAAGTTTCAATTCGTGCGTCATTGCATCTTCCAGCTCAGTGAAGTCCTTCGCATGCGTGAACTTGTCATAATTCTCCACTCTTTCGCTAATCTCTGTGCAGCACGTTTCGTGCAGTCTTCCAGCGCAGTGAGCATGTCCTAACTCTCCACCGTCACCTCCGTTTAACAGGCCGCACGCCCCGTCCGGTCCGCGAGGAAGAGGAGGTGAACCACCTGACGGGACCCCTCGACGGCTCCCTCTACGCCACCATCTCCAAGAGCCCAACGTCGCCGGCCAACGCCGCGGCCTTCGAGGACAGCTCGCGGAGGGCCCGCGAACGGGCGGCCCCCCGTCAGGGGGCCAACCGGAGGAGCCGCAGCATGGACCCCGTGTTCGGTGGAGGGGAGACGTCGGCCGTGGAGGTGGCTCCCCCTTCCTACGCCCGCTCTGTGGGAAGTCCAGAGCTGAGCGTGGCCGAGGAACACGCCCGCCTCGACGAGCTGCTGGGCGACATGCTGCAGACGGTGCAGAACATTCCGGACTTGGATGATGCCAAAGTGCCCTCCCTCAAAGATGGGTAAGTCACCGCTGTCAGCCTTGATGAAAAGCGCTCGCTGAAGTTCGTATAGTAGAGAGTCGAGCGTTGATTATCCGAAACAATTAGTGCAGAGGGGTGCTCGGATAATTGATTTTTCAATCGAATATCATTGGAAACACTATTGAGGGATTGAGGGTAGGGGAATGAGTAATACAAAAAAAAACTTTTTTTAGAAACTTACAATGCGTTTTAATAACACACGAAAGTACAAAATATTGTGCGTATATAACTTATAAAGTACCTATAGGAGATTGCACTTACATTACATACAATTTTGGCTTCGTGAATTAGCTTACGTTCGACGTTCGGTTAACCGACGTTTCCGATTACCGCCTTTAGGATAATCGACGCTCTACTGTAGTCGTGTCAATAAACTTTTTTCGGGTTTCCAACCAGGTTAGGGTCTGCACGGGCTCGTAAATAGGGTGAAAGTTAGGGGGCGCGTGCCCCGGGCGGCAGATTTTGGGGGGCGGTAAAATTTGAAAAGGTGTCTTGGTTAGATCACTATTATTTACACCACTTCTTCCTAGCAATAGAAGTGGTAGAAGTAATAGTTAACCAAGCAAGATACCTTAAAATAAAAAATCTGACAGTTAAAAAGAGTTAGAAAATTTGAAAAGTTAATTTAAAAAGTTATTTAATTTTTCTAATTAAATTATTGAAAAATAATTATTGCTTAGCAATAATATTAATAAGACTTCTTAATGGCAAAAATACAGTGCGTAATTTAAACTACCGCATATTTAAAAAATAGCTTACGAATGTATTATATTTTATTGGTAGGGGTGGGGGAGCGAGAAAGCGAGGGCGAGTCGGGGGCAAACTCATCTTTGCCCTCCCACACAACACTCTTAGTTACGACCCTGGGTCTACATATTGTGGGCCGAAATTTCGTTGGGGGGCTTTCCCAGCATCTTCAAGACTGATGTTGATGATTCATCAACCCTAAAGATGTTGGGAAAGTCTCACAATGAACAGCCGACCTACAACAAGCAGACCCCAAACCGGTTGGAAACCAGAGAAAAATTCATTCAAGTCATTCTCCAGGAAAACCCAAATTCCTTAGTAGTAATTGTTTGCCATTTATGAACAACAACACGCTTCTCCCAGAAATCATGAAGGCAGTTTTACACGGGGCACATAATCGCGCAGTCTGACATATGTACGAAAGCGCAGTCAAAATTGCGTCTTGTAAAGCGGTGAATTGCTAGAACGCATGCGAGAATGAATGGATGCAAGATGGCAAAATAGACCCAGCTCTAATACCGAGCTCGTATTCTCACAATTTCGAGAATGTTTTCAGTGCTAACCTGCGCATTGATATGCACCGTGTAAAATGGCCTTGAATATCTCCACGATATAGTGGGGACATGTCTTGCTTACGGCTAATTGCCCGAAATGTGCATTGAAAATCCAGCTAATAACGAACGTAGCATGGCACCCGCCACCGACTCGGGCCTATTAAAGCGCGCTAAGGAAGTTTCGGGCGATGATGATGAATCTGTTTAGGGGTTGAGAGTAAATCTATACAAGAGCGCTCAGTGTGGCCGCGCAGTACCAAAAGCATAGGCTAGTATTGAAGCCCAAATTCAGCAGTATTATGATGAATGGAAATAGTTATCAAATAAAATACTAGCACATAGTTGTTCTTAAAATCGTAATACTTCTCCCAATTGGTATTAAATTCAATTGAAACACATTTTCCATTCGAAGTAAACAACATGAAAACAAACTCTGGGCACCGAAGCAGATGATAAAAAAAATTTTTTAATTAGTCTTTCCTCCCCTGTTCAAAAACCATAGACTCTTTGGCTTCTTAGGCTCCATGCGTATTTAAAGTTTTGAAACTGCAAATCGGTCTTCGGGTACATAATTTAAGGTGAATAACATTCTCAACCAAAATTTTTTATCAAAATTTAAGTACCAAATGTTTCAACGTTTGTTGGATTTAGGTGGAATTGACCGCTGATACCCCTTCATGATATTTTTCGATTTTCTACTTCTGCGCTTATCTTTTGATTTCATGTTTAGCTCGATTGGAAAATGTATTTCCATAAAATGTAATAGGAATATGGAGAATACGAACATGGAGAAGCATCTCCATTTTGAGAAAAAACATTTTTAAGGATTTTATTAGCTATTTCCATTTTTCATAATAATATTGAAAGGGTTTCTTGTGTATATTTTCCTGGGCCACTATATAAGGGCTGTACCTCCTAGGGAGGGGGGGGGTCCAAGACCACTAGGGAAACCGTTTGAAAAAAAGGGTACAAAGTAGAGGGTTTTTAACTAATTTTAACAATTTCAATGATCGAAAAAACTTAATTTTTTTCAATATTTTGTAAATATATGATTTTAAAACTTTTGTTTTCTTTTAGGAAACAAATTGATTGTGTTTTTTTTTATATTTCGGAGGGGTCGGGAAATGCCACCCCCTCGCTACGCCACTGCTGAGGATTGTAGAATTTATTTTCCAGGCATGCCGTTGAGTGAACAAAATCATCTGATTATTTATAGAAAAAAGTAATAATAATTACCGTGTTGTTTCCCCCTCAGCGGACCTTCATCCCTGCCCTCACCCATCACGGAGGATGGATCCGATTCGAGGAGGCGCGAGGAGGAATTGCTTCTATCGCTGGAGGAGGACCACCACCGCCACCACAGCATCGGGAGCAGGGAGGAGAGGGTGCGGCGAGGGAGGGGAGAGGGAGGAGGCGGACCTCGGGCCGGGGAGGAGGACATCCCGTACCACGCGAGGCAAGACAGTCGCCCGTTCACGTACGGCGCGGTCCCGGAGCGCGTGGCGGAGCGTAGGCGCCTCTTGGCCCGCGAGGAGGAGGACGGAGGAGGCGGGGAGGAGGAGGGCGAGGAGGCTGGGGCGTCCGACGGGTGTTGCGCAGTCGACGAGGACATGCGGGCCAAGCAGCAGCTTCCCCCGGGCCTGCAGAGCCCGGGACTCGTGCGCAAGGTTTCGTCCGCGGGACAGAGGGCGGCCGGAGGCGGCAGGCTAGACTTTGACTCTCTGGCCAGCGATCGGAAGTCGCCGGCGAGGGAGACTTCTTCGGACTGGGGACGTGAGCCTCTAGTGGTCGACCTAGGGTGAGTACATCCCACCAACAACTCCCGCTTCGGCGTAGTTCTTCTCAACAGTCCTCTGAGCAGCAATGGGCAGGATTACCATGGAGGAACTCATCTCTCTCCTGCAATGAAGATAAATCCAGTTAGAATTTACGTCGTTTAATACAATCAGAAGTTTCAGGCGTGATGGAGTGTAATTTTTCCATATTGAAATTAATAGTTGCAATAATCGTGGAAAATTCAAGTATTTATTTGAATTTTATTTACGTCATTGAATTAATAATTTACGAAAAGTTACGTAGTAACATTTTGGTGCAAGTGGAATTAGGATATTAAACATTATATTTCGAGTTTTTTAAATTACGATGTAACCGCACATCTCTCGTCAGCTAACGTTTCATTCATTAAGCCGGATAAAATTTGTTAATTTTATGCGTTTTATTTGTAATTAATCAACCTGAAATATTCCTTACATTCCACAATCGTTTTGAGAGTTAATTAATTTTCTGGTCATAACGCCGATGCTGCTGCATTCAGGTTGAGTGTACAAGTTAAACAAGTTTCATTTTACATGATAACGCAAGTATAACGCTGTGGTATCTCATACTTCCCTCTGATATACTAAAATCAAAGAGAGAGACATAACGAACTTGAAAAGTAGCGTATAGGGTTTTCGGTAAGAGGTGTTTGGTGTTTAAGCACCCGTAGATCCTTCCTAGGTTTTTGAAAAAAGTGTGGTTTTTAACCCATTTAAAAATTTGAAACGCATACGTAATATAATTTCGAAATAACAATGAAGCCTCCTGGGATTATGGTTTTGCTACGCTCGCTGGCACGAAATGATGAGGTTGAGAAAGGCTTAGGAGTTAACATTAATTGGAAAAAACATATTTCTTTGCATTATCTCCCCAAGGTTTAGAACTTTCGCTTGTGAGATTGCAAATTACTCCAGAAGAGTGATTGTTCCCAATTGAAATTCTCGTTCACTATGTGCTGATCAATGCTCTAATTTTTAAATAAATTTAGGTTAGTATTAAAAAAATAGTACACGTTCATGCGCAGGAAGTATAGTTGTTTGCTTATGAGTTTCCACGAATTGAACCATTGGACAATTCAACTTTCTAATGAAATTGTGCTTTGTGAGAGAACAGCCATTTAAGAGTGGATTTTTTCAAGCTGTAAATTTTAGTTTTATCGAAAATCCCTTACACACGACAACACATTTATGTGGAATAATTACTGACAAAATGTATTAAAATTTACTCCTCTTTGTAGTCGTTATGAGTAGTAAACTTTGTCAGTTAGGAAAACCTGCATAAAGCAAGCCGTTTGTGTTAATTTCAGATGCACCACAATTTTACGTAGTAGGTTTTCATGCATAAGAGATTTGACAAAAGAACTTCATCTGATTGTGAGCTCTAGCTGTTGCATGTAATTAATACCTTAATAATAACTACCCTAGGTCAGTTCAATACTTCCTCCTGTGATAATGCAACCCCTATTACGTTCATGTACCACACAACATGACAAATTCAAGCTTATTCAAATTTCTCTCCTCTTCTATAAGCTTTAAATACACTTTGTAATAAAAAATATTAAGTGAAATTCAATGGGGACATATCAAAAAAAATTTTACCATTGTGGAACTTTTACTTGTTGTAAGAGTTCTGATTATATTTCTCCTTTCACTCTGCAAGGCTTGCAAGAATAAATATTCACTTTACTGAAAATAAACTTACCTTTTCAATTCCACTGAGTTGTTATTAATCTCATTATTATTACTATCTAACAGTTAAATAATGCATTAATTACTCACTTAAGTTGATTCATAGAATTATTTTTTATACAATGCACTATTTTCTAATATATTGTTATTTTAAATACATTACCAATATGTTCTGATATGTAATAATTGTTTGATATATATTCAGATAATTTTTCGTATTCTTTCAGTTCCCCCTCGGAGAACTACACTGGTCTGACATGGCTACAAAGGCAACAGCAAAAGTTACGCGATCGTCGCGAAGGGAGGCAAACGAAGGAAAAAGTGCGCCAGGATTATCGTTTACTCTCAGAACTTCGGACTTATCAACGCAGTTCCTCCGTGTCCGGTGCGAGGACTCTTCCGTCCTCTGGTGGCAGACTGAGTGGTAGGGAAGATGGTTATGTGAGTGACACATCGTTGTTTGTTGGTGGCGGCTACCACAATGGATCGGGAGACGATGATTGGGACGAGGGAAGGGGTAAGGGTGATGGCGGTGAGGTGAACTGGGCCCCTGAATTTGGCAACAGGGGTGGTCGTGTCCCCGCTGGGAGTTATTCCCTCCCACTCCGCATCAATACGGCTGATGAGGAAAAAGTGATGACCATGTCATCGGAGCCAGGATCTCCTCTACTGCCAAGACGCTCCGTTTCAAGGGAGACCACGAGTCGGTATGCAACCAGCAGTCGTCACGTCACATCAAAACACAGGGAAGACAGCACGCTGAAGACGATAGGCTCTGGAGTGACGGGCAGAGAGTGGCAGATGGATGGTGAGAGGCCTTTTGTGGCAGTGAAGAGGGCTCACGAGAACAGATCTAAAGGCAGCCTTGGGTCCCTGGACGATGGAGTAATGGGTCAGGTGAGTTGCAAGACTGATTTAGTTCTTTTAATCAAGAGAGTGAGATCAATGACCATAGTTTATTGTGCCTTAATTTTGTTTGTGCTTAGACTGGCAAGGAAGATCAGCGTCTTGATATCCTACACCAAAAAGGTTTTTTTTAACACATTGCGTACCGGGGGTACCGGGGTAAGCTAATGTTTAGAATATAACTTTAACCAATCAAATGTTATGATGCATCAATTCATTATGAATAACGAACAACAGAAAATTTACTAACAGATACATATTGTACGCTTTAAAATTGTTTATGTTGACGCACCTCAATGACGAGAATCTTTGTCATCCGTCCGGAACGTTCGGGAAAAAAATGACGAGAATTCTCGCCATCTGTACGCAACATGTTAATCAAGGTTCAAAATTGTGGATGCTTGAGGCTTTTCGGGTCATAACTATGCCCCCAGAAGTGTCAATTTCTTAAAAAGAATTAAATACGCTTTAAGCGTTCCTCAGAGTCATTGCTCAGAGCTAATTGCAAACCTCCTGATTGACACAATGTGTATACATATGCCTTTACCCTCTCATGAAAATGTTTAATGAGGTCCCTTACGTACGACCCATACGTGGGTCACAGCTGACTTTCTCCATGTGAAACAGCAAATTTATTTTTTGCAAAATGAACATTTATAGGTGAAAAAATTGTGGCTATACTTGTTGTGTAGTGTGTCTGGATGTTTAGTGTGACCCACTAGTAAAGCATGCCGCCAAGGATAAAAAACTTGTTCAACACAAGGGCGGAGTATGATCAGCCTGTAGGTCACACTCTGGCAAGACTGGTTGGCACCATGCAAAATGGCCGATCATCCCAGACTTATGATCACCACTCATGATTAGGTGGCACCGCCTCTAGGCAGTGATTCGAAGATAAACTTATTTGTGACCCACTGGTGGGTCACAATTTCCTATCCCATGACTCACCGGTGAGTCCTACCCCAGGGACAGGATGACAAGAGAGTAATGAGAGTTCAAATATTGAAAGGATTAATGAATTATATTTACATAGTCCCATGCATTATTATTGATCATCTAGCGGTGAATAATATGTATATTTCCACAGTCTATGCAACTGTTCACCAGAAGATGATGGAACAATTCCACTACATTAACCGAAGTACCTGTACCGATGATTTTATTGAGATTCAGTGAGACTGAAATACATATCTTCAACTGCTAGCAGTGTACTTTCCAAAATTTGAGCCATGGTCTTATTTTACATGTTGAAACAGTGGAGGTAAAATTAATGGTGGGGCCCATTTATTGCCTGCATCCTTTGAGACAGTGGTTTCAGATTGGTAGTGTTGTGTAACATTTATCATCAAAATTGTAGTTTGTGATTCAATGTTACAAAGGTTCATAGTTTAGTTGGAAAATGACAATGTGAATTATAAAAGTGAGGTATCAGTTACAGTGAAAGTACAATGACTGAATCAGTAATATGTACTGTAGGTATTGGCAGCAGCCATTGGATTGGAGAAAAGTTAATGTCAGTACAGCTGTGTATTTTCCTGGATTAAAATGTAGTGTAAAATAAGGACTTGCATTAAGCCTTCAGAACTTTAAGAAAAATCCGTAAGCTATTTGTACTCGGAAAAATTGGTGAATAATTTATAGAACATTTTCAGTTTATTATGTATCCGAATCATTTGACAACGGATTTATGTTGTTCTCTGAAAAAATTACAATTTTAAGGTATTCTTGCATCAAAACCCTTTGCCGCCAATCCCACTGATGCAATATGGATATAGCTCTGCACTTCTATTGACTAAGATTAAAAATATATCAGGCCCAGCTTCAGAGGAGTGAGGTAAAATTCATTTTAAGTACACAGTTGTTTTAAGCATGAATTTTCCTCATGAAAGAAAACGGAAGGCATTGATTGCAATTTGTTACCCACCATTAGTGTTTTCATAATATACAAATTATTTGGTTTTAGAGATCCCAGTTTAGACATGTTAATGGTTAATTTTAACCTCATTTGAAAAAGGCCAAATTGGCCCCCAGATGCTATACAAGTAGTCAGGAATTTTACTTACAATCAATTATTACATTAAAATTCTAACTAGTTCAGTGCATGACTATTGGTTAAGAATTAGTCAATAATTATTTTTCAAACAGTCGTTACATATAAGTTTCATTTAAAATAATCAAAGATGATATTTAACTTTAATGTTTACTTCTTACCATTTCCAGATCTCCCAGAGTCGGGACGATAGCCTTTCATCGTGGGCCACTGCATCAGTGACATGGGGTGAGGAAGAGGACGATATTGATGGTGAAGATGGGGTGGATGGCAGGCGAAGCAGAGTTCGCCCTCAGACGCCTGCATTCCCGGTGCAGCCCCGCACACCATACACAAATGGAAGCACGACACCATTGAGCACCACAGAGAATCATCACACTCTAGTCGAGGTGAACGTGCAAGGGAGCCCTAGATTGCCACCTAAGAGTCCAACAGCAATGAGGTATGTACAAATGGGATCATCTCAATTAACTACTAAAACAATTCAGAGCTGATTATGTCCCAGTAACCAATTGTTAAGGCAGTTTTACACAGTACACGGAATTGCGCAGGTTAGAGCTGCATTAATTTCTAAAAATGGCGTGGAATTGCACATATGCATGAACGAAATTAGAACGGGCTATTTTCCCATCTTGCATCCACGCATTCTCGCATGTGTTCTAGCAATTCACCGCTTTACACGACGCAATTTTGACTGGGCCTTCGCACGTACGTCAGATTGCACAATTATGTACCGTGTAAAACAGCCTTTAGATTACATATCATTTCCATAGCACATAATATCCAACTTCAAACTGCCAGTGCTTTATATTATCAGACTCCAACTATTCCCAAGTATAAGCTCTGATATTCAATTATCATTTCATAGCAATATCATGCAGCATAACGTAATAACTAAAACATTTTCATACACAAAAGAACATACCATTTTCCCTGAATGTGGGTTAGTAATTATTTCACTTTTTTCTAAACATTGTCTTTCAGACATTACCTGTATCTCAATGCAGCAATTTATAATGTATCATGGGAACTAATAATGCTATAGTTCTAAAAAAAAAAAAGTCCCACTTCTATCTGAACAAATAAGAATTCAAGCACAAATGTCCCATTTCCTTTGTATGCAGACCGCTCTCTAAAAGCACACTGATACCATGAACAGATATACTTTATGAAATTATTATTGCAATCAGGCAGTAACCAGGTTATATGAAGCATTGATATTAAAGACATTGTTGACAGAGTAGGAATTCAGTCCATTGGCGTTATATAATTTGTACATGTGGGAGAGAAGAATAAATTTCATTGTTGTGATCACTGCATGTGTTTCTTTAAATGATTAAAAATTCATCATTCTAATCTTATTTCTTTCTCATCCCCCTTTCAAAACTTGCACCTAAAATTCCTTCATAACCTCATCCCCCTTTCAAAACTTGCACCTAAAATTCCTTCATAACCTCATCCCCCTTTCAAAACTTGCACCTAAAATTCCTTCATAACCTCGAAAGTCAATCTTTTTCCACATTTCTAAAATGCATTTCATTTATTCTTTCACTTTTACTGGGTGAAATAACAATTTTTGGATCACATGTCTACTACTCATTCTAGTTAAATCTTCTATGACCAACATTCCTACTATTATTGAGCTAAATTGTGGTGTGGAACCCTCAACTCAGAATCTCTCTTTATAGAGTTCCTGATACATATAGAGTTTTCTCCTTTTAGCTATGGTCACTTTGTTTTGAAAAGAATCATTCATTCATTACTGAATCAGTAATCACTCTGATGGACCATAAATGCTACTTTATACCACCATTGTGTAGATAATTTCATTCCTCAAATTATCTATGTGATACCAGCACAAATTAGAATTTACTTGTGGATATCATTAGACAGTTTTTAAATAGTTGCTACATGTTCTTCCCAACAGGAAAGAACGTGCGAACATGTCAGCATCATCTGACACTCAAATACATAGTGGTCATCATAGATCTCGGAGCTTGTCAAACGGTGGGCCTACTGTCCAGAATATGTCTTATACTTCTGCTACTTTGCCGAGTGGAGGACAAAAGCCATACTATACAGAGCACCATGAAGTCAGTCCAGCTCATGTTAAGTTTGTTCGTGATACATCACGCTTTTGGTACAAGCCAACCATCTCCCGAGAGGAAGGTGAGTCATTTTCTAAAATTAAAACTACATCCAATTTGTGTCCTGGAAGCTAGTTATTAAAAAAAAAAATTTTTTCAAGAAAGGAAGTGAAGTTGAACAATATCAGCACTTTAAATGGAAAATATTTTTGAGGTACAGATAAAAACACATTAAATTGCTTAGGTTTGGTTATATTTTTTCAATATTAATCCTCTGTTTCTCTGTTTTGGATTTTCTCTACTAATCTCTCGCTCATTGCAGAGGAATTAAAAAAATAATTAATTGTGATTGAACACAAAGATGTACACATAGGACTACTTCTATGACAGATAGTTCAAAAATATTGCCCGGCTAATGTGTCATGAAAATACAGCATACAGAAAGTAAAATAAAAATATTGTGATGAAAAAGCAAATAAATAGGAAAGAATTTCGAACGTAATGAATTGGGATGGTTTTTCCCCTCTGCTCTTTTCTTTCTGGAGTCACTGTCATATGTAGCTTTTTTTATACCGAATCATTAATATGATCTAATTGCAGTAAGTTTTGTATGTAACAGATTCAATATCTAAACTTACCCATTGTTTTTTCTGACAGCAATTTCCATCCTGAAGGATAAACAGCCAGGGACATTTGTAGTCCGAGATTCCAACTCTTTCCCTGGAGCTTTTGGTTTGGCCCTCAAAGTTGCCACTCCGCCTGCCAATGTTACGAATCGCAGCAATAATGCCTCTGGTGACATGTCCAATGAGTTAGTGAGGCATTTCCTTATCGAACCTACATCGAGAGGAGTTAAGCTGAAAGGATGTGCCAATGAACCTGTGTTCAGTAAGTTGAACTATATGTTTCTTCCTATCAACATCACTGTAAATCAATGTGTTATTAGCCTGGGAAAGATCAAGCCCTAAAATCCCTGTTCCAACTGTGATATTTCTTTATTACACAAAATTTACTTTAATTCATAGCTACGTTGAACAAAATTTTAGCTCATCAATGTAATTTAGACTGAAACTATAAAATAAACAGGTAAACCATTAAATATGGGTGTCTGAAAAAATAAACCATCCTTTTTAATCAATAAATGTAATGAACAAATGCCTTTTATCTTTCTCTTCTCATTGCTGACTTAAACCCAAGTATGTATAGCACTTATGGATACTTAATATTAGGTGAACCATTAATTTATGGAAGCTTATTAATACCTGAAAGTCTTCCGGTGAATTTTTGGAGGTAAATTTTTTTGTGTATGCTCTATTGTAGTTTCATAAAACTCACTGAATAACCTCGTTTAGTATGAACATGCTACAAAACAACACATGTCTAGTCACAAAATGCTGATCTCACATTACTATAATTATAGACTTATCTGATTTGAATTAATGAATATCCACAGGTTCCTTATCAGCTCTTGTATACCAGCACTCTCTCACTCCAATGGCTCTACCTTGTCGGCTCCTCCTGCCTGAATCCGAGCCAGCTCAAGGAAAATCTCTGGGGCCGACCGATGGAGCTGTGACCTCAAATCAACTTCTCCTTCAACAAGGAGCAGGTATGGCCCAGAAATAATGGTGCTGTGAAAATATCTTAGACTGTTGACACACTTAACTCCTGAACTTCTTTCTCGACTGCTGAACTTTTTGAGAGCTAGAAAAGCACTCTTTTGATGCAAAAAAATCTAGGGATAAGGGATTCCTTTGTCGGTAAAAGAAATCAGTTGAGAGCAGATGACTTTGTCAAGTGACTAGAAGTGAAAAAATATTACTATGGTAGAGATGGAAAAGGTTAAGTTGAAAATATTTAATATGCGGTGGAATTTGGAAACTTATTCTCTATTTCTCTTACACTTAGTGAATTTGGCTGTCGGCATTGCTTAATTTGTTGATTTTTTTTCCAGCTTGCAATGTGCTCTATTTAGCATCTGTGGATACGGAGTCTCTCACGGGTCCTCAAGCTGTGCGACGAGGAGTTACAGACCTATTTTCCAGGAATCCTATGCCAGCTCCAACAGTTGTTCACTTCAAAGTGTCATCGCAGGGAATAACACTCACAGATAACAAGCGCAAATTATTTTTCAGGTACGATATCGATTTTATGATTGTTAAATAAAAGTACTATAGTTCTGTCATTTCAGTCATAAATCAATTTCTGACCCTGGGTTTTGCATAGGCACAGTTGTTTCTTTGGGTGAAGGCTGCATAGCGTTTCTAACTAAGAGAAAATTGTTCAAAAAGGTATTGTCAGTTTTATGTCAACATGTTTATTATCACTTGACAATAAATTTTAGTGAGTTTGAACTAAAAAAAAACAGCTTACTGAAAATATGAGCTCTATTTGATTTTTAGCAAACCAGCCAAAATTTCAGTTTCACATTGAAATGTGTGGGACAAGTGATGATAAAAGTTTTGATAGGAATGTGAGAAAAGAATAAATAAGGCCTAAGTGAACTCAGAATCTATAAATGATGGAAATAACTCTTATATTTCAATAAATTGAGTCAATTAATTATAAATTGTAAAGCAATTATTGAATATATCTACAAATAATAACAATAAAAATCGGATAAAATGTGTGGAATAATTACTGTAATTTTATTGGTGTCATAATCTGCAATTGAATCATTCTGTTCCTATTTTCAATTCACAGGCGGCATTATCCCGTGAATGCCATATCACATTGTGGATTAGATCCTGATGATCATCGGTGGACTGATAAGAATTCAGAAATTCAAGTCTCAAATAGAGCAAAGTAAGTACTTGGGTATTGTGTTCTACATCTTAACCAGCCATGCTTCCTTTTTAGTAAAAAGCCATTTGAAAATTTTCATATTTGTACTTCTCTGTATCTTCTATATGATGAATTCTCGCACTACAAAGCAGTCTTGAACTTATAATCTATTAAAATGTATGTGTATTCATCAGTATTCTGTCACCCTCAAATATTCTTTCCCTGTAATTCCAATAACCTGGGATTTATTTTGAAAATTGCTCTCAATATAATTTAGAAAAGAGGTTATATGTACATTGTTCTCTTCTAGTCCATCACCTAAGCATGTATCATGACCATCTTCTGATTACGAATGATAACCCATTTTGTCTTCCTTTGAGCCAACAATTTGTTTGGTTTTCTATCTCTTTTATATTAAGGTAATGCATGTATTTCAACTTGGCAAGCACTCGATAATATATTTATATCATTTGTGTTTGAATTATTTTTCAGTCGCTGTTTTGGATTTGTGGCTAGAAAACCATCCACAAAAGGGGATAACCAGTGCCATATATTCTCTGAACTTGACCCGGAGCAGCCAGCTACAGCTATTGTTAACTTTGTAACCAGAGTAATGATGACCGGTGCTATGGGTAAAGGCTCCAATATTGTCTGAAAGTCTTCAGTTTGAGAGGGTATTGATGCCGAAGATCATCTTTGCTCTATTTTTTATGCATGTCAGACATCAACTTGTAAATCTCGACAGTAAATGTTTGGAGTATGTATCCTCAAACATTTTTATTAATATTTGTCTGGTAAAAAATTTATCTCTGTAACTTCATCTGTGACTATCTCTACCATAAATCGAGATTATATAAGTCATGTTAAGTTAGCATTGATGAGAGTTGAAAAAAGTAAATGTAAAAATCTTAAAACATGGTTAAAAAAATACTTGCTGATTAACAAAGATGAATGGTGCATGAAATAGGGAGGACATTAAAAAATATAATAGTTCATGAAAGTGGATCACATACATACACAGGGGAGCGTAAGCCTGTAAATCATGAGTGGCCAATGCTTTGGATTTTTAGCAAAAAAAAAACTTTGATTAAAGCCTGGGTCTATTATAATTTTTGGCATTGTATCATCGATAGAGCCTACAAAAGTTACAACAAATTTTGCATCCAGGGTGATGGTGATTGGTGCATTGAAAATAGGCTCCAGTTTTATGTATATATTATGTTTTAAACTACTTATGCCCAGTAAAGAAGCTAGATCACCTAACATAATTGATCAATAAACATTCTTGGAATGTAGATACTAAAATTTTTGTTTTTTTTCTATCATAAACTCTGCTTTAATACGGATTATAAATATTATTTCAACCATAAATCAGAGCGTGTAAATTAAGTCACTGTGTTACTGATGACATAGATGAAAAATAAGTATGTAAAGCAAATTATTGTCAAAAAAGCCCATAAATCATGCAAAAACTGACAAACATCAAGGAAGGAAGAACTTATTTTTGGTGAAAAATATTATCATTCATAGAAGATAAACTTCAAAATAATATATGGCCATTATGGTGCGTAAAAATGAGTGGTAAATAATTGAACTGTTCTATAATATTTCTCCCATTTGGAAATCACAATTTTATCAATCACTGTTTGAAATTTTAACTTTTAAATCAAGTTTCTGTAGAGGCTACATCGTTTTAAAATAAAATTTGTGCCTTTTAATAGTAATTTATTGGATATCAGATTACTTAATGAACAAAATCTGCACTCATCATGCACTCTTAGTTTGCACTAATGAGTTTTTGTAGAATGGTTTTACCACAGTTCTAAATTGTTGAGTATATCTTTATTCCTGTAAAATTTTAAGTATAATAGTTTATATGAATGATAAACAATGTAAATGAAGTATGTGTACAAGAATTTGTATGAAATTTCTGAGTCCAAGCTTATCCTAATCCAGCCATATAGTTTTATATGAATATTGATGGTGCTCATATTGTGTTAATAAATTGTAATGTTTATTCTGTTTAAAATAAATCAAAGTGGAATAATCTCATATTTTGTGTAGGAAATTACCCAGTACAATTCCTGTGACTGAGCTTAATCAGCATTGTGAGAACTTATCTCTTGTGTCCTTTCCCTTGGGCCAATACCTTGTCGAGGTTGAAATGATAGTGCATTCTTATAACCCCGAGAGCTGCACTGGCGGGATTAATTTGCAAATATTCCCGGTAGGGCTACCCATGCCAGATAGGTCGAAATGAAATAGGAGAATTCGGATTAGGATTGTGGCACAACAGGGGAGAGAAAGCAGCAGAATTTTGCAGGAGAAACAAGTTGTTCATGACAAACAAATGGTTCAATCATCATAAAGGGCGGAGGTATAAATGAAATACTTTAGAGGATATATGGGGAGATATAATGGTAAGACAGAGGTTTAGGAATATGCAGTATGAAAATCTCTCATAGATACCCTGCAGCAGATGCAGATTCAGACTACAACCTAATGCTTATGAAATGCAACATAAGATTCAAAAGATTTATAAAAATTAGTGAGGTAAGGAAATGAAAAGCAGGAGCTTTGAAGGGGAGTAAGAGGAGAGAATATCAGGAATTAGTGGAAAATAGTATACGGGAAACAATGCGTAGGCAAATAAATATTCAACTATAGCGTGAAACATGTAGAGTACATGGGAGGCATGGTGGAAAGAAAAGTGTGAGGAAATGGAAAAGTTTCAGAAGGAAGGAGAGAAAAACACATGCTTGAGGTTGTACGCCGAGGTAAAGTCACTATCAGGGGGGCAAAAGAGGGCAAGTCATGTCAAAAGTTAAAGCTAAAGATGGAAGGATGCTGATCGAGCAAGATGAGATTGAGAATAAAAGGAAGGAATATGTGGAGGAATATCTGTATGACAGCAGGAATAAACCGGAAAGATTTAATTTAGAGAAGGAAAAGTGCAGTGGAGCAGGATAATCTGGGGCCGTGGATATCAGATGCAGAAAAAGAGAGAGCCCTTTGAGATATGAAGGCTAGGAAAGCGGTGGGCGTGGAAAATATCCCTTGTGAGCTTCTAAAGAATCTAGGTAGGGATGGTAAGAGAGGGTTGTTCGCACTAGTAGGCAGGATCTACAATGAGGGATGTTGGCCGGAGGATTTCGTGAAGATGGTGCTCATTCCACTGTCGAAAAAGAAGAAAGCTGTGGAATGCAGCTTTTATAGGACTATTAGCCTGATATTGCATGCAGCGAAAGTTGAACAGAGGATATTAAACAGACAAATGGAGGCAAGGGTTAATGAGAATTTGGGTGAAGATCAGTTTGGATTCAGAAAAGGGAAGTCAACTCAAGATGCAAAAGTAGCAAGGAGGACCCTAGCAGAGAGAAACCTAGAATATAACAAGGTCATGTATGCCTGTTTCGTGGATTTTGAAAATTATCTGATGGAGTGAACTGGGTAAAGTAACGGATATCCTCAAGAAAATAGGTATAGATTGGGATAGGTGACTCATGGGTAATCTGACCCTCCTGCCCTCAGACATTTCTGAGGCTTTTGAAATGCATTCAAATACACTACAAGGCAAGTCACAGTTTACTCCAGTAGAACCAAAAAAACAATCTTCTAGTAAACGCGCATGCCCAGGGAAAAAATGGAGAAAGCTAACGGATTCACCTATATTGGAAAAAATATGAGTACTTCAATTGGAGCGTCAAATTTCTATGAGAAAAAAGCTATAGAAACACTCATTACTCAGAATGAAGGCATTCACCAATTGAGATCTTTCACTTATTTCTCAGTGAAGAATTACTTTAATTAATTTTGAAGTGTACAATTAAGCACGCTCAGGAGAAAAATAACCATATGTTTACTCAGAGTATGGCAGATCATAAACAAATACATTGGGATCCTAATGCTGTCGGCGTATCATACTTTATCATACCCTAAGATGTAATGGACAAACCAAGCAGATATGTCTGTCCCAGTTGTGAGGCAATGTATGACGTGGACTAGATTTGATAAAATTAAAAAATATCTGCATACACCTCTTTGATAATTCTCAACTAGATGTAACTGACAAATTTTCAAAAGTCAGACTTTTTCTCTATGGGCTAAATGAAAATTTCACTCAGTTTGGAATTTTTTTCTAACAAATTGTCCATTGATGAGCAAATGGTTGCATATTTCAGGCGACACTCAGCTACAATGTTCATTAGGGGGAAACTAATTAGATTTGTTTTTAAATTGTGGTGTCTAGCATCATCTACAGGCTAACTCTATCAGTGTTTGCCATATATAGAGGGGTCGATCCAGAAAGTGATAGCTCATAACCACTTGGAGAAAGGATTGTAATAATTTCTTGAGTTTTTCTAAGTGCCCTGAAAATCATGCCTTGTATTTTGATGATTTCTTATCCAATTACAATCTATTACACAGTCTAAGTGATAATGGCTTTTTGCAACGAGAACATAAAAAGAAAATTGAACAGGAAATTGTGCACTCATGTCTTCGAGGGATTGCCTTAGAATTATCATGAAATCTACCCTTCCCATCCCCTAATAGGGTAGTTTCCTTCATCAAAGAAAACGAAAGGCATTGATTGTGATTCCTTACCCACGACTAGTGCATTCATAATATACAAATTATTTTGTTTTAGAAATCCCTATTTAGACGAATGTTAATGTTCAATTTTAACCGCATTTGAAAAAGGCCAGTTTGGCGCCCATGCGATTCCACTCCACGTGACGTCACAGCGACCTAGTTTCTATACGAGTAGATAGGAGTTTTACATCGTCTGAGAGTAACAATGCATGCATGAGGCACAGAGCTCAGGGAAACATCTCTTAATAATCACCCATTAAAATTGCCGAAGTTCGGAAAGTTTCCTTCGTTTGATAGAATAATAATAATCCTTATTTAAGCCAAGCGCTATCTGCTAGCAGGGTACTCAGCGAAAGATCAATCAAGGAATATTGGAGTACTGATGAATTTATCAATACACCTATTTTTAGTAATTTGCTCAGCAGGAACATGTTTGAACAAATTTGGAATTATTGGCATTTCAGTGATAACGAATCAAATTCTGAATTTACCGATAGGTTACATAAAAATAGACCAATACTATCATATATTTTTTAAATTTAAAATAGTGTGCATGCCTAGACATGAATTCTCCCTAGATGAAGAATTAATAACTTGGTGGGGAAGATTGAGATTTAGTACATACAATCCCAGGGAAATTGGTGAAGTACTGATTATTGGTGCGAATGGTGGGTGGGAGAGAAAGTTGTTATATTTGCAACATAGAAATATACACAGCTGAAGGAAAAAAATAGAGGACACCATGTTGACCCTTTTAGATCCGTATTTACACCGTTGGCTTCAGGTGTTCCAAGATAATTATTGCAATAGCATACAAATAGATGAAAATCTTCTAGAGAAAAAAACTAGAGTTTGTGGAACCATCCATGCCAACATTCCATTAAATTTAGGCATGAAATCAAAATTATGAAGAAAGGTGATTACACATTCTGTAGAAAGGGGGAAGTTCCTCTGCTTGCTTGGAAGGACAAGAGGGAGGTGAGGATGATTTCCACAATGCATAACTCGAGTATGGGCAAAGGAGAGCAAAAGAGGTGGACAGAAGACATACAAAAAAAACCTAATTGTATTTTGGAGTAAAATAATTACATGGGAGGAGTAGACAAAGCTGATATGTACTTGGCTTACTTTTCAGTACTGAGAAAAACTATGAAGTGGACAAAAAAGTTGTGTTGTGGCTGATCAACTGTGCCCTATTTAATTCTTTTGTGGTTTACAAAACATTGAACACTTCTCCCCATTTGACCTTCAAAAATTTGTTTGGAAGTAGCCAAGGGCTGGGCTAAATGTGAGGATGGAAGAAGTTCGTCTTCCATCGATGATGACACGGATGGCGAGATAGAACGGCCGACTCAGCGAGCACCTCGGCAGGATAACCCGGCAAGACTAGCAGGGGGGATGATGAAACACACTAGAGAAGATAGTGGGGAATGGGAAGAAGAAATATCCATCACGGACGTGTCGAAGTTGTTTTTCTAATAAACTCAGGAAGGAAACTCGGTATATCTGTGGATTCTTCAAGGTTTTCCTGCACAAAGGAGCATGTTTCACCAAATACCATTCAAAAACTAAGTACTAACATTTCTGGTAAGTAAAACACTTCAAATTTTATTAAAATATGTTAAAAATTAAACACGCTATGAGGGTTTCTCTGTATCAGTGTCATTTAGGTTAAAGCTCCTTTAAATGCCTGGTCCTACCCGATGAGATAGGAATTAAATACCTGGTCCGCAACATGTTAAGATATAAATTAATCATTCCATTTCCATTCCAACACTCTAATTATTATTTTTATTCCCCTTCAAGAACCCTGTAGCTCATAAGAAACTATTACAACAACCCCCAGGTGCATTACATATATTAAAATATTATTACATTTAAGTTAAATAGAAATGAGTATAAAGGATTGCAATAAAAGGAAAATTAAATCCTTTGACTCATAATTTTCACCACCTGCATCCTCGTTTCATCAAGTCTTAGCTAAAACAACTTGCCAAACTGAACATGAAATTTCTTTCAATTGCCAATAGGTGTATCCTGTGTGGCAGGCAAAATCGAGTATGCCATGCATTGCGTGTGTCTTGCCCACAAGGGACTTTTTTTCCAGAATTGACGTAGAAATTGATTTTTCAATAATAATAATATTGTACTTAATCATTGCACCATTAGTTCATATCATCAACATCATCGGTCCACCCAAACCAAACTAGTATTCCATATCCTGATCTCTTCAAAGCGACCCTTCCTTTGTTGCAATGGATCCTTATTTCAACGGAATAGAAGTTTTGCTTTTACTCAAGCGTCTCGATTTTTACAACTTTCAAGCAATAAATTTCACTGGCCTCAGCATTCATTCATGAACTTGATGACACATTTTTTCCTATTAAGCTGAGCATACATGGATTTTTTATTATGATGGATGAATTTGTATCAATATGTGAATTTTGTACGAAAAAAATGTGTCATCAAGTTCATGAATTATAATTATTGTTGAGGCCAGTGAAATTTATTGCTTGAAAGTTTTAAAAACCGAGACTTAACTAAAATAGTTGGAAAAATATCCCCTTTTCCTGTATTCCATTTATCAGTACTTTCAGATGAGAAGATTTTTCCCTGGCAGTGGCAAATTTTGCATTACAATGTATCACAGAGGGCTTTGGCTATGAGAGCCTACTGTGGTGTCATGTAGCACATGTCGTCAACTGGCAAGCACTCATTAAACCAGTTTTCGATGTTTGTAAGTGAGGCATTTTGATTTTATTGGGTCGCCACAGACCCTGCACGTCATTTGTTAGTCATTTGCATGGGGTGCATATTTCTGTTCAACTTCAATAGGGTCTACAAAGAGAAGTTTTGCAAAACTTGGCTTCCAGTCATATCTAAGGAGAAAGAAGTCCAGAAAATTCTCTGCTAGCATCCATGGCTGCCAGCAGATAATTTTCCTGCAGCCCCTATAAATTGAGGCTCAGTAAAGGCAACATGATCATTGGTCCTGATGAGGTCTCCAGCATAGGAGAGGGAACATTAATCAATTAATCAAAATCAATTAATATTGAAACATGGACCACGAAAGTTTCAGTAATTTTATGGAAGGGGTTATTTCCCTACTAAAACACTCTCCCTCTATGAGAAATCTATTTTATTCACTTTATCTGGAATCCCAGGGCTCTCCATTATGCACAATTTTAAGGAGTGTTCTCTCTGGTGTAAGGTAAAAAAATAACAAACAGCAATGTCTCTGGAAACAATCAATTTTTTAGGAAAGGATTCAAATTCTTAGATAGGATTATTTTGCATGGTTATATGCATGATATAATTCTTGCAGGATTTCACTTTCCTTCAATGAATTATATTTATAAATAACTCTAGGTTTCGCACAGAGTAATTATTTTGGGTGCTGCTAAAATTTAGAGAGATAACTCATAAATGTTCTCAAAGCTATGACCTGATGGTCCTTATGTACACGTTTTCTCAAGTACTCACTACTCATGTAATCAAGCGAGCTTCGGTTGCCTACAATTTTGGTTACCTAATGTAATGGGCTAAAGATTTTTTTAGTCACCAGTAGTTACATTAACTGCTGTTTCCAAAAAACCTTGACCTATTTCCCAGCACGATCTATGCAGGAAGCCATTAAGTACGATAGTAACCTAAGCCAAAAATCCTATGAGCAGTGGTGTCGAAAATTCTTCCAACAAATTCAAACCTTTTCCCTAACGGAAATCCGTAGATTTCAAGATGTTTCTCAAAGTTTCTGTTTGAAATATATGACGTGTGAGAATCTGCAGCTTCGGAGATAGTGCCATGGAAGAAGGAAGAGTGAGCAACCGATATCTCTTCCTCATTCCATGATAGTGCATCTTAACTACATCTGCGATGGCCCTTTCTCTGATTACAATGGGATTTGAAAATTTCCTTGAAGGGCAACCAATAGCAAAAGTCACCAGAAAATGTCGGTAAATTCAATCGGGGCAAGTTAGTTAGCTGAGCATTAGAATTACTTTCCTTTAGGGTAACATTTGAAGCATATACACTTGTGTTCGAAAGTCCTTCACTGAGCAGTTTAATTATTCTTAGAATTCTCCCCTCTGGTGACGCAAGTTTCTTCGGCCGTTAAAAAATTCGCCTTTAACATATGTGTCCGCGAAGTCAACTTCTTTTGACCTAATAATTGAACTGTGGTCATGAGTAAGTTGTCCACACCATCCGTCTAATTTTTCCAAGAGTACTTCACATGCACATCGAGTCAATTTTGGCTCTTCCTTCCTTCTTATAGTTCGTTATAGAATTCGTAATTTTGAGAAGATATTTTTCCTGCGGGAGTTCAAAGGTCTCCATCGCGGCCCTTGAGTTCGTAAGCAGTTATGCACACACGGCAGAGAATGAAGACTATTAAGTCATTACCGGTAAACAATGAAGAAATGAAACAACATTAGAGAAAGCAGAAAGATCAGTGGCACGGTCCTGAGAGAATTATAGCCATGGGAAGCAACCAATTTAGGGTGCCTTCAATCCTTATAGCTCTACGTTGCGTGCCTAAGTAGCATGAGGGGCGACAGCGATGTGTGGAGAACGTATAAGCAGGAGCGTTCAGGGACGCCGACTTACAAAAAATATTGGGGGGGCCCAAACCGGGATCTTGCCCCGGGAAATTTTATAAGTAGTGAGTTTTAAGTTTTTTTAAGCATTTTACATGAGTCATATGATCAACGTTAGAACCCTGATAACTCGAATATCGATATCGGGACACTCCGGGGAAAATCAACAAGCCTGACACATATTTTCCTCAAACCTATAACGAATTTTTGAGGGGGCTCAGGCCCCATCGAGTCGGCGCCACTGGGAGCGTTTGACTGTCGCGTCTCGAAACACACGATGAATTAAGTTTCCCGTAATTTTGCCAGAAAATGATTGAAATCACAAGCTATATAGCGTTCCTCAGTGAGGCAATTGGCACGAAAAGTCAGCAATTAATAGAAAAAGAAAAAAATAAACTCATCGTTCATTCAGCAAAGCCAGACGAAATCCAGTCCAGGTCGTCCGTTGTGCAAATTCTTCTTCTACAGCAAATAATAGCAATTGTCACCAACTGATCCCACCCGAAGAACAAAAAATCTTCTGTGTACATGAATGGGCCAAGTAGAATTCTCCGGTGAGCTGGTTTATATTTCCTAGCCGCTTCACACGATCACTCCCGGGCGAGCAGCAAGTGTCTGAAAAAGGAGCGGTAAACTATCGATATCGATAGTTCCGACTATCGCTTGATATCGATATTTGTAAAGCTACTATCGATAGTATCCGACAGTCATTTTCAGCCAATTTCAAAAAAGCTTTGCTGTGTAAAGTCAAGTTTGTACATTTTTTTAAGCTGCCTGGCGTTCTTCCATTCATTAATGTTTCGTTTTAATCTTTTTCTTTTAGGGTACTCTATGCTTGTGATTCAACAGCTTTTATGATGCCAAAACTTGGAAACTGTGGAAATGGTTTGAACAAAGCAATAACAAAAAATTTGCCAAGTGAAATACCTATACAAGCCCGTGCTGGGCCGCCTGGACGTATCCTGGTGCGCCCTCCAGCCTGGAAATCTTTGCCACCTTCCTGTTCCGAAACTGACAAATTTTACAGTCAGTATACCAACATATCTTTTAGCCACGCACCACTTTTTTCATGAACACATTCTGCAGTGCTGTTTTGTCCTCAAAGCACTTTGATGTAGGGCATACAGCCGCAAATTTGGCTTTACTTGTTCATGTATTTGAGTGGGATCTCAAGACGAAAGTGGTATGTGTTGTAACTGACAAAGTGGTGGATCCAGGATAGAGACAAAGAGGGGTGACGAAAATACTAAGTGGATGGTAACTTCCCAGCAGTAGTGGTGGTCCGAACAAAATTACCATTCTATCCAGTTACCCAATACCCAAGTGGCCATATTACCCATTGGAATGCCCATGTAATTTACCCATTACCCATGTTAAATAGGCCCAAAGTTAAGAGCTAATTTGTAAAAGTAGGTAAATATATCAGAAAATATACCATAGAATGCGGGGTGACTTTTTGACAAGTTTTGCACCTTTTTGCTCATACGCTGATCATTTTTAACATAAACTGAAACAGATGACGTCATATGATAGTTTCAACCTTCCTTTTAATAATAATGTCCAAAAAAAATCTGTATCTTTAATATGAACAACTATATAAAGGGAAAACGTCGTTTAACATCGTTAAAAAAACCGAGTGGGGTGACTTTGACAATTTTTTTTGGGTTACAAAGTACGCTAAAAGAATAATGTCACAATTTCGACGAATAAAAAACTATATTTACTTAATTTACAAGTGTTTTATGCTTTGGCAAGGCTATAGAAATTTTGCAAGTTATGAACTGGGTGTTCCCTAATTGATATTTTTAACCTCAAAGGACCCTCACTTCTCCTCCTCTTGGGGGCACGGCATCCTGTAACCTCTTCCCCATTTTTGTTTAACTCTTCTATGAAGATCTTGCAACTACTATAGTATAGTAGTACTACTTCCAAGACGGCCTTCTAAAGTCTTCAGAAAAAAAACATTTTTTTGAGCGGAATAATTCCAGTCTTCCTGCATCTTGACTAAAGATATTTTTACCACTTTCCTGCAGCTTGTCCATAATATTCTTTAACAGACTTGGCAATTTGTCTTTTGGAACAGACGTCCATCGGTTACTGGACGTTGATTGCTACCAATCTGACAAAATTGCACGCCAAATCAGTTTTAGAACTAAATATGGCGACATCTAGTGGTTGCAGTAATTTTTCTAGGCCCTTGCACCCCACTTCTTTATATAGGTCTTCATCTTCCTCTCAGTCTTGCAAAGACAAAAGAAACATGATAAAATTTTCCCTAAAATTATGGTGGTGTGACTTTTTGACAAGTTTACGCGTCACAAAGTCACCACACAAAGTGCATGCATTCCAATTTCGTCTCATATTTTCAACAAAAATGGCTTAATTTAATTGATATTCTATAATAATTTGCCCAACATATTCATAAACAAATTTGCATACCTGTTTTTGATGTGTCTTTAACAAAAATGTTTTCACAATATAAAGTTTCCCTCCTTTTCTGAAAGAGTAAAAATAGTATTGCTATACAATGGCATCAGAAAGAACTATACATGCTAAGAAGCTTTCTGGCTGCCGAAACATGTTGCGGCATGTCTGAAAAATGAAATGCCCAGTATATCTCTTTCATGAGACGAGCGGTCGCGTCGCGAGATAAAAAATGCGAAAAATAGACCCCTTGTCACAAAGTAACCCCACTCTACAGTAACTAAACACTTTTGTACAAAGAGGCAACCTTCAAAAATTTCAATTTTATCTAGTGCATGTTTCGACCAAGCCCCTTAGCCCCCCCATAAATTCACCACTGACTGACAATCCACCTAACATTGTTAAAGCATGTAAATGTGATGCACTAAAGGCTAAACATCAACTGTGCATATCACATTCCCATAATCTTATTGTTAAAGATGCTCTGAAGCAGCAGAGCTTTACTAATGCCTTATAAATGTGGAAAGATATCGTTACACATGTGAAACATAGCAATTTGCCAGTGAAAACCTAAAGAAAGAGCAGTATGAAATGAATAAACCCGAACTCAAGTTAATACAAGAGGTTTTAACTAGATTGATTACTTCATTGTATATGATTAAAAGATTGCTAGAGGCTCACGGTCTTCTTACAGTGGCTGTATCAAAGGCTACGAAGGCTCCACCAGGACTCACTGCAGATGACGTCATAGGTTTACTGGAAGTTGTTGATCTTCTTAATCCCTTTGAGGTCACTCATACATACTTGGGGGATATATACCGTATTTGTCTGAATATAGTCCCCCTTTTTTTACAAAAATGCCAATGGTAAAAGTGAAGAGGGGATTATATTCAGACCCATTTTTTATAATTTTTCCTGAAACTGAAGCCTCGAAATTAGGGGGGGAGGTACTATATTCGGAGAAATACGGTATATCACAATTCCTTTAATAATGCAAGTAGTTTTTTACATTTACACAAAGTTAACTCGAATACACCTGCATATGGTGTGCGAAAGGAGATATTGAATTTGCTAATTGATGGAGTTGAAAAGAGAACGACTTGTAGGCTGGCAACTCTCCTTGACCCAAGACTATAGAAGGAAGCTATCTGCTGTGTTGATAATTGTAAGTCAGCAGCATCGATTTTACAGTGAACTACCCAGCCACGTCTCATATTCAAATGAGCCCAATCAGGAACAAACTAATGAAACTTCATAATTAGGCAGAAACTCTTCTGATAATGAAGTTAGCAAGATTCAATTTGACTTTATGGAAAAAGAATAAGAGAAAAACAACGAAGCAAAACTGTTGACACAGTAATTTTATTGAGACTGTATCTCGAGTGACCAAACACTAATGATGACCCTCTTCTCATTTAGAAGGTGAGCTCTTTTATGCTAATATTCTATAACCAATTTCTGCAAGATTACTTCCATCTTACTTATGAGACCATTTCTTTTTTATGCAGGTGAATGACCATGAGTTTGCTTCACTTAAAAGATGTGCCCTGAAATGCCTTTGTGTTCCTGCCACTTCTGAATCTTAACTTCCCAATAAAAACTTTCTGTCAATATGTGCCAAATAAGAAAAGTCATAGCAAAATAAAATTGAAAAACTCTCACAAAGAAAAACCCAGCATGATAAAGTTAGAATAGAATTCCCAAGTCACATCACTGAAGGTATGAAAAACCAAAACATGAATAGAAGATTGGTGATCCATGATCCATAGAGCCAGTAAAACAAAAGTCATTAATAATTTCTGAAAACAATGAAAAATTTTAATCCAGGTTATAAAGCTTACAAAACACACTATTACATAGTATTTCTAGATCATGTAAGATCAGGACAGTGTCAAAGATTAACTACACCATATGTAGTCAGCCACCCCTTGATGCTAGATTGAGTATCCTGAGCTCATACATAATTTATGTACATTTGAGTATTGATTGGCAAAGCCTATGGTTTGTTGAACACAGGTTGATGCTGGTAACTTTCCTAAGATGATAAAAATAGGCTTCCCTGGTACAGAGAATTGAAAATTTTAAAATCTCATGAAAACTTTAGAATCTTTATGGATAGCCTCCAAGAAAAGAAACTCATATGAGCTTTTTGCCTTTGAAAAGAAAAATTATCTCCAGTTATAATATTATATTTTCTAATTATGTACATTTTGTTTCAGAGCTCTCAAAGTTGCATCAAATGATTAAGTTGGGGCTAGAGGAACATTCAGTTGATCTACATCAAACTCTACAAAATATATTTTTAATTTTGAACATGTGTTTATAAATACATACATACATATAATGAAATACCAGGTGATAGGAGAGAAAAACTCAATCCTGGAACTATAAAGCTCATTTGAGTCTTTATCTAGCAAAATATGTACAATACTAGTGGGTGTATAATCTCTCACAATGCAGCGAGCACTGCCAGTAAATAGTAAGCTCAATTACAGAACTTAAACATTCTTAGATGGAATCCTTTGGTATTTCATACAACATTTTCAAGAAAATGTTAAAAAAATAATTGCCAAAACAACTATGCAAGAGAGGCTTTTGCTGGAATTTTCTACCATGACATAAATAATGAAATAAAGCTTGTAAAAACATTGAGAATAGAATTTTTAAATACATTCTCTGAGTAATAGGTATATATTTCTACAGCATAGCTACTATCCTTCAAAAATAATTTTAAACATGTCAAGAGTCTATACACATTTTTAACATCATAACAAAAACAACAAAACAGTTAATTTTAACAAAATATGAAAATTTTGGCATATAAGTCAATCCATAGCTACAATTGCAAACTTCAATAGACACAATAGCAAACTTTGATACACAATTGATCATTGCGATTTTTGCTATAAGACAATTGAAAATACCAAGGTAAATTTTACCTATTCATTTTCATAAATATTTAATATCCTTTATTATAAAGTATTTCTATGTAGGATGCCATCAAGCCCTAACTGGAGGAGATGACTAGCAAATACAAAGCAAATTCATAAAATGCAAAATGGAAGGCAGAAGTACAAGCAGCTTTCAGCATGCTAGGACTAAACCCTTTATAAAGGCCCCAAAATCCCTCTTCACGAACTGTACTGGTGAGACAATGCCACAATCCCCTATAAACAACAACCTGAAAAGAATCATTATTTTCAATATCAATATGTACACAGTAGAATGGCATACCTTATCCACTTACTTATCATTTACCTTTCCAAATGATTTCCGTGATTCCTCGAATCCTTTCATCTGCAGGCGTTTCTTGATTAAATCTAATGGATAAACTAGAGTCTTTGAAGCTAATCCAGCAAGTGCACCAGAGCCGAGGGTACCTACAACAGGAAACCACATTGGCTTCTCCCCTTCTTTTGACAGCCCTGTGAAGAGTATTTCAAAATTACTCCAAAGCATTGCATGAAGCAAGTGACATTGTATTCAGTCATTCACACATGTACTAATATGCACTACCATGAAAAACTCATTAGGCTTGGCCAGAATTTCAACCTGGCTCTCCCGTTAGCCAGTTGGGTATGCAACCAACCATACCAGTGGTGCATCTATGGGGGGGAAGGGACTTTAAGGAACTATAGCCAACCATTGGGTACAAAAAACACACTATAGAGCGTTCCACATTTAGTTGACAGTACGGGCCTTATGGATAACAGTGTTGCCAAGCTTCCGCTCCGCCGGCAGGCATCCTAACAGCTTATGCAACCACACATAATATGGCGCCAAAACAGTTTAGTTCAAAAAGGAGTTAGGGATCGCACGAAAGACTGCGTAAATTAAGGAATTTTTAGCGTAAATTACAATACCTTTGCTGCAATATAAAAGGAAAAGTCTTTTGCTATTTTATGTATGTACTTATTCAATGCCCAAGCTGAATAATGAATAATCTGTAATGTAAAAAAATAACAATAAATTGAAGGATAATAAAAATTATCGCCACTCCTGAATGAGACAAAATGTCTATTCCTTCCATATTATGCAATATTTTTTGGCTATGGCTAGTATTACATGAAAGGCGATGTTGTATAAGACATCATCAATCTTTAATTTTTCAAAGTTTTCCCGTACTCGATTTATTGTAAATTAAAGATTTCTTTTCAAGCTGACATCTTCAAAGCTAATTTCCTTAATGTTCTTTTTCCTCCACCCTGTAGTAGGCAAGGATTCCAATTTCCTTGAGTAATAAGAGGCATTATCTACCACTATAATTGATCCTTCGGGTAAGTTTGCAAGAAGTGAGTGCTCAACCCATCTCTCGTAACAATCGCCACCCACTTCTTCATGCTCATCCATTGAGTTCTTTTTATACAGAAACACATACGATGCTCCTTTTATGAACCCATCTTCCGTTCCTGTGTGCATAATTGCAAATCGACATCCTCGGGAAGTGAGGGCTAAGCCCAGTATTTAGTCCAGCAAGGAAAGCTTGACGCGGATATTCTAATTGTTTCGCAAACTAATGTTCACTATTTGTCCAACATTAATCCAACTTTCGCCTGTGAATACACTCGTCCTGTGTTCGCGAACTTTTTTCAGCTGTCTTAAATAATTAATTGTGCCACCAACGAATAATATCATCCCTTTCAATAAGGATGATTCTTTTCCCCCTGCGTTCGTACACGAAGCCTATGTCCAAAAGAAGACGATATAGTGTTGTCCTTTTGTAATCTGGGAGAATACTATCCATATTTACCGAGCTTAAGAGGGATTTTAAAGTCGGAGGAATATTTTTCATGAAGGATTCATGTACCTTCCTTCTAATTCCCGATCTCACAAAACCGTCGAAAATCACTGCTCTCGAATTTTTGTAAGGCTGTCTAATTTCTTTAGTTTTTGAAGGATTTACCAATGAATCATGGGAGCTTTCCTTTCTCACTCTGTAAACAGTGGACTCCGAGCACCCAGTAGCCGTCGAAGCTTCTCAGCAGGCCTCACTAATGCTGAGAGATTTCCTGAAGTACGAGAAGACTTTGAGCACCAACTGTCTTTCGCGGCTTATGAGCTTCTCACCTTTTCTCCTCTTCTTTGTATCGGACATATTGATTGGGCGTGTTACATCAGAGATAAGTGTAAAACACACTTCACAATTCTCAAATTCAGCAGACCACACAACACTTGTTCACTCCAAAAAAATGCAATGACAAACTGAACGCCTTCGTAAATTCTTCCCACAGCCCCTTCGGCTAGGGTCGATTCTGGTGCAGGTTTTATAGTACCCTATGAAAGGAACTCAGAAAAAACCCAATCCCCCTTTTGTAAAAGGCGTGCACTGGATGGGGTAGTGTTTCGCACAGATTATGAGATATTCTCTTTCTTGGTTTCCGCGATGGGACCGAAACACCCAAGGCGAAAGCGTCTTATTTCCAAGCCGCTTGCTTACTTTCGTGTATCAATGTATTCAGATAAAAACACTGCTGTTACGACGTATGAGTATTCTCTGTTTAGGATATCAAACAAATAGATTTATACATTTCATAGAATGCATTGACAAAAAACTCCTTTTCCGCCCGAGAATTTTCCCTCTGCGCGCAAGAAAAAGCAAGAAGCCCGGCCCAGCGGCGCCGTAATATTTTTTCTTAAGATCAAAACATTGTAACTCGCTTCAGAATTGATGTAAGTTAATAATTTTTTCACCAAAAATAACTTTGTAGCTTTCTTCACATTTGATACGCAGCATATAGGGACCTAGGACGTAAGAAACGTAAGTTCGTAAGAGACTACTTTTTACCTTGCAAAAATCAAAATTTTCTTGTCCTAAAGGGTGTTACGTCGGTATAACAGCATTTAACTCAATATTTGTACAATTAGTGAAGACCTTCAAAGAGAAAATAGTGTGAAGAATTTTTTGCAGAAGATTCAATTCAATACAGACAACGGTCAGGCAGAAACTGCGAGAAGAAGATAAAGTAAAAAAATACACGTTTCTGACGGAAATTTAGGGAAATGTTTTTTTATAGCTTTTGTTATAATTTTTATCGAAAAACTATAGGCACCAATGAATGCAGCATCTATTTCTACATTAGAATGCAATTTTTAATCAGTGCATAACGCAACATTAATTTTCGTGTTGTTATTGACAACACCGCGCACCTGGCCTTATGGAGATTAACATGGGAAACGATTCTCCATAAGAGCCCATACTGTCAACTAAATGTGGAACGCTCTATAGATAAAATTGAAATTTTGGGAGATTGCCACTTTGTACAAAAGATTCTTTGGAGGTGAGGCTAAGCCCATTAGGTCGACATACACATTAGATAAAAATCAAAATTTTTGGGGGTTGCCACTTTGTGTATAAGTATTTCTTTATATTTTCCAATATATGTATTTACCTACTTTAACAAATAGAAATGCAAATTAGCTTTAAACTTTGGGCCTATTTTACACGTTTTTGGTAAGTTACAATCCAGTGGCAGATCCAGAAAGGGGCTACATCCCCTTCCTTGGGTATCCAATTTACACTAGACAGAATGGTAATTTTGTTTGGACCCCCACTACAGCTGAGATGCTAACTACCACTTAGTCCCCCCCTCCTTATCCCTATCTTGGATCCGCCACTGAGTCACACCTACAAGCTGTCTTCCTAAAAGGCAAACTCCAGGCTGGTATGTACAGTATACTCCCGATTATACGGGTTAATGATGGGTAGAGACGGCACGAATAATCGGAAAAAACAGATAACCCAAACTTTCACTTAATTGTCTGGCAATGTTCATAATTTACCTAAAACAAACAATATATTATTGTTAAAGCAGTTATTCTGTTATTTTAGAGTGCTTCCGGACTCAATTAGAGCTTTCCTTGCCAGTTCGCGATCTTTTTAGTGGCGATAACATGGTAGTACTCGCATTATTAATGCTCCATGTAAGGCCTGGTTCCGAAAACCACACAACCGTGGCTGTGTGTTCACGGATTCAGAAAAGTGGTTTGCACGAATGCTTCAAAAGCACTGCTCGACGTGGGAAACTACATTGTCAGGCACCATTCCATGTAGTCACGTCTCGCACAAGTAGCCCCGGTTGCAACTGCTGCGGGACGTGTATCCGTGATCACACCTCGCGGTCGTGCACTGTGAGGCTTGGAAAACAGGAACACGGTGCTCCCATGAATGCAGGTAGTGCACGATCGCTTCCACTTTATGAAGGGGATTCTAACGGAAATAATTAGCCCGCTGTATCCTAGCACTAATGCAGTAATTCCAATGATTTTGAATCCGATTTATTTTTTTATCAAGATCACGGAAAAATTGAGCAAGAGTGAAAAATTATGCACAGATAATCCGCAACATGGATAAACCGCAGCCAGATAATCGGTAGTCTGATGTAGGTATAACCAAAATACAGTTTCATGCAGTGAATTCGAAAACATCCATCACAAAAAAGGGACCGTGTAGGGTTCATTTCGCCGAAAGCAGCTTACTGAGCACAACCTCTATCTCCTATGCCACAGTATGGATTAGAGGCTTTAACACCTTATTCAGTAAACTCAGTCTGATTTCACTTCGAAGGAGGGTAGGTTGGCAGTGTATCTGGTAGCATATCTGACAGGCAACCGGGAGATCCAAGTCAATCCAAATTATTTTTTATGGTAAATTTCATAATTTGGTGTCTAAAATTACATATTAGAACCAATAGGGTGGTTTCCTATTATTTTTTTATTGCCTAAATTGAAAGATTATTACTCCTGGAGTACGTATTTCACGCTTTTAGATTTTTAAATGACGATATCTATTTTTCGCGATTAAATGAAAAGTGAAAATTTTCAAGCGCGCGAAAACGCGACGCTTGAGTATGAATGTCGGGAAGTCTCTCCGCGTGACGTATTTCTGGTTCCCCCTCCCGCCCTGCGAGGTGACCTTGAGGCGAGGCTTAGCGGTGATACGACGCAGGCTGCTAGCGGCTAGCCTAGTACCCTGCTGACTGGTAGCGCTTGGCTTAAATAAGGACTATTAATAACTTATCAAACGAGGAAAACTTTCCGACCTTAGCCAGTTTTAATAAGTGATTGTTAAGACATGTTTCCCTGAGCTCTGCGCCTCATGCATGCAATGGTAACCTCAGACGACGTATAACTCCTATCTTCTCGTATAGAAACTAGGTCCCTGTGACGTCACGTGGAGTGGCATCGCATGGGCGCCAATCTGGCCCTTTTCAAATGTGGATAAAAATGGACCATTGCCATTCGTCTAACCCGGTATTTCTAAAACAAAATAATTTGTATATTATGAATACACTAATGGTGGGTAAGGAATCGCAATCAATGCCTTTCGTTTTCTTTGATGAAGGAAACCACCCTATTAGAAGAGGATGCACTTAAAATACTCAGCTGAAATTCCAGGATAGCAAGAAAAAAGGGCAAATACTTATATTTTAAAACAGGAAAAATTATAGACTTCAGAGGAAGAGTAGGCAAAGAATGAATAAATAAATAATTCTTTGAATAGGTTAAGAAGTTAACCCAATACTGCAAACCCAAACTTAATGATATTAGTCAATTCCAGAGGACTGATCGTAAAGCTAAGTTCCATTGTAAATTGAATCAGGTTTATTTCCGACAAGGAATCAGTATAACGAGCATCAGTGAATGTTGGTTTTGCTACATTAATAAACGCATTTAATCAACAACAGAAAATGCAAAGAATTACATGACTATGATGTACATCATGAGAAGATATATTGAGTAGAAAAGAATAGGCAGGAATTGGTATTTTAAAAAGTGCACACAAAATCAGCTCAGATCGTACACTGATTCCATGTCAGTCAGCCATGACAGCCGACCATATTCCTCTTCCGACACAGCGGCTTATTCAGAGTACCGTATAAGCGCGTGTAAGAGGCGCACCTTTTTTTCCCAGAAATTGCAGCCGAAAATGGGGGTGAGCCTCTTACATAAACTTCTTATCTTCCCCCCTCCCCTTCACTGGTCTCAAGTCCAAGGGGAACTGAGTGGCCTTGGTTTTCAGCGTGAGTCAGGCATCTGAAACCCTCGGTCAAAAACAAGCGGCAGGGAGGGCACGCTAAATTTACTGCCTCGAGTGGGCATCCTGCGCCATTTATACTGCAAATAGTAATCGCTTATCAAACGTAGGGAAACGCGTGGTTTTGAAGGACATACCTGGTTAATAGTCAACATCTGTCTTGCCGAGCAATTTCCATTACGCTGAGGACCTGATTTTTCAAAAATCATCTTCAGACGCTAATACGAGGATTTTTGCAACTGAAAATTATATTGGTGTCAAAACCTGCAGTTTAAAACATTCGAACGAGTGTGTTCATTGTTGGACTAAATGGTGGATAGAAGAAATCGGAAATGCTTATAAGTGAAGAGCGCTGAAGGAGTGGTCGAGGGGAAGGAGCACGCTCCCTTCCCTCCGTATTTCAAGCTACGAGGCTATGAGCGAAGGAGCAAGGGAAGAACACGTCTGATCTTGCATGTGACGTCGTTGCCTTCAAAGAGAAGGGGCGAAGGCGCAGCAATATGTGATACACGCAGTTTGCGTTACCTGAAGTTTCCAGTCCGTCTCGTCTTGTTTGAATGCGCTTATGCTACGCTTGTTTCTTCTGAAATTGTGCTGTTAGGACTCTGTTGAATATTAGTAGCCTTGTTTTAACTCTAAATCTTTGTGTCAATCAATTAGAGCTTAAAAAACTTAAATGATGTCAGATACACGTCGCGTTAGGTGTCATTCTTTTTGGAACCTCGTGCGTGCCATACAATTGCTGAAAGATATCGAGATATCTTCGAGCTCAGTAGGTGACTCACCTAGCATTCGGCCTCCAGAAACCGGGGGAATTGAACCTGGTAGACCGAAAAAGGTCAGTTGGTGAGATGGGGTAGGGATGAAACACGTTTCCATTGTTCCCCTGAAACTTGATATTTTTCCTATTTTCCTGTGGGGTCTCGGAAAGGAAAAAAAATGGCAGAGGAATTGGCTGATGGAGGGCCGAGTGTGGTTCCGTTAAATCTACGAGGTGGTTATTATCCTACAGCGCTGAGATTGCCCCGATTGTGGTCAATTCTCTTGGGAAGGTTCATACTATGTGCCTGTCGTGTTTTGCCTTAAAATTTTCCACGGCTGCAATTCTATTTCAATACCCCTGCGAGAGCTTTTAAACAAAATTGTTCGTGAGTAGGACTAGCATCGTAGAGCAACGGCATTTGCAAAAAGAGGATCGGAACCCTTACTACTCCCTCTTATGCCGCTGTTACCGCCTCAGTTATCAAAATTTCCTCTTTCAATTCGTATTGAAAGAAGAAATTTCGATAACTGTCGAAATTCCAGGCATACGTCTGCAACACCGCACGATAGGATAAAAAAATGCCGCAACATTTCTTTTCTTTATAGCTTCGATGCTCAAAATAGGGGTGCACCTCTTACACGTGTGCGCCTCTTACACACGGTTATACGGTAATTGGAGTTGACCACAGCATCTCTCATGCTTTCTTATGCGATACTGTTCACCCAACCCTACTTTCTTTACTCAAATGCTGATATAGCACATAAAAATGGTTAAGATTTCTATGAAAAAAATTTGTAACTTTTAAGTTTTTGCGGACAAGGCCGGTTTTTCCTAGTGTTTGACATCACAAGTGGTTCATGTAGCCTTTCTGAGTATGTCCAATGTTAATTTTCGATCATTCCTTTGTAATGTTTACTTCCTTTCTTGAACGTACAACGCAAGAGCTGCTAATTGTGATTAAATGAAGTGAGAAAGAAAGAAAATTATGTGCGAAAAATCCACAGGGAAAAAATCATTCGCCTTGACCGGGATTCGAACCCGGATCCCTCGATTTCCGGCCGAGTGCTTTAGCCAGTTAAGCTACCGAGACGCCTCGGTAGCTTAACTGGCTAAAGCACTTGGCCGGAAATCGAGGGATCTGGGTTCGAATCCCGGTCAAGGCGAATGATTTTTTCCCTGTGGATTTTTCGCACAATTGTGCATTGCGGGTGACTCCCGTAAAGTTATCACCGTGGCTAGTCCCGGTATACTTAAATTCGTCAAAGAAAATTATTTTGTGTCCACCAAGCTAAAGGTAAGTTATATAGTTCATTCACGTTGTCCACTTAAATTTCATGAATATTCAAGATCCATAAAAATCGTTAATATAATTTTTTTAAATTCCCAGGGTTCCAAAATTTTGCAATTTTGGCCAGGAAGTAATTGTCCAGTTACACAAGTGTGTAGCGAAAGAATTTTCTGAACCAGTTGTTTTCCATGCCGCTCTAACAGCATGCTCCAAATGTAAGGCCTAATAAATACGTCCCGACTTCAACGCTTATCATTTCCACAGTAAGAAGACACCTCTTTTTGAGGTTTGACCTATTTGTTTAGGCTATTCTACCGACTACATATTTCCTCCTCAAGCCTGAATCACATGATCATTTTTTCCATCCCTCTGAGAAATAGCTCCAGCAATAGGTGTTCATAGGCCAAAAGGGTGATCAGTGATCACTCAACCTATCATTTTCTGAACCATATGGTCAATCCCACCGTCCCTTTTTCCATCACTTTCTGTATTTACAACTGTAGTTTAATTGAAAGCCAAGGGTGCTGTTACATTTGCTGTTAGCAGCTGTGCATTCGGGTAGGCTGAGGACAGTGGTAGTGATGGTTTCAGCAATGAAAAAAGGGGCATGCAGAGTGGGCCGGCCCTTATTTTTCAGAATTGCAAAAAGTTATTTTTTCCTGGTCTCAAAATGATCCAAATGAGGTTTATATTCACGTGTTAAAATTTGGTTACTTAAAAATAACGGCAACCCGTGCCCCAAGGGCCCTAAGTACTAAGGACCCTCAATTGAGTTTTTTGGGGTCGAAAAAGTGCTATGTATTCCTATGTAAAATGTAAAAGTAAAGCCCTTTAGGGCCAATTTTCTGTTTGTTTTGACCTATCTCTAAGCGTTTAGGAGATATCGTCCGTCGTGAAGCAATCCACCCACCAGGGCGCCACTCCGCACCGTGGCACCGCTGAGGTACGGCCCGCACCACTTACTACAGACTTCCCCTCAACCCCCTCCCCTCCCTCGGCAAAGACTTTGCTCCTGATGACAAGATTTACATGCTAGTGGTACAGTATTGAATAGGTTGTTCCTCTTGTGTCATGATTAATGTAGTTAAAGCCTATAATGTCAATTTTAACCCTTCAACGTCGTCCTATGTACTGGGTACCGACCCCTTAAACCTTGATTTTTTGCTGCCATACGGCCGGGAATCATTCCGGCAGGCTTTGTTACAAAGTTCTCTATATGTACAAAATATTAAAAGCATGTGATACAATTGTGTCTATGAATTATAAAGGAATGAAGGGAATGAGCAGGGCTTCCAGGGCTCCAACAGTAGATAGAAATATTTAAGGAAGAAGCAACGAGGTAGTCAGTTCACGGATGTAGATCACTGTGGAGAGATAGTTCTTGTGTATAGTGTGAAAAGGATAGAAAGTGCTAAGTTTTTTAGGGTGTAAGGAGAAAAGTGGTGAAACAAATACTTTATCATGAACGTGACGTTCATTTTAAGAATAGACCAACAAGGAAGGGCATGTAATCAAGACTAAATCCAGGCATTGAACTGGTTGGAAAAGAAATTGAAGAAATACTCGGCTCAAATTTACCTACAGTGTGAGAAGTACTGCGTGTTTTCTCTATCATCTAATGGGTTCGAAATTTGTAAGACTTACTGCGAGAAAAACCGTGAGAAATATGTCTCATCCATGGTACAAAACTAGAATTCCTGTTATTATGGAAAACAAGGCGATTGAAAAGTTAGAAAAATGATGCAAAGAATGGATGAACGTGCAAAGACATAAATGGAGCGCGAACTACAGTGGAGATGAAGAGAAGAGAATATTTCGTAACAAAACTTGATGATTTGTTTGAAATTGCAAGGAGTAGTACCATTGAATTTTTGATGCACGAGGAGGAAAGTGCAGTTAATCTCTCGGATAAATGTGTTTGGGCTGAAGAAATAAAGTTCTTACGCAAATAAAGAGGAGAACGAAATGCAGTTATTTATGGAATAGATTTCAATATATTCAAGAAGATATGAAAAGATATGGTTCTCCGCTCCTTGTGCTGCATTAGCTTCCAACAGTGCCCCACAGTTCCTATAAAGACTTATTAATTATGAAAGTGTTAGCCTGGACATAGCGAAAGCAGCACAAAAGAGGTTTTCAAACCACTTGTGGTACATGAGTGAGGAGTTGGTAGGCCTTTCATTCTTTGACGGATCCATTCTAGGTGTGAAAAGAAAAACGTGATACGCCGTATGTGGTCATGTGAAGGAAAATATGATCCACCAAAGAAGGCATTCTATAAACATAAGGACATGACTTAGGTATCTATACCAAATTTTGTCACTACTAATTCGAGAAAGCTATTTAATGACAATGCATTGCATTCTGTGATGTGCACATGCGAGAATGGGATGAACATACAAGAACGATTTGCAAATTATTCGGGGTCATCAAGTGGGAAATGACAGTGCAGCGAGAGGGGTGAAACTAATTCAAGATTTTTAGGAAGTCACATTGAAGGAAGAGAGCTTTCAAAATTTATTACTAAGTGAGACTTTTCATCGTAGTACTACCCTTACGTAGGGAAAGGCACTTTAATTGCCAAAAATGGGATGTCAGTAAAAAATTAGAAATACAATGAAAATGTATTTTATTTTGGTTAATGTAACGAAATTCATGGACAGAGTGAAAATAAATTGATCTCTTGGATTGGAAGTATTGTTATGGCAATTCAATTCTTTCTAAGGTAAGCACATTTCTTCAGAGGCTAGATCTTGCCAGTGTGAGCAAAGTCTTTGCCGAGGGAGGGGAGGGGGTTGAGGGGAAGTCTGTAGTAAGTGGTGCGGGCCGTACCTCAGCGGTGCCACGGTGTGGAGTGGCGCCCTGGTGGGTGGATTGCTTCACGACGGACGATATCTCCTAAACGCTTAGAGATAGGTCAAAACAAACAGAAAATTGGCCCTAAAGGGCTTTACTTTTACATTTTACATAGGGATAGCACTTTTTTGACCCCAAAAAACTCAATTGAGGGTCCTTAGTACTTAGGGCCCTTGGGGCACGGGTTGCCGTTATTTTTAAGTAACCAAATTTTAACACGTGAATATAAACCTCATTTGGATCATTTTGAGACCAGGAAAACATTACTTTTCGCAAATCTGAAAAATAAGGGCCGGCCTGATGCTGAGTGATGAACAAAGGGATGGGATTTTTATCCCTCTACACATTGCAAAAAATGATTGCTTAAAACTGACATTTTTTTCCACCATCATTGGAGCGATCACTGAAACTGTCCCTTGTAAGGGATGAAAAAAATGCTCGTGTGATTCAGGCTTAAATCGGAACATCATTGGTCACTTGACTACCTGGCTACAAAAGTTGATGAAAAACTGCTGCATAACCTTTGGGATTACCAATTATTATCGCCATAAATTTATGCCACCTTAAAGAGATGCCTTCATAAAGTGGGAGGAATTTTTCCTCAAAATGACAAAGAATATCATTGTTATAGGTATTATGTTAAGCCCATGTAAAGATCTATTAGTATTGTTTTCAGGTTGAGGAAGAAATATTTACAAAAAAAACATAAATTACTTACCAAATTGACAGCGTCCCCAAAGTTCAATGAAAAAGTTATAGAAGCCAAATTGAGCACCAATCAATGGAGCTGTCTGTATAACAGCAGGAGTCAGTCCACGAAAAAATGAACCAACTCCCTCAGTGGTATACATGGTGGTAATTGCATGAGTCATACCCCTATACAACTGAAATACAAGAAGAGTATTACACAGTGCTCTAAAAAAATTTTTCGGGAAGATGCATATCTTAAATATATACTGCATGAAGAAAATAAATTCCTTAACCCTTTCACTCCCAAGCGGCCGATATATCGGCTGCTTGCTTAGAGCAATATTTCACATAAACTATGATGTGTAATTATTTAATTTTTTTATAATGAATGTATACATATTTTGCTATTCTTAGGTATTTTTATATAATTTAATTTATACTTTTAATATTTTAATGGACGCTATTTTGTTAACTCTTTGTAAAATCTGACTCATTTTGTCGAAATTCTTACGCCACTTTATAACTAAGCGAAATTAGAAAATTTGTCCGTCGTTGTTGCTTGTTATCGTTTATAAGTGATATTGAGGATAAATTTTAATAATTATTTAATTAAAATGGTCTTTGTCTGTAAATTTTTACGTACACCGGCAGCTTATTGAACTCCTTTTTTTCCTCTCGTAAATTGCCGCCACGGCTGACTAATGACCTTATGATATTCCCAACGAGCTTATGCACGCTTTTACGCGTGATTTATTCTTATTCACTTCACTACATCACGTGCGTCTTTATTCATGTAATACATTGGTGCGTATGACTCTGTACTTTCCACGACGTAACATTTTATCTAACCTCTAATCTCCCACCCGCTGCAATTATATTTCGACGTCTCCTTATTAAAATCAAATCCTTGTTTGGTATCGACATACATTCCAAAGGAATCATCTTATCTGACTTACATTATTACATTTTATTCACAAGGAAACAATACTTCTTGTTTACAGGAAGAGTACACAAAGGGTAAGATTATCGTGCGTGGCGCGCGAATAAAATGTTTTCAGCGAACCTCAGCAAGTGGCCGATAACGTCGCCGAATAGTTGTCGTGAAAGTGATGGCTTCACAGTTTTTTATCCTAATCTTCCTTATCTATGTAAGTGTTTGATTGTATCACTGCTTTGCTGACACCTACATTGTGGGCAACTTCTGAGAATGCGTCATCAGTTACTAATCTAATGGTTTGCATGCAGAGTCCCGACGGCTTAGTTTGCATCAACTCGTGCGTATCAGAGGTTCGGATACGTTTCTTTGCGTTGTGTTTTCTGTGCATTGAGTCACTTGAATTTGTGATAAGTTCATCATTGCAGCGAAATCTGCGTATAAAAGTCTAGTGCCTTTTTTGAGTGGTGTGAGTGATATTTTTCCAAAAAAAATATCACCAATAATGGCTGGACCATCACGCATAACGGACAAGGATATTTTGGAAATTTTAGACAGTTCATCAAATGAAAGTGAATCAGACTACAACGAAAGTGACAGTGAGTCGGGGAACAATAGTGATGGAGATCGGCATTCGTTTCAGTCTTCGGGTGAGCTGGACACTGACGAAGACAGTGACAACGTAGAATGGAGGGAAGTACAAGCTCCTGAAGAACAAATTCCCACTAAGTTCAAGTTCCAAGAAGTAAGTGGACCCACCACTTAACTCGCCACCAATTCTATATTTTAGACTTTTTTTACGGACCTTCTTTTGAACCTCTTCGTCACTGAAACAAATAGATATGCAAAACAAAACATTACCTCTCACTCTGGAAGATCATCACCACCACTGAAGTGGAAAACAGTTACGATTGCGGAAATGAAAGGATTCCTAGCCTGTATTTTGAACATGGGAATTATACGGAAACCCACCATAGCCTCATATTGGTCGGCTTTGCCTTCTCAGAGTACCCCTTGGTTCGGAAAAATGTTTCCGCGGAATCTCTTCCAGCAAATTTTGAGATTTTTTCATTTGGTTGGCCCAAAAAATGTACAGCCCGTAACGATCCCAGATATGACCCTTGCATCAGGTACCAACCCCTTGTTGACCATGCAAATAATGTATTTAGATACCATTATACCCCTCACGAAACTTTGAGTGTAGATGGAAGTCTAGTAGGGACAAAAAACCGTACAAGTTTGTTGCAGTACCTGCCAAATAAGCACCATCACTGCTGGGGAATCAAATTTTGGATGCTGTGTGATTCTGTTTCAAACTATTGCTTAGGTTTCTTAACCTACAAAGGTAGATCAAATGATGAAGAAAGGATGGAGGTGAAGGAACATGGGCTGGGATATACAGTGGTATTGAAACTCCTTCAGATGAACAATTAGTTATACAAAGGCTACCATGTTTTTGTGGACAATTTTTTTACGTCAGTTCCCTTAGTGAACAAACTTTACCAAATGGGAACATATATTACAGGCACTGTTAGAAAAAACTGAAAATTTCTGCCCGAGTTTTTCAAAAAGAAGTTCACCGTCGGGGAAAAAATGTTTTGCCGTTCCGGGTGTATTCTAGCCAGTGCATTTAGGGAAAAAATTTCTCAAAAAGGACCTGTGATCCTTCTTTCAAGTAAGGCGACTGCAAGGAATAGTGAAGTGACAAAATTGAGACAAGGCCGCGAGAAAAAAACAATGAAACTGGAAGTAATTTTGGAATATAACAAGTGTATGGGAGGTGTAGACTCTTCAGACATGACACTCTATGTATATTTAGATGAAAGGAAACCATTAAAATATTGGAAGAAAGTAGCATTCAACATTATTGGTAGGATGGTTTTGAATAGCTACATAATATATAAGGAAAATTTCAAAGAACCTGGAAAACCTCTGACAAGACTTATGTACACAATTAGTATAATTGAAAACTTAGGAGCTGAGTGGTTGAATATCAGGGAAGAGTGCGAAGTGAGGGGCCGTATTTTACAGGGAATAAGGAAACTGGGAGGGAGAAAAGAATACAGATGCTGTGTCTGCAGTACAATGGAACAAAGAAGAAGATCCAGAACAGTGTGCGTCAGATGTAACAGGGGTTTGCATGGGGAGTGTTTGCATAAGCATAAGTGCTAAAAGAGTGATTGTGAACAAAAGGCAAAATATATTCCTACGTGATATGTTAAACGTGAAACTAATCAAAAGTGTACCTATGTACTTATTTCATTAACAACTTGAACAAATAATGAAAAATCCTCCATGAAACAATTTTCAACATATTTGTTAGCCTTCGTTTTTATAGAAATAACATTGCATATGTAAGTCATTCATATGTTTAAATAAATGCAATGTTAACATTTAAACAATTCCTTTAGCTATAATTTAAACTAACAATGATTTGTATTATTTAAGGCATAGATACATAAATCTATATATATAAAAGAAAGTCGAAAATCGTGTTAGTTAGAACACTTATAACTCGAGAACGGCTGCACTGATTTTAGCGACATTAGGCTCTTTGGATTCGTCTCAGCCCCGGATAACATATAGGACATTAAAAAAATAGGAAAAGTTAAAAAAAAAATTCAACTTTATCTTAGAGATATGTTTTTAGGAGTTGATTGTTAAAACGGTCAAAAAAATAAGATTTTTTTTTTTCGTTTTTACTAATTTATTGACTGATCTTTTTAACAATACTAAAAAAATTTAAATGTTCAAACATTTTAAAAATATTAAATTAATATTAAAGTAGTATTAAAATAATTGAATTAGAGGTAAGCTCAGCTCGAATTGAGTTGTCAACAAACACATAACTACCGTGTGTGTAAACAAATCTCCAAGCAATTGTTGATTATCAGTAATGTCCGTGTACTCTGCATGAATTCAAATCTTTTAACTTTGTAATAAACGAAGACGAAGTCACCAACTATCTATTTGAATATTCAAAGTCCTTGGACGCACCTGGCTTACCACGGCACGATTTACAGCTAAAGGTAGGCTCTGTGTTCATGATCTTTCGAAACCTAAACCAACCAAAACTATCCAACGGAACGTGTTTGGTTATTAAAAAAACTGATAATGAAAGTAATTCACGCCACTATACTCAAAGGAAAATTCAAAGATGAGGAAGTTCTCAATCCGAAGATTCCATGATCCCAACTTATATGCCCTTTTGAGCTTAAACGTATTCAATTTCCAATTCGTGTTGCATTCGTGATAACGATTAACAAATCGCATGGTCAGTCAGTTTTTGTGATGTTTGTTCTCATGTGTCAGTGAAAACCTATGATTTTCTCATGGTAAATAATATGTGGTATGTTTACGAGTCGGTAAGCCATCCGCTGTATTTCTTCTTTCGCTTCAAGGGCGCAGCTAGGAATTAAGGATAGGCGCAGCTATTACTGGCGGGTCTGTAGAGTATAGAAAACTCGCCAAGGTAAGCGAGAGGTGTGAGGGGCCTTCCCTAAACATTTTTTAGGATAAAAGGTTCAAAATGGTAGGTTTTGCGGCTGTGTGAACAGTTAAATATTTTGAGACTCATCCGTCCCCCTAATATTAATAACCAAATGTTTTATAAAAAGATTCCCTGAGCTTTTGGGGGGGTTTTAACCCCCAAAAACCCCCCTAGCTGCGTCCCTGCTTCGCTTCGCTACGCTATTTTTATTTAGCTTCATTCGCTTTATCTTGCGCCTGATAACAAAACAAAAACTATTGTTTATCAGAAGGCGCTTGACACAAGGCATTAAACCCGAATGTGTAGGGCACACCGTGGTGCATTTACGCATGCAGCACGTTTACGCAGTGCATTTTTTCCAAACAGATATACTATAACTGGCGCGCCTAAAGTCATTTGATATGAATGCTGCTTCATAGGGGCTATTCTTACACTATTTTGAGCATCAGTCAAACGTCGGTCTGGCGTTGTGCTAACCTGCCCCGTGAACGAGCCAAGTTTACGCTGCAAACTTAGACCTAAAAACATTTTTTTACGGTTAATAACACAAATAGCCAACAACTGAATGCGTATAATTTTTATTTCATCAATATTTTCTCATTTAATTTATAATAAATCAAATATGATTAAAACGATGCAGCCGCTCTTTATTTATAAATGGTGCAACTAAACTATAAGTTCATTGGATGTTAGGCGGAACGAAGTTCGCTGGGTCAGCTAGTATATACATATTTCATTGTTTTTTTACAGAAGACTGGCTTTGGCACTGCTCAAAAGTGATTGAGACAGATTTAAACAATTAAATTTTTATGACAACATTTTTTCTGTTTATGCATACAAAATTTGATAGATCTGTCAAAAACGAAATTCTTAATGTAACTCAATTTTCAATAATTGCAAAATGAAAAAAATACTATGAATAAATAAGCTATAAAGTTAAGTTTTTCGTAAAAAAATTTAAAAGTATTAAGTTTATAAATTTAGTATTGCAAAACTAAAATTTATACATGATGATCAATTAACATTTTTGAAAACGTCATTTATTTTTACATATGTGTGATTTTTTCCATGTCTATAAAACCTAAAATAAATCCATGAGAATTTTTACAAAAAGTACAAATAATTTCATAAAAAAAACCCTTGGGAATTTTGGGTATGCATATTGAAAAATGCTTGGGAGTGAAAGGGTTAAATATAAGCAAATGAGCCAAAATTCAATCAAACATACCTTTGGTTCACCTTGAGCAACGAGACGTGTCCGAACAATATCTATTGGGAATGATACAACAGTGGCAATAGCTCCGGACATACAACCACATGAAAAATGTGTCACGGGACTGTGCTCATTTGCCCAAGTACCACGAGACATGGGTGAAACCCAATGGTGCCATAATAGAGTGAGCAGTTGAAATGAATAAAACTGAAATACATCAAAATGAGAAAAATTAAAACAGGCTATAAAGAACCATGTAATAAGTACTCATTAAGTCAGAAAACTTTTGATTCTTTGAGTCAGTGAAAATGTGATGATTTAGAAAATCTTGTCCTCCTTTTGTTCATCTGCCAAGAATTTCATTTATATGGAGTTAAGAATTTTTTTAAAGTGCTAAATTTACACCAGTACACAATTACTGAGCAGTAAGAATGTGCAATACTATCAACAAAAAAAAACAGAAACTAATAAAGTCAGTAGACCGACAGATTGTCTCAATGGCAAGTGAGTTTTTCTGCCTATAAATTATCGATTGATACTACTTCTTTCACATAATAGAAACGAATTCGAGATAAACTTTTTATTGAACGGAAAGAATCGACTACCAAAAAACATCCAGAGTTCCAGCAACATAAGACTTCCAAAACGAAGAAACACAGCTCACCTGGGCTGATCCATACACCACAGAGAGGTATTGTGCTGGTACATGACCTTTCCAAAGAGCTTTCACTCCCTCGTCCCGGTATATTCGCTTTGTGGCTTGGATAACACCCGTGTACAAACCCGGGGTTGATGACTGTTTCGACAATGGCTCCCATTGCAACTACAGAAAATGAATAGCAGAGTTCGCCCATTATGAATTAAATTACAATTAATAACTTAAAATATGATCAGGAGGAGATATGAATTGCAGTTTATATAAACCGTGATACCTCCTAAAAAATAGTCATGAGCCATAATAAGACACATATTACAAGACGACAGAAAGACAATCAAAAAACATATTGACAATAGGTTGGACACAAAATAGTTCTTTCCTCCTTCAAAAAAGATACTGACGTGATTAAGACTCAACGCATTGCGAGGGAGAAAAGTTGTGTGTGATCCTTTCCTATTACTAAACCCATATTGTACCAATAAAGGACCAACATGGCCAAAGAAAATAATAGAAACAAAAATTTGAAATAGATGTTAAAATATAGCAATACCCCTGAGATATTCCGGCAGTAAGCACAACAGACATAGAAATATTCGGTCAGCACTTAGTTTACCAACCTGAAACCGGATTTTCAGTACATCAAACGGTTGGCAAATTCCCCTGGTAAAAAATCCACTGACAGCTCCAGCAATTGCATGATGACTATTTTTCAATTTTCTTTCTGATGAAGGATCATAACCAATCATTTTCCTTCGTCAACTCAAAACACCCATTTCACTGTCTCCTTCATATCCCGATGGAATCTCAGGCACTACGTGGAAAAGTAACAAACTGAATTGAGTGAAAAACACGAACATAAGCACAAATAAACTCTCCGCTACTAAACAGATTTAAATTTAATAAAGAGACTAGGAACATCACGAACATAATGAACTTACTTTGACCTAATGCTGAAACTCCGGCACTCCAAGAACCTGGCATCAAATCAAAACAAATCTTCTCGTGATTAACGCTCCACCTGAAGTTAGATAGGGGAACTTAAGAGAGGGTATTCAGTGCGCTCAATTTGAATACGTTTAAAGCAGTTGCGAATACCGAAAGACCCAACACACGTTGAGCAAACATTAATTCAAAGCTATTATAGCCCCAATTAAGTGATTCGCATACAGAGATAAAGAGAACAATGGTAAGAAGATAAGAGTTGACGATAAATTTCGAGTGCCCGCTCCGTGGCTGGGTCTTTTAGATGAGAAAACGAGGCCATTGGATTGATTTCTTGAAGAATGTACAAAAAACATGAGAATACAACCTTTGGCCACTAAATTTTCAGAATAGACACCCAAAAATTATAAAGGTAAATTTCGGGATTATTTTAGCTGCAGTAATTATCCTAAATATACAAATATTTATTCATAAAATAAGAATCGATGGTGCTGTGCTAAAAAAAAATATTTTTCAGATTTCAATACAAGATACAAATATTTTTTATATTTTTCTCTGTAGAGAAAAAATATTTTCAGGGTTATAAATATGTGCGTCAATTGGTGATGCTGGGGGGAGGTCGGCCTCTCCAATAGGCTCGCGCAGTGGGGCAGCGAGGGGAGGGGGGGTTAAAACCACCCCCCAGAGCTCAGAGAAACTTTTAAGCTTAATCCATTTTACTTAATTGGGTTGATATTACCAACAGAATAGTGTAAGTTTGAATAAAATATCCCTCAGAAAGCCGTAAAACTCACCATTTTGAACTGTTTATCTTAAAATTCCGCAATTTACTAATCCCGCACCTACTGCTTATCCTGGTGGGTATTCCGTACCCCCACACACACCGGTATTAGCTGCACCTAAACCCCCCCCCCCCAGTCTCAATTCCTGGCTGCGCATCTGGGCTCGTGAACCTTCCGCCACAAATTCTGACAAATCGAAACATCAAATATGTCAGTATTATACGAAAATGCCATCAGAAATGAGGCTCAAGATAAGTTATGAGAGGGATACATGAAAAAAAATCCGGGAGTTTATAAGTACCGGTTAAGGCAATATTTGGAAGAATAAGGGCCACATTGGAATTGCTAATGTAAGAAGCACACCCTTCAAATGTGGGGGTATCCTTCAGAGGGTTGGTAGTCCTGGCGTGGTCCCATTCAGCAGCAGTAGTGGTAGTGGATACAAAAAAATTCAAGGGGGGCGCAAAATATATGTTGAGTTACCTTTACTTTTATCGTAATGAAATATAAGTCGCATGCAGATTTTAAGAAAGTTATTTTTAAACTGATTATACATTTATACAAGAAAATGCCATCTGATGATACAAAAATTTTGTAATTGTGGTTCTGCATTATTAGGCAATGCGGGCCGCCCTCCAAGGGGGTGGGGCGCCCCCATGTTGTATCCGCCACTGCCTCCTAGCCAAATTCCCTAGCCACGTCCATCGTATAGAAGTCCTTCCAGACGATGGGGGACATTTCTACGTCCCTAGTTTTCTTTAACAAGGACGTAGAGGAGGGGGAATGAGTTGAAATGGTTGAATGAGGAGGAGAGAGCAACAAAGAGAGGACTATAGCAGGCGCCCAAATGTTATTTGGTGGAGAAAAGTGAAAGCAAAAGGCGCTGCCTAGGGTAATGGTGTAATGATGTTTACTATGTACGAAAAGGTCAAGAAATGAAGTTACTTTATATGTCATTACTCTATTATGGTGCGACATCCACATAATTTTCCACGATAACCTGCAAAAATGTTAGTCGAGTTTTAGACAAATTTTCAGCACTGTTTCAGGCAATATTTGGAAGAATAAGAGTCGTATTGAAATTGCCGATATACATTCGATTTCCAAGTTTTATTTATACTTAACTGGCTTCAAAATTATTCAGAAAACCCTTTTGAAATTATCAATAAAACAAAAGTATGTTTTATCCGACTTGGCTCATTTTCCCTTATTTAAGGAAGTTATTTTCTTCCTGCAGCGTATATTGAAGATAAACATCTCTCATAAAATATTTGTTTTCAGCGCTGCACAATATCTTCTTGTATTTCAGTTGCACACGGGTACAGCACATGAAGTTACCACCATTTTTGTTTTCAAGGGTCTTTCTGAATACTTTGGAAGCCAATTAATTTTAAATAAAAGTTGGAAATCGGAAATACATCGGCGATTCTAACGTGACTCTAACTCTTTCAAACATTGCCTAAATCTAGTATCACCTTTGCCATTTCAAGGAAAAGAACGGGAAAATACGAATTGGCTCATGTTTTTTTATCTTCCCATATCATAACGTAAGACTGGGGTCAATCGAGGCTGAATATCCTCTAAAATCAAATGCTGTCATCGCTGCTTCAGTAACTAGGCATGCAATAGGAAAGTCCATCTGATTGTGAGATGGCTTCAAGCCTTGCTGGATCTCTCCTTTTCTCCCCCTGCCTCCAATCTCGAAGTGTCCCGTCCCGAGCTCCACCCACATAGGAATTCGCTGCACACAGCTCGCACCGACCGTGCTCGGTGAAGCAAAATCACAAGAGCGCACGGCGCGTGCACTGATATGACGGGGAATCCCGAAGCGGTCAGGTCGAAAGAGTCCATCGGAGATGAATTAAGACAGCCCTGGGTTTCCCGAGTAGAAAGTGAAACTTACAAAAAGAGTCCGTGACCGAACGAGGCTTAGGAAGAGGGTGGGGTGAGAGTTAAGTATATTTGTGGTGGTGGGGGACAGGAGGGACGAGCTAGTGAAAGTTTTCATGAAGAGCGAGAGTGTACAACCACGATTCGCCTTCGGCTCCACTCCTGACGTGACTCAACTGCGGTCGTGTTTATTAACTGTCCCCGATGAGCGACTCAGGAGCCATTTGAGGCGCATGCATGTATAAATTCTCGCGCAGACGGTCGAGACTTCATTTGTTCCCTAACAATGGAAAGGTAGCACTTGTCCCTTAAACTTGTACTGTCATTGTCCCCTTAGTGCACAGCACATTAAACGCACAATCAAAACCGCTGAGGAGGTGGTTTATATACCTACCGGCAGCTGGATCATTACCCAGTATATATTGGTATCGCAATTGTGGGCGAACGAACTAACGAGACTTCATTTGCTCGGCTTCAATTGAGTAGGCTAGGTGGATCGAGGTACAGATATGCTTTATGTATTTTATGTTATCAAATATTCGAAGAAACCCTTAGATTAATGAATGAGCTCTGATGAAAACATGGGTGTTGAATTGAATACATGAGTAAAGAGAAATTGGAAAAATGGCATAGGATGGAGCAACATAATTTTTTGTTTCCCCCCAGCCGGCGAACAACAGAAGTAAAGATTTATCGCGTTTCGCACCAAGTCTCATGTCCATGTCTCCTCGCAACGTTTCGATGAGCAACTCGCCCATCGTCTTCAGGGATTCAGGAATCCAATACTTGGATTTCGACCCTGACCCAATGAGAAACCCAAGAAATCTTTACTTCTAATGATGGAGTAATTGCCGGCCTCGGTGGCGGTGGGGTCCTCACCTGCCAAACCGAAGGTCGCGGATTCGAGTACCGACTGGGTCGGTTGCCCCTATCCAAGACATGAATGTTCGTGAACGTCTATTGTTAAGTTGCGACAAAACCCCGATGTGTAAGGCAAATATCGTGCTACTTTCAGTGGCATGGATATAAATAAATTAAGAAATTAATAATGGAATAATGAATATATAATATTATATAAAATAATGAAAATAACTAGCATGGATATAAAACGAGAACATATTGTAGAACTATGCAATTTAATCTCAGGATTATTGATGACGATGATACTCGGCAAGATAATACGAATTTCCTCATGAATACCATGACAACCACTAACAATAAGGTGCAGTATCAAATACCATTGAATAGCACTATCTTTGCCATTCTCAGGGCCTGATTTAGATAAAAACAGGCCCTATGCTATTTCAATTATGAGGCTCTTGCACCTCCCATTTTTAAGTTTTGTTTCCGTTGGTCTTAGCCAACAAATTTGAATGAAGGCCCCTCTTGATCTTTAGGCCCGAAGCTGAAGTCTAATTAGCCATTAGGAAAATACGGCCCAGGCCATTTCTCATGCAATTGATGTAGTATTTGGGAGAATTTATCATATTCATTTGAGAGCTCATGTATACCTTTGAGTAAATAGTCATCTCAAAACCAAGGTATTCGAATACTCGAAGAGAGCTGTCTGACGACTTCCGGCACACCCATAGATAAGTCGAGGGTGTCCGTCCTCCCTAATCCTGCCTTTCTCGAATTGTGGTCCGCAAAAAAAAATAAGTTGAAAATAATACAGCAAGATACAAAATTTAAAGGAAGGTTCTTTTTCGAGCTATATTAAGCGATTACATTTCGGTAGGTACAACTAGCACAGAAAATTTCCGTATTTCATTGAGTGATTGTTTTTTTATACAACTGGGTTCCCCGTAGAAATTTGCGAAATGACTATTCCGAGTTCCCTTAGAGTTATGGGGCACATAAAAATTGTTTTCCCGTCTCAAAAAATAATTAACAGTAAGTACATTGTTAAAAACTGATCAAACTGTTTTTAATACTTCTATCACTAACAATCTGCTCTTAAAACTTCGTGAAGGGATATTATCGATTACTCACTCATTGTGAACACTGCCAGGAGAGAGGAATGGAGAGGTGCGTCAAACCAATCTTATGTTGACTAATGATGATTAGTAAACTGTGGTGAAAGTTAACCAATTGTTTTTCGTAAATTTATCACTTACAATGGGCATGGGGTGAACCATTCATTAATTCTGAGTTAGGAATTGGCAATAGGGATAGCACGCTAGGAATCACACTTTCTTCTTTACTTTGTTCGAATGAAATCTGAGATACATATTGGGCAGCAAGGCCATTGAATTTCTACGGTACCTACATAACGTATACATACCGCTTGCCCTGAAGTGCAAATATCGTGCAAAAAAGATACACCTGAGTTACTTTGAAAAAAACTAGCGCCAAGAAGACTGTAAGTAGTAAACATGATAAATAAAATAGAAAAAAAATTTCGCCCAACGTGGGGCTCGAACCCACGACCCTGAGATTAAGAGTCTCATGCTCTACCGACTGAGCTAGCCGGGCGCCGTTGAGGAGTGGCGAGTTCAAACACAAATTTATACGTCACAGATGATGATTCACTGGGGGAATAACTTTTGATTCATTGTTTATCATCAAGTACAGGTTCTGTAGTTAAAATAACGAGAGAATATAAAAAACTAAATCAAGATTCAAGGGTTTGGCGTGTTGGTTATCATCAATTAGCTGCACTCTTACGTACGATATACTGATATTTCACCTTATAGTAGGTATAGGTATGTACGAACCTTGAATAAATCTTCTTCTGTAACCCAATTTTTGTGATGAATATATAGTCGTAGGAATCATTTGAGTGGAAATTGCAGGATAGAAATCCATTTCTATCCGTAACAAGCTCACTGGTGATGATTTCAAATCGATAGTACACGTTAAAAAGGATTAACGCAAGAGGTTCTCGTTATTGGTATTGCTTAGAAGATAATTTACTAATGAAAAGCATCTGCGGTGATGTTAGGTAATCAATAAAAACATTAATACTTAGGAAATTCCACAATTAATGACCTTCAGCTTCTGACAACGAATCCTGCAATGGCGTCGCGAGGATTTGGGTTGAGGAGTCAGGTGACAATTGAGGCGGGTTGATTAAAGCAACTCCAGACAGTGCCGAAATTGAACATCGCATAATACTTAACCGAATGTTAATAATAGGGCTATTTTTTAGCTTATTGCGTTTAGATCATTTTTTCAATGCTAATTCTTACTATTCAATGTGATGAGGTGATTATAGAGGCGTAGCAAACTCATTCACCTAAAATACCTATAATGCACGATTGCGTGTCCAGGAAATGGCCCATGAATTTCGTGAATGGCCCAAGTTCGTGAATGTATTCAAATATTTGTTCCGCCACGAACTTAAACGGGTAAGTGCATCTTGCAACACGGGTGAATGCATTTTGTAAATACCTATGTGGTAATTTAAAATATTGTTACTAGTAGCTAGGGTATGGTTTACGATAAAAGATCAAATTACTAGTAAATAAAAGTATTTCTACCCAAAAATTTATTTTTAACGGAATTAAACTAAGATTGGTCCTGAGATTTAGGCCACAGGTAGAACCTTTTTTACGGAATAGTTTACTTGGAAAGTATCCACTGGTAGGAAAAGTTCATTTGGTGGGAGTAAACCGAAGACTGCACCAAACATTTCGGAAAGGGAGCGCTTGCTTGAAACCGACACATTTTGATGGCTGGGGTATTTCGGAACATAATGATTTTAATGTTTCGAATGAGTTAAAATTTATGTTACCCCAGGATAAACACGGCAAGCTTAAAATCCAAAGGTAACGTTCATAGGCATAACATGAAAATTCAATTTGATATCTTAGAAGAATAGCATGAATTTCTTGCCATAATTCAATAGAAGGGAATAAAAAATAAACAATAACTGATTCGAAGCGTATTCATCAAACATAAAATATGAGCTACCTTTTGTATATTTGCATTATTAGCTTCGTTAATGATGAAAGCAAGGTTATTGAACAATTTCACCTATTTTACCGGAATTTTTAAAGAGGAAAATGTCGGAATATTCAGAGTACGAATATATCAGCGAGCTCTCGATGCTATCATCAGCTTTTACTTTCCGATATCAAGGAAGAGAATGTAATGTTTAAAATTCTTCGCTGTATATAGACCGTGATTTCATCAGGCTTTTCATCATGATACTATTAAACTCCTCTTTTTACTTGAGACCGACACATTTTGATGGCTGAGATATTTCGGAACATAATGATTTCAATGTTTCGAATGAGTTAAAATTTGTGTTACTCCAGGATAAACACTGCAAGGTTAAAATTCAAAGATAACGTTCATAGGCACAAAATGAAATTTCAATGTGATTTGTTTAGAATGAACATGAATTTCTTGCCATAATTCAACCATTATTGACACATCTTCTTTTAAGTCAAATAAGCTTAACACAATAAATATTATTATACAGAGCTAAACCGATATAAACCATATTATCGACTGAAAATACCTAAATTACTCGGTCAAATATGTATTTGTTTACTGACGCAACGGACCAATTATGTCCTCAAAGAATTAATTACATGTAATTATTTATTTTAATCATAATAAAAGGCTTATCCAATATCTTATCGATATAGAAGGTTGAAAATTTACTGAGCCTCAATATACCAACGATTACGTTTCGTCATGACTGAACGTTGTGACAAATCGAAACTGGTACTTTTCGCATATTTCCATACAAAAAAGTTTTCCTGTGATAGATGATATCCATAGATATCAAAAAGCAAAATAAGGGCGCACAGAATGTGAGCAAATCTATTCTTACAATTTTAAATCATTGCTCTTTCAAAATTTATGGCCCAATTTTATGTAAATAACGTGATTTGACATCAATTATCGCTAACTGGATTAGATTGCCAATAACTTTTTTTGTTAAAAGAATATTAGGAAAGTGCAATGACAAAGTGAGAGAAATTAGCTACTTTTCCCTCGTTAGACCACATTTGGAATACGCTGCCAGTGTTTGGGACCCTCATGAAAAAGGCTTAATAACAGAGTTAGAACGCGTGCAAAGAAGAGCTGCCAGGTATGTGAAAGGTCGTTACGATAGTCTTGTTAGTGTAACTGACCTCTTAGATAAACTCGGATGGGAATCTCTGTCGGACCGTAGATTGAAAAATAGACTAAACCTTTTAGATAAATTCAAGAGCAGTGTCTTTTCTGACGAAGTTAACCATATCTTGCGGGCGCCAACGTACTACGGAAGATCAGATCATATAAATAAAATAAGAGAGATAGATTGCAGAACAGACAGATTCCGAATGCCATTTTTTCCTCGATCAATAAGAGATTATAACGGCAGCAATAGACCTCGTAAATAGATTGCATGACTTGTAGTGTAGCCTACTAACGTATGTAAAACTTAATGCATGTTTCTGAATTTCTATTCTATATTCTATTTCTAACAGCATATAGTAGTATAGTTTGTTATTATACGGGACGTTTTTTGGACGGTGTGGTGTGCATGTGGGAGTCCAAATGCATGCTGCATGCTGGTGATTGATCACCCCCTGCCAAACACCCTAGAGGTGGCTCGCAGGGTATTATGTAGATGTACATACATGTAGATGAACTCAGAAGGAAGTTCGGTGACGTCCGTACCTTTTATTTCAATGATGATTCTCGTTGCACACCGAATTTCATATCGGTTTTTCGTCTAGAGGACGCAAATTTTTCAGCTTTTCACTGAGGAAAAGTTTTTTTATGACCTGTGAGTGGAGTTTGTTACTATATGCGGAAGCGAAACAAGGACCTTAAGGCTGGCGGAGAGGAAAAGATTGGAGACTTTTGGGATGCGTTGTTATAGGAGGATGAACAAAATAAGCTGTTTAGAAAGAGTGACCAATGGAGAAGTTTTGAGAAAGGTAAAGAAGAGTGGAACCTGTGAGACATTTAAAAAGGGGACGAGATTGAACTTATACTTCTCCATGAGGGATTTATAAAGATAATCTTTGAAGGGGGGCTCCAGGGGGCCCGAACCCCCGAAATATATAAACACAATTATTTTTCTTTATAAAAGAAAAGAAAATATTGAAAAATCATGAATTTACAAAATATTTCTTTAAAAAATGAAGTTTTTCGATTATGAAAATTGTTAAAATTAGAAAAAAACCCATTACTTGGTACCCTGTTTTTAAAAAATGTTCTCCCCTGGTTTTGGACCCCCACCCTGAACGAAATTCCTACCTACGCTACTGATGTAGAGGTAGGTCCAGACTGAAATCTCGGAAGCAGATAACAGAGGACGTGGACGGCTTACGTAAATGAAGAGAATAGCAGAAGATAGAGTCAGGAGGCGAGCTGTTCCTTAACCAGAGGGTTGACAAAAAAAAGAAGAACTCTTACTATCTAGTTTAGACGAGAGCAATGCCTAAATTATATTTGGAAGTATTATTATCGAAATCAAGGTCGGGACTGGTCGTATAAAGATTGTCGTCGTACAATTGACCATAGTTTTTGAGACAATATAGAAGGAAAGCACCAGTAAACTACGAGATATGTGCAACCTATGATGCAAAAGTACTGCAGGAGGCGAAAATTCTGACTGAATCAGAAAAAAAAACACTTAAGTAATATCTATACACTTTTGCCACTCTTGCTGGTTATTAAATTCGACCATATAAAAAAATGGCAAAGCGACGAGCGGCGGTGACCGTATTCTCAGAGGTACAAGAAAATTATTCAAAAGAAAGACTTACAAATGGTCACGTGTAACTGAAAGACCAATGCGAACGCGGATCCACAACAGAGGCTCATTCCTCGAGGTGCAGGATCCTGCACGACCGGTCTATTTTGGGGAGGGATTACTCGCTCAACAGTCACGCTAAAATCTTGAAATTTTCAGGGAATATAAAATAGACCGTTCATAGCATTTGCTTGTATCTCTCCAATTTGACGATTATATCTTTAACCTTTTAATTAGTTTCTCGTGTGTATTTTTTCAATGCTTGAGACTCACGGAAATAAGTAAAGAAGCGTATAAGGCTTCACTTTTCAGAAATATTCAGCGTCCACATTGAAATAAAACATTTGTCATTTTCCACATAATATATTTAAAACACTCAACCTATTAGGGCTTCGGCACGTAAAACTCCAATCAAGGCACACCTTCTATACACCAGGTAGCTGGTGTAATTTGACAATGTGCCAAAACCTTGGTCGATTGAGTTTTTAAAATATATTGTGGGGAAAATTCAATTGTTTTATTCCAAATATGGACACAGGGAAATATTGAAAGGGTACTCTACTTTCTCTGAAATATTCTGTGTGAAATTATATCATAACCCAATAATAGTTCGAAAAATCCACAGAGGAAAAATCATTCGCCTAGACCGGGATTCGAACCCAGATCCCTCGATTTCCGGCCGAGTGCTTTAGCCAGTTAAGCTACCGAGGCGTCATTCTCCCCTGAGGAAAAGGCGAGTGATTTTCCTCTGTGGATTTATTGCACAATTTGTGCATTGCGGGTGACTCCGTAAAAGTTATCACCGTGGCTAGTCCCGGTATACTTGAATAACTAATAATAGTTAAATAATTACGTCAGTAATACATTCTTATTATATACCATTTAATGCAGTTTTAATCGTGTGATCCGACACGAAAACAGACTGGTTGGAGGAAGGGAGGCGTCTTTGCGGATCACAGAAGAGTCTTGCGCAACGATAAGACCGACGTGAGTACGGATCCACTTGAGGGAATGTCCTCGTGTGGAGAAGGGTAGAGGAACTGGATCGGAATGGGGGAAGGGCGATGGATCCTCGGTGAGTCACTGAGGACCTCCCTCATAAACACGAAGGCGAGGGCTTGGTGGGCGCGAGCGTTGGATTCGGATGGGCAATCCAGCGGTGCGAGCAGGATGTTGGGGCGAAGGAGGGGAAGGAAGATCCGGGAGAAAGTGGTCAACCCTTTTTAACACTCTCTCGACTCGATGGCTCCGCCTTGCATCCGTTCTGTTGCGCTTTGCCTGCCACGGATGCGAGGTATTCCCACGGAAGAGCTTAGGAAATTTCATAAAAGCTAACAAGGGATGGTAACCACAATTGCCTTCACCCGATGGCGTTTAAACTTTTCATTGTGATTAAACGAAATTTCAAGAGGTCTTTTTGCTCAAGCGCACAATAGGGTGGTTTCCTTCATCAAAGATAACGAAAGGCATTGATTGCGATTCGTTACCCACCATTACTGTATTCATAATATACAAATTATTTTGTTTTAGAAATACCGGTTTAGACGAATGGCAATGGTCCATTTGTATCCTCATTTGAAAAGGGCCAGATTGGCGCCCATGCGATGCCACTCCACGTGACGTCACGGGGACCTAGTTTCTATAGGAGAAGATAGGAGTTATACATCGTCTGAGGTTACCATTGCATGCATGAGGCGCAGAGCTCAGGGAAACATGTCTTAACAATCACTTATTAAAACTGGCTAAGGTCGGAAAGTTTTCCTCGTTTGATAAGGTATTAATAATCCTTATTTAAGCCAAGCGCTACCAGCCAGCAGGGTACTAGGCTATCCGCTCGCAGCCTGAGTCGTATCAGCGCTAAGCCTCGCCTCAAGGTCACCTCGCAGGGCGGCAACGGGAACCAGATATACGTCACGCGGAGAGATTTCCCGGCATTCATACTTACGCCTCGCGTTTTCGCGCTTTTGAAAATTTTCTCTTTTCATTTAATCGCGAAAAATAGATATCGACATTTAAAAATCTAAAAGCGTGAAATACGTACTCCAGGAGTAATAATCTTTCGATTTAGGCAATAAAAAAATAATAGGAAACAACCCTATTGGCCTTGGCTTTAGAGGAGGGACGCCGACTGGTAAAAAATATTGGGGGGGGCCCAAACCGGGGATCTTGCCCCGGGAAATTTTATAAGTAGTGAGTTTTAAGTTTTTTAAGCATTTTAGAAGAGTCATAAGATCAACATTGGAACCCTGACAACTCGAATCTCGATATCTGGACTCTCCGGGGAAAATCGGCAAGCCTGACACTTTTTTTCTTCACACCCATAACGAATTTTTGAGGGGGCTCGGGCCACCTCAAACCCCATGGAGACGGCGTCACTGCTTTAGAGATAATATAGATGGAAATCAATGCTTAATATCGGCCAGGGAAAACTGGTACTAAAGTTCGGCGCACCGCTGGCACCGACGATGAGTGAACTCAAACAACACTGGATTTGATCATCACACTAGATCTAGAGTGATCACGCATCATCTAGTGTGATGTGGTTGTCAGGAAATGGGCGCGGGACGAGGTGATCTCTTATTTGAAAATCATGTGTGTATTAACCCTTTCTGGACAAGAGTGTTTTTACCTATGGAGAAATCTTTTCCTTTCAACTTTCAATTAAGGGAGTTCGTAGAAAGCACACCCATCCATTTTTATTTTTTTCTCAAAATTGATTAAAATTTAGGCATGTGCCTAATTCGGTACATTGGGCATTCCCGTCACAGATAAGGCTCCACCGCCACCGTAGAAGGTAGACCACACGCCATAAAATTGTTAGATTAAAAAGGAAATAAATGCTTATTAACTGCCCATTTACAATGATCAGTCTTACTAGCAAAGCATTGGAACATCCCTTCTCAAATTTTACCATCCATAATATACCTCAATGCGCAATGTGGAAATCGTTAATAACTCAGTTACAATCAAACATCAGCTGGCAGCATAAAAAGTATATATGCTTGGAGAAAAATTTTTTTTTTACAAACAGTAAACAACCATGTATCCATAATAACGCGTTTGATGAAATTAGGTTGTTTAGTGAAATAAATTTGGAGAGAGTTACATATCATGATCAAACACTTATTATAAAGTGACGCACTATGTGCTTTCATCATTTCAGCAAAACATAAAAATGAATGGGAAGCATTTGGAGAATTGCCGTAGATGTTTGGTATAAATAACAGTAAACCGAGTTATTTTTCACTCAATTTAATGCAACAGCTGGAATTCTTATTCAAACATATGTGTACACTGAATTTTGCACACTTTTGAAATACTTTCTGAAGCACTCTTTGAGTCATCAGGAGACTCGGATTCCAAATCTTCATTGCTTTAGCTTTCACCAGCATGAGTACCATTGGTATCATCTGGTAGCTCAGCCGCACTTTGAAAAGCAACACCCTTCCTCCTTTTCCCATAAAAAGTTACGGAATTCATTTTTTTTAATGCCAGCAGAGTAAAAAACAACTAATTATACCAAGTATGATTGTAAGAACTTAGCCATATAACTACACTTTACTATCAATTACTTAATTGCGAAGACATAATGAAGTATATTTATGAAATATTAGACATCAGGTATCGATCGCGATTTATTGTCTCACATTGCTATCATTCCGTAGGAGCCCAATGGGACGAATTCGTCACACACCTATTCTTCCTTCAATTTAAAATAATCTGAAACTTTAACATGTCACAATGACGTGTAACATGTTATTAAACCAAGGAATACAAAATAAATTTTATAAACGTATAAACTTACCTACCCACTTACCAACATCTTCAACGCGGTTTGCTTTGACTTTTTCCTACCGAAGTTGGTGGTCTACCTTTCCTCGCTTGGTTAGAAGTGTTAGAACGTGCCGAAAACGTCACAATGGGCAATAGTTAAATAACTTACTTTACTAGAGAGGAAAAATGATTCTGGAGGAATGCGCCGAATTCGGCACACCTGACGTTAAAGTGTTAAATGCGTGTGAATGCGTTCCGGCAACTAAAATTTTAGAAATTAATCACTGACAGAAAGCACTGATAAAACGCCAAGATTTGTGCCACCCATGGTACCACATTGCAATATAATTACAATAAATCCTCATTTTCACATTAGAAGAGTTCTACTTCGTTACTGGGCTTGAGGAAGAGCGCGGAAAGCCCAAGCACCTTGAAGATCTTATTGGATGGCAGAATCAAAGAAAGACCTACGATATGCATGCTTATTTGAATAAATTAAAATTTATATTATATAATCAATTATTTCGCATGAATATTCTTTGGCTATGCATTAAATAATATGGGATCCATACAATATGTTTAGTATTCTCAAGTTATAAATCAATAAACTTTTTATTTTTTTCCCTATGTGTTTTTAATATTTTTTTTATTTCCATCTGCTTTGTGCCGTTGTGTATGCTACATAGAACCTTCTGATAAGCAAAACAGCTTATCGGGAACAAATTTGTTAATTAATAATGGATAAAAATGATATTTACCAACTTATAATGGGTATTACAATTCTCTCCACGGATAGAAATGAAAAACAAATCTCTCTAACAATCACCATTCATTTCCCTTTCGTTCCCAAGTCTCTCCGGTAGATATTCCACGCACCAAATTCCAGTAGCGGTGGGGGTAAGGGAATCAACACACGGTGATGAATCACCGCCTGCATAGCTGCGCTCGACTACGGTGGGAAACCACTGTCTCTCGCAACCACTCGGGTACGCGGTGATTCGCTCGTAACTTTCTTCGCGAAAATTTTCCTCTGGGTGATTGAGTAGGACATAGGGATTTGTTTACAAGCACCATAGCTTAAAGACGTTTCAAATTAAACTCTCTTCTTGAAAATTTCAAACTCAACTCAAACTTAAACTCTTTTCTCTTAAACTCAAACATAAACTCTCTTCTTGAAAATTTCTGAGTATATGGAGCAGGATTACCCAAGGGCTCCGGCAGCAACATATCTAAAGGGCACTGCAGGAACAAGTGACTTTGTACGCAGTCACGCGTTGTGACGTCAACATCTTGTTCGGTTCAAAACCCATCCCGAAGTTCGCTCAGAGAAAATGGCTTGGTGGTGTAACTGGTAGCACGCCTGACCGGCAACCGGGAATCCGGGTTCGAATCCTGGCTAAGTCAAATATTTTTTCATGGTTAACTTCATCCTTTGGTGTATTTATATCTAAAGGGCCCCAACCCCCTTTGACCACATTGCCGTTTACCCTGCCCCCCCCCCCCCACAAGGGAAAATCACTCCCTAAAAAGTGAGAGAGTGAGAGGACACATTTGCGTAAACCTGTTTTGTGGCAAAAAAACAAAATTAACAAAGCGATTCAATCAACTATTCAAAATAACATTCTTTTAACTTCTGAATTTTTTTTTGCTACTTTAAAAGCTAAATAAAGAATAGTTTTAAAAATGTATGATATATTGACTCTGAAGAGAAGATAAGTTGTTTTCAGTGCTATGTCCAAATGGACTGTATAGAGGAAGCCCAATTCAATCCCATTCGAGAGCGGCTCGGGTAAAAAAAAAGTTATGGATTACTATATAGATTTCAGAATTCCAAATATTAAAAAAAAACAGTGCCTCCATGGCTTCAATAGTCTATTGATCTACACTCAGCCTCTAAAGTCGTCAATTACCAACCTCGAAATGACAGCCTATTCCGGGAGTTCGAAGGACAATGATTTTCGGACATGAATCATAAGAAAAATCAGATAATTGCGCGTGTAGTTGTTCCAAATAAATTTATTTTCAATTATTATTTATAGTTTTTAAATAAAATTTTGTTCATAGTGCATGTGTTTGCTCAATTTCTTATCCGCTAAGCTGTCAAATAACACTTTCACTCCTCCTGAATACGCCATGGAATATAGCTTTGTGTCACTGTTAACTAGGAAATCACGTGTTGTATTATTAACGTGTATCTAACGTGAATATATGTATATTTATGATGCATCAAAAATGAAATGCATATCTTCTTAATAACCCTTGTATTCCAATAGCGATATTTTTTATAAGTTATATTGGTAGAAAGTGAGGAAATTTGGGAGCTAATCGACTAAGGTGTCATGACTTATTTTCTGCCCTTGGGAAGCGTAGGGCTTTCCCTCATTTGACGGATAAGGAAGCTGGGTCGAGGAAAAATTTGGTGAAACCTCAATGTGAACAGCGGGGGCGTCAACAATGGGAGAATCAGGACAATATACGAGGTGTTGAGTTTGGGACACGGCCTCAGTATAAGGTGAGCTAGACCCTTATCTATCCCAACCAATATTCGGGTCGGATATTTGTGCTGGTGATACTAATTTTGCAATAAAGCTACTCCATAAATGAGTAAGATATTCATATCTGATGCTTAGTCTACGGTGAGCTCGGCCCTCATCAATCAAAACTAATTACCGGGTCGGGTCATTGTGTGGGTGATACTTACCGGCGATATAGAGAGGAATAAAATTTCAAACATTCTCTATTTCTCAGGACGTTATTAAATGGTTTAAAGTATATATAACAGTCGCCCCATTCGAAATTCCTTGCGCGGGTTAGGCCCCACACCCACCTCCACAATAGGGTAGTTTCCTTCATCAAATAAAACGTAATGCATTGATTGCGATTCCTTACCCACCATTAGTGTATTCATAATATACAAATTAACTGGTTTTAGAAATCCCAGTTTAGGCGAATGGCAATGGTCAATTTTAAGCGCATTTCAAAAATGCCAGATTGGCGCCCATTCGATTCCACTCCACGTTACGTCACAGGGACCTAGTTTCTATACGAGTAGATAGGAGTTTTACATTGTCTGAGATTACCAATGCATGCATGAGGCACAGAGCTCAGCGAGACATCTCTTAATAATCACCCATTATAGTTGCCCAAGTTCGGAAAGTTTTCTTCGTTTGATAGGGTAATAATAATCCTTATTTAAGCCAAGGGCTACCTGCTAGCAGGGTACTCTGCTACCTGCTAGCAGCCTGCGTCGTATCAGCACTCAAAGCCTCGCCCCAAGGTCATCTCACACGGCGACAGCTGGAACCAGAAATACGTCACACGGACTTTTCCCAGTATTCCTACTTAGCCGTCGTGTTTTCGCGCGCTTGTAAATTTTCACTTTTCGTTAAATCGCGAAAAATAGGTATCGTCATTCAAAAATCTAAGAGCGTGAAATGCGTACTCCAGGAGTAATAATCTTTCGATTTAGGCAATAAAAAAATAATAGGAAACCACCCTATTCTCACCGACAATCACCGCTGCAGCATATTTGTAAAAGACAGAATGTTTCGCCCTTCAGCTGGCGTTGAGCAAGGCTTATTCTTGCAGCAGCGCGTCATCAGGATGACAGAGGTGCTACCTAACTGTTTCGGAACTTTCCCCCACTTTCGTTTTCTAGTCGATTGGACGTGTGAGTAAAGTGACATCCAACAGCCCTGAAATATAGGACCGCTAATTTCTGTTTAAGAAACCTTACAGACGTTCAATCTCGACAGCCTTCATACCAATTGACACCCTGCAAACTTCGTCATAGGTTTGGAAGAAAATTACTTTCTCACTCAGTGGGAATGACGTAGTAGAGTTTCGGATCGGTTAACATGGAAAGCTTATTTTCAAGGTGACAATAAATTTCAATAGTTTTCATCTAAATGAGTTCATTACGAAGAATTAATAATGGATGTGGTTGGTGTGGTGGCTATAGTATTGCCTTCCCATCTCGTGGGCTCGGGTTCAAATCCCGGCGGCGGCAGAGAAGTTTCGGAAACTGCCCGATCCCTGCTTGAATGTTGTGTGGAGGACATTACAAGGACAACACTCCTTCCGTCGGATGGGACGTTTAGCCTTGGTCCCTTAGGCGCCTTTCGTTAAGAGCAGGCTAATACCGACGCCGGGTTTCTCTCCACCATTCTTTCCATTCCCCTAGCTCATGGCGCAAACGACCTCAGCTGTCGGCCGCCTCTTCCAAATATCATTCCATAATTAAAAGAATACCTTGAGTTTCAAATCGATTTCTTCCCGAAAGAAATACAGCAACTGTAAACGAGAGACCGAAATATACTCCAGTTATAAATTTTGAACTTTTAGTATCACATTCGCACAATTATTTATTTCATACTTATAAACCTTCACCTACCCCATTTCAACTGAAACTTTATCTCAAGTCGTTAAATACAGCATAATACGGCATAATTAAAGCTTAAAATGACGTTTAAAATCGCAGAATTGCATATATGTTCTGTTTTTCGAACACTATCCCTAAGCTGAGAAATATAATTGGCCCGAGGAATATTGTGCAGAATGTCGAATGTCGACCATCAATTTTCAAAATTTCATTGAAACTTTAAGGAAGAGCATTATTTCATTGATGAAAATAATTTAAGTTTCCATGATCACTCTTATATATTTCAGGGGAGACCACCTCAGCTCGTTCGACGCTTCTCTCCCTAAAGCCTGACAAATAAACCCCTCCTGAATATTTACACTGCCTCACCCCTTCTAAAACATTGAATGGGTATTTAGGCCGCTATTTGCAAAGGGTGCTAATGATTGTCCATTTTACCTCTAATGCTACCATCCCAAATATATGTGCGAAATTCCACAGAAGAAAAAAGATTCCCTCGATTTCTGGCACAGCCAGTTAAACTACAGGGGCGTCAATCCCCTCAGTGAATATTTGTGCACTTTAACTGACAAGATAGTCTGGACTGCTGAGCTTATAATGCGATTATCAGTGCAAGTCGTGCGACACTGCGCCACAATCGGAGAGAAAAGACCGAACTTTGAACACTAGAGTTGCTCACTTGAAAAACGCCTAAAATTCGCGATCCACTTGATAGGTACAAGTCGCCTCTCCCTTACGGCAGCGACAACGTCCTAGTACCAGCTATGTCATCGAGTAACAATAAGGTCAACGCTTTGGCGCAGACTCGTCATCGGTTTCCTAACCGTTACCGGGTATCCCCAGCCGAGTGTTGTGTTCTCGCGAGGAAACCTTTCGTAAAGGGGACGAGGGAACTGTTATGCAACCTCCTTCCACGGAAATCCCGAACTTCCAAAGGAATATGAGGAGACGGAATGTGCCGGATTCTTATTTTTTTCTCGCGACAGAAAAAAATCCCCTTATATTCGTGTTTGATGCAGTTCCGGATCTCGATTAAGAGGTGTACTATTTACGTAATTCATAGTTTAAAAAAAGGAATCGCTGCCAATATCAATGTAAAATTCACTCGTACTTCAAGGAGTGATTAGTAAAAAAGTGATCATTCAGGAAGAATCTTATATACACGGATAGGATATTTCGCTGAAAAATAGCGAAAATGAAATTTCCAGCACGACGAAAAGTACATAAAGATTTTTTACATGGCAGTTCATGACTCTCGATAATAAAAATTTCCCAGCAAGAGGTCAATGACTCGTCTTTCTCTCATGTTCTCGCATTTCTTGAAGGAAAATTATTTTTAGTTGAACTCTAACGCAAAATTCATTTATGGCTTAGTAATATGCAGTCACAGTGTAGCAATTTTTCGAAAGATTATAACCTTTTGGGAATATTTTATTGACAGGAAAGAGATTAACACACAAAAGAGATACGAGATACGATACAATTTATTTCTAAATTTTCTTTAATATTAAATAAACGTATATCCTAAAGATTAGAAACCTCAATACCTTATTATTTCAATTCTTGTGTATTTTCAAACGAATATAATAACATAATAGTAATGACATTTTGGCCAACATAAAATCAGGAGGCCACCCAAAACTGATAAAAAATAGTGTAATAACGTTGCATAAGGGAAGACGGTGACAGAGAAAAACTTGTTTCGCTTATTATGAGACCAATTTTAGAGCGTTCAGAGCATTATTTGGATTTCAGCTGGTCACACGCGATTCACCATTATATCATTTCCTTCTTTTTCTGGGACGGAAGTAAGCATACTAAACTGGAGAGAGTTGCCATAATGACAGAAAATGACTAAAACTGGAGTACAGTCACACAGAAACTGGTGAATATTAGTTATAGGTCTATTTTTTATATTTATAAACCGTCGGAATACACTAAAACCAACTTTAGAACGTACAAAAAATTATGCAAGCGAGGGCGATGGACCAATTTGGCTAAGGAAGTTCTTAAGGGTCAAATAGCATTAAAATTGGCCATTTACTCAACCTCCCATAATGGTTACAATAAAAATAACTAAATGCTATATATAAGTCACCATTACATTAGTAAAACACTCAAACTGCTTCCGAATATTTCTCACTTCTAAATACCGTAGCTTTTTATAATAATCAGTAGAAGTCCTCTATCGCCTCCAATTCTAAATTTGAATCTCCGACTTGTAGGTAAACTAGACACATCTAATGTGTTAAGCTATGAGTCAGCAATGGATGCAAGAGTTTTATTCAGTGCTTCAGAGAATCAGGTTGCTGCATGTAAAAATTGTTCGATGCCCTTGCATTATGAGTACGATTAAATGAGGTTATTATACATTCCAAAGAGATGGCAACCCTATGAGAGTCACTCTAAAGGCGTGTGGAATTTTAAAACAAATATCTTTAAAATTCCACTAAAAATGCTATACTTTTGATGCATGGTCTACCCGTAGTTCCCCTCATTTGGAAGAAGGGGATTAGGAAAGTTAACGGCTACTTCCGCTGTTTTCTCCCTTTTTCAGTTGGCTTAACATGATTGCTTAGCCACCAGTTAATGCAAATGCACTCTAATGGGCCTAGTCTTTACCGTCGGATCATCTTTTCATGTCATCCCCAAAGGGTGAGAATACGGACGAAAAAGGATGTTGAAAAAATACAGAAGGATTACTTGACACTTCAGAAACCAACTATTTTGAACGCATTCAAATAATTTTACATTAGTATTAATATTCTCTCTACAGGTAATAAAAATCTATCAATTCCTCCGTGAACGTCTTTGAATTTGGAGTTAATCTACGTACAACCCCGCCAGCCGCCTAAATAGGCGTGGTGGCGGAACGTGTTAGGACACCAGCCGTTTTCATACAAGGACGAAATGCTCTAGCGAAATAACGCCCAGCATTAAGTTTTTATTAAAGTTTTACGCCATGTGGGGGAAAATGAATTCCAATACCTATCTATTGAGTTGAATAATACCGTCCATTTTCAAATAGATCCATACTCCTACGTGATAACAGCTATTTTTTGGCTATCACCCGTCCTTAAATCAAAACGACTGACGGTCCTGACGTATATTATCTCCTGCTGGTTACTTATTTGGAGGGAATGGTACTGAATACCTGTGTAGGCATGCACAATAATTTTCATTCCGGTGGGTTGGATGTGGGCGAAGGAAAGGCATTTTTCTGAACTGGAGCAATGCTAATTACTCCGATAGTATGGAATTAATTTCAACTCGCCAGACGGAAGTAATTAAAACCATGCCAAAACTCACGATTTCAGTCACTTCCTCCATCCCTAATATTCGGTGATAAAAATACGCAGCGAAATATTAATTATTAGCCAGCTATAATCTTCAAATTTCATAAAATTATTGATGAATATTATGTGAAAAAAATTTGTAAGTATTGGTAAAAATCGGTAGGTATCTAGTGAGCTTTTTCAAAATTCACGAACGCAAATGTCTAACGACGTAGGAAAATCATAACTTCGTGATGCCATCTCCATCAATTTCTCCTCACTCTCTGCCGCATGAATTCCTAAGTTTATCATTTATACTTTATATTTGTTTAATCTGTGCCATTTTATTCTAAATATATTTATTCCGAAAAGAATCTCGTACACTGTCTCTTTAGAGCTTCCTTGATAAAATTTAATACCTAGTAAATTCCAAGTCAATTGTTACATTCGTCTCCCATGAAACTTGACTCGTCATCATCACCATTCGATCAGGTAAAACGTGGTTAAAATATCAAAGTACATAGTCACTCATCCAATGCTCATATGAAGGAGATAATTCAACAGTTGCGATGCTGTTTTGTTCACTAATGGATTGGCTGCAAGGGTCGGACATTTTTAACCAGGGGATTCCAGAGACTGTACCAATGACTTCGCGTTTGTAAGTTGAAGGCCCAACCGAGGGATGAAATAAATGTCTATGATATGGTGCTTTGAGTAAAGAAGCTCTCGAGATTAATGAATCTAGCATCAACTCTCTCCCTCTTTCACTAACGGAAAGAGGGAATTAATGGATTCTTCGAACTTTACCAAAACCGAGTTTTGAGAGGGCTACGAGTGAATTAACCGTAGCGTAGGCGTTAAATATATTTTCAAGCATTAAAACTGAACTATGCAGGTGAGTAAGGAAAATGTTATCCATAACGGTTAGATGCAAACGGAGGAAATAAATTTTGGTTGATGGGGTAAATTGATTTAACAATTAAAAATGACTATTGATGGCTTACTTTAATTGAGAATAATATTTTATCCACTAATATGAATATCATAAAATATCATGTGAACAAAAATGGGCAAAATAAAGTTCCTAAATAAATAGATCAGGGATAAATAAATAGATAAAGGACCATAACTCACGATGTTATGATGCAATCTCCATCAATATCTCCTCAGTCTCTGCCACTTTAATTTTATTACTTTATCATTTAAACTTTACATTTATTTAATGTTCTATTTTCCTCTAAATACGAGAAGAATATCGTACACCGACTCTCCTTCGTTTCCTCGATAAAATTTAATGGTTAATTCCAAGTCAATTTCTACATCACTTAAGCCTTCCATATCACTCGTTTTATTATCACTGAATCGAGTAAAACATGTTTATAATTACAAATTACATAGTCACTAATCTAATACTCCCATGAAGAAGATAATTCAACAGCTGCGATACTAGATTATTCAATCATGCTTCAGTTGCAAGGTACGGGAATTTTTAAGCAGGGTATCTAGAAACTTAGCCGATGACTTAATTATATGAATAACAATGAAATATATTTTCAGGCCTTAAAATAAAACCAAGTAGAAGAGTGAGGAAAATGTTATCTATAACGATTAAGTGCAAAGGGAAGAAATTAATTTTGGCTGAAAATGTAAATTAATTTAAGAATAAAAAATGAATTGATGGCTTACCTTAATTGAGAATAATATTCTATGTACTAATATGAATTTAATAAAATATCATACTAAAAGTGGGAAAAAGAGGTTTCTCAAATTAATAGATTTAAAAAGCATATTTTCGATGTCTAACGAAATTTCCTGTACAGTCTTTAGCTACTATGATGAGGAATGCTGATTTATTACGTTACTTTTTTTAATAGGTACCTTCAAGCTACACAATAATGTCCTCTTCCTACCATCCTATGGCGCTCACCATAATATTCCCTCACTGTCACTCTCTACGGATTGTGGCAGCCCTCCAGCGAGTAGCGTGGGGCATCACGAATGAAAATTAACGCCTCTCTCAGTCACTCCGAAGCTTACATCACGGGGTGTAGACTGGGGAGGGGCGGGTTCCAGGAAATCCTTTCCGAATCTCAAGCTCCGGGAAGTCGGCCCGACTGCTGGGTGCAGCGTTCCCCCCCCCCCCCCCCCCCACATTTTACCCATACACCCCTACCTGACCCCTTTCCGCTCGAAGAAAATAACCGCGGCGGCTGGAGGATGACCCTGCATCCTGGATTGGAGGGGAAGGGGTCGAGAAACTCATTCCCGACTGAAAGGGAACGTGGAGCAGCAGGTGGCTAGGGAAAACCCAGACCCTATTAAATTCAAGGACGGCGAAGAATTTACGTTTTATGTGGGCAGGGATTTTTTTATTGGTGCCTTCCACATTTCTAACAATGGATTGGGAAGGAGGAAAAATATGGGATCGGCTTGGTGTGGTGGCTAGTGTTGACTTCCCACCCAGTAGGCTCAGGTTCAAATCCCGGCGGCGGCAGAGAATTTTCAGACACTGTCCGAACCCTACTTGAATATTACGTGGAGGACATTTCAAGTGCAACTCAGTCCGTCGCATGGGACGTTAATCCGTGGTCCCTTTGGCGTCTTTCGTGAAGAGCAGGCTGATTCCGACGCATAGCTTCTCTCCTCCCTTCCTTCCATACCCTTCCCTTATGGCGCAAATGACCTTAAATGACGGTCGCCTCCTCCAAATACCATACCATACCAGGAGAAAAAATAACATGAAAAATATGGCTTCATAAATCTAACATTTGTTGATGGTGCGGACTTTGGCAGCCTGAGCGCTGCTCAAAAATTTAAAATAATTACAAATAATAAGGCTATTTTATGCATTTTTGTTACTATTCAATCGTCGGCGCTGTTCCTACTACCTTTGGAATATCTGCTTGAACTTATAATGCTAAACACAGATTTAGCGGACTTAACAAAGTTATATCCTCGCGTCTTATCTTAAAATGCATGCTAAAAATCATGAATTTTGCGAATAAATAAGTTAAACAATTACTCCACAGGTAGATATAAAATCCTGAGGAATAAATGTCAATCATAAATGGCATCAAAACGAAAATTATGAATAAATAACTGTAGGTTTTGACCACCTACACTCCTCTTAAACTCGATGCTTTTAGAAGCTCTGCTTATTATTTAAAACACAATTGAAGACTAATGATTTAAGTTTAAATGAAAGATCTCCACTTATCAAAGGTAGTTATTTGGTTCTCTCGATGAGTGTCCCGCAGGGTCTTGCAGCAATACAGTAGTTGGTAGGCATATAGTTCCAGAAAGAATTATTATTAAAAGCAAAATATGAAGCACGTTCAAGTAATTAAATTTTTTTATTAAGAGAGAAAAACAGCCGATAATGCTTTATTAAAAGTACGGTAATAAAACTCAGTATTCCGGAGTCAGCAATAATTTTCAATTTCACGTATGATGTATAGTATTTAAATATTTAATGTACGATGTTCACGCTGGAAATAATGAAGAAATAGGAAAATTATTGGAACTCAAATGCAGACACGGAAGACTATCAAGACATCCACAAATGGATATAAAAACGACCAAAGTAGGCATAATTAAAATTCATTGTAAAAACTCGAGGACAAAGTGCTTATGGCAGAGTTAATAAACTCCAGCCATAAGATTAAAGGCAGTATAAGAGCATCAACTTGAAACATATTCATTGAAATGAGTGTTCGGAATCTTTCTATCCCAATACCAAGTGGTTTTGATGTCTCAAGTTATGATAAATTCTATTTTAACCCAATCGCTGTATTATATTTTACTCAAAATTTGAGAAAAATAATCCCTACAGGTGCAGGCTTCGTAAATAATTGAATTAAGCCTGATCCTGGAATAGTCAAATAAAGACATCCTAAATTTAAGGGCACTTCGGTTTAAGGAAAATATTGATTGAGAATATCGTTTCCTTCGGAAAATATTCTCTCATTATGCAACACATTGTCCTATTTATACAAAACGGGAGGGAAGAAATTTAATTTCCTGGGATTTATTTTAAATTGTTACCCCGTGGTTGAAATCAAACTCTGATCTAAAAAATAAATGCCATAGTCTGGTGGCATTAAAAATATAAAATGTTGACAATGTGGGGCTTCTACTACTCTTCTAGGCATAAATATGGAATAAGTAATAATTAAATGACACTCTATTCGTAAATTGAGGCACAGGGATACGAAATATGGATTTTTGACGTCTCTAAAATAAGTAGGGCAGTGATTCATAAATCATAAATATTTTAAGACATGTGATCACGAGAAACAGGAAACTCTATACCCTGAAGGCTGAACTCGATCCAACCACAAATTTAAAAAATATATTTCGGGTAACGTTATCTCGACCTGAAAGAAGGATTATGGCGCCATTCAAATGATATAATTGTCTTAACTTCAGAAGAAAAATTAAAATTTCCCTACATTTTTATTCCTTCCTGATAAATTTCCACAAGCGCTCTAAGAAAAGAACTTCAGGAAACCAAACTATTTCTCGCATCTGGAAGACACTTTAAGTCAACACTCTGAATTGTGTAAGAACGATTGTTACCAGAAGCCGCACTTTTAATAGAAGGCTTTTGTTAAAAGCATTTTTGAAGGCACTTTTTGAAAAAATAGGTTCTATTAGTTGCCAGTGAGTAAGCACAACTACCTGATAAAGAAATCATCAATTTAGACCCAACTTTGTAGAGTATACATCATACGTGTAAAATGTAGGAATTAAATGAAAGATATAATCAGATTACATGCGTCATAATGCAGCATGCACCATTTTATGAAAAACTAGGATCACAATTAGCTCAATTTCGCACTTCTATGTCAATATCGGTGCAATTTTCTAAATCATACATTATTTTTACAGAAAGGTTTTTTTTGTGTGATTCCGTATATTCTCCGTTAATACTGCACATACAGTGATAAATAAGGTATCATTTTCAACGTTTAATCACCGGCCCCTGACGAAAAATACAATCTCAATCTCAAGTTTCACTATTTATCCATTAATTTGACTTAAAAGTTTCCACTTTTCCATCTCGATTTCTTGCTTGAAGTACATCAAATCTACACATCCGTTTACTCTGAATTTCAAAAAAAGGTTTAAAAACCTGTTAAATACAGAAATAAAACTAAGAAACATTACATAAGCCGGCAAAAATATAAAAATTAAAATACAAGTGTTACTGCGAAATTTTCGCTCGGGTTACCTAGTTTTAAATATTTTATTAATTTAAAGTACATTGTTTTATTCGCGATTGTAGAGAAAATATTTCACTTATTCCATCTTAAAATGATGTATTCACAAAATTGGGAAGATTAAATAGAAACTCCTCCGGTAAACCTCAGCGAAAATGAATAATATGGATATATCACAGTTTCATCCGACGAGAAATCCTGGGATCCTCTTCTAAAGTCTAATAGCAAGGCAGATAACTTTCCTATTTCGAATTTTCTCACTTTATTACACACGCTGATACTCGGTATAGACACACAACGTGGAGATTCCAAAATTAGACCCATCACGATGGCCGTGATAAAAAAGTCGTGGAATATGTTGAAAGCATTTTTTCTCCATGGGATGAGAGAGAGAAAGAGTGAGACAATGCATCCGTCTCTGTTAGCGTGGGCCAGGTGAGAGATTTTTTCCCAACCAGAAGGCCGAGCAGGGACTAAAGGGGTATCAAGGGAACTGTTGAATCCGGGGGAGAGGTTGAGGAGAAGTTCCGTGGAGGGCGGGGGAAGATGCCTTCTCCTCAAGACGGACGCCCGTGGTATAAAAGCTGAGCCAAGACGGGAGAAAGCTCAGAGTTAGTCCAAGTGTCTCGGACTTGCAAGGTGCATACTTTAACAAGATATATCCAGTCGGAGAAGAGAAAGGGAGGAGTATACTTATATATAGGGAGTCGTCCACTCGGCCAGCATCAAGTTTCGGACCGCCAGCAAACAGACCGGACGGAAAAGGATAGCGGGAAGGCATCGAAGCGAGGTGAGTACGATTTCCTCAGGAGTGGAGAGGAAAAAACTATCATCCACGTGTTGTTATCGACGTTAAATCGTGAGGAACTTGGTGCCCGGAGAAAGGAATTATATGTTAGGGTGATCGAGATGGTTCGAGTGGTTTTCAAACCAAGGCATGTGAGGATGAGTCGCGAAAAAAAGTGTTTTGGTGTGTTGGTGAGTCGGCAAACTCCCGACGAAAGTGCTGACACTGAGTTCGAGAGCCTGAATTTTGTGTCAAGAAGTTGTATAAATCCAATTCAACCGGTCTCTTTATGTTTACGTATTGCTGGTTTAAAACTTGACGCTATCGTCCACAAATTTTCAGAGTGCGGTAAGCACAGCTTTGTCAAAATTTGCCCCCAACTGATATTTGAAACTTATTTCCCCGAAAGTTTCTCGAATGTATTTTTTTTCAAATTTGAGATAGACCAAAATATTGAAAAGGGCCAACTCTATACAGTTTGAAAATTGAAAGGCAATAATTTAAATTTTAAAACGGTAATAAGTCACTAAAAAAAGACAAAATACGGCCGGTCGAGATGGTTTGATGCGTCTTCTCAAGTCGGGGATCACTAACATCATCCAGTGGGTGTGGGACTAATTAATTCGCTAGTTTCATTCGAATCCGATGTTATTCGAAAACATTTAAAGCTAGCTGAAGCCCATGCAACGAACGAAAAATCCACCCGCTCTTAACAGGCTTAATAAAATTAAAGGGTTATTATTTAAGTCATTTTTTTAATACTGTTATTTTTATTATTTCATAATTTTGTTATTCACGTTATAAAATTCAAGCCATTTGCCAAAAAACAACTAAACTTACGGTGGTTTCAGGGGAATATAAAATTAAGATATTTTGCGCAGAAAAAATGAGAGAAAATGACAAGATTTTAATGTCAAGATTTTTTTTCAACTATTACAAAAATATTTCTCCTCTCACGATAAAGGTAAATCTTTCTCGCGATGATTCCCTCGGATAAAATTTACATAAATAGTGATTAAAATAACGCAATTGAATTTTCTCAATAAATGACATTTTTGCGCTCCGTAAAAATTCTTGCCGTGAAAGTTGATTTCATAGCTTTTAATTCCAATAATTACGAAAAGAATTTATTTTTTTCAATAAGTGCTTTAGTATTGGCTATTTTGTGATATCATTATGTTGGTGTAATTATAAAACTCAAAGCCAGATTTTTTTTTATTCCTAGAGCTCAGAGAATACCTACTTCATCGAAAGGTACTTTCGCCATCTGATTTTGAACAATAATTTGGAAATAAACAGCGCCCACGTTAAGGGCGACGGCTGAAATGAGCACCTCCCCATTGGTAAACATAAAGCTTTTCTTTTTTCCCCGAGAAATGTTTGGGGGCAGCGTGGGAGAACTAGTATTTGATATATAAGGAATATTTCGAAAGTAATGCTCACTCAATCCTTTGCGTTGGCTCGACTCAAAGTAAACACCTAAAGGGTTTTCTAAGGAAAGTCATATGATTCCTCATACCATTCTGGCATAGTTATGAAGGAAATCAAGACTTCAATCATTAAATTCACTCCTCCCATTCCTCATGAATCAAAAATTTCATTTACAATCATTTTCACACTTTACTTCAGAGGCTTTACAAACGGGAAAAGAGAGAGTTCTCCAGGCTGACGCACATTTCTACTTCTCGCGCCCAGCACCGATACGATTGTTAACACCCTAGCTTATAAAAAATGGGGCAGCTATTGTTCTCCATATGCACGTGTCATTGAGCCAAGAAAATCCATAAGGAAAGCAATTTATTTTAAATGAGCTCTACATATTCCAGGCATGGTGCCAAGAATGTCGTAATCCGCAAATTTTTGCTTGAACATTAGAATAATCAAACTTAATAATAAAAAATATGTGTTATATCCCTCTTGATAAGTGACAATGTAGGAAAATATTTTGTAGTATAAACTGCAAAACATATAAGAGAAATCATCATAATTACTACTCATCATAAAATTATCCTCCAAAATTCTCACCATTTTACAAAACATCCCGTTGGGGTTTATTTCCATACACAGCGTAAAAGATTCCCGACCATTCGTCCCTACGACTGGATTATTCAAACATCGAAGATCTGTTGATGAGTTCTTCTCGGGTTCTCAGCCAGGTTAATTCTGTCGTATAAGCCGACGTTTAGAGAGACGACTTGTCTCCTAATCTTCAAAGCCGTGCTACTCTTTGAAAGTCCAATTTCACACAATTTGAGCGTGAAATTGGACTTTCAAAAAGTAGCGCGGCTTTGAAGATGGGAGACAGGTCGTCTCTCGAAACGTCGGCTTATGCGACAGAATTAACGTGGCTTAACCCGAGAAGAATCCATCAATAGTATTCACCAGGAGAAATTAAAATCGTTTATCGAAGATCTATGATGAATTAGGGTAGAATTCCTGATTTTTTTCTATCGCACACTCTTCGTTGTTCAGCTTCATAAAAAAACATTAATAAAACCCAGAAATAATCTTCATATACATGAAGATATATTTTCCGTCGCCTCAGTGATCGCAGTCTTATTTTCTCATTTAATGGGAAAAGTAAATTTCCCTGCTCTAATTTTGTAGCGCATTAAATGTTTAATAATTAAGTAAAGCGTAATTGTTGGAACACATAATATTTCTATGTTATTTACTAATTGATTTTGATTTCTATTTCACATTTCTCGTGTTCCTCTTCTTGAAACTGATAACCACATCAAGTCACGTAGATATTCAAATGTCAACGCGTCATCCTCAAATCCACTGCATCTTACTGCATAGAGCCATTGTTCAATTTCTCCTCTCGGGAGAGTTCAACGAACTACTGGTGCGAAACGAGTAGCGGTGAATACAGTTTATGCCGTCCCCGACCCTCACAAGCACCAATAAAATAACTAAAAGAAAGGGAGAGATCGGAACCATCACGACACGACAGACGGTAGATTATTTTCAATGTCATGATCTTTCTCAATGCTACAACTTCATCAAGATTCGAGATTTGTTTGCATGTTGTCAAATATGAGCATAATAATTCCTCATAATTTTCCTGAAGCCCGGGGCTATTTTTTAATCTACCATTCACATTTCTTTGATCTTAAAATTTTCCGGTAAGCTGAATGTTTTCAATCACCAGAAAAATGTCGTTATTATATAGCTACATAATTTTTCCATATTTTGCATATTTTTAAAAATCTAGTAGAACCCCTTTCCGATCATGAACACGCACTAAACTCTAGGTAGGGTGACTCGCACTTCTTAAGTAAAAAATATGGCGCATCTATATTTATCAATATCAGCGCAAATAAGCGTTTGAAAAGTGTAAATTTTGATTCATTCAACGAATTTCGCCAAATAAATTTGAATAAACCATTTCCATCGAGCCCATGCTCTCTTCGATTAAAAGGTTAGAGTAGAAATCGTCCCGTTAGAATTTCATTTCTAAGGAATCATAAGAATAAATCATTTTTTAAAAGCAGATTGAGACTCAGGAATGTCCCAGTACTCTCCACCATACTTTCGTATGGTAACTATTAGGATGATAGGTAAATTTGGTCTGTGTAATGAATGGCCTTGTGTAATAAACATCGGTATGTCGAGTATGATTAACTGAAGATCATACGCCTCACTCTGACCTACTGTACCGCCCATCGAACGGCACGTATCGCTTGTTACAAGCATCCTTTCACTTTCTAGCACGACAGCTAACTTGAGATTTGTCAACGGCTTCCGGAGCGCATTGCAATGGCATGAGGTGAAGACAATGTGAAATCAAGCCAAAATTATCGAGGAGAAAGTCTCACGCTTGAATCTAGCGACTTGAATATAAACCCTTGAGACATCATGGTTAGAGCTCACGAAACTCTCCGATTTCAATCGCAACATAGCACTTAGAAATGATCTTTAAACCACCTTATCCAAGACTTCAGAGACATCATTTGAAAGATAAATTAGATCAAATAATTCTAAGGCGTTTCCATCTTGACGGGGCGATGGGTCACCTAAAAACGTAAGGTAGTAGACGGAGTTCACTCAAAATAACTATAATATAAAAATACCATTGATAGTTCCAATTGATATTAGATTGTTACATTATATTTTATATATCAAGACAGCCATATTTTCGGTATTTGAACCTATACCAAAATTCAACTGAAGAAAGCGAGATATGGAGGCCCATCCAAAAAAATATACGATTTTCTCGATCATGACCTCGTAAAAATAGAACACACGGTAACGCAAATACTATGACGGAAAAAGTAATTTAGCGTTAAAAAGGAAACTTTCAATTGCTGCCCTTAAAATGCACTCGATATTTAAGAATTTTTTTTAGGATTGAAAGTTTCATATAGAGGAAACGTTAGGTATACATCGGAGGGCACTGGAAAATTACTAGCTTTCTCCACGAAGGGGGAAGTAAAAAAAAATACCGATCATGGCAGCATGAATTTTTCACAAGCCCACACCAAAGGACTCAGTAGATTTAATTTGTATGACCTCCTTAATTCCATGAGTAACCTAAACTTTCGGAAAGTGAGCGCGATAGCAAGAATTATGAATGGGCCATAAAATGTCTCCAACAGAAAATGAAGCGACTAGGATCGATCTCCCTGTTCTCTCCGAGAAATGAAGGTATCACCCTCCAATTGGGCCATTTATTCACGAAACGGGTAACTCGGGATCGGAAGAGATCGAGGAGAAACTCATTCCGCGGAAAAGGTGTGACGCTTTCAAATGATACCTACGCTTTTTCAAAACCATCGGCGCCAGATGACGAGGCCACGGCCATATTTCTCGGAGCGCGTTCTCGAGAGGCGATCCTAATTATTTTTAAGGCCGCGAGGAAATGCTCACTTTCACCCATTCCTCGCGCCCGAAGAAATTGAAAACAAAAGTGACACAAACGATGATCGGAGACGCGTAAAAGGGTATGAACACGCTTCATCGTTCCAATCAGAATCAGGGAGGATGAAGGTGTCCTAATTAAAGACCCGGGTGGAATAACAGCGTGGAGTAGCCCATAATGAAATAATGAGCTACAGTATAGCTTTTAGACGAAAAAAGATTATATTCAAACCCTTTTGAGAAATTAAATGTAAAGCATTTAATTATGATGCCTAGAAAAAAAGGTGAATGGTTTCTCCATGTTTCGACCTACAGGAGTATCAGATGAAACCTTCTGAAAAATGAAATTTATTGGAGGATGGTTCATGAGAGTAGATTAAAGAAGTCGAGGCCAAACACTATAAAAGCATTAGATGACTTAAGCTCCTCTTTTCAATTCTGCTACAGGCAGTGGCAGATCTATGGGGGAGGCCCCCCCCCCTTGGGTATCCAATTTACACTAGATAGAATGGTAATTTTTTCCGTCCCCCACTTCTGCTGGAATTTTAACCCCCACTCACCCCCCCCCCCCTTGTCCCTATCCTGAATCCGCCACTGGCTACAGGCCTGTGTGATAACACTTGCTAAATTTAATTTCAACCTTTCGATTCGTAACGTTAATCTCTTAAATCTCTGATGGGGATGTTTATAAAATTTAAATTAGCGAGTAAAATCTTGTGGATAGTTATTGACTTTAATTGTTCAGTACACCAAGATTCGTCACAATTAATATCAGTATAAGTTTAATTGACTAATACCAGTAAAATCAGAGCATGCTGGAACGTTTTACGGACACATAAATTAGGTATAGTTGGGCATACGCCCCAGTTACCATCCCTCTGCCCGTTTTTTTTACGGGTTCGTTAAGAAGATTACTCTTCCATACACCACTATCATCGCTTCCATATGGCCAGAGGAATTGTAATTAGGAATACCCACTGCGAGTCCATCCGTAGCAACCTAAGGAGCAGATCGAATTCAACGCCACGGAAGAATTTTCTACGGCTTTCATCGCTGACTGAACCTCGGCTGCGCACTATACTCCGGGAGAAAATCCTTACATTACGTGGGCCGAGCGAGAGGGAGAGAGAGGTTGAGAAAAGAGAGTAGAATTTCTTGCGTTACGGACCATTTAAGTCACACGCCGGCGGGGGCGGGTCGCTGTTATTGAAATTTCAACCGGGGCCACTCGCGAATTTCGGAGTGAAAACGTTTGCAGAGCCCCCGCGAGATATCGCCTCACAACTTTCCCTGTCGTTCCTGATACGTAGGGATAAGTGGGCGTCAGATACCCTCATTTCCATCCGAAAAACGCAGACGGCAACTACGTCCCACGGAATGGCCTATGTTCTGGAGAAGGGCAGAGCGTAGGTAAATAAATGTAAAAGCGGAAGAGAGTGTCCCTTGACGAGCAATCTCACGCTAAGTACTTCCTAGTCTCAAACCCGTGGGACGTCCACTCTTTTACTATGCAAAATGGGCAACTGAGTTCTTGTTCGTGAGTACGAGACGTTTCTTTCTCTCGTAAATCATGGGACGACTCCGACACCAGACCCTCTTGTCACCCCGTGACTCACTTAAAAAAAAAGAAAAGAGAGGGAAAACGATCCGCCGAAACAAGTCATGCAGGAAATCGTCCATTAAAATCCTTCCGTGTAATAAATATGGAAGAAGCGCCATGTATTTAGTGACAGCATATTACCGAGAATAATACTAATTTTTCACACAGTATCAGCTTCAAAATTAGGAATAATTACTAAAATTTAAGAGCGGAGAATATTCAGCTGAAATCCAAGTTTGAGTTGAACAGGCGCACATGGTCAAGTCGATTCGATGACAAGGAATCCACTATTTCTCACACAATTTTAAAGTAATCATGGTTACATTAGTGTAATATTTTATTTTAAGATTTATTAAAGGTAAAAGTACATACAGTAAACACTAGGCTAACCGAAAGAAATCAAAAAAAGCATAATACTGTATATTAATCTGAAGAACAGAATAATATTTTTTTAACCAATCTCGACTACACGCGGCAATCAATTACACATCGCTTTCTTGCCCATCATGATGACTCTTCTTGTTTTACATTAATACCTGTCATCCTTAAAACCTTCCTAATGCTCTCAAACCCTTATTTCCTTACGGGATATGAAAATATATGACTTCAGGCTAAAATTACAATGACAAGCATAAAGAATCTTGACTTTGAAGCCCCTTTGAAGGTTTCCGATTGGAATGATAATAAAACAATAGACAATAACAAAGCGCTAAGACACATTTTCGTGAGAAAGGTCACTGAAACTGTCACATTTCCCGAGAAACGACGGAAACGAAGCTAAACAAAAACAAGAAAGTAGTCCAGCCCGAGGAAAAGTGTAAACGGAAACTGAATAGATCGCGCCATGCTAATGATATGGACAAGATAGGGAAATGAAGTAAAAAGGCGGGAAGGAGGGATAGTTCTTTTCGTTTGTGGGCGGTAGAAAGTGACATCGATGCGAGACCGCTGTTGTTGTGTGCAGTGTGGGCGTACAGCAGGAGAATGAAGCACGACCCGCCCCGGCGTCTTAAGGGGCATCGCCCCACTGACCTATTTTCTCACTCCATCGCACTCCATCGCTCGCCGTCCTTTCGGAAACAGCTTTCACGGTCAGGATGGCGACAGCACTGTCTGACGCGGATGAAGGGCGAAATCCCTCCGCGATGGGTGAAGCGTACCGCGGAAATGCATTCAGTGCTGATGAAAAACAGAAAGCAAGTTCTGCTCAGAGCCATCCATTAGTCCCAGCGACAACCAAGAAGACCAGTCGATGTTAATGAACTTTCACGGAAATAAATTCCCTCCCTTACTCCACGTTTTGTGTATCAAACGCTGCGCAAATTGGAAAATGTACCAATAATGGTACTTTTTAATGGTACTTTTTGAAAAATAGGCATCGCCTTTGTTACAATATTGACTTTTGCCCTGCTCTAGGAGAAAGGAACGCAATTTCAATTTCTTAAATAATAAATAAATCTCACTATCAGAACGAACTCGCGCAAGACGTTGTAACGAATGAGTGATAAAATTTAATGGCGGCTTATATCTAATAATTATAGGATTGACCTCATGAGTTGATTGATTTCTCAAAAACATAAGCCTCTGTTCGCTTCTCAACCGAAGTTCACTATTTTTCCATATAAATTTAATGAAATCCAGTGATAATTGATTTTGCATATGCTAAACGTTGCGAATTAATAAGAAGACGTCCTGTATATGATAATTAGGTGAAGGAATCTTGGTATTTGGTATCGCAAACATACAGTATTTTGTAAAGTTTTAAGATCTGCTAACGGTAGACTACATTAGAGGTTTGAAAGAGCGAATTTTATTCAGTGATTACCCGACCATGTTTTGCTTGTTTTACTCATTCGTCAACAAAAAAATTATTTGATTTAACGTACAATTAGTGATCAAATCAGTACCAGGGGACAGATTTTTGTACCTTAATTTCATGTGTATTTTTAGTACTGAATCGTTACGCTGCCAATGTAAGTGCATACATCTGATGAAAGGAAATAAGTTTTTTAAGGTAATAAAATTTCCTGTAGAAAATAAAAATTTTAAGGTAGATGGATAGAATTAATTGAGTTCATAATGAGTGATATATATATAACTATTCGCCAAAAATCCCCAGCAATTTTTTTTACTCTACTGATTAGTCCACTCTAAAGTAATCTAGCAATAACTTTTAATACATGTAACGACCAGTTTGAAACGAGTGTTCATCGAATATTTCCTTTCCTTTGCAGGATGCGTTTAATATTCACCGCCTGTTGCGCCCTGGCGCTACTGGTGGCCACGACTTCCTTCGTAGCCGCTGAAGACACGGAGAAGAAGGGAGACTCGTGGTCATGGGGAGGCAAGAGCAAGGACGAGGACAAGAAGGCCGTGGCCGAGGAAGAAGATAGCGCCCCAGCAGGTGTGGAGGGCGATGCACAGGGCAGGTCCATCGGCGGATTCGGACCCAGCGCCGCCGCCGGGGGCTCCTTCTCATCCTCCAGTAAGTGCGACCCCTTCCACCATGAATTCATTCGATGGGTTTATTCAGGGTGGAGAAAATTTATGTCATGATATTTTAACCCTGGATACTTCATGCTAGTAAAAAAAAAAACAAAATTACCGGTGATGCTTAAGCCAAAAAAGCACCATTTTCAAATAGATACTTCGAGCTTAGCGCTTCTATTGGCCGCGAATTTGCCTTGTTGCCGGATGCCTAGGATTCATCGCGATCTCCGGCAGACAAAGCGTTCTAAGTCATGAGTTATCCAGAGCATCTGGCAACAGGGAAAACTTGCGGGCAATAGAAGCACTCGCCTCAAAGTTTCTGCTGTTTAAAAATAGTGCGTTTTCGACCTTAACATCATAAGTAATTAAGGTTCCTTCTAGCATCATCTATCTAAGGTTAATTTTTCGTGACACAATTTTTCTTCGCCCTACGATAGGTATCTCAAATACTAACTTGGGTCAACAGCCAAAAAAATTGCGTTATGATTGGCCGCTAGTTTGCCCTGGTATCGAATGCACTACTACTTAGAGGAGTCAACCGCTTATATAGAGCACCCTCTTTCCAATAAAATCCATTGTTCATATTCATGTCCTCCACCTTGTCCCTTTCGTGTAGTGAAAGCGGTGCAACGAACGAAACCCGTCGGAAAAAAATATTACGAACGATATTTCCCCGAAGTCGATCCTCGCGTAGCCAACCAAAACCGGTCCCTGCCGGCACATTTCAAGCTCAAAATTGATGGGCAGAATAAAAAAGAAAAAAAGACCGGCTGGCTCGCGATTTCTCTTTCGGCACACCACATTATGAAAAAATATGGCAAAAAATATCGTTAAGTGATTATTATTTGATAACATAATAATATTATTTTATATTTATAGCCTGGCTAGGATGTTTTTTTTTTCAGGTCAATGCATCTCCAATTCTATTTTTTTGTTACGAAATGTTTCAATCGTGAGCGCTATATTCCATCATGACTAAGTTCATTCACACTCTTATATATTTACATCGAGGTCTCCCGCCTCCTGCTACAGGCGGATCCAGACATAAATTTGGGGGAGGACTTCCTAAGAGCACTTACAGTACGCCGCAGAACGCATACCTAGACTTCGGTGCCAATGAGGTCTTCTGAATAACAATTTTGTGTTAATTTAGCGTCTGTTTGCTGATAGAAGGTCTCTAACTAATAGTAAATCCAGCGCGTCATATATTGATCATAGTGAAAAATTAATTTCTCGAATCCGTGGGAAATTAAATATCCAGCTTCTCTTTCACAGTGGTTCAATTTACATGCATACATTTGGGGGGTTTCGAGGAGGTGTTACGTTTCATTGTTTTCTTGAGGCGGGGATAGTAGTAGCCCAGTGGGTGTAGCATTCCCATAGAGAGGAACTGGCCCCTATTTGTTGAATGAGTTATATTCCCATACACGTGGCTGAATCTGCGGAAAGGCTGTGCGTGCCTTCGCCTACCTAAAGCAACAGTTGGATTGATTGACTGACAATGAATGAGTATCACTAATAGAGACATTTAGAAGTGTCATACTATAAGAACATGAAAAGGATTATAGAAAGAAAGGGAACACGATCATGGATAGAATATGATGTTCCTTATTCCCATTGGAAAAATTAAAATTATGTGCGAAAGTCACGTTCAAAATCTACCAAACATTTTCGGGAGGATGGACTCCTGGTTGTCCACGCTCGCTACGGTCACGCAAAGGAGACACAAATTTTGCAGAGTATTTCTCGGAATGTAAATACGTACCTTTTCTGTTTGAACAGGTGTGTTTGTCGCGGCGTCACCCGACGTAGAGCAGCGGGAGAAGGGCAAATACAGTCCGCAGACCTTCCCGCAGCAGACGTACGGCGACGCAGCACCCGTAGCCCAGGGATCCGAGGACGAAGACCCAGAGGTTGTGAAGGAGATATTGGGCGCAGGCCGTGAAGGCAGGGCGCTTGACGGATTCCAGGAGGTATACGAAGACCCAACAGTGAGACAGGCCATCGCCTCTGGGGACGAGGCCCAAGCCAGACAGCACATCAGGAACAAACTATGCGCCCTTGGACTGATGGCCGTGAGTACTATGCAAATTACGTATGCCAGGGGCGAATATAAGGGGGGCAGATTCCTCCTTTCCCCCATACTACTGCAATCCTAGAAACTGGTATACTGAAAACCTCCATTTATCCCCATCCCAAGCCAGTTTTTTTGCCTCCCTGAGGCTCGCATTTCCAGTATCCTTCTTTATCTATCCTAGATACTTGTCCCTTGGTCTCCCTTCAGGGAGTATTCCATAAAAGTTTGCTTCCTACGTAACTTCTTTGTCTCATAACTTGGCCAATTAACCGGACCATTTGGGGCATATCAAAAACATATCAATCTATTCCTTTAATCTTCAGAACTTGGTATTTACTCTCACTGTCCCAATTCTTAAATTAACCCCTTACATTGCTATGAAATGGTTAATTTACCAAGAACCCGAACAAAAGTTCAGTTCATACAAATAAATCAGCTAGATCAGTCCCCCTTCATCCCCAAAAATTGAGGGAATATAGTTATCTACCGCACGCAACGAAGAGCTATCATAGTTCATCCAATGAATCTAGTAGTAATATCGTAATTCCTTCTTTTTGTAGGTTCACATTTATTTTAAATTTACAGTGTCAGCGTGTCCTTTCCTTGATTATTTAAAACCATAACTTACAGAAAACTTGCCTTCTCCTCCTAAAAATGTTTCATATAAGCCACTGGTGTACATTAAAAGTGGAGAAAAGACCCATTCTTATATTTTCAAATTATTGGTTTAATAAATCCTCATTCTTTTCGTTTAACCCAGTGTGAGTTGGACGGCAAGCACCACCTGACTCCACAGGACGTAATCTACGCCCAACCAGTCCACATAAAGCCCGTGGGTCGCCCCATTCCGGCCGTACCAGTCGCAGGCCCTACCACTCACCACCGTCCACCTGGCCCCGTTTACGGCGGGCCACCTCCCTTCATCCCAGGAGCATCTTACGGAGGCCCTGGACCACGACCACCCTTCTCCTCTCGTCCCCCATTCGTTAAACCAGACCTGCCACCACCCCCACCGCCCTTCGCCACCGCCGGCTTCGGCCCTTACCGCAGCGAGAAGCAGAACTACGAACCCGAATACCCGTTCGAAGCGCCGGCCAAGGGATACGCTGGTGGCTTCGACTACCTCTCCGGAAGCGCGGGAAGTGCTGGTGTAGCGGGCGGTGCCCTCAGTGGCGTGGCTCCGGCAACAGTTGGTGGTGTGGTACAGCATGTCCATCACCATCACTACCACACGGACGGCGGTGTCGCCGGGGTTGGGGGAGGAATCGGAGGTCTGCCGCACGCCCCAGAGCCAGCACCCGTTTACGAGGGACCATACGCCCCCAATTCCGATTTCTTCAAAAAGGATTTCGACCTGAAGGCAGGCAGTGGTTCCAGCAGTGAGTATCATCACTGATTTACGGTCTAAATCTTACGTAAAGTGACAGAAAATTAAAATTCATTGATTAAAGTTTAAATATTAACAAAGTTTTAACACATTAATTGATTACAGTTTAAACGTTTCTATTAAATTGTCAATTTACCGGAACCGAAATAGAACTTTAATGCATACAAATAAATCAATTAGATCAGCCACCCCTTCATCCCCACGAATTGAGGAAAATTTGCCTTGCTGGGAAAGTTTTAAATCTTTCGTCAATCAGAACCTTCATCCGAAGTAAGTTAATATACGATTCCTGTGTATGAAACCAACGGATTTTGAAACGCAATTATGGAATTTTCCCCACAAATTCGCTCATGTCATGAATCTCAGTTGTACCTCAAATTTCACACGAAAATTATTGAGGCCCTTTGATAGAATTTTCTTTTTGCGTAGAGGATTGTATTAATTCTACCCCAGTATAAAAGTCAGTTTAAAATGTCTTCACAGACTTACAGAAAAACTCAGTACAGGAAAAATATCTTTTATACTTCCAGGTAACGGCTTATTCTCACCCACTAAGACTACATCGGGATCCTCCTACGCAGGTGGTTTCAGTTCCTATCAGCAGCAGCAAGCTTTCCAGTCCTCCCAGAGGGAAGATCGTCGCTACCAGGACAACTGCGTCTGTGTCGCAAGGCACCTGTGCCCTGCCGGAGAGTCCCTTGGAAGCCGAAAGGAGTCGGACGCGGGTGGCAATGCTTACGGTATTGACCCGAGGAACAATCACAGAGGAAAGGAATTGACAATCGAGGCAATCACCGAAGAAGACGCCGTCACAGGTTAGATGATCCATCTTTACACCTAAATATTTATTTGTCTTCGCTGAACCCTCACTATGTACCTTGAGGGATGTAATTTGCATGAAAGGTCTTGTTAGCTAACAAACTCGGATAATTTGTGGGGCGTATATTTTTTTCATGCTATGAGCTAAAATTGTCGATCAAGTGGAATTAAATCAATAAGAGCACAAAATCATCATAGCTGTATAACTATAGAAAATATGGCTGTATTTCTAAGGAATTTACAATCGAGGAAATCACAGATGAAGATGCTGTCACATGTTAGATGACACATCTTAACACCTAAATCTTTATTTAACCTCATTGAGGTCTCATTCTGTAGTTTGGGTGATCTATGGAGGATGTGATTTGCATCATAGGTCATGTAACCCAGGGGCGCAGCTAGGAATTAAGGCAGGGGGGTTTAGGTGCAACTAATACCGGGGTGTGTGGGGGTATGGAATACCCACCAGGATAAACGGTAGGTGCGAGATTAATAAATTGCGGAATTTTAAGATAAATGGTTCAAAATGGTGATTTTACGGCTTTCTGAGGGATATTTTATTAATCCTTACACTATTCTATTAGTGATATCAATCCAATTACGCACAATGGATTAAACTTAAAATTTCTCTGAGCTCTGGGGGGGGGGGGGGTTTATCCCCCAAGCCCCCCTCGTTGCGCCATTGATGTAACCTAAAAACTACTGATCGAGTAAGATGATAAAACTCGAGTAATTTAATATCTTTTCTTCATTCTGCTAGCTAAAATGTTTGACCAAGTAGGGTGATTGTGAGTAAAAAAAATCACCATAGGAAATACAGCCTAAGCAGCGGAGAACCGCATGCCAAAACAGAGGGTGGTATAAGTGGGGCGGCATTTTCGCACTTCACTAGCCGTCTTCGGAAGAACTTGAAGTAAGATCGTTCCGTCTTCAAAAATGCTTTTAGCCTTTCCCATCTAATTTTTGTGAAATCGTTTTCATAATTTGGGAGTTACTAAATGATTTTTGGGATAACAATGCAAACTCCTTTATATCACCCTGCATTTCAGTCTCGGTGATAGGGAGAAGTAAAGTGAAAAAAATATATGGGGAATAACATGTGTAGGGAAATTTTCAGAAAATACTATTAAATAATAATGATAATTAAATATCGACTTATCTGGGCAATGGAGAATTTTTCAAAAAATATTACCATAAAAATATACACTATGTCTTCTGCCTTTTAGCGAAATTTACAACTTTTACAAAATTTACAATACACTATATCTGAAATTTATAACCCTACATATGAATCGAATTTCTTACAAAAAATCATGTCACCCGGTTTGTAATATCCACACATGATTCATGAAGTACGATCATTTGGATAAAAATATGATATTTTTACACCACCGGGATTAGTTTGGTACTAAACTCGGCGATAAGTTCTCAGACAGCTGTAAGATAATGCAACTAACATCAGACGTTTGTGACACATATGACAATAACTAATGATCCTTAATTTTAATTTAAAGTAATGAATTTTTAAAAATGGAAAAAAGTGTGATGTACGTGCATTTTCAAAAGAGAGTAACAGTATCGAAATTTCCGAAAAGATAAGGAGGTGAAAAAAAAGTGCGTCGGCCGGGAATCGAACCCGGATCAACTGCTTGGAAGGCAACTATGCTGACCATTACACCACCGACGCCCTTGAAGTTAAACGAGTCCCAAACATAATATATTCTTTCTAAGTCAAAATGCTATGATTGTTATTTCCCCGTTGGATTATTCAAGATATTAGGTTATCACTATCGCATTGTTAAGAGTTATTCCGTCTATCGAGTAGTTCCAATCCTCGAAAGGAGTACCGGACAGCGAAGATTGCAATGACCGACTTTCCGAAGGAATCTACACTAGAATATTTGATGTTGAAGCGTCATAACAAACTACCGTTCCCCTCCTGATAATATAAGTAATATAAATAATACTTTTTATTATTACAGGTTTTAATAGCACGTTTGCTATTAAGAGGCAGGTGGAAGAGGACGAAAACACAGGATCGAAACTTGATATGACGGAAGAGAAGGACAAAACAAGAAGGAGGAGAGATGCACCTGAGAATGAAGATGACGCTCAGCCGGTAAGAAATACCTTTCACCTCAAAATATATTAATATTCATGATAATATTGCCCATTACAAATAATAAAATTGACATATTCTTCCAGTATCGCATGCCGTTACTCAAATGTTTCACTGAATTTCTAATGGCGGGAGTTTAAAAATGAGTCCACGCAGTCCATCTTATGAAATTAGAATAAAATGTTTCAGAGGGCAAAAAATTATATTTTCACCGGCAAATATCTTATAAAGTCACTAAATTATAAATAAATAAAAATAAAATCCTGCATTCATAGCATTATTAATATAATATCCTCAGATGCTGTATACTTTTTTCCTTCCATAATATGCTGCCTTATTTTGACATGAGAACTGTAGTAAAAATGATCGGTGAAGGACTTTTTTGAGATGCAAAAGGAGTCAATATGGACTCGAAAATATCGTTCTTTCCACAAATACTCTCAAAAGCATAATTTTACTCCTCTTTCCATCAGTGATACATTTGGAGTTGATAAATCGCTAAAACAATTTTCTCTGCATGCCATGGTTAAGGTCCTCTAATATGCCAGCATGATTTTGGTTTAAGATTTTTTTTAAAACAAAATAATCTGCATAGATTTATAGAGATAAAATAACACTAACTCTGTGGTAAGAGCAAATTATAATATGGTGTTCACTTTCTAGACGTAACCATCAATACTATCGGTACTAATTACACAATCTGATTCCATTTTATTTTAACGACCACCTTATAATTATTTTTAACCACACTCTTGTCCCTTTATGGTGGACGGACGTATATTTTCAATCACTAATTTTCGTTTTTCATCAGTAGTATCACCCTGACTAAAGACATGACTAGTTAAGATGGCATATGGCTTGAAATTCAGTTGCAGTTTAGTGAAATGGCCTTATTACTAAAGTATGTGTTTACTTTGGCAAAAAAGTACTCATGAAAATATGTTCACTCTCATATATAAAGTTTCCTCCATCTTCAGCCTCACTGACATGCTGCTAAAACTACCTGAGACAAACTATTTTTGGACGCACACAGAAAAATATCACCATTAACAGACATTCAATATTGTTCCCACTATCAAAAATACTAATCAGAACTTATACTTTTTTAAACAACGTTAATGTGTTAATAAAAACACTTAAAAGACATATTAGTTGATCGGCTACCAATCAGACTAATTTATGAACTATGCTTCAAAAAATCTTTCAACAGATATAAAATTGTATTTGTCACCCAAAAAATACACAACTTCCATGAAGCAGTTTGATATTTCTCAAATGCAATATAGAATTCTCATTTGCTACTTCAGTATATGATAGGAATTCAACATAAGTGTCAAGCCTTTTCTCAAGAGTCCTAAAGTAATTTCAAGTCTCTAATAATATCATCATAAATACTCAAAATTTGATGAATGATTCATGGTAAAGAGGTGTGCTATGTTTGTTCACTGATTACACCAAGGAAAATTTTTTTCACACCATACATACAGTTGATTATAAAAACTGAGACGGAAGAATCATTTTCTCATCATGATAAGTGTCTAAGGGAGAAAGAGGTGTATAAAAAAGATTCACAATCTCATGCATTTAGAGGATAAAAGTTATTTTATGAAAGCATTTGAATTTGCATAGAATTATCAAGATTATAAAAGAAGATTAGATATATTGAGATTATGGATGATGCGACGGACCTAATACCGGATAGTATTATGCTGTGAAAAGTCTTAAAGAAGATGGAGTACATGTCAGTCATCATCATCATTTTATCAATAAGTTATCGAAAAAAAACGGTATTAACTTCAAATTCACAGTCTCCTGCCCTCTGAGTGAGGAATGCATCATGGATATCAACAATTCTCAACCAGTAACTACAACGAACTAAGAGAATAGACCAAAATGTCATAATTTTTTATCCAAGTTGGTGCAGCCACCTGGGGAATAATGAGTTGACAATTACAAGCTCACAGGTTTTCTAAATAAATTTTTCTTTATCATAATTTTTTCTTTCATTTTAGTGAGACAGATAATAACGTGTAAATATCCTTTAGTTTTCATTGTGAAGGACCTAAAGTTGACAGCATTTCATAGTGATTGACAGCAAATCTTGACCTCATATTTAACCTGAAATCCAGCTTGCCGAATTTTATATATATTCTCAGACAAATTTGTTCATTCCATTCCAACATTATGAATTTCATCAAATGCATTGACATATTTATTAAATTTATTGATTAATCATATGATTAAATATAGAGAAATAATTTTTCAAGGTAAAATGGTAAACCGGAAGTTATTGGTGCCTAAATCGAAGGTATTAGAGGGGAGTATGCACTGGGAATAAAGAATGGTTCTTGGGCTAATAATGTACAAAGTTCGGCCAGATTATATTTCTATTAGAATTTACCCATTAGAATAGCAGCAAATTTTTATCTATAATTGTGAGGTTAATAATTACTTGAATAGTGTTCTACTTCTAATTGCACGGCATATATGGGGGAATGAGCAGCTTTAACATGTTAATTGGAAATGGGTTCATTCTTGCGAGGGTTTTTTCATCCTTTAGAATGCATTTTAGGCTTTTTAAGAAAAAAGTTGAAAGTCAATGCCATTTTCTTTTTTTTCAATTTATTCAACTCATTGATTTTCATAGTTTGGAATGGAATTTACAGCAAAGTTCTGATAATCTCATGATGAAAATGATAAATTTAATATTATAATTGAAGTTAAGGATTGGTATCTATCAACTACCTAAAATGAGCATGGGATTAAATTAAGACTTTGAGATATTCTGTGTATAAAAATCTATGGTTCAAAATTTTAATTTTTCAAATAAATAAATTAGAAAATGATCATTAATAACATAATTCAAAGCATGCACATCTATAAAAACGTTTCCATTCAGCACCATTTATTGAGCATTAGAAAGCAAATAGTGGGTCTTATATTCACAATGAAAACTTTTAGTATCACATATATTTCTCTACTTGAGTTTTGGCCAAATGAATAGTCAAATTTTTTCTCGGCCAATGTTCCAGAAAATATAATGCAATATTCAGGGCTTCAAAATTTGAAATAAAATGGTCATCTTAGCAATAAATAAAGGATTTCACGTTGCTCAAAGGTTCGTGTTTGTTTTTCCATTATTTGTAAATTATATTTGAATTTCATAGCATCTGATAACAATAAGTTTTCAGAAACATTGGCAGAGAAATAAATCTACCATTAATTTTGACCAGAACTTCTAGAGAGATATATATGTAATATATGAAGCGATCAGGAGTTATATTATAATTGAAAATTTTTAAGCAATCTTATCATTCACCTGCGAGCAGTCCAGTAATGTCAAACTCTACCCCAATTCTTTCTGGTGGCCACAGCGCCTCTTCGGACTTGGCGACAACTTAGGCTCAAGAGTCAAGCCAACATTTGGCGTTTCATTTGGTCTACCTTACACGGGTGCCGGCTATCCTCTGAATCCTTTTGGAGGCAACCCTGCCATCAATCCATATCCAGGAGCACTGCCTACCGGAGGGCTGAACCTAGGTCCAGTTAGCGTCAGCCCACTTGTCTCTGTGCAGGTCACCCGTGATGGCCTAGGGGAGAAAGTGATAAAGCCGTTGGTGAATCTTCACGTGACGCCCAACCCTAGTCTCATTCACAAATTGAAAGGGTTTATCGGCGGATACGGAGGTGGTTATGGAGGTGGTTATGGAGGTGGTTATGGAGGTGGTTATGGACATGGTGGGTATAGGCCCTACCCTCCTCCACCTCCACCCCATCCACCTCACTTCCATCGTCCCTCTCCTTACCAGTATCATTCCCACCATCATGTTCACAAATACCCACATGATTATTACGAAGGAGGTTATGAGGAGGGGCCACATGGATATCCTCCTTACGGAAAATATGGATATGAGGATGATATCTACGACGATGATGACTACTACCGCAGCGGCAAAGGCTTGAAAGTCGCAAAGTCGGATGGAGCGAGTTCGGCAAACAGCAATTCAGGATTCAAATTTCCAAAGGATAGAAGTTTCAGGACCAAGAGAGAATCTGATTTAGACGAAAGCGATCTGAATGGGGCAGCAGATGCGGTGAGCATGGAAATCCTCATTTTACTCAAATTTTTACGGATTGCACCTCTCTGAATTCACACAAAGTATTGAAATTCTAATAGAAATTGATACAAGTGACAACACGAAGGATGTTGATATTAGGAGCACTGACCTACTCAAGTAGGAAATTTCTCGCTAAAATTTAATTTTAACTATTAATTCACCTGCCCCAACCCACAATTTTGCAGTGCACATGACACATCCAGTATTGGTTCCCCTCTTCATTAATTTTTGTCAAAGCACCTAACTTTAATTTACACAATGAAAAACATTAAAATTTAAATGGCCAAGACTTTACATGTAGACATTAAAAAAATTTACAAGGTATCTCAAACGAATATTTTGATAAATTATGTCTGTGAAAAAAGTTTACATGGTACAAATAAGGTTTAAAAAAATTTAAATCATCATAAAATAACAGGTGCAGCAATGGATGACTCTCACAATGAATTACGTAACACTTTAGCGTCTTATGCATGTATCATGACCATTTTTTAAAAGCAAAAATGTAGAGATATGCAGCAGCATCATGACTGAGGACATAACATGTGTTACCACCATGGAACAATGGACCACAATAAGGTTCGACATTAAGCCAATGAGGTAGGTGACTGGGAATAACCTGACACTGGAAAAAATAAGGTAATTCTTGACTTTTTTCACAAACAAATGACTAAAATATGCTTTCATCAAACTTGATCCAGAGGATGCAGTTTATGGCTAATAAGACACAAATCTAGCTCTTATTCATTTCATGGTAATGGGTATAATCTATGGATATGTATTCCTATTTACCATTACAATACTAACCCGTATGGCTATCTTACATTATCACAAATTTTGTTTTACTCACTTCATGCTCGCTTCTTTTCCTTTCATGGGACTATGTTCCCAAGAGTGCGTCTCCTTCGTAAACTGCTTCCCTTCCATCCCTTGTACGTAGCCAAAAAACTTTCCTCTCAAAGCTTTAATAGCCTGGTATGAGATGTTTTATTTATTTCTCTTGTAAAACAGATGGTTGAGAAAGCATAGAAGAGCAATTAGTATTCTTTGAGCAATTAGTAATTACGTTTGATAGAATGTTGATTTGATTAAAAAGTACTAGAGTAACCAGCTTCAAAAAAGTATATATACATCAAATTTTTAATGTCTACATTGAATCATATCTCCACAGTGGCCAGCATTTTGATATCAGATCCTGAAATCCTCCTCAATGACGTGATTTCAATGTCTCAGATAGTTACCTATGTAAGATGTCAAAAGGTCGGCCATTTTGGAGGTCCTGACCTCATGTAGAGTTTTAAAAGGAAATTTATTAGAAGGACTTCATTTCAAGTGTATTGCATAATATCTGTGGACTAGTTTTTTTTCTATTTTCTCAATAACTTCCTCATGAAAACAACACAATTGTAAATATTGATTATAAAAAGATGAGTTTGAACTACATATTAAATATAATTTTATAGAATATTTCCATTTTCAACTAAAACCTTGAGCTTATTTTATACTTAGGAGGCAGAATTGACTACTTTTCCGTTACCTATTTCTTTAAATTGAAAGAGACATTTGACTTAAACATTGACATTAAACAAATGTGGCTTCATCATTCTCTCCTTAGTACTTCACAAATATGCACAGAAAATATATTAGCTAACTGAAAATAATTACCTTCAGGAAATTGTCTCATAAAGCTATCAAATGGTGCTAAATGTCAATATTAATGTAATCAACTGGGAAGTAAAGCCAATTGGGAGAGCCTGCTTTCATCAATTTTCTAAGCTTAAGATCAATTCCTTGGTTTTCTTCTACTTAGTGGGGAAGGGTACAATCTTCTTTTGGCCTCTGTAGTACATATATAGCATGCTCATTCAGTTCTGGTTTCTTTATTCCTTTCCTCTCATTTTGGGCCCTGATCACTGAGGAGTTAATTTAAAATTATATCCAAATTAATTCATATAAAACCCATTAAGTACATATTTTCATTGAATTTTTCACGACTTAACCTCAATCAGGGTATAATTTCGATAAACTTGGTCCATGACCCTTAAAATGTTCAAGAAAGAAGCAATTGGGCATAAGAGTCCATCGCAAAACTGCCTCAAATTAGAAAATTATCTTTTTCCTCAAACTCAAAATTATGTTTATTGCTTTAAGTGCAGTCTAAATATTTTACATTCACAACCAATTCTAAAATTGCATTCACAATCCTTGAAAATTTAATAGAAGCACAAAATATGGTTTTTAATGTCTCAGGGATTTATTGACCTTATCATTTATGTTATGGCCTACTGGCATGTTTTGGACCAATCTTCTGAAGTTCATTTTTCCAACATTTTAATTTTACCTGCAATATTTTTTTGCTAATAGAGACAAAGCTACTACAACCAATTCCTTAATGGAAGGGGTCAGTGTGCAGCTCATCAGGTATGCTGCCGCCGACCAGTTGGAAGTGCAGGAGGTGTTAACAAATTTGGTCCAAATGGAGTCAGCAATGGAGTAATCAACAACTATGGTGTCAATGGGCCAGGCATCAATGGGGTTGGCATTAATGGGGTTGGCATCAACGGAGTTGGAATCAACGGAGCTGGAATCAACGGAGTTGGAATAAACGGAGCTGGAATCAACGGAGCTGGAATCAATGGAGCTGGAATCAATGGAGGAGGAATTTATGCCAGCAATTATCAAGCTGGCATTGTCAATGGTGTCAATAACCTCGGTATCAATGCAGCTCGACAGGGTGTGTGCGGAAAACGCAATACCCACGGCATTAATGGGCGCATCAAGAATCCAGTCTATGTTGATGGTGATTCTGAATTTGGTGAGTGAAAATCAGCCAATGAGCAATTCTTTTACTTGAGGAAAAATAGCCTTGTTGAACCCTTAAAAATTATGAAAAACATTTCTTGATAACAATTGTTCTCTTGTTCACTGCAGGTGAATACCCATGGCAGGCAGCTATCTTGAAGAAAGATGTCCAGGAAAGTGTTTATGTCTGTGGAGGGACTTTGATTGATGCATATCATGTTCTGACAGCAGCACATTGTGTGAAAGGGTAAGGATAAATGATAATTTATAACTTTGAATTATACCACATCCATTAATGCAAACAAAAAATATACAAAGCTTGATGTTCAGCTATGTATTAAAATTGCCAACCTATACTCAAAACTATTTGACTGTCAGATAAAAATATAATATTTCCTGAGTAAAAAAAATACATAGTTTATAATAATTTTGTTTCCTTCAAATTTTCAGATATGGTCCTCACGATCTCAGAGTTCGGTTGGGAGAATGGGATGTAAATCATGATGTAGAATTTTACCCTCATGAAGAAAGTGATGTGACCAGATTGACAGTGCATCCTGAGTTTTATGCAGGCACCCTGTACAATGACCTTGCTATATTACGTCTTCAAAGACCCGTGGATTTTGCTAGAAGGTGAGGAGAGTCTCAAATATAGCTCATCCCTAATAATGGAAATCACAGTGCATGCAAAACAAAAATCACAATTTCCCAAATTTATCAAGGCCATATTCCAATGAGACATGTGAATTTTGGCTTTTAATAATGAACTTAAGCAGTGGCATAACTATGGGGGGGAATGAGGGGGATAGATCCCCCAAAGCCTCAGAGAAAAAAATTACTATAAAACTATTGCCTAGTTTTGATGTATAATAACTGCATCTACATAAAGTTAAATTTAAAGTACCAAAATGATGTAAAATGTATTTCCAGGCATGCCATTCTTCAAAAATTTTCTCGGACCCCGATTGCTTGGGGGGAGAGGTCATCCCCCAGGCCCCTCATCCCCCCCCAAGGCATATTCCTAGTTACGCTACTGAACTTAAGAATGAATCATTTTGAGTATTCCTAAGGGACTCCTTGCAATTGCTTAATATGTTTGCTTCATTAATCCGACTTCACTCAGTCAAAACAAAATAACTAATGCCACTTCCTATTGTTATGGCTTGAAGCACGTACTAAGTATAATGTAAGACATCTGCTTTCATTTTACGTGCTTGCGTGGTGACTCCATTACATTTGCATGATTGGAAGCATCAGATGTCACGAGTACATGAAGCAAGGGGGACCTTGGGCATATACGCGATATGCTGAGGGGTTCTCAGTTACAAAATTTGGGAAATCCCTTAATTGAATATCATCTAAAGTATATTGATTTACTCTTACAGCCCACACATTAGCCCCGCCTGTATGCCTGATCGTTACCGGGATTATAGTGGTGCACGTTGCTGGACAACAGGATGGGGTAAAGATGCCTTTGGAGATTTTGGAAAGTACCAGAATATCTTAAAGGTAATTGAGAAAGTGCGTGATGTTTATCTTTAAAACATATGGATCCTTTTGATGCAGGACTTTAAGCCCAAATATTTCAATAAAATAATCCAAGCCAGATATTGGATTATCTTCTGTGGAAGTAATGTACTTTCTGGTGAATCTATTTCTCTATTTTTTGAAACTTTACAAAGATTTAATTTTTCCATGATTACGTTATGTATGTACATTTTGGTAAAGTACATACGGCAATACTTCTTCTCTTCCAAATACAAGTCTCTTGTTATTCTTCCTATTTATTTTCATATTATATACCTGAAACACATTTTCAATTTCCCCAGAGAGGCTCCAATGCCCACAAAAAAAGTAGCATTGTGGGGGACATCGTTCCGAGTGACTTTTTAAACCTGCCTATAAAGGAACTCACCCTCAATTTCATCATAATCTTTGACATCAATCAAAATGACCATGAATTAGGGATGATATTTTAATGAAGTACTACATACCATCAGGCCTACTCAATGAATTACATATGTACCTAATATATTTTCATGTAGCACTAGCAATATATTATGAAGAGCATCACAATCATTAACATTTCATTACTTGGCATTAAAAAGTGATAATTAATTGATAACTGAAGTATGTTTTCATTACCTTTATCATTTACCAAGAAAATTATGGTCTCTACTTCTCTCATTTACCACTCTCTCTTGGTATATTACTCCTCACACTTGATGATTTTGTTTGTCTTTGAAGGAGGTAGAGGTTCCTGTAGTGCCACAACATACTTGTCAATCACAGCTTCAACAAACCCGCTTAGGATATGAATTCAAGCTCCACCCTGGATTCATCTGTGCTGGCGGTGAGGAAGGAAAGGATGCTTGTAAGGTAAGAAAATGATCAACCTCTCCTAAACTTCAATCCTCTACGCTCTTTGATTGACAAATAGAGTGAAAATATTAGGACTACAGTAAATTTGCAACTTATAAATACCACAAAAAGAATAGCCTTATTCAGGATTGTTTAAATTTTTATTTGCTATTAATGCAATGATCCTTTTCAAGTAGTTAAAATCTGCATGATTCAGTACTTCCTAGTCAGCTTATCCCCATTACAAACATCAAAAATCAAATTAATCCTAAATATCAAAATTTATTTAAATTAGCTAAGAATAACATAGAAAGCATGTTAAATAATGAAAAGCAAATTTGGAGGAAACTAGGCTTTATCTATTTTCTAGTCAAAACTGCCATTAAAATAAACTTTATTTCTTTTGTACAGGGTGATGGTGGTGGCCCCATGGTTTGTGAACAGGGAGGTTCGTGGCAGTTGGTTGGTGTTGTTTCATGGGGAATTGGATGTGGCCAATATGGTGTTCCAGGAGTGTATGTTAAGGTTGCCCATTACCTTGACTGGATAAGACAAATCACTGGACAACCATAAAAACTAGCTTCTAGTCATAACACTTTTCTGACAACCAATGTTGATTCCACCAAAAATGAATATTTTTAGGATAAAATATTAAGGAGACTATGGAATTGTAGGATAGTCATGGCAACTTGTCTAATTTTTCATCCCCATCATGCTCAAACAACCGAAAATAAATATTGACAGTTTGTAATATTTTGCAATCAGTCAATTTACATCCGTCCTTTGAAAATCATTCGATCTCATTTAGTATGTAGAACATGATGCTTTAATGCATGAGTCATGGACATCTATATTCTGTAAATAGCCACTCACATCACATTATTCTGTACCCTTCCCTAAAAAAAAAGAACTACCACGTTTCATTTATCTATTTATGAATAGGCCTACAGTTTTTTTTAAATAGAATGCAGTTTTCAGTGTCGTTCTATTCTATGTCCTTCATCTCTCTGACTGAGATTTTGCTTTTAATTTAATATAATAAGAAATGCCATTGGCAATAAGTTATATGATAATTATTATTAGATGAAATCTTTAGGTCTTTTATAGATGTGCTTCATGTTATAAGTCTGTGGCACTGTTATTTGACATCTATGAAAGACTTAGAGAAAGAGTAATGCATATTACATTTTGAATGTTTTGTATTTTATATACTTTTCTAAAAATTGAATATGTTCATGAAATGAAAAAGATTTTACTATGTTAAAAGAAAAAAGAACACAGATGGAAGAAATATTTCCATTCAAACTTGTACAGTGACTTTTCACTAATTTTATGATTGAATAAATTAAATTTTTATAAAGACCTGCATTTTTTACTTCAATATCGACCATAAAAAATACAGAAATACTTCTACAACTGGTAAGATGATGTGGTTCAGTGAGAAAGAATATCTTTAACCACGATGTTTTCAACTATCATATATTACCCTCAAGGTCCACCAATTAAAATAAAAACTCTAAATATTTTTAAAATAATTGTTACATTGGCCATGTAGAGAAAAGAAGAGGAGGCTTGACACAATAAAACAAAATGGGAATTTTATCGATAAATGCATACAAAAGTGGATATATATACTGTAACTACTCATAAGCAAACTGACATCAATAGGTATGCTAATAAGCTTGGAATGGTGAAACATTAACTAGCATAAATATTGGCAAAAAGTTTGAAAATTCAAATGATAATATCATATAGAAATAAAATTGCAAAATAGAAAGGAAAGTTGTGGAGAATTTCCGGTAGGCCTTCCAAAGTTTTCAATTATATGCAAAAATTTAGCAGTGAAATTGGAGAAAATAGAGCAGAAATATAATCTTCTTGTTTAAGAAAAGAAAATATCTTAATTCATAAGTTCTTGTACCAAAGAAGTAAATAGGATATAGAGGATTAGTGTATAGTGTCAAATTTCATCAAGTCTTTCGAGACTAACAGTTATTAATCCTTCTAACAGCTAACCTTTTTCCAGGGGTGCTAATGAGGAATGTGGAAGGTAAACTAAATGTAACACTAAGTGTTGCCGTCTCGGCTAAGGCCACCTTTGCGCGAGGACATCTCAGAGCATTCCACCTTGGCACGGGCCACAACTGCAAGTGGATGTTACTTTTTCTTTCCAACAAAATATGATGGTGGTTTTCCGGTTTCTCACATGATAGATACAGTACAAAATAATATGTACCTCTAAATACATATTCATTGAAGCCAAGTTGGTTAACTATTATGTTCAGCACAAAAAAGGGACAGTTTGAGAAATAATTAAGAACAAGAAATACAATTGAGCGGGGGGGTTTGAAAGTATATGACCCCACATAGAATTAAAATTCTCATTTGGACAATAGGGCTCCTCAAATTGTGATATCTTGCTTTTTACCTTAATTGTAGGAGTCTGTACATGAAGTACTCTATTCAAAAGCCTTAACAATTGTAATTGTTAATCATGAGAATTATCATTCCAACTACTACCGCCTAACAACTGTTCAAACTAGAATTAAGCAATTTGTTTCCACGACTGCTGTCTGAAAGCCTGAAAATTAGAGTTCTGATTCAACACACAAAACGTAGTTTGGCATTATTACTACTCTGACCAAGTCTAATTGGAATCAGTGTTGATTTTCTTTAAAACCTGCTGTAATGCATCATGCCTGAGTGGCTTGCACCAAGACATTCCAAGCCAAGATAGTTGTGGGCTGAATCGTTTTGTGCAGTGGTGCCTTGCACCAATACAGCTGTGTCCAAATGGCCACACCAAAATGGCTGGGCCAAGTAGTCCTACACCCTGTATCCAAGCTTTGAATTAACCCTTTTGCTGCTTCAATAGATTTTTCATCGGTTCCATTATTTTGCCTATTATCCAGAAAAAAATTAATTGAATCATTCATTTGACGTCGCTGAATGTCGCCGCACGAATGGACGAAGTTCCGCTAGAATTTCGAGCAGATGACAGCACCTACGACCGAAAACGTAGATATTTACCCGCATGTCATGTTGAAAGGAAAAGTTTTTCGAAAGTCGTGGAATATCCCCGCATGTCGCAGGCAATAACCATAATGTTTTTTGCGGGTATTCCCGCTTGTAGCAGCGAAAGGGTTAAGCAATGAAGATATTCAAGCCAGCCACATAAAATTTCTAGGCTTCAGAAATTTCTACTTCAAACAAAACCTCCAAGGACAAATTTTAAAAATTTTTTAAACTTTACTGAGCACTTCCAAAGAAACTACCAGTGATTGACACCATCAATCACTCAGACTTGTCTCTTAAACTTAAATATTACTTATTCATCTACTTTAATTAGTACATCTATCTTTTAACAATTTTCAAAAAACTTAACTTACTGGACTTACTGGATTAGGAATCTGAGAATGATCCATTTATGGTGCCACTGCATGATACCTTAAACAGGCAGCAAATAAACTAAATGTTATTTATCTTACTTTCTTTTTTGAGGATTAAGTGCTCGTTGTCAATATTTTTTAATGGTGGCACTATAAAGTTTGTGGTGTTGACTGCTGCTGACTGATTATTGAACCAATATTCTTCAATAGCAGCTTCTGGTAGGGATTTGACTTCTTTCAATATCCAGTATATATGTCTAATCACAAAACCCACCTGACAAAAACAAATTTTAAAATAAAAATTCATGAAATGAAATAAGTTTTGATATCACAAGCAAAATCACAGCAGGTAAAAGTAATATAAAGATGCCTTTGCAATAACATTCCACATCAAATTTAAAAGTATGTATTTATTTAGAAATGGAAACATTTTTAATAAATGAGTTATTTCTTTTCTGTTTCTTATCATGGCTTTATCTTACATTTGGTGCATTTTTCTAGGGCTTAAATACCTACTTCACAACCTCACTTGAGGAAAAATATTTTGTGAAACCCTATGGACATAATATATACATCTATGTACTTATAAAAGGCCTTCACAACTCACCAAAATTTATCTTACAAAAGTCTCAGAGACCTTACAAGTTCACATCACAAGTGATCACAATAGGAGGTCAACTACGTGCATACCTATATAATTCTTCTAGCACTTTTTTTTGAACTTGAAGCCCTGGAATTAAATAAGCTGGGAAACTCATCACTTATCTTGGTAGCACATAATCTCACTTGATTGAAAATGCTCATGAAAAAATAGATCACTTTGAATAGTACTTCCCCATAGCCTCACTCAGGAACGTGAAGACTATAAAACCAGCCTCTTATCCTCCTCGTTGGCCACTTTTTCCGCATGGTAACTGACACCCAATTCACTTATTGCACTGTTATAAATATCTAAAAAGCCCACACTTAAATAATTATTAAGTTTAGACAATATGAAAACACGGAGCTCAAGCTATGGACGGCAAAAAAAATTCACAAAGCATGACTGAAGAAACGAAAACCAGTGAGCATGACAGATGATGAGTGTCAAACTTGATTCACCTCCATTCAAACGATTAACCTTAAATGTGTGTCATTCCACCCATGCCTAATACCCAAAGAGGGACCACAACAACCTCCATGAAAATGTGTAAGAGGCCAATGGAGGCTGCAAGGCGATGGTTCTTAACTTGGGTCCGATGTACCAACAATGCTGGTAATAAAATACAAACATCAACAGAACTGCCCTGGTGAATACAACTCCACTTAAGCCACTCGTATAATTACACGGTGCAAGAACTATAGGGGTCCCAGTTGTTGAACAGGTTAAGAGCCACAACTTTTAAGGATACCATGGCAATTTGCACTTAAAATGAAAGCACATCAGTGTGATGATGGTTCTCCTCTTCTCGGGAGGACAAATCTTAAGGACAGCCATCGATGGGGGCCTGGTGTACCCCCGTCAGCCCCACCCCGCTGAGCTTTGCTCTTTATCCGAATTCCCGGATGGGCTGTGAACACCACCCCGCTCTCCTTTAGGGGATCCCTCTTGATTCGGCGATGAAAAAGGCACCTCCTCCACCACCTCGCCACCTAGTTCTCCCGAACCACCAGAAGTACTCTGCATTTCACCAGACCCACCCGAGATTGCTAACATTTCTTCACCTTTTTCCTCGACCATTAGCAATTCCCTTTGGGCTCCGGCAGGCTCTTCCCCAACTCCAGAATCAATCACGCCGCCAGACGATGGCATTTCACCCTCCGTCAACTGAATCGGCTCCTGTAAATCCGTAGCACCAGTGGAAACTTCTTTTATGGTTGTTATAGGGTCCATACCCTTTGGAGGCCTAGCTCTAACCCTGTAAAATTTTGTGCCTTTTGGAACTCTGTATCTGTTCTCGGACTGTAAAGAAAAATGAAAATATTAGAGCAAAACAAAGACAATTAACAAGCATAAGCTTTTTTTTCAAATATTGTTACAGCAATAATGGAATCTCTATGCTTTCAGATGTTTCACCACATAATTGTTTCAGTGATAATAGTTATACCAACAGGAAGATACGAAAAAACACCATAACTAAAAATAAAAATGCAGAGGAATACCAGAAAGCATACACCAGTCATCTTGGCAATACCCTGGGATCCTCACATTAACTACACACAGAGGTAGCCCTACCACAAAATGGGGAGGATGGTTTTTAGATACATCAACGTCAAATGGAGAAAGCTTATTAGTATATGATTTTTATGACTTAATAATACATATACAGGTAAATACAGAATTTTCTACAAAATTGTTATATTGTACACCCATGCCTCGTATAGTGCAATTTCGATTAGTGTAATTTCGATACAGCGCAAATTTCTTTGGGGAAACATGGCAACGCAGTGTAGCCTAATTAAAAAACTAAAAATGCTCTCATGATAAAACGTAAACTTGCGCTAAGTACACACAAAATTGCTATCATTTTACGCATATTAATAGTATTGCTTGCCTCAAATCTTCTTTTTGTTTATATATTAATTGATATCCATTGCTGAGCAATGGCCTAAAGTATTACTCGTCATTGGGTCCAGATAGCCAGCCTACCAAAGTAATTTATCTCGTCTCCTTAAAAGAATGGCAATACTTAATTTAGATCATTAATTAAGCATAAATCTAGTGGAAATGAGTTTTTTAAGCAATACAGTTTGAGACGTTATTTTTGCCCTCATAGGTTATCGGGCGATTGACTTCCAGGTAGAGGGTTTACGCTAAAGCCTTCAAGGTCATCAATATTCACGGGGAAGACATGGAGTGGTGGCCGAGTTGCGTATGAATAGCATCAACACATAAAAGGGTCCACTATAGAGTCTCAAACACAATGGCTTCATTCCCTCTCAATAGTCATAGGCCCTCTGCGTCTCAGGAATACAGTTCAGCAGTAGGTTATTTCGATTGAGCCATACCGAGTAAAAATCAAGAGAAAAATGGCAAAAAATAGGAATGCAGGTAGAAAAATCAAGAAGTTATCAATTTTATCATTTATCATTCATAAACTCCGCTGGCTATGAAATGGCATTCAAAGTAGCATTTGCCTGTCATTTCGATGAGCGACAAAAGGGCCTGGGTGACACAATAGTTGTTTTTAGACTGGTTTGAAAAATCGTCAACTGCCGGCAATGCATTAAGAACCCCTTCGATAGCAGATGTTAGCTCACCTGCACGACAGGAGGGAATTTAAAAAGCACATACGAATTTTTTTAAACGTGAATAAAAGTCTTTGAATGCAAGCCTACTATCTTTAAAGATACTTTAAACTATAAAATTTATATAAATAAGGTATTCTAAGGCTATTTATGGCAATACATATGGTTTAGAGGAAATTAGATACACAACACCTATGCTACCAGGAACGCATCCCTATCTTCCCAATGTTAAACACTCTCGTATAAAGCAAATTCATATAGCACAAAGACCCCAAGGAACCCCTTGCACTATACGAGGCATGGGTGTAATTACAACATGAATTTGAACTACAAAGATGTTTCTCTTTTAGTGAATAGAAAATTTTCACTGAAATATCTTAAATCATAATTGGTTTTCACTTACCTTTTTAGCATGACAATACTCTTTCTCCACTACTTCAGCTGTACTATACAGGTGCAGTGGTGTTCCATCTGCGAATTAAATAAATTATCACATTAATTTTACAAGAATAACTCATGACCACCATTTCTCCTCTGGTAGCAAGGCAAAATCCTAATGAAAAAAGTTGGATTGAGTTCAAAAACCTCAACCCCATTTCCTACAAATAAATAGAAAATATGCTATTTCATTAGTTATATTTTATACAAAAAATCATATCACTTTCAAATGCAGCTCTTGCAGACCAAATAAGGGCTTCAGTTGCCACTGCAGGATGCATCATCAAGGTGATTATTATATACTACACATATTATTTTTATCCTGATGATTCATCTTACAATATCAAAGAAAGCTTGGTCAAGAAAGTAAAAATTTAGGCGTTCTTGAGAAATGAACAAGGGTACTCACCAAAAAACAAAAAGAACCATAAGTAAACAAAATTCAATCAGGCCAAGATATGAAAGAGCTCAAGATGTATTTAACACTAGGAGGATGGAAGTTTCACGCTACCTAGAGGGACGGCTATGGGTCATTTGACCCCTAATAATAGGCGTTAATAAATTAGGCTTTTTTTTGGAATAAAACGCCTCATTTTCATCCAATATTTTCTTTCATCGTATAAATTGTGAAATCATTTAATTAAAAACACTTTTTAACATTATTAAATATTATTTCCAAATTCAAAATTTAATAACAATTATTTTTTTAAATCGTGAATAAAACCATATTTAGAAGTCAATGGCACATATAGTCATGAAAATCAATGCATTCAATACAAAATTTGTCTTTAATATTCTAACCATAGGTACAATGGGTTTACAACATTTGCTTAAAAATTTTAAAAATTATTACTTTGTTGTAAATATTATACAGACAGTAAGTAATTTTTCTGCCCTTTTTCCACATAATATTTTTTTGCATGGAAGGCATACATTGGACTATTAATAGGTGCAATTTGGTGATATTTGGCATCTTTTTTTGTGCCTGTTGGGATGTGGCTGTTGGATTTCAAGACGTGTAAATAAATTGATACATACTATCCGTCATCTCTACTCCTTATTTGTGGTAATAATGAAATAGAATGGTCTCTGGTTTTCTTTCATTCTTTTCGGAAATAGTGCCCTCTGAGTTCATGTTGCTGAAAAGTACATACTTGTTCTTTTTTGCCTGATACGTAAATCAACGATTGAAAACATTTTATTTCCATTTGCTGCCCGAAAAATATCAAAAGATTGACTATCACTATGACTAGGTTTTGAAATACAGGCCCATGGGACGAAACCAACATTGAATCAGGTACTTGCTGGTTCAAAATCAATTAATTCATCTACCACACTAGCCTAATGCTGATTATATGACATAAATGGCACTAAAGAGCCCACGGGAAAGAAAAGAAATAGAATATAGCACGAAAACAAGTCGTGGGTCAAATGACCCTCAGTCGTCCTTATAGGTATATCCTGCCATAAAAATTAAAAACAAAATATTATAGTTGAATTTATATTAATTTATCAAAATTCAGACCAAAACAAAGAAAGTAAAAACGTTTGAAATTTAAAAAAAAATTTTTAATATGAGAAAAATAACTTTGAATTCTGAAAATGGGTCAAATGACCCCTGCCATCCTTCTAGTGTTAAAAAAATATGTTTAGCTTTAATTACACCGCACACTTGCTAGATAACTATTCATTATTACTTTCTTTATATTCACAAGTTTTCAGCAGCAGGAAAAATTTCACTTCAAAATTGCGACTGACACAGTATAAATCCAAGATGAACCTGATAGCTACAGAGCATACCTAAAAACTTCAATTATTGATACAATAGACTTGATTATCTGCCATTCAATTTACCCTCAATTGTCTTATCCATATTTCATCTCCAAAGCCAGTGCCCTACCTTTTAATGAACCCTCTTTTTCCTACCCTTGTCTATTTTCCATCCCTATCTTCTCTATTTTCCCATTCCTACCCTTCTCCATCTAAATACACAGTTTTTTTTTATTAAATAAGTGCAAAAGATACATAGAAGACATAAAACAGCAAGCAAAGTAAAAAAAATGCCAAGAGAATAACCAGGAATTAATTATCTATCTCTTTTACCCCTTAGAGTGCGGGAATGTTTTCATGCGTTTTGCACACTGACTTCGGCATTTATCAAAACTTTTTATTGCTACCACGATATCTGGCGCTTGGGCACTTTCCCACACAATAAGGATCAGTAAGGGCCTTAACTCTACCAGACCAGCCCTCATGGCAGGGGGCTGCATCCTGCACTGACTGGCAGCTAATAACGTGAACTCCCGCAGCCCAAGGGTTAATTACCCACTGGGGCTGCCCCCTTCATTAAGACTGATACTCAAGGCTCAAAAGCAAGTTGATTTCAGATGCTGATCTCCAGTTATGAGAAAAAAATCAGGAAAAAATTCTGATGCATTTTCAACATTAGAAAATAAAAATGTACCTGAATTAATGGTTAGGCCAAGGATAGGAAGGCAGTCAGGATGCAAAAAGTACAAAGTGGAGCTCTCCTGTAATATTGTGTACTGCCTTCGATCATCATCCCATAGTATTAACACAGCATCACCAGCATTGCACCTAAAAAAATTAAAAACTCTCGTTAATGAGCAACCAATATAATACCTCAATGAATATTTGAACACCCTATATCACTTTAACTGATGATAAATGCAACAGCATAACTTAATCATTTCAATACTTACGATGAAATGCTGATCTTTCCTTGCTCTATTAGTGAACTAGTGCTTCCAATCTGGAATAAAAGGAAACATTTGGTTATTAATAAACAACAAAGCAAATAAGACAATTTTTTTAAATAATGAACAATACCAAAATATTAACATTCTAAACTGGCATTTTTTGCAATCATTAATATTATAATGCTTACCAAAATAGCTTCACCAGGAAACCCAGAGCCAAAACTCACTACACATACCAAAGAAAAAATGCAAGGTTACAACTAAAAATCATAGAAGTAAACTTCAAAGCAGAATAATGTAGAGATGAACTGAGGTTCTACCCCTTTACAAAAAAGCGGAGGCAAAGCAGTGAAAATCAGGTTAAAATGTTACAATGGTCCACCTAGATCAGTGCCATGCCTGCTGAATAAAATGATCAACTAACCATAAATGTAACTACAAGTTTTCAAAGGGAAAGAAGCCATGCACCAGGTGGCAGAAAGTGCTAAAAAATTTTCTCATGTCTTGCACACCAAAATAACAGAACTTGAAAAATTATACTCATTTTTTTTCCAAAAGCAAATACAAAGAATATACTTTCAACAGATGGCTTTCTTAAATTGAAGCACCATAAAAAGTCATCAGGATAGGTAATACAAAGAAGCAATTGCCCCCAAAATATTAATCCTTTCTTACTACATGACCTAATATGAAATTTCTTGACAGATTATGCAAGTGACAAAGCAGAGGTGCCAATGCACTCCAGATTATCCAGCAGACAGGTTAAATTCTCAATTGAAGTAAATTAATAATTTGGCGGTGATTATTGTACTCCAAAGAGATCGAAAAAAATAAGAGGAATAACGTGAAAATATCACTCAAGAATTTTTTTTAATGCCCTCATATTTTCCACTACATAATTAGCAGGTATTTTTAAGACAAGTTCTCAATTATCACCTGTTTTTCATACCTAGTAAATCGATATGAACATAATAAAACCCATGTAGAAATTTCGGCAAGAACTGCAGGAAGGTATGATATTCTTAAAGGCATTCGTAGTAAAAAGGAAAAGTAGTGGTAATTCAAGGAAAGATTCTTGGCTTCCGGGCATTCCTCCGCATTAGGTTGTCTATAGGTGACGACAGTTTCTCCAGCCATCCTGCTGGCATCTCCAGGTCAGAAGTAGTGATGCATAAAATTTGGCCGTCTTACATAGTGACTTTGGGGATCAGAGGGTGGTTCTGATTGGTTGGATCCCCAAAGTCACTATATAAGATGGCCAAATTTTATGCATCGCTACTTCTGACCTGAAGACGCCAGCAGGATGGCTGGAGAAACTGTCATCACCTATAGACAACCCAACGCAAAGGAACGCCCGGAAGCTTATGAAGAAATGCTGCAGAAACCTAAGATCAAAGTCAAGGAAAGATTAAATATGTATATTGCAGAAGGATATAAATTATTTTTAGCAGTGATTTGATAGTAAGATAGAATTAGATTAAATTTCATTAGTGAAATGTATTTGGAGAGTAGTTTCATATTTTCAATGGTTGATCCATTTCTAGGGAATCATATGGCTAGAGGGCATTCAGAGAAAATTCCATTAAGTAACATTGGTGAAAATATGTGGAAAAAAAACATAAGAATCCTTTTGATCAACTGTACTCCATGGAAGTATGTAGTGCTTTTGGAAACACCAGAGGGGTTCTTCCTAGAGCAGCAGTAATGAAAGCCAGGTCAAGAGAGAATTATTTATTTAGATAGGGAAAATGATATCACCTTAAAAGGAGGAAGTAGGATTCCATAATTCCCATTTCTGCATTATCTACATATGTTACCTAGAGCCTTCTAAACATCAAAAGCACGAAATAAATCAGCCAAAACATGCAAATAAACATGCAGAGGCTAATAAATTATTAGAGGGAAGAACAATGTTTTGCAATCAGTCTAATATTCACTCCTTATGGCACACTTTAAGTTTAAACACTTCCCATGATGAAGAAACCAAAGAGCTGCAATTGTTCACTTTGGATATCCATATCCTGGATATTCTTGATAGATGTTCTGGTATTAAAAGTTGACAGATAAGGATGTATGATAACCTAGATATTCCGAACATTGGGCCACAGTAGTATGTATGTTATCACATTTTTACTTCTTGCTTAAGGCACTAAAAAGTTCCACTTTGCTCTTGGTTCACATTTGACTCTTTCTCTTATAACAGATTTTTTCTTCAAGTGTTAATAAAAGCAAATATCACAATTGGCTTCAAGTATTTACATCTCCCATTTTTTACCCAACTTTCATCAGTGTTCCAGAATGTGGGGCTGTTGAAATTTCCAAGAAGTACTGCATAGCGATTGTATCTGAACCCTTGTGGTGTGTTGACTAAAAGGATCAGGAATGGCTACAGGGGTAGGCATTCCTGATCCTTTAGGGTAGATATGGGTAGTGGTGCCACAAAACTTTGGAAAAGAAGGTGGCCTTGGGGCATCCTTTGTAAAAGAATATGGCTAAAAAACTTCATTGACCGCTAATAAATACGAACAGAAGACAATCACAGACACTGAAAACCTATTTCACAGTACTAAAGCCTTAAATTTATGGCAAATGGCTGATTGCGTATTATTCAACTTACACAGCAAAAAAATATCTCATAGCCCAATTTCAAGTCTGGACTGAATAATTATTTGAATCCACTCCATGGTTAAGGTAAAAACAAACTGTCAATAAGTATAAAGGATTAAAAATTAATCATCAGTATGCAAGAATTAGGTTCAACAAATATTTATCCATAAAATAAGTTTTATAAAAATGTAAACATAAGTAAGACACTACTTAAACAAGGCTACAAAATATTCCAGCTGCAAATAAATTTTTGAATAAAACAAAGTGTATCATTTCAAACACACTCAAAAAAATCAGGCACACCAAGACATAATTTACGTCATAAACAAGCCACAAGCTCAACTGACAAATCTTCTTGCTTGCTCTTTCATCACATACAAAAAGCAGAGTTACACATGTTGACCCATAAACATTAAGCATCAAATGTCCAGCCATGGGGGATCTATTACTTCAACAATTAAAAGTCTTCATTAAAATAAATACTTTCACATACATCACATTTTCATTTTTTGTTCAATATTTTCATTTTAGAGAAACAGCCAGAGCCCACAATGAAATCTCACTTTCACTGACTTTCACAGAGTTAGTAAGGTAAAATTCTCCTCAAATTAAAATTATTCCATTCGAGCGATAGCACTGTCTATCCTGGCTGTTGCTCCGTACACCAAATGGTGCTATCACATCTCTCCGCAGCAGTTGAAACTGCACCAAAACACAAAAAAAGCCCTCTGGTTGTTCCTGAGCACTGTTAATTACACTCAGTCTGAGATCCAAAGGGAAGTTATCTGAATGGCGATATCATTTTCTGCTGAGCTAGAGCAAAAATAAAAGTTATGAAAAAATAATGAAAAAGGTATTTTTTTAAATTCATCATTCTTGTAATCTTAAGTCACATTCTCTTTCTAAAAAATGTGAATTCCATACAGTTGATACCTTGTTATAGTTGATTGATAAAGTTGATGATAAGCTATTTGGAAACCTACTCAATGAACTAGAGAGTACATTCCTTATAATAATTACCCACAATCACTTATCAAGTAATAACATTTGGACTAATACCCACAATATATAGGGAAAAAAGGGGGCTACCTGGCTGGTGAGAGAATTAGATTCACATCTCAATTTCCAGTAAATTGATGGAGTGCATTAAAAGCAAATAAAATTGTGTAATTTTTCGAACAGTCATAATTTCTTGAAGGCAAATGAGATTTGATAAAACAGCCACCTATTTAAATGATAGCAAAACTGAGTATTAAGGCAACGAAAATAGTCACAGAATACTTCCTAGTAGTACAGTAATGTAACGATGGCTGCATATCGACCAGGATATAGCAAGGAAAGGCACATCCTAGGTCATGAAATTGAGCCTTTGAACACATCAACAAAAAAGTCTTCTAATACACATTTACCACTTTGCTTATAAAACGGCATCAAAAACACAGTATAATAACGAGATGAATTACATCAGTAATTCAGCATCTGTAATTCACCACCACTGAGCTTAGCTTTTTTACAACAAAAGAAAAGTCGAAGCAAATAGAAAAGAACATGAATAAATTTTTCACCTATCTACAGAAAGCTTGTTTAATTGAGTCAGTGGGATAGTCATCTTTTAAATTTATGAAGATTACTGTATTTTTATTACAACCTAGTCATTAAGTAGGTTCTATCACATTTTTTTAAAAATAAATATTCATATTACGGACTTTCAGTGACCAGGTACTAATAAAATATTGTCTTCTATAGTATTGAACAAATAGATGGAAGTGATAAACAGTTAAAAATTGACTAAAGATTCCTATTTATTTTTTACTGAGTACATAACCATGACTGCTACTTCATACAGACCTAGACTGTCACACATAACATCAAAGTGCTAAATCTTACACCTTGAATATTTATGGCTAAGAGTAAGCATGCACAAATTTATCTATGATGCATCTACATTTAAATAAGAACTAGTAGTAAATGTGTATAATACATATTCAGTTAACTATGAATTCTGATAACTAACCAAGATTCATGCAATTTTATCTTTTCCAGGATTTCCATCAACCATAGAAATAATTGCATCGGCTAATACACAAGCTCTTCCAAATAATAAGACAAATAATCTTTGAAAATAATAAATCTTTGAAAAAGTAAGAAACAAACAAAACTCATAGGGGAGCATAATTATTCTTCAAAAAGGAGATGGACATTTCCACTGATATAACTCATCAATCTATCATGATAAACAAAGACTGCATGCCAAATCAATTCACATAAGCTGAGAACGGAGCAAACTTACAGAAGCAAAAATACAGTCAACTTTCAATTATCAAGTGTGTGGATTAGCCATGTCATTTTTCTCCTCTATATAAGATTTAAAAATAAATAAATAAACTCTTTGAAGCTATAATACACCTAAAAAGAAGTGAAAGTTGTAGCACAGTGGAACTTCTATGTTTTATTCAAAAAAATTTTCAAAAGAGGGGTTAATTTTTTTATTGAATTTACTTTCACCTACAGTGGAACCAAGTTAGTAGGAGTGGGGCCTACTGCGAGAAAATAATAAATTACAGGGGCACCATCAATTGACCTACGATTAACATATAAAAATATTACAGTTTATACAAGGCCCTTTCGGGATAGGCACCTGCCGTTGTGAGAGTGTCCATCTTCGGAAAACATTAACTAATTGTGCTCAATCACTGAATTGGCTAGCAATTTGTTAGAAAAGAAAATAACATGCAGTGTTATGTACCAATTGTTTGCTATTAACTGCCATCTGATAGTTTTACAGTTATTACATGTTATTTGATAGCACATAGCATGACAGTATTACATGATTTCCTGTTGTTGGCCATATTCTATCATCCATAGATTATTAGTAGAGATAAGAGAAAATAGTATTTTCATTTTAATTTATAGCACTGTCAATTACAGTTTATAGCATTTTGTATCATCTATTTTTTCCGTAGTCAAGGCCATAGTTTAAAAAAACGAAATTCCCAGGAAGAAATGGAATTGTTACTGCCCGCCAGCAACTGTCGCATAGGTCAGCGATATCCGGTCGGTCCAATAAGCGGTAAGTGCCAGCGGAGCATTTCAACGGTGCTCGGCATGTAATTTACGAATTTTGCCATAAAAAAGGCAAATTTGCAGTTTGAATATGATAAAAGTTCAGTCATTGCGCCTATGTAGCATTTTTTACATGCACATTGCATCAATATGGCATATATCGCACATGTGATTTTCATTTATCACTAATCATCAGCCAACCACTAGCACATATAATTAAGAGTTGACTGGATTGAAATATTTTTTAAACATTGGCTTTCACACAAAAATGACACACAAGTCACCACAAAAATATGATTGGGAAATTTAACTCACCAAACCATCCACAGCCAATTTTTTTGCACTCTTTTGTGCATGTGCTAATTCATGAGGTGCTGTTGATTCCCTGTGAAACATGGAATCCTTCATTAGTCATCTAGCTTTCATCATAAAGCAATGTGTATACTACATAAAACTATTTCATTTGACCAGAACCTCAATCCACTGCATAAAAAAAGTGACTTTGCTCACAGTAACACACACAAGTGCAAGAGGAAATACACCAATACATTTTATACACCAAGGATGAAATTTGCCATGAAAAAATCATTGGGCTTGAGATTTGCTTTGAAAGATTGCTTGGTGGTATAACAGGTAGCAAACCTGACTGGCAATCAGGAGATCCAGGCTCGAATCCCAGCTAAGCCAAATGATTTTTTCCTGGCCAATTTCATCCCTGGAGAGTATAAAAATTTCAAACTAGGATTAAATACATTTGGATCAATTGAATGTTACCAAGAAAAGGTAAAAAATATTGGAGAGCAACAATCAGGTTCAGTTAATAGAAAATAAAAGAATGCGACAGACGGCAACTGCATACAAAGTTTACCATAGATGAAAAAATTAGCTCAAAGCTCCCAGCAAGAATGAGAAGTAATTGAGTCAATGCACATTTTGAATATTTGCCCTGGAAAGGTTCTCATTAAAAGAACTCTAGAACTTTAGAATGCAGAATGCAGAACTCTAGAATGCAGAATTTTTGAACTTGACACCTTACATGACAAAAAAATTGAATCATATGCATCCCAGTATGACAACACATAAGATAATCAACAACAAATTATTACTCTAATTTTTTTCAAATTATATCTTCCCATAAATTTTACTTGAAGTGAGGTTTGTTGCCTCTGAGCTATTTAACAATTTTCATTACACCAGTCACAACAAAAGTAACTAACCACATTTACCGACATCTACCATTGACAGAAGTTCACAACCACATGTATAAATGTAATCCTCACTCAACATGTTGAAAAAATTTTCATTCTTTTGTCTCTCTCCAACTCTCATAGCAAATTTAATAGGCTATCAGATAACCCTGAAACTTCTAATAGCTTTTAACCTAGGATGCTAAATTACTATAGTTATTGATGGTCATTTTTTATAGTTTGTGCTTAAACCACCTCAACTTTGAGTGGGGGTTGCCTAAATTCAGACAGAGGATAACTGTTAGGATAACAGAGTTGGAGGGAAGGGTCTCTCAAAGTAATGCACCGTATAAAATGTCCTGATGTTCTATCCCACCATCTCATAGCAAATTAAAATGAATCCTAGAGGAACCCATATGCTTTTCATGGCAGTATATTGGTATTCCACCATGGCATTGCTATTCCACCATAATATTAGGGGATCAAAATAACAAATTTTAGGAAAATGAAAGAATATACTGTAACGGCAGCGCTAATTTGTCATTTTATGAGTAGCACTTGTCACAATTCCTACCCTTTCCTTTTATTTTTTGTTACTATTTGTGTGTATATGGGATAAATTTAATTTATTTCATGTATGCAAGTGAATGGCATTTTTTTGAATACCGCGCAAAGAAAGTGAATCACGACCCGACAGAGCGCGCTAGTGAAACCTTTTCCCTCCCCTCCCTTCCCCTCTCACGAGGCGCCGAATAATGGAGAGAGACATGCAGAGAGAGTCGGTGGAGAGGTCGGTCGATATTGATCGAGCCACCAACATTGGAGGAGTCGCTCGAGCATTGATCGAGCCACCAACATTGGAGAGAGACAGTCTTTCTTTGAGCCACCAGGCATGCAGAGAGAAAGCACCGGCAGAATCCCGACACGACTACGACTCGCCTTGACTCGAGTGGGTCGAGCACTTTGAGCCACAAGATACCGGAGAGAGAGAAAGCACCTTGGCAACTCCCCAGTCAACGGCTTGGAAAATGCAACGAGGAACCATCACGAGCGCATGAGAAGCCTACTCGGCCTCGTCACCACCACGTGTTCCCGAATAAGGTGCAGTAATAAACCGTGCCCTCACCACTATCCCCGGTCGAAGCAGCATCGAGAACGTTTTTCCCCTTTACCCCCCATTACAAGAAAGCGCTGGAACAATTAGTGAATCTTGAATCTCAAATGAGCAGCAGTGGACTTTTAAACCCTGCGAAAAGATTTAAATGCAGTTCATTTCAAGTTTACTTTTATGTTATCAAGTTGATTTTTGGTTTCTTTGTATTTTGTATTTGATCCTTGACAATTCGGCCCTACTAACATTTTTTCAAGTGCTACTCCCCATATTTTTGTATGTTAAATTTAATTATTGCGATATTTGTGAATAAATGCATTTCTTGTGTTCGCAATCCAGGAATACGTGTGGTCTTTTACCCTCAACCTCCCCTTCCAATTATCCCGTACGTTTCGCATTCCCAAAATTACTCGTTTTTTCACGTCGCCCCTGCTATGAGGTGTTTCTTGCTTTATTTTATAACGGACGCAAAACCTGTTCGTCACAATACATAGTTAGGTTCAATTAGATTTGTTACATAATTTTTTCATCTTCCTTAATGGTAAGGTTTCATACAGTTAAGCCTGAAATTATCGTTTTGTAATGTTTGATATTTATGTTCAATGAATTACAGTGCAACCTCGATATAACGACACCCCACGGTGCACTAATAAACACTCGCTATAGCGAATTGTCGCTTTACCGGAGGTGGAGCAAATAATAGCCAATATACCTGTTGCGAACAGATATACAGGAACAGGAGTGGTGCGGCGACAGATAAACATCTATCGGATAAACGTAAGCATAAATCCAGACAAAAGGCGATGTTTTTTGCATCACTAAATTTCCTTACTCAAATAACGACTAACTATTCAAACAATTTATAAGCGCCGCACTGAATAAAAATCATGCAAAGCATTGTTTCGTCAATCATTATATTTATCGAACGACAGTTTACCACATAAATTTGAGACTGAGCACTCCATTAACTTCATTTCTAACAGATCGCTAGCAATTACAGAGGTTAATGAGTCTTGATGAAAGTCTACCAGCGGTGAAACCCTCGCTATGGCGAGAGCCAACACCGAAAGGGTCTCGTAAAAACGAATGTTTTAACACGCTTATTATAGGGTCAATTGACGGTACATCGACTATCTCTCGTAATAGCGGGGGTGTCGCTATAGCCCGTACTCGCTTTAATGAGGTTCCACTGTATGATATTGATTTTATTATTATGTTTAATTTGATGTTTATGTTTAATGCATACTGATGAAATGTTGCCAAGGAATTGTTGACGGAGAGGAGAGGGGATTGTTGAGAAGGAAGTCACTAAAAAAAGGCTTGAAGGAGAGAGACGAGAAAAAAATTGTCATTTGACAAGAACAAAGAGGTCTTTGGAAGAAATAATGGTCTAATATTACAAGTAATAATAAATTTTAAATTGATGATATTTCATTAAGGAAGAATACTCTCACAGGGCACTCACTTCATAACGGCAACAGAGGAGCTCATTGTTTCCGTCATTCGGGGCTCGACTCCCACTGGGTTAGACAAGCTGCGCCGAGGTGGAGCCAGCCTCGATCCCGTTTCCCCTACGACTGGCTCGCCAAGCGATGACGGTGGACTGCCGGGGGGAGGTAAGGGAGGGAGGGGGGAGGAGAGGGGTGAAGAGGAAGGAGATGAACAGGGTAACGGTGAGGGGGCATCCCCAGAGAGATTGGCCACTATCTCTCTAAGCCTTGAGCACTCCTGTCTGTAAGACTCGCCATCTCGTCTCAATACTTCCTTCTCTTTCTCCTTTTCAGCCAACACTCGCCTGAGAGCTTCGTTGAATACAACCTGAAAAATATTAAACAGATTATTTTTGCACCTTTAGAGGCAGAACCCCATCACAAGGTTTAACTCAGAAGAATTCTCCACGGTTGAATTGCTTTTTCCAAGTACGAGCACTGAAATGCTGAGTCCAAGAGCACAAAAGGGCAGTAAAAAATAGACATTTCACCCAGTCAGCAGTGGCAGAACACCAATGGAGTGGACCGACACACAATATTGACTTTGACAATGCCTCTCTTTTGAACAAAGAAGGCCGCTACTACCCGAGAATAATCAGGGAGGTAATTGAAATCGCCAAAACAACAAAGAACTTCAACCGTGAAGACGGCTACAATCTCGCCAGCGCGTGAAAAAGGGTCTTCAAAGATTCTGACCAATCAGGGCACACCTCCACAAAAAAGGCGGCGGTATATAAGATGAACAACTTTCTGCATCGACACTTCAGTGGACCTGAGGAAGCCAACTGGAACGTTGGCGAAATATTGTCCCACAAAATGGATAAATGCGGAAGAATACCCGGAAAAATCACCAGATATCGGTTGAATTGCTTACTCGTACTCTTTCCACATGTGAAAGTGGTGAAATGATTAATTTCATAGTTTATTTTAATCAATAATCAACACTTCAATATAAATGCAAGACTCAGTCTGTTAGTAATTGCTTTCGTAAATTTAATGAGAAATTTCATAATTATTTGAATTTTATTTTTTATTTTATTTTATTCTCAAACCACCGGATACAGCTCTTACTGGCCATTTTACACCGGGGTGTTCAACAAATTTAACAAGTAAGCGTACACAAACGACCATGCCCTGGACCGGGGAAACCTACCCAGGCGGGACTCGAACCAGCGACCTCTTGTTTGGCAGGCGAGAACGTTACCCCACCGCCACCGAGGCCGGCATTACTTTTATTAATTACCGAATTAATTACTTTGGTTGATATTGAAGCATAACCTGGGAACAAGACCTTACTGTGCCAAAAAAACAATAAAAACATGAAGTTCCAACTCCATCTGCCAACAGCAAAAGTGAGTTTTACAAAAGCAAATACATATATACTTTACCATGACATTGGAATATTTACTGCCACGATACTGAGTTTTTAATGATCAAAAATACGATTAGAGTATAAATATAGATAAATTTAGAGGCATAATTGATTTTCTTTGGCAACTTTGACAAATACTGGTCAGTAGCCATGCTTAAGTACCTGATAAGAGGCCTCCCAACGCACTCGCTCCTCTGAAACAGCAGTAGCAATCGCAGCTGCCACATACGGCACATGGTGCAGCTGACCAGGCAAAGGTGGAGACGAAGAACTGTATGCCTCTCCCGAATGATGCTCCCCTCTCTGTCGAGAAAAATGAAAAATTATAAAATTGTACCAGAAAAGATTTCATTTATGAATCCTTCAACAAGAAATGAAAAATGTATGATATAATTTCATCCTAAATAGAAAGTTAATTTCAAGGATGGAGGTAACATTGTGATAAAAAAGACAAACTAAATCTATAAGCATCTCAAATTCAATGACTTGAGCGAAAAAATATCACTGAGTAATGGCAAGCCTAAAGAAGAAAAATGTCATTCCACACTGGGCACAACAAAAAAACCTTGCCAGTTCATTCCAATCCATCTATTTTACAATAACTTCGAACCTAGGGTTATCTGTCGAACACAAAAAGGCTTTGTAAAAGGTACAGTGGCAATCCGAACTCTCCTTATTCACAGTAGACATTTACAGGAGGTTTCATAATGACTTTCCGTTTTTAATTTCCCACAGTTTCCTCTGATTTCCAGTCCACAATCTTCCCTTCATTGATATCAGGATTTAGAGACTTAGTACAAAAATGCACCAGGGTACATTATGAAATAAAGTTACCGTATATGTCTGAATATATTCCCCCCTTTCTTTCCAAAAATGCCAGAGGTAAAAGTAAAGGGGGGACTATATTCAAACACATTTTTTTAACTTTTCCCGAAACTTGAAGCCTCAAAATTAGGGGGGGGGGACTATATTCAGAGGGGGACTAAATTCGGAGAAATACGGTAATTTATTCCAAGAGTGTAACATATTCCACTTGGAATCCAAGAAAAATTCAAAATGTAAAATCTAGACAGTTATTTCCTCCTCAACAATCAAAAATGGACACTATATTGTTGTAACAAAAAGAGGTTCATAAATGTATTATAAGCATTTACAACTAACAAATGGGATAAAAATAAAGGAAAAATCTATCACTCATCCCACAGAGATGTTTCCATGAATAATTCTTTAATATCTTACCTCTCCCCTCTCAAGACTTCCATCGCTAGGGGAACGTTCCATGGATGTGCATGAGGCAACAAGCCGAAATCTCACTCTCATGCGCTCCTCCGCTTCCTTCACAGCCCGTCGCATGTCTGACTCTGCAGTTGCAAGTCGTTTTTCTTTTACACTTAAAGCCTATCATTCAAGAGAAAATAAATATTAGGCTAATAATATTCATAGGAAATTCTCACATCATTTCACATAATTTTATGAGTGAGTAATACTGCAGTGAATAAGGGTATAGAACATAATACCGTTCACCATAGTTCCATCAATGCATAAAATTCGTAGCCAATTTAAATGGTAATACGTAGAAGCCAGTTCATTAAAAAAATCAACCCTGAGCATTCCATTACCCTTAGGTTAATGTTGACATTCATAGAAAAAGATAAGCATGGACCCTGGTTATATGAATGGGAAAATTACTGTGGGATTTGGACTATTTTGAATTAGATTTAAAATTTTCAAATATGCAGTGTCATAGATATTTGTTTTATTCCCTTTTCATCCCTGTTTTGTTATTTCCAACCTTGAATTAGAGTACTGCAATCTTGGAATGAATAAAAATAAGGATATATACATGGAGTGGCATATTAAGCTCTGGAAAAGGTTCTAAGGTAGGTTATGAACAACTAAACTCAATTTTGATGGTTAATGGCTGTCCAGCACACATTTAAAAACTGGAGGATTACTCAGTGTAGTTTTGAGGTATTATTTGGGAAAGTGTACCCATCTTGAAATGAATAGTCTCCTTGCTTAACAAAGCATCAGCCCCTTATACCTAAAACTGTGAGGTGAAAAATTAGCTATCAATTTAACATTTCACTGCCACTTCAGTGATAATGACCGAAATCCATACTTCATCTTCAAGCCACTTCGGTTGTAATGACCACTTTTTTAGCCTCTCATAGCACGCCGTTGGTCACAGCTACTTCGGAGCCGTGTATTTGAAGTGACCAACACAGTGCTAGCCAATCACACACAAAAACTCAGATGGTAAGGATCCAAGTATTAAAGCAAAAGGAAAAAGAAAAACATTATGGGGCAACGGGTAATTTCGCCTAAGAATCCCCAGCAGGGAACGTGTTAAAAAATGCATTTACCCGAAAGAGCAATTTATGACTCAATTGCTTACAAAAGCTTCAACCAGTAGCTTAACATTCATATTTTGTCGTAAGGGGTCCACTAGCCCTGGACAAGTATGGTGCTATCCAATAGGAGGAGATGTGACCAAAACTAACCTCCTCCAGCCTCTTCACGTCTTCTTCCCTCCGTAAGGACTCCTCTGCAGCTCTCTGCTGGACAGTGCTCAGCCCTTTCCCAAGTTCCACCATCGCCTCCTTCAAGGACCGCCAACTCACAGCCTCACCTGCCCCATCATCTTCTTCTGGGGCCATGCCTCGACTAGGGTCAACCTGCGCCCTGAGTACCATCAGCTCCCTCCTGAGATCAGTCAGTGCTCCAGACACCTCCGTCCTCCACCTCTGCCTCTCTCTTTGCAGACGCTCCAACTCGGCACGCAGGGAGCCTAAGTTCTCCTGCACAACAAAATATATTTTGAAACTCATTACAAATAAAATATTTAGCAATGACCACATCTTACTAGGTGAACTTTAAAATTTATACATTAACAAAGCAAAAAAAAATTAGGTTCTTCATAAAAAAAATTATTTTCCATAGTGCTAAATTAGAGTCATTGGATGTAGCACTTTGAGGGATTTTCTTCACATGGATTCCTCGAGGAAAGGTTGGTTGTTCCATAACATTAATTATAATCCACTCTTTTAGTATAGTGGGTAAAGTAGGTTTTGATGCATGATAATCATTTCCTAGGATGTTTTCATACATGCTTTACATCCATTTATTCAGGGATATTTACAGGGTTATAGAGGGGAAAGAAAGAGCTTGGAGACATATAGTACATGGGAATCCTAATTTTCTTCTCCCCAACACTTTAAAAAAAGGTGGAATATATATATCCAAGAGGAACAACAATTTTTTCTAGTTTTATTAAACAATGCTATTGTAAACTAGAACACCAGTGGAACATAATGCAGAGTAAATCTTACAATATGACATTCTAATAATTTCATAAACCAAGCATGATTTTAATGCATTGATAAGGCCTTACTAGATGGTGCAATTATGGTAGAATTTTGAGACTGAATGTAAGCAATAAGTACAATTGTACCACATACAACAGCAAGTTTTAAGAATACTCACACAACTGTCAATATGACTTAATAAGAAATAGAACCAGTGATGATTCCACTAAGAAAAGTAGGTCATTTAAGATACACTAAGCTATATGCATTAAAACTTGCTCCATGTAAATGGTTTAAAGAGTTTATTTCAAAAATCCAACAATCACAGGAAAATATCAGAATAGTGAAAAAAATAAGCTAGCTGCTAGGGAGGAGGGTATTAAAGAATATAGTCAATCCCACAAGCATATTTAACAAAAAAGTATGCACATTACATAAAGTATTACTTTGACAGATTGCAACATTACCTACTCATCTAAAGCAAAAATGATCAATATTCTTGATATCTCCTATCATGAATAAAAGCATGAATACAAGGAATTGAACAGTTTAAAAAATATAATGATATACATACTACCACCATGACATGGACAATGACTATTTCTCAAGACAAAATGATAAAAGAATCTTGTGCAACACTAAAATGTGGTGCATAATGTAATCACGAAAAAACTGGTAAATTTGAATGAATTCTGAAGATCAAAAAGCTTTAAAAAAACATGCTTGGATAGAAACCAAATTTTTGATGAGTGGTAACCTATACCAGACAGAAGCCCTAGAACTATTTGGCATTCATATTTTCAGGGTGGAAATTTGGATGGTTTATATATGCCAAACCGTGCAATAAAATGACAAATTCTTCTCATCAAAATTCACATCCAAAGAATCTCTTAGTTGTGAAATAGTTTTTGAAAAAAATCCTAAGCCATGAAAAGGAATCAACACATATTTAAGGGGTTGCATAGTGACAGATCAAGTCAAGAAATTACTTTTCACATATTTTGTCAAAAATTATTTACTTTTATGGTTGACATCAACTCCCGTTGATAAGGAAAATGAGTTATAAAAATTGGATAGTTAAATGCTTTCGTAACAAAGTAATTTGACTTCAATTACAGCATTTACTTAGTGCCTTAAAAATTAATCCAGTGAAAACCTAACTTTGTTTGGTTTTCACTGGATTTCTTTGGTGTGATTCTTATGGTGCAGCAATCTTTCCAGGAAATTTTGCACACAAACATATATGTATGTATGTACATCTATTTGTAACAAAAATTTTCCCCATGCTTACACTAGCTTTACCTAGAGTCAATTTACCAACACTGATTTCATTCCCAATTACCATAAAAAGAAAATATTCTATTGACAACAGTAGAAAAAGAAATTAAAGAATTTATAACTTTGAATCACAAATTAATGCACTTTCACCTCTGCTCCTGCCAGTAGATTTCATGAGATTATAAATTCAAGCAACATATCTCATTAAGCTAAATCAAATTACATTGGAACCTTGATCTATCGCTTTTCATGTAGCGTAGCACCAGATAAGCAGATGAATTCAAATTACTAGTAGGGAGAAACAAAATGTCCTGAGAAGATATCCCTCCATCCATGGTCCTTATAATAAGACCATACCTTTGTCAGTAACTCTGACTAGTGAGATTAATAATATTACTCCTAAGTTGTAACCTGATATATTGTTTTTGGAAAAAATGCAGCATCAACTGCTGAGAAGCTCAGCTGCGATGATATTGAGTTATGCCAGAAAGCTAAGCCTCCATCGTATTTTTCCCACTATTGCCTTTCTTAAAATGCTTAAATAATGTCAGAAATATGTCGTGTTTGGTCTCCTTCGTTTTTGAATTACCTACACATTACTAATATTTCAATCTAATTATAGTATAATACCAAGTGCCGTAAGTCATTGTTAGACTCATTTGGGGCTAATAGGTGGCTTATGCAGCAGTTGACCTTCAGAAAAGGGGAACTTGGAAACAAGTAGGCTCGAAAAGGTCAGTGGGCGAGAAGGGGAGGCGTGACACGTGTCCGTTGTTCTCGTGTAACTTGATTTTTTCTTTCCAAGATATTGGTTTATGGTCTTTGTAATACGATCCCTAAGCAAGCTGGGACCATTTGTTTGACTTCAGAGAAGAGGAAAGCATCAGAGGGGGAGGGGAGGAGTGCTGAATGGAGAGGGATAACGGATTTTAGGAAATGCGCAAATGTTTGTATGTTACTATCCTACGGAAATGAGCTTCCTCCTATGGTAGTTCCATCTCTTGAAGAAGATTCAAACTATGTGCCTGTCGTTATTAGCCATAAATGACAAATTGTATATATTTTATCTCATTTTCATCAAACAATGGATGCGGGAAAATTATACGTCGGGACCGCGTTCTTCAAACGATCAATGAGGGAAAACTATACTTTGGGGAACTATAGATGTGGGAAAAAATTACATTGTGTATATGGAACTTTATTTGGGACCATGAACGGCAAAGGATGAATGTAGGAAAACGATTAATGTGGGAACGATAGATAAAGGTTGCACTGTAAATTATAGTTTAGGCAATAACATTCACACGGTGAATTAACGAAAACATCAATAAAGTTACACTACCAAAGATGATAGAGAAAGGAATATAAATTTAAATATGAATATAGTACATGCTCCTTGAGTGCCAATGCAAAAGTGGGAACACATAGATATTTTTGGGTAAAACTAATGCACCCCAACCTCACTCCATCATTTACTTCAAATGGAAAAAAATGACATGCTTAAAAAATTTGGAATAAATACTGATAATACATCCCTTGGAAAAAATATGTTTCATGCCCACAGATTCAGTAAAATGTACACTTACATTCAATACACAGCCAATCACAGTCTTAGAGGAAATGAAGGAGGGATAAAACAAAAAATAAAGTGCACTTCCAAATAAAAGGGATTGATCACAATAAAATGTAAAGAAAGCTTGCTAGTATTATAAAAATCATGGAGCCACCAGGAATCAAATCAGAAACCTATAAAATATTATGGAAACTAATTTGCGCATTCTTCTTTAGGCTATAGTATTTTACCATTCGAAGCTGATAGTTCTTATACATACCCAGGGAAATAACTTAAGGTAATATGACTGGTTTCTGTCTTTTACTTCACACTGATAAATAATATCAGTAAAGGAACAGTAACATTAACTACAGCAATTATTGATAAATATTTTTCTCAATCTTGGACCTTATAGAAATACTCTGCTTCAATTTTGAGAAGATAAACCTACAATAAGGAGAACTCAGCATCAGTAAATTTGATTCTCTCTAAATGTACATGATGATCTGTTGAGTGATGTCTTTGGGGGTGATATAGGGAAAATGGCCCAAACATAGAAGTGGCCTCAGCAGGCTAATTTTATAAATGTAGATAACGATGATTAAGAATAAGAAATAATATGAAATGCCCTACTACCCACAATTAAAATAGTAGCAGGAACCTAGGCCTAACAAAGAACATGAAATTACTTTTTTGTAAACCCAAGAATGAGTATTAAATGACAAGCTAGACTGCTGAAACGGACACAACATGCAGCAAAAAAGAATGCCTCAATTAAAATGGAAATGAGGACAAAAAAATTAATGAATATATAATTAAGTTGGAGGGAGAAGGAATATTCTTGAAGATTTACCACCCAAAAGCACATAAACATGCCTAATTCTCATTATTAGAAGTACAATTTAAGTTTGTCACCTATAATGAAACTGTCTCCGGTACAACATAAGAAAGCATGCCAGAGATGGAAACAACTCTGACAACAAGAATGATGCCTCGCAAATAATGATAAGTATCAGTGATAAATTCACTGTGCCAACATCAAACATAAGACCCAGCAAGCAAAGAGAAAAATCAAAATTGTGAGCTTCTATGCATAACACTGCAGCATTGGGGGTATCATAAAAAGTCAGAGTAATTTATTGGAAATTAACCCCCAATAAATGGAAACACAACTTTAACTTTTTTAACAATATCTCCGCTTTTTATTTGTAAAATTGTTTTCTTGATTTTAAAATGTATACACTATTTTGTTCAACCATCCCAATATTTTTTTATATTTTGACTGAAAACTAAACTTTTACATAATTTGAAAATTTCAAAATTAAATTTAAAATTTTAGGAAACAACATACACGCCGAAAAAATTTATGTTGTTGGCCCTATATCAAAGTATAATCCTATCATTACAGATTTTTTAAATTGGTGTAACTTGGTCAAAAACACGAATAACTGCTTTGCGCCATTTGCATCTATGTATTCCAGGAGTATATTTGATTTGATTGTTGAGGGTAACGATTGTCGATCAGTTTGTAATATTATTAGTTAAGAATAAATATTAACATAAACGATGCCTATCAAACTAAGATTAATCGTAATTAATGTTTGTAACCATACTGTTTAGCTTCATGTTAGTCTTCAAGCTTCGAGAAACACGTTTGCCGAAAATGATTTTTTATACATATATCTCCTGACTCTGTTTAACCATGAATTATCGCCAGAATTTAAGCCAATTTCCTAATAGTACGAGAATATGACTGAATACTCGGAAGATTCGGGGGAAAATTGAAAAAAAATCAGGATGGTAGAATGTAATAATGTATACATTTTAAAATCAAGAAAACAATTTTACAAAAATAAAAACTGGAGATATAGTAAAAAAAATCGTGTTCCCATTTTTCTGAGGTTAATTTCCATTGTTAAGGCCTGAAACTTAGAGAAAACACATAATTTTTGATGCACTTCAAGTGTATGATTTTTTATTTTTCGAAATATCTGGGGGCACTTTCCACTATCTTAACGTGCTAGACCCTCTGCAGGTAGGACAAAAAGCTTACCACATAAGATGTATTTGCAACAAAATTTGATATTGGCAATAGTTCAGAACATTTTCCGGCATTGTGTATCCATGGCAACAAAAGGGGGTGGCCAAACCTCACCTACCAAACAAGTCTTAACCTTTACATATATAAGCTTTTCATTCCTGTTTTCAACATGCTGCTATGATTATGAGTTAAATTAAATACTTTGCTTTTTAAAACTACAAAAGTTTTTTTAACAGTAGCATCACTCATCTCATAAGGATACTCATTAAACATCTTTTAAGGTTCCCTCATCGGTATGTCCTCTTGGTTATCACATAAATATTCTGATTAAAGAAAAAAGATGCTTAGCAGTTTCCAGTATCGTAAATGAAAAGTTACTATATAGCCAGAGTATAAGTTGAGAAATATCTAGAGCAGACAATCACCTAACTTAAACTTAAAATTCAACTCACGATTATAATGAATTCACTTTTTCATGGTGCATATTTCAACATGAACACTATTAAAACATTACATCTCTTCTCAGCAAATGATCACTTAGAATATTCATGATAGAACACATCAAATAAGTTCCAATCTCAAAATACGAGCTTAAAAATAACACATACATTTTTTTTAAGAATTCCTCAAAGCTGAATGAAATTGCAAGAACTCAAAAATTCAGACTCAGTCTCAAAAAATATTGGACAATAAATATCCGCATACTTCCTAAACATATTTCTGTGATTTTCAGACAGTCTGTAAGAGAAAACAACTTGAAACAGCATAAAATAGGAGGAATGATAACCTCAGAATGAAGATGAAACATAAGCCTTCAAACTAATCTCCATGATGTCTTGAGTGCCTCAACGTGAGTAAATTTACAAGTAATTCAGTAGCCAAAACACCTGATAGACGGAAGACAACAGTATGTTATGGTTAATTAAAAATGAAGTTTCAGTCTTTTTATGCTTCATATATTATATTGACAAGCTTCCTAATACCCCATTATCTAAAGGTATCTGCACCTTAGGTGGCCCACTTTTAACTGAACAGCCAAGAGATAAGATTTTGTTTTCTCTTAACCAACTAACAAGAAGATTTTAAAGCATGCTTTCCAATTAAGTAAAATACTTCAACTTTTACTCACAAATATATGGTATGAGAAAGCAAAACTACAGGGAGTAGATGGCAAAATAAATAAGCTTCACTCTCTTCTCCAAAGCAATTAACCAAAGAATGAGAAATAATAAAATAATAATTTTCAGCTGTACTAGAACATAAATCTATACTTTAAAAATAAATAAATTTATGAAAAACTAAGGTGCACAACACAGACTGCGGAAACATAAGGATTTTTAGAAGATAATAAGGATAAATATATCACAAAATATATATCTCGCAATAAGGCAAATGCTACGTAACTACAATACCATTTCTGGAAAAATAATTTGATATCTTCAAACTAAAATTCACGTCCCTGGTAACAAAATACAAGACTTTAAAATAAATTTTTTTCACAAAACTTGTCTAAACCGATTTAATTTCCACGACTCATATTTTGTGTTAGTATTACATTCTAGTGCATGAAATATATAGTTGATTTCTATTTATCATTTCATAACACTCCAATTTCTTCTTGTAACCATTAGCAAAATATAAAAAAGTAAAATGCATCCAGTGCCTTAAAAATAGCAAACAATAACCATTCTTTTTACGTTTACTCAACATGCCACTCAACCTTCATTCGAGAAGGGTAATCAAACCAAATTCAGAATATGTATATGAAATTGCATTGCAAAAAAAAGGTGTGGCATTTGAGGACTGCCTAGTATAAGATTATCAGCAATGTAAATAGCATTAATTACCCATTCAAGTATTAAATCCAAATACTATTCATAGATACTAGAAAAAGAGTAGTTAGAGAAAGTAACTCATATAGACTTTAAATCAACTAAATATCATAGTTGCTTGATTAATTTCACTATGTTTGTATTGAGAGAGGAGAAGGGTTAGGTGAAGCAAACTTATATTAAATTAAAAATTAAGATCACAATGATTAAGAGCTTCCAAAAGTAAAATTTTACCTAAGTAGATTAATAATTATGTTTCTGCTTGAGATTTATAGGCAAATTAGATGATGGGGAAGAATCTACCTGGCACTTCATTTCAGTGACTTGGGAGCATTTTGAGCTAGCTGAATTTAGTTTGATTTTAAGTGCTACCATAAAGTGACAAAAAAAATCATTTAGGCTAAATTAGTAATGCTAATACATGGCTAAACCATCAGTGTTCTCAGAGAGGACTGACTTTATGGAATTTTGTTACCTTCATCCTCACAAAAAAGTAATACTTTCAGTCAATTCCACAGTTGTTTATTTTCCAATCCATGTTTCAACCTTCAATCTTTAGATCCCAGCTGACCATCACCATTGTCAAGTTTTAAAGACCTGTTACTATATGCAACTCATATTTTTATGTACCTTTATAATGACAAGATAAATTGTTGAAACCTGGATCGCATAATAAACAAGTATGGAACTGACTAAAAGTATTATTTTCCCTGAAAATGATGGCATCAGTGTTCTTCCAAGGAGAAAGATGTGCATAGCCATAATAAAAGCAACCAACACAATTGGTTACAAACGTCAAATGCTCTTTAATGGGCTGAGCACCCCTCTGGGGCGCCTACCTGGAGGAGACTAATCAAGTTGAGCCTCCCCCCATGTGACTCCACCATGCTTGTCTCGACGGCAACTGATGCAGCCGCTTTCCAGTCACCCAAAGCAGCAAGGGAAGGTTGCGTCGTCCCAGGGGTCAAGGGCAATGTTATGGGACTGGAGGGGAGGGACTCGTCAATGTAGAAATCCGTGGACACAAACTCGGGGGAGGAAGGGGAAGATTGGTGGCGTGGAGCATGGCTTGGCCGTGCTGAATAGTTACTCAGGGGGGATACACTGCTTGGTGGCCCATCGTCGGACAGACCAATCAATGAGCCAGCCCTTTCAGTGGGGCCCTTTGTGTCTCCCAGCCCCCCCTTATATGACCCCCCTCCACCAACCTCCGCTGCATCCAGCTCAGCCCCTGGGCATTCTCCTTCCCTCAGGACAGTCCCTGTCCCTATGCCCTGGCCTTCTGACTCCCCCTCCGCAGATGGGCTCCGGCCAACCTTCTCAAACTCTTCCGTGTCAGTTTCAGACTCGAATCCTCTGCAATTGTCCAAGCAACAAATCAAAATTATACACAAATGCTGGAAAAAACCATGCATAACAGCACCGAAATTAACACTGAATACCATGCAGAGACATGTGAAGAAATAAATCATAAGGGTTTTATTCCCGGTTAATAAATATTGGTATTTGGAGGCGGCATCCAATGGGATAAATAGATGAAGGTAGAGCTCACCCGAGACTAAGGCACAGGCATACATATGAACTTCACAATTTCAGGGTCATTCATTTGCACAATTAGGGAAGGGTAGGAAAGGAAAAATGGAGAGAAACCCAGCACTCTCATCAGTCAGTCCTAAACAAAAGGTGCCAAAATGACCATTGCTTAACATTCCAGTCAACACAGGGAGTGCTGTATTTGCATGCCCACCATACAGAACTATGGGCAACCGCTGAAAATCTTCATCATCACTAGGATTTGAACCCAGATCCAATGGTCAGGCAGTAAACACACTAACAACCACACCAAAATGATCTCTCTAGGCTGGACTCAAGTTTTGCTGGTATTGCAGTTCACTTCTGTGGGTCAGTGAAGATATTATGAAATGCTCAGGCAATTTGAGTTGGAGAGGCAGCCCTTAACCTGCTTCATCACTTTAAGAATCCAAAGAACCTGACAACAACACTAAGGAAACTTTTATCCAAAGAGCATTGGATGAATGCATAGGAAAAACAGTATGATTTACTCCTTCACATGCATCAGTTTCTGGAAGCCTTCATTAGGATGCAGAGACATACACTGAGTCAAATGATAAGATTTACAATAAAGTGTAACTTCACTTACCCACATTTCCAAAAAGAGAAAGCATTTCATGATAGTTAAAAATCTTTGAATAAGTATTTCGGGTACACGATAAGCTCATCCAGTTACTATAAATCTTCCAACTGATAGCCCTGATACAATACATAAAATTATATATTTCTTTCAAGTCTATGGTTGGCTTAAATTTGCAGATGTGGAGCTCAGGACTAAGCCATAGGCATAAGAAATTCACACATACTGGGCAGGGGGGGCTGTTTCCTTCCCACCTGCCACTACGAGGATCAAGGATGTCCAAAGGTTTCCCTAAATTTGAACCCAGGTCCTATAATCGGTGGCCCAATGCTCCATCCATTATTTCAGAAACTCTCTCCAAGGATCATAAAATTACCCAGTCATGAGTTAAGAATGCAGATTGAAAAGGAAAAATATACCAATTTGTACGGAATAAATACCACAAAGAAACTCTCAGTATGTCGAAGATACTGGTAAGATGGTAAGCCGTTCGAAAGTACCAAGACAGGGTTCCCACTCTACCTAAATAATGAAATTCACGGTTTTTTTCAGGTTTTCATGGTCTCAATGTCGTCAAATTCACAGTCCATTAATAATCCAACAATAAGACAATCACCGGCCGTATATTAACTAAAAATTAACATTCGCAACAGATGCCGTGAATGTAAAGTCAGCAATGAAAAGTGATATCTGTTATGATGTCACCTATTGTTTGCAAAATTCAGGGCCGACTAAAGGCCCAACCCAACCGCGCTCTTGCCCGGACTACGAATATCACGGTATCCTTTAATATGCTAATGCCCTTAGGACCTTCTTCAATCTGAACACCGGAAGTCCTTTTTTAATTCCTCGCCGAGAGATTTTTTTTGCGCACGTTGTTATTACCGCACAATAACCAAATTTCCCTCAACCAATCTTTCTGAGATCGCGGAAAATATTTTTTTCGATTGTTCATAGACTGTAATAAATAAAAAAATCAATTTCATATAATTATAATGGACTTGGTTTGAAATATATAAAGACAAAATAAATACCTGCTGAAACACGTTATTCTCACTTTCACTTTATTATTCACATAAATTCAAACGAGGTGAGCGCAGTCTATTGAGATCTATTGCCATTAATTGAAAGCCTATTTGCTGTAGAAATGTTTCCTACAGTAAAATTCCAATGGCAAACTCATATTTTGAAGCATATGGCATGTGCCTTCATTTTCTGATGGAACCAAACTTCGAGTTAAAAATCAGATAATTTTCGTAAATGGTTCATTCTGGGTCTATTAGAAATGCAAGTTATTTCATTTGTCCTTTTTCGAATACAAGTCCATCCCAAGCTATCACTGAAATTGAAACGCTTGGACAAAATAACAGACTTCCACCATTAAAATGGAAAATATCAGTCAATGTGCCGTCATATAGTACGGACCAATTATGTACTACACTTTGAATATTCGTGTGTAGAGAAATGTGTAGACTAAGAGTCTCCACATGCCTGACCTTAATACATGATTAACATATCAAATTTGATCAGTCAATCGTAGTATTATTATCAAGCTTGAGATTTTTTTTAAGGTTTCATGGTGAAATTCGCAGCTTTTTCCAGGTTTTTTCACGGTAGACGAAATTCACGGTTTTAAGGTTCTCTCGGTTGAGTGGGAACCCTACAAGATCATATATAGTAGAGAGAAGCTCAAGGGAATAATTTAAAAAATAGTGAAAAAAGAAGAGAATTAAGGAAATTGCAAATGCTATTATATCAACAGCAAGTTCTACTAGTTTGAGATACCCTTAAGAGAAAATGTCATATAAAAAAGTAGTAAAACTCATTACAAAACATACTTATTTAGATGTTATGCGACATAATTTTGAAAAGCATCTAAGCATTTTTTTCTACTTTGAGTTTATCCTAAAATTAGCTGAGGTCTTCTACCATAAAAAAATTCTTAAGTTGCCTCAATTTGAAATCTTGAAATTCCTGAAATTGTCATTTCACTTATGCTCGGGGACTGACTACGAAAGACTTTTTGGCTGAAAAACTGACAATTACTTCAACAACTTAATCAGTGTTTCAGTCTGAAGGCTACTATGGATAGGAGTTGGAAGAGCTAACCCCAAGCTACACAACAGGTGTATGAATTTCACATATTTTGTTACTGGGGGCCACATCCTTTCCCTGTTTTGTTTCTTGAAGTTTAAAAAAAATGCCCAATGGCTTTCTGCAAACTTTGATCCTGGGATCCCCTTGACAAAAGCCAAAAGCTCTATGCAGTAAGTGACAACTGCTCCCCACAACTACATAATCACAAGGAAACCTTACTTGCACATATAAAGGATTAAAATTGGAACTCATTCAGTGGAAAGTACACATGCCATTAAACATAATAAAAGCAAGAATAAAAGAGATGATACAGGGTATCAATCTCTTATAAAATATTACTATTTTAGATAAATACTAACCCATCTTGATCTCCTGATACAGTTCGGGTTTGTGCAACAGTTCCTTGTTCGACTACTGACTTGCTAGGAGATTGTGCTTGGACTGTTTGTTCAACAGGTAGAGTATTTGAAGAATCATCATCCACTTTTGATTGCTGCTCATGTTGTTCCTGCAAAATTACCAGTCCCCAATATACATTCAATCATATTACTGTCAAATAATTAAAAAAATAATCCAATACGTCACTAATTATAAAATGGTTAAATATTTCACACAAGATCATTTATTTAACCATAGTTCTTGAAAGTAAATGAATTAAAAGAGGACTTTGGTAAGATAGCTGTCAAAAGAATAAGGTACAGTGTAATCCAGTTTAAGCAAGTACGGGCTATTGCGAGACCCCCGCCATTACGAGAGATAGCCGAGGCACCGTCAATTGACTCTATAATAAGCATGTAAAAAAAAATCGTTTTTACGAGGCCATCTATGGTTACATAATTGGAAATAGGCGTAACCATACCTGAAATTTAAACGCATGACCAACCCATTCTAATTTTGTCTTAAATTCATGCACACTAAATAATAGCATTCAACAATAATGTCCAGAAAGCAGTTTCACACTCAATTTCATAATAATCCAACAAGAAACTTGGCGACGTTGGACCTTGCTCTCGCCTCTCATCGTTTGCATAGAGTATCCACTGGCAGAAACATTTTCCTATCCGACCATGAATCCTTTGAGTTCGAACTCTCCCCTGCCCCGTGCTGTACAACCAGACCTCCAATTCCCCCTAGAACTGTTCACGCTTGGAACAAAGCTAATTGGGATGCCATAAACGGCGTACTTTCCCTTCTGCCCTGGAACCTCCTAGAGTGCGGGTCAGTGGAGGATTCTCTAGACCTTTTGTATGACTTCCTCCACGGTGCCATCAATGATTTTGTCCCTTCCCGCAAAATCTCCAAGAAAAGACCCATATGGATGTCCGAGGAAACTACCATCACCCTCCGCAACAAGGAAGCAGCTTGGAGACTTTGGAAATCCCACCCGAGCCCTTATACGTACGCAGTTTTCTCCAAAATACGAAAGTATGCCAGGAATCTTCTTCATCGTGATTACGCCAGTCACGTCGAAGCAATCACCGATGACATAAAAACAAACCCTAAAAGAATTTGGACTCTAATTAACTGCAGGAGAAAGTCAACCAGGATTCCCAATACCTTACGTTTAGGATCACGGACATTTTTCGGTGATGAACGATCGCTCGCCTTCAATAACTTTTTCGCCGACAACTTCACTCAGCCGTCTCCTTGCCAAAATTTTCCATCCACCTCTCCTATTTGTTCCCATTCATTGTCAACCATTTCAACTTCACCAAATGAAGTCCTCAGTCTTCTTTCTTTCTTACCCGCCAACAAAGCTACTGGCAATGATGGCATCGGGTTGCTATTCCTCAAACGCACAGCCAACACCTTACATGTTCCCATTTCTATGATATTCAACAAAGCATTTTCAGGTGGTGTATTCCCTCTCCAGTGGAAAATGGCCAATGTCACTCCGATATTAAAATCAAAATGCAACATTTCTATGGATAATTATCGACCAATCTCCATCTTACCTGTCCTATCTATTATCTTCGAAAGAATCATCCATGACCGCCTCCTTTCATTCACTCTTCCCTATTTATCTCCTAACCAGCACGGTTTCCTTCCAGGTGGATCATGCCTCAGCAATCTCACAGTCATTAGCAGCCATATCAATGAAGTGTTTGAGCAATCCTCCCAACTTGATGTCTGCTATATTGATTTTTCAAAAGCGTTTGATACCGTAGACCATCACCTCCTATCACACAAGCTAAGTAACCGCTTCAATATTAACGGCACCTTTCTTCATCTTCTCGTTGACTTCCTATCCAATAGAACACAAAGAGTAATTCTAGACGGTGTCTCCTCTACATCCCTCAGAGTAACCTCAGGTGTCCCCCAAGGCAGTGTGCTTGGCCCACTTTTATTCACCCTTTACATCGATGATATAACACAATCCATCTCGTCGCGTGACTGTGGAATTCTTCTATACGCTGATGACAGCAAGGTTTTCAGAAGAGTTAACAGCCACGCCGACAGTTCAATCCTACAGGATGCCCTCGCTTCCATTTCAAATTGGAGTTCCACCTGGAAGCTAAAGGTAAATCCCCTGAAATCCAAAACCATGACCTTCTCTCTACGTGCTAATCCTTTAAATTCATCCTATAGTTTCTCTGGCCAACCAATTCCGAAAGTTACATGCCACAGTGATTTGGGAGTCCTTTTTGACTCCAAGCTTACCTTCACCCCTCACCTTAAGCACATATCTACCAAAGCGATGGCTCTAGTTGGACTTATGTACAGATTTACAGAAATACGGAGTCCTTTAGCTCTGAAATCTGTCTTTCCTGGATGTGTTCTTCCACTTATTGATTATTGTTCGCCCATATGGTCTTCAGCCAAATCTCAAAATTCATAATAGACCTGTTAATTTCTTCGTAAACATCGTGAAAAACCGTAACCCTTCCCTCCGTAATCTCACTGCTGATGATCTCCTCTCTCAGCTTGACATAGTGCTCTTAGGGCGAAGACGTACTCTAAGTGACCTCAGGTTTTTCCACCGAATCATGAATGGCCACTTCAGGTCTAACGACATTCTTTCAATGTTCTCCCTCCGTGTCCCTTCCCGTAAAACACGGAACTCATCTCTTTTCCATCTACCTCTCCACCGTTTATCAGTGACCCAGAGATCCCTTACCTACCGGCTACCTCTTACCTACAATTCCATCAAAGCTCCTTCTGTTGACATAACATCATCAATTTCATCATTTACGACCGCCATCAGGAAACTTCCTCTTTAAATCCCTCTTTCTTTGTCCACCCTTCCCAAATAGCATATGAGCGGATGAGGCGTTCATAGAAGAGGAGTATTATGTATATCTGAGTGTATTTAATCAAGTTTTTTTTGTCGTTGTTTCTTGTTCCACTTTCTTATTATCCATTTGTTTAAAAATCCAATGTAAAAGGTCTCATGTACTGTTTTTGGGTTTATTGCAAATAAATAAATAAATAAATGTGGAAATTATAATGTATGCAACTGTCATTGTTCTTGAATGTTGAAGTAAAATACATGATAAGGATCAAAACCGGGTCGGTGCTTAAGTAAATAAAATTGTGTGGAAGTTTAACATTTCAGTTTATTCTCATGATGAGGAGTATGAAAAATTTATTTAGGATTAATTTCAATATGTTTCCAATATTATAATTTCATGCCAAAAAGGCAAAAATTTCATATCCTAATAGATAGTTAATATGAGATACCGTATAAGCGCGTGTAAGAGGCACCTTTTTTCCCAGAAATTGCAGCCAAAAATGGGGGTGCGCCTCTTAAACAAACTTCTTATCTTCCCCCTCCCCCTCCGCGGTCGCAAGTCCAAGGGGAACTGAGTGGCCTTGGTTTTCAGTGTGAGTCAGTCATCTGAAACCCTGGGTCAAAAACAGGCGGCAGGTAGGGGAGTTGATCCCTTAGTGACGTATTTTTAAAATACTTCTGTTTGCTTTTCTTACTTGTAAGCATCGCGCCTTCACGTCGGTACCTCAGAAATGAATATGGAAAACATCGCACGGGGTTTTTTGCTTCGGAGGGCGCGCTAAATTTACTGCCACGAGTGGACATCCCGCGGCATTTATACTGCATATAGAAATCGCTTCTCAAACGTAGAGAAACGCGTAGTTTTGAAGGACATACCTGGTTATTAGTCAATTAGTCTTGCCGAGCAATTTTCATTACGCTGAGCACCTGATTTTTCAAAAACCATCTTCAGACGCTAATATGAGGATTTTTACAACTGAAAATTATATTGGTGTCAAAACCTGCAGTTTAAAACATTCGAACTAGTGTGTTCATTGTTGGACTAAATGGTGGATAGAAGAAATCGGAAATGCTTATAAGTGAAGAGCGCTGAAGGAGTGGTCGAGGGGAAGGAGCACGCTCCCTCCCCTCCGTATTTCAAGCTACGAGGCTATGAGCGTAGGAAAAAGGGAAGAACACGTCCGCTCTTGCATGTGACGTCGTTGCCTTCAAATCGAAGGGGCGAAGGCACAGCAATGTGATATACGCAGTTTGCATTGCCTGAAGTTTCCAGTCCGTCTTGTCTTGTTTGAATGCGCTTATGCTACGCTTGTTATTTCCAAAATTGTGCTGTTTGGACTATGTTAAATATTAGTAGCCTTGTTTTAACTATAAATCATCATGTCAATCAAATAGAGCTTAAAAAACTTTAATGCTGTCAGATATACGTCGCGTTAGGTCTCATTCTTTTTAGAACCTCGTGCGTGTCATACAATTGCTGAAAGATATTGAGATATCTTCAAGCTCAGTAGGTGACTCACCTAGCATTTGGCCTCCAGAAATTAGGAGAATTGAACCTGAGACCGAAAAAGGTCAGTTGGTGAGATGGGGTAGGGATGAAACACGTTTCCATTGCTCCCCTATAACTTGATATTTTCCCATTTTCCTGTGGGGTCTCGGAAAGGGAAAAAAACGTCAGAGGCATGGGCTGATGGAGGGCCAAGTGTGGTTCCGTTAAATCTATGAGGTGGTTATTATCCTACGGCGCTGAGATTGCCCCAATTGTTGTCCAATCTCTTGGGAAGGTTCATGCTATGTGCCTATCGTGTTTTGCCTTAAAATTTTCCACAGCTGCAATTCTATTGCAATACTCCTGCGAGAGCTTTTAAACAAAACCGTTCGTGAGTAGGACTTGCATCGTATAGCATCGGCGTATGCGAAGAGAGGATCGGAACTCTTTCTACTCCCTCTTATGCCGCTATTACCGCCACAGTTATCATATTCGATAACTGTCGAAATTCCAAGCATACATCTGCAGCACCGCACGATAGGATAAAAAAATGCCGCAAAATTTTTTTTCTTTATAGCTTCGATGCTCAAAATAGGGGTGCGCCTCTTACACACGCTTATACGGTATTGTGTGAGATTACTATCAAAAGAATCATTACCTAGATCTCAAGTGTTTATGTTTCAAAATTACTGCAATGATATATTAATGATAAGTAGCTCAATACCATAATCCTGTCATTCAAGTTTTTTTTCCAGCAAAACCCACACAAATTAATTGGCACACAGGAATGGTTTCCCCTTTCATGTGCCCCAATCAATTAAATGTGGAATAAATAAAGAGAGTTGCTGAAACTTATGTCTCAATTCCACAAATGCCCAATATACAGTCATTTCAATAGTAACGTAAATATGTAATTAATAATCCATACCTCTTCACTTGGCTGAGCACCATCACAAATTGCAACTTCACCAGCTGCATTAGCAACTTCTTGCTGAACATTTTCACCCTGTTCAATATGTGGAGGGAATGCTGGGCCAAGATTAAATAGCCGATGGATAGGAGTAGGATCTGCCTTAAATATTGAGTCTGCAAGCTCTGGTAAGGCAGCTCGCAGGTTTTCCACATCAGTTGAGGTCAACTACAAGAATATAACCAACCAAATTTAAAAATAGGAAATAATTATAAATAAAATATTAAATTTGCAGTAATTTCACCAATCATTTTCCCAAGAAAGTGATTTGACAGGACACATAGAACAGGTCCACCATCACTAGAATCTAATTAAGCCCGAGAACTAAGAATGCAATCAATAAAATCATTTTTAAGACAAAATTTGCACATGGGGTTCCTGTAATATTATGCCATCGATTAATATATCCCATGGCTGTAAAAAATTCTTGTCACCCTTTGATCAAACCATGTGTGAAAAATTGCAATGAAAATAAAATTCAGCACAAATCCAGCTGTGAAGGATCACAAAAGTTTCAAAATGGAAAATTATAATAAAACTATGACTAATAATGAAATAAAAAGATAACCTTTGGAAGATCCCTGTCAAAAGGAGGTGGAGGACGAGTTGCATATGGAGGTGGTTTCTCCCCCATATTGGGGAAAAGACTTGTGAGAAAGTGACCCTGTGTTGCTTGCTCAAAGTTACGTCTCTTGTCTTCCTCTTCTCCCAGGACACAAGACAGTCGAGAAGACAGTTCTCTTGCCCACTAAAACAGCAAAAATAAATACGAATCTCAATGATTACAGAAAATGCATACGTAATTGACTTTTACAACATTTTTTCTAACAAATAACTTCAATCAATAAGTGATACAGTAGATTCCGTTTAATGGTTCCACCGGTTACTTGGGGCAGCAGCTTTATTGGGGCAGATCTTGAAGAACAGATTCCAATAGAGGAATATCCACGAGTTTTCTCCGCTTAATTGGGACAGCATGCCGCTTTATTGGGCCATGAGTCGGTGACATAGACTCTGTACTAGCGACGAAATTAAATTGTTTTGTTTTCAGAATACTATTTTTTTATATTTTCCTCCTTTGATTTACTCTTATTTTTCACAAATATTCCTATTATTGCCCTATTTTGAAAGCTCTTGTTGTTATACTATCCGCAAGAGGATAGGACTTTTCTTTAATAGGACTCAGTAAAAGACACATCATTCAGCGTCGCCAGAGGCTGTGAAAAATATTTATAACTAAATTGTAATAATTTTTAAAAATTATCATATATTAACTAAACTTGCTGATTTATTAATCAAATCAATAGTTTAATAAACTTATGTTGCATTATAAACATTCTTTAGTCTTCTTTCTACCATTTCAAAGTTTTTTATGCCCATATACGAGAGAGTTCGCCTAATTGGGGCAGCCGCTTAATTGGGGCAAAGTGCACTAGTCCCGATATGTCCCAATAAACCGGAATCTACTGTATATTGGATACAAAATGATACACATACTAAAGTACCACAAAAAAATCAAATCAAAATGAATCCAAAGTGACTGTATCATACATATACATTTTTTTAATATTTATTTTTCATAACAGCTTTTCAAACCACAAAATTTCACATTTTTATCAACAAATAAGATTGAGATTCAAAACATGTACACCATACTTGGAAGAAATTCCAAATTAATATAAGCAAATATTTTATATTTAAATACTCATACCATAATAATGTAAGCATTTTGATGAAAACTCACATTCAAAAAAGCTTCAGAAAATGTCCTCCTCCTCACCACCTCAGACACAGCCATTGCGTAAAGGGCGGGAGCCCTATGTACTTGTCTAACTACTTCGAGATTCCGCTGCAACCGCTTTAAACCTTCATGATATATTCCTAACTTAGAATCAACCTCACATATTCCATTTTCCACATACATTATCCACCTTAAAATAAAGATAAGAATACGAATAATTCAGTCATTTTCTTTATTTAGTCACTTAAAAAAATTAAATCTTATGTTCAAATATCTGCCTTCAAGATTGACTTGTTCCTCATTTCTAAGTACACATAATTATTTTGTACAGTTATTTTCAACTGAAGGTTTTCATGAGAAAAGTAAAGATAGAATTTACTCACCTAAGTCTGTAATAAAGATTCATACTCAATTCTTCCTTTGCTTTTGTGCATCGCCTTCTTATATCCCTCAGCTGCTGCTGATTTCGCAACATTACCAGAAGTTGCTTCATATGAGATGCACATAGATCTGGTAGTATCGAAGGATCCCTTAAATTTCCTGCTCTATTTTGATTCTGAATAAATGCCTAAAAGAAAATTAAAGTGACATCCAGAGATGAGAAGGTAAATAAAAACAGAATGAGAAATATATAATGACTACATATCCATTCATTTGGCTGGTAAGTAATACACATAGGAAAAATCTATTTCCGAGGTAAAAGAGAAGACTGTGTACTACACTTGAATATTAACATTTTGCCTCGAGAGGAACGAACTCTCTACAGGTAAGGGAAGGTATGGAAAAGGTTTCACAACTGGCAATTTGTAACATTGGTACAAAGCACCACCCTTCATCAAAGTTCAACACAGTGTGAGGAACTTTGATGAAGTTCATGATGCTCAGTCATTTATACCCATAGTCAATATCATATTCTTGCATTAAAATTATTAATCCTAAAACAAATAATAATTTTCAGCTATGTATGGGCAACTATGATAATATTTCCCTAAGACAATATGATATCACTCAGTTTTACTTCACACTTAATAGCAATGAATAAATCAGGATCAACAATTTCACCAATTAAAAAAAAAAAAATTCCCAGTATCAAATATATCAAGAGGGATAAAACAAAAATCAACAACTCCTGCATACTTATGTGACAAGGAATCACCAAGAAAAGTATTTTATCAGAAGAAGACATATTAAGCCGAGAAATACAACAAAACGTAATGATAACACAGTAAAAGTAAAATAAACATCACTATGATCAGTACAAAATGCTACCTGAGCCAAGTCACTCTGGTCCTGCACTATTTTCTTTGCCTCAAACATCAACTGCTCAAGACCAAACAAGCGCTCTTCTAAGCCTTTTATTTCCTTCATGTCCGGCACGTTGGTGGCATCAAGAGCTTGTTCCACATTGGATATTAAACTTTCCAGGACTGTACTGTCAAACTGAGGAAAAATATCATAAATTTATATTAGAATTAGAGTAATGAAGAGAGAGAACTAAGGCACTTACATTCACTAACAATAAATGAACATCAAACCCATGTACCATGCGACAATGAATTGTAAGATATCAAATTTTTAAATCTCCTACGACAGGTGGAGATGCTGAAGATCAAATCCAAAGACAACATCCAGAAGGAAGAAGAACACAAAAGAGTCGATAATGTAAGAATTGTTCAGCACATGGAGAATGAGAAATGCCCAGTAGAGATTGACCACACCCGGGCAAAAAAAGAAGTTAGAACCTTGTTCATTGAAAAGAGATTCACAATAGCTAATCTTTTCACACGTACATAATTATTCTGCTTTATATCCTTTATCATCACCTCATCTTAGGCCAAAATCTGCCGTTCTTGCCTTCCACCTATCCTTCAACAATAATTTTCATTGGACCCTCATGTCTCCTGTTTTGTCTGATTATATTGTTTGTCTTCTGCCCACGGTTTTCAAAAGACTTCTCTCCTAATCTTTTTGGAACTCCCTTATCACTAACACAATCTATCCATTTCATCTTCATCATTCTTCTCTAACATATTTTGAAAGCTTCCAACCTTCATTTCTCAATTGTTGTCATAGTCCATGACTCACAACCATAAAGAAGTATGCTCCAAATGTAAGCCCTAATGAAAATGCTTCTGACTTCAACACTTATTTTTCAGCTGAAAGAGGATTCCTGTTTTTGAAGGATGCTCTTCAGTTGGGCTATTCTTTCCTTTCAATTTCCTTCTTACTTCACCCATCATCTGTCTCTCACCTACATATGTAGTAGAATTCCTTTACCTACTCAAGTTTATTGAATCCTAGTTTCAGGTTAGAAGAGGCAAAGGATAAAAAAATGTTGAAACTTACTTCCACCAAGGTAAATTCTGCCAAATGAACAAAAATGAATGGAAATCAACCGCCATGAGACAAAATTAAAATAGATCAGATATCAAACTACAGGTGTTTGGCTTCCCATGATACTGCCCAGAAAATTGCATATCTAGTAATCTCACTTAAAAGCATAACCACCCCACTTTGAGCAAAGCTGTCTGACTTAGCTTAGTTGGCTGTTTCCTCACCACTTTTGCTCTCAAATCAGGGTCAATTTTTCCACAGGAACTATGTATCAACACAAGCCATCTGATAATTCTTGAGTAACTTCCGACTTAAAGGGCTTCAACTTTTGATGATTGACTACCTTTTATGCCTGTATGATTTTGATTTGAAGTTATGACAATAGTCATTAGGTACTTGATGGCGTGATTTTTATTTTCTTTCTTATTTGATACACATATACATGTATATTTTCTGGAATATCCATTGTAAATACCTGTTTTGACCACAGTTCCCTCATTCTCTGTCATTAAATACAAATTTTGTACTTGACAAGGCATAAGAGAACAAAAACTGTTTTTTATTCCCATTTCTCCACCAAAACCATTAACAATATGATTCAATCATCATTGGCTCAACTTTATAAAATTTCACCATATGTGATGAAAGGAATAGTAATGATTTAGTAATTTTCCACACAAGGTTTATTCAATCCAATGGATTTTGGCACTTACTTTGCAATCAAACAAGGATACAACTCCTTTGTAGTTGACAACTCCGAGCACTTGCTGTGCAATTATCAAGGGTACAACTACAAGGGAATTGTACTCCAGATTAAAGACACACTAATTATCGAAATACTTGGATTTAATAAAAGCTATGAGGAAAATTACTAATTCGTTATTATTCCCATCAAGATTAACACCAAGTTTACATTCCCACTGAAGCTGAATGCACTGATTTTCCCTTCTTTCCCCGCCAATGAAATGATTTGCAATAATGATTTATGACAACAGAGGGCCTAGGGAATACTGGCGTTGGTAGCATGTCAGTCGTAGAGGCAACTGATGTTACATATCTAAGAAGACTTTTGTAACAACGCACGCCTTTTCCTAGGTCACAATAATTATTATCAGTCTATACTGCATTTCATTTTTTACTCGATTTGACTATCAAGGTTGACTTCTAGAGATAATCCCACGATCCAAAAACAATCAGGTCAAAGATTAACAAGGCTGCTTTGTGAGGCTTAAGGTTCCAGAATGACCCCTACGAGCTATGTTAGGCCAAAGAGTTTGATAGGGTTGTGCTCAATCGTAGAAAGGTGGGGATAGAGGTTGAAATAATGGAAACAAGCAGATACAGAACATCAAGCTCAGTAGATACGAAGAGAAAATACATTGATCTATTACTTTTAAAATGTAATGAAAACGTGAAACACATGAATACACTGTTGTGCTCTCTTCTACATCAACAGTCATTTGTTTTTGACATAATCATGAATTTGATCTCGTTTTTTGCATGCATTTTTTCATACCCAATTATACACAGAAATTAAACCAATTATTGAAAAAAACTGAATAAAAGATAGGTCAAGATGTTGCATTATTAATTACATAAAGTAATTAAACCAAAAAGATTAGGAGCAAAGGTAACTCTTCTTTAAGTTCTCATGAAAAATTACTGCTACTTGATTTGCAGAATTAAAAGGCAAAAAGAAAATTTCATGAGTTTTTTTTTTTCAAAATTTTTCCCGGCTAAAAATTTTCAAACAGTCCAGGTTTCCTTAATTTCTCATGCCTAAGGAAACCCTAAATCAATTTTCACCCTTCAAAACTTCTTCTCCAAGGTGACCATAACTTAGCAAGACACTATACAGATTCCACTTCAACAGTTTGCATACAATGGATTTCAACATTTTACTATTATTTCCAAATGCCCATGCCATTCTCAACAATGAATCATACTGTGTTAAAAATTAAGATTTTAAGAGAAGTTTATGAAGTACCATTGATTTATGCTGAAACAGTTCCACGTTATCTTACCAAAACATCTTTATTCCAACTTATACAAAATGAAAAAGGGTGCGGCATACTGAAAGATCTCCTAACTCGAATAAATTTTAAGAGAATGATATTTGTACTTCTAAGAGCTAGGGCTAAAATAAAGCATAATTAGTAAACTAAATTACCTGCTCCAACCCTTTAGCACATCTTGAGGCAACTTGCTCTAAACTGCAACTGTTATCTTTAGCTGAAATCCAACCTAAAAGTGTTTCCTGGCATGCCTCCTTTTCTTCCACCTTTTCTTCTTCTCCGGTAGCATCTTCCCTTTGATTACTTGCTTCATCTAAAAGCAGACTCTTTTGCAGCAAAGCTGAAGGAAGGGTTATCTTTCCTAGAACTGCCAAGTCACTGCTAAAACTGAAATATAAAAAAGTTTCAATTAGAGTCTTTAAAAATTCCTCCTCAAATCTTTTTGTGACTGTCATTCAATTAACAGGAAAATAAATAATTATCATTAATCACATACTTTTGAAGCAAGATGGCACTTTCTTCTCGTGTGTCAAGATGATGACGAAAACTCTGACGGAACACCTCAGCTCGACTACGAAATGCTGCAGTAATGTCTTCAAGATTAGCAACAACAGCAGCCCAGCCTGAAAATATTTAAACAGAAATAAAAGTAAAACAAAAACTCCTTTTTGCACTGTCCTCTCAAAGAAAAAACCAAAATAGGAGAAAAAAATTTAAAGAAGGAAACTAAATAAAGGAGAAAAACTTAAAATCCAGAAACAGGCACATGTGATACTCGGGGAAAAGGAACATAAGTGCTAAATTCTAACATACATGGATGTGGCTTATCCACATTCAAGCAATTCACACACTCTACCATGACATTTTTTTCCTCTGCAGACTTAGTCGGCAGTTATTTCCTTGAATTATGACAGTTTGACGATTATGTTCTTTATTCTTCACAGTGACAAAGCTAAAGGAATCCAAGAAGATATTCTAGCTCATTGGCCACTTAAAACAACCTATGTGTACATACTTCACAATAATTGCCATAGGAATTGCCCCTTAATCAGGAATCAAGCCACAAACTTTTGGCAATATGGGTTCACTTTGCAGACTGCTATGCTATCCAGTATCATTGATTCACATGAAAATTTATTATGGGAATTTTTTCCCCACAGCAATAACACGGAATTTCACACTTATTCATGCGGCAGAGTTTAAACATTTAACAATTCGTACAGTGGATGTCGTGCATAATGTATTCAGAATCTAGCAGGTAATATCAACTTCAAATTTCCTGAGTTTTTCAGACAATTTTTCAAAATTTTCAGGCTCCTTAATAATTTCTATTTTACAGAACAGTTGTATTTATGGGAGATAAATTGGAGACTTTAAATAAATTTGAATAGTTATGGAGCATCCCTACTTAATGAAATGTTGGGAATACATATGATGTTCAAGTTAATCATGATATTGTAACAATAAATGTTTAGCTAAATTTTAATTTAACAATCAATGGGAGAAAAACAATGAGTCATGTGATAATGACGGTAATAGTTGTTGACGACACAGAAGAAAGAATGGGGAGTATTGTAATGTAAGTTGTGGCATGCGGGTGTGTCGTTGCTCCCAAGGTTTTTCCCTGGAGGAGTGGATAAAGTGTTTATAAAGCGTAGTAACCATATTTGAGAAGTTTACGGGGAAATTAAAATGTTACAATATAATCACATGTGAAATGGTGAGGAAAAATCACCACTTACACCTAATATTATTTTTTTAGAATATTTTATCATTAGTCCCGGACATTCCAGGACTTCCAGTAGTGTGACACCCCATAGAGTCATAATTATGTACTGTAATGGTTCAAGCCCCATTACAGTGCATTTCTACTTGGAGCATTTTCTTCCCTACCAGTTTACCCGCTCTTTCCACGACCTTTCCCAAAACCCCACCCCCAGACCACGGCCCGTGGAGGAAAGCGTGGATGAGTAAGTGGGGATGAATGTGTTTACGCCGATTTTTGTATGGTTGTGTGTGAGTGTGTGTGTGTGGGAGGAGGGGAGCTCGGGTTTTTCCTGAGTGAATGGCATGTTACTCCCCCTTTTTTCATTGTTCGTTACCCCCACCCCAAATTGAGGGATAATAAGAGGTGGTGCGCGTAAGAGAAGAGAATTCTTAAGTGACTGTCGGGCGGAGCCTAGGCCCGAAATCTGAGTGTGACGCACGGCAGAAGGAGACGAGGGGCCCAAACAGATCATTTCAGACTGATTGAACTGAAAGAAGAATCCCCTCCTGTCCGAAGGAGCAAGGACCAGCCAGAAGAGGACGCATTACCTCCGTCCCGGATGCAGCTTCCTCCAACAAGGGAGAAAGGAGTGCAGTAAATGGAACGAGAGTTTGTTGGATCCAACCTGGTCCAAACTCGGACAACGATAAAGTAAGATTGCAGCCCCCCACCCCCAAAGTCCCCTCTTGTCTCCTGCCAAGTGTTAAGACAAACAGTCACGGAACGCGCCCGTTACTTAGTGAAAGTGAAATTAATCACCAAGTACAATTAACGTTCGCACCCAAATTTACATTCGTCGGGATGGACTATCAATTACCTCCCCAGTCAAGAAATCATTGAAATTGTATCATATTTACGTGTTCACAACCGAACTTTATTTTGTTGTTATCATTTGCTATATTGATTTGCATCTCGGAACCAAGTTATATTGTTGTTGTTTCTTTTTTATTTATTTATCATTGATGTTTCATAAATGGCTCTCACCAATTCATATTTCATTAGCGTATAAGAGGGTTTCTTTTGTTTTTGTCATATGCAACCTTATTTGTGTGAATTATATTTTGTTTAGTTGAAAGTGTTTGAGTAAGTGTTTTGTTCTGATTCCTTCACGGGTCACCTCAAGGAAAATATCCCTCGCCCTTCCTTCCGCCCCGTCCGTTTTCCTTCCCATAAATGCGTGTTGGACGAGTGCATCAGCGCCCGAACGTCACCCATCAGTTTGAATCGGGAACCCCCCACCCGCAATCATCTTCAAAGAAGGGGAATATTTTTTATTTATGTGAATTACGAGAAGTGAGTGGCATAGTTTTGTCCCGTAGGTCCCATGCGGGAGGGATTTTTGCGGATTTGTATATTTATTTTTATTTTTGTGCGACGTCTTCCCCCAGTTCTATTGTGGTATCCGGGCGAGTCGGGGGTGGGATGCCACAGTACTAATTACTCTTTCAGAGTTCACCATCAGCAACACTTTTTCATAAGCTTTGATTCAGCTTCTTATTCATGTCTCTGTCATGAACTGCCATCTCTGGTTGATTTGCAGAGACTCAGAAGCGAAAAAGGAACTAGTCCCTTGGTGCTCAAGAATCATGTTGAATTGGATTGAAGTATGCAGTGGCAGTCAGGCATTTGCACATGCACTATTCAGTCATTTGGGAGTCTACTTGCAGCCAAACTCCCAAGCCTACACAATACTTCAAGGTAATGCATTGAGAGGTAATTTAGGAGAAATGTAGTTTTGCCCTGCTTTCTTGGGATTAATAAATAATGGATGATTAATCATAATTAATAACGGGGTCATTAGACACACAAGTAATATGCTGTAGGGAATGAACGCTGAAAGTTTGGGCAACGCTTCATTAACACATTCAATGGAGGATATGGTAATTTAACTTTTCCAAAAAACTGTCCATGTTTTTTCCACAGCAAAAAAGTTGAAAATGATGCAAATGGACAGCACAAAATGGAAGAAAAACGTATGCATACCAGTTAAGGGTTTCAATGATAAATAGAACAGATGACCCAAATTCACCAAAGGGAGGACCATGACGATTACCATCATAATTGAACCACATCACCTGATGTGTCACCGTATGTGTTGAGGCAAAGAATGTAGAGACATTCCACTATTGAGTTTGAAACACAGACTTTTAGGTTAGGATATACAATATTAATGGAGTTTCAGAGCAACTTGTGTCACACTGAAAATTAGCAGTGAAGCGTAAAATAAGTTAACACCTTTCATGAATGGCTATACATGAGAAAACTAAGTAAAACGGTAAGCCAATAGCTGTGATGACAGCCTTCATATTTAATACCTTAATACCCTAATAATGCAAATAGTTTTCAGTTGCCATTTATTACATAACCTAACTCAATGAATAACTTTCAATTTCTAATTATCAACTTCAATGTGTGCATAGGATTCTTGGTGAAAAACCACCAAAAGAGGTCAAACTCCACAATCACCATTATTGAAGGAATAATCAAACCACCCTAAACCTAAAATACTTCATCTATAAGAAAAAGTATTCATTCTTCCTAAAACAGCCTTCCATCCTGTATAAGCCTAAAACAAAATACTTAACATCCAAACTACATGATTTTATGAGTAAGTGAACATACAAGTTATACTGGCTTCTCCTCATGGTAAAATATGTGCCAAAAATCTTATGAACATCCTGAAAATTCACCAAATGGAGATATTTTAAGTCCTTTACCTTGTTGCTGCAAATGTTGATCATGAACTAGGCACTCACAAGCCCTCGTCTCTAAGCGAGCCAGCTCGCAAAGCTCTTGAGCCAAACGAGAACGATTTGTTACAGTTTCTAATGTAGAAGGAGAATTGCGTGTGGCCTCCACTCTTTCTTTGGGATCAAAATCTGTTGATATAAAGCAAAATGGCCATTAGAGTAATTCATATCAGATTCTGGATTACACTATGAACATTTGTCACTAATCTTACCTAGGCCTAACATTGAACACACATTTACATAAATTAACCAACTAGGTACTAGCTTTCTAGAAATCATCAGAATTGAAAATATAAACGTGGCTCAAAATTCAATTCTAACCGATATACCAAGACTTATAATTACCAAATAAAGTAAATTAACTTACAAATGGAGTATACTAGTAATAAAATACCTGATATATCACCGGAAAGACTGTGGGTAGAGGGAGATGGAGGAGTTGAGCTTTCAATCGACGCGAGACTAAACAGATATATGGGATTTGTATCTGTTCCAGCAGAATAGCTGCAGACACGAGCATTTGGATCAAGGCTCTCCCCGCCACTCACGAGTAATACTTGCTTCTCGACAGCAATGTGTATTTCTCGAGCCACTACTTCCTTTAGATGTGAAACGCTGTAAAAGGCGTGGATGAAAGAAGATTAATGCATCGGTATTCACAATCACACATTGCATAATCAAAAAATTTTCCCCTTTAAAATTGTGAAATAGAGGTTATGGGTCATTTTCGAAAGGCAAGGGAGTGTGGGCATTGCATATTATTGAACAATAGCCCAATATTCATCAAAACTGGAGATGTGCAAGATTTCAATAAAATCAATCAAAATTACAGAATCCATATTTAAAACCAACAAACACAAATTTCATGCAAATAAACTTACAAAGGCAAAACAATCATGTTGGTATGTTTTGGGTTTTGCCCCTAGGACAATGCTCATCCTTTTATGCTACAAGTTGTAGCTCACAACCATTAGTCGTACTTTCAAGGCCAGCATCTCTCCGTAAAACTCACCTTTCCAGAGCCAAATTCATATCAAAAGTCATCATTGTTCCCGTGTCAACATGGAATATATACAACATCCTCGAATCCTTCCTTTTCTCTTGTATCTAATGAAATGTGTATGATAATATCTTTGTTTGACTTTCATCGGTTTCAATCTGTTTCAGTATTCGATGAGCAACCAAACCTATAAAGTCGAAAAAAAATAAAAATACCAAAATGACCAAGAAATCTTTAAACCTAGGAAATGCAAGATCACGATTTGAACATGGGCACAATCTCCGTCGATTCCCTCAACAACACTGTGATGAAACAAATACGATGGAAAGCAAGTCATATCCCGAGCATAAAGCAATGAAATCAAGGTCATCAGGTAAATTGATATTCGGCAGTTAGAAATGTTCCTGGTCAAAATTACACGGCTGAAAATTAAAGTTAAACTTATATACGCACTTTGATGCACAGTGAGATGCATTAAGCAAAAAATAAATAAATGGCTTACGCTGCATCACGAATAGCGACGACAAATGTGTAATTTTCACCACGATAAGAATGCTTCTGCTTCGAATCTCTCACGTTTATATAACTTAAGAGAATTCCAAAACATAGATTTATGCATAAGTACCTTGTCTATTTAGTTTCTGAAGGGTATCCCTTGCCATTATTATGGCACCATCACAGCTGTTTATCGTGATGCCTCACGGGAAATTGTTTGCCAACCGAAACATCTGACGTATGAGTGTATGGTCGGGGTGTATGTGAGTTGCATATATTGTTTTATTTTAAACGCTCGGTAGATCCAGGTGGATCCAGGTAAAGGCTTAGCTTCAATGGGGCAGGGTAAAAGTCAGTTCACAGAAGAAGAATTGCAAGATTACCAAGTATGTACATTTTTTATTAATTTCTGCTTCGCGAAAATTATTGCAGTGCTAACTCATTTTCTTCTTTTTTCCAGGACTTGACGTATTTTTCAAAGAAAGAAGTTCTTTAGTAAGTACTGATATGCGTACATATAAATTGTGCATTATGTTAAGTTGCAATTAATGTTGATGTTAGTTGTGACATTTTTCCCAGTGCTGTGGTATCAAAGTGTTTTTTTTCGCTCCTGTGTGATTACTCTATTTTTATCACTTTACGTGTATCTACTGGTAGATTTTATAATATCTCCCATTATTTTTCAGTGCTCACCAAAAATTTAAAGCACTAGCTCCTGAAAAGGTTGGGCACAATAGGAATGCCAAGTTACCCATGTCCAAAGTCTTACAATATCCTGAGCTTAGAGTGAATCCGTTTGGAGACCGAATATGTCGAGTGTTTTCATCTTCACAGGATGGAGATTGTACATTTGAAGATTTTCTCGACATGATGTCAGTATTTAGTGAGGAAGCCCCGAAGTCGGTCAAAGCAGAGCATGCATTCAGAATATTCGGTGGGTGCTTGAGCTAAGCAGGAAGTTGCCCTTTTCTTCTGTATGCGCAATTAATTAAATTTATGTATTTTGGAGTGGTTTATTGTTTGCTGTAACTGGTTGCTGAATGGCAATTTTTGATTGAAAATGCAGAGGGATGTTGCTTGTGCGTGTAATGAACGTCAATTCTTCGTCAAATCTCAAGCTAGCACTTGCCATTTTTCATATCTAGAGTTCTTTTTATATTTGACTTGTTTTCTAAAACTCAATACTTCAATTGATAGATTTCGACGGGGATGATATGCTAGGTGTTGGAGATCTGCGGGAAGTGGTGGACCGTTTAACAGGGCCTCATCTTTGTCTTCCTGAAGAAGATATCCAGTTCCTTCTACAGTCTGTCCTCGATGAAGCTGACCTTGATGACGATGGCGCTCTATCATTTGCAGAATTTGAGCATATAATATCTAAATCATCGGATTTTGCCAAGTAAGCTTTTTTGTGTTTGGTTTGTGAACCCCTATAACAATAAGTTAAATTTGAATTATCCTCACAGTAACCAATTCTGTGATTGCTACATGATTTATTATGCCTTCATTAACACAGTATTAGTTATTTAATTATGCAATTTATAAAGTTACCATAACTATTTCGGAAGGTAGTTAGGATGTTACTTTTTTTTTTGAAGGATGTTACTTTTATGAAAAACAAACTTGTTGAAACCAGTCCAAAGCACAGTTATGTTGAAGTGTGGACTGACCGAAACACATAATTTTTCATAATTTATTAATTAACGGGCTGAAGCCCAATTACAAAGCTTAAAATTCTTTATAAAATGCTATAAGATTTCACAACAATGACAATAATATACATATTAAATAGGTAATTAAGTACCCAGATAACACAAAACATGTAATACACCTGTAATACAGCTGTATTACATGCATTATACATGGTGTATAGCTGATGTATACATCTGTAATACAGCTGTATTACACGTGTAAAAGTAGCTCAAAAGTTGTATTTTTCTGGGAAATACAGCTGTAATACACGTGTATTACAGCTGTATATGTACATATACAGCTAATATATATGTGTATTACAGCTGTATATGTACATATACAGCTAATATATATGTGTATTACAGCTGTATATGTACATATACACGTGTATTACAGCTGTACATGTACATATGTATGTAGCTGTATATCCTATGTATGGATACATCTAAATTATGTTTCTTGCTCAATAGTATTCATTAGCTGACCTCATTATCTTAAACATGCTGATTCCTCTAATATTAGCTGCTCTGGGAATTAATAGAAGAATTTTCTCTGACTTATAAATGCAGTCAATGGAAAAATTACTAATTTGACTAAATCTTACTTATGCTCTGTATTTCTAATTTCACTTGATCACACATCATCTTACCATAGCTACTCTAAGTAGCAGCTGTACTAGTTCAAATGCAGAGGACCTCAATCTTCCTTGATAAAACGTGATGGCCCTCAAAACCTGAAGATCGAACATCATTGAGAATATAAAATGGACAGCCAGAAACAATAAATTTTACAGAGTAGTAAAAAAGGAGGACCATATAGGATACCAGAGAGGAATAAAATGGATTGGACAAACCCTGAGTGCATGAAGAGCAAGATTGAAGGGAAAATGGAACAGTTCTCAATGGAAAACATTTTATGAAGTTCACGGATAAAAGAAAGGGAAGTACGTAGGATGAGTTATCAAGCTGTGAGGACTAGCACAGGGAAGAGTGGAGGTTAGGAAAATGAAGTAGTCAATCCTAGCCATTCCTAGCCATTCCTGACCAATGACAAAGTGAATGTCATGCTGGGAATCCTGAATTCCATGAGAAAGGAATGCATCCAATAACCATTTGTAATGCAAATTAGAATATAGTGAAGACAAAAAATTCCTTCATTTAAAATTATCATTTAATGCACAATATGTACATTATTAAATATAACAGGCACTATACAAATTCTTTCATATAAAATTATCAATTAATGCACAATGTATGCATTATTAATTATCACACAAATTGTGCATATTCTGTCATTCGAAAATTTTCAATTAATTTAAAGTTCATTATATACTGAAGTAGGTACATCATAAGAGTCTTGGCTTCCGGGCATTCCTCCGCATTGAGTTGTCCATAGGTGACGACAGTTTCTCCAGCCATCCTGCTGGCATCTTCAGGTCAGAAGTAGCAATGCATAAAATTGGGAACCTGCATTCGCAGCAACAACATGCAAGTGATCATGCAAATCAAATTTATTAATGTATACCAATGGTAAACATAACTAATCACTAGAATATAGGATCAATGCAAAATGAGATGGCAGAAAATCCCCCTAAAAGGAAGGATAAACACCATAAAATGGATTTAGGAGTACAATACCCAAGGTTTATCACAACATGTCGCTAAGAAATGCCTTAAGAAGTTTTAATTGCACATGAAATCTCCAAAATATCATTAAAACCATATAATATTTTCACACAACACCACATCAGGTCTTGAATAAGTTATATCTAACCATTAACAATAAGCTTCCACTCTTCACAATCACTATTTACATGGCATTTATAAAAGCACACTTAAACACATAGGCTTAATAAAAGGAAATCTATAAGTAAAACAATAAGTCCTAGAAAAATGTATATGAATAATATACACAGACAATAACGTTTTTAAATTGAAATTATGTACGAAGAAATAATGAAAAACTCCTAGTTTTCCAAAGCCATATTTCTCTTTTGACTAAATTTTTAGGTAAGAATGGCACCGTCCTCTTTGATAATCACTGAAACCATTTTTAAAAAACCTAATTAACTGTAAAATTTCAAATCTTACAATTAGTTACTATGCTCGAATACGTACCACAAGTAATTATTCGGCCAAAGATGTTGAAATTTCAAGTACACAGGAGCAGACAGCAGCATCAGCCCTGGGCCACGACAAAATTTCGGTGTTGATGTATTTTTCCGTTTTAACCAGCCGAAGGAATGTAATCCTATTAATACAAAACTGGAATTAAAAAATTCGGAATGAATCAAGGAAAAGATTCGTCGCAAAAGCGACTCGTCGAGATTTAAATTGCATCTTAAAATATAGCATTCATACTACTTCGAAATATGATAGCCAATCTTCTCATGAACAACACACAAATAAAGCAATGAAAAGCGAAGTTTCATCCATTAATATGTATCGGGATATGCTGATTCTAGTCAAAAAACGTAATTGCCTTTATTTGTTGTAAATGACCGTAAGATTACTTCATACCGGCATTGACACAAACAAATATTTTTATTGAATACAAAAGTAGCATCATTAAAAAGTTATTGTTACACTTTCTGGTACTTAGTAAACACTACGACAATCATCTCAGCAACCCAGACTAAATATTGTATTTTAATCACAAAATTTCACACATTCCATTGATGAATAGAAAACAAAGAAGCATTAAAACACTCGTCAAGAACCTCGCCGGATTATCTGAACCGGAATACATTTTTTTAAATTACTACTTGTGCACAGTTCAAACCAAATGATTGAACTACGTGGATCAACACTATTAAAAATTTAAGGTAATTGTATTCAAGGAACCATTATGTGTTGAAAAACTTACCTCTAGCAAGCGGGAAGACGTTGTCGGGTGCCACTTGTCCCTTCGGCATATTTGAAGCCAGTTCGCTCTTCTCTCAGTATTTTGAGGGAAACTAAAATTTTTAAACACGTCCTAGGTGCTAATGGAGCAATTAGGAGCCGAGCTACAACGTATTGTGCCGTATTTCTTCTACAATTAACGGAAAATCTTGCCGAGCAACAGCCGGCCACATTAACTTTCACAACGTAAACAACGAGTGCGGAGAAAAAAAGACGACTCTGTCTAATAATATGGCGATTGAGCGCAGGAGGCCATGGCGCAGCATCCCAGATTACACGGCATTTGTATAACATCAATAATACACAAAAAATACGTGACCAAATACATATGTATAAGATGGAATACGATCGTATTACATCGGTATATTTCACGTAGAAGTGGTTCAAAAGTCCCTATGGATGTATGTATTCGTGCGTATTACAAATTGGAAATCTGAATACCCATACATGAATTATACATATGTATATAATGGAATACAATCGTATTATGTCTGTATATTTCACGTAAAAGTGGCTCAAAAGTCCCTCAGGATGTATGTATACATGCGTATTACAAATTGGAAACCTGAATATCCTTACATGTAATATACATATGTATCTGCAGGCCCTCGTACACGAATTATACATATTGATTTTCTGACCCACATCCACTTAATATCAATATGGATCAAACGGATGAATAAATATAAGGAAACCAGAACATACAGATAATAAAACATTTATTCAAAGAGAAAAATAAAATAATACACACTAATAACAAGTGTGGCCATGAATATTGCTAACAAGCATTAAGGGCCAGCAAACAGTAGGTGAAATTTAGTTTAAAAAAATGGCACAAAGATAAATCAAGTACAAACAATGGTTTGAGTTGAAAAATAGAAAAAAATGTTAGCACGGAACAAGCGTTGTAACCCATTGCACAAGAAGAAACCTGAATTCAGGAAACCAACTCTGCACAATTAGCCACTTTCTGAAAGGAGAAAAGAAGAAGTCAAGTTTAAAAGTCATGCAAAAATATATCTTTTTGTAAGATCTGAATATAGGAGCTCAAGGCCTTTCAATTTTTTTTTTTTTCAATTCATATAGGCAGTCAGTATTCTGTGAAGTCTGTAATTTTAGTACTAATTCTGTATTCTGAATGCAAATGAAAGTTTGGCTTCTCTGCTAGATTCCAGACATAAGTTTTAAATTTTCTCATTTACCAATAATGCCGAGGTCCCAGCTAGCGCAGATTTGACCTTGTCCTTTGAGAAATCATATATTTTGGGGATATGCTTTCATTTTACAAAATTAATAGCCTTTCTCTTAAGAAGAATGAGAAATATGAGAAAAGATCATATGACTACTTTTAAATATAAATTAACTAGGAAAACGTGAATTCATTGGTATGCTTATTTAGTACATGATACTAATATATTACTACCATGATTTAGTAGCGGATGACTCACACAGAAAAAATATAAACTTGTGATATCAAATTTTCAAACAAATAAATTTCATACATAACCGATAATTTCAGGCTTAACTTTAAGAAACCTCTCCATTATGGATAAAAAAAATTTTTCCCTCAAAGCTTACCTCGGTATTAACAATTCCACCTGGTCTTCTGGCTTTGCTTCGTCGTTTTTTCCGTAATCCATTCTCCTCTTGCCTCGGTATTAACAATTCCACCTGGTCTTCTGGCTTTGCTTCGTCGTTTTTTCCGTAATCCATTCTCCTCTTGTCCAGGCCAAGCTATTTACATCGTCACCTGCTGGGTATGCGCGAAAGAGCATGAAAAGAAAATTATAATTAATTAATTTGGCCCGTACGCACCTTTTTCTTACATATAATGACAAACTTTCGCATGAAAGTTACGTATTTATCTTGTGTTAATAATAATGACGAAATGCACCTTGATTGACTGCATTTCAAGATGAAAGAAATATTACATTTTGCTTTAAGGGAACCGATATTACACGACCAATACTTCTTGTTCGTTAAATAATTAGAAGTAGAGGGCAAAATCGCTCGGAACCTCGAGGAATCTATCAGTGACAAGGCTACGCTGATAAGTCTACGGTCAAAGATGTTATGACTAAAGCATAGGATAACTAGTAATGCAAGAACTACAATACAGTAGGTTGTGGTAATAAACAGCGATAAAACAACTTACACGTGAACGAAAACATTCCTTTAAACAATATTTTCTGCTCTTAATTAAGAGAAGAAAAAATGTAACTTCAGCCGCGAAGCACGGAATTACTATACGACGCATAATCTATTAATTTATACGTACAAGATTGAAATTACTATGTTTTACCATATAACTTCAATGGACACCAGTCTCCTCGATACATAACTCAACAAAAAAGGAAAACAATAGCCAAACATAAACAAAATAATTACCTCTATTGGCGCAATGTGTTGACCACATTGCGCCAATAGTTGTATCCAAATATACTCAAATAACATAATTAATGTAGTCTATATAGGCGTACAATACAATAAAAGATAAATCATACCTTACCTTAATAATCCAGTGACAGGAAACTGCTGGAGCTGGCTTGCACGAATCGCAATAACGTGTGGGATTGAAGCACATTTCCAGCAAAACATAGCTTCGGGTTGAGCACACCATCCACACGCACCGGTTATCGAGGATTAAAACACTATGTCAATTCTTCCAATAAGTATAATAATACAAACAAATATAAAATTAACTATACATCAGTAGCTAGTTAATAACGGATTTCCTTTTGTTTATTAGCGTAGAAGCCGGAGTTCCTCCTACAGCACGTTCTCGTAGTCTCGAACGAAATGCCGAGGTTTACTGTCCACGAGATTATAACTGTATCCCACTCACTTCCCTGGCGACAGTGAGCCGCGGAATTGAGAATTTAATTTTTTGTCTAAACAGTTACATTAAAATATTGTTTAAAAAATCAAACTTCGCTTTTACTTTTGATCTGTGCAAGTACTATGTTTTGTATTTTTCATGTATTGTGAACCATTTTTCCATGTGTATATTTCGCGGATAGAAACTGAATTTTACATATGTAATACGTCTGTATTTCGCGTGCATTTACAAATTAACATAAATAGCCGCCATCTTTACTACCCTTGCTCACATCGACCAGTATATGATTTATTTTTAAGCTTTCTGGGTGTAAATTCGAATGGATGAATGATCATTAAAATAGGGAAATCTGGCGTTTGCTGTGAACATATTATTTCTGGAAAAAATGTTTATGAACATTTCGCAAGACACCACGAAAATCTACCTCCCAAGTATTACAGGAAATATACATAATGTATATTTTGTGTATTTTTGACCACATTTACATATGTACTTCCTCTGTATTCATACATATGTAAAAGTGGTACGTGTTACACGATAAATACATTTGTATTTTTGTGTATTTTTGACCACATTTACATAAGTATCCAAATTTCAAAAATACACAAAAAATACAAATGTATTTATCGTGTAACAAGTGCCACTTTTACATATGTATGAATACAAAGGAAATACATTCAATAATACATATGTACTACAGATGTAATACATAACAAAAATATATATGTATGTGACCCATGAAAATACAATATATATACATATGTATATCCAAATGTGTGTTGTTGGGGATAGTACGTTAAGCATATTAATTAACAACAAAACATTACCATCAGCGTTCATATTTAAATATGGGTTCCAAAAAGGGTACCGGCATTATAAATACAATTATAGATCGAAAATAAATCCTATTATGAAATGATTATTACCTGAATATTTGTTCAAGAATATTAGAGGCGATGATGACTTCATACTCGTGTAAATCAGCTGTATTTGTACATATGTAAAAATACACATGTAATACAACTGTATAAATACATATGTATAATTGGTGTATACGTACAGCTGTATTACATATGCTTATTATTTCCACATGTAGAAATACACGAAAAATACATGTGTAATACAGCTGTATAGATACATATGTATAACTGGTGTATTCTTACAGCTGTATTACAGAAGTGTGTGTTATCTGGGTATTAAGTAAACATCTTATCTGGTAATCCTTTCAGGTACCTCATTTCAGAAGGTAAGGAGTCAAAAAATAGGTCCACTTTGAGACATAGATTGCCGTCACGCATTATTTGCTGCAATGGGGAAAAATGGGTATAGTTGCGTGAGTGATGGCTATTGTCAAAAAGGTTGTCACCTCTTGTTGGAATAAGAAGGAACTTTCAAGAATATTTCTCTTAGTAGGACAGGGGAATCAACGAGGTTATTTAATAGCTTATACAAGAAAATAATATTAGAGCACTGTCTCCGCTTAAGGGGGCGCCCTAGCGTTTGAATTTCCCAATTTAACGGCTCACGAAGGCCTCTAGCCGCAGCGCCGAGATATGGAGACGGAAGCCGAAGCACTGTGAGGGAGAGAAAGGGGGGGGGGAGGCAACTCACCTCCCAACTTCACCCGCGACGACTCCGGGGAGAAATTTGATACTCAGGATAAACTTGATACGGGTCGTTGGAACAGGGTTCGCAGTCGGAGTGATATGTGACACCTAAGTGGCGGTGAGCCAATTAAAAATATTAGAAGCCAACATCTGGTTCCTCTTTCATGCGCTAAAAAAATAGGCCTGGGAATGCGAAGGTCCTTTTGAGTTTACACCTTTTCCGAAATTGTTGGCGATGTTATCTTCATTACGTGAACAGGCATGTCGTCAACATAACACCGCCGACCTCGGTGTCGGCTGGGTAATGTCCTCGCCTGCCAAACAAGAAATCGCGGGTTCGAGTCCCGCCTGGGTAGGTTTCCCCTATCCAGGGCTTGGTTGTTCGTGTAAATAATTGTTAAACTTTTTGAATACTGAATACAAAATGGCTCAATTTGAGCTGTATTCGGTGGTATTCGGTATAAAATTTCAACATTAAATTGTGGTTTATGATGTCATTTTAACGGAATGTAGAGTTATTTTACGTAATGAAGACATCATCGCTCGCAGTTTTCGAAACGGAAGGGAAAAACCGGTGGCAAACGAAAAGTGGAGAGGTTTCTCATTTGATATATACTTACGTGAAATATATTCAACTAACATAATTAATTATTAATAAAATGTAACAATATATGTCAGCTAGCTTGCTTGAAAATCACACTTGGATGCGAAAACCAATAGTTACTTAAGTTAGAGCTAGAAATATTTTTTTTATTAACACCGATGAAAAGAAGCAATAAAACAGAACATGATGAAAAAACTCCGTGGGAGAGCGGAAATCTGCATTTCAAGACAAAAGTAGTACTACTTAATTAATTGTTGAACTTTGTGTCATCATTTTTTCTGATGTAGCATTCATCAGAAATCACCTCGCAATATTTTTAAATTGCAATGGAAAACATGAAATTATATTTGAACCATTATTAATTTACAGAAGTATTTAAACCATAAGAAAACATCAAGAATAAGTTCACCAGCTCCACAACTAGTTTTCATTTGCATTCAAGGGAAAAGTTGACCCCGTAATCATCACGGAATTTTGGCATTGATGCTATGATGGGCGAGGCTGTGTGGTTCAGAAGCCCTTGAAGGTCCACTTTAAATTTTTTTCTTCCACTGATGTCCCCTCTGGGTATGAAGATTTTTTTTCGTCTAGCCCTTTCATAACTAGGATAAAGCTGATACCCACGGATCTTGGCAGTCTTACGAATAATTTTGGATAGAAATGTTGTTAAATTGCCATCAACAATCAGCGAAATAGCTTCTGGCGTCAGTTCATTTTGAATTGTAGGTATTTTCCTCCATTTCTGTAATATCCGTTTCCCTTGGGTGGGGGTGGTCGTGGTCATTTTCGTGATTATCTTCGCTGCCGCATCATACCCTTGCGAGCGCAGTGTCACAGATGTGGCTAGCGATAGCTCAGCTGCTGTTGCTTTCTCAAACCAGTCACTTTTCTGCTCTTATTGTTAGACCTATCACTAGACCTCTTAAAGTCTTTCTTAGGCCTTTCTTTGCTGCTTTACCCAGAAAAACCAGGATATAGATAGCAATAGTGACATAAAATCGCCTAGGAGGAAAGTAAAGCCAATACGAATACGTTAAACAATAATAGATTACAAACTGTGCAAGGAGTTTCAAGGAGATTATTATGCATGTCATGTGGGTATACCTTTCTCTAACCAGGCCCGTCGCGAGGGCGGGGCAAACAGGGCATTTTGCCCTGGGCTAAGCAAGTGGGGTGCACTTTTTTAAATTTTGACTAACGTTATCTGCTGTGTGGCGCTCTCAGCTCTCTTCAATACAATGAAAGAGCTCCTTTACTTTCATAATCAATAAAATATCTTTACTATGAAATTTTTTTTCAATTATATTTTCAAATCTCCCAATCTCGCACATATATCAACGTTATGGAGGGGAGGGGGGCACAATCCCAGCTTGCCCCGGGCGCCAGATCAGCTAGCGACGGGCCTGTCTCTAACCAACATCGACGTTTTATTTCAAACCTGTCGCTGGTTCTCTTGCATTCGTCCCATTTCTGGAAATACGTATTGAAAAAGTATTTGTTCATGACATTCTGCATTACTTCCTTCGTCTTCACTTCCTGCTCCCAGTTAAACTTATTGAGAAGATATTGATCGGCAGATTTACGTTTTGAGGACAACGAAACCATTAACAATAAGTAACGTAATGTATTTCTTTTCGTGTTACTTTCATTCGCTCAATTTTTCGTATCCGAAATATCAACAATCTGAATCATCAAAGATGAAAATCGAAATTAGAATATAATACCCTGCATAATACAACACTCGAAATCAGTGAGATATTTATCTTGGAAAACATAGGAACCTTTTTATCGTTACGAGATATCCTCCAGTAGTGGTAGTTCGTCCTCAATGCTGAAATCTCACGCTCTAGGGAAAATAGACCTTGGTTCCTCGCTTCCGTAGCACATATCCTTTGACACTTACTAGTAAAAGTTGACTAATTTGCTCGGTAAAATAGCGAAAGGAATGTTTTTCAATCAATGGGGAAGAAGCATTTGTGGAAAACTCCGTGCGAGCCACCTCGTAGAAATCACCTGTATCGAAGATAAGCGATCCTCAAAATGGCAAAAACCCTTCATATAACGAGGCAATAAAGCAGTAAGCGGCATTTCTACAAACGGACAGCTATGCTTTTAGTAGAAAACTTTTTAAACGCTAGATAAAAATCGTAAGACTGAGTTTACGGTCACAATAGGGGTTACCGCGGTGGGCCCGCCGCCACTCTTGAGCCCTTTCCAATGTTTGAGCTGATGGGAGCTATGAAAGACCTAGGAGAATGTGGTTAGCAAAATGCGGGTGCATTGCGGTAAGATATGGGTTCTCCAAGAATAAGAAACTATTTCCTTGAAGCCGCGCCCTATCCGAGACAAGCTTCTGACTTGCCAGCGCAATCGTCGAGTTCGTAACGTATATCTCATGAATAAAATCGTACATTAAAAAACAAATAAAATCGTACATTACAAACGAATAAAATTTGTACTTTAAAAAAATCAAAAAATAACACATATGGAATTTATAATGTATGCAAGTGTAGAAAACTGTAATGTCGTCTCATCTTTAACGAAATATCCTCAACTATAACTAATGCTGAACAAATTTCCGCATCTAATCATCGCGTCGGGTGGTTGGACACTCAGGCACATAACTTGATAGGAGAGGTGGGGTGGCAGGTTGGTGCAAGATTTCTCTGTTGAGAATCAAAGTTGATAATTTTTTCTATATGCGGTGTAAGATCTCATGCGTAGCAATGTGAATAAACATGAAGTTTTTCTCTCACCATGTTATCACGACGCGAAAAATAAAACATTTTCATCGTTTCATAAAAAATAATAGAAACTATCAATAGAACAGAAATTTTCACTACTACGGAATCTAACCATATTCATTCTTGCTATGGCATCCTTAAAAATTACTCATTTTAAAACAAAACGCAACTGTAGACATAAACTTCTGATAATTTTATCAAAAGATAAGAAAACATTATTGAGATCAATTAATGTTAATTTGACAGAAGTCTCTGTTTGCTGCACGTCCTCCTTTTCCAAGGCTTCCATTCTTTTCGACGGCGTCGTTTCCCTTGGGGCTTGCTTGACACTTCCATCGCTCCACAAAAAAATACGCCAAACGAAAGAACGACGATGCGACCTCAAAATCAAGCAGCTAAGAAAACGGGCCGCCTGCCGGTGTTGCTGTTGAGGGGAGGGCCTGCGCGCCTCGGAAGGGAGGGCCAGGAGGGGAGGCAAAGAAGTGAAGGATGACTCGCGGAAGGAGGAAAGGTGTTTAGGATGACTCGAAACGACTGCGCGTTATCGAAAAACTGGCTGCAAGGTCTCACAATTTCCCAAATTGTAGGTTTGATCTATGACGTATGGCAAACGCGCAGCCTTTGCTTGTAGTTGAAGGATTATATTATGCTTTGGCTGGTTGGATTTTCTTTACGCGATTAAGCGACGTGGTGATAGTCATTGAAAAAAATCGAAATTCGTGAAATTAAGCGTCAAGTATCTCCAGTAGGAAACCTGGTAAAAGACCCGTCTTTGTCTCAAGGCACAGATTTAAGCTTTGAAATATTCTGAGTCAAGAAACCGCTATGTACCTATAACGAGCGAAGCACAAACTGGTTAATAGAAAGGGTCTGCATCGCCTTCCGCGACCGTGCTAGGGCGCCCCCTTAAACATGGAAGGAAGATTAAATAAAGGCAAGATAGCAGAATAGCTATAGTCCTTATCAAATAGTCTTAACTTTATCGAAACCATACGAACAAACTTCCTTTGGATTGACTCAATAGTATTAATGTGAGATACATAGTAAGGAGACCATACGACAGAACAGTAATCACAGTTAGATCTAACTAAAGATGTGTAAAGCACTTTATAAATTTCAATACTATTAAAGTTTTTTCCAAATCTTGAAATAAGGCCAAGAGCTCTAAACGATTTTGCCTGTATATAATTGAGATGTTGTGTAAAGTTGAGCTTGAAATCAAATATTACTCTTATTATATAAGTCTTTTACGTGGGATAGTTGTGGCAGAGTAATTCCATTTAATTTGTATTGAAATTGTAATGGCTTTTTTTTCCTATGGAAGGAGATAGTATTGCACTTTTTAATTTTCAAATGGGGAACTTGCATGAATTTTTTTTATTTCACAGGTGGACAGAAAATTATTTTCTGAATACAACAAAGAAAACCGCATGTAAATCTGAGTTTTCCTTCGCGAGATATTTAATGATAAATATAACGAATTTTAAAGCGCGGGAAAAACTCCCTCACCCCCCAAGCCACTGCCGACGAAGCCTCGATGACGTCAAAGGTGCCTAAACATCACGCGAAGCTATTGTTGTGATTGTTTGTAATAGTTGCCAGCAGTTGTGAGAGCTTCGTTTGTTAGACGTGTTGATTATTTTATATTTAAAGATAAATATCCGACGATAGAGGCTTGGAAGCCCTCATATTTTGCATTATTTATAATATTAATATCTGAGTAAGGGCATAAAATATAAAACTGGAGCAGTTAAACCAAAAATTTTATAATACCTAAATAACATCGTTGTAGGAATCTGAGCCACGGCCATTGGAAGGGGGATACGTTAATTGTAAGTTGATGTTATCGACGGCATATAATTCATTTAAGTATGTAATTAGAACGATTTTGATGTTTACTAATGTCCGCTTAGCTTTTATATACAATAACTTCATCCGTTTATTCGTAGGTACCGGAGAATTCGTCGTTTAGGACTGTATGTGCTTGTATTATGAGGTGAATTCCAGTCAATGCAACTTTTGCTCGCTGATTGGAGACATCTAGGAACATTTTTGTGCCAAAATAGTGTTATTTTCAACGTGACATCTCCCGTTAAGCTACTACTAATAATCACAGTGCCAGTGGTTGTAATGCACAAAGTTTGACAAGGTTGAAAAATATCGGCCAAGAGTTATCAGTGTTCCATCGTGATTGAACTGTAAAAAGTGCTATTACGCTATCGATAAATGTCTAACAGTAGTGTAAAAATTGTCAGTGGCGTGCTAATCTCCGTTATTCATCGTAGATATAGCATTTCACGATCACGCTATTGAAATAAAAACTGTGAGTGAAGTTTGTTATTCCATTATTTCAACGAATAGTAGTGAGAAAAGTCACCTGTGTCACTTGTGTGGGCTAATTTAAGGGTTTAAATCAGTGAATAAATAGTTGTTTTCATCATAACGAGTTCTGTTATTGTAAGTTGTACGTGATGAATATAAGAATGTGACAGTGACATCCAGTTTTTGATAAGAGTATTTGTCTATTTCCCACTATATTTTTATGGTATATGCTAGTATATTGTTTATGGATTTACCTATATTATTGAAATAGGTTATAGCTTGTGTGTGTGTTGGCAGCGGAACCGATTCGCGATCTCACATGTGGATTGTGTGCAGACTGTTTTGCTGTGAATTCGTACCGTAGGACGGATAGGACTACCTTCTCCGTTAATTCGGTGTTGCCAAATTCAACAGCACAGCTTACTCTAATGTCAACAGCACAGCTTACGATCGTTATCCTCCAGTATTACAAGTTTCTTTTACAACTCGATTTGCCGCCGACGTATAGCAATAATTTGTCTTAACAAATTCCATGAGGGTCGTGGCATCAATTTTTGGTGTCCTAAAAAAAGGCTGGTGTCCTAACACCCCATGCCACACGCCTTTTAGGCGGCTTGCGGGGTATTATGTAGATGTAGATGAATTTCAGGTGTACTATTCGAACGAGTGGCAACGTTATCATCCATTTTTCTTATCACTAAAACATACGAAGTGAAACGCTTGTACTTCATCATCCCGATGCCGCATAATAATATCCCAAGTAATAATCTAGGCACAATAGCAATAGGAAAACTTGCCTAAGAATAACAGAACAAAATAAAGTGACGATGAGCGGCTGAATACTCCCTCAAAACAAATTTTACACCATGCGCTCAGCGTATTTCCCTACTCCCTACGGTTGTTTAGGCACCTATGACGTCACGCCTGGCCTCGGCAACGCTCGGGTGTCTTCGCGCAGTGGTCGGCTCAGAGAAATTTTTCTCGATTTTAAATGCAATTTTTTTATTTCTTTTGATGTTGAATGGAGAAACTGAAGGTATTTTCGCGAGCTTATGTATCCATTTGACTTATTCAAAATAGTTTTTAGGGCAATCTACGACCCATGCAAGTTCCTCATTCAGGTAGTTAATTTTACACCATTTTTCAAGCCTTTGTAGGCTGTTTTGTAAAGAAACAAAGTCTATTTCAGAAAATATGGTTTGGAAAATCTTTAGGTCATCTGCATAAAGTAGAAAAGAAACTGGGTCAACATCATCTTTGATATCATTTATAAACACATTGAAAAGCATCGGACCCAAATGAGAGCCTCGAGGAACTCCAGAGGTAGGATAAAAAATTCTTGATTTTGAGGAGTTAATATTAACCACAAGTGATCTATTAGATAAATAGCTTTCGAGCCAGGTATTTAGTGTGCCTGTAAAGCCAAGTGACTTCAATTTCACAAGGAGAACTTTATGATTGACTGAGTCAAATGCTTTCGAGAAATCAGTATAGATGACATCTGTTTGAGTACCATTTTCCATAGCTTTCAATAAATGGTTTTGAAAAGTTAGAAGATTAGTCAAAGTAGAGCGACCTTTAATGAAACCATGTTGCTCTGGAATGATAATGCTGTTAATAGTAGAACTAAGTTTATCTACAACCAGTGACTCAAAAACTTTCGCTAATACTGATAGTTTGGCAATAGGGCGATAATTAGAAATAACATTTCTTTTACCCTCTTTATGCACAGGTATTATGTAAGTTGACTTTAGGGAGTCTGGGAAGATGCCACTACTGAGGGATTAGTTAAAAAGTATGAATAGTGGATACAATAATGGGGATTGACACATCTTCAAAAATAGGGGAGGAAGCTCATCAGGTCCAGATCCTTTGTTTAGATCAAGATTACCAAGTTTATGTTCAATTTCATTAACTGAAATCATTAACGAAGCTATAGTAAAAGAAGAATGTAATGAGTAGTCTGGAATAGGAGCATTATCATGTTTTCTATACACAGATGAAAAATATTTAGCAAATAAATTGGCTATCCCTTCATTCGAATCAACAATTTGGTCTTGTAAACACATTACATTTGGTAATCTATCAGTACGTCTTATTGCATTTACATGATACCAAAAGTGCTTAACATTACCAGGAATTGATGCCTCCAATTGAGACATATAACTGTTGTGACAGATTTTAATCAATTCAGACCTAATTTCTGAAAATCATACATAATCACAATGTAAACCAGTTTGTTTATAAAGTTTATGAAGTGACTTTTTAAACAGATCCTTTTTCTTAATTCATAGCTAAACCAATGGGGATATTTGCCGGACTTAATAGTTGTAATAGGGTGGTTTCCTATTATTTTTTTATTGCCTATATCGGAAGATTATTACTCCTGGAGTACGTATTTTACGCTTTTAGATTTTTAAATGACGATATCTATTTTTCGCGATTAAATGAAAACTGAAAATTTTCAAGCGCGCGAAAATGCGACGGGTAAGGAAATCTCTCCGTGTGACGTATTTCTGGTTCCCCCTCCCGCCTTGTGAGGTGACCTTGATCGAGGCTCTGAGCGCTGATAGGACGCAGGATGCTAGAGGGTAGCTGAGTACCTTGCTGTTTGGTAGCGCTTCGCTTAAAAAAGGTTTATCAATACCTTATCAAACGAAGAAAACTTTCCGACCTTAGCCAGTTTTAATAGATGATTATTAAGACATGTTTCCCTGAGCTCTGCGCCTCATGCATGCATTGGTAATCTCAGACGATGTATAACTCCTATCTTATCCTATAGAAACTAGGTCCCTGTGACGTCACGTTGAGTGGCATCGCATGAGCGCCAATCTGGCCCTTTTCAAATGAGGATAAAAATGGACCATTGCCATTCGTCTAAACCGGTATTTCTAAAACGAAATAATTTGTATATTATGAATACAGTAATTGTGGGTAACAAATCGCAATCGATGCCTTTCGGTTTCTTTGATGAAGGAAACTACCCTATTCAGTAAATAATTGTTCAATGAGACAAAATCACATTTCTTGAAGTTATACTTAGACACAGCAAAGTCCATATTCTTCTTGTGACTCTTAGGAGTACAGGAAATATTAAGTGCAGGATGATAGAGGTCACAACTAAGAAGTATTCCTGGGAAGTTGTCACTGAACATATGTTGGTAAAAATTAAATCAAGTAGTTTACCATATGTGTTGTGGATGGCATTCACCGGCTGAAGATGTAGATAGTGTAAGGTATTTGATAGAGTTCTGACAGATGGAGTTAGTATTATTGTAGTTATTAAATCATTAGATTCCAAAAAATCCCAGGACACAATCTGCGGTAAGTTAAAATCACCCAGTAACAATATTTCAGAATATTTATCAGAATCAGCGATATTTTCTAACGTTTCACAGTATGTTTGATAGCTATCACATAACGAATTTGGAGGAAAGTAAGAGTTGGCTATCAGGACTTTAGATTGAGTAGAACAGATTGAAACAAACACAGACTCAATAGTGGGATCACATTCTAAAACATTGCACACAAACTTGGATTTCACCGCTATCAGAACGCCACCACCGCTCTTCTTCTCACTTGAATACATGTTACGATCACATCTGAAGATATTATAGTCATTCATACCTAGTTCACTATTTAGAATGTCTGGACTAAGCCAAGTTTCCGTTAGCGCAATCACATCATAATCACAATTCAGCATCGAGTTTCTGAAGTCATACAACTTAGAACGCATTCCTCTTACATTCTGGTAGTAGATTGAGATGCTGGATTGCGATTTTGGCTTATTGAGTTTTTTGAGCTCACAATTTTCGGACACCCATAAAAATACTTAATTGTTAGGTCAGTTTCGCCATTTTTCATTCTTTCGTCCAGAGTAAGACGAAGTTGGCGAAGATATTGTCTTTCGGTTCTTGTACGATCAGGAATAATCTTTTCTTCTGAAGTTAGCCCTTTATGAAGAAATAGCTTCTTTGCAGAGGTGGACGAGTCAAGAATCACCTTTATCGGGCGATTTTTGCCGTTTTGAAATTTGCCCAGTCGAAAAAATCTAATAGGTTGAAGAGGAATATCACTGTTGATATCCTTAATTATCGACGTAACTGCTGCCTTATCTTCATCAAAAGAGTTAGTCTTTACAGTTAAACATTATCACGTTTGATGCACATTGTTGCCTCTCATTTACTTCAGCGAAAACTAACTCCATGTCCATGCTCGCATGAGGTACACCATTTGAGACCTGTGAGAGTTGTTTCTTCAGCGATTCAATCTCATTACTCAGACCAAGAATCAACGTTTTCAGTTCCTTGATAACAGTAGTGCAATCCAAATGGGAAATCTTGCGATTTGTTTTCGGGTTGCAGTTACTACAAAACCAGTCAGCTTCGGGATCGCTCACAAACAGCTTAAAAAGATTACTAGATAACTTAGAGCACTTTTTTATGAACATGATTATCACACAAGCTGCAGATAATATATTGAGAATTGGAGCTTATAGTTTTACTGCAACAGGCACAGCTACCACCGTCCGCCATCTTGCACTCTAACATGAGCATTTGGGCTTAAATTTTTGCAATGCTTGCATGTAGTAATGTTTACACAGGTGTCATATACATCTGTATACATCATGGGCATACCCAGCGAGGGGGAGCATTCTTGGGGAGGAGGGGGTGGCTGCCCCCTAGAAGCAAAAATTGCAAATCTCTTTAAGGAAAATAATATTTTTTCAAGCAAATAATTTAAAAAACTGATAAAGAGCTGTTACAGTTCCCTTAAAATGTTGGTTTCATTCACCTTTTCCATGCTTAAATCTTACCTATGACTTGAACAACCATGACTTGCCCCCCTTAGTTTTGATCCTGGGTATGCCCTTGGTATATATTAGCATACCTACATTTCTGTACTTGCCAATTCTCAAACATGGAAGAACTTCAGTGTTATAGCTGCTGATGAGCCTGTATTAAAGTTAAATTATTGGGTTCTACAAAAAGTTTTCCCTTTGATTTGTAAAAGGAAGGGGAGATTTCTCCCCCTTGACCCTTCTCAGGATGTGCCTCTACTCTGGTTTTGGTATCATTAATACAGGGTAGGTCCTTGCACATGGTAGTGATGTCATTAGATTGTATTCACAGTTACGTATCAACAGTGCGTATTTACAGCCTATTCTTTACTTTCACAAGGGAAAAAAAAGCATTTTGTGATTTAGTTTTTTCCATATATGATCAAAGTTATGGAAATAACATAGAAGTCAAAGTTATTTTACATTATTTAAGATTCAGAACTAATAGTAAAAACTTCTTTGAGTACAACTGTAGGATATGTCCAATGAAAATAATGATATTTGTACTTTATAAATATGCTAAAGCTGTGTTAGCCTCAACTCGTTACAGGTTAAGATGAATGTAGAAAGGAAATTTTCCCTAAGTAGCCCCTTACAAGGGGCTAAATATTGCTATAATTTGAAGAAGGAGGAGCAATTTCGACAATTTTAGATTTATTGGTACTACCAGTTTCGCTTACAGCATCATCAGGTACAATATATCAAGGTGTGCAACGTCTTAAATAGGAAAGGCAGGATGGGGGTGGTACCCTCACCTTTTCACAGTGAGGTTTGTGATTCAATGAAAAAGAGAGGTGGAAATTTGTCAAAAATTTATTTAATAAATATTGCTACTTATGCCAGCTGAGTGTATTCATATTGTTTGGCTCCCAGATGAGCAGATTTGATTTGGTGGGCGAATGTTGAGCGTTTGTGCAGTGGAGATATCGATAAATTACTTAATTTGAAAATGATACTTTTACAGAGCATATCAAAACTGTTGTGATGCTTATTTTTTAACCTTTTCACAGTGAGGTTTGTGATTTAATGAAAAAGAGAGATGGAAATTTTCCTAAAAATTATTTAATAATGTACAATATGTTTCAACTGTCAGATATATCTGCTGGCTGCCAGTTAAAGGCTTAACGTTCTTAAAATGTCATCCCTGATTTAAGACTACTTCTTTTGCTTACTGCCATCTGTTGTACTTACAATGGTAGTAAACAAAACATTGGTGTACTAGAACATTATTTTAACTCATTCTATAGAGCATGACAGAAATTCTCATCATTAGACTACGAACTTTCAAGCCAAGGAATATCAAGTCACTGGCACAGCGAGGGGGGTTTTGGGGGTTAAACCCTCCCCCCCCCCAGAGCTCGGAGAAATATTTTAGTTTAATCCATTTTACTTATTGGATTGATATTACAAATAGAATAGTGTAAGGATGAATAAAATATCCCTCAGAAAGCCGTAAAATTAACCATTTTGAACCGTTTATCTTAAAATTCCGCAATTTATTAATCTTGCACCTACTGCTTATCCTGGTGGGTATTCCATACCCCAACACACCCCGGTATTATTATCTGTTCATTTTATCTCTGCGGGTCAGCTTTCGTGAGATCCCGGACACTATCGGAGGGCCTCGCTGAAGGGGGAGGGGCCTCGCTGAAGGGGAAGGGGTAGTACCGAGAGAGAGAGAGCAGGAGCGACCTTAACGTTGCCAAATGTACACAGGCGCCCTAGTGTCCCACTGAAAAGGTGTGACTCATACGTGGCCACAGATATTTAGGGCCCGGCGGCGAAACAATGCATACAATGTATAGCTACTTATTTAGAGGGGATTGAGGATAATCCCATCTCAGAAGCCAGGATATTGTCCGCTAAATGCGAGACCGCTGGTGAAAGGCATACATAAGCGTAACATTCTGATAAACGGGGATTGCAAGGGAATTCGTGAGGATGAGGATGCAAAAAGAATGGAGAAAAGTAGCACGACGGGTATTTTATTACATAATTTATTTTGTACTTATTGCTGGAGTGGTGTGGCTAATAAATCATCCTCCTCGTCTACCCTCCCGTCAGTGTCTTAATTTTCGGAGTCACTTTCGGAGCCTTCAATAAACACGCTTGGATGTTAATCTTTTAAATCAGAGGTATACAAAACTATATAGGTTGTAATACCCAAAAGTAAATACAGAGTTGAGGAAAAGGGTTAGGGTTTGTTAATAAAGGGATCGGAAAAGTACTGAGAGGGAATAGGTGGAGGGAGGGAGTCGGGGCTGATTGGAATGCAAAAGGTGAATAAAAATTTCGAATCGAAGAGCACCAAGAGAACGCGCGAGATTTGGCAACACAGCTAGCAGATTCACGAAGTTGACACGACGGAGGTCTGAGAGCGACTGAAATTCCGAAGTGCTAGGCCACGCCTACTGTCTGCTGATTGGCAGAGGGAAAGTCACGTGTAGATAAACTTTCCCTCCTCTCACCCCAACTCGGTTAAGCCGCACCAGCTCACCCGCAAAGATAAAGTGAACAGACCTTAGTTGCACATAACCCCCCCCCCCCCCCAGCCTTAATTCCTGGCTGCACCCATGTATCAAGTAGCATTATATTCTCCAGTTAGGTAATGGAAAATAATATTTTCATGTTCAAAGGGTTGACTTAGATAAGGTGTCAACAGTCCACATCACCTTAAATCATAGCAAATTTTGCAAATGAATTTTATGCAGTCCAATAAAACAAATTTATCATTAATATTTTAATACTGAAATACTGGGGCAATAAGGGAAAAGAATATTGATAACTTTATTTAATATAAAATCATTTAGTTGGTTAATTCCTTTTATGCTTCACTGGATTTTAATTCATGAGTGCAGTTGGAAAAGCATGTGCTTAGAGAAATAAGGACAAAAAATGAGGCATTCTTGTGAAATGTTGTACTTATAAAATGACGGTTTGAACTAGGCATTGCAAATTCTCTATAATATTTATTTCAAATTATGTAATTCATTTATTTTAACAGTATAAATAAATGGTACCTTACATCGCTGGAAATCATAACCCATGATTGTAATATGCAATAAAATAAACGTTTGTCGTCAGCATGTCATGTTTGTAATAATTATATTTTCTATCATTTTACAGCACTTTTAGGATTCGCCTTTAGGAAGTGATACGTGATAGTGGAAGCCAGCTTATGTTCACCAAAGAATGACAATTCCAAGTGGATACTTTTCATTTTTATGAAAGATATTAGCACAATGTGCATATTAAATTAACCTGTTATGAAAAAAATGTATGCTCTGTTGTATTCAGCTCAGTGTGCATAAATGTGAGAAATTTGTAGGAACTCCTGAGAAAAGTTATCCTTTCCTGTTTGTGAGGTGAGGTTGACCAATTTTAATATTTTTTATTATACCAATACTATTTTTATTCTTTTAAAGTGACTTTTTTATTCCATGACTTGGAAATTTGAGTGAAATTTAGGTATCATTCCATTTTTGTCTGTGGTACTAGATATGCCAAATTTTATTGACTGATTAATTAAAGCTTTACTCTTCTTGCTAGTGTGTGTAATGGATATGTATGGATACTTCTGCTTTCTGTATCTCTTGTTGAAATATTTATGAGCAGCATTTAACAAAGTATTTTGTTTAACTTATGTTAGCATTCATGAACCAGTGGATTTTTTCCATGAGAGGATACCTTTTTCAAAAGGTATAGTTTAATTTTTGTAGTGATTTTGAAAAATATCAGTCTGTTTGAAGGCAGATCTGGCGTTATGAACAATGTGAGTATAAAATTGTTGCAACTTAATGAACTAACCGGTTACATAATTGCTAAAAAAATTTAAAAGTAACTTCACTGAAAGTGGTTGTATATTTGTTTCCCTCATTATAGCAATGTCATGGTCAGATGCATAATCCTCAACGGTAAATGATTGTTTTATATTTACTAGATTCCAATTTTATCTCCTGGTGCCATGGCTATTTGAATGCTATCAGAGAGAATCAATCGTCTATAAAATGAGTTATCATAGACTCCTGCTTAACAATGGGTTTGACTTGTGATGGATTCAGCCTAATATCTTACCTGATTTTGCACATGCGTATTGAAATTTCAGATTTCATCAATTTTTTTTTCTCCACTTTCACAATGTGCCATAAAATACGTAATTCTTATCTGTTGACAAAAAAACACTTATTAACACAATATTTACATGTGCTATAAACTGTTTCCTAGTCCAAAAATAATGCCAATTAAACATATGATTGAATTCATGTGATGGAATGTGAATGGAATGGATGCGATTGGTCATTTGGGATGTATTAATATCATAAAGAGAGGGTCTACTTTAATTAGAAAATTAAACCCCTATTTTTACCGAAATACTGGCTCTAAAAAGTGATGGACTGGCTATTTTTATTTTATACATCATCATTGGATCACAAAATAATGCAATTCACAGCATGTATTTAGCTACTCTCTCCCAATGTATTCTACTTATTCTATAAATTTTAAAGGAAATTCAATTGTTATTTGAAACAAATATTTGATGAGGGGTATGAGGAAAAACATGGTGTTTGTGCAAATAATCATCAATGCTATGTCAGATCTATGTGTTTGGGTATGAAGTGTGGGTTTTATTTGTGATTCATTCTTGTGGTTATGAGTGTAGTGGCTGAAGACCTTGCTCGATTTGGCACTTACATTTATTGTTATAATTTGCTCAAGTTTTAGGAAATATGTCAGGATTCCTTAGAAAATAAGGAAAAATTATATCTCTGTGCATAAGCATATTTATCATTTTACCTGTTCATTTCTTTGTATTACATAAACATTTCATGCCTACTGTATATAAATAAATAAGTTTCAATTATTTATAACAAGATAATTTTGCTCTTGGACTAAATCCTACTATTATACTGTTTCTAATGTTTTTCCTTCATCTACAATCTATTTTGTGTCATTCCATATTCTTAAGGATTAGAATCACTTTATATTCTATATACATATGTATATGCTTTCTTTCGGCACATTACCCTTATCTAATTTTATACTTTCATTCTGTGGTGGAAATATTATTCTGGTAACTTTTAATACTGATTTTGACTGCTTATATGTAGATACACCCATGTCTCGTATAGCGCAAGGGATGCGTTCCTTGGGGTCTTTGCGCTATACGAATTTGCGTTATACGAGAGCGTTTTAACATAGGGAAGATAGGGATGCGTTCCTGGTAGCATAGGTCTTGGGTATTGAATTTCCTCTAAAACATCTATATTCCCATAAAAAGCCTTAGAAAACATTATTTCTATAAATATTTATAGTTTAAAACATCTTTAAAGATAGTATTCACGCATTCAAAGACTTTTATTCACGTTAAAAAAAATTCTTACGTGCTTTCGAAATTCCATCCTGTCGTGCGGGTGGGCTAACATCTGCTATCTCAGGGGATCGTAATTCGTTGCCGGCAGATGATGATTTTTCAAACTAGTCTAAAAACAACTATTGTGTGACCCAGGCCCTTTTGTCGCTCATCGAAATGACAGGAAAATGCTACTTTAAATGCCATTTCATAGCTAGCGGAGTTTATGAATGATAAATCATTTTAATTTGAAGTCCTCCGAGTCATTAGCAGCTACGTGAAACAGTCTTTAAATGCCTTGAAACCTGACCCAGGTTTTCCTTCCCTGAAAATAAATGAACGAGAATGCATTCTTTTCCAAAAGAATATCGTCTCATCAACACTATAAACTAGTTGAGGGGGAGAGGAGCCACTTTCAATAACAGCTTGGAGTTCATCAGAAAATGTTGTGGTGGCTGCGCTATCAACACTTGCAGATTCACCTGATATCGCCGCACTGAAAATACCTGCTTGCCATTTAAATTCTGGAACCAACCGGAGCTTTCACTTAATGTCTCGGAGCGATTACCACTCTCGTCTTTTTGTACTGATTCACCATGAACTTTCCGTATGTGTAGACCGCTTGGTTGAAGTTGGTGCGGCTGAGGTCACTGATATTTTAGCTTCGTCTTTATTCAGAATAAGGCATCGTGAGTTTAAACTTCCGCGCAATATCGCTTTGACGCTCTCCATTTTCAAAGCAATTGACCTCTCTCAAGTCCTCTTCTAGGTTATGGTTTTTCTTGATAAATTCTTGATTTTTCTACACGCATTCCTATTTTTTGCCATATTCTCTTGGTTTTTACTCTGTATGGCTCTATCTAAATCACCTTCTTCTGCTGAACTGTATTCCTGAGACGCAGAAGGGCTATGACTGCGGGGAGGGAACGAAGCCATTGTGTTTAAGACTCTATAGCGGACCCTTTTATGTGTTGATGCTATTCATGCGCAACTCGGTCACCGCTCCATTTCTCCCCCGTGAATACCGATGACCTTGAAGGCTTTAGCGTAGACTCTCTACCTGGAAGTCAATCGCCCGGTAACCTACGACGGCAAAAATACGTCTCAAACCGTATTGCTGAAAAAAAACTCATTTCCACTAGCCCCACGCTTAATTAACGATCTAAATTATTTATTATCATGTTAAGGAGACGAGATAAATCTTCGGTAGGCCGGCTATCTAGACCCAATGACGAGTAATACTTCTGGCAATTGCGCAGCTATGAATTTCGATTAATATATAAACAAAAAAGAAGATTTGAGGCAAGAAATAATATCAATATGCGTAAATTGATAGAAATTTCGTGTGTACTTAGCGCAAGATCACGTTTTATCACGAGAAAGTTTAAGATTTTTGATTAGGCTACACTGCGTTGCAATGTTTCCCCGAGGAACGAATTTGCGCTATATCGAAATTGCGCTAATCGAAATTGCGCTATACGAGACATGGGTGTACTTCATATATTTTTGGCTCTTGTTCCTAACTCCGAGGAAGGTGGTAGTGCTACAGAAAATTTAGTCGTGTGAGTCTTTTGCGTCTTTCATTGTACTCTACCTGGGTTGTATTTGTCTTAATATATTTTTAATATACGTGGAATTTTTTATATTACAAATGAATGCAACAATTATTGAGTTTCTGTGGTATTTTAATTAACAAAGAATGTGTATTTCACGAAATAAATAGAACAATTAGGAAAAATAACAGCATAAAATGAGGGATGGTTATAAAATAAGTGCATAACTGCACAATTATTCATCCAAGTTTTGTTACTTTCCAATGTAACATTTGTTAACCATACCTCTTAAATATCACTTGAGATAAATTAATGTATGATGATTCAGGAGATATCAAATGAAAGGTCATTTGAATCACTACTCCTTCCATCCATCATAATAGAGAATGCCCGCTGAAATGGTAACTTTTAGCATCTTGGGCATCTAGCTGCAACCTCAGAGGGATCTGCAGGATCACAAGAAAGCAGTGAAATGAGAGGAACTTGCCTTTGTGAGTTAGCTTTTAGTACCATAACTCTTGCTGCACATCTTTCTAGCAGCAGATTCCATTTGAGGGATGTTTTCTCTTCAGGTGTTAAATGCTGAAAACCTGTGGGCTAAATACAGATAGATACGGTTAATAACCTCAATGTATTGTCCTTCAATAATCCTTCTGTGATGGTGGCTGAAGATGTTCCAGTTTGCATTATGAATCATCAAAAGATTAAATCTTATAATTTAAGTTAGAATATGTGTCTTCATATTGAATTGGATTGCTATTTCATGATGATAAAATCATGAGTATATCCAACTTCATCAATTTTTATGATTTAAAATGGTATAATTATGATGGGAAGAAATTAATTCAAAATGTACTAGTAACCATTAAGGAAGATGAGAAAGTTCATGGATTATGCTATGGTATCCTTCTATGTAAGCCCAATTTTTTCTCTTCACTATATATTCATGATTATACTTAATCCATTTATTTTATATTTACTGATATCTTATGAAGTTACTTTCGGCATCATTTATCAGTCTATAAGTTTAGCCTATACATAATAATATTTCTTGAATTCACAGAAAGTTCACAGAATATATATTTACCGTGCATCCTAAAACTTTTTCTGCATTTTTATCCATTAGGCGGCATCCAGGCAATGAACCAGTGTGATCACTCAATGTCACACGAATGTCAAAAGTGATTTCTGGTTTTGCAATAACAGCACCTGATCCAACTGGACAATCTATATTGGGGCACATTCCTTGAAAAGTATCTTCCATTGTTGCTTGGCATTTGGAACTATCAATCAAATATCTAGTTATAATTTATTTCATGTATAGCACCAAGTATTACTGAATGCATGAACAAATTATGTGAATTTCAGAAATTATTAATGTCTAGTATAACAAGTGTTTGCTTTAAATGTATTGAGCTTAATTGTTTTCCATGGGAATGACTCACCAACGAGTAACAACTACGCGGCTCACTCCATCCAAGTCTAAATCCGTCACAAAGCAATAAATGAGGCAACTGAATTGTGAGTCTTCAGAGTTACGATGGAAATTTTCTTCTGCGACCATGTTTCTTGATGCCTTCTTAATTACTTGCTGCACAGACATAACCACTCGAATTGCCGATGCTTTAAAAAATATAAGTTCCATTTAAACTATGGTCATACAATTATCATGCAACTATAAAATATAGAAATTTATTACTAAATGCCATCACATAGATGACAAATTAAAATTATCTAAAAATCTTGATTTGGAATGTCATGATAACAATCATATTTTACCAACTTTGAGTGATCATTATGTATAGTTCAATGCCATCAAAGTGGAACAATCAATTTTCACCCTATAGTAATATATTGGAAGAAAACAAATGCTGGTAAAATGATTTTAAACTGTATACATATACATAGCATTGCTAAATGATGCCTTCAGAAGTGCAGTTCAGCACAGTAGTGCATGATCAATAGCTTGCATAGTACCACCAAGAAAAAACTTGGTTGCATGCATGGCATTCCATGAAAGGTGATTGAAAAGCTTTAACCTACGTGTGCAAATAAAAACTGATTTCCTTGGTGTTTCGCATCAAATTAATCAGAAAATTATGATTGAATTTCATGTAATATTTTTTGTAGATTTTTTCCTATTCCAATAATATCAAAAAAATTATCCAGAATTTTGCTGATCCTTCCTTCAGTGAGTAGGGTCCTCCCTGTAGGCCCTTGGGAAAAGAGTCGGGAGGGGATTATGAGGGTCTTCTACCTGCTCTCCCCCTCCTGGCAGAACAAGGCTCTGTCCTCTTGGGAAAATTTTCCTGCACTGAGTGGAAGACACCTCCGCAGCTGAAGGTGTGGTGAAGAAAACTTTTCAGGCAATAAGGGAAGGGGAAGAATTACAGTGTTTGCAAATGAATTATGAGAGCATAGATTGGTGAAATTTTATTAAGAGGAGAAGGATCGGCAACCTAAATGCTTTCTGTGACATTTAAACCAGTCAATGCTGATAATTTAAATAACACTGTTGAGCTCTCACATGTTCAGTCGTCTTTTGTAATTACTTACCATCAGATATTGAGTTTGCCATTTGATCCAGTACTGCAGATGGTGCAATTGGAGCGCTAAAGGCATATTCTCGCAGTACATTAGCTTCAGTAGTATCTGGATTTTCTGTGATTATTGTTCGAGAGCAAATGCTGACTCCCATGGATCTGTGAAAGTTATTCCAAGCCAGTCGCACATCAGCAAGAAATAGCACTGAGGAAAAATATGATATCATTATAATTGGGCTTAAATGAGGTGTTGTTAAAACTCATGTCAGTTCTACTCAATGCATAAATAAGGGAAAATGAAAGTCGATGAAATTTTTTTGACCTTGCCTTATTAAAAGAATTACTTCCTGGACAAGTAGCATCGTCAGTGATATAGTAATCATGTTTAAAGAAACCCATCTTCAACCCTTCCATTGAAATTTACCTGAAAATTCCCTACCCCAATATTCCCATATCCCATTTTTTTGTGATATGGATGGTCCTTTATCTGCTTCTATGCTCAGTATACATGTGGATGAACTACTGAGTTTAAGGACCACACAAATGACTCGACTGCATGTGGATGGTGATAGTCATAGGAAAGCTTCCATTTTACCAAAATTAGAACTTCGTCAATGCAAGTAACATGGAGTATCCATGTGCTTCTGAAGCAAGTGTTATTAATCAATAACGAACTCTCTTAGATTCATGTGAAGACCTATTCTGCAGACTCTTCTAATGTGTTTTAAATGATCCGCAATGAGGTGTTGACTTTAGGGGGATATGAATGTGAAAGTAGGTATATCATGTTACTAATATATGTTTGGTCAGGTTATGATATGATTTTTTCATATAATAACCTGACATATTTTTAGTAGATGGAGAAAGTCAAATTCGATCTAGTATTTTAAGATGAGCATTTTTATTCGTAGCTAGTATTAAAAGTAAAATACAATGCTGCTTGGGTTTCCTTCAATATACAATTAAGTTATGAACTTTAAAAAATTTTCAGCTAAGATTTAATTTTGGGTGGGTAGTCAATATAATGGATCTACGAACAATAAGATGCTATTTTTTCCTTTCAAACTTAAATGTACTAAGGAGAATTGAATTCTAGTTCTTCCATTTAGAGTTAAATTTTTCCATTGCTTAATGTTAAAATTGATTTTGTTCACCGCCTTGTTCCTTGTCTTAAATTCAGGAAAATGCAGATGAATCATTGCCGTGCGGGCATGCCGCAGCGAATAAACGCTGAACGGGTTGCCTAAAATAACGTGGCGTTATGAGTGTTGCCTATGTCCTAGGATAGAGCGAATGTGATTAGTGCATGCATTCATCTGATTGTGAGCATAGGATATTATTTTATATTTTTCCGGTCATTGACCGCAATAAAATAAAAATTAAACCATTTTTAAGGTTTTGGTTTATTCTTGGAGCCCTTTATTTGTTGTTAACATTTACCTCCTGTTATTTCCTTGATGAAGGGAAAATAAAACTCATTCTTGTTTCATGCATTCAAACTGATGTTAAAAAACATTTCTTCCTGGTTACCCTCCCTACATTCTCAATGAACTTATTAAGTTAACAGCCTTAGTACAGATCAAAATCCTATCTAGGATCCTTAATATTTATTTGCGATTTTATGAATAAGTAGATGAATTGAGGACTTATGCACTAGGGATGAGTAAAGAATATTGGTTTCGTAGGTAAAATGGAACAGGGTTTATTCATTATTTTGCTGCTTCATGACTGACTTGTTTTTTAATGACTATTGATATAATTAAACATTATATAATTGATTGAAATAGGCTTTACATGGTGAAACTGTATAATGATAGTGGAAATGGAATAAGGTTATTGTAGTTGTCTACATTTCAATTCCAAATTATGTCTTGATTTAATCAAGAACCCTAAAGTCATCCCATGTATTACATGATAATAACATTAACATGAAATGGTGGTCATTACCTCAAAAATTAAGTTTGGGGCATTATGATTTTTACATGTTTGTAAAATACTGAGACAAGATTCATTAATACTCATAGATTTGGCAAATATGGGATGATACAAACTCTCAAAAATCCATAGTCTTAGCACACTAAGCAAATTATATTTTACTAAAGGCATCCTAGAAAAAGAAATGGCTCAGAAAAAATATGCATGCATGTGATTTACTTGGTTTAAAACAATGGGGAAGCAGAGATTTATGTACCTGTATGTCTTGGTTTCCAATGTCCTGATTGCACAATAACATCTGGCTCCCAAAGTTGAATTGGGAAGTTTGAGTTTGTTTGATCCAGGACAGTTACTTCTCGACACTCAATATCTCGTCCATCTTTTGTTTTAATATTCTTCACAGGGCTAACCTAAAAGTTAATTAAAATGACTAGTTGTTAGCTAATACCTCTGTACCACTAAGCAGTGAAGGCAGTAGTATACATACTCTTTGTTCAGAGATTAAAACATGACATTCTGTAAACAATGAGTGTGCCCATTGCTGACATGAATCCAAGCAATGCAATACATGAGTTTGTTTTCATAAATTCTCAATACTTACATAATGGCTATTACTGAGGTATGATATCTCACCACAGAGCTAGAATAGTTTTTTTATAAAATGAAATCAATAATAATCTATTGCTACATGTTATTTCATAATTTTTGCTGTTGTTTTTTCTCATCATTCTAATGTCACACGATTTTGGGCGAATGAATACCGTACTTAATTAATCAATAGTTTTGAATATGGTTGAGGTTTTTTGGTTGAATTTTATCTAGTGATGGTTCGATTCCGATCCCGATTCTGACATTTCGATTCCAATTCTACCGATACTGATTCCATCGATTCTTACGCCATAGGCTCCAAGAAAAATATCACTTAATTCCAGGCTACAAGACAACCACTTAAACAAGTATTACTCTGTGAAAGAATCAGTTGACAAAAACATCTTTCATATCATCACTATGTAATTAAAATATAATAGCTGAATTTTAAAACAGAACATACCTGAAAAGTGATCTTATCTTTTATTGTAAATATCTTATTATTATCAATGATGTCTCACAAATTTAATCCTCTTTTACATATTTTAAGTTTTTGCTCAGAAAGCAAAGCATCTTCACTACTACTTACAGCCTTGGGTAGGAGATGCAAGTCTTCCAGTATTTCCCAAGGAAGGAATTTTGTAGTGCATTCATCTCTGATAATAAAGCTTCCACTTCAGCTTCAATAGTGTTTGCTACGGTGACTTAAGGTACTTTTCCAAATGCATCACTGTATCTTGATCATATACCTGTCACAGGCTCCCTAGTCTGCATTTGCTCCTCTAGAAGTGGTGTGCCACTTAGAATCCATATGCAATGTGTTTTGTTATTACAATAGGGTGGTTTCCTATTATTTTTTTATTGCTTTAATCGAAAGATTATTTATCCTGGAGTACGTATTTCACGGTTTTAGATTTTTAAACGACAACATCTATTTTTCGCGATTAAATGAAAAGTGAAAATTTTCAAGCGCGCGAAAACGCGACGCTTAAGTATGAATGCCGGGAAATATCTCCGTACGTCGTATTTCTGGTTCCCCCTCCCGCGGTGAGGTGACCTTGAGGCGAGGCTTAGCGCTGATACGTCGCAGGATGCTAGCGGATAGCTGAGTACCTTGCTGAATGGTAGCGCTTGGCTTAAAAAAGGTTTATTAATACCTTATCAAACGAAGAAAACTTTCCGAACTTAGCCAGTTTTAATAGGTGATTATTAAGACATGTTTCCCTGAGCTCTGTGCCTCATGCATGCATTGGTAACCTCAGACGATGTATAACTCCTATCCTCTCGTGTAGAAACTAGGTCCCTGTGACGTCATGCAGCGTGGAATCGCATGGGCGCCAATCTGGCCTTTTTCAAATGAGGATAAAATTTGACCCTTGCCATTCGTCTAAACCGGTATTTCAAAAACCAAATAATTTGTGTATTATGAATACACTAATGGTGGGTAACGAATCGCAATCAATGCCTTTCGTTTTCTTTGATGAAGGAAACAACCCTATTATGTGACGCAAAAATTCAAATGACTGTATATAAATTTGTGGCCGTATATACAAAATGTATATAAATTTGTGGTTTGAAGTACTACTGTAATCGAATCGATTTTTCACCTTGGCTAGTACTCATTTTCGATTCCTATTATTGGCCAAGAATCAAGGAATCGAACCAACCCATCATTAATTTTCTCTAATTTTATATAAAATTCGGAAGTTGAAAAGCACTCTAATCCTGACAAGTTCCTCTTCTGTGCGTGCTCTTATATCAGATTTCGAACCCATATCCTCTATTGTGTTTACTTGAGCTATTGCATTCATTGAAGTCATATAATTTTGTTGCCAATTGCCATGCTCAAATTCTTTTGAATTACTCACTAAAGGCATTTGATCCAATGCTTTATTAGTAAATTACTCATGACACAATCATATAGGGCAAATACTGTATTTACTTGAATAAGTGTGAAACTTACCCTTGCTACAGCCACTAAAAGGTCTACGAATTCTGTCCGAGTAGATGTTTCACTTGCTAAAATATCAGCAATGGTAATAAAGCTGGAAGGAGCTTTGGTTGGAATATGAAGTAGATGAATCAAATTATTATACATATCAGCATCAAACTCATCAACAGGTCTTTGTAGTTGTACTGTGGATTGATTTTCTGAGAGGATCAACTGAAAAGGGCTTTAGAAACCCAAGCCATCATAAGCCAAAAATGAAATGAAATTATAAAATATGAAATCTAAATTATAACCTTACATGCTCTTTAGGGATATAAATATGTAATCAGCAGTAAATTTATATGCCCATGGAGTAATAAATGGTACAAAGTTTGTGAGGAATGTTGGTTGAGTAGCAGTACAGTAGGGGGGCAGAAGATAAGGATTGTTTGTTTTGTGGAAATGGGCTATCATTATTATGAGGTTGGACAATACTGCCTACATAGAGTTTACCTTATTTTCTTTGTGCCCGTTTTTTATTGTGATAAATTTCAATATTTATTTATTGAATATCTATAGTTTTTAGGCGAGGACATGCATATTATTAGTCCATCATCACATTATAATTTTATATTTCCCTGATAATGGCTACCCTGAATTTTGAAAATTCAATTTTGGAAACTGGAATCTTCTTAAGAAACTTCACCAGAAAATAGTCCCTACTAAAAATTTTCTTTTTTTACAATTGGAGCAGAATAGATCGGGCTAAATTCAGAGTAAGGTTTTGCCCAAGTACCATATGGATGTTGTCAGTAAAGAGGAGAGAAATTTATAAAAAAATAAAATTGAGTTATTTCTTTTCTGTTTTGGGTTATTATGGGCTCAACACCGTTGAACCCTCAGAGAATGAAAAAAAAGCCCATAACTTAGATTTCCAAAGAGGAAAAAATCTCATGATTTATTTTTTTTATTTAAAAATTCATACCTTGTTACACATGGTTGAAATCTCTCTTCTGAATCATTTCCTTGTCTCATATTCACCTTGACATTCATCACTTCCACTGTCATTCCGAAAAAAATTGTTAACTCAGTAAATATTTAACACACATACTGGTAATAAATTACAGAAAATAATTTGGACATGATTACAAACATAGGCGTAACCAGCAGTGGGGGAGGAGGCAGCTGCCTCGTCTAGAAGTAAAAATTGCAAGTCTTTAAGCAAAATCAGTACTGAATTGAAACGAACGCATTCAACAAATTTTCTTTAAACCCTCGAAAGATGATATGTTTTAGTACCAGATAGGTGACTAAAATATAACTATTACCTCATAAACTAATGTAACAACTTAGTTTGCCCCACCCCCCACCTAGCTAAGATCCTGGGTACGCCCTTGATTGCAAAGCATATTTACTTTATAGAAAGAAAAATTGCATAAATAATATGGCAGCCTTATTCATGGGACCTGATGAATTTCCTAATTGTTATTGAAGCAACACTTTTTTTTGGTCATTTAAAAAAGACAGTAGGTATTCCCTTGCATATATAGACAACTTTCTGCCTCTGTGGCTGATAAATCTGATTTCCTGAACCTTTAAATTTATCTCTTTCCTTCTGTTTTTTGTCTGGCTTTGGTATTACAGCTATGAAACTTTGGTATTACAACTGTGAAACATCTAATACTCTTTACCACTGCTAAGAATTGCATTGGAAATGTGATGCTGTGACAAAACTGAAGATTGTATACCGAATTATGCGTGGGTGTCACTACTGAAATATAATCGTTTAGTTAAAATTAAACATTAATACCAAACACTTATTGAGTTATGCATTCTTTCCTTGGTGATGTTATTCCATAATGTACCCATTTTCCCAAATATAGCTAAATATTACATTGAATAAGGCTTTACATGGCTGGAGAAGAGTTAGGTTTTTGAAGGTTTAACCTTAATAGGTTATAACATATTTTACTTGGGCAGATCGTGCAAATTTTCGGCATAAAAATGAGGAATAGGTACTATTCATTTAAAAGGAATTCCAAAAATGTTGGACCCTTCCTAATACCTACACTTGACATCCTTTTCAACACTGATCTGTATGACTTTTTGAAGAGCTGCCCTAGCAACTTTAACTGCAGCAAAGCTGGAAGAACATGGAAAAGTTTGTATTGAATGTGCTCTGGATGTATGTTAGGTTTCCTTTTTTGCGCAATAAAAGTACACTATTTGTGTGTTCGTTATTTTTTACATCTGTCATTAAAATCCTTTACTGTGTGGCAGAAAATACTGAAAGAACCAGCACACTCTATAAGTGCATCTTTTCCACCACTAACCTCAATCCTCACTGAAAGAATTTATGTGCCTTGTGAGTTTTCAAAGCAAAAAGAAAATCTATACAATGCCAACATCCAAATTGTGTGAAAGCATGTGTACAGAAAATAGAACCTGTCCTATTTTGGTTTATGCATTTGTCTAACTTCTGCCCAATTATGTTTAAACCATTCATACAATTGAACACTATGAACTTGTACACCCTATAAGACAAATGAGAATACCTGCAAGAATATATTATGAGAACAGTACAATTTCATTTTTTAGGGTATAGCAATCATAGTTGAGACAAATATTACATACCTACATCCCCAATGTGGAGTCCACTAGCAATGCTGTTCACATTTTCCACTGAACCCCAATACGAGGCATTAATAAAGTCATAGGGAGTATCTCGCAGTGTAAAACTCCATACTGCCCTTTCAGTCCCAGGATCTGCAAATGTATAAAGATTTACAATGTGAATACGATAGCGAAATGGTTCTTACAGATTATTTTTTACATAAAATGTACTGACTCTTTTTACTCGTAATCTTACGAGGCGTTTGTTTGGCAATTATTACAGCAATTAACATAGCATTGCCTATCCCAGGACCCAATTCAGAGATTGAAATTTTTCTCACGCCAGCCATGTTTCTCAAAATTAAAATACCTGTAAATCAAATCGAGTGCAATAAATACTTGGCAGAATGCTTATAATTCAAGAATTATCATAAGATAGAAAAATAACAATATGTCCATTATGGTAGTGTGGGCCTCTGATAGTATGCATAAAATAAATTTAAGGTTTGTTAATTTTGCAATAACTACCAAGTAAATTATAGAAAAAAGCTTAGTTACACTTAAATACGAATTTAAGTAATCCAGACTTTCATTCACTACCTTCCCACTTAAGATAAGCTTTGGAATCTCTTGAACGTCCTTTTGAATTATGGCAAATATGGCCGCTATTTTGATTAAAACAAATGATCTAAGCAAAACATATGAAAAACGAAAATTCAGAGCGCACCTAGTTCAACGAAGGGCGAGTGTGGAACCAGCGGAAAATAGAATATCATCTTCGCCTCATTTAATGGGATTTTGCGATATTTTTAAATTTCACTAAAGAAAACGCCGAAAGTTGCCGAGAAATACGTACTCCACTAATGAATCTTTTACCTCAGTCACATGAGGAGTTCCGTGACAAAGAATATTGGGACAGTTTCTTCAAGAAGAGGGGGTCGAAGGCCTTTGAATGGTAACGTTCATGTCACAACAACGTTATATTTGATTTGTTCTAAGTTCGAGTAAAGAAAGCGATCCTCTGTTCTCAGGTATGGAGAGTACGCGGAGCTCAGTAATATACTACACAAGTATATCAAGCTCAAAGATGAAATACTTGTCATTGGATGTGGGAACTCTACCCTCAGCGCAGATCTTTACGACGTTGGATTTAAGTGAGACTGTACTCTGTGATTATGAAATTCTTTTTTAAATTAATATAGAAATTAATATATTAATGCATTTTTTAATTCTTTTACTTCCAAAGAAAAATCACAAATATTGATGTTAGTGAGGTCGCAATTAAGAAAATGTCAGAGGTTAACAAAGAAATTCGACCAGAAATGACATTTCAGAAAATGGATGCCACAGACACTAAGTTTGCGAATGACAAGTTTAGTTGCGTGCTTGACAAAGGAACACTGGATGCTATGATGCCAGATGATGGAGAGGAAAGCCAAAAGCAAATTTTAAAGCTATTCAATGTGAGATATTTTGGTATGAATTGAATAAAATACTTTGTGATGCGCCCATTGGAGAGCTTTATGCATTGAAAATTGCATGTGATACAGTGGGAAAGACATCAGGAGGTGGTATTTTCAAGTAGAGAGAAATATCATTCACCTCTTAATTCCTTTTCAGGAAATCGGCCGTTTACTTCGTGTCGGAGGGCGTTATGTAGTGGTCTCACTGCTTCAAAGCCACATACTAAATATAATTTTGAATCATTTCCCTAAAATTGGTTGGATGCTGAGAGTAGTCCATTGTGTTGATGCAACTGATGCAAATCAAATAACTGAAGGCTCATCTGGTGGATCCCGACTTCCAGTTTTTGTTGTCATTTGTACAAAAATGCTAGGAATGATTGGCAAGCAAGCAGTATGTCTACCTTAAATTTATTGAGTTATTTTAAGAGGATTTAAACTTTCTAAAATAATGTTAAGCTACATAAATTTTTAAGTTATGTAGTAGTACCCGTTTAACCATAATAAATGAGCTTTGGCTGAAGTTTTGTCTTGTAATTCATAAATTGATTTATTATGAAAGGAATTTATCCTAATTTCATTATTAAAATGGTTGTTCTACAAAGGTGATAGAGTTCTCAGTAGATGGGGAATCAGTGCAGAGATTAACTTGTGAAGAAGAGCTGATACAAAGTATTCAGCAAGTGCGGAAAGGAGCATTGGCATTACACAGGGTAGCATCTGGAGAAGAGGGTGCTGCTCTGGATTTATACAGGCCTGGTCAAGATACTCCCCGATACACTGTACACTTAGCCAATGCATTCAGTAGAGCTACTGGAAGCCCAACTTTTGCTGCTTTTCTTGTTCCCCAAGGCAGGTATGTCTCTTTTTGTCTCCCAACTAAAACCTTTTGAGTATTGAATTAATGCATTTAAGGCATGTATTCTTATCATTTGTGCCCTAACTCTTACCTATGGAATATTCTGAATGGCAGGGAAACCGATTGGCTTTTCGGAAGTGTTGAGGGTCGTCAGCAGCTTGCCAAATCAGCTGGTGTATCACGACTTGCTGTAGTCAGCCTTCATAGGGGGCAAGAATACCCAGGTGGACTAGAAACCATTCGCAAAGAAATTTCACCTTGTGTGCGGCGGCTTGCTCCTCATGCTCTACGAGAATCGAAGGTATGTAATTATTCTTATGCTACTTTCTTTTGCAAGTAAATGTGTGGGTATTCAGTTTCTTTCCTCCAGTCTAAAAGTTATGGAATCCAATGCAAAAATATTATGTAGCTGAATATTTCCTGATGAAATTTCCATTGTGGATTTTCTTTAAGTTTTACTCTGTCCTGTTATCATTCTTTCTATTGCATGAAAGAAATTATTCAATATTTTACCATATTCACCAAGCAGATAAAAATTTAATGTATGTGCATACCAAATCTATATTTGAAATTGTGATTTTTGGAGGGATTTTAAACTGCCACATGCTATTCACATTACTTCGAGAAAATTTTCCCCTGAACCTTGGTGGTAAGTGCAATGCCCTTGTATTCTCTCAAGGATGGCAAAAGCTTGGATAAACTGTTTCAAATATGCCAAAACCAGGGGTACTCTTAGTATGAGTGGGGGTGCTAACCTTAGCTTAATCACAATCAATCTTGTCAAGGGTCAAGCACAGACTGTGCTACTATGCTCCGACTATGCTATGTGGGAGAGGGTGTCCTCTTAAATCCTACAGGAAGTAATGAGGAGAGGGAGAGTTCACTCTAAATAAAGTAATTTCGTTTATGTAAAGTAATGTGCTTGTTTTCTACAAGGTAATTAAATATTATAATATTATTAACTAATTAGTTTTTCCAATAGTTCTACTTAGGGATGTGAGGAATTTCATGGCTCTAACCAGAAAATAATATTTATAATGAAGGCAACAGTCATTGTGACCGCTGATGTCCTACTTAGAACTAAAAGGGAAAATCCAAATTCAAAACTAGTATTGCTGGAAAATTTCTCTGTGATTGCTATTTATCATACTATTTTTCATTTTTTCAATGAATTTAGATTCCAATATTGTCTGTAGCTCCTGATGATGCTGGAGCAGTTGGGCAGAGGCAAGTCATTCATAATGGCAAAAGTGAAATAACTGGTGAATTTGTTGTGGAAGAGGTAGAAACATCTAGAGAAAGTATAAATGGCCCAAAATTTGTACGCCGCCTAATCTTTATGCAGAATCCTCGAGTTGTTCAGTCTGAGACATGGTTAAAAACTGGTAAGGAGTAATTTTTTTATCCATCGCATTATTTTTTATATTTTAAGTAACTCTTCTGCCTTGCTTAGTTTTATATTTAATAATGCCTTTCTCCTCAATTATCTAACTCACTCAGTGATTCAAACCAAAGGTTGGTTTGGATAGGTGAGGGTAGAGCAGGGTTCCCACTCAACCGTGAAAACCTTAAAACCGTGAATAAGCCGTGAATTTGGTATTCCGCGAAAAAACCTGGAAAAAGCCGTGAATTTCGTCGTAAAACCTTAAAAATCTATCAAACTTGATTTTAGAACTACGATTGAAAGAGCAAAAGTTAAATGTCGGTCATGTTTCAAGGTCATTCATGCGCAGACACTGTCCAATCATTTATCTGCACACAAATATTCTAAAGCAATTACGGGGTCCGTGTGCCATGATGGCACATTGACCTTAAGCCTGTACCAAAACCGGAAGACTGGTAACCAAATCGTTCATTAACCCTGGCGAACACTCAGACAATTCTTAATTTCCCTGGCACCCTGATCCCTCTATGTTCCTGATCACAACCTTTAGCGGGAGCTGAATTTTGCTAACTATAGGTGACGTCAGGAGAGAGAGCACTTTCATTGTTGCGTTTGCATTCACAGCATCTGTCGCGTTTGTTAAATTATTAGTTAATATGCGGCCAATGATCGTTACGCGATCAATATTATTATATATGCCTAAAATAGTGTCTAAAAACCGTGAATTTGATGACATCTAGACCGTGAAAACCTGGAAAAAGCCGTGAATTTTATATTTTAGTTTGAGTGGGAACCATGGTAGAGTTCACCAGGAACTAAGCCACAGGCAAGTAAATTTTGTACATTCAGGTAGGGGAGCCAGTTCCTTTCCCTGGGTCACCTTGCAATCCGAGGTATTTGTTTGAGTGTGTCCGAGGGCTTCACCCGGGATTCGAACTCGGGACCCCTAGATCAGTAGTCAAGCAAACTACTCACTGGGCTACCACCCTGCTTTCTAAAAATGAGGTTAAATTGGTTTGCGATAATCTTGGCAAAGCAGGTTGTGTTGGTTGAAGACGAAGTTAAACTCTTGCCACGTATGATGATGGCTGATTTTAAGGACCATTTTAGTGTAAAAAAGGTGCATCTTATGTGTCAAAATTTTTTAGCCTCGTGTTTGTATCCTTGTATTTTATTCTGCGATCAACCTTGCTGATGAGGGACATGAAAATATCTTCACTCATCGTCAATTATTGTCGATAATTTACGGGAACATCGGCAACCAACTCCTCCTCCAAAATAGTTAGCACGCCTATTGCAATGCTTTCATATCCCCTTTCTGGCCAAGGCCAAGTCCAACACTCCCTTAAAAAATTTTGATGCTGATGCATTTGGTCCAAAGATTTGTATGGAACGGGATGGGGTCTCCCATGATGCATCTCATTTGAAACAAAAGATGGAAAACAAAGGAAAGATGATATTTATGTAAACAAATATGTAAGCTTGTGAAGTGGAGGATTATGTCTTTTTTAGCGGTCAAATTGTCTGAGGAGGCCTCTTGAACATTAAAGAGGCGAAAAAAGAAAACGGAGGGATCGTTGGACTAATACGATATGTCCAAAAGCTAGTTGGATGAAATTTTGACCATGGGAGATGGTGCGCGTCAGTTGTAACAAAATTTGATGCAAATTTGACCGTGGGACACAGGCTTTACTCTCCAACTCAAGCCCTGCTGAATTAAATCATACCAAGAAAATGTCACAATTCCATAAAATTTCTCAAATTTAATGTTTTTGCAAGGTTATAGGCGATCTAGTGATAACACTTTTCAAATCAATGGTTGGAAATATGTGCAAGGAAAAGAATTAAGTCACTCAATGATAGAGGACATATTTTTCATTTTAAAATTTCATTTTATAGACAGCACTGCATTTCAGAGGGGGGGTAAGGTTGGGGAAAATACTGCGGTTATCAACGACGAGAGGTAGTAAGGATATCACTGATGATATCATAGTTTATACACGAGCCCATATTGAGAGAGAAATGGCTCCTCTATTACCAACTTATATGGGGATTTGATGATTCTGTGCATTAAGTTTTGGCGTAAGCACCTTGTTACCTATCCACGAGGGAGGCGGCGTCTGGCTGTCTTTTGTCCTATCGTATGGTATGGGCTTGAATAAAATTCATGAGAGAGTGTGCGAAGGCCTTCATTCGGTGCCTAGCGAGAATCTAAGCAACAAACAGTAGAGAAGAAGAAGCGGCTGGGACTATAGTCATGACAGTAGTGACAATGAAGATGAAAGTGGGGATATAATTGTATCACATAAAAATGAAATTTATGCAGCCCCTCATACATCAAGAAATTTTGATCTGGACTCCCAATTTAGATCCCATATATGCAAGTTGGATGCCTTGGTGGAAGCAGCGGCGGAGAAGAGCAAAAAGCAAAAAAAAATCACTGATTGTTTTGGCTAATATCTTTTCTTTTATATTGTAGTTTTCCAGAGTAAACAAGTTAAATGTCTTAAATATTGGGCTCTATTTATCACCAAATTAGTTTTCAGGCAACATGTAATGAAGAGGCACTTTAAACACGAACCATGAACTTTCTTCTAGCACTCCTCCCCATTCCCCCTTTCCGAGAGATCTTTCTTTCCAAAACCTTTGCTAACTCTCTCCTACCACCTTTTGCTGATCTTCCTGACACCCAACTAATGCATCACAAACCCCCCTCCCCTATCATTTTTCCCCCTCCCTATGGTGAAGTAGCTGGAGTGCATCGTAAAACAACAAGCCCCACCAAATATAGTCTCAGGCAAGGCTTTCTCCCGCCCTCTGCACCTCTCTTTATCCTGCCCCCGCTTCCTCTACCAGGCCGCATCCATCTCACTCCTACTTACCCCACCTTCTTTGAACGTTTTGCTGCTGTTGAGAAGGACATGGTTCATCTCTCCCGGCAACAGGGACAAGTTTTCAACTGGAGAGATGCGGAAGAATTATTTTCTGTTATCGGAGAAATGAATAGGATTAGGTTTTTATCCACATTTTGTTGGCTACAACACACGTTTTGTTATTTCTCTACATCTGGCTCCCGTGAAATTTGGACTCTGTTCACCCAAAGATATGGCTGGGCTACCTGCCTTGCTAATCCTGTAATTGACCCTAATCATGTAGCCAAGTTAGAAAGCACGAGTCACATATTATGGAAAACTAAATGAAACACCAACTTTTTAAAATTAATTACTTTATCTCCATAGGATTGAAAATAGCAACCTGCTTACTATTTTAAAAGATTAGGCCAAAACATGACGTCAAACTGAAATTATGAGTTTAATATTTTGTTTGATTAAACTACTATGAACATGATGAACCAACTTAAATGATGCCAGAAATACGCATGCTTTGGGCTCATTTTTTTCTAAGTATTGTGTAGATTTGTAATTTTGCAATGTTGGTTTACTTTCATGTACTCTTGAAAAGTATACCTCAATATGTTGGCCTTCTTTAGTTTTCAGGTTTAATTTTTAACCGTATTTGAAATGATGCTACGAAACGCTTTTATAGAAAACATAACTTTTTAATGTTACCATTAGAAATAGGCATGCCATAAACGGAAATAAATATTAGCATGGAAGGGGGAAAGAAAAAACTACCTAATGATCGAATGAAATGATTCTTGGGTTTCTATCCAGGTAAAGTGCACCATGGGGATCGGCTTGGTTTGGTGGCTAGGGTGCTGGCTTCCCACCCCGTGGGCTCGGGTTCAAATCAGAGTGGCAGAGAATTTTCAGAGATTGCCCGATCCCTGCTTGAATGTTGTGTGGAAGACATTTCAAGGACACCACTCCTTCCGTTGGATGGGACGTTAAGCCATGGTCCCTTTGGCACCTTTCGTTAAAAGCAGGCTAATGCCAATGCCAGGTTTCTCCCCACCCTTTATTACCTACCCTTCCCTCATGACGTAAATGTCCTAATCTGTCAGTCACCTCCTTCAAAATACCATACCGTAGGTGCTCCATCTACTTCTCTGCTGACGTTACAATCAAAGACTTTTCCATTGTCGTAATGGTTGTTGATAACCACCAGGTGTGAGGTGCCATTTTATAAAATTGTCTCTCTTCTGCTCTGCAGACTGTTAAATTGAAAGTAGTTATTTGCTTTACCCTTTCTACACAACTATTTATTTACGATTATGGCACGACTAATTTTTAGTGATAAAACTAAGAATATATTTTCTCACTATTAATGATACTTTGCATCATTTTCAATGTGCGGGAGAAAGAAACAGGAAAACTAAATGAGGTTAAGGTACACATTTTGGGGTATCATTTTTGGGAATTCGCACAAGTGAAGCAACACTGCACCTAAATATCCTGAGAAATGATAAAAAGTGTGTTGTAGGAAAAAAACGAAAGTGGATAATAATGATTCTCCCTTAATTTCCGTGATATCTGAAGATGCTTCTTCAGCCTTTCTCTGGTAGAAACCTTGCTCCTGTCAGGATAATAGAAGAGAGATGTACTATATAAACATGGCACCTCATGTTAAAAACGTTAAAAAAAAGGGCCACTAGAGACAGAAAAGAGCAGTGGAAATGAAAGCAAACATTTTTTCGCGACTTATTGAAAAGGTTCAAAATTATGAAACTCAATATTACAAAATGCCATTGTTACAGTTCCGCTAACTTCGTTTAATCGAGAGTTTACTGTATGAAAGTTTAGATAGTGTTGCAGCAAATAGTGAAAATTAGAGTAAATTAATAACATGCAGCGAAGAAGTGATACATTCTCATTTTTGAAGCAGTTCCAGAAAAAAGTACTTTATGGCCGGAAGAGAAATTGTTTCTTCCAATCGAGAGGTTAATTTTCCATGTCTCTGCTTGTTGCTATAGCTTGTGTACTATTGAAATATCTATTGGCCCGACAAGTGGAATTATGAGCTCGGGGGAAGTGTAGAACTTCCTCAGTGGAAAGGAAAAGGTATAAGGTTCATAAGGGTCTTGCATTTTGATATTAGTATGCCTTAAAACAATATATATTGTGACCAGTAACTACTGTCTACTTTTTGAGGAAGACCGTACAATATGTATTTATTTATAGCCTAATTTTGCTTTCTTCGAAGAGAGGATTGGAATATACACTTTTTATTCTGGTATGGCTTTTATCTTCATAGGATCTACTGGTTAAGCCTATGTAATCACTTGCTTGCAATGGCCCTACATTGGCTCTGTGGTTGAAGCCTTCACCTACCAATGCAATTCAAAGGCTGCCAAGTTAATATATAGATGTACCAGAAACCCACCGGAGCTCTTCACTACCAGTTTTAACATTTTTTCTAAATTATTTGAAAGTAGAAATTCCCTTATTTTTTCACACATAAAGGTGTAGTGGTATGTATGTACTTCACTAACTTCAACTGACAAGCCCCTTCTGTCTCAGGGCTGAGGAAGGGGGAGGTCATCCATGTTCAAGTGTGAACCGAGTACCTTATCTTGGAAATAATTGTTGTTTTCTTGGATCTGAATACTATGCACTCTGTATTAAAAATTATACTGGTAGTAGCGGTATACAACTTCAAAATTGAATTTGATGCAGTTGAGGACCTCAAATCTGGAAAGCTTGGGACCAAAGGGTTTCTGGATTACTGGTTTTTCTGGATTTCTGATCTTGAGGGCCTTCCCAAAGATATTTCCCATTTTTAATAACTCGTCTTTGATTTAAAGTAGGACAGGCGAATTCTCCATTCCTCTAAGTCATATAATCAAGGAGAGTGAAGCTGATGACTTGTTTCATCACTCGTATTTTTCCATTGTGAAGGGTGTACATGAGGTCACCTATGCCACCTCTACATAGATGCTTATGTAGCAAAGTAAGCCGTGAGCCATTCTGGTTTTCTGGGTTTCAGGTTTCAGTATTTGAGGTCCTCAACTGTAGATTATTTTTTTAAACAATGATATACCTGGCAACTTACGGTGTCGCCTATTCATTGCTTTCAAATCTACCTCAAAAGTGTCAATTTTTTCATATAACTGTGATATCTGTCATACATTCCCCATTCACTCTCTAAATTTAAAGTAGTAAACTATGGGAAATAATACTTCTAGTAATGTGTACATAGTGTACATGTTTAATATCCTTTTCTATACTTGTCTTGATTTTGGACTTTCATGTTGTGCCCATCTTTTGTACATGATATTTATTTTTTTCAGTGAAGTCACGCAAGGGAAATCCTAAGAAAGTTGTGGATAATGAACATCTCTCATGTGAACATCATTATTACATGTTAATCGGAGTGTCTGCAGTTCTGAGTGAAGCCAGCTTAGTCCCATCAGAAGCAAACAAAGTATTAGTAGTAGGACTTGGAGGAGGGGGGTTGTGTATGTATATGCAGCAACTTTTTAAGAAGGTTAGTGTGACAGAAGGATACAAGCGCATAATTGCCGATTTAGCTGTCTTTCAATGCTAAGTCATAATACTCTATATCATGAATATTGGCGCAATGTATCTCTTGTAATGTCAAATGACTGGAAACCCTTCCATACTGAATGCTAGTAATGGTAAGAAATAAGCTTCCTTTTATGTTAGGAACAATGAGCGGTGCAAATGACCCTGTTGTCAATGCACCCCTAAAACATATTTCTTCTACCACTCCAAGAATTTCTCTCAGTGCTCATGCCCAAAAATACCACTTTCCCCCTTTATCTGTATAATCTATAAACCACTTCCTACGTTAGATGCATTGGAAGTGACTCTTAGCATCTGAGAAATAGCTATCATGATATGCTTCCTTTTTGATTATTAAATATGTAAAGCAAATAATATGTATTTGATCATGCAAAAGGTAGTCAGAAAAGGAACAGCCTTTGTGCGTGCATTAGAAGGTATACATACATTTTTCTCGGTGTTGTTCTCGTTGAGCCATCAGGATTATATGTTTATAATGTAATGCTTATTTTCAATGGAAAGTTTTCTTAAAATATTATTAAAGAATTGAACCAACCAAATGTGCAAACCTCCATGTAAGACCCAACCATTGGAAACGGATTTAAATTGAAGTACAGACGATCTGTGCTGTGCATTTGAAATTCGAATAATTGCTAACTTTGTGTCATCGAGTATTGAGCAGTGCAAAGAGCGAAATGTTTGAGGTATTCAGTGATTCGACTATTCGAACATCCCATCCCTATTTGAAACCCATCCTCATTTATTACCATATTTACTCGAATCTAAGACAAACACAATTCTAAGATGACCCCTCTTTTTTGGAGCTCCACTAGAGGAATAATTTAAATTTGAAAAGTAATTACCATTTATCTCCTAATAGAATCCCTTCTAATTTATCCAAAATCTATGACCCATATCCATAATTTAGATTATACCACCTACATTTGAAGCCTAGAAGTTTGCATCTTATTGTAAGACAAGCCCTCTTTTCTGTAAGAGTTGGGAGGGAGAAAAACCCTGCCTTAGATTTATGCAAATGCCGTGGTTGAATATAAAAAGTGAAAAATTGTAATTTATTCACCAGAAGAAAATTGTTAGTGAAATATTTTTTTATATTTAGTTTCACTAGTCAGATATGTGAATTTCTTTGTAAGTTTTCCAATTATACTCTCTTCTCAAACTGTAAAAAAAATTTAATCGATCACCTTGACTTACTTAAACCTTTCCTTCTGGAGAAATTTAATTTTATGTCATCAGGGTTGCTACTTAATTGCTATATTTAAGTGCTGAATAAATGTATCAATCCATGTAGTATCATGTGTATTACAGTAAAACCTCTACGTAGTGAACCTCTTTACATCATAAACCTCCATACATCATACCACCCCTACGGTCCCGTCTGATTTACATGTAAATTTATAGGCAAACCTCTTTGTAGTGAACCTCTTTATATCATAAAACCTCCATTTATCATACCAAGGAGACACCCCCGAGATGGCCTAACTACCTCCACAAATCGTACCGAGACAACTAGAGACCATTAATGCAGTAGCGATTACGTACATGGAATCACATTTTCCGCAATAAATGTTTCAATTTTTTTTTCTTATATACCTTATTATGCTGTAATTTTCACAATAATCATTAGTTGTGGCCATTTTGTTCAATATGAGAGCATACCTAACAGTGAATAAGAGAAAAGGTTTCCAAGTATCCTAATCATTTTAATTGACTGTTGAATTAAGAGAGATCACATCGTTTTCTCACGAATCATGGTAATAATCATTTGATAGCACTTGCTGTCTGTAATTATTAAATAAAAATATATGTTCACTTATGCATGCATGTTTGTTTAAACGCATAAATATAATGGTTTAAAAGACAGTAGTGCCTTTCATTTCCGAAGGATACAAAAAAAAATGGTGCCTATCACTGAAACCTCTCTATAGTGAACCTCCATACATCAAATTGCCCAAATTTTGGTCCCCTCCATTACTATGTATAGGGGTTTTACTGTATTAAGCATTTTATAATTCTAATTTCATTGACTATTAATGCATCCATTTTGTCACCAGGCTTCTATCACTGCTGTTGAGATTGATCCTGCCATCCTTGATGTTGCAACTAAATATTTTGGTCTTACCCTGAATGACCAGCTGAAAGTTCACATTGGAGATGGAGTCGAATATGTTGTAAATGCTGCCAAGGAGGGTGAGAATTACCATTGACCCCTTTTTAATTTTTGAATTGGAGTTTCTGGTCCAGAAATTTTCCATTTATTTCCCAATTCCACTGAAAAAATCATAATTCAGTTTCACCTCGATTTCTTTTATTTCCTTGGATTTGGAATATGTTTTAAATGTTTGTAATTTAGCCATGCAATGAAGTTTTGGTCTCTCTTTTATCTGTAAGTAAACCTTCAAATACATTATTTCTTGATATTAATTCACTTGCAACAGCTGCTCACAATTTATAAGTAAGGCAGTTTTAAATTGAGGTTGCTATTTTCTCAATATTTAGTGTTATTTAATGCTAAATAGACAGGAGAGGTCATTTAACCCTTTTTGGATTCCAGTCCTCATTTCCTCCTTTGTAAAATACTTTTAATATTTTTAAACTTCCCTAATTATACCTGAATTATAATAATTTGATATTTCAATATATCCCATATATTTTGTTTTATATTTTTTTTTCATATTTTTATGCATAAAACAGGAAAAAATATACTTTTGATTTTCAGGAACAGAGTACTCTGCCATCTTGTTTGATGTAGATTCTAAGGACATTCAGAAAGGAATGAGTTGTCCTCCTCAGCAGTTTCTTACCAAAGACACACTTAAGGCTGTGCAAGCATGTCTGCAAAACACAGGTAATTGTTTTTGAGACTAACAAGGGGAGTGCCAGGGTTGGGAAACGAAGTTCGGAGAGGGAGGGAGGGGGAAATGAAGCTCGGAGCGCATGTTTGCAGCACTACCCCATAGTGTTACAATGCCCCAGACATAAGACTAGATGGCCAGCCATTCACGAGAAAAACGCTCTGTAAGTTTCAGTCCTACAGTATATACAGTAGAACCTGTTTTATGAGCCGCCCCCCAGGTACTACCCTCCCCTTCCCCCAAAGCATATGCCTAGTAATGCCACTGGCACCTGGGATATTCCGTGACTTATATTTTTCCGGTGCTTAGATCACTTCTTATACGTGAGCAATGTAAATAACCACCAACTGCCATCAGTGATGAATGAACAAAAATAGATTTAAAGCCCGGAAAAATCACCCCTCTCTATAATGTTTAGATAGATACCGGGTCTAGCTTCCCTGTCGGCATTCTTCCACAAAGTCAGTGTCGGGAACTTCGACTCACAAGCTGTGTGATTTGTCTTCACGGAATTATTTACCTTCCCATTTCTGATAACAACACCGAAAAATTTTTGTACTTCAATATAATGGTTGTAAGTAGAGATGTGCGAATAGTATCCGCGAATACTCGAATACCTCGAATACTAGGAAGTATTCGATATTCGAGGTCTCGAATAGTTATGCGAAAAGTACTGCCTTGAATACCTCGAATACTTTGAATTTCGCGTCGTACACTGTCGCACGCACGTCGTTGGTAGTTGACTCGGAAAAATGTTGAGAACTCTAGTCTTTTAGTGCATGCAGCGCCGTTTTAGGCAAGTTGACGAACTACATCAAATGCGCGGTTTAGAGCGGTGAAAAGAGTTCGACGTGGGGAACCTAAATTGACCCGGGTGAAAAAATCCGAAAATCCCCGGTTTCCCCCACCAGAAAAACCTCAGTGCCGTGGGATAGTAACTACGTAGCACAATTCCCAAAATCCGCTTCCCCCTCCATCCATCAGCCCTCGGTCCCTCCTCCGAAGCTTTCCTTCTCTTCGAAATCAAACAAGGTTTCGTATAAATGAGACGAAGTGTTTAACATGTGTCATTTATGGCTAATAAGCACAGGCACTTAGTTTGAATCTTTTCCAGGAGATGAAACTACCATAGGGAGAAACTCGGTGCCGGATAGTAACATTGGCGCATTTCCCACGATCTGCTATCCCCCTCCATTCAGCACTCGCCTCACCCACTCTGACGCTTTCCTCTTCTCCGAAAACAAACAAAAAGGTCTTCGCTCACGCAAGGATCGTATTACGAAGACCTTAGCTTCGAAAAAAATATCGAGTTAAGAGAACAATGAAAACATGTTTCACGCCCTCCCCCCTTTTCTCACCCACGGACCTTTTTCTGGCTACCTGCTTCGAAGTTCCCCATTTCTGGAGGTCAACTGCCGCATGAGTACCGTGGGATACTTACATTAGCGCATTTCCCAAGATCTGGTAACCCCACCCATTCAGCACTAGCTCTGAGGCTTTCCTCTTCTTCGAAATAAAGAAAAGGTCACAGCTCGCGCAGGGATCATATTACGAAGACCTTAGCTTCGAAAAAATACCAAGTTACACAAGAACAATAGAAACGTTTCGGGCTCTCCCTTTTCTCCCCCACTGACCTTTTTTTTCCTACCAGCTTTGAAGTTCCCCATTTCTTTGGAGGTCAACCGCTGCATGAGTCACCTATTAGCACAAAAGGTGTCCAACAATGACTTTCGTCAGTTGATATTACACCTTTGTTGGATTGAAATATTAGTAATGTGCGCGTAATTTAAAAAAGAACAAGACCAAACGCGACGCATTTCTGACTTTATTTAAGCATTTTACGCGAGGAAATAAATGTCAAAATTGGACGGAGACTTGGCATTGGGGCGAGACTCGATATGAGCAGCAGAGCTTCTCGGAAGTTGATGCTGTTTTTTTTCCGAAAACATATCAAGTTACAATTTATGAGTGGTGCTATAAATCTTTATTGTTACAGTCCCAGACGAAGGGATATTTTCTCAGGATATTTGGTTTCTCCCTGATAGAAATTCCAATTCATCTTATTATCTTGTGAGAACTCCCAAAGATGGACTGAAAATAATTGAAGAAAATCCGGTGGAGAAGAGCTTGTATTTTGCAAAATGCCTCAGATTGTTAACTAGCACTTGGCAGCAGTAGTGGGGGTAAAGCGATATTAGTTGAATTAATTATATGCCAATTTGTTTCCATAAAATTAAAATATTCCATTAATCAGCTAAATTCCTGTTCGAATCCTTTAAAGGAAATCAAAATTACTCCCCAAAATCTTGTGTTGCCTTCTGCATATGCAACCGAGTCAAACATTCCAGCATTCATCGTTTAGTATTCGAGGTATTCGAATATTCGAGCAATGATTTAATATTCGAATTCGAGAAATCTGCTATTCAACCCATCTCTAGTTGTAAGCCATTCCTGAATCAAAAGGAACTGCCTTATCTTTCACGATTTGAATTCGACTTTAATGATTACGTGATGACTGACGACGTGAGTTAATCTCCGAGGGCATTCACACTAACTCTCGTACTGTTCAAACATAAATGCTTGCCACCTGACAGAGTTAAGCTAATAGCTATTCAAGGTCCACCTATGTTTCATTTAAACCCACTGAGTTACAAGTTGGGTCAGTTTTGATCTGTGTGCCGCGTAAGCAACTTTCCCGTGGTGCAATTCGTCCCGCAGATGTGGGATTAGCCCGTGGAATATGCTGTTTTTGTCATCATGTTGAATCATCATCAACATACATCCATGCTGCAAATACGATAATCTTTTTTAGATGACGTTGGAAGCCAAAATTTTGGTGCGCGAGGATTTTTAACGGTACTTTTGGGTGTTATTTTGCTGGGGCGATGGAAAATATAACCTTGGAAAAATTCTAGAAAATCTTCCGTAGTTCATAATTCTGTACGATGTGACTAAAATTGGTGCGCGTACCGTGATTTCTCGTAGAGCAGTTCTCTGACAATTCGTATAAGTGAGGTTTTTTATCTCATTGGACTGGAAAAATACATTTTGTAACCAAGGTTATCATATAAGTGAAAAGTTTCATAACTGAGGTTGGAGATACATGGGTTCATATGTGGTTATTCACCGGACCAAAAAAAATCGGTGTATAAGAGAGGTCATCGTATAACTGAGGGTCGTATAACCAAGGCTCTAGTGTAATACCGTGATGGCCAAGGTAGTTAGCTGGCAGGAATAGTAAGCTGATGGTTTCGTGTTCGAATCCCCAACCTGACTTTTTTTTCATAATTCCGATTTTTCATATCCTTGTTCATTTCATTGATCAATACGTTAATTGAATATAATAATATTCGTATTTGCAAGATTGTTAACAATTCGTGCATCATATTTTCAAAGTACCTATTCCTTATGCTTTTCCGTATTCAAAAATAAAAATACAGTGACATTCATTTTGAAAGTTTTTGTTCTTTTCCAACATTTTCAACTTTTCCAAACAAATTATTTCCTTCAAATATTCGTTCGTATTGTATATCGATAACTGTGTGCATGGTAGAATAATATTCACAATGTGAAGACTATGAATAACAATTAGAGATGGGAGAATAGTATCCGCAAATACTCGAATACCTCGAATGCTAGAAAGTATTCGATATTCGAGATCTCGAATAGTTTGAATATCGCGCCATACACTGTCACACGCACCTTGTTGGAAGTTGACCTGGAAAAATGTAGAGAACTCTAGTCATTCAGTGCAGGCAGCGCCGTTTTAGGCAAGCTGACACACTACATCAAATTCGTGGATTAGAGTGGTGAAAAGAGTTCATTGTGGGGAACCGAAAATGATCTGGTGAAAATATCCGAAAATCCCCGGTTTCCCCCACCAGAAGAACCCCAATGCCGTGGGATAGTAACTATGTTGCACAATTCCCAAAATCCGCCAGCTCCTCTATCCATCAGCCCTCTGCCCCTCCTCCGACGCTTTCCTCTTCTCCGAAATCAAACAAAAGGCCCCAGCTCGTGCAGGGTTCCTATTACGAAGACCATAAATCAAAAGCTTCAAAAGAAAATATCAAGTTACGGGAGAATGATAGAATGGTGCTTCACTCTTTCTCCCCCACTGACCTTTTTCTGCCTACCTGCTTCGAAGTTCCCCGTTTCCGGAGGTCAACTGCTGCATGAGTCATCTATAAGCCCAAAAGGTGTCTAACAATGACTTTCGGCAATTGATATTACACCTGTATTGGATTGAAATATTAGTAATGTGCATGTAATTTAAGAAAGAATAAGACCTAAAGCGACGTATTTCTGACTTTATTTAAGCATTTTACGCAAGGAAATAAATTTCAAAATATGATGGAGACTTAGCATTCTGGCGAAACTCGATATCCTCGCAGCTGAGCTTCTCGGAAGTTGATGTGGTTTTTTTTCCGAAAACATACATATCAAGTTACAATTTATGAGTTATGCTATAAATCTCTATCGTCACATTCACAGACGAAGGAATATTTTTTAGGATATTTGGTTTCTCCCTGCTAGCGATTCGAATTCATCTGCTATCTCGTGAGAACTTATAAAGATGGACTGAAAATAATTGAAGAAGAAGAAAATCCGGTGGAGAAGCACGTGTATTTTGCAAAATGCCTCAAATTGTTCGCTAGCACTTGACAGCAGGAGTGGGGGTAAAGCGAGCTACCTTTTGAAAATAGGAAGTTGGATGAAGCCGAGTATCAGATGGGCGTGCCGCTGAAATGGTGTTTGGTAGATAAGAATGTATACATCCATCCATCGTAGCAGTGTACATGCCGAGATGGCTTGAAATCATTTTTTTGTGAGGTGGTGTGTCCTCTATTTGAAAGAAATGTTTGTTGAATCAACTATATGCTCACATTGTTTCCATAAAATTAAAATATTCCATTAATCAGCTAAAATTCCTGTTTGAATCTTTTAAAGGAAATCACATTTACTCGCCAAAATCTTGGGTTTCCTGCTGCATAGGCAACCTAGTCAAACATTCCCGCATTCATCGTTTAGTGTTCGATGTATTCGAATATTCAAGCAATTATTTAATATTCGAGTTCAAGAAATCTGCTATTCGACCCATCTCTGATAACAATATGTTTATTCGCTGGATTCAGAAATCACACAAGAGCCAGAATGATATTTGTCATAAAAACACTTAAAACAAAAGATGTTTGAACAACTTGCGCATTGAATAATTGAAGATTGTTTACACGAGCAGCGATTTTATTTTTAAGATATCTGTTGAAAAGCTTACCTCGTTAGCATTACTATGTATTCCTACCAGCAAACTACCTCGGACACCACGCCATTCGGTTGAGAGAGTGGACGAATGGTTTTATATACTGTAGGACTGAAACTTTCGGAGCGTTTTTCTCGTACATCTAGTCTTATGTCTGGGTCATTGCAACACTATGGGGTAGTGCTGCAAACACATGCCATCCCACTCCGAACTTCATTTCCCAACCCTGGAACTCCCCTTGTAAAACCAATTTCTGTGTAAGTCTATAATTATGAAGTAGACTCTTGTTTATAAGAACAATTATGTATATTACAAAGTTTTCAATATTACTAAGCAAAGTCATTGTCCTGACCAAAGGTGTAATTTAACATGAGGTAAAAGAAATTATATTATGAAATTTCCAATTTTATGAAAGTACAAACCTATGTGACAATCCCAACAGTATCGAAAAAAACATTATAAAGTTTTATGTGCACACTGCAGGATGTAAACCATCCATTTAATTGCTAATCTCAAAGCTTTTCCATGTGCCCCATGCCCTAGAAATTTAGAATTTATGAGCTAACAATGGTTATTTTGGAAAAGCAATGACAGTGCAACCTCGATAAAACGATACCCCACAGTGCTGAAATAAGCACTCGCTATAAGGAATTGTCGCTTTGCCAGAGGTGCAGCAAATAATAGTCAAAAAAACCTGTTACTTATATAGGCACAGGATTGGTGTGGCTACGGAGAAATTTCTATGCGATAGGCTTAAGCATAAATCAAGACGAAAGGCAATGATTTTTGCATCTCTAAATTTCCTTACCTTAATAACAAACCTACCATTCAATTTATAAGTGCTGTAATGAGTAAAAATCGTGCAAAGTATTACTTTGTCAAACATTATCCTCATGCACAACCGATGAAGCCACTTTTCCTTTGCATTTACATGATCATGGTATTTTCCGTTGAAATTTCATACAATAACTGATAAAACTGTTTCACGATTATTTGATGCCTCAATTGCTTCCATTGGTTTATGATTATTGCTCCTGTTCATTTCACGGAAGCTATGTGAAATAATGTATCGCCAGTGCTGTAGTTGGGCCAGTACAGCGTACCTCCTAAAATCCAAACTTTTTATAAGTGTACTATTAAACTACCTTTTTAAATCTGTAAAAAATAGCCCTACTGTAAGTTGTCCAATCGATTTCAGAAAGAAAAATCGGAAATTATAATTTACTTGTTCAGAGTTATCTCGTGACATGACTTGGAACTAATATAAGGGTTTGAGTTTGAAATTTCAATCGCTGCTGGATGTATAATACATATTTAGCTGTTGACAAATATTGGTGAGTATCGCATAAATTTTTTTCCAACTACAGTACCTTGTATCGCATTTGTTTCTGCTGGCGGAAACTGTGGAAAATAGTGGAACGATCCTGCCTCAGAAGACTTTTTCTATCATCCAATGTAATACATTCATTATCTACTGCAAGAATAATGCTAAGCATGCAGAATGATGCTAGTAAATTGCCGTTGTTTAAAAAAAAAAGTTCCATTTTGGGTGTTACACCCACGACATCATTGAAATAATGCATGGAATGTATCCACGGCACTGCAATAAAAACAATTTGAATAGCAATTGGTAGTATTAGAAAAGGTATTAACTTGACATTATTTAACGAAAAATATAATGCGGGTATTATGCTGATTTCACGTAAGTAAAACAAAAGCAAGCTGCAAGAAACTGCGACTGATACAACACGCAAGAGTAATATGCAACAAATAAAAGAAAAAGAATATGCATTTGAAGGACACTAAGGCCAGCAAAACTTTAAAGTATGAATGTATTGCTTAAACATTTTCATTAATGACTGCGAAACATAAATATAATGAAGGAATAATGACTTTAAAAAAGTTAAATGAACTAAAAGCGCAGCATGAGCTTTTCATATATTTCATCGCTAACAGCGCATTACCTGCCTCTAGAAGGATCATTGTAAGAAACATCCTGTGCTGCAAGGATTTTGTCGAGGAATAGGTTGTAAAAGAGTTCCATTTTGTTTGTGCTATACCACGTGGGGAATACTTCATAAGATACTCCGCTAGGACCAGCGTCCTTTCTTCCACAGCTTCGGGTTTACACCGTCGGCATCACCAGCAATAGTGAAGGAAGATTTAAATTAGAATAGCCAACCTTCCGAGCACTTGAAGTTCTCGATTCTCAATCTATCACCGAAATGCTACGCTTTAGCCATAAGCATAGCCACTTTCTCAGTATAGTTCCCGCAGACTGAAGTTGGCAAACCACCCGGACAATGCTACGTTAATTTTAAGCTTCAACTTCTTCTTGTTCTGCATTCCTTGGGTGCATTGGTGCTGTGGTGGTTTGCCCTCCTGCTCCATGGATCTCCTAATACGTATTCTCTTTGTTTTTTTAAATTGTGAGGAGCGAATAGGTAGATAAATTAATTGTGACTCTCGTATGGCTCTATTATTTTAATTTTCTCAACATGTTTTGCCTTTTTTGGCCATGGTTTCTACATTTTAATGCTTTCTATTCACGCACCTCACGGACGTGCAGGTATGCTGTCGACTGTTTTCTGATGCCTGAGGAACAAAAAGATAGCGCATTCGCAAAACTTAATGTCGCAATATTTTCACTAAAATAAACTACTTACTTATCGAATGACAGTTTACAACATGAATTTGAGACAGTGCACTCCATGTTACTTTCATTTCTAACAGGTCGCCAGCAATTACTGAGATTAGGGATTCTTGGTGAAGGTTTTCCGGTGATGCAAACTCTCGCTATGGCAAGTGCCAACATCAAAAGGGCCTCGTAAAACAAAATTTTTTTACATGCTAACCATTAGGTCAATTGACAGTGCTTCGGCTATCTCTCGTAATGGCGAGGGTCTCGCAATAGCCCGTACTCTCTTTAATATGGTTCCACTGTATGTTAGATTGAGGGTTCCCAATGGATTAGCGGTCCTTGGAGTGCCCTGGATGTGTCTACAGTTTGAGAAGGGCAAATTATTCAAAATATAAGATACAAATCTTACTTTTTCATGTGTATTAGGAAGGAAGTGTTCATTTAACCTCCCTTGCCACGGTAACAATAAACTCACCCAAATCAATGTCTGTGATATTTCCTTACGGAGCAGCTAAATGATGTTTTCACTCCATGAATGTGATCATGTAGGGGACCTGATGCTTACCATAGTTAAATAAGAATTCAGCAAAACAAAATTGAATTCATAGAGGGGATCTAAGGACTAATGGATTTCTATTACTAAATCTTTCCATAATTACATCTTTTTGGTTTCTGTTTTCTAGGGGGAATATTTGTCTTAAACTTAGTCTGCAGAAGTTCTTCCTTGAGAAAAGAGGTTCTGAACTTGTTGGAATCCATTTTTGGAACCGCAGTCTGCTCCTACAAATTGGATGAAGAAGTGAATGAAATATTCTACTGCTCATCAATCAGTATGGAGGGAGAAATGTGGCGTGAGGTGGTGGATGAAGGGGCAAAGGCATTGTATGGTAATTTACACAACAAAAAATCACCTGTCATAGACTTGAATGAATTCAGCAATGGATTGATATCAGCTCATTATGAAGTTTTGTGAAAATGTCAAATGTAATAAGCCGAAGGGAATCAACCCACCGCATAAACCATATTTTGCATCTTTTTTATTGAACTTAATGGCAACAATTGATTTGTATTATAAAGTGTTATGTAAACATGTATGCAAAATAATTTGATAAGAGTGTGAATGAGAGTTAAGTTTCTTAAATCTTTATTCTATGTAAAGGTTAAACATAAGCCTTTAATAAATTATAATTTTTTTAACAATAACTTGGCCTTTCACCTTTATTACATTGAATTATCTGCATCTGCAAATTGTTTGATGGGTGTTTTTGATGTAATACCTAATTTACCCACCTAATATATTTTGTGATGAAAATTACTATTAATAATGAAATTAAAAAAAAAACTTGTTGTATTCAACCATTTTTTTAATGGTATGATTAGATTCAACGCACTGGCGCCATCATCAGATACAAAGGGTCGAATCATAGGCCTTTGATTTGACCCTTTGTGTTTAATGATGATGCCACCACTGCGTCGAAACTAGTCTTACCATAATAAAAAATGGTGGAATAAAATCAGTTTTTTTCATTTTATTATTAAAATGACTTTCCACAAAGTTGAGCCTGACATGATAGAGATAATTAATATTAGTGGTTATAAAGCAGTGGCACTTCATGTTAAGTAACCGTAGAAAGGCATGTTGGATAAAAAGAAAATGTAAAGGAAATATGTTTATAGCTTACAGCTAACATACCATCACCCAGCACTAGCCAAAGTCATTCACTCCATGCAATGTTTCTCTATCCAACTGATTCCTCTGAGATTATAAAAACAATAAATTCTTTCGACAATAAATTTTCTGCTGGGCTTGATGAAATCCCTATGCCTGTATTAAAAACTGCCTCCAATCTCATTTCTAGGCCCTTGGCTGATATTGTCAACTCATCCTTCTCTTCAGGTCAGTTCCCATCAGCTCTAAAATGTTCTCTTGTGCTCCCTGTCCACAAAAAAGGCTCTCGTAGTGAAGCTGATAACTACAGACCAATACGTATCTATTTTGTCAGTTTTCTCCAAGCTATTTGAAAAATTATTTTATACACGACTGCTGGGCTATTTACTATCTTGCAACTCACTCTGTGACAACCAGCATGGTTTTAGACCTGGCAAATCCACTATCTCTGCCTCTTTTGAGCTAGTTGATAACATCTTACTTGGCCTAAATAACAAACTCCTAACTGTAGGAATTTTCTTTGACTTAACTAAGGCCTTTGACCTAATTGATCATAGTATCCTAAAAAACAAGCTCATCACTCTTGGCATCACTGGTCCTGCCCTAAAATGGATTATGTCCTACTTAAGTGACAGACAACAAGTTGTTTGTTATCCATATGGATCCTCAACTATAAAATCTGGTCCCTTGAAACTAACCAGAGGTGTACCTCAAGGATCTCTCCTTGGTCCACTGCTTTTTTTACTTTTTATTAATGACCTTCCGAATCACTTGTCACATGGTAGAACCATTCTTTATGCAGATGACACCTCCACCATTGTCACAGCCAAAAGTGCTCAACATTTGGTGGACATCACTAATTTGACCATTAAGGAAATGCATCAGTGGTGTAAAAACAACAACCTCATTATTAATGAAGATAAAACTCTCTTCATACAATTCCTCATTAAAAGCTCTAACAAGAGAGTTCTTCTCCCTCGTATTAATAATATTAATCACTCCACAAATGTAACTTCAACAAAGTTCCTGGGGTTCCTAATCTCAGATGGCCTCGATTGGTATCCTCATATTCAGGCCATAATCAATAAAATTTCTGTGGGTACTTATATGATCAGGAAATTATCTCCTATTGTGTCATTTGAAACCCTGAAAATGGTTTATTATGCCAAAGTACATGCTCATATTTCCTATGGAATATTGCTTTGGGGAAATTCAACTGCTGCCAAAAAAGCCTTTTCTGCTCAGAAAAAGGCAATTAAGACTATGCATCAAGTTCCTATCCGCACCCCTGGCAAGCCCCTCTTTGCTGCATCAAAAATCCTAACACTCCCTTCTCTCTATATCCTGACATGTGCCAACTTTATTAAAGCAAACCTTGATAAATTTCCTTCTAATGCCACCTTCCACCATCACCACACAAGATCAAGTAATAATATACACCACAAGCAGTACTCCAGCTCCCTCTGTTTAAAGGGTCCCAGGCATTCAGCCACTGCTATATTTAACAAAATCCCTGATGAAATAAAAGATTGCACCTCAATTTATGTATTTAAGAACTAGCTGAAACTCCTTCTCTCTAAAAAGTGCTATTACAGCATTTCCGAATATATGGGAGATAATTTGTAATTATTATAATCTCCATGATGCTAGTTGTGACATCTTATTTTGTCCATACTATTGTATTGTACTTATTTATTTCATCAATTCTTATGTATTTAGAAAAATTATTTTTATTGTTTCCATGTAAATTGTAAATCTTGATGACACATCATCATTGTATTTTTATTTGATATTTGTATTAGCTTTTTTATGACGTAGCCATGCAATTGTACTCTTGCCAATCGGTGAAATAAATTATTATTATTATGTACTTTCTTAGGGTGGAATATTAAGTAGTTAATATTAATAAGTTGCCGAACATAAACTGACCTAAGTTTGTTGTAAGCTTGCATTACTAAATTGCAGTTGAAGGCAGCGATGCCATAGTCCAGGAGAACCAGTTAATATAATAATAATGTTAATAGTATTTCTTGCAAGGACTTACATAGATGGCAACATCAAGGCATGTAGGTTCAAAATGGATATAGATATGAAAAATTACAAGAGTAATAAAATAGTCATGTGTGAAAACAGTAAGATTATAGTAAAGATAATGATTGCAATCACATCAAAGTATCAAATATTTACCTAAAAATCTTTCAGGTATGTATTTCTTTATGAAATAAGAGCACCTTTTGGGTAAAATATTTTTACCCTCATTTTAAACAAGGCAGGTTAAGATATAGCTTTCTTTTCATCGAAGATATTATAATAAGTGGAGGAGGCAGAATGGTCGGGGCCTCTCAAGCACAGGAACTTGTGTACGGCTGTGTATGCTATTGCAGGACCTGGTGGAGTAATAATGGTGAGAGGCGTTGGAAGGTATTTTGTCTAGAATTGAGTGTTTGATACTAGCATAGGTCCAAATATATATGTATATTGAAGGCTGTTTGAGGAATTTGCTTTGAAAAAGAAAGTTTTCTAGGGGTCATATAGACTTAGGGCATGGTTTATATTTCTTGCTTCTGACTGATTGTGAAAGGTAAAAACGCCTATATTAGCAGTTGTATTTCCCATACACAGAATGCCATAGCATGAATGAGGCTGAATTTTTGCAAAATACAGCTCTCTTAACACATCAATCAATCCTGCTGGTGTATGTTTACTAATCATAAAGGTGTCTGCAGGTGTTTTAATGATCACAGCATGAATTTGATGAGACTAATACTGGGTATAATGGTGTTGCTGCATTCTCCCCCGCAGCTGGGCAGTATCGAAAATATGTAGTTGTATTTCAAACAATTAATTTCAATACAAAGAGAATATTATAAGGCTCTCTGTCTGAAATGTCCTATGGTGTCAGCTGCCCTTCATGTTGAAGCATGATCAGAGACATAATAGGGTGGTTTCCCATTATTTTTTTATTGCCTAAATCGAAAGATCATTACTCCTGGAGAACGTATTTCACGCTTTTAGATTTTTAAATGGCGATATCTATTTTTTGCGATAAAATGAAAAGTGAAAATTTTCAAGCGCAGGAAAATGCGATGGGTAAGTATGCCGGGAAAACTCCGTGCGACGTCGTTTTGGTTCCCGCTGCCGCATGTGAGTTGACCTTGGGGTGAGGCTCTAAGCGCTGATACGACGCAGGATGCTAGCAGGTAGCAGAGTACCATGTTAGCTGGTAGCGCTTGGCTTAAATAAGGATTATTAATACCTTATCAAGCGAAGAAAACTTTCCGACCTTAGCCAGTTTTAATAGGAGATTATTAAGACATGTTTCCCTGAGTTCTGTGCCTCATGCATGCATTGGTAATCTCAGACGATGTAAAACTCCTATCTACTCGTATAGAAACTAGGTCCCTGTGACGTCACGTGGAGTGGCATCGCATGGGCGCCAATCTGGCCTTTTTCAAATGAGGATAAAAATGGACCATAGCCATTCGTCTAAACCGGTATTTCTAAAACCAAATCATTTGTATATTATGAATACAATAATGGTGGGTAACGAATCGCAATCAATGCCTTTCGTTTTCTTTGATGAAGGAAACTACCCTATTGCATTTAGGCTGCAAAGGCACATCCTCTGCAGGAGTTCTGTGGTCCCTCTCCAAAAATGGACCCAAGAGTATAGACCCTGGCAGGGGAAAGGGAATCAGTCCCGTCAAAAAAGGGATATTGGGGTATTTTTGGTAGGTTGCCTTACAGATCCCAGTTGGTAATGTCGTGGGTTTGGTGGAGTGGGAAAGTGTCTCGTGGGACAACTGTCTACCATGAATACTCCTGGTTTGAATGCAATAGGAAATTTTCACTGGGTCTGCATGAACACATATGACTATGATGGGTGGATGAAGATGATGGATAAGGTGGGAATTCTTATCGCATTTGAGCTTGTTTTTAGGGAAAGAATTGTCCTCAGATCATTGCTGAAATCCTATCTGTGGCACGTAATTTGTTCTCTTTTTCTTTTACATGCAGGATTTTGGGTCAAAATTTCATCAGTATAATTTGTCTCTATAATATTGGCTACCATGGAGTTTGTGATACCTATCTTCATGATACTAATATATATTAGTACCATGCCTATCTTCATGCACTACCGGTTTTTGTTTTTTTTCTTGTGGTGAAATCACATCCTGTGTGTTCCATGAATGAGGCACCAATTGCAATTGAGGCAATGACAATTACCTCAAATATTCCAGTCTTTTTGTTTTTTCAATTTTATCTTTGTTTTTGCAGATAATTTTAAATAATGATGTGAGCATGTATACTTTAATCTTTTCCCTTTGGATCACATTTACAGTTTATACACATTTACATTTACATATGAGGGCTTTTAAACAAATGGGAATTTTCAGCACTGTCTTCCAGTTTTGTTATCCTCTAGTGGGAGGGAAGAAATGCCGATTATAGCCAACTTATTTTTTTTTATGAGTGAAGGATGCATTCATAGCCATTATTCACCCTCATCCAGGCGAGAAATGGGTCTGTTGACTGATGTGCTATACATTGAATCTATGAATCCATTTAATGTTTGGGATCAAAATTTTTGAATTTCATAGAGCAAAGGTACAGAGAGAGAGAAGGATAGTTCACTGAAATTAAAATTGCAAATAATTTATTCATATAAAATATTTTGAATTTAAAATTCAATTTTCTCTGACAATTTTTACAGTTTTATCTCAAATTAATCCTTGTTGTTATTCATAGTTTTGTAAATATATCTAAAATAAATTTGAAAATTTTCTCCATTTAGAAAGTTAGCATTTGGAAATTTTCCTCCAATTTTTGGAAGAATCACCGTTGTTAGCAGATCTTCACAGGGTGACATTGATAGCATATGCAATTTATAAATTTCTTACCTGTTGGTATCCATCTGCAGGCGTGATCTGCTCCCAATATTCCAGTCTTTTTGTTTTGTCAATTTTATCTTTGTTTTTGCAGATAATTCTAAATAATGATGTGAGCATGTATACCTTATTCTTTTCCCTTTGGATCACATTTACGGTTTCATATAAGGGCTTTTAAACAAATGGGAATTTTCAGCACTGTCTTCCAGTTTTGTCATCCTCTAGTGGTTTTGTTATCCTCACAGTAATAGTTTTCAAATTGATGGTCAACAATGATATCTTATTGTGATCTGAAAAGCAGTTCCAACAAATATTAATAAAATCTTAAAGCACATATCAGAAGTATACAAATTGCATTTCCTATCGCAAAAAACATACCTGCGGCAATAATATTCTTTTCCGTGTGCGAGTTAAGTATTATTTTTTAGCATGATAAAGAATGAAGCATTTAACCGTCAATGGCGTAGGATAATCCATTTATATTATCGATATCAATCCCTCATTTGATATTACGGGTACTACTCTTAAGAATATTTTAATCCGGCTACCATAGAGTTTATGTGCCCGCTCTTAGACCATTTAAGTTCTTAGGGGTGGGGAATGGCGGGTCTAGTTCTTATATGGTCTAAGTCTATGGTTGAGCATTTGATTTGGATGTTATTTGAATTAAAAATAACGTATTACATAGACGGTGTTCACATTATATTCCGTATCTATTGCCGACAAAATCCAATGCTGAGCCAAGCAACGTAATGCTCCCCATGGGCTCTTCGAATAGTGGCGCCTCTACTGGCCACAGCCCTGAACTGGCTTCAAAATAGGAACATGCCTGAAGCCCTAGTTCCGGGGGGCTGGTCTAAGCCAACGAAAAATGTCAGCTGAAAGACGATTTGCGCGTTTTGAATGACGTTTTATGAAACAATGGTACGGCCGGTATACGCGCTGTGTAAACTGGAAATTATGATCATACCATTGCGGTGTAAACGGGAAGGTAAAGGTGTGACCAAGGTTGACACATGCGTAGTGTAAAGGATAGGCATACTCCATACTACAGGTTGAAGATGTCATAAAATCTCTCGCTAATAAATGGTCTGTCGGAAGTGATGGGGTACCTATGCCTATTATTAAGCTAGCTGCTAAAATTATTTCTACCCCTCAATCGGATATCTTCAATTTATCAATCTGCAATGGTCATTTTCCGACAAATTTAAAATTTTCTGTGTTATGCCCAATTCATAAAAAGGGATCTTTGAGTGACTCAAATAACTATATAGACCCATAGCACTACTATCTGTTTTCTCGAAAATCTTTGAAAAACTCTTTTACAACCGTATCATTGTCTATCTGTGTAAATTTAATTTATTGAATCTCTCCCAACATGGCTTTATTAAAGGCAAGTCAACTATTTCTGCTGTTTTTCAGCTTGTTAATGACATTACTTTGGGTCTTGCCAACCAGAAAGCAATTATTGGGATTTTTTATGATTTAACAAAGGCATTTGATACTGTTAACCATTGCATATTGTACAGTAAACTTGTCCAAATCGGAATTAATGGCAATGCTTTAGCTTGGATAAAATCCTATTTAACTAATCGTAAGCAGGTAGTGCAATTAAACACTAATTGTAATGGTGATGTTAATCAGAATTACTCAGATGTCCTTATTTCAAATTGTGGAGTGCCCCAAGGATCTATTCTAGGGCCACTATTATTCATCATTTTTATTAACGACTTATATAAGAGGCATTAAACATGAATTCCCATCATAAAAAACCGCCCCACAGGTGAAGTTTTCAAACTTATATATTAAAAATACAACTAACGGAAACTGATTTCTTTAAATTGAAATAGTGTATCACTATTTGTAATCACTTTCTTTTCACATAATTATATTTTCCATGAAACACAAATGCCAATCGTGTTTGGATTTTAACCCTAGTAAGGTCACATATGTAAGCCTACGAAGAAATTGTTATTCGTTGAGGTTTTCAAGAGGCTGGAAAACACTATTCCAAGAAGAATAAAATGACTACATCTTCAAAATATCACTTATAAGGTATTGGATTGTTAAGTCGCTGGCTTTTTAGTTCACCGAACGTCTTACCATTTATAAGATACAAGTTCACCGAAGGAAATTATAGGAAACAATCGATAAGATAATATTCCAGGTCATTATCACTAGGCCACACGACGACTGAATGTGCAAAATAGTTTACGGATCATAAAATACTTGCTATTTAATCTGCGGAGAAATTGAACTGTTTTACATATGTTTGGATAATTCAGTCAGATTAATTGTCATGACAATGATTTCCTTCAAAAGGATACTCATTCAAAGAAAATTATCAAAAATCCGTAGGGTTCTTGGGATAAATATGCAGGGCTCTTGGGATACACGCTTGTTGCTTGCGCTCGTGCTTGCATCTTACGGGCGAATGCAGAACTTAATCAAAATAGTGATGCCACCCAACGGGCAAAGTCTGAACTTAATCTTAACGGTGCTGCCATCGGACGGGAAAAGAGAAAACTTAATCAGACGAGTACTGCCATCTATTTTCCAAAAAACCTACCGAAATACAGAAAATTGACTTCAAAAGGCATCCACGGAATTATAAAATATGCATTAAACATGAATTCCCTTCATTACAACCCAACCCAACCCAACCCAACCCAACCCAACCCAACCCAACCCAACCCAACCCAACCCAACCCAACCCAACCCAACCCAACCCAACCCAACCCAACCCAACCCAACCCAACCCAACCCAACCCAACCCAACCCAACCCAACCCAACCCAACCCAACCCAACCCAACCCAACCCAACCCAACCCAACCCAACCCAACCCAACCCAACCCAACCCAACCCAACCCAACCCAACCCAACCCAACCCAACCCAACCCAACCCAACCCAACCCAACCCAACCCACCCCAACCCAACCCAACCCAACCCAACCCAACCCAACCCAACCCAACCCAACCCAACCCAACCCAACCCAACCCAACCCAACCCAACCCAACCCAACCCAACCCAACCCAACCCAACCCAACCCAACCCAACCCAACCCAACCCAACCCAACCCAACCCAACCCAACCCAACCCAACCCAACCCAACCCAACCCAACCCAACCCAACCCAACCCAACCCAACCCAACCCAACCCAACCCAACCCAACCCAACCCAACCCAACCCAACCCAACCCAACCCAACCCAACCCAACCCAACCCAACCCAACCCAACCCAACCCAACCCAACCCAACCCAACCCAACCCAACCCAACCCAACCCAACCCAACCCAACCCAACCCAACCCAACCCAACCCAACCCAACCCAACCCAACCCAACCCAACCCAACCCAACCCAACCCAACCCAACCCAACCCAACCCAACCCAACCCAACCCAACCCAACCCAACCCAACCCAACCCAACCCAACCCAACCCAACCCAACCCAACCCAACCCACCCCAACCCAACCCAACCCAACCCAACCCAACCCAACCCAACCCAACCCAACCCAACCCAACCCAACCCAACCCAACCCAACCCAACCCAACCCAACCCAACCCAACCCAACCCAACCCAACCCAACCCAACCCAACCCAACCCAACCCAACCCAACCCAACCCAACCCAACCCAACCCAACCCAACCCAACCCAACCCAACCCAACCCAACCCAACCCAACCCAACCCAACCCAACCCAACCCAACCCAACCCAACCCAACCCAACCCAACCCAACCCAACCCAACCCAACCCAACCCAACCCAACCCAACCCTATAAAAACCGAGCAATACGTCGTTAGGGGACAGCGCCCCTTTGTCAACATTGTGAACTGAAAACAAATGAGGTTTGAAATGCCCGCTTTTATGTCCCCTCACGCCACCCCTGGCGACACTAAAAACAAATGAGTACTGAAACTCATCTTAACCCCTGGCGGCGACTTTTTAAACTTAAACGACAAATGGAATATGAGAATCGTTTTTATTGCGCTTTAAGTGAAAAATATAATTACGGTACCCGAGTACGTTACGAAGGGTTTTCTATATTCCAAAGGACGTGGATACGTAGAACCATCGTGAAACCGAGACAGTTAACAGTCATCTATCATTTTTGATTTATTAAATGCGTTTAATGATAATAAATTCTGCAGAAACTATCGACGGCTTCTTTTTCGTCAAAATTTGTTTTAATTTTCAAGTATGTATCATTTCTTCAAATATTTTTTTTTAGAAATTACTATCAGTATTTAAAATTACGGTATTTTTTGTAGATAAAGCAGTAGAAATACTTCCATTAAATAGACATATTCCTATGCATCTGGTAGATATTTAATGATACTTGCACTTCCATGTAAGATTCTTCGATGGCCACTCCAAGAAACGAGTTCCAGCCGACAGAAATTCCTAGGTGGGTTTCTATCCTTTTATTTCATTTTGAACTCCACTATTATTCAGGGATATCCTAGTAAATTGGTAATTTATATCGTTATTAAAAGTGATTTACAAAGAGATTTCATGTAAGCATCGATCGGTGGACGAATTAGTGTTGGTTTCTCGAAAAAATCCTACGCGCGAGTGTATTTGGAGGTTGATTTTAATATTGTTTGTGTATTATTGCTTCAATAATTAATAGTTTTAATTATTTCTCAATAAATTCTTACCACAGACTTAAATGCTTTTGACATTCTCGCTCACATTCTCGATCGAGGAAAATTATATTTGTCCCAGACAGCACACGTTCATGGAATCCATGGTGGAAAAGAGATGGATGTATCCATGATGGATAAAAGGAATGGAATCAACCTGAATTAGTGTTACGTGTAGGTACGTACAATAGTTTTAAGATAATTTTTGGGAGCTGAAGGAGGAAAATCACGTTTATTACTTCAAAAGAGTTGCGGTCACATGCCGGCCGGCCATTAATGGTGGGGAATTGAGAGTGCAACAATACTGGTTTAAAAGGGGGAACAAGAATTATTTTTCTGTTCTTTGTTTTGCCTTACGGTAAGTAAAATAGTTTAAAGATATTCTCAGTGAATTGTGAGTGGATATTCAGCAGTATTTCATCCAAAGCATAGCGTCTCTTGGCGGCCGGCCACGAAGTAACCTTGACAGTACACAAATGAAACGAGGCGTATTTGTCGGGTATATAAATGCTGCGTTGTTTTTACAATATTATTATTCTCGGGTTGACATTGATTGCTATATTTGGTGTGCCTTATGAATAACTATGTGTAGTTGTGTTTATAATAACGTCGTATATTATTGAACAACGAATGGCTACTCGTTGCGAAAGTATCTTTATTAATGCAACTTTCCATTGTTTTCATTAAAGGAGCCCAAGCGTTGTTGTGTGCATATGGCAGAAGCAACTACCTATCCACCAAAAACAAGGGGTATGTGACTGTGTTCCAGTTCACCAAAGACGAACGCAGTAGACAGAAGTGGCTGAAGAATATCCCTCGGAAAGATTGGAATCTTTCTTCAAGCGCAATAGTTTGCTTCTAGCATTTTGCTGAGCGGGATATCCTACACAGAGTAACTTACATGAATAAGAACGGTGAAGTGAAAAGTTACGAGTTAGATCGCCTAAAGTTGTCCCCTGGTGCTACTCCCACAGTGTTTCAGGCCCTCTCCTCTTTTTAAAACTTCTTATTGTGATCAGTGAACCATGAAAATCTGTGAACATAAGTAGATGAGTTGTACTTCTAACAAATGAAATCAGGAAATATTGTATGAATCAGTGGAACATGAAAAGACTGCTGATGAAATGACAATATATATCTTTATTTCCGAAAGACATGCTAATTTGGCATCTGGCCGCCTTCTAATACTGAAGGTACATTGGAAATAATCAATTGCTACTAAGTGATATGGAATATATAAGTGGTATTTTGAACTAATTCATCTTTCCCTTCCAGGTAAAACTTCTTGTTGTGATCAGTGAACTATGAAAACCTGTGAACATAAGTAGATAAGATCTTGGAAATGAGATCAACAAATATTTTATGAATCAGTGGAACATGAAAGAACATTGATGAAATGTCAATATTTGTTCTCCTATCGATAAGGGTACCTTAATTGATATTTATCTGCCTTACTATACTCGAGGTATGTGGAAAATCCAAGGGTACTGAGTGATATCATATCTATGCGTGGTATTTTTGAATTAATCCATCTTACTCTTGCAGGTAAAACTCCTTATTGTGATCGGTGAAGCATGAAAATCTGTGGAAATAATTAAAGATGAAGTATTTCTTGGAGATGAAATGAACGAATATTGTATGAATTAGTGAGAGCATGAAAGAACTACTGAGGAAATGACGATATATAAGTTCTCATATTGAAAAGACTTAGTAAATTGACGTCTAGCCGCCTTCCAATACAGTAGGTATATTGGAAAATCCATGAGTGCTGAGTGAAATTATGTATATATGTGGTATTTAGAACAACATAATAATTTTCTCTGCAGCTAAAACTTTCTTTAGAGTGAACTTTGAAAATTTGGTCATATAATCAATTATGAAGAACCTGGTGTGGCTACCATTATCGAGATTAATTCAATAATTTCCTCTCTTTTGTAAAATTTGATTTTAATCAGTATCGAGTTATACGGTAGTATAATGCTATTTGTCGAGACATCTCCAATTCGGAAGTCATTATTATTTCATTATACTGGTCTTGGTGTTTAGAAATATTAGATTGACAATATATTTATCTTCCTTATGGCTTCATATTTTTTAAACATTATTTGTCTAATATATAGAATGTTAAGACTAGTTTTTTTTTGTAATATCACATAAAGTTTTCTAATTAGCCCTTACATTTGTACTGATCATGTTTTTTTCATCAAATTTTTCCATCAGATAATGTGGTGCCTGTGAAACTGATAGCTGTTGCTGGTGACGGTTCATCGGTGAACTTCAAATGGCACGATCTATGGAGGTTGTTTCCGGCTGAAATTGAAATTAAGAACCTGTGGCAGCTTTTATTTATTCCACTTTCTGGAGTAATATTTATGCTTTGATGGCCATGCCTTGTGACATTGTTTGATATGTTGTTTGACCTCTTCAATATGAAATGTTTACCGGAAAATGTATATATCTGATTTTTATTTTAAATAAATGTTGTTAAGCGTCATAATTTTTTCTCTCCTTAAATACCGCGGCGAAAGGTGCTAGAAAATAACGCATTACTTTTTAACATGTTAATTTTTTAGGTTATTCATGGAGGTGAAATGATGTTTATTTTAAAGCCGCTCTTTATTTCTAAGTCAATAAATTTTATAGGGTGCTCTTCTATATAAACAACCAATGGGTTAAGCGGTAAACTAAACGGTATTTCCTTCTTGGTCTGAATTTCTGGGTCGTCGATCGCAGTACTTAAATATATTTCCGAGCATAATCTCTCGTATCCCTTGCCTTGTTATTAGTTCTCACGATTACTTTTAATAAATAGCTGTTATAGTACGAAATACAACCACTCGAATAACTCAACCCTACCGTAGTTTTTATCTTAACTTTAGGGAGGGTGAACGGAGGTCCATCCATATTAACATCACACAACGTCAACAGCTGAGAGGCCGATAGCCCGATAGCATCCTGCGCAATTTGTATAGAGTTAGCCTATCATATACACTACAAAAGTGTCGACCATGGTCACATCTATACTTTCCCGTTTACACCACAATAGTATGATCATAATTTCCCGTTTACACAGCGCGAATAACGCCGTTCCATTGTTTCATAAAACGTCATGCAAAAGGCGCAAATCGTCGAAATCGTCTTTCAGCTGATATTTTTTGTTAGTATCTATCGCTCTACTGTACTTGAGGAAGCGATAAATATAATTGATGAATTAATGTAGCCAGAATGTAGCATAGAAAAAATCTGTCGCATCGATTTAAGGAAGTATTTAGCAGGTGATGGTAGGAGATATTGAAATTTTTTTACAAATCTTTTGCTTGTCAGATGATTGCGGATTCAATGTTTGTAACATATCCACACAAAGATAGGATTTTTGATAACTTTCTTTGAATGATCACTTAATGAGTTGCATGGAAAGCAATGATGAGTAATTCATCGAGTCTCGTCAGAAACTTGTATATGTTATTAAGTAGTGTGGATGAACCGCCGTGAGTGAAAATATGCGTTTTTCTCTTATAATCATGAGTGGTGCAATGAACCGGAATTTAACTGTGTCCGGCTTTCATCATCTCAAATTATCTTATGCTTATATCTAGTTTTATATAAAAAAATCATTGAGGTATGTATATTTATCTCCTATATTTTCCAGCCAAGTCATTAGATATATTTCTCGTTCAGAAATGCCTTAAATTGAAAATGAAATGACAGTAATTTAGTTGCTATTTTCTTATTTATTAATTTTAGGTGTGTGAGCTGCACTTCACATCGAGTGATATCAGAAAAGAATCTGTGGCCTTGCACGAGGAGATGGGGTGATAATTCGTGTTGAATTCACTGCCTTGACTGCTGGCCTAATCCTTTGTATCCAAAAGGGTTTCTCTAAGTGAAGCTATCATCAGCTGAGGTCCTGCGTGTAGTAGTCTCTGGTGCTCATATTCAATTAGCAATTTTGTGATATGATGCCTTGGTGGAAGTATCATAGGATGTTTAGAATTGTATGGTAATTCTGCAGCGTGCAATATCCCTCCTACTCTCAATATGTCTTCACCATCTAGAAAAGGATGTAGCTGCTTGAGTTTACTCTTACCATTTACGACGCTGTTTTCCTTTAATGAAGTCATATCAGATGAATATGATTCAACTTGTGCAATTTTGACAAGTTTTCTTGTTGCTGCCTTCAACTCATGCGGGGTCAGTGATGCAGAGGAATGCTGTTTTTTCCGTTGACAATTGGAAACAAATCGCAGCAGGTAGGCTGTTACCCTCTGTAATTTGGTAAAGGTTGAATAATTATGAATGAATAGCCTTTCAACCTTGCATGCATTTAAACAAATGATTGCATTTCTCTCATCGGGAATATCATCAAAGCACTTTTCCTTACGTCCTGCGGCCAATTACTTGGATCTTGTTTCAGCCAATCTGGACCCGCCCACCATAAGGAACACTCACGTAGCATTTCGGCAGATATTCCGCGGGAAATAAGATCAGCAGGGTTGTCTTGAGATGGTACATGCTTCCAGTCTTTTGTACTGCTCTGTATCTCAGCCACTCGGTTGGCAACAAATGTTTTCCATTTCGTCGGACATCCAGACACCCATGCCAAGGTTACTGTTGAATCTGTCCATAGATGTACGCTGTCAATTTTATGAATATGAGCGTTTTCTGCAGTTTCTTCATTAATCTTGATAGTAGTAATGCTCCACATAGTTCCAATCTTGGGAGAGTTATTTGTTTAATGGGCGCTACCCTTGACTTTGAGCACAACAATGCACTGTGTGTTCATTGTTTTGATTGGTAGATCGGATGTAAATACATGCCCCATAAGCTCTCTCAGAAGCATCTGAGAATCCATGTAATTCAATCGATCTTATTTAACCTCTTGTTAGCACGAAACGATTAATCATAATGTCATTCATTGCTGGGATCTGTTTACATAGAGAAAACCATTCTTGTAATAGTTGACATGGTAATCTTTCTTCCCAATTAAATTTGCACTGCCACAGTTTCTGCATGAATATTTTGAAGGTTATGGTGATTGGACTCACTAATCCTAAGGGATCAAATGTTGATGATATTACAGAGAGAATTTTCCTTTTCGTGCAGTATGAATCCAAAACTGGCAATAGAGGTTTGTGGATTGAATTCACAATAACAAACTGATCAGATTTAGGTAGCCATTTCAAACCTAGTGTTTTCACCATCTGACTATCATCATCTGCCAACGAATGGTTTAGCTCTTTTAATTGCGTTGGAATGGCTTCCAACACCTTCCTGTCATTACTGCACCATTTTCTGAGTTGAAATCCTCCTAGTTCTAATAATTCTTGTAGTTCCCTTTGTAGTTTGATTGCACTTTCTGGAGTATCTGATCCAGTTAAACCGTCGTCCACGTAAAAATCTCTTGTCAAGGCCTCTGCTGCTTCGGGATAGTTTTCTCGTTCACTCATTGCTAATTCCTGCAAACATCTCACTGCCAGGAATGGCGCTGCTGCTGTGCTGTAAGTTACTGTGGTGAGTTTATACTCCTGTAGATCCTCATTTGGATCGTTCCGCCACAGGACCCTTTGTAGTCCTTGGTCTTCAGGATGCATCAGTATCTGACGATACATCTTTCATATGTCAGTTGTCAAGGCGACTGGATGAAACCTAAACCTCATGGTGGTAGACCATTGGTCCTGTTGAATTGTGGGTCCGACAAGTAGCATATCATTTAATGATTTTCCATTGGTTGTACGCATAGATGCATCAAAGACGACTCGTAGTCTTGTTGTAGAGCTTACTTCCTTGAACACCGGGTGATGTGGAAGATAATATTTGACTCCTCCTTCTTCAGTACTCAATATCATATGTCCAAGCTCTTCATATTCTTGCATGAAGTTCGTATAGTCCTTCTTCAAGGCGATGTTCCTTTCCAATCTTCTTTCGATTTGGTGAAATCTCAGCAGTGCCGTTTCTCGAGAGTCTCCTAAATTTTCAATGCCGTTTTTTGTTGGTAGTCTTACAATAAAGCGGCCTTTGTCATCTCGTACTGTATGAATTGTGAAATGTTGTTCACAAAGCTGTTCCTCCTTAGAATGAACTGGTTGTTCCATTTCTTCGATGTCCCACCACTTACTTAACTGTTGTTCCAGCATGGAATCACTTCTTGCAAGCAAAGTTAGTTGTTGAGTCTGATTTACTTGGTCTTGATCTGTTTTATACTCTCCACTTATGATCCAACCCAATTTTGTATTTTGAAGAACTGGGTATGGTATATTCACTGCCTTGACTGCTGGCCTAATCCTTTGTATCCAAAAGGGTTTCTCTAAGTGAAGCTATCATCAGCTGAGGTCCTGCGTGTAGTAGTCTCTGGTGCTCATATTCTGGTCTTTTGCTCTGGCAACAGTAACTTACAAAACAGTTCTGCTCCAATTAGGATGTTGATTTTTTGTGGTTTATTAAATCTTGGGTCAGCTAATTGAATATTTCTTGGCAAACCTAGATTCTTGCAGAGATGAGTGTTGTTGGTAAATTGCCTGTAATTTTTGGAAGTACAGCACAATTCAATTTAGCAGTGAAATCAGTCGTTATTGATTTGATTTCTATGTCCACACTGTGAGTGGTTGATGACGTGATGCTATTGAATCCTTGTAGTGGGATATGGTTTCTTTTCTTTCGTATTCCCAAAAGTTGTGCACAATGTTCAGTAATGAAATGTGTTTGTGAGCCACTGTCAAGTAAGGCTCGACAATTGACCCACCGTCCAGTCTTGTCTCTGACTTGGATGACGGCTGTGCTCAGTAATACTTGCGATATTGATTTTCTTCTCATTGTGTAATAACTCAGGTGAGGCTGTGCTGAAGCACGGGTTTCTTGATCCTGACCTGTTCCTGTCTGTTCTGAATTGACTCTTGGTGACTCGACGTGGTGTGGCTTGTCTTGGTGCAACAAGGTGTGGTGATGTCGATTACATTTGAAGCATGAGCGTTTCGATTTACACTCCATTGCATAATGATTCCCTCTTAAGCAGTTGTTGCACAATTTATGCTGCTTGATTATTCCAATTCGTCTTTGAACATTCATTGAAATAAATTCATTGCATCTGAATAAGGCATGCAATCCCTTACACACTACACATGCAGTGATGGTGTTTACATAACTCTGCTTAAAGTTCTTGTGATTCTTGTTTTGTTTAAACTTATCCTCCGTTTCACTACCATTTGGTTTTTCAGCCTGTACTAACTGCAGAGTTTGACATTTTCCCTCCAGAAATTGTTTCAAATCTTCTAAACTGGGAAAATCATGGTTATCGAACCTCCATTCGAACTCAATTTTTGTATTTTTGTCCAACCTTTCCATAATCATTTGTGAAATCAGCAAGTCCTCCAATAGGAATGGGTAGATCCATTGCTTCCAATGCATTTTTATTGCTAACCACTTGATTAATTAATTGTCTAATTTCTGGTTCCGAATTCTTGTGAGCACTTGGTAACGTAAGTAGAGCTCTGACATGCTGCATTGCAATTAATCTTTTGTTGTTGTATCGTTCACAGATGATTTCATATGCCACCTTGAAGTTAGCTGATGTTACAGGTAGATTTTGAATTAGCTCTTTTGGTTGACCCTTTAGCACAGATAGTAAATAATGGAACTTCTTCAGCTTCAAACAGTGGTGGGCCAGCTTACCGGTAACTTTCACATAAGGAGACATCAGCACTTACTGGGAGTAATAGACTTGGATAAGGGTCATTCCATGTCAAATCAACCAATATTTTGACCAAATGACACCCACCGACTCGGATTTTCATGAAACTTGCCATGGTCAAACATCATGGTATGATTAGAGATTGTGTGCAATTTTAGCCTCCAATTGTCAATTGTTAATGAAATATGAGTAATTGAAATTTGAGCATGACCCCTACATTGCCGCAACGTGCAACACATGGTGATTTTTATTTTCATCCATAACTCCATTCCTGTGAGATGAAAAGACATGATTTTTTTTTCTAAAGCTAAGGAGTCCATAATGATCCCATGATTGTCATTAAATATTCACTGCATGAAGTAAGTCAGCTGCAAAAAAATAAAGTTTACAAAAAAATCTTGCTTGTACCATTTTTGATTGTGAGCATCCACAGGGAAAGGCCATGCGAATACAGACTCATGGTTCAGTTTAAAATAATCATTAATGTATGAGCAAAGATCCTGATGAAAAAAAATCATGAGTCCGGCGTTCCTTTTAGTAAAAAAAATTCTCATTCATGGTCACGGGAAAAAATGGCATTTTTTGCAAGGCACATGGAAATTACACAATTTAGAGGAGAGATAAGCTTATACTCATGATTAAAAAATATTGGAGCATGCATTATCTCACTACATATAGTGTATGCTACTGGCTCTTACAGTAGGAATCACATAAGCAGTCATGTCAATGTACTCCCCCACATACTGCTAATTGCGTGTTATCAGGACTATTCCTACTATCTCTTCCATGGGTAATGGGTAACTGAATAGTATGGTATAAAATATAAAGGCAGAAGAGAGCCATCAGAAAGTTTTCTCCAATTTCAGTCCAAGTGAAGTTAATTAATTTCTTCATTAATTTCTCATTTATATGGTGCTGCCTTAGTGATATCCTGGTTGAATTTCAGACTAAGTAACTCATGTTAGTGCGTCTAATAGCCAGGCTTACGTTGTAATATCTCTTGTTCGTATCAATGAGGTATGTCTGCAAAGTACATATTTCATAATAGCAAAACAAATGAACTTCTCAGTTCTCTCTGAAAATATTCAGAACACCATTATCTATGTTGTAAGCAGTTAATCACAAGTAAGTACACCTATCTGAATATCAAACATTGTAACATTCAAGATGTACCTTATGAAGAAGTTACAGTGGAACCTCTATCTATTGTTTTTCATGGGGATGGACAAAGAAAAACGGTGAATGCGGGAATGTTTGGCTGGGTTGCCTATGTTACAGGAAACGCAGGAATTTTTTTTGCGAGTGATTATGATATTCATTACAGGATTCAAACAAGATTTTAGCCGAATACAGAAATATTAGTACTGCATCGAAACACTTTGGTCATATTGTTGATTCGCCTAATATCTCTTTCAAATGTCGTAAAGGAACACGCCACCTCGCTAAAAAATGTTTGTACTCCACTCGGCATTTGCACTGCTATAATGGATTTCTGTCTGATATAAAAATTCTTATACATCAAACGCCATTTAAATACACGTATTTACGAGAGCAATATGTATAGTGTGCCTAAAACAACCGCTTTTGCCGGCGAAGTGATTGGTTGTGAGATCGATCACAAAGGCCAAAAATAGTTTATTATTTGAAAATTTCCTTTCTAATAAATATATTTTTAATATAATTGAGGCAATGCGTAAAGCGTGAACAAAATTACGTCGTCAGCGGCACGGTCACCTGATCCTCGGCTTCATCCCACTTCTTTTCACATGATAGCTCGCTCCACCCCTACCCCGAACGTCATGTGCTAGCGGACAGCCCGAGGCGTTCTGCAATATCCACGCACTTCTAGCTCGGATTCTTTTCATCATCTTCAATGATTTTGAGCCCATATTTTAAAGTTCCTACTTGTTCCTTCGGAAGGGCCATGATCAGAAGATAAATAAAAATAAAACTAATAAAAATGAAACCGGACTTGATTAAACCCACACGGAAAACACTCGCTGGCTTGAAGTCAACACATCCTGGAAAGTACGGAACTACTTGTATGAGGTGAAGTTCGGAACTGATGCTATCGCGTACGGCGTACGCAGAGCATACTGCAGTGGGTGAAGCATGACCATATGACTGCGCCATTAATTATTTTTGTCCTTCAGAGAAGGGAACTTACCCACTCATTGCTAAGTAGGGTAGCGCCAGATGAGCTGATGAATTCGGATTACTAGTGGGGAGAAATAAAGTATCCGGAGAAGATTTACCTTCGTCAGTTACTCTGACAAGTGAGACTTAAAGTATAACTCGAAAGTATACTCTCACTACCTCATCTCATTGTTTCATATCTGATGACCTTAACCATGATGTGGCCTTTGTTATGGAAGTGCAACGCCACCTGATAGAATTTTTAAAGAGAACTTCGCCGATGATCCAAGAAGTTCAGTACTTCACAGATGGATGTGCTGGGCAATATAAAAACTGCAAGTCTTTTTTAAATTTGTGCCATCATTATAATGACTATGGCATTAATGCAACCTGGTCTTTTTTTTCCACGAGCCATGGGAAGTCTTCTTGTGATGGTATAGGTGGTACGATTAAACGAATGGCGAGGAAAGCCAGCCTGCAACGCCCAATGGCACAGCAAATAACAAACAGCAGCGGGATGTATGAATTTTGTAGAGATAATGTGAAAAACATCAACATCCATTACATTAAGTCTAGTGATGTGGCTTGGTCACGTAGTAAACTTCTTGAAAGATCCACCAAGGCAAAAACAATTCCAGGTACAAGAAACTTCCATCATTTTGTGCCTTTATCGGATAGAAAAGTCGCTGCAAAGTTCACTGGCCTGGATGATGAGTACAGCATTATATTTGATTTTTGTTCCGTAACAGTGGATTTCCCAGATAATTTGGTTGTTGGTTCATATGCAGCTTGTATTTACAGCATGCAGTGGTACATTGGAGTAGTGGAAGCTCTCAACCATGAAGAAAGTGATATTTCAGTTAAATTCATGACGCCTAAAGGACCCTCACCTTCATTCTCTTGGCCTGAGAGAGATGATGTTTGCTGTGTGTCACTAGGACACATATTGTGTGTGCTTAGTTCTCCTGCAACTACAAGCTCTGGGAGGTCATACTACTTCTTGAGGGAGGAAGTGGACCACATTAAAAAAATATATATAGACTTTGTGAAAAACACTAAGACATCTTAGTATGTGATCAGCCAGTTAAAAAGAGGAGGCTCACTTTCAAATCAATTGGTAAGGTTGTTTATTTAATTGTACTGTTTCTACCTAAATTTCCAATGATATAGAATCACTAAATGAAACATTGAAAATAAGCATTAGTGTGAAGTACCTGAAAGATTTCTCAATTCAAATGATCTGATGACGGTTCCCTTTGACATTCAATAATGTACATTCCTGTGATGTCAATACATCTGGATATGAAATGTATCTGGTCTTTGGACTAAGATTAAAAGGAATGTAGAATGTGTCTACCATGGCTCATGCAGTTTTTTTTAATTAAAACTCCCTCTACTCAAATAGTCCTGATAACACGCAATTAGCAGTATGTGGGGGAGTACATTGACATGACTGCTTATGTGTTTCCTACTGTAAGAGCCAGTAGCATACACTATAGTGAGATAATGCATGCTCCAATATTTTTTAATCATGAGTATAAGCTTATCTCTCCTCTAAATTGTGTCATTTCTATGTGCCTTGAAAAAAATACCATTTTTTCCCGTGACCATGAATGAGAATTTTTTTTTACTAAAAGGAATGCCGGACTCATGATTTTTTTTCATCAGGATCTTTGCTCATACATTAATGATTATTTTAAACTGAACCATGAGTCTGTATTCGCATGGCCTTTCCCTGTGGATGCTCACAATCAAAAATGGTACAAGCAAGATTTTTTTGTAAACTTTATTTTTTTGCAGCTGACTTACTTCATGCAGTGAATATTTAATGACAATCGTGGGATCATTATGGACTCCTTAGCTTTAGAAAAAAAATCATGTCTTTTCATCTCACAGGAATGGAGTTATGGATGAAAATAAAAATCACCATGTGTTGCACGTTGCGGCAATTTAGGGATAATGCTCAAATTTCAATTACTCATATTTCATTAACAATTGACAATTGGAGGCTAAAATTGCACACAATCTCTAATCATACCATGATGTTTGACCATGGCAAGTTTCATGAAAATCCGAGTCAGTGGGTGTCATGGCCTGGTTGATTTGAAATGGAATGACCCATAAGGGTAGATGGGAGAAGAAACGACTTCCCGTCTAATATGCGAGTGCCCTGCAATCATGAGGACTCGATATAGACACCTGGGCTCACCTTTTATAGAGCCCAACTAGGCAAAAGATCCTTCTTCCCATTGGGGACCTCTTGTCCTTCGCTAAGGACATTGACCTCTATGGGTGAATAGTCATTGGTGGTTAGCACAGTGGACCAACAGGTCTAAGTGCCCTGGAAGCCTAGCCCCCCACTTCTTGTAATCAATCAATCAATTGACTGATCACTAAAGGACTAGTCCGTCTTCAACCCGTGTACTAGGAGTCTTGGAGACTTAATTGAGCAGTTATCAAAATGTGAATGATATATATAAAAATTTTATAACTTTTTTCATCTACGAGAGATCAATGAGATTCTTTTGAATGATTAATTTTGGCATCCAAGCGCACAGTAATAGTGTGCCATTTTGATAAACATATGCAAATAACATTAAGCCTTACCATGTTACCATTGATACCAGCGGCATAACTAGGAATGTGCTTAGGGAGGGGGTGGAGGGTGACCCCTCCCCCCTCAGGCACAGGGGTCTGGGAAAATCTTTGAAAAGAGTCTCACCTCAATGTCTCAAATGACTTCCTGCCATGATATTAATAAAAGATGTTTAACTTTCAGCATGTGCAGTTATTGCATGTCAAAACTAGACAATAGTTGAAAATTTTTCTATTTTTCTGGGCTTTGGGGTGGGGGGATTCTATCCGCTCATCCTGCCCCAAACAGTTATGCCAATGATTGATACCCATAAGGTAGTATGTTGGGTCCAGAGAAGTGGCTCATGGCAAAATAGCCCATTTTATAACGATGTTATTTAATTTTCACAAGTAAACCCCATGAGAAATTAATGCAGTTCTTACCCTTGAAATTTCGTGTCCATTGTGAGACGGTCTTTACAGTCAGAAGTGATACACTCTGTAATAAAAACAACTCAAACTTCTCTTCCGTTTGGGATCATGCCTTGTGGGTTGTGAACCTTACAATATTAGCACCTCTTCTTTCCTTCCCAGAATGGGGCGTTTGAGCCACTGCAGCTGTCCAAGGCTTCTGGCAGGATTGTCACTGACGATTTGCTCATAGAAAGAGTGCTGTTGCGACCAGTGTGGGAGTGCATTTTGGTTTTTGCAGTAGCGAGAGTCGCACAGTGCTGTGGTGATGATGTGATTGATGTTTTAGGATGGCTCATAAACATTGATCTTACGGAAAAAACTTTATTTTTCTTGATTCTCTGCAGATGAAAACATAAAGGAAATCCATTGATATGTAAATTTACTTATCATTTAAATGATATATGTTAAAACCATAAATCCTCTGATTTCATTAGCAATAACATTTGACATTGTAATGTATAATTTGAGCAACAAAGGGGCCAACTTGAATATTGTTTTTCATTAAAGTTCTTCATCTGTAAAAATGTACTTTGGATCAAATTTGCAATAAGTAAGGTCCCAAAAGTACCTTAGGGTTGTATTTATATCAACGTAAATTGGGGGGATATCTTTTTATGCATAAGGAAATTGGTGAGAAGGCGAGATGAAACTGAACTTGTACGCGATTGCTTTTTTTGCGCTCAAATATATCTAATTGTAAGTTAAACCAAAACTAGTATTAACACAATAATGCTGATTCAATGCTCCAATAGTCAACGCGAGTTGATTTTGGAGCGTTTCAGTATAATATCAATATCACTTGGTTTAAAAATTAAACTGCAGGAGTGACATTAATCAACTATTTAATGGTAAATTCGAATTATTTTTGATGGCTTGTTTTATGTACCTCTACTTTTTGCAATTTGAGAAGGGCGCCACGGTTATCGAACCTTAGACCATTTAAGTAAGTAGACCTGCCATTCGGGCGGAACGCTGTGGCCAACATCGCACGGCGGGGAAGTGAGTGGGATGAGGGAACGTGACGTCACGGTTGGGACTGCAGACGATATTCCGTATGCGCGCTTGAGATATTTTAACACTCATCCGCTGCAAAGTCGCTGAAAAGTGACGATATTGGGCACGCAAAATGATTATTCACTTAATAAATATATTTTTACGATGAACTAAGTCATTTTATAGCCTTGACTGTGCACAAAAAGCTAAATAAATCAAGATAAAGCGAAAAGCGATCGTATTAAATAAATTGATTAAGAATGTCATATGTAAACATGGGCGTACCCAGCGAAGGGCAGGGGGAGCAGCTGTCCCCCTAGAAGCAAAAATCGCAAAAGTCTTTAAGCAAAATCGGTACTGAATTGAAACGAAAGTATTCAACAAATTTTCTTCAAACCAACGAAAAATTATGTGTATTAGTAATAATAATAATAATCTTTATTGGTCAATAGTATTCATTAGATACACAGACCTCGTCACAGATGAAATTCAATTGCACATACATATAGAATATACAAGAAAAGATAGTCGCAGTTCATAGGCAGTGTACAATTAATAAAAATAAATGAAATATAATAGAAAGTATATGAATATATTAGAATACAATATCACACGTGTTAAGAGTAAAATATTCACTGACAGAATACAATGGCTGTGAGGCTAGCCATGAGTGAATCACACTCTTGAATTTGGTCAAGCTAGCCATTCTGGCTGAGATAGGGAGATGGTTAAATAGCTTGATACCTAAATTATGTATGGAGAATTGGGTTTTGGTTAATCTACACTGATTTAGTGATAAGGAATTCTTATTTCTTAGGCTATGGTTATGAGTTGTACTTCTTATAGGGAAAAGATCAAGGTTTTCTTTCATATATAGTAAAACTCTGTACACGTACATACTGTAAATAGTTAAAATGTTCAATCTAATAAATAGTGGGCGACAGTGTTCACGAGATGGAGAATTAGTTAGTATTCTAACTGCCTTTTTTTGCAAAAGAAACACTGATTTTATATCAGGGGCACTACCCCATATTTCTAGGCCGTAATCTATGTGGCTGTTAAAAAAAGCATAATATATAGATTGCATATAATCAGAAGGGACTATCGGACTTAGCTTTCTTAAAATAAAGAGAGCTTTGGAAAGCTTTTTATTAACCTCAGTGGTGTGACAGCTCCAACTGAGTTTAGAGTCCAGATAAAACCCAAGTAACTTTGTTGGCTTGACTTTGTTGGCAGGCTTCAGGTTACAGATAAGCTTTTGAGTTTTTTCTATGTTAAGTATAAAGCCATTGAATCTAAACCAATCATTGGCCAATACTAGATGATTGTCTGCACTTTGAGCAGCATAGGTAGTAGTTTTGCAGACATCTATTAAGGTCGTATCATCAGCATAAAGAATGGATTTTGAAGGTATACTGCATGGTAGATCATTGATCATTACTAAGAATAAAATGGGTCCCAGGACAGACCCCTGGGGAACACCGTTGAGGGAGGGAGGAGGACTGCACTCCCTCCATTTCAACAAATTGTTGACAATTAACTAGATATGATCGGAAAAGAGACAACTCAACTCCTGAGATTCCTTAGTATTTTAATTTTTCAAGTAATATGGAATGAGAGACACAATCAAAAGCCTTGGTGAGATCACATAGGGTTAAAGCCACTGATGATTGATCTTCAAAAGAGTTGTGGATAATATTGGTGATGAATTGTAGAGCTTTTGTGGTGGTTTTACCTTTACGGAAACCATACTGAGATGAACTGAAAAAACCATTACTTTCTAAATAGTCATATAGCTGAGATTTAATAATTACCTCAAAGACTTTACCAATGATTGGTATGACAGAAATAGGGCGATATGAGTTAGGATCTTCTTTAGGGCCTTTTTTGTATACAGGAGTTACTTTTGAGTATTTAAGATGATGCGGAAAGACACCAGATTGAAGACAAGTATTGATTATTATACTGAGAGGCTCAATGAGAGATTCATTTAAGGTCTTTAAGAGGTTATTTGAGAGGCCATAAATGTCTTTGCTGCTTGAGTTTTTAAGAGATTTTATTACTTTAAACTTAACGGAGACATAGCTTTAATGTTATCAGAGGGTGTGGTTGAAGTAATGTTCTCAACTGTTTCAATGAAGAATTTGTTGAGGTCATCTGGAGAGATTGAGAGATGAGGAGAAGTTTTTGTTATACCAGCCTCTTTTTTAATGACCGTCCATGCTGCCTTAAGTTTATTGCCAGAATTGGAAATGTATTCAAGGTTTGCTGCTCTTTTGGCTTGGGTTACAAGCATATTATATTCATTCTGTGCTTTGGTAAGGAGTTCTTTATTAAGTTTGTTACGATTCAAACTATATGACTTATGGACCAAGACAAGTTTCTCCTTCATTTGGAGGATGGCAGGAGTGAAACAGGCCCTCTTAGGTGTTCTTGCACAAGTATTAATAAACTTCTTTGGGAAACACATCTCGAAAAGACCCATAAATTCAGAGAAGAAGAGTTTAAAATTTTCCTCCCCATTATGTTTTAGAAGAGAGAACCAGCTGATATTTGATAGAAGACTTTTAAGATTTAGAACACCAGCAGGTGTGATGGGTCTGACTAAAGTACAGTGAGAGCCTTTTATAAAGGTGCTGTCAGATGAGGAAACGTGCAACTCAAATGCCAGAGCTAAATGGTCTGAGAAAATTGGATCAATTGTCTTTAAATCATATTTCCCAACATCCAGATCAGTCATAATGTTGTCTAGGCATGCAGCAAGTGTGGTAGGTTTATTGTTACAGCAGTGAAGGTTGAATGAGCTAAGAAGATTAGACAATGTACCGGCACTATTGGAGGCTAGAGACATGTCAACATTGAGATCACCACATAAAATTATGTTAACATTCTTCCCTTTACACAGAAATAATTCTAGAGCTTGATACAGTTTATCACAAAAAACTTGGAAGTCTCCATTGGGAGAGCGGTACAATGAAGCTACAATTACTCTATATTTTTTAACGTAGATTGCAACCATCTCAAAGTCAAGCTCCATACAGTAGCTAGATACATCGATTACGGAGAAACAAAGGCTGCTTTTCACATATATTGCCACACCACCATTCTTGTTAACTTCCCTGCAGAATACACTTGCTATTTGGTAGCCAGAGATATTGTATAAGTTGACTTCAGGAGATTTAAGCCAATGCTCATTAAGACAAAGGATGTCATATTTATTATTTAAGCAAAGAGTGTCAAGTAAATGTACTTTGTTTCGTAAGCACTGCACATTATGGCTGTATACAGTTAGTGAGTTAACACTCGATCCTCTGGGATGACTCTAGTATAAGTTAAGTAACTGAAATAAAACTAGTTTTTCAAGGAAATAATCTCATAAACTAATAAAGCGCAGTTATAAGTTCTTATAATGTTGGTTTCATTAATCTTTTCCATGCTAAAATGTCACAACTTGGCTTGCCCCCCCCTCCTAGACCATGGCTTCACCCCCTCTAGGTAAAAAGAAGGGGTTCTGGCAAGTATCACGTAATTTTTTCCGCAAAAACCAGTTTATTGCGATCTCGGTAATCTTCAATAAAAATAATTAAACAAATCGTTTTATTTATAAACCCAACAAAATGAAGCCTAGATTAACGTATTTACACTGAAAATACGCATTTTGAAAAATCCCACGTGAGATTAGAAAGAAGGCGTGGAGCAAAATCCCACGATATCTCACAAAGGATGAAGGGAGGGGTCCATAAAAAGGCAAAATTATTTTAGAAATATTGCTTATTACTAGTAGATTAACCTAACGGTGACATTCCTAGAAAATGAATATTAAGACTTTCCCAACGGTCGTGTGTCATTTTTAACCCGTAATTTTAGTAACTTTGCATAGAGCAATATTCATGAAAATTGGCACACTAATATGGGGAAAGGTCCTAAGTTTTGTTGAGTTTATGCAAAATTTTACAATTTTGACCTTTTGACCCCACAATGTGGGTCCAAACCAAAAATTTTAATTTGCCTTATGTGGTTTTAATGTAAAAAATCGAGATTGAAAAATGTCTGAATTTCATTGACCAAAATGTCAATTGTTGGGTTTTCTGACGCAAGAAACCCAAAAAAAAAACACTTTCATTTACGAAAATTCAACCGTTGACCCAGTAAGGTCACCGTCAAGGTCGTAAGGGTGGCAAAAAGAATGGCATACCAACAAAGGTGTCGATCCATGGATTGTATAGGGCATCCAAGTCATTGGTATTGTCCAAAATACCCGTATTATTCACTAATTGACCTCCAAGGTTAATACGGAGTTCAAAGGCCATAGAGGTAAACGTCCGGCCATCGTGACACCCAGGTTTCGAACCATATGTTTTGAAGGGAGCCAAAGTCGATTTCTCAGTTAATATTGTTGATTTTTTGACCACCGAGGTCTCAATGGGGGTCAAATGTCGACATAGAGTTAAATGGCTGGCCATCATGACAACCAACGTGTCAAACCATAGGTTTTGAAGGGTGCCAAAGACGGTTACGCAGGTCATTCATCCGTACAACAATTTATATATAATGACCTCCGAAAGTCATAATGGGGGTCAAAGTCATAGAGATTTTAGTCGACCGCTTTGACTTTCTGACCGCTTTTGATTCAGATATTTTAAACTTCATTCGCTACTTCGATTACCAAAATTTTATCACCCTCAATAACTTCAATAGCATTTTAAAAAAAGGTGATTGATTGTTTTTAAACTCTAGCTAAATTTGAGGATTCTTTTTCAAAACTCTCTTCTACAATTCTAGGACATTAAGCCTGATATTGAAAGTAGGAATTCATGGTGTGGTATAATTTAAAAATTCTATCTACAGCTGACGAAAGAGGTAACTAGCGCGTTTTACAGTAACCAAGTATTTTCTTATACATGCGACTTCCGCAGTTTCAAAAAATTCTTTCAACATTTGAAGACGCACAGTGTAATGTAGAAATAGAAATATATTTTAATTCTTCGTTAAAACTTTCGCGGGTGCTCGTCATGTTGAATTAAAACTTTTGGGCTATGTCGCCGCGTCAGATTTTGGGTGGCCCCAACGTTTCCCGACCGATGCTGGTCGCTTTCTCAAGGGAATCTGAAAGGGATTCCCTTGAGAAAGCGACCAGCATCGGTCGGGAAACGTTTGGGCCACCCAAAATCTGACGCGGCGACATAGCCCAAAAGTTTTAATTCAACATATATTTTAATGACAATATTTTCCACATCTGCGGGCAACAAAACAGCAGCTATTTGAACGGCGTTGTGTATCATGTGCGCTGCAAAACCGATTTAATAACTTGTGATGTACAGGCCTTAGATCTGAATTTAAGGAATGACCATGAAAAATGGCATGGAAAGGCATCCTTCTGCTGATGCAAGTTTCTTTTCTTCGTTTTTATTATAAATTTCTGTATTTTGGAGGAAGATGCAGAAGTATTTAAATATCTTTTATGCTCTTGCGTCTCCAAGTGCTTCGAAATATCATTCCTACTGCCGTGAAAAATAGAAAATTACCCGTTACATTTCACACATTAGACAAAGTAATCGCTCCTGGATTTTTTTAATAAAATGAGATTCACTTCTTATATGATCTTTGAATTTGCATCCTCTTTTGTTACGCATTATGACAAAAATCTAAAAAATAAAATCATGTCAAATAGTTTTAAAAAATTTCATTGAAAACTCGGTAAGTACATACGTACAAAATTGCAAGAATATATTTATTAAGTTATTAAGTAAGGAGTAAAAAGTTAATAGTAAATAATGAATAGGTAAACATTTCTTGTTATTATACAACTAGAACGCTTATTTGACGCATATTAAATCAATGGGAGTTATTTTGGTTTCAGAAAGTTTGTGTTAACATTTTCGGTGTACATCTTCATGTCGGTATTTATTGGCCTTTTACATTAAATTGTGACTAGAATCTGTCTCAGAACCATACAGTGGTTATGTTATGCCATACAGTTTGTTTTTTATATTAGCTAACTATGTGTAAACATGATTGAGGAATATATCAGTGTAAATATTTTATGAGAACTTGGGGTAACATTTCTGATGAACATTTTGCTTACGAGGCATTTATCTGTATTTTCATCATTGTGGGGTAAAAATTCAATAGTGAATAATAAATAGGTAAACATTTATTGTTATATTTCAACTAGAACGCTGACTTGATGTAAATTAAAGCAATGGGAGTTATTTTGGTTTCATGAAGTTTAGGGCTAACTTTTTTGGTGAACATCTTCATGTCGGTATTAATTGGCCTTTCACATCATTTAATGACTAGAATATGTCTCAAAATGATAAAGTGGTTTGGTTTTGATGTCATTTAACTATTGGCAATCATGTTTGAATAATGTATCAGTGTAAATATTCTATGTGAACTTGGGGTAACATTTCTGATGAACATTTTCCTTGCGAGGCATTTATCTCTATTTTCATCATTGTTGGACAAAAATTCAATAGTGAATAATAAATAGGTAAACATTTCTTCTAATATTACAACTGGAACGCTGATTTGATGTAAATTAAAGCAATGGGAGTTATTTTGGTTTCATTAAGTTTGGGTTAACATTTCTGGTGTACATCCTCATGTCGGTATTTATTGGCATTTTACATCATTTAATGGCTAGAATGTGTCTCGTAATGATAAAGTGGCTTAGTTTTGATGTCATCTAACTATGGGCAATCATCTTTGACGAATGTGTCAGTGTAAATATTCGATGTGAACTTGGGGTAACAATTCTGATGAACAATTTTCTTATGTGGCATTTATCTGTATTATTATCATTGTGGGGTAAAAATTTAACAGTGAATAATAAATAGGTAAACATATCGTGTTATTATACAACTAGAACGCTTATTTGATGCAAATTAAAGCAATGGGAGTTATTTTTGTTTCGGAACGCTTGGGTTAACATTTTAGGTGAACATCTTCATATCGGTATTAATTGGCCTTTTACATTATTTGGTGACTAGAATATGAATCAAAATGATAAAGTGGTTTGGTTTTGATGTCATCTAACTATGGGCAAACATGTTTGAGCAACTTTTCAGTGTAAATATTTGATGTGAACTTGGGGTATGATTTCTGATGAACATTTTGCTTATGAGGCATTTATCTGTATTTTCATCATTATGGGGTAAAAATTCAATAGTGAATAATAAATAGGTAAACATTTTTTGTTATATTAACATAAGGGGACTGCCATCAATCATTTGGGCCAGGTGATGGACTTATGTTTTTGCTGACAAAGAAATTTTTAGTTAAAAAGAAAAATAGCTGTTTTTCTTTTGGCATGGGATTGAGGCAAGAATACTTTCACAGAACAATTTTCATTTCAAAAAATTTTTTTCAGAGACACTTTCCAAAAATATATAGACTACTTTCAGAAAAAAATCTGTATGCACCTTAAATATTAAGTACATATGTAAGTATGAAGTTCATATGAAAGTAACACTCAACAGCTATCCATTTTGGTATTGTTGATAAGACTGCTTTTGATATCACCTTTGCCGATTTTATCTGGATTTTACTACCTTTAGTCTGGTTCCTACCCTAGTAAATTGTTGGTGTGAATTTACATGACAATGAGATAAATTTATCATTTGCCAATATTGTGCAGATTTCACGGAACATACAAGCCCTTCCACCGCGACAAGGTAGTAGTCCTTGGAAAGGGACATGCAAACTGCTTATCTACATATTTACAATATAGGTGTTACTATCACGTAAAAAATAATGTAACTGAAGATAAATAAATTCCTTGCACATTCTCTTAACATGCTGAGCCTTCAAGACTTAGGAAAATAGAGAGATATGTACATATGTCATTTATCAAGGATATTAAGAGCCAGTTGTTATTGAATGATTATAGACATGCTGCATATGATTAGAAATGGCTATGCAACTCAGCGTGACGTATTCATTTCTTAGCATGCTGATTACAAAATGACTGGACAAAAATTTGCTCTCTTAGCAAGCTGTAATGTACAAGACATCAAATGTCAGGACTTAAAATATTGCAGTTTTATAGAAAGCACCTTAGCACTTCCTTATAGATAAAGCTAAATAAAAGTCATGACCTTGTGGAAGACTTAAGGTGTTATGCATGGCAATGACTAGAATAATCAAATAAAAATTTGCTATCATGGCATACCTTCCAATACAAAAAATAAAATATGACTAGCACATAAAATGATACAAATGCTATACTTCTGAACTAGGAAGTATGCTCCATCAAATTTGAAAAGATAGTATGAAGAAGTAAATAGAAGATGCATGTGATGCAAGTCATCTCAAGATCTGAAAAAATGTCATGCAAAATATTTAAGGCACACAGGAAAATGAAATAGGAAATAAGAATGAAAAGGTGCAGCTATTGAAGACACAAAAATTGCTTTAACCTCTGGCAATTGGGTAGCCTGCAAGCATGGTTTTCAGTGGCTTCTCCCTGTGATTGTGTTGAACATTAACTTCCTGTAGGCAACGGGATCGAAAGGATGATCTGAGTAAACTTCTCTCGGGTTTCCCACCGGGTTAAAGGCTTCATAATGGCCGACGTTTCGAGCTCCGACTCGGCGCTCATCATCAGGGCTACTGGATGCTGTGATTCGGGAATGGGCCTGCTCATATGCTGCCCTCCTCCGGTCAGGTTCCTCGGGATTGGCTGGTAGTTTCCCGCCTGGTGGGGTTGACTCCGGATTGGTCTGTCCGTCGTATCGTCCTTTCCCTGTATTCGGTCAGTTTTTTCAGAACGGGTTTCCAAGTGCTGCTAAGGGAATACCCTGAATCGCGATTAAAGTTCTTCCTCTCCAGTTTAATTTCGATGGCTTCTTTGGTGAGACGGTCCCAAAAACTTTTGGCATGACAAAGTATCTCTGTTTTTTCAAATTGAATTTTATGGGCGTGTTCGACGCTATGCTCAGCAATGGCAGATTTTTCTAGCTGACCAAGCCTCAGATGCTGCTTATGTTCTTTAAGCCTGGTTTCAATGGTGCGGCCAGTTTCTCCAATGTATGCCTCACCGCACTCGCAGGGGACACGGAAGACACCAGGAATCTTGAGACCGGCTGGGTCCTTCGCTCGTACCAGCTGTTCCTTCAATTTCATGGGAGGCTTGTGGATGGTCTCGATGTTGTGCCTCCTGAGTATCCTCGAAATCTTCCCCGAAACTGATGAGACATAAGGCAGGCACGCTCTTGCAACCGGCTTTTCCTTGTCCTCTATATGGCCCTTATCCCGTGGTTCGGAGGTCCTTTTAAGGGCCATGGAAATTTGGTGTCCATTGTAACCATTTTGTGCAAAGGTTTTCTTCAGATGTGCCAACTCCGAGGGTAAACTGTTTTGGTCAGAGATGGACATGGCTCTATGAAACAGGGTTGTCAGTACAGCTGAGCGCTGCGAAGGATGATGGTGACTGCCTCCATTCAAGTACAAGTTGGTGCTTGTCGGTTTCCGATAAACGCTGTGGCCCAGAGTTCCATCGCTCTTCCGTTGGATGAGAGAGAAAGGATGATCGACTGGTTGTCCTTTCAGATCTTGCTCAGTAAACCTTGATATGTAAACCCCACAGTTAAGGCCATCAATTTGCAACAGATGCTTTGGGTGAAATGTCTTCCAGTCTGCAATCTGACCACTACATTTATGACCAAGGAATATAACCCACCGAGCTATACAATATTTATACAAAGGCTTAATGCTATCACTGGAAGGGTCATAAAAATCAATTTCTTTTTCGTTAAGCGTAACTACTAGGAGAAGTCAATGTGAATTCAATGGATTAAATGGAATAATTAGCTTAGTTACATCTGTGAAGGTGATTTTCTGAAAAAGGGATAATACCTTCTCATCATATTGCTAACTACAAACTGCCGGATCTATAATTCTAGCAGTAGATATATGAGCTTACAATTGTAAAAAAAACTGCGATTACAGTATCATACAGCCAGCCTCTTTGAAAATCTGGTGGAAAATCTCAACTTCTAAATGACTTATAAAACAATCAAGTGATTTAGATGCACAGAATTGACTGTAGGTATATTGGCCACTCCTGCAAACAGTTTTCAGAAGATTACTGTTCGAAGAAATTCAATCTGTGAAAGAGCAACACTCATTATTCATTAATGAATCTTTAATGGACTCTAGTTGTTCTCGGCTAAGCCTCTGGAAGTAGTGCTTCGTGGGTTTGCGATCCTTTGAGGTTTGGTGCAACCTGTACTGAGTTGCTAGTTTAGAGGTAAGGGGTACTCTTGCATGCTGCAGTTTAGGAGGTTCTGTGGTATGCTCAATTGCATCGCATTTCTTGAGCAGTAATTTTAAAATGTCAAGAACATGGAGAAGGAGAGGCTGTGACTTTTTTTGATTGATGAATGATTTTATTTGCTTCAAACTCTTTTCTATAGAATGGAGTAACTGTTCTTTAGATTAATCATTATTGGAAAATGATGATGAGCAAAGGTCCAATTTCGCTGTACTTTCAACTTCAAAGGCAGGGGCACATGAAGTATGATGATTTTGAACTTGAAAAGAGTGAACTTTATGAATGTGCTTCCATATTGAATGTTTGTCACTGTATGAGCAAATATACATGTGTGAACAAAGACCCGCACAAGATAACCTACAGCATTTTACGAAGCACAACTCTGGAAGGATACAACCACCATTGGCCAACTTGACAAAAGTACAAAGACGAAGGATCAGACTGGACTCTGACATTCCAACACTTGCCTTTAGTCACTACCATACATTTTCATCAAGGATTTTGATGCCTTTGTAATGGTGTAAACAATTTACGCTTGCAAATCCATGAGGTGACTATTCTATAATCCTATTGTACTTTAGAGACAGGTACGCTGTTTTTTGCATTCTGAAAATAATTGTTACAAGATCATCTAATCTCCTGTTAACTTTCCAGTTAAGGTAATGGGTTTCCAGAGAGTTGTGAAATGTTTCCAAAAACATATTGGTATTAGTGTTGGCATGAGGAAAATGTCTAAAGCACATAGCCCATTTATTACACTTACTTGATAACTATAACTTCAACTTACTCAATTGATCATAGGAAATCATCAATATGAGCTTTTTTTTACCATTTTACTGAATTTTCTATACATAGAAAAATAAATTTGTCTATAAATTCCTTGGATGGAATACAATTGTGGTTGGAGAACTGTGGTATATAATGTAACTGAATTTTTCCTGCTTCTAGGAAATTATATTGGTAGGTATCTGTTCTTGTTTATATAGATCTGTAGAACACCAAGAAGAAGTTAGGTGTTTGGGTTTCATGTTCACGTGGAAAGGTACATGATAGAGTAAATGTATTTCAGGGCTTCAGTTCTTCCTGTGCATATAACATTAGCAGAGCTCTCTGGTATTCTTTCCATTTAGGTCAGACTTGGACCATTACTAATATCTCGAAACATTGCTTAAGAAACAATTCTACTTTAACATGCTATAAACCAGTGGCGGCTGGTGGTAATTTATCTAGGGTGTGCATTAGAGCAGATATAGGATGATTTAATTATATTATGTTAATCCTAATCCATGAGCGTCATATTTCGTCGTAATAGAATACATAGCAAGCAAAACATATCACTGGTACACTCTACCCTTAAAATTGCATGAACAGAAATAATATTAGCATGTATGAAAATAATTATTCTCAACACACCTTTACAAGTGACGGTAGTTGAAATTCATTCTCTTTTCCTTACACCCTATGAGGAAGTAGTGTAGAAAACGGCTATACAGATGGCTCTGTAGACGGACTAGGATCCTGGGCGCAGGTAGTGTAGGTGGCGGCTACAACACTACACTACCTGCTAGTCGGTCACCAAAAACATGCGCGTGCGCATTCGCATGGTTTTGAGTCTGCTCCCATCGCCCCTTTGAACAGCACATACCCCCCCGCTTACCTCGTCCCGCCAGAGCTCCATCAAGCGATCGCACAGACCGAAAATGCGCCCGGCATGATGCCACGGGATCGCACACTTGTAGAGCGGTGAATTCGAAAAGGAGATAGCTGTAGCGTTCGGAGGCTCACGTTTCTTGCATATGCAGACAGTACTTTTATCCTTCGCGTTGGAAAGGAATAGTTTTCTTTTATAATTTATTCATCTTTGGGTGTGCACTTGCTAACATGCGTATACGCACGCGCCGCCACTGCTATAAACAGTAAACCACCTCTTTCACAATAAATTAATCCATATTTAAATCTTTGCGACCCATTGTATTTAAATGAGTACCACTTGCTAGTTTAGTCAGTACATGAGAATTATTAGCCCATGCATAAAAAGAAAATGACTTCATATACAGTACACTCCCGATTATCCGGGCTAATGATGGGAGAGACGGCACGAACAATCGGAAAACACGGATAACCTAAACTTTTACTTAAATGTCTGGTAAAGTTCATAATTTACGTAAAAAACAATATAATATTATTTATGCAGGTATTCTGTTAGTTAAGAGTGCTTCCCGGACTCAATGAGAGCTTTCTTCGCCAGTTCTCGATCTTTTTAGCGGCGATAAGATTGTTGTGCTTGTATTATTAATGCTCTATATAAGGCCTGGTTTCGAAAACCACACATCCGTGGCTGTGTGATCACGGATGCAGTAAAGTGGTTTGCACGAATACTTCAAAACCACTACTCGACGTCGGAAATTACTTTCAGGCACCGCGCCACTTATGTTTGTTGCGTCTGGCACAAGTTGCCCAGATTGCAACTGCTGCGGGACGTGTATCCCAAGGTCGGTAAAGGAGTATCCGTGATCACGGAGCGTGGTCGTGCATTGTGAGGTTTGGAAAATAGGAACACGGTGATCCCGTCAATGCAGCTAGCGCGCGATCGCTTCTGTTTTACGTAGGGGATTGTAACGGAAATAATAAGCTTTGTGTATCCTCGCATTAATGCAGTAATTCCGATGATTTTGCGTCCGAATGTATTTTTTTAAATATATAGCAGAAAAAAATGAGCAAGAGTAAAAATCATGCACGGATAATCCGCAACTGAAATAAACCGTAGCCGGATAATCGGGAGTGTGCTGTACTAACAGTGCAAATAAAGGTTTGCCTAGAAAAAGACGAACTCTTAAAAGCACATGGAAACACAGTATAATTCTATCAATGATGTCAGTGTATGAGGAAAATATTTGCCATTGAGCCTGTGGTATTTATCACACTGATTTTATTGGTTTGAATTATTATTTCAGTTATATTAACTGGTCCAACAATGAGATTTTATGAAACCAAAATCGCTATATGATGCTATGAATAGTTTTTATGCAGTACTTAAGATGCTGTTTGCATTTTCACTCCCGTAAATTTCTTTAGTAAGAGTAATTATCCTAAATGATTCTTCCCTGCTCTCAAAATTTGGATCACTCAAAATAAAATTTACCCTTAAACCTTAAGAAAATGGTGATCGGACTGAGTTCATGAAATTCAATCACCTCATCAAGAGATATTAATAGGTGATCATTAGCCCATTAGGTAATTCTTTTGGCCTCATGTTACCAGGGGTGTAGCTAGGACAGGCGCAGCAAGGAGGGGTTTTGGGGATAAACCCCTCCCCCAGATTTCAGAGAAATTTTTAAATTTAATCCATTTTACTTAATTGCATTAATATTACTTATAGAATAGTGTAAGGATTAATAAAATATCCATCCGAAAGTGGTAAAACTCGCCATTTATCTGAAAAATTTTCTAGGGGAGGGCCCCCGCACCTCCCTCTTATCCTAGTGGGTATTCCATACCCTCAGATCCCCCAGTGTTAGTTGCGCCTAAAACATCCCCTTGCCTAATTCCTAGCTGCGCACCTGAGCTAGAATGGTGTTGGGGGTACAGTGGTGGAACCCTCTGGGGAAAATGTGAACATTTTTATCTGTAAAATTGACATGTTATGCTATTTTGCTTCACAAAAATAATAGTCAATATTAGTTTCGCTTCCTAGTATTGGTGGAATAGAATTAATTTGTTTTATAGGTTAATATTTTTCTGCTAAAACTAATGCTTTTGGGGATGGGGGGGCAAGAGACCTTCCTGGCTATGCCACTGCATGTAACTCATGAAAAAGTAATATTATTCCTACAAGAATGCAGTTGAATTTGTGTCCCCACTGCTTAACAAAACATTTAAAATAGCTCACAATATTATCTTTAACAAGTCTCTAGATACTGGCATAATTCCTAGCTCTTCCAAAACAGCAATTGTGATACCTGTGTGTAAAAACGTTAACACCATTAAAAAAATGAAAAAGTGGCAAGTCACTGTGCAATCAGACTTATGTACCAAGGCACAGTCAAAATTGTGTCCTGTAAAGCAGTGAATTCCTAGGACGCATTCGATAATGCATGGACACGAGATGACAAAATAGCCCCTCTTCTAATCCCAAGCTCACATTCTCGCAATTTTATGCCATATTGAAAATTAATGCAGTTCTAGCCTGCGCAATTACGTGCCCCATGTAAAGCAGCCTTTAGTGATTATAGACCACCATTATTCAGTCAGTTTTTGCCAAAGTGTTTGAAAACCTGATTACTGATTAAGGGCAAGGATTTAGGTGCGGTATTTCAACTACTAGGTACAAACCTTTTTGCTTTTTCAGCTCTTTGTAGCTACAGATCTTACTGATCATTTTCAGGTAGAGTGTATTGTGATTTTTCCAAATGCATTCAATAAAGTTTATCATTTTTCTATCAGCAGCAAAACTGACAGCCAATGGAATATCTGGTCCCATGCTATAAGTCAAAGAGAGAACTAGCAAATAAAATCCAGAATGCAGAACCATCACAATTTTATGCAACATCTGCTGTTCCACAGGGCTCCCACCTGGGACCACTTCCTTTATTACTGTTTGTGAATGATAATTATCATGGATTTTCCATAGAGTCCATTAATGGAGAATGGTCTTTAAATCTGAGAAAGTACTCAATCTCCGCTGTTGACTTGAAAATCTTGTGTTCCATTGATTCTATTGAAAAGCAAATTAACTACATTCGATAGTTTGCTTAGACACTATCGATATATCGATGGTTGGTTGTAGCATGCTGTGCGATTCACACCATGTGCTCTGTTGAAGTCAATTCTGTTTCGTGTGAACAAGAAGTTCTCATTGTATTTGTGTTTGATATTAAAATAACGTTACCACTATCTAGAAGTCAATAATTTCAACAGGTTATTGACCCAGACTGCTTGATCACCGGAAATGTGCGGTCAGTTTTAGTGAGAACGTTATTTTTTGTGAACTCCAATCGCAACTTTGTTCTTCGGTTCTATGTTCCAAACGGACTATAAAATGGATTTCCGAGCCAATATTGAAAAACTGAAGGGTGCAGAAAATTGGAGTAGATGGAAACGGCAAATAGAATTATTCTTGAAGCATCACGAAGTGGCCGATGTAGTTCACGGAGGAAGACATCCCGGTATGCTTGCCACGGCTGCTTCTGAAGGTGAAATTACTGCGCATAGACTTGCTGTGCGAGAGTATGAAAAAGCCGACTCTCTGGCACAAATTATACTCGTGAGTAGCATGGGTGATGCTGATGTTGAATTGACTGCGACATGTGCCACTGCTGAAGAAATTTGGAAGAAGCTGCTGTCAGTATATGAGCAAAGTTCGGGCCAAAGAGTGGATCGGTTGATGGAGAAATTTTTCTCGTCGGAGAAAAGGAATCCGAAGACATCGCAGCGTACGTTGCTCGTCTCCAGAAGGACTTCAAGGACCTGAATGACGAGCTGAAGCGATTGACGGATGCTGTGCTCCCTGAATTGCTCTTGATGAGCAGAATTATGTCGACTTTGCCCAGGGAATACTTTGAATTCAAAAGTGTGTGGGAGAGTATACCCATTCCTGATCGTTCTATCAATCTTCTGATTGAGAGACTTCGATTAATTGAGATGAGGCTTCCAGAAAAGGAAATAGACTCATCTGCTTTTGCTGTGAAAGCCGAATCGAAGAAAGGTAAAGAAGAGACTAGAAAATGTTAAAATGCCATCAGCGTGGTCATCTAGCAAACAAGTGCCCTGAACAAGGTAAAAAGAGGAACAAACATTTTTCAGGCAAGGGTGCAAGTTTTTTATCTTTCTTAGTTGAGGGTAATAATGTGCCTAGAGAAGCATGGCTTGCAGACACTGGTGCCTCTCAGCATATGTCTAATAATAAGAGTTACTTCATGGACTACACTCCTTTTACTAAGCCTGTGAATATCACGGTAGGAAATGGTGAAGTAATTAAGGCGCATGGCTGTGGGACTGTGAGTGTGAAGGCGTCTATAGACAAAAACCTTGTTTCATGTGATATTAGAGATGTTTGGTATGTTCCAGAATTGGGAAGGAATTTACTCTCTGTAGGAAGGACTGTAGAAAAGAGATTTAAAATTAGTGCGGATGCGAGAAAGTGCATCTTCAAAAGAAATGGGCTAGTGAAACTTGTGGGAGTGAAGATGGAGACTGGGTTGTACGAATTAAAAATGACTGTCCAACGTCCAAAGGACTCTACTGAAGTCAACGTTACAGCAGTCGATGCTAGTCTTCAATTATGGCATGAAAGGCTCTGTCATCAAAGTAAACAGCACGTGAAGAAGGTACTGAAAAGTAGGGGTATTGAAGTTCAAGCAGAAGAAGATTTCTGCGTTGGATGTGTGATGGGAAAGCAGCACCGTGATAGTTACAAAACTCGAGACTGCAGACCTGATACCGTTGGTGAGATCATCCACGCTGATCTCTGTGGGCCGATGGAGACCTCATCGTTTGGAGGAAGTAGGTACTTCTTACTGCTGAAGGATGATTTTTCCAGTTATCGCCGAGTATTCTTTTTGAAGACAAAAGATATGGTTCCTCATTACCTTGAAATATTTTTGAATGAGGCGGACAATGAAGGTAACAAGATAAAAATTTTTATGAGTGATGGTGGGCTTGAATTTAACAATGCACATGTTAGAAGAATCCTTCAAAAGAAAGGTATTAAGATACGGATGTCCATGCCCTACACTCCAGAACAGAATGGAGTGGCAGAACGTGAAAATAGAACTTTAGTGGAGAGTGCAAGATCTATGTTGCATGCACAAAATCTTCCTAAAGGACTATGGGTGGAAGCTGTGAATACAGCATGCTTTGTCTTGAATCGTACGGGTCCGTCAAAGGTATATGGAAAATCCCCTCTGGAAGTATGGCTAAAAAAAGGTCCTGTTAATGTAGAGCACTTGAAAGTGTTTGGTGCAGAATGCTATGTACATGTTCCTAAGCAACGCCGGAGGAAGTGGGACAAGAAATCAATATATGCCAGATTTGTAGGATACTGCGATGAAAGGGATGGATATAGGTGCTGGCTGCCAAACTCAAAAAGAGTAATAATGAGCCGAGATGTTTTGTTTAAACCACTAGAAGTTTTGCCCAATAAGTCAGAGTTTAGAATCAGTAATCATCCTGAGAAGAGAAATGTGGATGAGAATAATACTGAACCACACAATAATCAGGAGGTAGGAGATCTTGAATCCATGGATGACTCAGAAGTAGAGGAAGAACCATCTGAAGATGAAGAGATGCCCCAGCTGCGTCCCAAAAGGCAAGTAAAGCAGCCTGCATATCTGAAGGACTATGTCATGGCAGCAGAGTCAACATCTCCATCATCTTTTAGTGAAGCGATAAATTCAGAAGATGGAGACTTGTGGAAGAGTGCCATTGAAGATGAGATGAACTCCTTGAAAGAGAATGAAGTGTGGACTCTAGTTGATTTACCAAATGGAAAAAAGGTCATAAATAATCGGTGGGTTTTTCGTGTGAAAAACCATCCAGCCAATGGGGCAGTCCAGTGCTACAAAGCACGTTTGGTAGCGAAAGGTTGTACTCAATGCCTAGGTATTGACTACGAAGAAACTTTTAGTCCAGTGGCAAGATTCGAGACTGTAAGATCGGTTCTTAGTGTGGCTGCTGAGGAAAGATTGAAGCTTCAACAATTTGATGTGAAAACAGCTTTTCTTTATGGAAAACTTAAAGAAGAAGTGTACATGCAGCAACCACAGGGGTATGAGGATGGTACAAACCGAGTTTGTCGCTTAAATCGAAGCATATATGGACTGAAACAGGCGCCTCGCTGCTGGAATAACAGACTGGTTGCATTTTTAGCAAAACAGGGGATGAAGAGGAGCTCTGCTGACCATTGCCTATTTGTGAGGAATAGGATGGACAAAAAACTGTTAATTGTAATCTATGTGGATGATGGGCTGATTGCTGGAACAGATGAAGGGGAAATGAGTGAGTTTTTAGAGCATCTAAAGATGGAGTTTAAAATCACTATGGGCCCTCTTAGTTCTTTCCTTGGGATGGGAATTCAGCAGCTAAGCAATGGTTCAATTTTTGTGAGCCAAGGTTCATACACGAAGAAGGTTCTGGAGCGGTTCCGGTTTGCTGATGCAAATGCTGTCTCGACACCCGCCGAACCTGGTGCCTCTGGTGGTGACGATGGCACTGAGGATCAACCCTTGGATGCCAGTATACCATATCGTGAGGCTGTAGGAAGCCTTATGTTCCTAATGGTGGCTACACGCCCTGATATAGCCTATGCCGTGAGTATTGTCTCCCAATCCCTTGAGAGCCCCTCAAACAAAGACTGGAAAAATGTGAAAAGATTATTCAGGTATTTTCGTGGCACAGCTGACTATGGATTGTTGTATAAAGTTGATTCCCCAGAGCAAGTGTTGCATGGATTCAGTGATGCAGACTATGCTGGTGATATAAAAACTAGACATTCACGGACTGGGGTGGTTTGTATGTACTCAGGGGGTGCCATTTCTTGGTTTAGTCAAAAGCAAAGAAGTGTTGTATTATCCATCGCTGAGGCTGAGTATGTGGCAGCAAGTGAAGCAGCTAAAGAACTGGTATGGTTGAAAAGATTATTTTCTGAAGTGACATGTTTAAAAGACTCACCAAAGTTACTAGTTGATAATATGAGCGCTGTAAAACTTGCAAATAACCCAGAGTTTCATAAGAGATCAAAACATATAGATGTTAAATACCATTTTGTACGGGAAAAGTGCAGTGATTGAACATTGGACATGTCGAGGGTTTGAAACAAGTGGCTGACATTCTCACTAAGCCATTGGCAGGGCCACGATTTAAGACTTTGTGTGAAATGCTGGGTCTAGTTGATGCAATAAATTTAACTCGTGTGTAGTTAGTTTGAGAGGAAGTATTGAAAAGCAAATTAACTACATTCGATAGTTTGCTTAGACACTATCGATATATCGATGGTTGGTTGTAGCATGCTGTGCGATTCACACCATGTGCTCTGTTGAAGTCAATTCTGTTTCGTGTGAACAAGAAGTTCTCATTGTATTTGTGTTTGATATTAAAATAACGTTACCACTATCTAGAAGTCAATAATTTCAACAGATTCACATACTGCAGTGTCAGCAGTAATACTACATGATGTCATTGACCTTCAGCAATGGTTAGCTTCTCTTTCTGCTTTGTAGTACAAGAATAATTTTTTGCAGATAAGCATCATTAAATGTAGTGTACTTACCTTTTGTAAATGGAAACCTTTTTTTTTTTTTTAATATACTAATTATCTGAAAACATATTACATAGGGTCCACTAGAAACAGGACCAATGTGTACTGTTGGACTACAAACTAACATTAGAGACAGATATTGATTCAACCGTAAGCAAAAAAATATTCGAGTCCCTTGGTTTCACATGAAAGCATTGTAAAGATTACAACAAAAATTCTCAGTTACCCTTTCCTGAATGTCAACATAGATAGATATGCAACTGAATACTTTACATTGGTATGAGGTCCTTGATATCTCAAATGTGTAGCCAATATTGAAAAGGTACTGAAGAATTTTTAAAACAGTTGCATTAGTATAAATGATAAACAGAAAGAAAGAATTATTTTTTATTATTATTATTTAATATATTTATTTATTATATTATTATTCAAAATTGAATTTTTTCCCTACAATGTTGAAAATCTAGATGAATGCCTTGTAAGGTTGGTTCAACAGAAATGTTACCCCAGGTTCACATAAAATATTTACACTGACATATAACTCAAACATGTTTACACATAGTTAGGTAATATAAAAAACAAACCACTGTATGATTTAGAGAGACATTCTATTAACGAAATAATGTAAAGGGTCAAAAATACCGGCATGAAGATGTTCATCAAAAATGTTAACCTAAACTTTCTGAAACCAAAATAACTCCCATGGCTTTAATTTGCATCAAAAAGGCGTTCTAGTTGTATAATAACAAGATATGTTTACCCATTTATTATTCACTATTGCATTTTTACTCCACAACGATGAAAATAAGGATAAATGCCGCATAAGAAAATTGTTCATCAGAAATGTTACCCCAAGTTCACATCGAATATTTACACTGATATATTCCTCAAACATGATTTCCCATAGTAAGATGACATCAAAACAAAGCCACTTTATCATTACGAGACACATTCTAGTCATTAAATGATGTAAAATGCCAATAAATACTGACATGAGGATGTAAACCAAAAATGTTAACCCAAACTTTCTGAAACCAAAATAACTCCCATTGCTTTAATTTGCATCAAATAAGCGTTCTAGTTGTATAATAACACGATATGTTCACCTATTTATTATTCACTATTGCATTTTTACTCCACAACGATGAAAATAAGGATAAATGCCGCACAAGAAAATTGTTCATCAGAAATGTTACCCCAAGTACACATCGAATATTTACACTGATATATTCCTCGAACATGATTACCCATAGTTAGATGGCATCAAAACAAATCCACTTAATGATTTAGAGACACATTCTATTCACGAAATAATGTAAAAGGTCAGAAATACCGACATGAGGATGTACACCAAAAATGTTAACCTAAACTTTCTGAAACCAAAATAACTCCCATTGATTTAATTTGCATAAAAAAGCGTTCTAGTGGTATAATAACACGAAATGTTTAACTATTTATTATTCACTATTGAATTTTTACTCCACAACGATGAAAATAAGGATAAATGCCGCATAAGAAAATTGTTCATAAGAAATGTTACCCCAAGTTCACATCGAATATTTACACTGATACATTCCTCGAACATGATTGCCCATAGTAAGATGACATCAAAACTGAGCCACTTCATCATTACGAGACACATTCTAGTCTTTAAATGATGTAAAATGCCAATAAATACCGACATGAGGATGTACACCAAAAATGTTAACCCAAATTTTCCGGAACCAAAATAACTCCCATTGCTTTAATTTGCATCAAATAAGCGTTCTAGTTGTATAATAACACGATATGTTTACCTACTTATTATTCACTATTGAATTTTTACTCCACAACGATGAAAATAAGGATAAATGCCGCATAAGAAAATTGTTCATCAGAAATGTTACCCTAAGTTCACATCGAATATTTACACTAACACATTCGTCAAACATGATTGCCCATAGTAAGATGACATCAAAACTATGCCACTTTATCATTACGAGACACATTCTAGTCTTTAAATGATGTAATTGCCAATAAATACCGACATGAGGATGTACACCAAAAATGTTAACCCAAATTTTCCGGAACCAAAATAACTCCCACTGCTTTAATTTGCATCAAATAAGCGTTCTAGTTGTATAATGGCACGATATGTTTACCTACTTATTATTCACTATTGAATTTTTACTCCACGACGATGGAAATAAGGAGAAATGCCGCATAAGAAAATTGTTCATCAGAAATGTTACCCCAAGTTCACATCGAATATTTACACTGATACATTCCTCAAACATGATTTCCCATAGTAAGATGACATCAAAACCAAGCCACTTTATCATTACGAGACAAATTCTAGTCATTAAATGATGTAAAATGCCAATAAATACCGACAAGAGGATGTACACCAAAAATGTTTACCCAAACTTTCTGAAACCAGTGTTCTCTAAAAGAAAGGAATATTTCCGCTTGTGGTTACTCAATTGTTTTTTGATTCCAAATATCACCATAGGGGCGCTGTCATCGATGTACATCGAAAATGTCATAAATGAAAATGTATACCGTGCATAGAGCATCGTATACCTCCGATCTCTAAAATTCGTCGCGATTGGTCGCGATATCGTAATTCATGTGTTTCGTCGGCAGGCTCCAACAACCACGCAAATATTACTGAGGAATTAAAGGCTATTACCTCGGCTATATAACTCACTATCATCCGTCGAACTATGGAAAATTATAACCCTGAATAACAGAGGAGGTATTTACGCCGGTAACAAACAGGCGCAGAATTTCAAACTTCACCGATGAGATTATCTTGCATTGTGCAGCTGAGATGGCATGCCACTGTTTACCTCAGACAAAACATAATAAACTGCCGTCAACATCATTGCAGTGGAGCTGCAGCTGCAATTTATCACTACAATAATAATCATCCTTCGAAAATATCACAAAGTAAGTCACAAAGCATTAATTATTAATACTTTTAATGGAACAGAGATGAATAGCCTTGAAGGCTTTGCCTTTCAAATTGTAAGGCAGTAGCGATTTCTTATATTGGCCCGCTGTTTTGAAGAAAATATTCTGATGATTTTCCATCATTGGTAGGTTATTCTAAGAAGCTTTTGGTAGATATACAGATCCAAGATTGTAGCAACTAAATAATTCCCGCTTCGTATTATGTTACGGTTGTCAAGTATATTTTTCTGCAATATTATAATTTTCTTTATTGCTTTGGAAATGACTGTCTTGGTGGTAGTGCCTCATATTTCAAATATATATTTATACTGGCTTAACATCGGTTATTATTAAATGCATTGTTGTGAATTAATCAGGCACTTCTTTTATGTAATGTGTAGGTCTCAATTTTTTTTCAGGTACCACTTCTCACTCGATCTCCTTCATACCTCTTCATAAAGCATCGTCAAATCAGACACTTTTTTACTGTACTCAATCAGGAAGAAAAGATGATCTCAAAAGTGAAGGCGAAGGAGAGAAAAAGCTATCACTATTACAGAGGTTTAAGCAAATGTACCGTGATTATTGGTATGTGCTAGTTCCTGTGCACGTTGTTACATCCATCGTGTGGTTCGGAGGGTTCTACTACATAGCAAAAAGGTGATTCCTCTCAAATAATTCATCATTAAAACTATAATTGGTGTCTGTCAAAACAGTGGCGCAGCAAGGGGGGGGGGGGTTTGGGGGTTAACCCCCCACCCTCCCAGAGCTCAGAGAAATTTTTAAGTTTAATCCATTTTACTTATTTGGATCAGTATTACTTTTAGAATAGTGTAAGGATTAATCAAATATCCATCAGAAGGCCGTAAAACTCGCCATTTTGAACCATTATTCTCAAAATTTTTCTAGGGAGGGTCATCGCAACACCTGCTTACCCTGGTGGGTATGCAATAACCCCACACCCCTAAGTATTATTTGTGCCTAAAACCCCCCCTAGCCTTAATTCTTCACTTCGCCCCTGTGTCAAAACCAGGGACCTGGAGCGGAGCGAATTTTCATTGTTGCTCCGGGGTGCTCCACTCCGCTCCGGCCGGAGCGGAGCAGGTCGGAGCAATGTCGGAGCGGAGCACTCGGGTGGAGGGCATGTCGGAGCTCCTCGGAGTAGAGCGAATTGCTATGATGCTGCTCCGCTCCGGTATTAATTTTGTGTTAACTTTGTTCCATAAATATCATTGCCCCCTGGAAGTGCGTATTTTCCAAATAGAATTAACCATAATTAATTATTAATAGAAAAACCCACAATAAAATTAATTAATTTAAATATAATGAAGGGTTACCCGCACGTGATGGCCCAGCGGTATTTAATAGCAATTCCCTTCGTGACATTTTTATTTAGAATACATCATTTTATAAAGAAATATCGGATTATTAGCATAATGATACCCTTGTAAAAGTTGACTAATATTCATCAATATGTCCATAGCCAAATCAACCATTATAATGAAAATTTAATTGGAAATCAAAATTAAGTGATGCACTACTTTCCGCTATGTTTCAAATTTTAAGCATACGTTTAAGAATACGTAGGTAAAACCTTTCAACATGTTATGTAATGTCTTCACAGCAATTACGCCAACTGTGATTTTTATCTTTCACGTGTATAATGTAGATTTTTTCCTGGCCGCAATAATAATTCACAATGATTATTATTTATGTGGGTTTTAGTGGCATTGGAGAAACATAATAAACTAATAAAATAATTTAATTTTGTGAACATGATTTTTATAGTTGATTATTACATGTTTTACATACTATTCTTAGCTATCAATAAAATTCAGAGATGATAGATGGAATATCTGACAATACTGCCATGTACCTGGCTTTAACTAACTGGTCTTGTAGGGTATATATAGATATTTTATATTGTTTTTTGTTGATGTTTTTCACACTTATGAGCAAGAAAAAGAGCGTATTCCGAGGTTATGCGCTTGTGAATCTAAACTTTATTTTATTGTGATCCTCTCTGTTGAGTAAAAAATCAACAACTGATGGTTACCAAGGCCGTTTCATGCTATAATTTTTACGATATGTTCATGAATAACAGTCGTCTGCAATTATGAAATTATGCTATTATTTTTCTATAGTTATAAATATCAATTTTCCATCATTTTACAATCTAAAGATTATAATTAAAATTAATTAAAGATTTATTACAAAGGTATTGAAAATTTGTGTTTCCCTTGTATTTTGCCTTTTTAATACAACTGAATTAAGAATCATCTGTATACAAGAAGTTTAAATACAACTGTTATGCAATTGTATCACAAAAATCGGTACAATTTGTAAATGTACAAAAGATATACCATTTGTAAATAAATGCTTGCATTGTTTGGGAAAGAAAGACTACATTTCAAAATAGGTGTTATCGAGGAATTCAGTTTAACAGACAGACATTGCTCAGAAGAACCTCTAATTACAAAGCATGTTATTCGGAAAAAATTATGGGCTTTGGTTAAAATATATATTACTTTTAAATCCAAGTACATATGTATTGTAAAATTTCATTAGAAATGCTCTTTCCACCCAACGAAGGGCCACATCCTTAATATTTTAAACGCACTACGTTATGGCATCATAATAAAACGATATCCCAGAATTTTGAAAATATTAGCCTACAGCATTTTTATATTTTAATATCGCCCGACAAAGAATTTTATAATGCGATAATAAAATTAATAAATTATTAAAATGGCGACACAAAGCCAGTCAAATTATAAAACAACATAGATAGCGATATCGACTTTCGTATTGTATTAATCCTTAAGATTATCACCATAATTATTTATAATTCAAAAGTATCTAACGCAAGGTATTTAAATAGAACACATATTGGACTGCCCAATTTGAAAAGTATTTTTTACGTAATGAAAAGTAAAGAAAACTTTGTAATTCTGCATAAATATTTAATTTACGACATAGGTTTCGACGTGGCACGTCATCGTCTGGTACAAATCCACAGAAGACAGAGAATAAACAGCCGCACACAAAATTTTTTTTTTTAAATCTCTACTTTTCATTGTGTCAAGAAGGTTCCATTAAGTCACGCCTGAAACAAATACTTTTTTTACATAATACTATTTGTAAATTGAAATGTATTGGTATTAAATAATCCCGCAAATCACGTAGAATGTGGATTAATAACTCAACATAAAAATAGCCGCAGGGAATATCCGAATGCGTTCCACGGCTGCAGAAGCGTGCATACGTCGATTTCCCGCCAAGAAGCGAAGCATTGACGTTGTGTTCTGCTCCGCTATGCTCCGGCTCCATTGTCGGAGCGGAGCAGTTCCATTCCTGCTGGAGTGGAGTTCTCGCAAGAAATGCTCCGCTCCGGAGTGGAGCACCTAGGTCCCATTGTCGTCGCTCCGCTCCGGAGCGGAGCAAGAGGAATTGAACTGCTCTGCTCCGACAATGGAGCCGGAGTATAGCGGAGCGGAGGAGCGCTCCAGGTCCCTGGTCAAAACATATCCCTAAAAAGAAATGCATAATATCTTACCATTTTGTGGCATAATGCTTTCATATATAAGTAATACTGAATTTATTTGCAAAAATAATAATTAAATTTACGTTAGTTTCGAAGCATGAGCTGCATTTTGATATGGTCATCCGTTAATAAAAAAATTGTTTCAAGACCACCATTGCAGCAGAAGGGTTAATGGGCTGCATGAGAATGAAAAGGGTAATTGTTCTTAAATGAAACTTCTACCAAGTTTATTAAGTTATTTCTAGTATTATTGTGATAAATTTCTCTTTTAAATTTCAGTGGACATTAAGGTATATGCGTAATGAAGTTATGAAACCCTGGAAATACGAATTTCTAAGTTTCAGACATAACTTCAAAAAAAGTAATTTACTATGCATGTCTCTTGTCAGGAATGTTGCCTATTTTATCACCCTGCCTTAATTACAGGATAAACTTGCAGAGCAATTTGTATCACTTGCATATTTTACCAAAAATTATCAACTGATGAAAGGGAGAGGTATTTATTGTCCAATGAATACCTCTTTCCTTCCGAAATTAGGATTTATTTTGGAAAATAAATTATAGAGTCACTCACAGACCAGAAAAGAGGTCTATTAACTTGCTTATTGATGTATATGAGTAAATATCTTTCAGGAATGCCCTTCAATCATTTTAAATAATAAATAAGGTGTATAGGCGAAGGTGAGGCTTTGAATTACTCTAATGGAGTAGGAATTATGACAATGAGGAACTTGCATGGGTCATTGATTGCTCTAAAAACTATTTTGAATAAGTAAAATGGATGTATTACCTCGCAAAAATACCTTAAGTTTCTCCATTCAACATCAAAAGAAATAAAAAAACTGCATTTAAAATTGAGAAAAATTTCTCTGAGCCGACCACTGCGCGAAGACACCCAAGCGTTGCCGAGGCCAGGCGTGACGTAATAGGTGCCTAAACAACCGTAGGGAGTTGGGAAATATGTTGAGTGCATGCTGTAAAATTTGTTTTGAGGGAGTATTTAGTCACTCATTGTCGCTCTATTTTGTTCTGTTACTCTTGGGCAAGTTTTCCTATTGCTATTGTGCCACGATTATTACTTGGGATATTAATGGGGAACTTGCATGGGTCGTCGATTGCTCTAAAAACTATTTTGAATAAGTAAAATGTATACATTAGTTCGCAAAAATAACTAAAGTTTCTCCATTCATCATCAAAAGAAATAAAAAAATTGACTTCAAAATCGAGAAAAATTTCTCTGAGCCGACCACTGCGCGAAGACACCCGAGCGTTGCCGAGGCCAGGCGTGACGTCATAGGTGCCTAAACAACCGTAGGGAGTAGGGAAATACACTGAGCGCATGCTGTAAAATTTGTTTTGAGGGAGTGTTTAGCCGCTCATCGTCAATTTATTTTGCTCTGTTATTCTTAAGCAAGTTTTCCTATTGCTATTGTGCCACGATTATTACTTGGGATATAAATAATGCGACATCGGGGTGATGAAATACAAGCGTTTCACTTCGTATGTTTCAGTTACCAGAAAAATGGATGATAACGTTGCCGCTAGTTCGAATAGTACACCTGAAATTTATCTACATCTACATAATACCCCGCAAGCTGCCTATAAGGCTTGTGGCAGGGGGTGTTAGGACATCGGCCTATTTTTAGGACTCCAAAAATTGATGCCACGACCCTCATGGAATTTGTTAAGACGAATTATTGCTATACGTCGGCGGCAAATCGAGATGTAAAAGAAACTTGTAATACTGGAGGATAACGATCGTAAGCTGTGCTGTTGACATTAGAGTAAGCTGTGCTTGTAATTTGGCAACGCCGTATTAGCGGAGAAGGTAATCCTATCCGTCCTATGGTGCAAATTCACAGCAAAAAGGTCTGCACAAAATCCACATGTGAGATCGCAATTGGTTCCGCTGCCAACACACACACAAGCTACAACCTATTTCAATAATATAGGTAAATCCATAAACAATATATGTACTAGTATATACCATAAAAATATAGTGGGAAATAGGCAAATACTCTTATCAAAAACTGGAAGTCACTTTTCACGTTCTTATATTCATCACATACAACTTAAGAGCTTGTTATGATGAAAACAACTATTTATTCACTGATTTAAAGCCTTAAATCAAGTTAGCCCACACAACTGACTTTTCTCACTACTATTCGTTGAAATAATGGAATAACAAACTTCACACACATTTTTTATTTCAATAGCTTGATCGTGAGATGTCATATCTACGGTGAACAACGGAGGTTAACACACCACTGACAATTTTTACACTACTGTTAGACATTTATCGATAGTGTAATAGCACTTTTTACAATTCAATCACGATGGAACACTGATAACTCTTGGCCGATATTTTTCAACCTCGTCAAACATTGTGCATTACCACCACTTGCACTGTGATTATTAGCAGTAGCTTAACGGGAGATGTCACGTTGAAAATAACACTATTTTGGACAAAAATGTTCCTATATGTCTCCAATCAACGAGCAAAAGTTGCATTGACTGGAATTCACAGCTATTGCAGTAGTTACGTCACAGAATTTCAACTGAGGAAAATTTTTGGGCAAAATTCGACAGGCACATAATGTGAATCTCCCCAAGATATTAAAAAACCAACAGGGAAGCTCATTGCCATAGGATTGTAACTACACCGCAAATTTCTATCCCTTGGCCCTCGATCAACACTTGGCCCATGCGTCTGACATCCTCTCTGAAATTATGCAATCCGTAAGTCATTAGCTTTGAAGGAAAATATCAAGTTACCCTAAAACAATGGAAACATGTTTCATCCCTACCCCATCTCACCATCCCTCAACTAACCTTTCTCGGTCTACCTGCTTCAATGCTCCCTATTTCTGGATGAACACAACTAGTTGAGTCACCTATTGGGCCCAAATATGTCTAAAGGCCTGTTTACACGGTACATTAACACGTACGGGTTAATGTCTAAAAGTATGAACACGAGAATGAACGCCAAAATGCACCGTGTAACCACCCAACTTGTGCGAATGCATGCGCAGAACCTGTTCAAATTTGGTTCATATATTCGTACATGTTCCGTTCCGGTCCACAAATATCATTCACGCAAACGTACGTTAACTCGTATGTGTTAATGTATTGTGTAAACAGGCCTTTACAACAGCTTTCAGCAATGGAATGACATGTGGGAGATTCTAAAAATATTGAGACCAAACATGATGCATTTCTGACAATATTTAAGTTTTTTGAGCTCTTGTTGGTTAACTCTAACTTTCTAGCTACAACAAGGCAGTACATACCAATATTCAAAACTGTCCATAAAGCAGTATTTTCAAAGAAATAATCCTAGCATGAATACACTCAAACAAGACAAGACAGACTGGAAAAGCAAGCTGCATAAATCACATAGCTCTCCTGGCTTTGCCTTGATAGCAACAACATCACAAGGTTACAAGATTGGATGTGTTCATCCCTTGACTTCCTCATTCATAGCATTGTCGCTTGAAAGATGCAGGGTCTCACCTTCCCTTCCTTCTCTCCTTTACACTCTTATGCTGCCCACCTCATCATCTTGCTGACTGGCATTCTGTACTGTTACAGCTCTTCCAACTAGCTGCATGTGACGTCTAAATATGTACTTCTAAACATTGTGTATTGTGTTTCAGATGACACTGTTGAAATTTAATTTAATAATTAAAAAAAAGCAAGAAAAAATAATTATTCAGATAAGGAATACTCAATTTATGGGCACTGTGGCATGTAACTATAACGAGGAGGTGCAAAATCCACCTCATGACTACTGAAGCATCTTGGGTGAAACACAAGTCATTATGGGATGAAAAACTGACTAAATTCGGGGGAAATGTGTGTGAGGAAAATTTCAATTCAGTTGAAAATTTCTTCGATAATGGAAGCCTACTTTCATGTCCAAACGCAAGAATGATAACTGATAATCCTAATGCCGAGTATCCACCAAGCCTAGTGTCTTCATCATCAATAATTTTATCAGCATCATCCTCAGATGTTAAATGTAGCGTAAAGAAGATTTCATGTGTGCATACTACTTTAAGCCAATTTATTGTTGCCAAAAAAAGTTTAGTTGTTTTTATCAATTATTTATTCCTGTATCACTGAAAACAGCACCATTGGTTATTTAACTTAGCAATTGTACTCGAAAATCCGTACCCTAGACAAGGGCAACCTACCCTGGTGGGACTTGAGCCCGCAGCCTCTTGTGTGACAGGCAATGACTGTACCTTGCCACCCTACCAAGGGTGGCATATGTTAACACGTTGCGTTCGGATGGCGAGAATTCTCGTCATTTTTTTCCCCGAACGATCCGGACGGATAATGAAGATTCTCGTCATTTAGGCGCGTCAACGTAAAAAATTTTAAAGCGTACAATACATATTCGTTAGTACGTTTTCAGTTGTTGTTCGTTATTCATAATGAATTCATGCATCATAACGTTTGGTTGGATAAAGTTATATTTTAAACATTAGCTTTTTAACCATGTTTAAACCAAAGCCATTACGCCCTAATAGGCACATATTTCCAATCTCGGCGTTCCTAGCTATTTTAATACCCCGGTATGCAACGTGTTAAAGCAGGCAATTGAAAATGCATTTGGGTCCAAAAATATCCAAATGTACCTCATATTTTAATTCTTTCACTGAAAATCGTGAATATTTTTTGCTGGTTCTAAGGGTTTAGATAGCAATGCAAGTCTATTCTAGCTACCCTTAATTATTTAATGCATTTTCAGTTTGCATATTTTTATGCACAATGCCCACAGAAAGAAAATTCTTGCTTTTCCTGGAGAAAGAGTAATTATTGTTTTTTGCAGTGAACTCATGGTCAGTTATTCCATGGATCAAGACTTTGAATAAATTTTATGAATTCATAGATTCTATAATTAAGATTTTTTGTTAGGATATGTTATTATAATGATATTAGAATATTATGTAATGTTGATTTTGTATGCTAAAATTCTACATTTTTGATAAAATTTACATTTGGTAAAATATCTGTTGTGTTGTTGTCTTTTTGAATCTTTGTTTATTACAAATAATTTGCTTTCAATTGCACCATGCTTTGACATCTTTTTAATTAAAGTCTGTTTTTGGTTTTTAATTTAATACAGTGGGGTAGATGTTGCTGCCATACTCACAAATTTGGGATTTAGTGAAAAAATTACTTCACCTCTGAAAGATTCCAGCGCTGGCTATCTTGCTGTGTCATATGCGATGTACAAGATTGCAACACCAGCTCGATATACTGTCACTCTTGGTAAAAGTCAACTTTTATTCTTCCTCCATTTAGTGCCAATGGTATGAACGGTCTTGTTCAGTGAACACTATTATTGAGTGTCTGATCTCCTCCCTATTGACTAGTCCTATACCTATGATGTAAAAAATTACAACATGCTATCTGACTGGTGAGCAGCCATGGAACTTTCAGCATAAAATATGCTCCAGTTTGTGTTGGCTGAACAAGACCATTATTTATTTCTTTCTTTTCATACTTGTGTATTTTATTCATGAGAAGTTGTGAAGTCATTTCTCATTCCTTCCTTGTTGGCAATGCACAGTGATGATATTGAGGAACGTGTTCTCAAAGGCAAATGAGAATAAATCAAAATTAGTTCATGTTAATGTTGTAATTCTTTACTCTTCTTAAATCATCACTGTATTTGAAAAAATGTAATCCTGTGACCCATTTGATTTTATGTATTAGTAACTCTTATGTAATAATTATGTTTTCGGGGTATTTATAAATATCTTAATTATTACCATTTAAAAATAGTCTTACCATTTAAATGGACTATAAGTTAAGTCCCAAGAAGTTGGTCTCATAGACTTAAAATAAAATCTTGGGGGGAATCTGAGACATTTTGGTTCATAATTGCACTATTAGATGATACTTTTGTTTTTCATCAATTATTGCTTTAAATTCTGTGTTGAGCATTTGTGTGCATTGATGATAAAAATATTAGTTCTTTGTTTCAGAAACTTTTTCATAGGCTATTAAAATTTATACTGAATTTTTTTCTGTAGGTGGCACAACTATATCTATCAATTATCTTAAGCAGTGGGGATACATAAAACCTATTCCACCTAAGGAGAAACTTAAGGAGATGTATGCAGAGAAAAAGGAATCTGTAGTTGAGAGTTATCGTGAGAAGAGGGAATCAATGGTTGAAAGCTACAGGGAAAAAAAAGAGTCGATGGTTGAAAGCTATAGGGAAAAGAAAGAATCTGTACGCACTGGTTTACAGGAAGCCAAGGCCATTGCTCAAGGGTTACGTCATGGATTAGGAACAAAAGGTGAAACTGCTGAGAAGGGTCTTCCTGGTTCTAAGAATAAAGATGATGTTGGCACAAAAACCTAACAGTCATGCTAGGAGAGAAAAACCAACACGTTAAATTTTTAGTGATTGCTCCTAAGTATGTTTTCCTTGGTAGCTTGCACTTTATTTGTACCAACTATTTTTTTGTTGTGAAGTTCTATTTCTAATGAAAAATGAGCTGTGAGAATATTTTACAGGTTGAAATTGGATTATATTTAGTTTTTTGATATGGAGGAGCATGAACAAATTTCTGGAAATAATTCTTGCCGATGCCGATCTCTCTTTAAATTTTTACAATAATTATGGTAAAACAGGAATGATATCTTTTCTCATTTTCTTATTTTATAAATGTTTTTACGTGTATTTATGATTGGTCTTGATTTGGAAGTGAAGGAATTCAAAATGGAATTATGTGGCCTTCAATACTGATTTTGTTCAGCTGAGACAAACAGAGTGATTGTGATCAAGTGTTATCATTGGAATGCTGCCTCGGTATGTTTGTATTGTTAATTATTGAAAAATCAATAGTTTTCAAATCAGGTTGTCAGTTTTTATTATTGGATGTAGCTAATACAGAAATTAATTTTGTAAGGAGGATTGTAAATATGTAAATTCAGTATTAAAGTGTAGTGTACTTGAGAGTGGCATGGATTTTATTAGGCCATTGTGAGCTTGCTCATAAATTCTTCATATGCAATCACTTTGCAATGCATTAGGTGAAGAAATGCATAATTTCAAACTATTGCATGAAAAACATAGCACCATATTGCAGTGGCGGATACATATAGGGGGTGCACCCTCCCTTGCAGGGCCACCCACATTGCCTAACATTGCAGAACCACAATAATAACTTTTTTTTATACTAAGATGGCATTGTCTTGTATATGCCTATTAGCAGTTTAAATAAAACTTTGTTAAACTTTGCGTGTGACTAAATTATTTGTACTTACGACAAAAGGAAAGGTAGCTCAAGATATCTTTTGCGCCCCCCCCCTTGAGTTTTTTCTGTATCCGCTACTGCCATATTGCAATAAAATTATTTTATACATCTCATTCTAATTCATTTATTCTTTTCATGTTAAGGTTTAATTTTTATGAAGGTTAATCACTGCCAGAATATGATCTTAAGCATTTTGTTAAGGTCAAATATTTCTACATGTACACATGTTTCTACCTCTGACTCAACTACAAAGTTTAATGCATTTCAAAGAGTAGTGTAAGGAACTTAATAAAAATGAGAACTTCATCAACCCATCAACGCCCACGGGTGCCATATGGCACCCAGTGCAGTGCTGAGCCAATATTCCTGCAATGCATATACCGTATAAGCACGTGTAAGAGGCACACCTTTTTCCCAGAAATTGCAGCCAAAAATGGGGGTGCGCTTCTTACACAAACTTATCTTCCACTCCTCCCTTTCCCCGGTCGCAAGCCCAAGAGGAACTGAGTGGCCTTGGTTTTCTGCGTGAGTCAGTCATCTAAAAACCAAGATCAAAACAAGCGGGAGGCAGGTGAATTTCTCCCTTATTGACGTATTTTTACAATGCCCCTGTTTGTGTTTCTTACTCGTAAGCATCGCACCGTCACGTCGGTACTTCAGATGTGAACATGGAAAAGATCGCGCAGCATATTTCGCTCTGGAGGGCACGCTAAATTTACTGTTACAAGTGGACATACTGCGGCATATAGTAATCACTTATCAAACGTAGAGAAACACGCAGTTTTGAAGGACAATACCTGGTCAATAGTCAACATCTGTCTTCCCGAGTAATTTCCATTACGCTAAGGGCCTGATTTTTCAAAAATCATCTTCAGACATTATTATGTGTAAGGGTTATTGCGATTGAAAATTATATTGGTGTCAAAACCTGCTGTTTAAAAAATTCAAACGAATGTGTAATTTTTTAGACTAAATGGTGGATAGAAGAAATCAAAAATGCTTTTAAATGAAGAGCGCTGAAGGAGAGGTAGAGGGGAAGGAGCGCACATCTTTCACGCAACGAGGCTGAGGGTGAAGGAGAAAGGGAAGAACACGTCCGATCTTGCATGTGACGTTGTTGCCTTCAAAGAGAAGGGGCGAAGGCGCCGTAATGTGATATATGCAGGTTAAGTTGCCTAAAGTTTCCAGTCCGTCTTGTCTTGTTTGAATGCGCTTATTCTACGCTTGTTTCTTCCGAAATTGTGCTCTTTGGACTATTTTGACTATTAGTAGCCTTGTTGTAACTATAAATCTTTGTGTCAATCAATTAGAGCTTAAAAAACTTAAATTCTGTCAGATAGGCGTCACGTTAGATCTCTTCATTTTTTTGAACCTCGTGCGTGTCATACAATTATTGAAAGCTATCCAGATATCTTCGAGCTCAGTAGGTGACTCACCTAGCATTTGGTCTCCAGAAACTGGAAGAATTGAAGTTGGGAGATTGAACATGGTCAGTTGGTGAGACGGGGTAGGGATGAAACAAGATTCGATTGTTCCCGCGTAACTTGATATTTTCCTTTGAGGCAAGTGATTTATGGTCCGTGGGGTCTTGGAAAGGAAAAAAACGTCAAGAGGCATGGGCTGATGGGGGGCCGGGGATGACTTTGTGAAATCTACTCCCTGGTTATTTTCTTACGGCGCTGAGATTCCCCCGATTTTTGTCCAATCTCTTGGGAAGATTCACGCTATGTGCTTGTCGTGTTTTGCTTTAAAATTTTCCATGGCTGAAATTTTATTGCAATACTCCTACGAGAGCTTTTAAAAATATTGATCGTGAGTAGGACAAGCATCGTCATACAACGGCATGTGCGAAGAGAGGATCGGAACTCTTTCTACTCCCTCTTCTGGGACGCTGCATTCACGAAAGCATTGATTGAAAATTTCGGATTCAGAATCAATTACTTCGATGAATTTGGATCCCAAGTAAATTAAGGTGAAGGGCATTACTCGTGGATATTTGGATCTGAGGTATCCGATCATCCCTAGTAAGCATCATAAGGTTAAGACAAGTGAATACCTACTTATCTCCAATCACCATATATATCTTGTAAATTTAGCTGAAAAACGCCGTGTGAATTATTAGTATTGAAAGTGGAAATTTTTATGACGTCCAGGCATAAGTCTGCAACACCCCGGGATAAGATAAAAAATGCCGGAAAGTTTTTTTTCTTTAGCTCCGATGCTCAAAATAGGGGTGCACCTCTTACACACGCTTATACGGTAATGTGTGAATTTTAGCATACATTTCAGTGCACATACTGAGTAGAAGGTTTCCTCTATTATTCGGTCAGATTTAATTGTGCTCATTGTATTGAGCTCATATGCATCATATTATATAAAAGTGAGAGATGTGTGATTTAAAAAAAAACTTTGGGCGCTGACGAGTTAAGGATATCTTGGAAGGAAGGCAAATCCTCACAGGGTCACAGTCCAATTTGCCAAGTTAGTGTTTCAGTCCCAAGTAATAAATTTAAAATATGTAGCCTGAAAACTTGGGAAAATGCATAATTTATGCAACTGGTAATATGACAATGCTATAAGGTAATGGCAATAGAGGCACATGGGGCATTCAAATTCATGAAGGCTCCTCCACTTCGTTTCTAAGCTTGAGGAAAAGAGCATAAGGGAATTTATTGCCACTACTGTGTATGCACTGTTACTGGTGTATATCTGGTTGCATAAATCTTCTTAAAAATCTCAAAAACTTAAGTCCCATCAGATATTCAACAAATTCTCATCGCTTAAAATTTCATTTTCTATCACACTGCAAAGTTTGAATGCCTTCTGGTGGTGACATTAAGACACCCTCCCTTGCAAGCATGAGGTATAATATAACTCATATTTACAAAGCAAACTGGATGCATAGCAAAGGTGATGATATTTTAAGGCAATGCACATTCATTCTAATTTAGTGGTAACAAGAATAATCTGATGGAAGATCAATTTGCCTGTGCCTCTTCTAGATTCATTAAACGTCTAACCACGTATTCAAACCTTGGTATGTAGTACCAGGGTCATTTTATACACAGTAGGGAGTTGCAGAGGCATAATAACTAACATAATCGAGGCAAATGGTGTGGAGTGATATAATCCATTCACAACTGTTACCCAGTCTACCCTGACTGTATGCACTAATTATGTGTATCGTGTATTAAGTGGAAACTGCATAAGATGAAGATGAGCTGGCTATATTTTGACATTGTAGGAATGAGCAAGATCAAGTGGATGGGAGCAGATGACTTAAGGAGTGACAGATATAAAGTTAATAGTAATACTGGAATAAGTCCTGAACACAGTCAATGAGAAGGAAAACCTTAAAGCAATGGAAGATTGGAAAGGAGCTGGGGAGGGGAAAGATGGGGGCACAATAGGAGAGTTTGTGCTGGGAAAATGCAAGGAAAGATGAGGAAGTTTAGCGAAATTCTGCAATGAGAAGCAATTGGTAAAGGTAAACACCCTTTTGCACAACATTGATGTAGAAGATCAAAATTCATTTTAGAGGAATAATAGGGTTATCTTTTTCTAGAATAAACTGTCATGATTCAGGAGATTCTTATATGCCTCATGGCTATTACCTACCAGCCACATTCATTTTTCTTCCTATTAATGATATCACATCTGTGACTTTGAATAACAGAAGATAATTTTAAACCATACTTATTTTTAATAAAAAAAAGCACAACAGGGACAATTAATGTTACAATGGCTGAGCATAGCTTTTATACAATAGTTTCATGGGGAATAAGCTAAGTGGTTAACTGAAAAAAAAACTGCTCTTTACAGAGGCAATTTAATAGATGTGTATGTGATAACCAAGCATGTAAATAAAAATGAACTACAAATGCAGAGAGAAAGTCAAGTATAATTTAAATAGCACAGTTATTTTTAGGTGTTTTGAGAATGTTCACAATTCCACCCGATTCAATCACGACTTACAGTCATTTACTACAGAGTAAGTAAATAATTACCTAACAATATTGCAGATAAATATAATACCAGCCATGGCACTCAATCACCAACATCATTAAATGCAATGGGTTTATATCACCCAAGAGGTGGTAAGAAGCATTATTAAGTCACCAATCCAAAATATACTCTCCATAATGTTCAGTAGCAAAAAGGCTGAACAATTTTTCAAGGAAGATTATGTTTCCAAGTTTTGACTGATTTTAGGTTCAACTAATTTTCAAACATAGGTGGAATGAATTCTTAGTAAGGGAATGCTAATGTGATGCTTCACAGTGGTGTAAACACAATTTACAAAGATGGCAAATATAAAAAATGATTAACGGTCATCCTTATCACATAAGACACAATACAGGTGGATTGTGGAATACACCCAATTGTCAATACATTAATATATATCTTGCAAAAGATTTAAAGCTATGAACTTTAACATACAACTGGGTAATCAAATACTTACATTTTCCTATTTACACACGTAATTCACTCAAAATCACACTAGCTGTTCAACTGTTACTCAGTTTCACACATTGATCACAATATCACACAATGTTAGTAATTTCACATTATTTCATCACCTACAGTGGATCTTCTAGAGATGCGGCTATGTTCATGAAAATGATGTGATTTTCCATTCAACATAAAATGGAAATAATGTGAACAATAGCCCTTATATACATATATTGTCTATAAGTACTCCCTCGTGAGGAACATCACGGACACTTCACTGATAATTAATGGTTTCTTTAAGATTTAAATTGTCAGGGGTAAAATTTCAGGGTTTAAAAAACTTCACACACACAAAAAATCAATCCCTAAGGTCACTGCTAGAAGATGAAATGGGCAAAGCTATCATTTAGCTTTTACTGATTGTGCTGAATAGATCATATACCACAGTGTTCAACACAACTGGAACCATGAAGTGTAAAAATACAACACATTTGGATTATGAAAACCACAAGAGTTTTTCCTTGCATTGAATTCAGAATGACTTGCTTATCTTTATTTCTTCAATCTATCTTAACTGCAGCATAAATCTTCCTAACAAATGCGTATGCAGCAAAGAAACCAATGGTGCCCGTGAGAAGCCAAAATGTCAAGGCCATGAGTGTTGTGTAGCCAAAGTACAGCAAAGTGGGAATAAATTCTGAAATCTCAAGCTTAGTGGCAAAGTAGAAAACAGAGTATGCAAAAACGTACACAGCTGATCCTCCAGAGACGACGAAGCTTCTCCACCACCAGTGATAATCCTAAAAATACAACAAAAATATGATCCAACAATATTTAAAAAAATAAACATGTACACCATTTAATGAGATCTAATATGGTATTTGTGTGCATTTAAATGAATCTAAACCTTTTCCTTAACTCAAAAAATAAAGCAGAAAACACAAATACATAATATTTGCTCAACATGAGGGCATCCACTAAATGAGGTCACACTCTGATCCCTTCCTCATTAATCATGAAATTTGGTTTACAACCTTCCCATCCCCAAGCATGAGGTTTCACATCAGTATTTTATTGATCTAGCTAAGGGCGTAATAAAAAATAAGTTTGAATACAACACAAATTTTGAAATACAAAATAAGAGAGAAATCATCCAAGGGGCCTTCACAGAGGAGGCCCAATTCCATCCCATCAACCGTAGAAGGCTAATTTCTGTTGCCACTTCCGCTTCATTTTAATTGGCTTTCAAAAATGTCAGCGGCACGGTGATGAGTGCAATGCAATTCACTTTTTTTGAGGAGTGCAAATGCGAGGAATAGCATTGAAGAGTTATGAATTTGATAAATAACATCATGGATGTAAATTTTGCCTGACACCCCTAATTATACCTTATTTCCCAAAGAAAACCAAATCAATTTGTCCATCAGCGACACAAGTGGCGACTTTTGCAAACCCATGTTAATGCATGGTGGGTGACAACACATTTAGAGGCTAACTCGAGGATCCTCTTTTGTAATTTTCGTGAAATTATGATATACATTGCCATCTTTCGTTGATAAATTTTTAGTTTCAAACGAAGTACACAATAACAACATTACCCCTAATTTGCAATTGTTACACAATTTGATAAGTTTTCTATTATGAATAAAACCTATGACTTACGTACCCACTTAACTTTTGTTATAAAAGACTTTTTAGCAAAGCCAACTTTTAACCACTAGACCAACACAGAAACATAACTTGAATAAGGTTTGAATAACAGAGATATATGAGATTCATCATAATTGCTTCCTACCCAATATCTCACACAATTTTTCAAACAGATTGAATCTTTCCCTATGAAAGCAGTGGTGTCGGCACAAGCATAATGCTATTTGCTACTAGTTTATGCACAAGCAAAAATTGAAATTAACCTAAAGGTAGTTTTTACAGGTCCAGACAAGGGTTTCAATGATAAAGTCTTTAATTGTTATAGAGTTTATAATGGTAACGTATGACGTATGTACCGATTCAAGTATATGCGGAAACACACTCTCAATGAGCAGTGTATAAATGTCACAACTGACTGGAATACATTAAAAAATAGTTTCTGTTCCAATTTTCAGCCTTTGTATGAGTATTCTTAAATGCATTCCTCTGTGTAAGAGCATTTGCATAATTATTTTTCTATTTCGAGCACAATTACATTACTACAGATTTAGTGATGAGTTTCATAAAAATCACCATTAATTTTTAAAATTCATTTTTGATGGAGAGAAGATCACAAGCAAAATTAAGACCAGGGGGCAAATGGCGAATGTTAACTGAGTGGTTGTATGTTGAGTAAAGCTTGCGCCAGAGTTATTCTTTTTTGGTTACGGCTATGAGCTTCTTATGCTTTCAACAATGTACTTTCCATTTTTATGCAGCAAAGTCAGTCCCTAATAAGTCATAAGCTCAGCTTTTCCTCTTTATTAAAAAAAAATCAGCAATTTTTACCCAAAAATCAGGATAGAAACCACTCAATACATGTTCATTTAATCAAAACCAGACTTTTATCTGATTTGATCAATTGCAGTTGAATGAAAAAGTTTTCATTAAATAATGAGATTGAGAAATACGTGAGAGATACTCATAAAATAAATGAAATTTAAGTAAGAGTAGTTTCAAGAATATAAGTAAAGAATATCAATTAACTTCTCTAGGCAACCATTAAAATCAAGGGACAGATACTGAATAAATATAAAGCAAGGAGAGAAGATGCTTACCTCACCACATAACTGGAAATAAACCATCACAATGGAGATTTGAGAACAGGATATGATTAGGATGATGAATACTAAAAACAAAAATCCAAACAAGTAGTAGAACTGGTCTTCCCATATAGCAGTGAAAACAAAGAAGAGTTCTATGAACACAGCTCCGAATGGAAGAACTCCAGCCATCAATGTACTGAAAAGAAATGAATACGTCATGAGCCTCAAATTAGAGGTTGAATAAAGGAGTACCACATTACAACTATTACACTTCTGTAGATTAATCATTCACTGTTATCTCAAATGCGTAGTCTGAGTTTCAGGACAATAATAATGGGCTTTTTCATAAATAACAGCAAAGTCTACCCATAGAAAAAAGTATTGTAAGAATTTCCTATGGTCACTAAAGTTATAGTTGTATAGTCCAAAATGACTATGGCTATAATTACAGACACCTAAAATTACTTAAAGACGATATTATAATCACTGTGGGTAAGTAGTTACATACATAGGGCTATGACCACCATAATAAATCCTCATAAATACTAAAGTGAAGCCTACTTGTAATGAACCTGTCTATAACCAAGACCCACTTTTAGGGAAGTCAAAAGCTCATCCCAAGCTCTCCCCATCCAAAGGGCCTTTTTACCATGTAAAAAAATCCCACTTTTTACTAAGACAAACTGAAAGGAGTCCCACTTCTAACTTCATTGCTCTCCCAGCAAGATACATATATTTTTTATTTTCGACCTCTTCTGCCCCGTTATGAAACGTTATGGCACTGTCAAACTTGCTCTGTAAAACTTGCTAGAGAACCATATGAAATCAATATAGAGAACTACAAATTATCACAATAAGGAACTGTATAACTATGTACATTTCAAATAACTATTGGACTGTACATAGTGATAATAGAGAACTACATCAAATCACCTTGGAGAACTAAATATAATACAAAAGAAAACTATACATAATCACTACACATACTTCTATAATTATTTTTCTAGGGATACTCCACAAGAACCTATAACAGAAGTCAAGGATAAAAAACAATACTTAATATTCTCTTTGCATTGATTATTACAATGTTATGCAAGGACTTATTTCTTTCGCGAAGTAAAAAGATGAAAATGCAGGTTGTTTTGACAACACTTATGGCAAAATGTGAAGGGGTATAACAAATGATAGAAATGGGGAAAATATAAAAACCAAAATAAAAATGAGAAAAACTCACCATAAAACCGGATGCATATACCATATCTGAGGAGGGACCTGCCGTGGAATTTGATTTGTACGGACAGGATGCCTAAATGGTTGCTTCCGAAATCCAAAATAAAAGCCAAGGAAGACGAGTGGAAGAGAAATTCCAAACCATAGACAGAGAAGAGCAACCATTGTTGGAAATGGTACAGCACCACTGGAGTGCTTTCCCCAAATGAAAAAATTGAGGAAAAAACATGTTCCAAACACGATTCCAGGATAAAGTGTTGCAGTCTGTAAAAAAATGAAACAAATGCCGACGATAATTTAACAGTCAATGTGCAATCGTATTCATGTCCATGAATAATGAATGCATGAATTACATATGACTTAAAAATATAACAACAATCATAAAGAACATCACAAATTCACCAAAAAATCTTTATACTCTTTGTTAACCTGAAGAACCTAAAGTTCATTAATTTTCAATTCTAGCATGAATTAATCCTTTACAAATCTACTTATTTAAAGGTTATGACCTAAAATATATTTTTTTCTAAGAAAACCCACTGAAATAGTACCATTTATAGTACAGTAATAATGGAAGCGCTACCTTATAGTCCTCGAACTCCAGTTAGCACTTCAAGAGCTTAAAAAAAATTGAACTCACCAAGAAAGCTGCTCTTTTCCATTCCCTTCCTTTCATTGTCCGATAAAGACGGGCAGCAAAATAGCCAGCAATGAGTCCCATTGAAACGTAGAGAAATATGGCAGCAGTCATCAGTGCACCACGAGAAGCTGGTGACAGCATCCCCAGCATGGCAAAGACTGCAAATAACCATTTAAAAACCACTGAAAATTAATTCTGCCTTGAATGGAAAACAAAATTTGGCTTCTTGACTTTTCCAATCTGTAATTTTAACTTCAATTACATCCAAAGTAAAAACCCCAAAATCTTGATCAACTCAGGCATCAAACTAGTCAGCAAACTTATTACATGATTTTTCTACTTTTCTGGAGGATCATATTTTTGAAATTTTCTCAGGCTTCATACCAGGTCAATGGGTTCATTAACACCAAAATTTCTGCGGTGTTTTGTGAGTTGCTAACAACAAATAATTTGTGAGTAAAAATTTTTTGTTTTATTCCACAAGACAGAGGTAGACTTAGCCACAGAAGTATTGGCATTATGACCAAGAAAACTTCATATAAAAGGTATCATTGTCTTGAAGCCATAGCTTTAAAAAAATGCAACAAGTTAAGATTTTTTAAAAAGATATATTATATTTAGTTGAATTCTTCATTTCATTTGCCAACCTATACTTGAAATCTGTTTATAACAACTGTTTTTCAAAATTTATACCTGAAATATTTAATCTGCAGTTAATTAACCATATACTATATATCATACAAAATCATACTCACAAATCGTGACCAAAGCCATCAAAAATATTTGGATACCACTGCCAACAACTGAAGAGAAAAGACGTGGATGTCGAGGGGGTCTAAACACATCACCATGAACTAATTTCCATCCTGTTTCTTCAATAGCCTCTTCTAGCCCAACGCTAATATCCTGTGTAGCCAAAGGACTGTAACCACCATCCCGGTTATACCGAGCTATGTCCCTACGAAGTGTCCTCACCATTATCATAGTCAAAATACCTAAAATATAGAGATTAAATTCATATGAACCACATATAAAGACGCATACAGGAATTTGAAAAACACTACAGTATTTCATAAACAAAATGCAGAAAATGAAGTGACATAGCAAAAACTGAAATTTGAATGCACCAAAAGATGTGCTCTCAAAACTATAGGAATATTTCAAGCTTCCCACTTCTTTGTCTCCCAGATAGCCAGACAGACTCACTTCTAAACGTATTACATTCATAGAACATTTACTGTACCAGGCAAGCACTCTTAAATACATTGGTTGTATAAAATAATGCTTACCAGAGAGAAAAAACACAACCACAAGAGAGTTCACAATCGAAAACCAATGAATGTGAGCATCAGACATCCCCAGGTAAATATCCCAACGTGAAGCCCAGCTCACTGCAGAAGCTGACCATTCCACAGAGTACGTGAAGAAAAGCCGAGTGCCACCCTTTGGAGAGACAACTTGTCCAACTCGTCCTTCACCCGTATTCCTCGTTCCGTATGTCAGAACAGAAGATGCTGGAAATGAACAAGTCCCTGATGCAGTGTCAAAAGTCAGTTGGGACAAATCAATACTTGAAGCTTCAACTTCAAAACCAACAACTCGATAGGTGTCCCTGAAAAGTAAAAAAAAGCTGGGCTAACTACATGAAAATATGGTAGAGGAGAAGTAATAACAGTCAACAATCATTAATATGCAAATTACTGCAAATTAGGATTTCGCATAAAAACAGAGCTTTACACCAATACGTTTCAGCAAAAAGTAAAATTTAACAGGAGACTCATATGCAGACTAAATAAAATATAGCCATTCAGAATTCAGGAATAAATATATGATGGTAGGCTAAATATATGGAAATCACTCACATTGCTCAATGATAGACTATTTCGATGACTGCCATCACTTAAAAATTAATAATTTAAAATCACTTTCCATCCACACTTATACCTAATCCATCAATGTCACCCATTAAGGTTTACTACACTAGTACCATTCAAGAAAATAAATACTTGCTCAAAATAATGTTTGAATGAATGAAAGAGAGCAAGTACACGGATTCTTAAAAACCATTACAAATAATTTTTAAGCCAAGCTTCAATAAACAAAACCAGCTTATAAAATAAAAGTGTAAAGGAACACTCCACTCACTCATCTTCTGTGTGATATTGGAGCCGAAGTTTGAGATGATTATTGATGTATGTGTTGCCATCCACAACAGTTCCCAAACGATAGCCATGCTCATATCTAACTTGTCCAGTCTCTTCATCCACCAAACGAGTAGCACATGGGAGATTGTCCACCAGGCTAAACAAATAATAAGATTGATTGACAATTTTTAGAATATAAGTATACGGAAGATAAAATTACAACATTTCCATAAAAATTACTGCTGAATAACAGCAAAACAAACAGCACTTCAACACATTCAACCCAAAAGATGCTGAAGTATGTTCAGGGTGCATCTCCAAGAAGTGATTGATGTGCATTCAATTCCACAACTAATGGCTAAATAATAACACCAATTTTTGTGGCATTGTGCATTTAAGTATTCTAGGATGAATATGTTGAAAATACTTTCCAGTTTAAAATCAAAATACCATACATTTAATAAAGCCACAGCTCAACAAAAATACATTCCATCATAAAATTTTGCTTACAGGTGCACAAAATATTCATGCTGGATTCGACCAATAACTTTCTGAGCGGCCTCTTCACTCCAATTAATTGGACTGTCTGGGGTGTGACACAAGAGCCGACACCCAATGTCTTCAGCCATACGAACTTCATATGGTGTGTTCACTATACGGTCACCACGTAACACTTCACCTGCAATTATGAGTGCAGTCATTAGCACAACCATAAGAAAGCTGAAGCACAAACATTGAAATATCAAGATTGATAACAAAAATAAACAACTAAATGAGAAAGCTCATAATGTGACATCATACCTTTACATTCTCGTATAACAGAAACTTTACCTATATTTTATCTAAATATGACTTTGAAATTATGAAATGAAATATACTAATGAATTGATTTAAAAAAAAATACCTCGATACCTCCACTGCATAAATGCTCAACAATCCCCCACTGAATAAAATCCGCTCATCTAGTACTATAAGGGCTATCTAGATGAGCAGATTTGATTTGGTGGGCGATTGTTGAGTGTTTATGCAGTGGAGGTATCGACCTGTACTATTAAATTTTCTTAAAAAGGGGTAGGTGAACATTTCAACAAGTCAATTACATAGCTGATATCACTTAACTACACTAACGTTAAAAAATTAATTATACGCATAAACTAGATGTGTACTAAAAAATTAGGATACTAAAGAAAAAGAAACATCAAATATATATGTTTCAGGCCCTCTCTTCTAGTTTAAATAAACAAGACCAAGAAAGAACCAGAATATTTTTTCACGGTATTTGGGGATCTATGCCAAGGGATGATTGGAGATAAGTAGGATCACAAATAATCTAACCATCTGAACTTAAAAACAGTATGTGAGAAAATTCTAATTAATAACCCGTAGTTTTGGGCTTGGATTCATGGAATTGACTTAACATAATGAAATGTAAAAAACTTTGTAATTCCACATAAATTCAACACTGTACAATAGGGTGGATCCGAAAAATCATTTTTTTCAAATCCATCTGGCCCAATGAACAGAGGACAGATCAAAAATAAGCCCTGAAAATTTTGAGACCTCTAGGTGAACCCCTGACCCTCGCTCAAATGCCATTTAGGGGGAAGGGTCAAACATCAGAAAATTTTATATTACATACTGTAGATTTTGCCAAGTTACTGCCCTTATTGGACCAAAATTTCGAGAATTTTGATGGATCTTCCACCATTATATGCCAAATTTGCGTCCCTGAAGAAAATATTCCAACGCCCACGCAGCGTCGGAGATAGAAGAGTGGCAGGCTGCTCCCGTCCCCTTTCCACTTGTCTCTCCTCCTCCCACGCCCAGAGTACAGCTAAAACCATCCAGCGTGAGGTGCTGGGAGGGCGATCATCTTTGATAATACAAAGCGGTGGATGATAGAAGTTAAAAAAGAATGTGTAATGAGATGACTTGTCCCTTTTTTGGCGTCTCGTGGGCAATAAACAAATCGACGTTTCAAACTTTTAGAGAAGTGATGAAAAATTTTTGTTCTGTTTGCGATATTTTTAGATCCGAGAATGCAGGCAATGAGCCTACAGTCTATGAAGAGGCCTCTCGAGTGACTAGAAAGGTGTGCGAACTTTAGAGACACGCTTCTCTTCCATAATGTCTGTGACTAAATGGATTTTGCAGAACCATAGGAAGTACTATAACTTATGGAAAAATGCAAAAAGGCCAAAAGAAGGGTTTCATTGAAAAACTAAAATCCAACACTTTCAAAGAAACATTTAAAAGTATGCAATATTTGTATGTGCAAGTCCAAGAGAGAGCATAAGGTTCTCCAAATTGAAGGAGCATTCTATTTTCCCCTGCAAAAATTGACGATGCTAACTCAACATTCTCCGCTGATTCCCTTTTTAGTTTTTTCCTCAATTGTCGTGTTTTTTCATGATTCAATCCAGCGGCCATCATCATTTGTTTCGTCTGCTTGTCACTCAAAATGAAATATTGTATCCTTTCCACTCCCCCTCCTTCCTTTCACACCCAAAGAAAGCATGCCCTTTTCCTACCTTACCTCCCCTACTACTGTTATATTATCAGATAATAATGAAGTCCCGAGTATAGGATAAGGTAATTAATTTCACAATAAAGTGGAAATAATATGGAGCCATTTTGTGCTTCATTGGTCCACTCGAACTACAAAATTCACTCTTGATTACCATTGTGGTATTCCATCATAAGTTATAATCACAGATAGCGACCCCGGTTTCAATGAATTATCATAATCTTCAGGCACAATTCGTTGAAACCCGGGTCGCGCTCTGTAAAAAATAAGTGGCATAAGTAATTGTGTGATATCCAGGAAAACCACTCAAACTAATCTTGCATATCTTTAAAACCACTCCTTTTGCAGAGCAAGGCAAAGGCCAGCAAAAATACCTATACAACATTTACTCTGGGCAAAATCATCCATAGACTACACTTTCTTGGTCTTTCAAGAGTAATTTCTTTGTCTTCAATTCAATTTTAATAAATATCAACAAATATTCAAACAGGTATTTAATAGAATTAATTTAATAGTCTTCTTAATATTATTGGGTGATTTCACAATGGCTTCTATCAACATTGAAACCTTGTTAAGCAAAACTTACATTAATTTATTCTAATATTCTCACTGCAATTTTTATAACTTTCCAAATAATGCACAAGCCCAAAAAAAAACTTTCCCAAACCTAACATAATTTATCAACTGCCCACATTGACTGCTAAAACATACAATAAATTCACTACACGAGAGCATTAACATGGGAAAAGTAGCATTTTTAAAAGTACTCATGATTGAAAAATAAAACAAAAGCTGTAATTCCAGGATAATTCTCCATAGGATAACCCAGCCATACTATCAATCACTTATCTAAGCTTCGGATTGTTTTCAACTGGAGGAAAATGTAATAAATATCACTAAATTTGCTGATTGGCAAATCCACTCACCTAAATTTTCGGATTTGTAAATGAAGGTTCCATTTTTAGGGAGGCAAAAAGGCAGCGAATAGTATTCGTAAGGCAGCTGTGTATGAGTGCTGGTCATTTTTACAGCTCGCACCTCAATCCTTGCCCCTCTATGAAATTCCACGGGGGCTACTCCAGGAACATAAAACCCTTGAACATTTGATATGAGGGAGATTCCTATTACAGCAACATAGAACATCATCATTGTAGGTGAACTATACCGTCTCCGACTCCGCTGTATGCCTTTATCCATCCTGCTTTAAAGAAAGAAGTGAATATGTAATACAGCACAACATCCCTCCACCTTACACATACAATAGTTACGCGAGAAAAAATCAAGAGAAACATAGCAATTACAACTTTAAAAACAAAGAGTAAATTACTGATACGTCCAAAATTTCCTTAAAAGTAACTCATGACATGGAAGAAGAAGGAGACGTCATTGATAAGAGGAACTTGTTTGAGGGCTATATCAACACCTGTACAAAATTAATCAGAATGGACATGTCTGCAAAGTAGAGGCCGGAAAAAGTGAAAGTGAACTTGAAGTTTAATAAAATGAAAGCGTTTTTATTATTAACATAACCGTATGTACATAATTATTACTTAACTAACAGTTAGACAAATTAGTATACTACAGCAACAAGATACATTAAAGGGAACCATTTACCGAATCATCGCGTTTTCCTCAGAAAATGGGAAAAGACATATTAACAGTGACGCAAATCATGAAATGAATCCATTTACCTTTTATGATTTCCAAATATTTGACAAAAATTGATATCGGCTTATTTCAATAACCAGTCAACATTATGCATTGCTGAACATCACAGGGCGCACCCGGAAACAGCCAAGGAGGGGTTGGACGTGTCGAGGGGTGTACCTACGGGGCAGGCGGAGATTCTCGGCGTAAGGAAAGTGTAAGGTTTTTAATTTAAATTTTAACAGTGGGGATTGACAAAACCGAGCAATCTTAATTACCCTATTTGTTATTAGGAGGCTGTTGTCATTTTCTAATTTTTGCAAACGTTGCGTTGTTCTTGGCAGTGCACTGGCGCTGACAGGCTGCGATGAACGAATGAAACTCGGATTACTCACATTCAAATATGGATGTTTGACATTCAAAATCAATCATTTACCTTTCCATTCTGTACTGTTGTTGAAGATTGTTTCGTTGTACGGTCAAGAGCAATTGTGAGGAGCTGTTTCATTATATTGCCGTAAGAAGCAGGTAACATGATGTGATGTCTTCTGGCAAGCTTCTGTATTTTGAAATTGCAACACCGCGGCGTAGCTCAAAGGTAGCCTGAGAAGTGACATCATCATTTTAGTGCCAATTTAATCGTACTAGAGGAATAAAACTGTTTATGCGGCAGTTTTTTTTATCAGTATGGAATCATAAAGTCGGCTGTTTAGCAACGCATCGACTCTCAGCTTATGCCGAACTTCATCAAACCACTATACACGGCTTTTTTATTTCATGGGAGATGGGGACTGGTAAACTTGAAGCTTTGGTTTGCCGTTAGCCTTCAGCTCTTTCCACAAGTCACAATGAAAGTCCAGATTTTTCTCATTAAACTTTTCTACCTACCCAACCATCGCACATTTGTGCTCAGGGGAATGGGCTTATCCAGCTCCATTCCTGGTGGAGCTACTTTGGGACAAGGGACCTTTGGTCTGATCCTGCTAAGCAGGTTATGAAAACATCAACTACTTCATTTTTAGGGGTGCTGTTGCCTCGCCCTTACCTACACCCGTGTTCTGTGCTACCCTACTGGCTATCCTCATAGAAGGGCAGAGAAAGTCAATGAATGGCATTAAATATAGGTATTCAATGTTCTTACATGTAATCATGAATGAGCAAGCTGTTTATTTTTAGTGTTGGGCCTAAGAGGTGGTTCCACTTCTTCACTATATAAGGTGTGACAGAAATGGCTTCATCTGATTTGAAATTTAAATTGGATCAATGTAAACCTTGCAATAAGTTACTTATTAAAGGAATTCAGTAAGGCAGAATTCCTCAGAGGTGTTTCCTCCTCCTACCAAATATATCATCCACTTATCATCAATGCTCTTCTCTGTACTTATGATAGCTTTCACTTTTTTTCTCCAAAATCCTCACAAATACTAACGTTAAAGCTCTCTGGCGTTGCTTGTTGAATAAGATAACCCAGCTCTCCTGAGAAGTTCCGTTGAAAGGAATTTAATGCTGAATGATCAGCCATAGGCAGATTTAGGGGAAGGGCAAGGCCCCTCCCTCCCCCACCATATGCTTAAAAAAAAAAACACTTTTAATATGGATATCATTACGTTCGTTTTGTTTTGTGCATCCTCGATCCTTTGTATGTGGAGCCTCAATCATTTAATGTCATATTAAATAAAGAGAATATTTCATACAGTAATTATTATGTTGTTTTTAATCTCAAATATGAGAAGACCATTTGCCTGCCTGGCCCTTGTGCCCCCCCTCCCCTCCATAAAATAATCCTGGATTCACTCTTGACCGGCCTTATACCTAATGGACTCTAATCTGCTTCTGAGTTCTGTTTGTCTCCATCCAGGCACGCACCTGAAAGGGTGAAAATTCCACAGGAAAAAAATCATTTTCCTTGACTGGTATCCGTGCCAGACATTCTACCACTTGAATAATCAAGGCACCTTATTCCTTTTTTCATTGATAATCCTGGTCAAGGCAAATTATTTTTCCTCTGCGGAAATTTTGCATTAAAAGTACACTAGTGGGTGACTCCATGAAGGTATGTTGCTGGCTACCTGCCCTCATTGACAAACTCTACATGGATTCATGTGTCTCCATGATTCGTATACAGCCAGGAGCCTACGGCTAGGAGCTCACTATGAAAACTGTGGCTGTCTTCTTTGCCGGCTAATGGTCTAGGATGAAGCCTTATGACTCAAAGCTCATTGCTGCCTTTTTGGATCTTGTATGTTTTAATGCCCCCACTTCACCATTTAAGCAAATCCATAGAGCAGTGAGCATTTTTTTCTAATTTTAATCTCTTGAAGATGTTGCCTACTGGATTCACTTCTGAAAAGCATAGACATCATCTCAACTCCATTCTAACCTTAGAAAGCTCATTTGAGTTTGTCCTCGTTAAAAAAAGTCTAGTTTAACCCTTTTGCTGCTGTGAACGTACCTGGTACGTTTGCACAGTAGGCTTCTGTGAACGTACCTTTACACCCTCCCTGCCATGTGCTTTTGCCGCATGTGACAGATAGGTTTCTGGAGGGTGTGTCGCAGCGAAAGGGAAAAAGATTTACCTCATCAGCACAGTTGGTTCTTGATTCTCTTCTGGGTGATTAATACTCTCTGCTGCTCATTTTGTTAACCCCATTTTATGAGTTTCTCTTTTCAATCATCTTTAACACTTAATTTTTCATCCTCTAGAAACCATTAGGCAGCATAGTAGTACATATTCATAGTAGTAGCCATAGTATTCCACCATGCATTCCAAGGTATATATTTGTGGAAGGGCACATTTTGCAAATTTTCCACTCATTAAAAAATTACCCTATTTACTATGAAGCTGTCTTTTGACAATCATGTTATCCTAATGCTTCCATACAGCAGTGCCATAGCCAGGAATTTTGTTGGGGGGGTCCAAAATCTTAGGGGGAATGATGCATATTTGTTCAGACTGTGTAAAATCAATTGAGTATTGTATTAAAAACAGTTATAGTCTGTTTATCATTGATTGCCCCGGGGAACAATTTTTTACTTATTTTCTGTTGACTTTGAGTTTTTGAGCTATATGATGTTAAAATAGCCATCCTGATTTCAAAACTGTAGTTAGTTTTTTTCTACCACGTCAAGTTTTTTCTGTTCTTTGTGGGAATGTGACCACATTCAGCTTGATTGAGAGTCGGTCACAAGAGGCATCCATGCCCTCTAATAGGGTTGTTTCTTTCAGCAAAGAAAACAAAAGGCATTGATAGTGATTTGTTACCCACCAATAGTGTATTCATAATATACTTAGGTTAGAGGAATGTTCATGGTCAATTTAAACCTCATTTGAAAAAGGCCAGATTGGCAGCCATGCGATGCTACTCCACGTGATGTCACAGGGACCTAGTTTCTATTCGAGAGGATAGGAGTTATACATCGTCTGAGGTTACCAATGCATGCATAAGGCCCAGAGCTCAGGGAAACATCTCTTAATAATCACCTATTAAAACTACTCATGGTCGGAAAGTTTCCATCATTTTATAAGGTATTAATAATCCTTAATTATGCCAAGCACTACCTGCTAGCAGGTTACTCGGCTACCTGCTAGCAGCTTGCATCGTAGAGGCACTCATCACCTCACACCAAGGTGGCCTCACACAGCGGCAGCCGGAACCAGAATGATGTCACGCGGGCTTTTTCCAGCATTCATACTTAGTCGTCCTGTTTTCACGTACTTGAAAATTTTCACTTTTCATTTAATCGCGAAAAATAGATATTGCCATTTAATCGTGAAAAATAGATATCGTCATTTAAAAATCTAAAAGAATGAAATGCGTACTCTAGGAGTAATAATCTTTCGATTTAGGCAATTGAAAAAAATAGGAAACCAGCCTACTGGCTGAAATTAACCTTATGCAACTGTTGCTGGGTGACTGATGCAGTAGGAGGTGCATAATTGTGTAGGAGATATTATATTGCTCTTTAGGGAGCTTCAATGTTGAGTGGGTTGCATACATTGATATTTTGTCATCAATCCATATGCATCAGTGAATCATCCCTTTGAATAGATCATCTATGAATTTCATCCGAATATTGCTGAAAGTTAAAGTCATCGTTGGTTATTGGCATGCATTATGAAATGTAACTACATTAAAAAGTGGAGGGTTAGAGTAGAGGTGCTCTTAGGCTAAATTCAGACGTGCTTTGACATGGATTCTTTTACAATATTAGCTGTGTATAGTTTTCATCCATAAGAACTGATAAATTTCCTGTCTTGACTTAGTTTATTTCAATATGCAAAAATTCCACTCCATCATGCTTAGATCTTTGAATTTCCTGTCTGCCTTTGTTAGTTGGCGTCAAAAGACAGCAATGCACTTGTCAGGCAAGCCTGTTTTGCATATTTCAAGGTGAAAATTATTGATCCAGATAAATTATGGGCCCCTCATAAAGTGAACTAGCAATATGTCAAGAATTAACAGACCTGGAGGAGGGAACACGATTTCATTTCTATTTGATATGCCACTGACTTGATGAGAGCCTAAAGATCACTTATGTTGCTGCTTTTTATTAGCAAAAAAAAGGGTGCACAGCAAGAAAATGAAATTTAAATTAGAGTAACCTATTTAATTATCGTCTATATGCCCAGTGCTTTACCTAACTGAATTCCCAGAGCCAGTTTTCAAAGTACATATCTCATTTCATCTCTTTGCAAATACAGGATTAAGAATCTGGAGAAGATCGAAGTGACGCCAACGATGAATATGTACATTGAAACTGAAGATGATTATTTTTGTAAGGGATTTGACCAGCATAAGTTGAATGATTTGGTACGAGATTTAGGTCTCTCTCAAATAGATTGTCACTGATAAATATCCACAGATTAAGTACTCCAGAAAAAATCTAGAAGCAATAATTTTTACCCTCATATTTATATTTAATTTTTGGTAAAAAATCACTATTTGATTGATTGCAGTTTTAACTTGTATACAACCCTTGTATAAATTAAATCATTCTGTATGGGCAGTATAGGGTAATATTTAAACAACATCATCAATCTCACTGCAGACCTTTATTTATAATTATTAACTGTGCCTTTTGTATACATATATCATTCTGTAATCTATGCAAAACAATACTTTAGCGACTTCACACAAAATTATAGTATATACTCCTACAACACCAGAAAGTGTAATGATTTACATGTTACACAAAAGAATTTTACCCATACCATCAAAGGACCCCGTGCAATGTGCACAAAACAATACAATATATTGCCTTTCTGTATTGTAATGGTTCAAGCCCCATTACAGTGCATTTCTACTCGGTGCATTTTCTTCCCTACCAGTTTACCCGCTCTTTCCACGACCTTTCCCAAAACCCCACCCCCAGACCATGGCCCGTGGAGGAGGGCGTGGATGAGTAAGAGGGGATGAATGTGTTTTTGCCTAATTTTGTATGGTAGTGTGTGAGTGTGTGTGTGTGGGAGGAGGGGAGCTCGGGTTTTTCCTGAGTGAGTGGCGTGTTACTCCTCCCTTTCTTCATTGTGCGATACCCCCACCCCAAGTTGAGGGATAATAAAAGGTGGTGCGCGTAAGAGAAGCGGTAGAATTCTTAAGTGACTGTCGGGCGGAGCCTATGCCCAAAATCCGAGTGCGACGCACAGCATAGGAGACAAGGGGCCCAAACATCATTTCAGAAAGATTGATCTGAAAGAAGAATCCCCCCCTGTCCGAAGGAGCAAAGGACCAGCTGAAGAGGACGCATTACCTCCGTTCCGGATGCAGCTTCCTCCAACAAGGGAGAAAGGAGTGCAGTAAATGGAACAAGAGTTTGTTGGATCCAGCCTGGTCCAAACTTGGACAACGATAAAGTAAGATTGCAGCTATTCCCCCACCCCAAAAAGCCCCCTCGTGTCTCCTGCCAAGCCGTGTTAAGACAAACAGTCACGGAACGCACCCGTTACATTAGTGAAAGTGAAATTAATCACCAAGTACAATTAAAGTTCGCACCCAAATTTACATTTGTCGGGATGGACTATCATTTACCTCCCCAGTCAAGAAATCATGGAAATTGTGTCATATTTACGTGTCCACCACCGAACTTTATTTTGTTCATATCATTTGCTATATTGATTTTCATCTCTAAACCAAGTTATATTGTTGTTGTTTTTTTTTATTTATTTATCATTGATGTTTCATTAGTGGCTTTCACCAATTCATATTTCATTAGCGTATAAGAGGGTTCCTTTTGTTTTTGTCATATGCAACATTATTTGTGTGAATTATATTTTGTTTAATTGAAAGTGTTTGAGTGAGTGTTTTGTTCTGATTTCCTTCACGGGTCACCTCAAGGAAAATATCCCTCGCCCTTCCTTTCGCCCCGTCCGTTTTCCTTCCGTAAATGCGTGTTGGACGAGTGCATCAGCGCCCGAACGTCACCCATCAGTTTGAATCGGGAACCCCCCACCCGCAATCATCTTCACAGAAGGGGAATATTTTTTTTATGTATGTGAATTACGAGAAGTGAGTGGCATAGTTTTGTCCCGTAGGTCTCATGCGGGAGGGATCTTCGCGAATTTGTATATTTCTTTTTATTTTTGTGCGACGTCTCCCCCCGGTTCTATTGTGGTATCCGGGCAAGTCGGGGGTGGGATGCCACAGTATAAAATGTGAAGATAGAATACCTGTGTTTAAAATAATTGTCTTTAATTACTTTCTCAAAAAGTGCGTCTATAGTAATTATGAGTACATATTTGAGTCCGGAACTTGTATGACCTCGCTTTGTAACATTTTAAATTTGATGTGTACATAATACTTTAAATTAATATTTGAAATCTTGATATGTCCTATATACCTGCCTCGTATGTGACTAGTGTATTGTACCATGTGGACAAATAACAAATTCCAATTCCATATAAGGTAATATTTCCCTTTAAATTCCTGCATACCCAAATTTTGTATGACATATGAAACAAAAAGAGGGTATCCTGTAGCTTAAAAAGTTGATGTGATAGATAAAAACTGAGGTTATTTTCTTATCCAGAGACCAAAAGTTAGTCAAAATCAAGTCTCAGATCTAAGACAACAAAATGGCTATTCCCCTGTTATATTTTATTCCTCAATACTGTTCATTAGAGGACATTAGTAACTATTTCCAATGGTAACTTGCTATTACATTCTCTTTGGTCAATTTTTTATACCCAGAGGAGGAACCCTTTGGGCTGCAAGTAGCCTCTAGGAAATGTTGTACCCCCTCACAGCAAATACCATTTGAACATCAATACATTAAGTAATGGCTATGATTTTAAATGAGAGTATTGGTTGAATATTTTGATCTGTCAATTTTCTCAAAAATATCTAACGAAAATATGACCGATTATATTCTGTGTAGTTGTGCATTCTTTGCAGTCTAAATTGAGCACTTGCTGGTACGAGGCTATTTTCAACCCCAGATTCACACCAACAGTTATCGTGTGTATTTCTTGATTCAATTGAAGGCACTATGAGGCATTGATTTTACAGTGAAAAATCATTTGAAGGCTTATTTAATGCATTCCAGCCTCATGTCTAGTAAAAAGAGTGCACATGGACTTCATTTTTTGGCAATGAGAGAGCGAACTTAACATTTCAACACATTTCATTGAGGAGGTGAGGATGGTTAGGAGAGGAGGTGGCAATGGAGGCTAGGACATTGCTGATCTATTGCATCAGCCACCACTGTCTCCCCAACACTTTCCCTCTCCATCTTTCCACATGCCATGCAGTCGCTCAAGATACGAGTGTTGTGCTCTGCTCCACCCCATCCCCTTTCCTGCCATCAGGGACCACACTGTTGTTACAGCAAAAGTTTTAAATTTTTTACCCCACTTGGTCATCACTGTATTGACCTCCAGATAATCCACCTCTAATTTTAAAAAAGAACAGCAATAATTTGGAAAGGCATCATTGTGAATCCATGACTGTTGCCACATGGTGATGCTGCTGTTTTTTTTAGCTTCATTGAATAAGTTAGCACTCAGCATGCCAGTAAGAATATCATTTTAGAATAAATTGTTTTAGTCGTAAATTACATAATATTACAAAGGCATTAGACAAGTCTGTAGGTTCAAAATAAAAAGGTATAGAGGGTAGAATTCTTTACTTGTGATGTTATTTTTATCTCATTTACATAATTTCAAACTTAACAAATGTAAAATGGCAATAACAATAGTTTACTGTAGTATAAAACATGTATCAATGGGAGAGCAACTGTTCATATTTTATTAGATTAAATATATTTAAATAGCATATGTACATCATATTTTGGTTTAACGCATACATGGAACTGAAAATTTCATTCTCAAATTTTGGATCAGGCAGTACGACTTTCATTGAAAGTGGGCCTTTAGGCATTGACTTAGATTGAAATTTTGCAGTTGTGCCTTGCAGCAGGTGTTCTCAAGCACAAGCCTGTTGTTGGAGGGCATCAAGGCATTGACTAACCCCACAGAAAACTTGTTCAGGAGGTTGTTCAGCACAAAACTGTAAGATATTAACAATACAGTACCATTTAGAGTGGATCACGTGAATAAAAATATTTTTCCAATGCTCTCAAAAGGAAAATGTCATAATTTAAAGTTGGAAAACATTAATTTTTTAACAAAAAGTATAGTGTATATATACCGTATTTCTCATTCACAGAAGAAATCTAAGAAATTCACTAGATGTGACTACAAAACGATATGAGAAAATACTTGATATCACAAAACATGTGGTCTAAAGAAAAATCAAATGAAATCTGTGGATGAATCTAAATATGTCGATAATAGGGAAAGCTGAAATTGTAAAGTAAAAATCCATTTTCATGCTAATGAAAAAAAATATTGCATATTTTTGGCCAAAATATATTAAAACCAATGATCACATTGTCTTTTTCTACTGAAATTCTTTACCTTTGATTGTGGTGCAAAGGCAAGCTAGGACTCTGCTCATAACATCTGTGAAAAATCACACACTTAAAATATGTATATCAAGTACGTTTGTCTTGTGAAAAACAACACGTTTGGAAACAATAACTTTCTGTTGGAAATCCATCAACTAAGTTCATCTCAGCCATGCAACCAATACTCACACAGCAGTGTATCGCATCAATGACTTAAGTATTTTTTATCTTAAATATAGGTGGTACCATATTTTATGATACTTTTCATATTGAAGCGAGGCTGGACGACCTGGAAAAGGTAGTCAACATTCACAACAAAGTCAACTGCCCTATTGGCTGTGCAAGATAGGAGTTGAATTTTAACAAATAAATAAGCACATACGAATTCAGTAGCTATGCAACATCCTCTGGAAGTCGTGATACTTTTTGCAAAATTTTAAGATCAGAAAAATGTCCACCGTATATGTGCAGCATCAAATCATCCGTGACTGAGACTTGATCCATGGAACCTCTGATTTGTTGCATGATACTTTACCCACTACGCCCCCAGAAAAATTGTGTCCTAAGGCAGTCTTAATGCCCAATATGTTGGCTGTGTTGACAGATGTCCCGACAAGAGTAAACTCCATTCTAGGTGAGTCGTAGTATGACATTTTTTAGAGTACCCCTGCCCCAATATTTTCTGGTACCCCCCTAGAAATTCCTCCGAACTTATCCAGAGAACTTCTCCTGCTAAGATTTTTGCCAAAGGGCCTTCGACTCAAAAGGCTCGGAGACTCTAACATAAGTCTGGGAACTCTTGGCTCCGAACTCTGTCCTTCGAACGATGACCTTGGATGCTGCCCTTCGACCCAGCCCACCTGGAGATCAAGACTTATAAAGCTAGAACTGCGGAGGAATACCTACACCTGGCAATCTAGGGGAAGTAGGTGCTGAGGCATAAGAATGCAGTTTGGAGTGAGAAGTACTCCACTTTGTCCTATCACAACTCTCTTTCCCTCCAACACCTCATCCTACTTATGTTCCATCCTATGTCTTTCCCCTCCTTGAATTCCAATGGCTTGCCTCAACCAGCTATCATACCACTTGGCCATGTCTCCAACCCAGGAGATAGAGGAGAGGAAACCCAGAAGTACGATGTTCTCCCCCAACCCTTGCTTGGATGACGAGACGTTTTCCAGAGGTCCCAGTCAACACAGGTGCCTACCACGAGTTTTATACCGATGCAGCTAACTTGGACTATTGGCTATTCCCCCCCCCCCCCCCCCCCCCCTTCCACTATCCCACTATCCTGGCAGCTCTCTTGCTATTCAGCGGTCGTGGCAAACACATCAGTCGACTGAGTGTTTCTCAAAAAATCATTTTTGGTGATGGCAGGAATACACAGCTTTGTACTTCGCTTTTCAAAGTATTGGTAATGTTTCATATGAGATTATTGGTTATCATAGTTCTTTTTTGTAATAATTTTGATTTTGAATATTTCCACTTGGAATACATTTTGATTGAACATGACTTGTAATTTTGTGACAGTTGTTTCTTTGACTGCTGATTGTTCTTGTTTTGTGGAGTCTTTCCCTCATCCAGCTAGTGACAGACGATCGAAGTTCCCTGTGTATGGGGCTTACCTTACGAATTTGCAAGATTTAAAGACGTAACGCCACGGTGGGCTAAGTATACTTGAGAGAATATGGGGAAGAATGCGAAGCTAGATCTTATGCGTGTTCTCATAATGTGACGGATATGATTATTTTCCCAGTATAAGGGGCATATATGTTTTAAAATTCCTGTTTGTATGAGAGCATTACTAGGACATAATTTTGGAAGACAAGGAGTTCCTGAACTGGCCACTTTCAGATGTCAAGGTCTGAACTGAGCACTAATTTTAAAGGCCACTGTACAAAGGAATTTCTGTATTTTAGAATTGTACTTATTGTATGAATTTTGGAAATGTACAGTTTTAAGGGTCCTCTGAATACTGGCATTATTGCCAAAAATAAATAAAGTGTGATAAAAAAGAACTAAATTTTATGGCAGTCAACATTTGAACAACAGATTGGTATTATTACATCATGAAGTAAGAGAAATTTTGATTTTTTAATTTTATGGGAGTTCAATATACAAAAGAGGGATGGAAATTAGGGAAAAACATTAACCCTTTTAGAGCAACAGGCTAAGATATATCGGCTCTTACGTGGTACAACTTTGTTAAAACTTAGTACATTGATATATTTTATTTCAGTAAACGTAAAAAATATTTTGTCAATAATAACCAGAGTAACCTCAATAATTAAAAAAAAAGCTTATGGATTTGTAATAAATAGCTTAGTATTATTTTTTTCCTAGTGGCTACATTTTATGAAAATACCCTCTGCATTTCTCACCAGTACCCCAGGAAGAAGGATAGTACTAAGAGGGTTAAATGCATAAAGACTTGGGCATGATGACGAAGAATGAGTAACTAGGTGAAAAAGAAGAATTTACCAGTACATGTCAGATAATTAAAAATAAAAACTCACAGTTTTGCACTTGTCCTTATAGTGCTCAACAACTGGAGCACTAAGGTCATGAAATGTCTTCAAGCGTTTCATTATGGTCTCCTCATTGTCATCCACTCGACCAGATGACTTTCCACGACTCAGGAGCCTTTCCTTCATTGTTTCATCACTAGCATTGAAAAACAAAATAACAGTGCAAGGAACAATCTGAAATAAAAGGAGTTAAATTATATCCACAAGTCTCTGGGGATTGTAACATGCACAGCATAATTCCTCATCAAAATACGACTTACTTCTTTTTCAAATATTTCCCCTTGGCAAATATCTCTTGGGTATCCATCGATAAGAAATCCCTTGGATGTTGGCAAATTGGCAAGAATAGCCTCTTTCAGCAAATCCATTACTACATCCTATGAGAAAATCAAGATAAAATATAGAAACTATAATATGGGGCAAATGAAAAGAGTTCTCAAAAGAAATACAGTGAACTCAATTTCACAAATCAGGATAATGCATAGTTTTGAGGATTCGAAGTGACACCGTCGGTCCCAACAAAAAGCTTATGCCTAATTCGCAGCAAATTTGAAAGTAAGAAATTTTTTTAAATCGCAAACCGTGGTCCCTAGACAGAAGTAATATGTATTCATTTTTATGAATGAGGCTACTAACAAAGAAGAAACAATGAAAACTATTAATAACAACAAATATGTTAACTATGACGGTTTGTCTGAAATGATTAGAAGATGGAAATCACACAGAATGTGAATGTCCTGTGGCAGACCTAGGATGAACGTGGTGGAATAGGATCCCACTTAAAATTCTCACACATTAAGAAGTGCTCCGACTACATCAATGTATTTTGTTATGAGGCCATTAGGGGCAAAATTTTTATTTGAAGGAAGTATCTCTTCATTTTCATCATCAGCATCACTGCTGCTGTAACTGTAACCAGCTACCTGCTCCTATTATGACGCTTCTGCTGCTGCATTCTCGCTAAGCATAATTATCGTCTATTGTGATATGTGTTTGAAAACACTATAACTTAACCTCGTAGACCTATTCAGTAATTTTAATTATTTCATCGACATGTATTACTCTTTTTTTAGGTCATGACCTCTCCTACCCAGGGATATCCAATCAACTCAAAACGAAAATGTCACTGAGGAAATCCCACACAGTTATGTTGCCCAGACACACTCTAGATACAAACTGAAGCCCACCACACACCACCTTGTATTATGGCCACCAGTGATAAATATTTGATTTCAACAGCATCTAAAGGGAGGTAATTTCAGGTCATTCATGGTTGGACAAAATTGTGATCCTATTATTGCTTCTGAACTCAAAAAATGCTGTCCCTTTCACTTGGAAATAATTCCTCAGCGGCAAAAACCATAATTACTCTCATGAGTCCTTTCTTGCACAGAGCCTTCAGTATACAAAGAGCATGCAAGCATTCATGGCCCTGTGATGGTGGTGAGGCTTGGCTACGTTATCACCTCCTCATCAACTCTGGTCTCTGAGGTGATAACTTTTTATGAAATGGGAGCAAACCTTTTTTGCACCGATGTTAGTAATGTACTTAGTACCAGACTGTTGGTTATGAAATTTTATTAAACGTGTTCGCTGCGGCATGAACCACCAGTAGTTCACTTCCTCCCTGTACGATGACAAATTTACTTTTTTAATTCAATTTGCAGATGTCGCTATTTAGTAAAATGAAGTGGTAGAGACATGAAACTTGGTTTATCTTTATTATCCATGGTAACCTATGTGGTGCCACACTAAATGGCCAGCCATTCGCAACTTGGCTCTGCACTCAGCAAGTTGGCCCAAAAATCAGCAACTTGTACCATCACTTATGTTCAGAGGAAACCTTTCAGTGAGCCATTTCGTATAAAATGCATACATTCCATGTGATAATTACACTCCCTGACGCCACTTCCAATTGTAGTTTTACAATTAAAGTTGGAAAATATGGTATTGATGATACCCGAGTGGCACTTTCAAGTGGCTCCATCCAACCTAACACTTAGGTGGCAAAAGCCCAGAATTTGAAGCCCCGAATCATGGTAGTGGGCCCGTTCAACATTCTTGAGGCCCTGTACAGGGAGGGACTACAAATAAAGGCCCTCTAGCTAAGTTCCTAGCTGCAGTGGATCTGAAGGGTACCTGCCACCTATTCCTCCATTCCTCCTCAAACTTCTTCCTATTAAGACCTGGTTACATGGTACATTAACCTATTCCATTTAATGTCTGTTTCAATGAACTTTTTTGTGGACTGGAATTGAACAAGTACGAATGCATGAACCAAATTAGTACAGGTTCTATTTTCTGCTCATGAATTGGCACAAGTAGCGTAGTTACACGGTAGATTTTTGCATTCATACATTTAGACATCAACTCGTTCAGGTTAATGCATCGTGTAACCGGGCCTTTAGAAGTAGACCCCCAAGTGCAGCAGCACCACCTCCACGCAGTGGCTAGAAGATGATCACGCTACGCAGGACCCACTGGTGGGTCACACCGCTCTGAAAGGAGTACACCTTTGACCTAACAGTGGGTCCCACCCGAGTCTGAACCCAGGAAAGGAGACTCAGCTCCGCAGTGAATGTGCTAATACATCAAAGAGGACAATGTACAGTTGTTTACATTTCAATGACGTGGGGATTCCAACAATCCATAAATTGAAGATTACTGCATACAAGGTGGAATACGTATTTTTACAGTAATTTATGCTTTTGAATAAACAGTAAAGAATATTTTCACATATAACATCAAATAACCTTTAAAGTGATTCTGTACAGACAAATGACAAAAAAATAGTAAGCATTTTGTGCGATTCATTAAAAATTCTTGAAATTACGTCATTTGCTATTAAGATGTGCTGATTTTTTAGTCTTGATGACTTCGTACCATCAAGTGTTTTCTGTACTTACTGGCATTCCATGCAAAAAAATTCAAAATTAGAACATGTAGCATTAAAGATGTAATGATATATTTACCTCAAACGGTTATTACTATCCATTTTGAAAGGATTTCAAAAAGGGAAAATTTCAAAAGTGAAAGCTAAATAAACATAAACATAGGCAAAGGAGGAAAGTATTAGCATAATCCACTATATATGTACGTATTAAAAAAGGAAAGCCTCGCATAATGAAATGCAGGCTAACACAAAATGTGTAATTTCATCAATGGTAAAATTTTGGCGTAATGGGCCAAGTCTGACAAAAAAGTACCCAGTAACATAAGCCTGTGGTGTGCATGTTGGTGGTGTGCCTTCTTTCCTTTAAAATACCATGAATGACTCAATTTAAAAGATTCTTAACAGCCAGCACCCCATCCAGATAGGTACAAGCTTAGCCTAACCTCCAGCAGAAGTGGGAGTCCGACAAAATCACCATTTTATCAAGTTGGATACCCAAGTTGGGGCTATAACCCCCCACCATAGCCCCTATCTGGATCCACCACTGTTTATACCTTGAGTGTAACCTTACCAGTGACACCAGCTCTCCCTTCTCCATGATAGCATTCAACTGTTTTCCTCTCTCTGATCCTGATGCAACTTCTGCTCGAAGCAGATCACCACTGGAAAGATGAGTGTAGCCATACTTTTTGACAATCAAGTCACATTGGGTGCCCTTCCCAGACCCTGGACCACCTAAATGGAAACAACGACTACTGTTAAAAGCAAAATACTGGGACAGAATTGACCTGTATTATCAAAAATATCAGATATCCTTGAGGCAGTTGGCGTGGGTACGCGAATGAAGTAACAATAAAAGTGTGACTGTTCCAACATGTGAGTTCTTCCTTTTTCTGCGCGGCTTTCCCTATACTCCTTCAGACGACGATGTAACGTTTCAATTAATTTCTCTTAGTTTCACTTCACCTACAAACATTTTATTGCACTTTTAAATAATACAAACTCGGGAGCAAGGGAACACCTGTCCGCCATAACTATCACAATCCGACTCCCCCCTTTTTACTTCCTCCTGCGCCGTCAACAATCACAACAATTACCTCACTCCACCTCTGCTGCTTATTATTGCTTGTATTACATCACACCAAAAACCAAAACAAACCACTCAAAATTAGGTGTTACAACGAGGACGAGAGAGCCATGGCGACTTACAGCAGCAGAATTTTGCTGGAGAAACAAGTTATTCAACACAAGCACATGGTTCAATCATTATAAAGGGTGGATGTACACATGGAGGAGTCCAGAGGATTCAGGGAGATAGACTACATCATGGTAAGAAAGAGGTTTAGGAATAGCGTGAAAAAAGTCACACAGCTTCTCTGCGATGGATGTGGATTCAGACCATGGCCTAGTGCTTATGAAATGCAATGTGAGATTCAAAAGACTCATGAAATGTAGAAAGGCGAGGAAATGGAACATAGAAGTGCTGAAGGGGATTACGAAGCGAGAATATCAGGAACTAGTGGGAAACAGTACCTGGGAGAAAGAAGATATGCAGACTGTTGAGGAAGGGTGGGATCAGATTAAAACAGGAATAGTGAAAGCAGCCGAGAAGTCAGTTGGCTACATTGACAGAAGAAGTATAGAGAAGCTGTAGGGGAAATGATACAAGAAATGAAAGAGTGAAGGAAGTGGAATAATATGGATGCAGGGGAGAAGGATGTATAAGGATATAAATAATTGATTGCAGCGTAAAACTAAGAGGCCAAGGGAGGCTTGGTAGAAAAGGCAGTGTGAAGAAATAGAAAAGTTTCAAAAGGAAAGAGAGGTAGGCACATTGTAGGCCAAGTAACCTCAACCAAATCACAACCCAAACGCAGAGCTATCCTCTGAGACCCAGCTTAATGAGGGTTAAAACCTTTTCCTCAACGACTAGACTTTATTTTATTAATAGTGCCCTCATCCACAATGTCACTCTTTTTCCACTGGTAGACTTACGCAACTACTTGCTAAATGCTTTAAACATGTAAACTTAATCGATTCGCATCCATCCCCTGGGATATAAATCGACCCTATATACCGCTGAATTTTAAAGAATTTGAATATATTTGTAGTGTTGGTTTAAACAAGACATTTAATACAGTAGTTGTTGACTGATTTTGACCAAATTTAGCCACCAGATGGCAACTACTATCTGGTACACTATCTGGCTAAAAACTTACAAAAAAACTTGTAAAGAGCTGGAATATGAAACAGACGGTAGCTGAGCAGACACTTTGCCAGAAATTTGCATTAAGGGTGTGCTAGGGTAGCATGCAGGTAGCCTAAACTGATATTTTGTAGTCAATTATATGCATCCGAAAACCTTATACATACATACATTTATAAATAAGTCATTCCATTCCTTTCCACGTAATAGGTTAATACAGAAGACTTATGAGTATTTCTCAGCCTAACTGTAGCAATATAAAAATTCCCTCCAGTAAGACTTCATAGTAAGAGAGTTGCATTTGGGGGAAATACATACATATTCCTAAACGCAACCCGCAAATCGTGTATGCATCTCTGGTTGCTTTCCATATTATTCAAAATGGACAACATACCGCTCGCATAAAATATTGGGAAGAAGTATAAAAAAATAAATCACCATAGATGAATAATAATTTACAAAATTGTCTTTTAATTAGGGGAAATAGTAATTACAAGGGATCTCAGAATTTAATTTTTTTAATTATTGATTAATAAAATGAATTAATAGCTCAATTCTCTGGCAGACTTTGCATCTTTTAACTCAGAGAGTATACATGATGATTTTTAATAATCTCGGATTTTCAACCAAAGACTGAAAAGATTTTAATTTTTTTGTTTATAAATTTCACCTGGAATAAATAAATTACATTTTACAATAAATTATTGTATGCTGCACTTTAAAAAATCCCTATATATGAGTGATTGACACAAGTCAGGGAAACAAACAATTGCAATGTAGATAAGGGAAATTGAAAATGAAAGTTGGTACCCAGCTAGCACATTATACTTCATTGAGATAAGGTGAAAGGAAGAAATAAGGGAGGTGCTCATAAAGTAAGCTTGTCATGGATTTCTTACGGCCAGGCTGGCAAACACCCAGAGTTGTGACAACATGGATTTTTCCATTCTTGGTGCGTCTATATATATTGAGTAGAAATTACAACATATGGCCATAATTTTAAAATCATTCGCATTTATGAAATGATGGTGAAACGGCAGTCGTAAGAAAAACACATCACTTCACAAGAATAGTGACGTATAATATAAAATGCCGGAAGGAATCTATAATGTATAAATATTGTATTCATCGGGTTATCAGATCAGGCCCGTTGCGAGGGTGGGGCAACCAGGGAATTTTGCCCTGGGCGCAGCAATTTTGGGGCGCACCGTGTTCGCCGACTAAATTTTTTTTTAAATTTTGACTAACAACGTTATCCGCTTCATGGCGCTCTCAGCTCTCTTCAACACAATGAAAGAGCTCCTTTACCTCCATAATCAATAAAATATCTTTATTATGAAAATGTTTTCAATTATATTTTCAAATCTCCCGATTGCAGATATATCAATGTTATGGGGTGGGGGGGGGGCACGATCCCAGTGTGCCCCGGGCGCCAGATCAGCTAGCGACGGGCCTGTATCAGATCATAAATTAAAATTCATAAATGTTAGGTTGTGTGGACCTTGAATAATTTCAGTTTTTTCATGACAAACCAGCCTTTTAAGTTTTTATATATACATAATTGCATTTTAAAGTGGTAATTACGCCTCTTACAATCATCAGTTCCCGGGGTGTAATGGTTAGCATATGGAGCTGCAAATGCGTAGGTCACTAGTGTTATTTTTTTTCTTTCCGCCACAAGGATAGAGTATTTGTATTATGCTTTGTATCTTAACTAGCCGGTTATATTCAAATACATACAAACAATACACATTAAATTCTACTCCAAGAGAGCACAGCTTGATACTGAGCTGGGAAACGCTATATCCTGAGTGATTTCTTTCGTGCTGATGGAAAGTGACTCGGCTCAAAGCAGGGGAGTAGAATGCATAGTCAAACTCATTTGAGCATACAATAATTTTTGCAGTCACATCAGGAAATTAGTAAAACAAAGTGATTTTCATATAATTAGTGATCATATTAGGAAACTTCTTCTTCAGGCATCGTTTTAAGTCACAAAATACATTCTGACTAAACCACTCCAGAGTTGTAAACTACAGCATCAGGGCTGATAAGTGGAGGGGCAGTAGGTCCAAAATTTGAACAGAAACAGACCCTTCAGTCAGGCTGTCATTCCTTCTGGAAAATTAAAACACTTACCTTCTCAACCCTATTCTTTTGGCATTGTCATCCAGGTAACATTGTAAACTGACTTCCTTCAAATCGTTTTACTTATTTTCCTGAGCAAGGGAGCCTTTCCCCCAATTCTGATGGCACATTCCCCCAAAAGCAACAAAAGCTCCCCCATTCCTGTTTATACAATGCGTCTGAACTCTTTTGGGATGGGCCCAAAAATTGTACTTTCATCGTGAATGCCACTAAAATTTTTTTACACCCAGTAAGCAGGTTTCACTAGGCTAGGACCATCTTATGCAAATGCCTCCTCAACGTATTCCCAGGTCCAGTAGACCTTTCTCTCAGCCAAGGGGATAACCTTGGCCTCTTTCGTATTGGATTGACTATTTAAGGTATTTACTCGCCATCAACTAATTTTTTAAGCAATCGTTTTGTTAAAACTTTTGGTGCTACTGCCTAGACTTCTATAAGCAAAAGCATTAATCAATGAATATATAGGAGCACATATTTCTAGGATATGGTAATCAGCAATAACTGGATACAATACCCATGCTTGAGAATAATGCTAATGCACCTGGATTTCTTTGAGGGATCCTAATTAAAGCAACTTTGTGACAAATGAGTATTTTAAAGTGAATCAGTAAGTCAAAAATGAAATATTTAAGCTATGCAGTCCATTCATAGCTTATAAACAAGATCTTACCATTAACATTACGCTCTTCAGTAAAAAATATCATGGGCAATGGTTAAAAAACACACTATGCCAAAAATAACAGGAGGGCTTCAAATAAAATTTGCTGTCGTACAGCTGAATATAAGGAATGTACTTGTAACTCTCAATTTAAACATAGACATTTGTATTGGAAGTAAGGAAATAAAACTTTGTAAGGTTCACTGTTGTTTAATTATGGGCACAACCCGGGTTTCGTAACTTGGTTACATCGTCAGGTGACTGATCTTGCATGCATCATACATTTATACACAAAGTACACAAGTGACAGTGAGGACATCTATCGGAAAGGAAAAGGACTGGTTGAAAGGGCAGGGGTGAGGGTTAAACACGGAATGGAATGGTGAGAGGGGGGGGGGGTAAGGGGGAAAGGGGCAGCCTTGATTTGGGACGAGGGTTTTTCCTGTGAGGATAGGTAACTGACCAGCCAGGAGAGGGCGGGGTTAAAGTGGGTGAGGAGACGAGAGCTATAGGTGGCGGTGTTGGGGAAGAAAGAGAGGATTAGCGGGGTACATTGAGTTTTCTAAATCACAATAGTCTATGGAAGGTCGTTGAGTCCGGCTGTGGAAGGTGCTGGTATGGGTTAATGATTTCCCCGAAGGACATGGGTCACTGGGGGAATTTTGGTAAAAGCACTGCATAGTATTCATTCTTGGAAATTTTTAACGGCACACAGGTGGATAGACACTTGAAAATTTAAAGGTTGTCACTGTAGGAGATCATTGATGGGGATGGAAAAGAGAGGGGAGTGGGAGGGGAGCACTTGTTCGTTGGCAAGGGGGGGTGTTGTTCTTTAAATGTTGTATAATCTCCAACGTTTCCAGGGCATCGAGTCTCCTCCTGTTTCCTTCTGAGTGTAGGATGTCCGGCTTGAAATCACTTTTGTGTTTGCCATGTAATAAACATTTGTTATTCCACTGCAAAATACAACTGGTTATGGACACATGCTGTGAGTGGGGCTGACATGGCAAGGTAGTGATGAGATAACCTTCTCCTACCAACTAAGAAACAGTGAGGCAGCCTGAGAATAAGTCTTTTATGATGCCAAGGACCTTGAAGGTATTGCTTATGAGTAGCTTAGCAGCAGCAAAGTAAATACACTTGACTGTTCTTTGCTCACGAAAATTTCTACAAATTTGAGTGCATGAAACAATTTATACCAAAAATTCATAAAATGACCATTTATAAATACATACATATACATGCTTATTACATACTTACTGAAAATTATTTATTATAGCTAGGTCAATTCCATAATGATCTTGTTCATTTTCTGAGTGATCAAAAATCTTGCACTGAGAGAGAAAGCCTGGGGATTTTGGTTGCATAAGGCAGTGAGGTCATGGGCGTACCCTGTGAGGGGCAGGAGGGGGCAGCTACCCCCCCTGAAGCAAAAATCGCAAATGTCTTTATGAAAAATAACATTTTTCAAGCAAATAATTTTAAAAACTAATAAAGAGCTATTTCAGTTTCCTTAAAATTTTGGTTTCATTCACCTTTTCCATGCTTAAATCTTACCGATAACTTGCACAGCCATGGCTTGCACCCCTCCCCCCTAGTTTTGATCCTGGGTGCGCCCTTGAGTGAGGTTAAAATATATGTGAATTGTCTATATTGACAATCCCCTCTCCCTCCAGCATAGAAATTAAAATGTAGCGCATAAATAATAATGTCATCAGATGCAAACCATAAAAAACACTATCATTTCATATTTATAAAAAATTACATCTCCAACATTAGAGAAAAAGATATTGTTATGTGAAAAGAGGAACCCTTAAATCAGAGATTTAACATAATTTTTCTTCTAAGAAAAAAACTTATTATTGACAACAAAATTAACGACCGCCTTTATATTACCACTTCTGTTATTAAGGCCATCGCTTTCGAAATGCAGGTTTTAGTGATAGTACAAATATGATGACATATACTTAAAAACAAAAAAACGGAATCGCCCCAACAATAATGGTTTTAAAAATTCTTTACCAACACCACTGCCTATTCCAATGCTTATCTTATTCAACTTCAATAAAATATTAAAACTTACCTAACACCCATATCATGGGCAAATTGGCGTTCTTTAAGGGCGACAAATCGTACTCTTTTCTTGCTATTTGTTCTGCCTGGTATTAGAAAAATAAAAACAAATTTAATACTCCGTCGCTTGTTCAATTGAGGTAATCAAGCAATGTAAAAACAACACTGCTGTTAGATTGTCGCAAAATATTATCTAGCAAAACCATACCATTTCAATCTAGATGTATTCTAATAATATCAGCAAGCAAAGAAACCGCCCTGCTTCTCCTGCGTCAGGTCAAGATCAAACAAATATCGATTCTTTTTATATTGTGTATTCGATTTTCAGTTGTTACAAAATTTGAAAAAGAAAGCTCAATAGTGGATTTGAATGCGTGAGTTGGCCTTAAAATAATAATTGGTGAGGAAAAAATTTTGATTTTGAGTTACGTTTAGTCAACTATAATTGTTGGGTTGGACATATTTTTGTTATTTATCCAACTCATCCAACTTATCTTTTCGCAATCGTTCTTTGCGCAAGATGGAAATCTAAATTACTGCTTTTTTGATGGTGGCAGTAGAGCCATGGTATCTTAGATTAAATACAGTGTTCTATTTATTATTTTGTCAATGACCCATACCGCATGTAAGGGTTATTCAATTGTAATAGTCCCTTAAATAGCTGTGGCCCAGAAGTGACCTTCACTCGCCTGCTCCGAAATAGAGAGCATGTAACACAATCTACATTTGTTGGGATGGTGCCAAAGCCTCAAGTGAATATAAAATGCGTCAGGACTCTTATGTAGGTCACCTATTTGGGAAAAGTAATTAATGAATCTACTCGCATCAACTCATAGGGCCTTGAAATCATTGGGTTAGAGCATTTTCTAAGACCGTGGGTTATAGTAAGAGCGGTTACTTTCGTATCAAGTCTCGGTTTTTTGTTCGAAAATGCAGTGGTTGCGATGTTAATCACTGGTGTTTAATCATTCTCTATTATTCAAATTATCATGTCGATAAAACATTCCCTTGGGTAAATCATGTAGTGTCTCGATTCCGTCAAGTCTGTGTTTACCATGGTAATCGTGGGGGAGCCCAAGATACAAAATCATTACATTATGTTCATAAAATTTCTGGCTACGTGGTTATCAGCGTTATAGTGACTCCGTTATTTAGAGGGAACGATAGCCTAGAACTTGTTATCTTACGTTATTATTTGTATAGTTGTGATTAGATTTATCTTGGTTAAGGTTTGCGTTATCGCTCGACGCTTTTGATAGACCCCTCGTACCACTTGAATTTTAACATAAGTTTGCTCAAAAGTGGGTAACAATTCTATCCTCTTTGCGTTCTCTGTACTACTTACACATGTCTGGAATTTTGTGAGATGCTGTAAATAATCATGAAATCCGAATTAGGGGTTATTGAAGCAGGAGAAAAAGTATATTGATGAGTCATTTCATGACAAATCAACCTAATGGAACCCGACTCTGATATTCACGAAACTTTATATGGACGTTCTTTTTGGTATAAATAGAAATTATGCGAAATTTTAAGAGTCCAGATGTCAATATTTCATTAATTATGGACTATTGATATTTGGTAATGACTCTGCAGTACTTTAGCTTTTACATTTAAGCTTCTATTTCATGAAAGAACATGTTGGAGGATGCATTTTCCCACTACAGTCTATAATAATGGCTCTGAATTAATCATCATTCAAGTATTCACCCTCGCTCCTTATCCTATTTAAGCTGTAGGACTTTAAATTTTTAATATAAGTATTTAAGCTATTTATTGACCATGGTACACCATCACATATTGAATTTCTTTTTATCCTTGGCCACAAACGATAAATAGAAAAACTACATCATCATCATTAGTCAACAATTCTAAGATTGGTTTGAGGCAGCTTTTCATTCCTCTCTCCTACCCGCTAGGCTTTTCACAGCAACTTATTTCTTCTCTTTTTCATCCTTTTTAACCTGTCCTATGCAACTCATTTGTAGCCGTCCTTTGCCCTTCCATGATTATTTTCATCATGCCTCATAACGTGGCCAACTAAGTTGCCATGTCTTCTGCTTAAGGTTTTTAGGAGACTTCTCTTCTTCAAAAACCACATGCAATGGCAAAACAGGAGCTAATATTTTCAATGTAAAAGAAATCGTCATCTTTTGAAGGGAATAATTTATCGTGTAATTCACACTAATACTTATTTTAAATATTTCATTTAACAACTCTGCTTTTATTCTGAGCCTTTGAGTATCTAAATTTAATGCTATTGGCAATTAGATCTAAGCTGAATATTCTAGAATCATGGAACAGGTTCAAATACTGAAAAGAAAATTATTTACTTTACCGGTTGCTTTGATATTGAGCTGTCACCCTTTAATATGAAAACCAATTTTTAAAGTACCCTAATGTTTTTCAGAAATTCTTAGTACTTTTTTTGGACGTTAGCTCCTTCATCCCTCAAAGAGTATTATGACTTGCCAAAGCCTACTGTTGCAGAAGGATTAAGCACACACAATCAGTGACACATTATGTGGTCTCTCATGAGCCTTGAGGAATCTTCATGATATGAGAGCTTTTACCAGTCCAATGTACCACAACTTACTGTAAACCCAAGCTACGTATGAATCAATAGTCAAATTATTTGGAAAATCCACTGTTTCAGGGAAAAATCAAAATTATGTTGTCCTCATAATCAAGACAAGTGAACTTAGTGGAGACTCTTTCATGTTATGAAGTTGCAGAATATGTTTTTTTTGCCTTAATTGATTTTGCCTTTGAGAATCTTTTTAGGTTATTAATGAGTGATATAACCGTAATAATAGAAATGTAATTGATATTGGTGGGATGGAGAATCCAATTCATTGATGGATAGCGAATGCAATTGTAATTCTGCTCTAGCAGTTGAAACCTATACCTGCTGAAAGGTCATATGTGTTCAGAAAATTTATCAGTTAACATATCAGATATCCTTAAGCCTAGACAAAATGTTTTCTGAGCATAAAATATGCATTTTTTTTGTTATAGTTGACAACATCTGCCTCCTTACGTATTGCGGAGTACTAATAAGCATTGCGTTGATTCACACGTGACTTCAAGGATTTTACTAATAATTATAAAACGAAATAATAATAAGTTTGCTATTCCACATATATTTAAAGTACAATTATCCCGACACTATAATTTTGGGCTCTGCACATAGTCTTCAGATGTAAAAGGAGGATGACCTATGGGTTGTAACATTTTAAATAATTACTCTTAGTTTCACACGTCACTTACAAATATTTTATTGCACTTTAAATAATACACACTCGGGAGCAAGGGAACACCCGTCCGCCATAACTATCACAATCCGACTCCCCTCTTTTTACTTCCTCCCGCGCCGTCAACAATCACAACAATTACCTCACTCCACCTCTGCTGCTTATTATTGCTTGTATTACGTCACACCAAAAACCAAAACAAACCACTCAAAATTAGGTGTTACAGGGTGATGCCCAATATTTCACCGTAAACTTATGATTACCACATACAAAAAGAGGCCCCTTTACCTCAGACTGGAATTTAATCATCATCATCACTGGTCAACAATCCTAAGATTGGTATGACACAGCTCTCCACTAATTTCTCATATCAGCTAATCTTTTCACACCTATATTTGTTCTTTCTCATCCTTCTTTATCTTTCCACATATTTCATTCAAGGTAATCCTTTTTTGTTCTTGCCATCTACTTGTCCCTAGATGATGTCTTCATCAGGCCATCATAATTTAAATCCAGAAAATAGAATAGAGTAATCCTAAGATGTTTTAAAAAAAATAACATCTTATTTAAAATCTCTTAAATTTCCAAGTTAGCCTTTGTGTAAACAATGAGGGATATCTCTCATAACTTCAAGACCATAGTCCATAGTAAAGGGATGCTGATTGAGTTAAAGTTCTTCAGTTTAATTTTCTGAAGTGAGGAAATAATAATATCAATAACAAATTGGTCATGTTTTCCAACACTTTGATAGAGCCACTACGGCCAGTAGGTTAAAAATGAGGATATAGGATAGAAAAGATGCATCTTTAAATCAAAATATTGGTAAAAAATGAAAGCTAGGAGAGCCGAAAATTTTATTACAGAAAATTATGATTTATACAGGTAGATCTTCCGTTTCCTTGAGAAGGAGGGAAGCCAGAATTTTTGGCAGATATTATTACACTTCTGTCACTTTTTGGCAAACACTTCTCTCACTGAAAATGAGTCCATGAAAATGTGATGGTAATCAGTCCTCACTGCTTATCTGGAGCTTCTTTTCCAAGCACGATGGCCTTAATGTCATCAGCATCCAAAGTTTCATACTTCAATAGAGCCTCAGCTAGTAACCTATGCTCCTTCTGGTGGTTTTTCAGAATGGTTTTTGCTCTTTCATAAGATTCCTACACGAATAATGATGCACATAAAAATGGAAATTTAAAAGAATTAAAAGAAATGAATTACATGAGAAATTAATTACATAAATCACTGCACCCCTAGGATTAATGCAAAATTGAGGACATTAAAAATGAAGGTTATTTGTAGGATTAAATCTACCGGTACTACCACTGCATATTTAAAAGAAAATATTTACAGTAAAACCTCTTTACATCGTAATGGAGGGGACCAAAATTTGGGCAATTTGATGTATGGAGGTTCACTATAGAGAGGTTTTTGTGGTAGGCACCATTTTTTCATATCCTTGGGAAATGAAAGGTGCTACTGTCTTTTAAGCCAATATATTAATATATTTAAATATATAGGTATGCATAACTGAACATATATTTACAATTTAATGATTACACAAAGGTATAAGTAAATTGTTGAAGAGGCCTTTTTAGAAAATAAATTAGTTAATGGGTTTGCTTAAAATTTTTTTCTAACTCTCTCGAAATAATGTTTTCAATTCCACGAGCACTTTTTAATGTCATTTTCACTGTAAATAAATCACTAGCTGTTTTCGTTAATGCCTTTTTACTTAAGAAATAATTCCCTGGTCTAAGGGTTGTAATTTACTAATAGTGTTCGGAGGAAAGAACAATAGTTTTATATTTCTAAACATAATTTCTTCATCAAATTTAACTGCCTGAGTTTTTTTTATTTGTGCAGCCCAGCCAGTTTCTTCTGTTTTTCCTCGGTTGTTTAAAATAGATGTGAGGGTGAATGATGGTATTCCAAAGGTCACTGCCTTCTGCCTGTCCTCGTAGGTGGCTAGGAAAATTGCTAATTATGTGGCAATGTCAAGCAGTCGCCTTCTTTTATTTCTTGAATCCATCATCATCCTATGATTAATTAAGTAATTTTCATATTTTTTCATATTTTATGGCAATTAATTGAAAATACTCCTTATTATATCTTTTAGAATTGATTTATCATTCTTATAACATGTGACTTGTTAAAGATTATAAAAAAATAAATAAACACGTAACTACGGCAAAAAATAGACAAAAAATTGAGCGTAATTTTGAAAATTTTGTTGAATTCCCTCTCTCCAAAATACAATGCACGTAGCGTTCCGAAGAAAAACTCTGTTGAGGGCACACAGAAATGCTTGGTCTGCGAAAGGACGTGATTTCCAGGTGAGAATGCTGGGCGAACTACTCCAGAATGCAGCGGCGACAGTAAAAAATTTCAATGCCCTACCGCGTATCAGCTAATTAGCTGCCTCCTTCACCTAACACTGCCGCGCATGGATTGATGTTCGTTCAGTATTGCTAGAAATTGACGTCCCGGACTCCCGATGGAATAGTCAGATTTCGCGGCATAAATACGCAGGCAAGACATATGACTGTCGCTAAGCGCAATAAATTTTAAACTACGATCATTCACGAAAGCATCGAAAAAATTACCAAGGCGGTAGCAAGAAAGTGCTACACCGGGAAATATGGGAATAAAATAATTGCGAAACTGTATTTGATTTATTTCAAGTCGCGGAAATTTCTTGAAATATTTTAATTTTAGAAGCGGAAGTAGCAATACGGTCGAGTAATTCTGTCTCCATGGATGGGAGTGAAGTTAGTTGAAATATTTCCGTCAGCAAGTGATTATAGGCTGCGCTGGTCGCCTCTTTTATTAACTGAACATAGTATGTAGGCACTTACAAGAAAATAAAGCCATCAGTAAAAGAAAGCGAGTGCTATCGTGCGATTTTGACCATGATTCAAGAGAAAACGATGTGTTCTGTCTTCATTTACCGTCACTTAATATTATTGGGATAGTTGGATGCCCTAACTAATGGTTAACGTGAACATTATTAAAGGTGTATAAGAAAAAAATAAGCGTGAAACATTTATCGCTGAAAATGTCATTCCATGTAGGTAATCGCGGCTGTATTAATGGTCTCTAGTTGTCTCGGTACGATTTGCGGAGGTAGTTAGGCCGTCTCGGGGCTGTCTTGTTGGTACGATATATGGAGGTTTTACGAGATAAAGAGGTTCACTATATAGAGGTTTGCCTATAAATTTACATGTAAATCTGACGGGACCAGAGGGTTGGTACGAAGTATGGAGGTTTACGATGTAAAGAGGTTCACTACATAGAGGTTTTACTGTATTAGCAGAAAACAAAGAATACTAAAAATGGGGAGGAGAAAAATACACAAAATTAAAACAACAAATACTTCCCACGACATACAAGGCATATTAAGTAGTCACTGAAGGCTATTTTTCCACTTTCCTCATCAGCATTAGATTCCTATTTTCACAAATTCACAGATAAATAAGTGCATTTAAACATGATATTTCACTCTTAATAAACCCTGCACCTCCAAGATGCTGGCTTTTAGGTTTCGGGGATGAGAAGATGATTTCTCCATTCCATTTTGATCGCTGCTGTTAAATTGTTGTTTTCCATACAAAGTTTCTCCTCTGTCTTCTGACCTGAATATTCCTTCAGTACAAGTGGAGAAACCAAGGGTGAAATTTTCCATGAAAATATCATTTGGCTTAGACGGGATTTGAACTTGGATCTCCTAATTGCTGGTCAGGTTTACTATTGGGTTCAAATCCTAGCCAATTGTAAGTCAAATGATTTTTGCATGGATTCCAATTTGCACCTGGATGCATGAATGCGTACACAGTCACTTCTTCTATGCAGTAATTTGGAGAAACATTGTTTGAAAGACAACGACTACCAGGCAGCGATGCAGAAAATGGAATGGAGTAACTCCAAGAAGTTTTTAAATCTTGAAGAATATTAAAAAAAAGGAGGATGATAAATAAAAATTTCACGCAAATAAATAAAATCTCAAACATCAAACTTTACCAGCCAAAATTTGCCAAAACCTTTTAACTGCCACTTACCTACCACCCATTCCTGTTATAAATTAAAATGCAACACCTGAATTACATTCAAACTGAAAATTAGTAAGATTCTTCAGTTTCAACTGATAAAGGTTTCTGTATAAAAGAGTTTCAATAAAGAACCCACCTCCATGAACATCATCTAAGTGCCCCTTGCCCCACACTTATACTTAGAATCCAAAACCTAGAGAATTTACTGATGGCAGTAAGATAAGAAATAAACAACATAAATTTCTTCCTTGCATACTACACATTACCTGTAAAATCCTTTTTATTTCTGCATCAAACATCTCACTTGTACTTGCACTCAAATCATTGACTGCTACAAAACTTTTGCTATTGTCCTCGATGGTTCTTAACCCTGCCTTCTCTGACATTCCCCACTGCTTTACCATATGAGTAGCTATTGATGTTGCTTGCTGAAAGGGAAAATAAAAAATTAAGTATGTATCAGTACTATCAAATTCACACTATTAAGAGTTTTTAACATATTTTTGATGCAAATCACAATTATTCCAAAAAATAACAAAAAAACTTCTCATAATATCTAAAACTACAGCTATCTCCTGTGTCACAACATTTCCTCTAATCAAATACAGTAACAGTGATGCTATTTGCAGAGTTTAACGTAGAAGACTAAACATCTCCTGAGACAGCAAGCAAGACATGAGAGCACTGCAGGAACAAGTGACTTTGTGCGCAGTCACGCACACGGGTGCAAAGTTGAATACTACACCGGATGAAGTTCCCGTGAGAAAATATTTGACTTAGCCGGGAATCGAACCCGGACCTCCCGATTGCCGGTCAGGTGTGTTAGCCAGTTACACCACCAGGCCATTTTCTCAGAACGAACTTCGGGATGGGTTTTACCAAATGAGATGTTAACGTCACAAGTCCACACCGTGGCACATGTGGCAAGGGTCATGCTTATTAAGCCACTGTCGGGGTTCACCCCGACTTTTTAAGAAAACAAGCAGTGTATTTTTCCTTTGATTAAGCCACATGAAAGAGGAAAAATTTGCTTTTTCATGGTAACAGAAAAAATAGCTCTAACCTAGATACGATCATATGAAAGAGAGAATATTGTTCATTAGCTATCACCAATTAAATTCAATACAACAATATTTTTACCTTCAGATCACTAGAAGCTCCAGAGGTTATTTTATCTGGTCCAAATATAAGCTCTTCTGCTGCCCGACCTCCCATCATGGTGTCCATCATAGCCAATAATTGAGACTTAGTAACATGATACCTCTCCTTTTCAGGTATATATGCAGTCTACAAAAAAAGACATTTTCCATGATTAATATGTAATACCTTACATCATAGCACCAACTGATCACACAATTACATGCAAGAAATAAAAAAATATTTCAATAATTCTGACAGTTTTTCTTTTAAAGTTTATAACTAGATAGCTAGGCAGTGTTAATAATTGTCCACCATATTCACGAGAACACCACGTTATGTAGGATAAAATTAGGGCTAAAACATATGCAAAATATATGCATGCCAATGCATCATATTTCATGAAATCTGAGTTATTTATATACATTATGGACGATTTAACATTTTAAACTTTCAAAATATATTTCTACTGTTACCCTAAACAGTGCTAAAATTATGAAAATCTGACGACGAGCTAGATGCGTAATTTCAGAGCAAGGGGTTTAATAAGGAATAAATAATTGTAAATATATAACGATAAATATAAATAATAGCGGAAACTGACTTACATGACCAAGAGATGGACCACGAGGAATTATAGTGACTTTGTGCAGTGGATGTGACTCCTTGGTGAAATACGCAACAATAGCATGACCACCTTCATGGTAGGCTGTAATTTGATTAGCTTCTTCATCAGGAATACGTGACCTCCGCTCTGGACCTGAAATATACAAAAAAATCATACAATCAATCATAAAATATTTGGCATAACATATATAAAATATGATTTTATCACAAATTCACATTGATTATCAATTTATTACGGTAAGATTACAATTATGTACACATGAGGAAAAACTAAATCACTAAATAAAAGTCTCAGGATACACACAAGGGGAAATTACTTTTTATGAAGCATTCCCTTTCATAGATATTAGAATACAGTCATACTTTTCAGGATACAGTCATATAGCACAACAACTTGAGTAATAACTTTAGCATCAATAAGAATGTTACAGAGAAGAAATACACTTCCTTCTCATTACTTCTAATATTAATTTATATTTGAGAATTAATTTAACTTATTTTTAAAAAGCTGAAGAGGAGATTTATGTATTTGTACACATTAAATGTAATCGAGTCCAAATTATGTAGTCACACAATTGGGCAGCAAAGTATGGCAGTTCTTCTGTTAACATTATGATTTGTCATGAAGGCAGCAGCTAACTATATTCAACAATAGAACTTCAAAATTTCATAACAATTTACCCTTTGTGACAATAATATATGAGTGGCTTTTATACAGCAATGAAGGTAGTCAAAGTTTTATCCGTAAATGTTTTACCTAGATAGTGGCTATGTTACTTCTAAGAAATTATTGAACGATCAAGAGATCCTTCAATGTGGAGAATGAATCAATGCCAGAATGGAAGTCAACTTATGCAATTCCAAATAAACACCCTGGTCCATGGTACTTCTCACTAATATGTTTCATGCATCAACTTACCCATTAGAACTTTGTCTCGTGCACTCTCAAGATGGTTCATACCAACTGAGGTAGCTCCATCCATAGCGGCTCTTAATGCTGCTTGATTAACTACATTCTCCAAATCAGCCCCTGTGAACCCAGTTGTGCCTCGAGCCAATAATGAGACATCCACATCGGGGCATGTGATGACTTTTCCTAAATAAAGCGTCAAAATCTCTTTGCGACCCGTGTAGTCGGGAGTAGGAACCTGAAGATAATATCACAGATAATTTTTAAATGTGTACAGTATTTAAAAAAAGTTTCTAAATTAATCAAAGAAAATTTAGGAGTTATTTCCTCAAATAAAGTTACACATTCAATTTTTTGACTAAGTACAAATTCTACACAAAGAATGCAAATCAGAGGAGAAGTTATACATGTAATATTACTTTACCTGAACTTCAACGTCAAATCGACCAGGTCGTAGTAGGGCTTTATCGAGATCATCTCTTCGATTTGTGGCTCCAAGAACAATGACACCTTCATTCTGGTGAAACCTAGTTTTAACGGGGAAATAAATGAATAAGGATTACAGTTCAAGACCAAAGCATTAAAATAAGATTATTATATAAATTATATTCCTGATTTTCTCTGTGACATAAACAGTGAACTCTTGATTATACAAAGTCAGCAGGACTGAAAAATTGGCACTTTGAGATATTGAATTTCGTATTTTTAAACTTTTTAATCAGTCATGAAAAAATATTTGCTTTTGCTCCCACTATCATTTTTTTTTCTTTAGTGGCCTTCTATAAGGTTTTTGATGGTTATTTAAGGTATAATTCTTAGAAAATACTTTTTTTCTATTTTATGCTGTGATAGACTGTTTAATAATTTTACGACCCTAAACTTCCCATTCTTTAAAGCTAAATATCAACAATCTTAAGGCTAAAGAAATTCCCGTCCATTACAGACAACATAATCAAAAAACTAATTGAAAATTTTTGTACATGAATTTAATCTCAGAAATTTGTGGTCAGCAGCGAATAACAACTGTTAACTATGCATAAGATGGATATTTGTTTCCAACACCAATGAAATTTTAACAGCAGTCGGCCTAACTACCATTTATGTTGTCCTTTATAGCTCAGTGACAAGAAAAAAAACAAGGATCATAGCCCGTTTCCAGAATAACCTTCGTATGGAATTATTTGTAAATCCAAGTGTATTGTCAGGTAAATGTGTGATCTTTCTAATTAGTTGTTTTCATTATGATTCAGTTACGATCATAAATTACGAAGGATATAATTTTCTACGGGGGAATATTTGAAGTAAATTTTTTTTGGGCTCTCCTTCCGGCTTCTGTGCTCCATCACCTTAGAGGACGTTAAAATGGAAGACATTTCATTTGTCATAAGCTCCGTCACCAAAGGGAAGGGGGGAAATGATAGGGGAGGAGGGTATGGGATGGGAAGTTGGGTGTCAGAAAGGTCAGCAAAAGGTGGTAGGAGAGAGTGAACAAAGATCTCTAGGAATGGGGGAACAGGTAGGGGTGCTAGAAGAAAGAAAGTTTGTGATTCGAGGTGGATGTGCCTCTTCATTATGAGTAGCCTGCAAAATAATTTGGTGGTAAATAGAGCCCAATATTTAAGATACTCCTCACTTTCATCTTCGTCATCACTGCTGTCATGTGTAGTCCCAGCAGCTGCTTTTTCTCTACTGTTTGTTACTTAGACACTCGCTAGGCACCGACTGAAGCCCTTCGCATATTCAGCACTTCCAGGACGAAAGACAGCCAGATGCCACCTCCCTTGTGGATAGATAGCAAGATGCTTACGCGAAAACTTAATGCACAGAATCATTTCAATCCCAGTTGAAATTGGCAATAGAGGAGCCATTTCGCCCTAAATATGACCTCGCATATAAACTATGATATCATCGGTGATATCCTAATTACCTCTCCCCACCTCTTGTTGTTGACAACCGACAGTATTTTCCCGACCTTTACCCACTCCAAATTGTAATGTTGTCTCTAAATTGAAAAATATTTCCTTTATCATTGAGTGACTTAACTCTCTTCCTTCCTCATATTTCCAACTATTGATTTGAAAAGTGGTGTAATGAGGTCGCTTATTTGACAGCAAGAATGTTGAAATTTGAGCATTTTCTCGGACTCGTAACATTTTCTTAGTACGATTCAATTATGTAGAGTTTAAGTTGGAGTGTAAGAAATACCCCGCACAACCTTCTTCACATGTTTAACCACAAAGTATAGTTGACACGATGTTTACGAGTAAGCACGGGGCATTGTGTCAGCCACAATATTTTCACTGAACTCCTACTTCCCCTTGATTCCCACCATAAGTTTTTCGGCAAACCCTTTCCCTCCAAAGTTGCATTATCATTTACGATTTCACACTTTTTCTTTCATGGACCACAAATGAAAGCGATGATATCTTAACTACTTACGCCGGCATAACTAGATTTGTAGACAAATTTTTCACCAATGTTTGTATCAACAAATTCCATTTGCTAATGGGGACCGAGCCTGATGTTCATAATTTCAAAGAATTTTGTATTTTCAAAACTTTGTATTTTCGTATAGTGCCATGTATTCAACAAGGCATTTTTCAGGGACCACAATTTCACTACATATTATCGAAAATTTCATAGTATCCTGCTTCATATAATTGAGAGTTTACTGTACTAGACATTAATAATATCCCCACCATAACCTTTTCAAGCATTCATGAGCAACTTATAGAAAGCAGAAAAATCTCGATTATAAAAGGGAAAATTATACCAACCCATCCATCTCAGACAGGAGCTGATTTATGGTTTGGTTGGCATAAGGATGAAGAACAGAGTTGGTTCTCTTGGCTCCAACGGAATCTATCTCATCAATGAAAATGACACATGGAGCACGGTCCTTAGCAGCCTCTGCAAATAGAGAAAAACTAAATGAATACAGATCACAGTTCATGAATACAAAATATTATGTGCAAACACTTTTTGGCTTAAGTGTCCACACTTCATCAAATAAAGCCTTGATTTTTAATACTGCTTGCTCCAATCCAAGAACCATACCAATACACCAACCAGCCATAAAGAGTTGATTAGGTAAATAAAGTTTCTGCTTACAAGCCACAAAAATTTAACCTAGCAGCAAATAGTGACGTAAGGTGACGCTATGAAGTTCCATTGATAACCTAAATAAAAAATACAACATTTATACTAATTTTCATAACTAGTTCAATATTCATGAAGCTTATTCCATGATTCATGATGACAAGATGGATATTTTTTTCGGAAAACTGAAAGTAGGTAGTAAATTTCTAGAGCTATAGTTCAACCTACAAATCCATCATTTGATAATGCCAAATCCTCCAAATCTTTGAAAAATAGTAAAAATTAGTACATACAAAGAATGAGGAGAATCATTTTAGTAAATAAAATCTTCAGAAAAAAAGAACAAAAATTTAAACCAATCAATACTATGTCAACAATTTGAGAGTTTATAAAGGGGTTATAGATAAGGTCGTAACTAAAAATAAGCACCAAGAAAGCAAAATCTTACTGAAAAGATCTCTGACTCTTCTGGCACCCTGTCCAACCAAAATCTCATCAAACTCTGGTCCAGCAGCATGGAAGAAAGGTACACCAGCCTCTCCAGCAACAGCTCTCGCCAATAATGTTTTTCCAGTCCCAGGAGGGCCAACCAGCAGCACACCTAACGTGAAAATGAAAAAAATAAGCTTTGTTTGGAAAAAAATTATGAATACAAGATTTCCATAGAAATCATAGAGCAAAGGAACCCGACCACATTAACAAACAGGAACATGCTAGATAATCAAAACTAAGCAACAACCCGAGACTAAACCAGTATTAGTAATCATATGCCTACATACATAGAAGTACCTAACAATTGGTTCTCTTTATTTGCAGTGACTCTACATGTAGATTGAGGTTGATGCCAAAAAGGTCACTACTTTACTGATTACCAAGAGGTAAAAAAATAGCTCAAACCAAAACAGAGCTTCTGGAAATAATACCAAGAAAATGAATAAACATGAAACACAGAGGCATCGTACAAATCTTTACTTCTGTAATCTTTTTATATAATTTTCACCTCATCACTATCCATTTTTTAAGTTTACAACACTCACATTGCTTCATTCCAAATCTTAAATGCCTGCTCCTACAGATTGAGGAAAAATATCCGAAGGATGACAAAATTGCAGATAAAACTCACTGAAATGAAGTAATTATATTCACTTGGATTACTTAAATAAATATGTCTGCGCAAATAACCACGGAAGTGAAATTTGTTGCACACAGTTAATACACAGTGTAATAATTGCACTGTACATTAACAATGAAATGTCACAAGAGCCACTACGAATGTGAGTGCTGGATTCTACTGAGTTATATTCATTACTCTTTGTAACAGCCAACCATTCCCTACAGTGATCATATAACATGGTTAGTATGTTTTTCAAGTTTCATAATTTACTGACTTTTCCGAACAATTCCAGAAATTTTACAGACTTTTCAAAGGTATACTTATTATAAAACAAACAGCCACCTTTTATGTACCAAATTAGCCACCTTAGTAGACTACATAGGCTATGAAGTCACACTCTGTCAGCTCTGAGTTCCCACATAAACTCATATTAAGTAGGGGAGAAGGTTGTATGTACTTACATCATAACATTCCACATACGCAAAAATTGCAGTAATTAGACAACTGAGTATAACTAAGGTAGATATAAACTGCTATAATCTAGAAGTGAATAATGGCACAATTCCAGTAGAATATTTTAACTTAATAATATGTACATGAAAAATATTTAAATAAAACATTTGAAAATCCATAATTTCACTTAATTGCTTCATACCTCTCATTATGTAATTTGTATGATCCACACACAACTCTTAGTCCTATTCTTTCATGCAAAAAACAACATAAAACTCATGGGGTGATTTATGGAGAAGTTCACAATTTGCATTGAAATCGAATTAATTTATTTATCCGCATTAAATCCAAAAACAGTCAAGAAGACCATATACATTGGATTTATAAACAAAGGGTCAAATAATAAAGCACAAAAAAGATACTTATATCACCAAAAAAGTATGTATTAAATAAATGCAGGTATCATGTGTTACATCACTATCATGACCATCTCATCCATCTCTTTTTTATTTAGGGAAAAAGGGGAAAGTGCACACATCAATGCTAGTTCCATATGAAGACTTGAGAGCGTCCCTTAGAAAAGCTGTGCTTGAACAGTATATGGAATCGTGGAGGACTCTGAAGGATTATAAATTGCGAAGCATCAAGGCGACAACTTCAGCTTGGCCCTCCTCGGCCAGGAACAATCGAAGGGAGGAAGTGGTAATTACTCGGCTGAGGATTGGGCACTGTCGCTTGACTCATTCCTTTCTCTTTACGGAAGAGAAGGATGCACCTCAGTGCGATGAGTGCGGATGTCTTTTAAGTATCCGACATATCCTGACAGTGCGACAAATACCGTGACGCACGGATTCGGCTCAATATAGGGGAGACCTTGAATCCCTCCTCGGAGACAACCTGACTAATCTGAATGGTATAATTTTTGTTTCTCAGGGGTCTGTTTGATCAAATTTCAATTTTTATAAATAATGTCTGATTGTTTCTAATCCATATAAATAAATTATACAGTGACGATCCTTCTAATATACGACTTGAATCTAATGACTGAGTGGTGGTGCAGAATGACCTAGCCGTCGACACACCCTAACAATCAATACTACTACTACTACTACTACTGCGAAAAAGGGGAAAAGGAAGAGGGATTCAGAGTTGAACTTTTCTGATGGCATTGTAGGAGTATGGTAGATGGTAGGTAAGGGATCTGAGTCACAGGTAAGTGGTAGTAAGGAGGATGGAAAAGAGATTAGTTCCACTACTGAAATTACACAAGACTTAAATTAATTTAACATATATATAAAAATTACCTTTAGGAAGTTTTCCTCCTAAGATGGAAAACTTGTCTGGATTTTTCAGGAATTCAACAACATCCTTGAGCTCTTGCTTAGCTTCGTCCACCTAAATCAAAATTTAATTCTCATTGTAATTTTTTACACAGAGTAGTTGTTAAATAACATAACTAACAACTTAACATTAGCATTGCATCCTTACCCCTTTCACATCATCGAAGGTAACATGTATTTCTTCAGGATCTACCTCAACTTGGTTGCCCAACTGGATTCGGAAAACAGATCCACTGGCACTGGCTGAAAACATGGACGTTAATTACGAATGAGAAAACTGGTAACTTACATATATACTCAATTCAGGGAAATGGAATAAAATTAAACAACAGTAAAATTGTTCAGTTTACATCCTTCATAGTAATAAGACCCTTTTAAACTGATGCTATGATACATATGTTTTTTGGCTTGCCTCAGTCATATTGAGGTAAAATCCTCTTGCTACCTATGCTGAAAGTTACAGGTTTGAAGGCATAGGGGTTTGTTATCATCAAAAGTTAATTGTTATGATCCATGAAGTAAAGACCCACCATGGTTAAATACTTTGAATGCAGATACACATCCTTGGGCCACTTTCCCCCTACTTTATCTTACCCTCCTCTTTTCTTCCTTAATTCTCACTTTGAACAAGACAAGTACTCAGAGCCGGCCTTAGGACTGCCTCGGGCCCCGCGTTCGTGAAAAAAAATTAAAATATACGATAGTTTTGAAGACTAACTGCGCGATGGTATCATAACGGCATAATTACGAAGTCTGAATTTGGGAGGGGAACACATACTTAGCCAGAGAGTGGTAGGGATTTAAAACGCTCAAGTTTGTAAATGGGGTATAGAGTTTAATATTTTAAGTGAAGGGCCCCGCACTGAAGGTTCGCCCCTAGCCCCGCACCTGCTAGGGCCGACCCTGCAAGTACTTCAATGGAATGGGAGCATAAAATACAGAGAAAGCGTAGCAATGAAAAAAGGAAAGAACTACAAGGAACATTTAGATTGTCTGTTTTGGCTTCCCCCATTATAATCCTCCTACTCTTCCACTTTCACCACCCTTCCATTACTATATATTAATGTGACTCTACTGCATGTCACTCCTAACAACCTTTCCTCCAGATACAATATGACAAGATATTATTACTCATTACTCTCTGGGAGACCTAACAATTGTTTATCATTCATGAAAATCACTTTTACACTCAATTTTTAAGAGCAATTTCCCAGTTTATAATGTCAAGTAACTAAGTGAACTCATTAAATGAAGAGTGACTTATCTGAAGAGTGTAACAAATCCACTAAACCACAAAAAACTTTAGACCCAAGAGGCTGTCTAGGCCTCTGTGAGAATGAACTATTTCCTCTAAATAACTCTTCTTGGCTTTATATCTCAATGTTATTACAAGCATAGAAATATGGAAAATGCCACCTGGACAGTAAGCAAAGAAGAGTTGAGATCTAAGCTGAAAGTTTCTGTCATCAGAGTAGAAATGATTCTAAGGCCTAGTGATATCATTGCATGTAGAAAAGCCTGAAAGGAGACTAAGAATGACTCGTCACAAGATATTATGTATGTATATCTAAATACCTATTCTCTTACCATTTTCACAATCACAATTACTCTCACTGAATGAATATCATGGAACTTCCAATTAAATGGTGTGATTTTCACAATAACATTGGCAATCATATACAGTGGAACCTTGATCTATTGTTTTTCAGGGGGATCGATGAAAAAAATGATGAATGCGGGAAAATGATCAATGTGGGAATGTTTGGCTTGGTTGCCTATGTCCCAGGAAACCCTGCATTTTGGTGCGTAATTATGATATTCATTAAAGGATTCAAACAAGAGCTGATTACAGGAATGTTAGTACTTCGAAACAATTGGGTCATATTGTAGATTTGACTAATATCTCCTTCAAATATCCTAAAGGAACACTCCACCTTGCTAAAAAATGTTTGCACTCCACTCGGCATTTGCACTGCTGTTATGGATTTCTGACTGATGTAAAAATTCTTATCCATCACACCCATTTCAAGTACACGTATTTACGAGAGCAATGTGCATGTTATGCCTAAAACAACTGCTTTGGCCGATGCAGTGATTGGTAGTGAGAGGATCACAAAGGTCATAAATAGTTTATTACTTGAAATGTTCCTTTCTAACAATTAAATTTTTAATGTAATTGAGACAACATGTAACGTGCAAACAATGTTGCACTAATCATAAGCGGCACGCCCACCTGATCTTCGGCTTCATCCCACGTTTTGTTTTCACCAGTATCTCGCTCTACCCCACCCCTGTTATCATGTGCTAGCGGACGAATAAAAATAAAACTAATAAAAATGAAACGGGACTTTATTGAACAAACACAGAAAACACTCGCTGGTTTGAAGTCAACCCACCCTTGAAAGTACGGAACCACTCGTATGAGGTGAAGTTCGGCACTAATGCTATCGCATACGGCATAAGCGGAGCATACTGCAGAGGGTGAAGCATGACCATATGACTGCGCAGTGAAATTTTTTGTCCAATCGAGAAGGCAACTTACCCACTCATTTCTAAATAGCATAGTACCAGATGAGCAGATGAATTCAGATTGATAGTAGGGAGAAACAATATATCCTGAGAAGATATCACTTCATTAGCAACTCTGATAAGTGAGACTTATAGCATAACTCGTAAATTGTAACCAGATGCCCTGTTTAAAAAAGAAAATGCCGCATCAACTGCCAAGAAGCTGTCAGGAACTGCCAGCTGTGAGGAAATCGAGATTTGCCAGAAATCACCATCATATTATTCCAACTATTATCTTGCTTAAAATGCTTAAATAACGTTAGAAATAAGTCATGTTTGGTATAATTCTTTTTTGAATTACGTGCACATTACTAATATTTCAATCTAATAAAAGTATAATTCCAATTGCCGAAATTCATTGTAAGACACCTTTTGGGCTAAGAGGTGATTCATGCAGCAGTTGACCTCCATAAACTGGGAACTTTGAAGGAGATAGGCTGAATAAATTCAATGGGCGAGAATTGGAGAGGTGCGAAACACGTTTCTATTGTTCTCGAGTAACTTGATATTTTCTTTCAAAGCTAAGGTCTTCATAATGTGATCCCTGCACGAGCTGAGGCCTTTTATTGTTTGATTTCGGAGAAGAGGAAAGCATCAGAGGGGGAGGCGGAAAGTGCTGACAGGAGGGGGATAACGGATCTTGGGAAATGCACTAATGTTACTATCCCATGGCACTGAGTTTCTCATTATTGTAGTTCAATCTCCTGGGAAAAATTCAAACTGTAAGTCTGTCATTATTAGCCATAAATAACATATTGAAAAAAAAGTCAAAATTCAGTGGTTTGCAAAAAGGCTTCAAAACAATTGCTCAACGTCACAAACTACACTGCTGGGCACCATGGCGCAATCTTAATTTGATTTCTTAATTTACGATTGGTTAACCAATGAATAATCTTTTAAAGATGAATCAAAAGTTTTTCCTTGCTGCTCATCGTCTTCTGCTATGCTAAACATTTATATTAAACATTTTTATCGGCAAGTAAATAAAATAATTGTTTTACGAAGGGAATTCTAACAAGGATAATAAACCTGGTGTAGCCCCACATTAAAATACAGTAATCCTTGTGCTTTAGGGCACGATTTTATTTATTATAAAGATCAAAGAAACATGGAAAACATCAAAGGAGTGTGAAACTCACGCACGGATAATCTGCTGCCGCCGCTAATCAGGAATCTGCTGTATTTGGTGACAATTAAACCATCATCTGAATGCACCCAACTTGGCCATAAAGGCCTTACTTATTAAAGCTGTTATAAGCCAAAACTATTGACCGGAAAGTAGGGACAGGTTTTGCACACACACACTTTTATCAAGGCATGCCACTACTAAAAACTCACCCATGAAAGATATGAAAATGGCCAAGAATATTACAATGGTCAGCAGTTGCTGAATCACTTTCAGCCATTTCATTGTTCTTCCAGGAACCCGTTGACCATCAGCAGCTAAATACCCTTCAGCAAATGCTATTTTTAATTTTTGCTGCTCTTCTGGACTTAAATTTGGATCTAGCATTAGAGCTGCAATGCAAAATTAAGAAATAAGTTGACAAGCATAGTTTATGACCCCATAATATGATTGAATGTTATACACACAATCAATCACAAGACTTTAATCATGTTGAGAAAACCTGTTATTGAATACATTATGAATATTTTTTTTTTAACAGTATACTGGGGCTAGCCACGGTGATAACTGTTACAGGTGTCACCCACAATGCACAAACTGCACAAAAAATCCACAGGGAAAAAATCATTCACCTTGACCGGGATTCAAACCCAGATCCCTTGATTTCCGGTCGAGTGCTTTACCCAGTTAAGCTACTGAGGCATCATTCTCCCCTGTGGAAATTTGAGGACTATACCGGACAAGGTGGTATGCACTGCTGAGCATATGATGCCATGAGCAGTCCTAATTGTGTGCACATCGCCACAGCAGGAGAGCAATTATATTATTATCAGAGCATTATGAATAGGCTACTAATATAGATGTTAAGGACCATATAATAACATAGTATCACATACTACTACTCCATGTAGGTACCAAAGTTGATTACGAATAGTTACACACTCATGTTTACATGAAAAGATGCCAATTTGAACGCAGCATATTATATATTTTTAAAGGTAAAGACTGCTCCATTGATTTAAAAAAAATGAACATAAATACACCTCAAGCAAATTAATTGTATAATGCATTTCAAGAAAGGAAATTAAAATAATACCTTTGATCTTCTCTGTCTGTTCAGGAGTTGCTTCTTGTCGACTAGTGGTAGCTGGAACAAGGCGATGATCTTTCACTACAGGCTGCTGAATATGAAAGAGATCTCGAATGCGTGTTAACAGAGTAGGATTCCTAATTAACTCTGCTTGCATGCTTCGAACAGTCTTGAAGCCTCTAACAGCTGGTAACTCTATAAGTAAGTACAAGGTCCAATTGATTTAAAAAATATTATAATTAATTACACATAATAAGGATGTATGATATTTCATTCTTTTTCTCATAGTATGAGATAAAATCAGTGGACAAACTAAGGGAAAAAAGTTACTAACCAAAACTTATTGCTCGTGAAGAAAGAAGATGATTGAAGTAATTGTGCAGTCTAGGAGGTGGTGAAGCTTGAAGATTTCTATACATTCCCACTAAACCCTCCCTTTTATCTTCTTCAAAGGATCCATATGATGAATAGGAAAGGGGGCGTGGGCTTCTAACTTGTATGCCTTCTTTAAGTACACCATAATTCTTTGAGTGAGGCAAAGGTATCTTCTGATTTAAAGAGCGTAGTGTATCTAGTAGAGTTGACTCAGCAAAGTTCTTTAGGGCCTGTAAGGAAAATTGTGTCACCAAATCACCCTGTGTAAATCCTCATGGGTAAATGAACCTAAACTCTAATTATGTCACCAACTCAGGAAAAGTGAACAACAACATTAGCAATTATTTTAAAGTTATATTATAAGATTTTATTTACTCGTAACTTCTTTTCCCCATTCATATACCTACCACATTCTTGATACAAATTGCAAATTTGGGTATCAGTGAATGATTCCACCTTGAACAATGGAAAATTTAGGATTATATCGTTCATGCCCGCCAAGAAATAGGTAGGCAAAAGGAGGATGCAAAAACAACTAATCAAAGGATGAGGATGATTTGCTGATAGGCGATAAAGTGGAAACCTACAAAAAGCCATTCAATAGCTAATTTTATTCATTTTTATTTTATTCCCGAATCACTGAATACAGCTCATATTGGCCATTTTATATTGGGGTATTCAACAAATTACACCATGACACGCACATGAACAACCATGCCTTGGATATGGGAAACCAACCCAGACAGGACTCAAACGCCACAACCTCTTTTTTGGCAGGCAAGGACTTCACCCTGCTGCCATCGAGGCCGGTAATAGATTGTGAATAAAGATGAGATACTATCTTATAGTTAAAAAACTGTATGCCGGTAAGAGTAAACAAGATGAGATATCACCCAAATTATTTCATATTACATCTCATGAGGATATGTGACAATTTCTCCCAGAAGAATCATCTCCTAGGAAGTGATTTAAGATGTAAGATTGAAAATATGAAAGTAATTTTCTAAATGCATCACATATTTTTATCCTGAGTTTTGATGCTCCCATAATATTGCTTCAAAAACAAAGGAAGAAGATAATTATGTTTCAATTCCAATTGATTCTAATATTATTCCTCTTAGGCTATTCTAACAGGTATGTCATCCTATGGGAACCATGATAAACACAAAAAATTCATTAAGCTTAATTGACGTTATAAGTCTGCAATGAGCTCAAGAAAACCTTTATATGGCATATCTAATGATAACTCGCATAAAAAAATGAATTAGCTAGAACTGTTAGATTACTAGTATGAATAAATAACATTGCAAACTTGTTTCAACAATGGAGGTAAGATATTTCCTCACCAAATAATGGAATACGACGATGAAACGAACTTCCAACATTGGATAAGACAAATGTAAAGCAATTAAAATGCATTATGGACCTCAAACGATCGCTGTAAGATCTAATTAAAAAGAAAACACCGGAGAAAAAAATCCTAACAGTACGGTTTGAAATAAAAAGCGTAATAGTGTAACAACTCTCATTAAGTGGACATTAATACAAAATTAGATACGTAATTGGGTCGAGATAATTACCTCGTCGAAACTCTCTGCGCATAATATTTTCACGACACCATTATTAACTTCCTGCCGGCTTTTCTGCAGACGATTCTGATTTCTACTGACGGCTATGGGTGCAGTTCTTCTTGGGCTAGCGATTGAAGTAAATTGTGATAGGTGAAACAGCACCTGAAAAAGAAACAAGAAGTTCGTATGATGACATTAACATACAACAGAGGACTACATAACCACAGAATCCAATTAATGGCTATTGTAGATTGCACGTTTTTTCAATATTGCCTCATAAAATGCATCCCTTGATTTGCAGCTAGATGACCTTATTGGCAACTATACACAAACAGCCGGATAATATCATAAATGCCATAGATAATAACATTTAAAAGGAGTATATTCCTTACTTAACACAATTAGTTAACATGGGGTATCGCCATTAGTATTAATAAACTAAAATACTCTGATTTACTGAAAAGACGCAAATTCATTGATTACGTGACTTACCTGGTTGTTGGTTTGATTCAAGGAGAACATGGATTTAATTTATTAATTATAATCTACGTTTGGTAGAATAGTCTCTTCTTCAACTCGAAGCGGTCTACTCTCAGAAAAGCATCACACGCGAATAAATACAGTTTGTTTTTGTAAATAAATCAACCAGGAAGACCTACTAGTTTTCACAATAGAAATTTAGAACAAAATTTGCGCTTACCGACAATGTTTTGTTTCAGTTTTGATTACTGTGATTACGATTTTCAATACTTAGTGAAATGAGTATTTATTGTTTTATTCTATAAAATCAACCTCGTCATCTGTGGACGAAGTAAAGTATTTAAAGTAAGCATTAATGCTAAATATATGCCTGTCATGGAAACTTCTCCAGTTTTAGTCACGTTCCTCATTTGTTTCACAGCAGCCTATGCTGGCCTATGCCCCGCTATGCCCCAACAAGCCTTCTCAAGGGAACCAGGAACAACTAGAATGCTTTGATATTGTGAAGGAAATTGGTGATGTTCATCATTAGGAAATCGCCGGAACTTTTGGAATGCAGAATGATCTGTGCCATGTCATTTGAGATTTAGGGATGGATCTCCTCTACGCTACATTTAGAAAGCAGAAGACTATAAACAAGACATTCCAGGGTTCCGATTGGTACGTAGAATATGATGAAAATTATTTCGTTTTTGAATTAGCTATGACAGGTACTTAAGAACTTTACCTTTTCCCTGCAGTCTGCTCGAGGGTAACACGCTATGCGCGGTTTCATGTCGGAACATAGTAGCCTACACCACTACCACAGAGTTAGAGGATCAATCCGGGAAGTCATGGGGATCTCACGTCTACGTCGCCGATCTCAACACACCATGGAATAGTTGCCGGTCAGTATGCCTGAAATTTCCATTACTTTCGCCTTGTTCTGTGGCGTATCTGTTATGAAATATCACGATATACTCAACGGAGCTAGTTTTTGACTTGACATCTGCCTTGATCTCTGTGAAAAGGTTCTTGTGTATCGTTGTGTTTGGGTGTGTATGTATGTATATGATAATAACATTAGTAACTCATGATGAAGTAGCTCATGTTGAAAAATTCCAATTTTGTGAAAAATACTGATATGTTACACTTATGGCTCAATTTCAAGACGTTTTCAACACAGTTGCAGGAAGTGTCAAGACTGTTTCCTCTTTACGAGGTGAATGGATGCATTAGGGATCATTCTTGACGTAAATTCTTCAATTCTTAAATGTTCCTTTGTGCATCAAAGTGTGGGAATGAGTGTCGGTAATTAACACTAGTGTGCACTTGTTTCATTGTGGTCGAGAATGCATTCTTTAAAGTAAATTCTTATGGGACAGCACATTATTTTTACGAATGGTATGGAATCTTATTAATTTCTTTATAGTTGAAGTCTCCTAGCAATCCTGAAGATCAATCATTTTATGCCATGCCCTAAGGATGATTTGGGGGGGAGAAGGCTAGTCCCCCCCCCCCCGGAAATTGGATATTAGCTATTCGTTGGTTCTCATCTTATTGCCAACATATAGCCAATGTTAACCAGCCAACATATAGCCAATATAAATATATACCAGCCAATGAATAGCCAACATTAGCTAATATTGGGTGGCTACCGGGATTTGCGTTTAAGCTCATGTGTTAGAGAGATGTGTTGTGGAGAAAGTCCCTTTGTAGAGTGCTTGGTAGTGACCAGTTGGAAGTCACAAATCTGTTCATCTCTCGACCTGATCCTTTGACTGAAACTTTGCTTGCGTGTGCTAGGGTCGGCAGGTGATTGTTGATTAAGGCAATCTCCCGCATGCTTTGTGGTCATATTTGTGCCATGGATGCCTATGAAAAAATGTGGTGGAGATTGGATGGTAACTTTATTGATATTAGAGTCATATGTATTGATCTTGATGGTGTTACAATGTAGTTGGGGTTCAAAATTGTTTGCCGTACCCCCAGATTTATCAAATTTGATCATGTTTTCTCAGTATGTACAGCTGACTTACAATTAGATGTGTTGCTTCCCTGTTTGTACTCTTAATGACCAGTATTGACTGTATATCCCATTTCCGTGAAACTTTTTTTACCAACAGGTCTTCCGGGAATTTTGTGCATTCCTTTGATTTATTGCAATGTTTCGTCCTTCTATTTTGCAAAAGAGGATTTACTTTAAAATGAGGTTTGAAAATTGTCTAATCGTAAAATTTAGTTATTCATGATTTTCCATGTTAGAAGCCACATACTCATTTCATCATGAGTACTTTTTCGTGAAGCCTTAATGCCAAATTGTATCACATTGCATATAAAATATGCTTGTGGAAAATGTCTCCTTCCACCACTGAAGAATTAAAACACAAGGAGCAGTTAACCTCACCAGGATAGACAATGCACAGCTTAACTGTGGAAGTACCTCTGGTACCTCCTCTTCAGTGTATTTAATGTTTACAAAGACATTGTATCTTATGTATAATACATTTTGTTAGCTGAAGTTAGCATTGTCCCATCAGATTAGACACTTTAGACTACCGGTGTTGTTCCTAGTCTGATGTTAGTTATTTGGTTTTTAGTGAGGGCATTTATAGAGCTGATTCTGACGGGAACGGTCAAGCAGTTCAATTGCCTTTGGTAGTGTGGCAGGTGTTTGTGTAGCAGCCTTTATATTGCATTTGAGTGTGAACTAGTGGTGTAAGAAGTACGAACAGGGTGGTGAGCATTAGGGAAAACCAGGAATTGTCAGGGAATTTTTATTTTATGGCAATATCAGGGAATTCTCTTAAAAGTAAGGTAAAAACTTGGATTGGAAATTTTCTTTATTTTAATGCTGATGCATTTATTTGTTAGTCTCTCCCTCCCTTTCATTCACCAACTGAAACAGGGTTCCCACTCAACCGCGATAACCTTAAAACCGTGAATAAGCCATGATTTTTATCTACCATGAAAAAACCTGGGAAAATCTGTGAATTTCGTCATTGGACCTTAAAAACTCTCAAATTTGGTTGTAGAACTACAGGCTGAGAGATCAAAAGAAAAATCAATATTTCGATGATGATTCGAGGCCGAGTCATGTGCGGACGCTGTCCACTCATGTATCTGCACACGTAAATTCAAAGCGCAATAATTCCTGTGTGTCATGATGATACATTGACCTTAAGCCTGTAATAGGGTAGTTTCCTTCATCAAAGAAAACGAAAGGCATTGATTGCGATTCATTACCCACCAGTAGATTATTCATAATATACAAATTATTTGGTTTTAGAAATCCCAGTTTAGACGAATGGCAATGGTCAATTTTAATCGCATTTGAAAAAGGCCAGATTGGCGCCCAGGCGATGCCACTCCACGTGACGTCACAGGGACCTAGTTTCTATACGAGTAGGTAGGAGTTTTGCATCGTCTGAGATTACCAATGCATGCATGAGAATGCACAGAGCTCAGGGAAACATGCCTTAATAATCACCTATTAAAACTGCATTAGGTCGGAAAGTTTTTTTCATTTGATAGGGTGTTAATAATCCTTATTTAAGCCAAGCACTACCTGTTGGCAGCCTGCATCGTATCAGTGCTCAAAGCCTCGCCCCAAGGTCACCTCACTCGGCGACAGTGGGAACGAGAATGACGTCACATGGGGTTTTCCCAGCAGTCATACTTAGCCGTCGCGATTTTGTGTGCTTGAAAATTTTCACTTTTCCTTTAATCGCAAAAAATAGATATCGTCATTCGAAAATCTTAGAGTGTGAAATGCGCACTCCAGGATTAATAATCTTTCGATTTAGGCAATAAAAAAATAATAGGAAAAAACCGTATTGGAAGACCGGTAACCAAAGTGTTCATTAACCCGGGCGAAAAATCAGACACCACTTCACTCCCCTGCCACCCTGCTCCCTCCATTTTCCCACTCACAACCTTGAGCCGGCCCTGAATTTTGCCAACGATAGGTGACGTCATTAGAGGTAACACTTTCAGTGCTGCGTTTGCATTCATTGCGTCTGTCGCATTTTTTTTTTACTTCTAGTTAACGCGTGGCCTGTGATTGTTACATGATCAATACCTATTTATATATAAATGGCTTTTCAACAGACCGTGATTTTGACGGCATTTGAACCGTGAAACCCTGGAAAAAACCGTGAATTTTAAAATTTAGTTAGAGTGGGAACCCTGTGAAACTAATTATCATCCTTTATGCACTCAGTACACCTCGTCTATTAGTGGATCATGCAGATGTTATTCTTATTACCTTGACCATCTGAATTGCATATCTGGGAATTCATGAGCACAGCCAATAAGAAGCTACTATGCTCTCCTTTTCTGAGGAGGCAATAAGGAACATGTATTCAAAGAAAGATTTTCTACACACCACATTTTCAATTAAATATTTCTGAGTTTTATGAAAATTTTACTTAGGAGCAGTAAATTATTCTAATATTAGGTGGTCTGATTAGCGATTGGAAAATTATCTGGGAATTAAGAAATTGGATATCAAAAGCCACCCTGACTAAGTACTATAAAACCTTGATTTTATACAGTTCTAGGGACCAAATATGGTGTGTATAATGAATATTTGGTGAAGAGTTATATGAGGTGCACTGGCTGGACTTAAATTTCACTACTCAAAATCAAGAATGTCATTGGTCAAAATTTTACCATGTGTCTAGTTTTATTTTTAACACAATATGCTGTTGTGTGATGTTGACTGTAAGAAATTTTTTTTTTTTTTTAATTCTCAAACCACCGGATACAGCTTTTATTGGCCATTTTACACCGGGGTGTTCAACAAATGTAACAAGTAAACGTACACAAACGACCATGCCCTGGACCGGGGAAAACCTACCCAGGCGGGACTCGAACCCGCGACCTCTTGTTTGGCAGGCGAGAACGTTACCCCGCCGCCACCGAGGCCGGCAAATTTAATTTTATTATATAAATAAAATTTAAGCGATAAATTACATTTCTGTAAGGAACCTCTCACCAAGCTCCCTCCAACATAAACTAATAAATGGGCCTCTCTTCAACCATAGCTATCATTATATTTTTCTCTTGTTCACTTCAGATGAGGTGATTTATTAACTCAAGGATAAATCTTTGTTTTATCCTGGAAATTCAGGGTTATGGTATGACAAAGGAGACCTAATAATCTTGGTCATGTGAGACCATTCTTTGAGGATGCAGCTAAACTTATTATGATTTCTGTCATTCTCGGATAAAATTTGAATAAAATATGTATGTTTTCTTTGATGGTGTGCATTTGATTTATCTAACCGTATCATTTTCAGGATATTATCCAATGATGTGGGAGTAACAGTTTTGGCCTGGGATCAGCCAGGCCAGAAACTCCTCATTGCTGATTCTGGGGGAACAGTTCAGATATGGATGTTCAGGGAGCACATATTAAATGAATGGGTATGCATTGGTCAGGCATCATTTACGGGGGAACACATACTCGGTGCTGCATTTTTTCACAATGGGAAAAAGGTGAGTAGTGATTTTGCATTTTGCATTTGAAGGGTTTGGCATCAGGTAATAGGGTGGTTTCCTATTATTTTTTTATTGCCTAAATCGAAAGATTATTACTCCTGGAGTATGTATTTCATGCTTTTAGATTTTTAAATGACGATATCTATTTTTCTCGATTAAATGAAAAGTGAAAAATTTCAAGCGCGCGAAAACGCGACGCTTAAGTATGAATGTCGGGAAGTCTCTCCGCGTGACGTATTTCTGGTTCCCCCTCCCGCCCTGCGAGGTGACCTTGAGGCGAGGCTTAGCGCTGATACGACGCAGGCTGCTAGCGGCTAGCCTAGTACCCTGCTGGCTGGTAGCGCTTGGCTTAAATAAGGATTATTAATAACTTATCAAACGAGGAAAACTTTCCGATCTTAGCCAGTTTTAATAAGTGATTGTTAAGACATGTTTCCCTGAGCTCTGTGCCTCATGCATGCATTGGTAACCTCAGACGATGTATAACTCCTATCCTCTCGTGTAGAAACTAGGTCCCTGTGACGTCACGTGGAGTGGCATCGCATGGGCGCCAATCTGGCCCTTTTCAAATGAGGATAAAAATGGACCATTGCCATTCGTCTAACCCGGTATTTCTAAAACAAAATAATTTGTATATTATGAATACACTAATGGTGGGTAACGAATCGCAATCAATGCCTTTCGTTTTCTTTGATGAAGGAAACCACCCTATTGCCCATCCATCCAATAATTTAATGCTTTATTTTCAGTGTTTCCATCAACCTCATATCATGGTATTAGGTAAAACTTGATCTTATAGATTATTAAAATTCTCTTTTTCATTAATAAACCCCTACTCAATGTTATTTGATAACGGTACCATTTTCAATGAATTGATTAGTTATGAAGTTAGTGATTGAAGTTATGCCGTTAGAAATAGATTAAGTAAAGAATATAAGATTTTATTTTGGATATTCATTTTTTTAGGAATTACTTAATGAAATGTCACCTTGATTGGGCAAGTCAAAGGTTTGAATGTTGGTTGAAATGAATTTGCTCTTTCTCAATTGTCCATAACCCTATATTTCAAATAAGTCGAAGTCTTGATTTGTAGACGGGATAGGAATCTCATCCTTACTGCTGCCTTATTCATATGTATGTTATTTTTCAGGTTAGCATGGTTGCTGAAAAGCGTGACAGTATTCTTTATAATGAAAAGTTTAGCCATATACGATTTGCCCAATCTGTCAGACTTACTGGAAATAGGGCCCAAGAGGGTTGCTTAGTAATCAGCAGTACTGGAATGGTTGGGGCAGTGGTGATTCCTAAACCATTTGATGGTAGTCATGCACACACTTCAAGTGAGAGCCTTGGAACTACTCGTCACCGAATTAAAGCTGTTGATATCTGTTATGGGAAAAGTGAGTTACGTATTCAACTTTATCAATAATAATTATGTATAAATTATATCTGTTGCTATTTTACAAACCACTTTCTTTAGATTTTTAATTGCTCTGTTAGTCAGTAATATGTCTCCATGAATAGTAATTACCCCTAAGCACTCTTTACCATCTGAATAATTATTTTTCCAGTCATAAAATAGCATAACTGCCATGAACATCTATGTATTCAAAATGTGAACATAATTACACCCACACACATTCTGTGCATTTACACACGTGAATGTTGCAAATGCTGGTGCAGGTTAACACGATAATGGAAGGTAGAAAATACAGGCTCAATAATTTGGTTGTTAACTATTTGTAATTCACATTTTTCTCCCTCCTATTTTTTTTACTAGATACTTGTGACTCTAAAATGCCACTCATCCTAAACCTAACTGTTGTAAGAGGGCATAGAGAGAAGAAGCTTGTGAAACCATACCTTTAGGCTAGGTACTTATCCTGTGAAAAGCAACTTATTTTTTCTTGGCTTGTTTTGCTTGTGGTTGCTTTTTTTAAAATTTTGATTTGGCAAAAATGGTTGCAGTTGTTTAGCATTTTACTGCATTGTTTAAAATACTTTGGTAATTCGTTGATAAATTACTTCGGTAGGCTGGCCATCTGGACCACATGATGAGTAATACTTTTGGCCATTGCTCAACAATGGATTTCGATTAACATACAAACAAAGAAGAAGATTTGAGGCAAGCAATACTATTAACATGCGTAAAATGATAGCAATGTCGTGTTTATTTAGCATAAGTTCACATTTTATCAAGAGAGCGTTAAAGGTATTTGATTAGGCTACATTGCGTTTGGATGTTTCCCTGAGGAACAAATTTGCGCTCTATCAAAATTGCACAAGGCGAGGCATGGGTGGAGGCAGAAATCTAAATCTTCATTGCATTTTTCCAACTATTTCCTTGCTTAAAATGCTAAAATAACCTTAGAAATACGCCTTGTTTGGTCTCATTCTGATTAACATGCACATTACTAATATTTCAATCTAATAAAAGTATAATACCAGTATCCAAAAGTTTTTTTGTTATCCAAAAGTATTGGTGATGGTTTTCCGGGTTTACACCGCGTTGATACCCGTGTAAACCCGGAAAACCATCACCAAATAACTAACCGCGGAAGCCTCCGTAATAATTTAATCCAAAAGTATTGTTAGACACCTTTTGGGCTAATAGGTGACTCATGCAGCAGTTGACCTCCAGAAATGGGGAACTTTGTAGCGGGTAAGTTGAAAAAGATCAGCGGGCAAGAAAGGGGGAGTCGTGAAAAAAGGTTTCTTTTGTTCTCATGTAACTTGATATTTTCTTTCGAAGCTTAGGTCTTCCTAATACGATCCATGCACGAGCTGGAATCTTATTTGATTTAGGAGAAAAGGAAAGCTTAGAGGGGGGAGGCGGGTGCTGAATGGAGGGGGATAGCGATCTTGGGAAATGCGCTTATGTTACTATCCTACAGCATTGAACTTCTCCCTATGGTAGTTTCATCTCGTAGGGAAGATTCAAACTATGTGCCTGTCGTTATTAGCCATAAATGACACATTGTATATATTTCGTCTCATTTTCATCAAATGATGGATGCAGGAAAATTATACGTCGGGACCGCCATTATTCGATGCTAGTATTCAAACTATGATTTACTATTCGAATTCGATATTCGAATTTGAGAAATCTGCTATTTGACCCATCTCTAGTTTTTAATGATTCTTAGTTTTAGTGATGTTATTTTTAAATATGGTTTTTAATGATGTTATTGATGCAAATGATTTCATTAAATTTGAAATAAAAAGTTGATATTTAAAATGTAATAATAAATAAATAATACATTTTTTTATTTGTCCAAGGATCTTATGAATACAACATAGATATAAGACATGTCAAAGTAATCAACATAACACTTAAAAAATGTAAAAATGGTCAGAGTTCATTTGTCATTTAAAAATTCATTTACACTGTAGTAGCACTTATTAATTAAAAATTTCTTTAAAGAAGATTTAAATTCCCTATTAGAATTAATCAAATTAATACTTTTGGGAAGGAAATTAAATATTTTTGATCCCATTGCAATGGGACTTTTTGCTGATATACGTTTTTTATGGAGGGTAACATGGATGTGGCGATGAGACCTAGTTAGGTGCTCATGTACATCATTATTAATTGGTAAATCATTAATATTCTCTTTTATCAGTAAACATAGTTGGTATATATATATACAAGGCACTGTTAACAAATTCAGTTCTTTGAATAAGGGTTTACAAGAATAAGTATAAGGCTTACTCATTATACATCTTATAATCTTTTTTTGCATCTTGAAAATTGTATCTAATAGCGTTACAGTTGATCCCCAGAATACAATACCATAAGTCACTCTACTTATAAAGTTGTAATGGTAAACTGACATCATCGCCTTGTGAGGTAAGGATGCTTTTAGGAACCTCACACTATACAGTACTCGGGACAATTTCGAACACAAGTCTTTTACATGGAAGGACCAGTTCCCAGTATTTTCAATTTGTAACCCTTAGAATTTACAAGTTTTAGTTAGACTCAGTGTATGGTTGTTCAGTGTCAATGTTCCAAAATCTTTGGAATGATTCGGGTTAAACAGCATAGACTGAGTTTTTGCACTGTTTAATTTTAATTTGTTGGAAAGACACCAATTCCAGACTAAGTCTAATATTTGCTGACCATAGTGATGCACTTCATTGATGTCATTAGCTGAAATTAGGAAGTTTGTGTCATCTGCAAAGAGGACTGGTTTGACTTGGATGCTATTAACAATCAAGGGCAAGTCGTTAATGAATATCAGGAAGAGTAGAGGACCCAAGATGCTACCTTGAGGGACACCTGACGTTATCTTGTTTTGGTTTGATTTACATAGTGTGTCACTAAGTCTCATTTCAACACATTGCATTCTATTGCTAAGGTATGATTTTAGCCACTCCAGTGCGACTCCTCTGATTCCATTTTGGTGACACTTGTTTATGAGTATGGAGTGATTGACCATATCAAAGGCACAAGAGAAATCAAAAAATAATGCCAAGACCTGTTTGCCATTATCCAAAGAATTTGAAATAAAATTCCAGGCAGTGATGAGGGCATCCTCTGTAGAACGTCCTTTCCGGTATCCCCACTGAGAGTTAGAAAGAATTTTGTATTTTTCCACAAAAGAAAGTAATCTGTTGTAATATATACGTTCAAAAACTTTAGAAAGCTGTGTTAAAAGTGAGATAGGCCTATAGTTGGTTATATCATCCTTATTACCTTTGTTTTTGTACACGGGTATTACTTTGCTCAGTTTTAGGGGTTCTGGAAAGATCCCTAGCCTCAGCGATTCATTGACTAAAAATAGTAATGGTTGCACAATAAGTTTTTTAAATCCGCTACTAGTCGACCAGGTATATTATCAACTCCAGGAACTGAAGAGTTAGATAATTTATCTAAGCACATTAACATTTCTTTTTCATCACATGGATAAAGGTAAAGGGAATGCACTTCACTGGTGTAATCTACTAAACAATGGTTGTTATTATTGTTTATGAGCTGGGATTTTGTTAAATTACAAAAGGCTTCATTGATTCGATTGCATACTATATTTGGATCAGTTATTAAAGAACCATCGTCATTGAAAAATTTTGGTACGCATGGGTTACGTTTTTTACCGAGCTGTGCATTGATAATTTTCCATGTTTCCTTTGTCTTATTTTGTGCTTCAGTTATTCGTTTGTCATTAAAAGATTTTTTTGAATATTTTAGTAAAGCAGTATACTTCTTCTTTGTCTTTTGAAAATCTAAGAACAATTCATTATTCTGGGAAATTTTGTATCTATGTGCTTTTTCTTTTACAATGCGTGACAAATTAATTATTTCATCAGTGAGCCATGGTTTTTTACATTTGTTTTTCCTATTTTTAATGTTGATGGTGACGGTTGGAATGCAACACTCTATATGATGGAGCAATTTGTCGTAAAAGATCTCAAAACTATTCTCAAATGAGTGAGATATATAAACATTTTCCCAAGTTTCCAACATTAGAACGCTTTTTAGAAAATTTATGTTCTCCTTTGAGAACACCTTGGTGGTAATTTTACTAGGTCTGACACTCTGAAGTTTCAAATCAAACGTCGACATGATCATGTGATGGTCGGATAAACCAAGGTCAACAACAGTGGATACACTCTTACTATGATTATAGTTTGTTATCATATAGTCAATTAATGACTTAGAAGTCTTTGTCACGTGAGTTGGTTCCTCAATTAAACATAATAAGCCATATGATTTCACAATGTTCAGTAATTCCGTCCTCTGTGGTGAATCCACTAAATAGTCACAATTTAAATCACCAGTTATCACTAGAATTCTTTGGTTAACATAAAGTAGTTCCAAAAGTTTGTCAAGGTTGTTTATAAAAACATGGAAATCACCCACAGGTGAACGATATAGTGATATAAGTACCAAAGTCCCTATGGCTGTTGTGAGAAAACACACTGCACACTCAAAGTTTTTTTCTTCTACGAATTTGGAGACATTAAAAGCACTAATTTCATTTCGTAGCCTGTTGTGTGCAAATATGGCTACACCCCCATTTTTGTATGTTGAGCGGCTAAACTGACTCACCAAGTTATAGTTACAAATACAAAATACACTTAGTTCTTCAGCACTCATCCAGTGTTCAGATACACACAAGAAGTCTGGTTCGGTATTATGGAGGTACACTTCTAATTGGGTAGTTTTGTTCCTCATGCACTGAATATTAATGTGGGCAACACTTATACCATTGGCTATTTTCACTGTTTTTTGATTGGAAATATTATCATTCAAAACTGGAGTATTGTACCATTCGTCATTTAGGTAGATGGGGGATTGTTCCGAACTTTCCGAAAAAAAAACCTGTTTACTAGTACGTTTTCTGGCCAAAATTCAGGATTTTCAAGTTCATTTTTGAGCCTGTAATCGGCAGACACGCGAAATGAGGCATAAGAGTCCCCTCTTACCTGCAGCTTTTCTACCTCAACCTCTTTATCTGGAAGTTTATCGATAATAAATTTCCTTACAGCTTCCACTGTGGTACCTACTTTAAAACGCCACACATGGAGATGTGTTTTCCTTGGGATGCCGGATATGGTGTTGTTGGTGCTTGCAGTTCCAATGATTGGTTTCGGTCTCGGCTTTCTCTTGTATGTGACGAGCTTGAAATCTTCATTCTTGGTTCCCAACATGATTCCGTTTTTATTACTAGGGCTAGCATTCGTCAACTCCACTTCATTGCCTGACGCTTGTTTTAACTCTTCACCTTGTACGTCGGGCGCAAGTGATTTCTTCGTCGAGGGATTTTGACGGTAGGTGTCCTTAAGAAGTGTTGAAGAAGACCCGTAATCGAAACGAACCATCTTAGTTTCCTTTTTTATAACTTCTGAACCACCTGATTGAGGTATTACGCACACTTTAGAGTACGCTTGATTTTGTATATTATCACTCACGTGCGAATTCTTACTCGCCGACTTTAAGGCAACGATTTCTTCATTCTGCTTCAACATTATGTCTATGCAGTTTGATAATTTCGCTTGGAGATCTGTAACAATCTGCATTATTTTTTCTTGCTTTTTTTCCATGTTTTTCATCGAGTCACATGTTGCGAACAAACACTTGTTGCACTGAAAATGTAACTGCGTGTTGTTAGCAATAGCAGTTATCAAGCTTTTTGTTAAGCCAACACAGCTGGTGTGAAAAAACAACTCGCAACCGAAGTCACACTTGATTTTTGGTTGAATATCAACAATTTTTTCGGAGCAAACTTCACAATTAGCCAACTCGGGCGTGTATTTGGTATATCCCTATTTATTTATATATTCATCAAGTGAAATAGATGAATGGTATTTAATATGCTTTGTGCGATTCTAGTATGTATTCAAGGTATTAAAAAATTGAGATATTCGAGTATTCGAGCTATGATTTACTATTCGAATTCGATATTCAAGTTCGAGAAATCTGCTATTTGACTCATCTCTAATTTTGGCATTTACATTTACGTTGTTTGGCGTTTGTGTAGTAGGATGAATTATGTACCCATTATAAGATCATTATTAGTTGTGAAATCAAATGAAAAGGAATGCATTCTGCTGTATTTTCCATTCACGCATTCGGATAAATTTTTTGGTTTTATGGTGCATTGTCATGTTCATGCATTAACTGATATGGGTTGATGTATTGTATAGTTATGCCTTAAATATAGTATTGACCCTTAAAAATAAAAAACAAAAAATTATCTTAAATAAGGTAGTTTCCTTTACCAAAGAAAATGAAAGGCATTGATTGTGATTCATTACCCAACATTAGTGTATTCATAATATACAAATTATGTATTTGGTTTTAGAAATCCCAGTTTAGACGAATGTTAATGGTACATTTTAACCCCATTTGAAAAAGGCCAGATTGGCACCTATGCGATGCTACTCCACGTGATGTCACAGGGACCTAGATTCTATACGAGTAAATAGGAGTTTCACATCGTCTTAGATTACCAATGCATGCATGAGGCACAGAGCTCAGGGAAACATCTCTTAATAATCACCTATCAAAACTCCCTACGGTAGGAAAGTTTCCTACGTTTTATAAGGTATTAATAATCCTTAATTATGCCAAGCGCTACCTGCTAGCAGGGTACTCTGCTACCTGCTGGCAGCCTGCATCGCAGCAGCACACATATCCTCGCCCCAAGGTCACCTCACACGGCGGCAGCGGGAACCAGAATGACGTCACACTGGCTTTTCCCAGCATTCATACTTAGCCTTCGCATTTGCTCCCCCTTTGAAAATTTTCACTTTTCATTTAATCACGAAAAATAGATATCGTCATTTAAAAATCTAAAAGCGTGAAATGTGTACTCCAAGAGTAATAATCCCCCCTACCCTATCCTAATCTGCCCCAGTCGTAATAATCTTTTCAGTTAGGCAATAAAACAATAATGGGAAACCACCCTATTGCTGTATTAAATTGAAATGTCCATAAATATGGTAAAACTTTTTCATTGGTGGCCACTCTAATGATACAGGCGTCTTAAAAGGTAATAATATTACCTGCTTTGTTTACATGTCCATTGATACTATCATTCCATTTTTTGCTCTTTTACTTTTCAAATATACCATGTACTACTATATGTGCAGTTATGCTGATTTTCTCATGATAACTGCGACATTGTCTGTATTATTTTAACCCATTACAATTTGTCTGTATTATTTAATCTGTCTGTTTTATTGCAGATGGGCATTTCTTAGTTGCCGTTACTAGTGGAAATGTAAGTCTTCCTGTCCAGTGTTACAGAGTTGCAGCTGTCAAATCCAGCGATGAGGAGAAGTGCACTTTGACTTGCCAAGCCTTACCATCTTTTTTTCTCCAAGCCAGTACAATTAAGGATGCCACTCCCTGTGAGTTATTAGGTTATAAATTTTGAGGATTAGGAATTTTTCCTCAAATCTATATTTTGTACTGGAATATATTTCTGCTATATTATTCTGTTGATCATTCATAGTTGAGCATTTGTCTAACCTGCTTGCCAATTTAAAAAAATATGCTTTTCGTATCATATTTTGTTTGTTAAAACAAGGCCTTCTTTCCTTTCTTTCAAAATGTTTAATTAGAATTTAAAGTCAGAGGTATCTACAGCTTTTGCAGTGTACTGCATTATTACGATTGCATATATTTTGCACCACTCAATAGCTCTGCAAGACCTACTTTTTGGTAAATATCTTTTAAATATACCATGGGAGCATGGTTCGCTATGATTATCCTCTTGTGAGCTTTACTATCTTGGTATTTTTATATAATTATAAAGATAATTAACTATTGTTTGAAATTGTTGTCCCATGTATTATTATTTGGAATTTTTTCGCAGATCGGAATGTGTCATTACTGCGTTTTGTGGTACGCGAAGATGCAGATGCTTTGGTGGTTGTTTCTAATGGGGAAGAGAGTTGCTTGGTGGAAATATGGGAACTTAGAGAGAAACCACTCTTCATTCACAAACTGTTTCAAAAGACCCCAGCTATTGCACTTTCACCTGCTGGATCTTCTTCTCAGCCTCAACCTGATTCCCTAAAGACAGTGGTAGGTGCACACTTGATGTTGACCAAGTGATATATCTTCCATAGCTGTCTTTTTAATAGTGATTATAAACTAAGTATCTGACACCTGGTTGCCAAAAATCAAAGCTTTAGAAATGTGACAGTAGTAGGTGCACACTTGATGTTGACTAAGTGATATATCTTCCATTGCTGTCTTTATAATAGCGATTATAAACTAAGTATCTGACACCTGGTTGCCAAAAATCAAAGCTTTAGAAATGTGACAGTAGTAGATGCACACTTGATGTTCACTAAGTGATATATCTTCCATTGCTGTCTTTTTAATAGCGATTATAAACTAATTATCTGACACCTGGTTGCCAAAAATCAAATCTTTAGAAATGTGACTTGAATAAAGCTGTTTGAGTGCCTCTGGCTTTGGTGATTTTTTTTACAGCCTCTGTGGAGGTAGCGATTAATTTTATCAATGAGATGGCTTCCAAGAAATATGATCTCTTGAATTAATTGTGAATGAAATAAATTTTTATCAGCTAAAGTTACTACTACTTTCCGGGACTATGCTGACACATCAAAAACATGAAATCCATTAGATGTTTTTGAGCTATCATTTTCAATCTCCCCTCAGGAGATGTAACTCATGTGATCTTTAAACACCTAAACAGAAAGCAATCGTGTGATTTTGAATGAAGCAGTCATGACAGTAAATGAATACCGTATTTCTCCTAATATAGTCCCCCTCTGAATATAGTCCACCCCCCCCTAATTTTGAGGCTTCAGTTTCGGGAAAAGTTAAAAAATGCTTTTGAATATAGTCCCCCCCCCTTTACTTTTACCACAGGCATTTTTGGAAAAAAAGGGGGGGACTATATTCAGGCATATACGGTATTGATCGGTTAAACTATTGTGAAATGAGAAGCGATACACTATTCTTAATGGAGTGACATGTGTATGAATGCTTTGGTTTCTTATCATAATTTACCGAGAAAGCACTACAGTAAACTCTCTTTATTACGAAGTTCACAGGACCGAAAAACGGGAAGTTCGTAATAATGAACTTAGTGATAGTGTTTCATTTAGGAATCATCGGGGAAAATCATGCCTTGCCAAAATGCCAGTCCCTTCGATATCCCATACTTATAGTTGTTGCAGAATAGCTTAAGTGTCATGTGTATGATATACGTGATTAAATTTGAACAAATACAGTAAATCCTCGTTATACAAACTAGGTGCATTGCGAGACCTTGTTTGTAAGTTGATAAAACTATGCAAGGCATCAAAAAGGGTGGTTTTACTGCAAAATGCAACACTGCATTAATTTCAATGAAGTGATCTAGCTGCCTGTGCGACGCGGCTGGAGCCAACAAAAAATCACTGTCCGCGGGAAGGAAGAATGGGCGACACACTGAAAAGTTCTGAAGTTCACCACGGATTAATTGATAATTTGTTCAGACTGTGCCCAAAGGGCTAGTTCCTTTACACCACGCCGTGTTACATCAGATAACTCCATACTTGCCAAATTTGAAATTTCAGGCGGGCTTTAATTTTTCAAATCTTCTAAAAGTCGAATTTTTGTCAGAAGGGGACTTATGTAAGGCCAATTTATGATCAGTAGTGAGTGGATCACTATGATTCCACAGGGATGAAGTATATTATATGATGTTGCATGGATACTTAAGTATCTCTTACTGAAGAAAAAACCATAATTCACGCCTTGGGCACAGTGCACAAAGAGAACTTAAACGTTGGGCAATGATTATGACGTAGCTTAATGTATATCGACCTAAATACTGTTGCTTACTTGTGGAACTCTGTAATCAAGTTCATTTTACAACCACCAGGGCCGGGACTGAGGTTTGTAATTTTGTAATAACTACACTTTACAGTAACTGTGCTATAGATTGTATTAGGCCTTTTTTTTGGACCAAAGATTTACTTCATGAAAATGAGAAGTTGGCAATAACGTTGTTCGTATTAATGAGAGTCTACTGTAGTTCTTATGTCTGGGCTGATTATTTTCATTTTGTGACGGATGGCCTGGAGGTGAAACATGACATGTATTTTGTATGAGTTCTATCCTCATTTTTTTCAATTCAAAGCTCCTAAAGGCTAATGAAAGGCAGGAGTAAGCTTTATTTAAGCACAATTTTTTTATATCAAATGGAAAAGGTGAATTTTGAGTTGTCACTTATGGATATTATTTTTTTGCTTTTCCAGCTATGGCAGCATCAAGCAATGTACCGGGGCAGTTCCCCTGCCACTTGCGTTGCCACCACGCAAACATCTTTGACTACTACCACACCTCCCCCAGCACATATAGTAATTGCACTGGCTGACTCCACTCTTCACTGCTTACACAGAGATGGTCTAAAACAGGTATGATGAAGATGCCTTTCATTCATTTTTCTATTGTATTTCTGTCCATACTACAGTAAACTCTTGATTTTACGAAGTCAGTGGGACCGGAAAATCGGCACTTCGTAAAATCGAGTTTCGTAAATTCAAACCTTTTACATAAGTCACGAAAAAAATGTTCGCTTTTGTTTCTTCCGCCGTTTTTTGTCTTTAGAGATCTTATTTAAATGTTTTCGGTGGTTATTCTCTGTATAATTCATAGAAAAGGCTTTTCGTTATCGATTTATGATGTGAAAAATCGTTAAATAATTATACCACCATAAAGTTCCCATTTCTTGTTCATACTTCAACATCAACGATCGCTTAAGAAATTTCCGACCAGTTTAGAAAACGTAATCAAATAATGAATTGCAAAGTTTATTATAAGAATTTAATGTTATAAATTTGTGGTTAGGAGCGAATAACAACTATTAAGTTCGCGTAAGATAGATACAGTAAAACCCCGTATTTGCGTTATCGGAATTTACGTTTTCCCGCAAATTGCAAGTTTTTTTCTGGGTCCCGTCATATTTCCTATCCCTCCAATGTAAATAGAACCCGGTATTTACGCCGTGTTTTTTTCGTTTTCCCGCCATGTGCATCACGACGTGCCGACTAAAAAAAATTTTTGCGTAGTAAAACAATATATCGCGCATATCAGCCCTTAAAAACTGTCTTTTGGCTTCCTTTCGTGCATTTTTATTTAAAAATCCGAGAGAGAGAGACGTAATGAGAACTATTTTCGGGAAGAATTTGAATGTGGCGGGACAGAACGCCACTAACGTCGGAAAGTTGAACTACGTCATCTCGTTTTCTGTCAGCGGCGAAAAGATTCACGATATGGAAGTAGGTGTTTTGAGCAATCGAGCTGTATTAATTATAATGCAAGAACTCCTGAAGGAATGTTGACAATAATCATGTAGTCGATGATTTGATACGAGAGTTTGAAAGGAAACCAGACGTGATGAATCGTGATAAATGCCGGAACTATAAAACTTGACCGACAACTGGGATCATTTGCGCTGACTTCGTTGCGTAGCAATTATGGGTTAATTAAATGCTTAAAAAACTTATTTAAACTTGAATTATCCCATTCAAATAGCATTGTATCGCAAACTATTGTAACCCTAAAAAATTATGAATTCCCATGACAGTTTGTACTACGCACTTGATCGCCGAGGAGTAGTTCAGATACTCGTGTGTTGCCGAGTTACCCTCAATTCGTACGGGAAATAGAATTGATCCGGCTTGAAAATGGAAATTCTTGGTGAAAAACGGACATTTTTAATTGACGAGAAAATGAAAATTTTAGAGATAGTTGATTCCCACACCGGAACCCGCATCGATTGAAACGCTGGCGAAGCCAGTCGAATGTTGGGACTGGCAATCCGATCGGATTCCCAGTCTCAACATTCAATACCGTGGTGAAAAATCGCGATGCCATTGTAAAATATGCAAACCAGTGCGGACATTTATAGAAAAAGAGAATATATGTGAAGAATTCCAGGTAAGAATAAATAGAACGAATTCTAAAAGAGTAGTTTTTAGGTACAAGATCATCAAATGTCCCAGCAAATGGTGTCATCTAAAGGCCTGTTTACATAGTTCATTAACCCGTACAAGTTAATGTCTAAATTATGAACACCAAAATGCACCCTGTATTCACCCAACTTGTGCGTATGCACGAACAGAAAATAGAACCTGTTCAAATTTGGTTCATGCATTCATAGTTGGATTTAGGGGCAGGGGACGTGCCCCCCCAGATGCTTAAAAAAAGAGACAAAATTTGAATAAGGTTATCATAGGAGGATCTATGGGGGGGGGGGGGGGGGGCACGTGCCCCCCCAGACACTTAAAAATATGCAAGATTTTTAATACGGTCTGGTTATCATTGCGTTCGTTTTGTATAATGTGGTATCATTGTTCCCCCCCCCCCCCCCTCCAGAACAAAATCCTGGATACGGCATTGCTTGTGCCCCCCAGAAAGAAATCCTGGATCCCCCCCTGATGGACATCATTATGTTCGCTTTGTTTTGTGTATTACTCAAGGAGGCTCAGTCATTTAATTCAATAAGAATAACTTTGATATAAAAATAAAGAGAATTTTGTAAAGTCATTGCTATATCTTGTTTTTAATCTCAATTAAGACAAGATCTTTTGCCTGTCAGGCCCTCTGTGCCCCTCCCAGAAAAAAATCCTGGATCTGCACCTGCCTACATTCGTACATGTCCCGTTCCGGTCCACAAAAATCATTCATGCAAGGAGAAATGAACTCGTTTGTGTTAATGTATCGTGTAAACAGGCCCAAAGGCCCTTGAGAAAAAGTATTTCCCCACAAGATTGGGAATCGAAGATTCCATGGCATCTATAATGGTTGGTTGGATAGATTCAAAAATAGGTACAGTCTTGTATATAAGATGGTGAGTGGTGAAAGCAAATATGTTAACATAGAGACAGCAACTCAGTGGAAAGAATCTGAATATATTAGAGCTCTGGAAGGTTACAACCCAAAAGATGTTTTCAGTGCAGACAAAACAGGATTATCTTTTAATTTTTTCTGCCAGAAAAAACACTGTGCTTCAGAGGGAAACAGTGTTGTGGAATAATGCTTAGTGAACAATTAAAAAATTAACATTTCCAAAGCCAGTATATGAATAAAAGTGAAAATTCTCTATTTCCCACTATTTGCATTTTCCCTCAATTTACACTTTTTTTCTTGGGTCCCTAGAAAAGTGTAAATAAGGGGTTTTACTGTATTTGTTTCCAGCACCCACGGAATGTTAGCGGTAGCCGGCCTAACCGCCATTTATGTCGCCCTCTATCGCTCAGATCAGTGACGAGAAAAAAAGAAAAACGAGGGCCTCCACCCGTTTCCTAAATAACCTTCGTAAGTTAATATTTCGAGTTACTCTGTATATTCAGTTGAATGTGCTATCTTTTCCATTGGTTATTTTTGTTGATATTCAGTTACGATTCTAAATTTTGTAAGATATGATTATCTTCTGGCGAATATTTGAAGTAAATTCTGTTTGAGCTCTCCGTCCGGAAACTGTGCTCCATCATCTTCGCAGACGTTGCTACGAAAGACTTAATTCTTCATCCGGACCATATTCTTCATACCGGGTGTGAAGTACTATGTTCATATGGTATTTCTCTCTCTTCTTTTATGCCGACAGGAGCAAGGTTCCAACCGGAAAACGACAGGAGAAACATTTCCATTATCGGAGAAATAAAGAGGGAAACGTTATTACCCGCATTGATTGTTTTTCTACAAGACATGTTTCATCATTTCTCAACGTGTGTGAAGTATTGGTTCACTTGCGTGAATTCCCAAAAATGACACGCAAAAACCTGTACATTCGTCAACTCATTTACTTTTCGTGTCCCTTTCTCCTCCGTATTTAAAGTTATGCAAAGAATCATTGACGTAGAGAAAAGATTTTCTTAGCTTTAGCACTAAAAATAGTCGCGCAATAATCATAAATAAATATAGTGAGGAAAGAGCAAAGAAAATAATTTCAATTGAAACGTCAGCAGAGAAAAAGAGAGGGAATTATAAGTGCGGCACCATTTCCCTGATAGTGGAAGATACTTCTTCAGCCTCTCTCCGGTTAATAACTTACCCCCGTTGCAGGTAAAGATGAACCATGCCCTTCTCCACAATCGGGGAACGTTCCCAGTGGATGGGGTGAATAAGAGTGAGATGGGGATTGCCTGAGGAAAGAAGTGTGGTCAGCACAAAGGAGTGGTGAAGGGGGCAGGAGAAAGAAGGGTGGGGATATGGCCTTCAGCTCTGCCTCAGTCTACGTTTGGGGGCCGTATTTTTTGCGACACACTCGACCTCTGTCACCTTAAGGGGGAGGGAGTGAATGGGAAATGCTGGGGAAGGAGGGGTTTGGGATGCGTAAGATGGGTGTCAGCAAGATAAGCAGAAGGTCGCGGGAGGAAGTAAACAAAGACTTTGGAAAGAAAGATCTCTTGGGATGGGAAAACGGGGAGACGCGCGAGAAGAAAGTTCACGGTTAGAAGTGCGTCTTCATTACGAGTAGACTGAAAAATAAGTTGGTGGTTAATAGAGCCCAATACTTAATCCTTTCGCGCCGAATGCCACACCAGTGCGGCGACGATTTTTTCCCATAAAGAACGAATGCCACACCTGTGCGGCGTTAATTTTCCTAACTTAAGCAACGAATGCCACGCCTGTGCGGCACAGGTCGGAAAAAGTGTCCGTGGCGGACACAATAGACCCACGGACGCAGTCGCCCCTCATGATCCGCCTTAGCGCGAGCCCAGTCCCATCTTCGGCTGCTTAGGTCGACCCTTTGTTATCCTCTCCATGCGGTCAACTACTGTTATTTGCAGTGTGTTTTCCAAAACTATATTTGTTGCTTACTTTTGATATCTATTGCTATAAATGAATTCATCTTTTTTTGCTGACCACATGGAAATTTCAAACAAAATTCTAACGTTAATATCAACGGAGTTATTGACTAACTAGTAAATATACTAAATTCGTCTATATCAACGTTAGAACTTCGTTTAAAATTTCTGCACGCTCAGTAAAGAAACACAAAATTCATTTTTAATGTAAAAAATCGATGCGAACAACAAATATTTGCATATATTTTGCACTAATATTTTAGCCAGTTGACCGCGGACTCGTCCTAGGAAGGGGCTTTTAATCCCTCTAGGGTCTGGGACGGAGGCCGAGGAAAGGGATCGGCGCCCCACTGAGTTGGGTGCAAAAATGGTTAGGGACGGAACCACTGCCTTCAGTCGACGCGAAAAAGCTTCGTACAGTGGAGTAAAGAAAACTTTCAAGAGACTCGTATTGAGGAAGAATTTCCCTCAACGAAGATCCGGCGCGAAAGGGTTAAGATATTTAAGTTGTTTATTCAGGAAGGCTATTATATACACGAAAAGATACTACTAAAATATCAATTATTTTTTTCCTTTTTGCCCTTCTCCATCGCCGCTTCCACCATGGTTTCTCACTTGCATAAATGGGAATGAAATTGGGGACCTAACTCATTAGCCAGATCAATATATCTTAATGTTTGGAGGGCAGCGGGTACTTCTTTTTTATTTAGTGAAATTACTTCACTTACATCTTCGTCGTCACTGCTATTATGACTAGTCCCGGCCGCTGCTTCTTCCGACGCATGTACCGGCGTCCCATTGTCGCAAGCCCGGAGATCATCGTCAAGGGCAATATAATCGTTTGATGTTGCGCGCTGTGCTCTTCCTGCTTTTTCCAAGAATTTTTCAAAATCATCTTTTAAGCCTCTAATCTCCTCCGCGATTTTATCCGCTGCTGCTTCCTGAATGTATAATGTAACGAATCAACCATAGCCGTGATATTATAGCTGTAGAATTACTAGTAGGCTAGTTGTATCAATTACCAACCTCGAGAACATCCTCATGATGCGCTATCAAAGGGAATCCGGCCGATTTCCAGCAATTTGCGATTGTAGTGGAGGAAATAAAGTACGTCTTTGAACCGTGTTTCTGCGATGAAAAATGACAATTTTATTAACTTGGCCATTTTAGCAAAGTTAACAAAGTCGTTATTCCTCATCGCAGAAACACGGTTCAGAGACGTACTTGAATGCCTGATAGGCAGGAGTGCAATGCAAACAATTATTTTTGATGATGGCATTGGTTGATAGATTTTCAAAATGCAGTCAGAGCGGTCACTTTTGGGGAGAAAAGGCCCCACGCTCGGAGGGTCGAAGAGAGGGGCCAGCGAGGGTGAGCTCGTCGAGGAAAGGGTCCCGGGTTAGTGACCCTTCGAAGTGCTTCGGCGAAAAGTAGTCAAGTAGTCTTCGAAGTACGTTCACAGCAGCCTGCCTTGCGAACGTACTAGGTACGTTCACAGCAGTGCAAAGGGTTAATTAGGAGTGTACGAAATACCCCGCTCGACCTTCCTGACATGTTAAACTACGAAGTATTGCCGATGCGATGTTTACGAATAGGCACGTAAATAGGGGCATTATATCAGTCGCGCTATTTTAATTAAGTGCTACTTCCCCGAAATTCCCACCGTGAGGTTTTAGGCGAACCATTTCTCTCCAAAGTTGCACTATCATTTTCGATTTCACACTTTTGATGAACCACAGTTGGAAGCGCTGATTTTTTTAGCTACTTACGCCGGCGTAACTAGTTTTGTTGACAAATATTTCGCCATAGTTCGTATAAACGAATGCCTTTTGCTCCTGGGGACCGATCCGAGGTTCGTAAATTCGAAACATTTCGTATAATCGAAACTTCGTATAATCGAATAGCACCATGTATTTACCATAGGCTTTTCGCCGGGACCGCACTGTCACTTCGTATAATCGAAAACTTCGTAAAATCCTGCTTCGTATAATCGAGAGTTTACTGTATTTTGAAAGATTTTCACTCTCCATAGAAAAATCTGCCCTTTCAAAAGATGCATTAGGCATAGGTTCACTAGTAGTGGCCCACACTGCCCATATGACGGCATTTGGGATTTCCCTATCATTTCTTTTCCAAATCTATTCTCACCCTGGAGGCATTGGTGGGCTCCTAATCATTGTGGTGCCTCTTTCCCTTTTCCTTCCCCTCCAAAGTCGTCCCTGGGATGACTAGACGTATCAGTTGAGGTACTGGGCCCGGCCCCGGTGTTTGTAACCTTGTAAGGCCTCAACCGGGGTCCCCATCCACTGTCCGTGCTTCCCTATCATTATATTCATTGATTAATGGTACACCAGGGCCATAAGCATATTTCTTTCCTTCATGTTGTCGTTATCACTTTTTGCTGTGGCAGTGACAGGTGGGGCCCCTGAGAGCTTGTTTGGTTTCATTTGCCAATTAAATAAGGGGTCCACGAAGTATGCACTTAAAAATTATTTACATTTCTTTTGCTTTTTTGTAATTTAAACAATCAAGCAAACATTATTTTTTTCTAATTCTAATGTGCTTGCATAATAGCCCAGATACTTTGAGGTTTGGGATTAACAATATCTACAGTGCAACCTCGATATAACGACACCCCACGGTGCACTAATAAACACTCGCTATAGCGAATTGTCGCTTTACCGGAAGTGAAGCAAATAATAGCCAATATACCTGTTGCGAACAGATATACAGGAACAGGAGTGGTGCGGCGACAGATAAACATCTATCCGATACACGTAAGCATAAATCCAGACAAAAGGCGATGTTTTTTTGCATCACTAAATTTCCTTACTCAAATAACGACTAACTATTCAAACAATTTATAAGCGCCGCACTGAATAAAGATCATGCAAAGCATTGTTTCGTCAATCATTATATTTATCGAACGACAGTTTACCACATAAATTTGAGACTGAGCACTCCATTAACTTCATTTCTAACAGATCGCTAGCAATTTCAGAGGTTAAGGAGTCTTGATGATAGTCTTCCGGTGGTGAAACCCTCGCTATAGCAAGATCCAACACCGAAAGGGTCTCGTAAAAACGAATTTTTTAAACACGCATATTATAGGGTCAATTGATGGTGCATCGGCTATCTCTCGTAATAGCGGGGGTGTCGCTATAGCCCATACTCGCTTTAACGAGGTTCCACTGTATATTGGTCTCTCAAAATCTTGTTTGTATGTGATTAAACTTGGAATGGACGGATCCAGGATTTTTTGGATCCGGATTAGATACTTGATTTCAGGTGTTGTATTTTGCTTCTTTTATTTTCCTGAAAATCTGCTTTGTAACCCCTGCAAGAGCTTTTCAACAAAATGGTTCATGAGTAGGACAAGCATCTCAGTGCGACGGTGCATTTGAAGAGAGAATGGGAACTCTTTCCACTCTTAACAGGCATTGCATTCACTGAAGCTATAATTAAAAATTTGGGATCAAGATCCAATGTCTTCCACGACTTAGGATCCGATGTATCCGATGAAGAGCAATGTCTGCGGATATTTGGATCTGAGGTATCCGATTCGACCATCCCAAGTTTCAACAATTAAAGAGAGTGGTAAATGAAATTGCAATTTGATTGTAGTGATTAATTTTTGTGGTCCATTGGTAGTATTAGATGACATCCAGCATTGGTAAGGAAATCACTAGAGTGTAACTCTTATTCCAGTCCAGTTTTGAAGATTTTGTGCTCCCTTTTGAAAATGTTATGCTCTGAAATCTCCCTTGATCCTGCATTCTTTAAATTGATCATGTAGTTTGAATTTTAGAATTTGGCCATGTTCATGATTTACTGGCTGGCTGGTCAATTATTGCCCAGGGAAGAGCTGACTAGTAAAATGAATGACTTAGACATGTTGGTAGTAGTTGCGAGTTTCTCTAAGTGATGTGTTAGGTACTGGGAGCTTAATGCTTTAAGCTTAAAACAGGCAGAGATGCATCTAGTACCAGGGAAATTGGCCTAATGTAAAATGCCTGACTAGCATTGCAAGCTGGATAGACATGATTAAGTTAATATATTGAACACTGTTTCAATTCCACACAACTGTATTCAGTGCAAAATTGACCTGTTTAAACACCTTCTTGTCAATATCAAGAGGAAATATGCCTGATAATGACATGGAAGTGGTGAAACCAGCTGAGGTAGTACCATACAAAGCTGTGTGGAATAAACAAAATATTCATTGTATTAATGTAGCCATGAGCAAGTTCCAATTAGTTCACTCTCGAAAAAGTGAAGCTATCATTTTACTGTGGCCGAATCCTTAAATTTATGCTGGCAAAACAGTGGAACCTACCCATCCTTTGCATTTTTATTGCATAAATGAATATTATTTATGTTTTTCTTATTCAACCTGTATCTAACATTCTTAATGTCAGAGTTCTAATGACCTGAAGATGCTGTTGAGATTGCTCCCAAAACTGATCTTTAAAGTACAATTATGTATTTCATTGAATTCCCTAAAAGTCATCTTAACAATAATTAGATATTAATTGTAGCTAAAGAATACTCCTTAGCACGTTAAATTTTTGTTTTATTTTCCATTGTTATTTCTTAGTTTGATGATCAATGCGTTTTTTTATAGGTTTCCACCCTGTCAATTTCACAAGCGTGGCGAAATTCTGCAGATGATCAACCGTGTGCTAAAGTTGCTCGCTGGTCAGGACCATCAACTCCATCACACCTTGCTTTCACATGGACTGGCAATTGCTTGGTGGTTGTGGACACAAAAGGGCAGTTGTTGATATATCGTGTACCACCACTTCTGGAACCAAGTGAGTTACAGTCTTTGATTTGTTTTTGGTTTTCATATTCTTTCTCTTCCCTTTCATTTATTTCAAGGAAATATATTAGTCCATGATTCATTTAAATGATGGACTAGTGGGATCCCTCTCTCATGTTGAAATTGTAATTTATACCATTCATTAATGTGAAAGGTAAAAAAAATAATAGCATAGCATTTGCATTTACTGTCAACTCTCGGTCATCCATTTTAATGAAAGTAAGGCGATGTTTAGGTTGTCAAAAATGCATATGATTGAGAATATAGTTGAACACCTCAAATCTGAAATTTTCTAATCCGGGAAAATCCATTACCCAGAAATGTTACTGAGGCGTGTTTTGAGAGGAAAATAACTTTAACTGAATAATCACGTTTGTCTTCACCTGCTGAAACTTTCCCATGCTTAACAAAAATACTCAATGTTGTTTCTATCGGCAATAATACTCACATTTTATTTTGTAACACGTAATTGGCTAGTCAGTCTGATACATTTGCTGCCAATGTGATGCAAAGATGACTCATCCTGCTGACTGTAGGCATGGCACGCCACGGACAACTGACATTGGTAAAAGAAGACTTTTTAAATTCATACATGCATGTTCTTGGTTACTTATTGTAAAAAATCGTAACAGGATTTTAAGAAAGGACTTTACAACAAAGATCTTGACTAAATACAGTGGAACCTTGATCTATTGTTTTTCAGGGGGTTGGATGAAAAAAATTATGAATGCGGGAAAACGATCGATGCGGGAAAACGATCAATGCGGGAAAGTTTGTCCGGGTTGCCTATGTCCCAGGAAACGCTGGATTTTTGCGAATTATGATATTCATTAATGGATTCAAACAAGATTTTAGCTAATTACAGGAATATTATTACTTTATCGAAACACTAAGTCTTGTATCATTAAAGTGGTAAAATATCACTAAAGTTGATTCGACTTAAATCTCTTTTAAATATCCTAAAGGAACACGCCTTGCCAAAAAATGTTTGCACTCCACTCGGAATTTTCACTGCTATTTCTCTATAAAAATTCTTATCCATCAAATGCCATTTCAAGTACACGGAATTACGAGAGAAATGTGCGTGTTATGCCTCAAACAACTGCTTTTGCCGACGCAGTGATTGGTTACGAGATGGATCAAGAAGGCAAAAAATAGTTTATAATTTGAAATGTTCCTTTCTAGCAATTAAATTTTTAATATGATTGAGGCTATGTGGTGTTAATCATCAGTGGCACGCCCACCTGATCCTCGGCTTCATCCCACTTCTTGTTTTCACCAGGGATCTCGCTCTACCCCCACCCCTGCCGTCATGTGCTAGCGGACATACCGAGGCGTTCTGCAATATTCACGCATTTCTAGCCCGGATTCTTTTCTTCATCTTCAATTATTTTCAGTCCATCTTTTAAAGTTCTCACTTGTGTCTTCGGAAGGGCCATGGTCCTAAGATGAATAAAAATAAAACTAATAAAAATGAAACCAGACTTTATTGAACCCACACGGAAAACACTCGCTGGTTTTAAGTCAATCCACCCTGGAAAGTACAGAACCACTTGTACGAGGTGAAGTTCGGCACTAATGCTATCGCATATGGCGTAAGCAGAGCTTACTGCAGAGGGTGAAGCATGACCATATGACTGCGCAGTGAAATTTTTTATCCTATAGAGAAGGCAACTTACCCACTCATTTCTAACAATAAGTAGCGTAGCTCTAGACGAGCAGATAAATTCATATTGCTAGTAGGGGGAAACAAAATATCCTGAGAAGACATCGCTTCGTTAGCAACTCAGACAAGTGAGACTTGTAGCATAAATCGTAAATTGTAACCAGATGCCCTGTTTTTGAAAAAAAATCGGCATCAACTGCCGTGAAGCTCAATATCAGCTGTGATGATATTGATATTCGCCAGAAATCACCATCGTATTATTCCAACTATTTCCTTGCTTAAAATGCTTAAATAACGTTAGAAATACGTCGTGTTTGGTATCATTCTTTTTTGAATTACATGCACATCACTAATATCTCAACTTTTTTTTATTTCGGAGAAGAAGAAAGCTTCAGAGGGGGGGAGGCGAGTGCTGAATGGAGGGGGATACCGAATCTTGGGAAAGGCGCTAATGTAACTATCCCACGGCACTCAGCCTCTCCCTATCGTTTTTCAATCTCCTGGGGAAGATTCAAACCATGTGTCTGTCGTTATTAGCCATAAATAACACGTTGTAAACACTTCGTCTCATTTTCATCAAACGATGGATGTGGGAAAATTATACGACGAGACCGCGATCTTCAAATGATCAATGCGGGAAAATGATACTTTGGGGAATGATAGATGCAGGAAAAAATTACATTGTCTTTATGGAACTTAATTTTGGACCAGGAGCGGCGAACGATGAATGCGGGAAAACGATCAATGCGGGAACGATAGATCGGGGTTCCACTGTAATTGAATGACCTGTGTGGTGGCAAGCATTGACAGAGTTGATGCATTAGAAAGCAGACAGCTTATTGTACCATTTTAAACATGGCATATTTGGATCGAGTGACTTTAAACGTTAAAAAATGAGTTATTTACTTTATTTTTTGACTAATGAAATTTCATTCTTGATTCTGCAATATATATAAATATCTACCTGTTGTGTGCATTCTTTTCTCTCAGCAGTTTTCCCATACTACCTGACAGTTGAATGTGGCAGTTATATGAATGACAATCAGAAATAATTTCTTCCTTATTAATCATAAATTATTTGTAAATTAAACCTATATTAATTAAATTTCATCTCATTTTGATGTAACTTAATGAATTTTCTTGTAAAAACATGGCAGACCTCCTAATTATGCAGGTTACTACCACAGCACCTGAAATCCTGCAAAATCCCAGGTGTAGCATCATCCAAGTCCTGACGAAACCAGATTCTGGGTGCTCTATTGTATGATGTATGTGGCTGGAGTACAGACATTTTACTCAGTGATGTGGAAAATGTTGAGAATATATACATTAAAAGATATGTAGGCTTAGAGGACATTTATTTAGAGGTATCAAAATTTTTTTGTTTTATAGTTTTGCTTTCAGAATATTCTTTGAAATTTCATGTCCAGGGAGAAGAAAAATAGCCCAAATAATCTGTAAACCAGATAATATGGAGCTGGATAATTGAGAGTTATGAATATAATTTTAGGCATGAAATGTCCATGTCTTTTACATAGTTTATAATATTTCAAATTGTTGACGGTTAATTTTTATTGTTTCACAGGTGGATCAATGACAGTCAACTGGGCTTGTACCATGCTGGAGTACTGTATGTTCTCTGGGTTTGATTGGTGGGATGTGCTAGTTTGTATTCCTCGTCCAGCACGGATACTTGATGCTGTCGCCGATCGTCTGGTTGAATCCTACCACCGTCAACTCCCTCAGATACAGCAGTTTTATCACATGCACTATCTCTGCATCCGAACATCCCTTCATCGGTAATTTATTTCTATTCCCTTGAATGAATCCAGTCCATTGTCATATGTTATATATATGGCTGTTTCTAATATTTTCAAGACTTGGAAATTCAAGTTTAATTTTTGTTTGCATGGTGCATAGAATATTTCTAGGGATGCATAAATTATTTTTCTTTAACCAGTTCAGTGTTTTTCTTGTATTCAAAGTAATTTTGGTTTTTGGATAGAATAATGCTTCTTGTTGTGCTTTGGGTGTAATTAACTTATAGCTCAATCTTTTGCCATTTTGACAGTATGTCACTGACTGGACAAGGAAAAGCAGCTGATTTATCATCGCTTCTAATGCTTAATTCTGTAGCAACAGCTTTTAAATCATTGTTGCGGCCATCAGACCTTTCTTCACATGATAAAGGGCCTGCAGAAAGTTTAGCTGGTGAGTACCTCATTGATTTCTGCATTTCAGTTTCATGCAACAGGTTTCTTATAGTCATCTACTGCTCTAACCTCCCAAGTAGTTCATATTGCTGATCCATAAAGATCTTAATCCATTGGTACTCATTTCTCATGCTACTTTTATCACCTTTTCTCTGATACTTTAAAGTCTGCAGAATGTATACGCATCCTTGTCTCCTTGTCACCATCACTCTCATATTCATAAATGGATGATGATAAGGGTGCCAGCCTATTCTGGAAGCATCTTTTTTTTCTAAATTATTTTCCCTGTGCATCAACAGTATAAGCACTTTCAGTACTATAATTGTCTACTTTGATAAGGTATTTATATTCTTGACACATTGCGTACCGGGGTAAGCTAATGTTTTGAATATAACTTTACCCAATCAAACGTTATGATGCATCAATTCATTATGAATAACGAACAACAACTGAAAACTTACTAACAAATACATATTGTACACTTTAAAATTGTTTAGGTTGACGCGCCTAAATGATGAGAATCTTCGTCATCTGTCCGAAATGTTCGGGAAAAAAATGACGAGAATTCTCGCCATCCGTACGCAATGTGTTAAATATCTTTGAGTTTACACAATGTGATTTATCTGCGATTCACAACTCTAAAAAATAAATTTTTATTAAGTATTGTTGAGTCCTTCATCTCTGCTTTGTTCCTTGACTGTAATGATTATTATCTTTGGGGGTAAGTTCATCTGTCTTAGCTGAAGATAATGGAACTTTGGATATTATTGAAGCATCCCTGTTGATTTTTGTTTACATCAATGAAGTTACTGAAATTATGTAATTGCTTCCTATTCCATTCCTTCATAATTTTGATTTCTCTTGCTTAGTTCCTGGTTCACATTATGCTGTTGAAAATTTGATGCAATAAGCCTTTTAACTGTTTACTGCCTCACAAAATTCACCCATAGATATGAATCCAGGGGTTGATGCATTTCCATGGGACCTTTATTTCTATTTACAGCCGTTGCATCTGAACCCCTTACGGATGTGGATAAAGTTTTGTTTCATCTGGAAGCGAAGGAATTCACAGTAGAGCCATCAGCATTGCAGTCTTTGCAGCAATTGATTCAGTGGGTTGCCGATCTAGCCTTGTCTCTCCTGGCCAGGCTCCCTGATGCCCGTCTGAACCCACAGGGAATGCAGTCTGGGTCTGGTCTTGTTGGAGGTCAAGGGGGAAAACCACAACAAGGGGTAAGCATAATTTATGCAAAAACTGTCAGGCAAAAATTATTCAAATAGCATTTATTTACATCTGATTTCTCCTTTAATGTAGTACGAGCTTCTGAGGGACTATAAGGCACTCAATCTTCTGCGAGAGTTGCTGGTGTTGGTACGCATTTGGGGATTACTTCGTCAAAGCTGTCTTCCAAACTTTGTTCGCAGCTCAGAGTCTCTCGATGTGTTGGCTCTCCTTTTCCGTCTTCTCTCGCGTCTAGCACAAAGCTCTGATCCAGATGATGCTCTTATAGGTGAGAATGATTATTTTTAATTTTTAAGTAATTTATTTTGGAGTGGTTCCCTTCAGTTAAATTCCTAGCAAATAATGTATTTCAACTGTTCGTTTTAAATTTTTCTTTCAATGATGGTTGTTTTTCATTTTAAAAACCAAAATCAGGGTACATACAAAGCAGAAGGATTAGTCCACAGATGTACACATACATATGCAAAAATAACTTCCAAGCCGATTTACCACACGTTTAATAAATATATTTTAACTTCATACTCATCATTTAACTTCTCTTGACATGACCATTAGCATTTTTCATTAACATAATGCCGTGGGAGGTGGGTGTAGATGAATACATATAAGGATTAGGTGCAGATTCACAGACTACTAATGTAGGGGTGGAGTGGAAGACTAACTGACGTATCATACAATCATTTGTTTGCATTGATGTGAAGTGATGCTTCAGTTATGGCATACCTCTTGTAATGCTCAATATTTTGCCTTGTTTTTCTTCTCTTAACTTTCCATTTTATAATCTGACCATATCACTGAACCCTGAAATTATTCCCTGGCCAATTCGTCATTAGGTATTCATAATTCCAGGCATTAACTGCTGAGATCATTTTAAGAAGCATCTAAGTGTGTTTTTTCTTATAGATATAGAAAAAATAACAATTGAAAACCTCTTTATTCTTGAAATTGATATCATTGATGTCTGTCTAGAATAATTTAAGGTCTATTGGCCTTTCTTTCTCAAATTGATTTTTTTAGTCTTATTTTCATCAGTGATGATAAAAGGTGCAGCAGTGTCAGATTTATTACCTAGGTAGTACTCTGCGATTTGCTTTCTTGGAATCTAAGAAATCATCATCCTTTTTTTCCTGTTTATGCTTTTAAGAGGATATCCTGAGCTAGTTTTCTAAGGCATTTCTTTCCATAATTTTCCGTGTGTAAAGTTGATTGTCGTGGAAAACAATTTTGGTTTGTTGATGTCAAGTAATGTTATTTATTTTCAGTTTTATATCTTTTTTTTTATTCTTTGATAGCAGTGTGAATGTGAAAAAAAGCAGAATATGTAATACTGCAAATTTTTCATAAATTTGTGTGTTTGGGTTGGGTAGTGTTTTCCCACATCTTATGGGAGAAGTTTATCATTTAGTTTTCCAAGTCAAAGGCTCTTTCCTAGTTCTCATGCTTTTTCTGAAACACGGAAGTGGTTTGATAACTTCCGTGATTGTGGAACCTCACTTCCTCTCTCCCCACCCCATTGCTTCTTTGATAAGGTTGATCTTTTTTCTGCCTATTTCAAGTCTGAAACTTTCTACCAATCTTTCTAGAGAAAGGTATCTGCAACTTTTCTCATTACGCTATTGTATTGCATGTTTAAAATAATAGTTTCTCCATGTGGTCAAATCATCAAAATTTTTCTGGATTAAAGTGAGTGATAGGTGTGTAAAATCCTTCAATTGCAGTGCTGCTGTTTGAAAGTATTACTTAACCTGGCAGGAAACTGTGATTCTACTTCAGTGCAACATGAAGAAGTATAAAGTGTCTGATGACCCTAATGCTGTAGTTAAGAGACAGAATTTGAAATTTTCCTCTTGGCTATGGCCCTATTTAATTATCCCATCTTGTGTTGCTGCTCTGATAGCCTTATTTTTCTTTGTCATAGTCCCACCATTACGACACCGGATTGGTTATCTTGGAGTAGGCTTTTGGCTATCAGCCTTTGCCATCTGGATAGTCATTACCCTAGCCTGTACATTTCTGTGGATTTTTGCAGGGCGGCACTTGTTGAAATCGGATTACTTTTTGATATCTTACAAAAAAAGGGATGAAGAGAACATTGATGATGTCAGTGCCAATGGTGGAACTCAGTTTGGGACAATCAGGGACGATCATTTTGGTGGTGAAAATAAAGATCAGAGTGCCTTAACTGTGCAATATAAAACTGTTGAGGACAACTGCAATGATCAGAACAGTGCTCAGACTTTATTACAATCAAAATTATCGGAACAAGAGTTTAGTCGGGAATTGGAAAAACGTGAACACCATGAGAAAATGGTACATTCAAGTCAGCCATTGTCTGTTGGTCAATTACATGTTCCTCGCGAGCCCCAAGCTCCTCGGAGAGTATCTTATGCTGGTGTTATGGCTGTGGAAATACCACCCAGAGAAGTATTGGAGTCAGACGGGGATGAGCAAGAAGTTGAACCAAAGCATCGTTCTCCCCGACCACCCACTCCACGATTCCCACGTGGAATGCGCGTCATGTCTGTCGATAAATACTCGGCTAAACTGAAGGAAGTATCTGATGCTGAGCCTAAAGAGAGTACCTCATCTGAGCCTTTGAGTCCTACAGTTTTCCAGTTTGAGGAAAAGAAAATAGAATCAAGAGTTAGCGGTGAAATAGAACATGTGGTTATAGGAGAAAGAAGTTCATCAAGTTATCATGTTGTGGAATGTGAACCTCAAATTATCAAAGAAAATGGACATCATGTAGAGCATGAGGAAAAGACTCCAAATAAATACCATGTTAATGGTGAACAAAAGGAAGAGATGAAAGTTGATGAGGTAGATTTTAAAAGAAGAAATTTTAGTGACGAAGAAAGGAGAATACCTGACTACTCAAAGAGGATGTCAATGGATAGAAATCAGTTCCTAGGGTGGAATCCTGATGAGGGTGTTCTCGCTGAAGCAGATCCTGGAAGCAAACAACGTCAGGAGATGAGATGGAGGAAAAGCTTGGGGTCATGGCGAAATACCATTTCAGTTAGCTATCATGATGACTCAAAAGCACAGGAAGGGGTTGATGATGAAGTAGAGGTTGACGATGTGTTTTAGGATGCATATTAGTCTGTCGTAATGTCATTACATATTGTTTTCTTTTGTACTTTTCCTGATCTAGTGAGTGTTGGGACTTATTTCTTTCAAAGTACATAACCTTTCTTCAATGTAATTTCAACGATACCTTGTGATCTATATTTATTGACATTGATGATCTTTTATCAATCAGTAAGGAAATATGGAGGTGTTAAGAATCGTGTGATTGATTTTAGTGAAAAATGGTCTATCATGGTGAAAGGATTAAAAAAATATACTCCTCTAGTGTATAGAGATATTTAACTTTTTTGTTAACAGCACCTGTGAAGTTCAATTTTTTCTTTTCAGCTTCTTTTAAGTGGTAGTTATCATTTATACTATGGAGTGAAAAAATAGTGAAGTGTTAATTTAGGGGGAAACTAATTATGGACCGAACTAATAACAGTTATATTGAGTTATCAGTAGATGTTATGTGTAGTCAAACAGGTAAGGAAACGTTATTCCTTATGGATATTGTGTAAAGTAATTGGTTCAATTAAATGTCTTTTATGTTGACAGCCAAAAAAATCATAGTTTTACTTGAAGTCAATGAAATTCTCCTTATGATTATGATCTCTCAACTTAACCTTAACATCTTGTAACCAATTCTATTTGCATGATGATAATTTTTTACACATTTTTATTTCCACATCTACAGTGTATGCTCATTTGATTAGTAGTGGCACCTGTGTGCTGGGAGAGTTCAGTGCATATTATAAGTTTCTTTTGAAACCTTGTGATGACATTTTTGTATCGATAATTTTATTTTATGAGTGCCAAATATATTTTTTCAATTGTTTGGTTAGGATTATCCCTCTCGTATCATTTTGGATTGAACATTAGTGTCCAATGTTTTTAGGTGTCCATAAATGGTCTTAAACTCTATATTCATACACTTTATATTATTTAAATTAAAGGTAATATCATAACCTCTTTTGAGATCACTAATTCAAATTATTCATTGTATATAGGAGTATCCCTCTCGTATCATTTTGGATTGAACATTAGTGTCCACTGTTTTCAGGTGTCCATAAATGGTCCTAAACTAGGTAGTTTTCAGATTGTTGTAAAATTTTCAATGGTTCATTGTAGTGGGAAATAACATTTACAATCCATTTTCTCTTCAAATAGAGTGACTATAAACCCATAAAGTAGGAGTTGTTAAGTTCTTTACTTTCTTACTGAAGTGTAAATTTTATTTACTGAGCAAATCTTTCATTTCATCCATTGTTTTTTCAAATATATTCTGCAATAACTATGCTATGACTTGCAACCTTTACTTGGCTGAAGGTTATTGTATTCAGTATTTGATACTTATAGTACCTGAAGATGCTGAATTACTGCCAAATGTGATGTGATAATAGTAAAAATGGTTAGTAGAGAGGTAAAAAAATTATTCAACATACAATAAAATGATGAAGTTCACATCTTTAGTAAATTATTAGAGGGATATTCCCAACCAATTGAAATCGAGTGCAGTAAACTGTGATGTCAGTGTTGGTAAAGACACACTCATGGGAAAGTTATGAAACCTTTCAAGTTGGGGTTTCTCAATTGCAATGGTTATTTCAAAACTTTATTTTAATGCAGCATTTGTATGAGATTTTGTATATTTTATCGTTCTCATTTTTATTATTTTTGGCACCTAAAATTTCTAATGTAGTTTTTGAATGTACCATATTAGGGCAAAAATAATCTTATATTGAAAAAGAAATTAATTGAATATACCCTGTTTTGGAAAATAGATGGATGATAGCTTTTTAAATATATTTTAGTACTTCTAATAATTCTTCCATCCTGTAATACGTATTTTCATATTTTGGTTTTTGTTTTGTTAATAGTGAATATTTTTGATAAAATGAGACTTCTTTTTGTAAAGTAAACAATAGATAAGATATAAAAGTAGAGAAGAGGTCTATTTTCTTTCCTACATGCAGGCATGAGATTAAACGGTCCTTCAACATTTCTGACCAGTATATAGAATTTAGAGCTGCAACTGAAACAGAGAAGGTTAAAATTACCCAGCTGAAGAAGTTATGTGATTGGAAGTAAGGAAATAAAACTTTGTAAGGTTCACTGTTATTTAATTTGGAAAAGTGAATTAAAAATTATTTTCTATTAAGAATGCATGATTTTTTACATGATCAACATCAGTCCACACTATTTGGAGATATGTTAAAATTTAGTTATGTCTGACTTGAGCCCAAAAAAAAAAACATTCTCTCCCAATTTCCAGTTGAAATCCCTGTTTAAACTTATTGTTGAATTCGGCAGAGGTTAACAAAGTCTGATATAGATAAAATTTCATATTTGAGTTATTTTTATTTAAATTCACGTAAAAATTTTTATTTGAATTTGAATAAAACATTTTATAGGACACCCTAATGTACAGCATGGTTTGTATGATATGTTTTGTAATTATTTATTTGTAATTCTAAACTCTATTTTCTTTGTCAGATGAGTGCTGTGCTCTTCCAAGCCAAGTGATGATCCCACTAATGAATCCGCCTACCGTTTATGTTGGTGTTGCATCTCCTCTCCTGTCATACCAGGCACTGCCTCTCCAGGTTTGCTTCACCTATTTGTTTTAGAAATACACTAAGGATGCACCCTCATATAAAGTTTATTTTCTCATGTGTATTTTAAAATTCTCTGTTATGTTAATTAAAATTACTAGAACATTAATATTCATGTGGTAACATAATGGATGAAGGTTATTCTTCATGGAACTCCCGTACATTTAACATGTTAAAGGAAACTTCTCTGACTTTCCACACAGCTTTTTAACTACCCCGAGTAATTTCAACAGCATATCATTTTCAAGGGGTTGTAACTCCCCCTCTTGAAAATGGCATTTTGTTGTTGAAATCAATTGGGCTAATTAACAAGCAATTATGTGGAAAGTAAAGAATAGTTTCTTTTAACTTGGTTATAGTAACATGATAGCCTAATGGGTAGATCACGTGGTTGTTGGTCGAAGAGCTTGAGGTTCAAATCTCAGATGAAGCCTTTGGGCACCCCTGAATAAAATCCTTGAAAAGCAAGGTGTCCCAGGGAAAGGAACTGGCCCCCTGAATGTGTGATAGTCTCATGCCTTTGACTGAGTCTGGGGTGAGCTCTACCCTCACCTATCCAAACCAACCCTTAGGTTGAATCACTAAGTGAACATTAATATGTTGTTAACATGTATAGTGAATGTTTTTAGCTATGATCTTATCCTGAAACATGGAAAAAATACTAAGCTATTCTAGTTCAATACTAATTTATATTTGTTGCATGAGATGTCAGATCCCCAAAATCAAAGGAATTAACACTTGGTAGTACTGGGAAGGTGGGCTTTATGCCTCAATTGTGATTAAAAGATGAACTCCAATGACCTTAACATTTAAAACCTTGTCAGAGGTACAGATTGGTTCACTTCATTGGTTTGGGAGAATAGAGTAATTTGCAGCAGTGGCCAACCGCAGTCCCTTGGCCATAAACCCAATGATCCCATGTAAGGGTTGATGGGACCTGCTAAAGTTGTGTTGATTCAGATTCCACTTAAACACCAGCAAAAACAAAGAACTCTCTCATACACACCGGTTGAGAGGCTGTGGTTAGTCACTGCTGTGAATTACCCCATTCCCTTCATTATGGGGAGGGGTGAGTGAGTAAGATGGCTGAGTTGGTGGGTTAATGACTGGTGTGGTGATAGTACTGAAGAAGGAAGGGATTATCCTTGAGGAGATTATCCTGTATTGACCTGCCTTTTAATGGAAGAGTGGAAGGTCTTGGAGTAGGGAGTGGGAGATGTACAGTGGTTTCCAAAAGTTTCATCACAAATTGAGCAGCGCCACTTTCGCTGCACTTTGGAAATTGAGTTTCCGTATTTTCTATGGTACCAGTTGGAGGGAAATTTGAACAACATTCCCATCTCCTGCAATATTGTTAATACCACATCATTAAAGGGTAATGTATGCGGGACTTGTGCAATGTTCAATGCCACATGAGTTTTGCAGCTCATGCTAGAAAATAAATACAGGTCCAGAACTTCAATTTATTTTCTCTCACAAATTGATCAATCCATCGAAGTGTATTTTCATACAATTAACGCAGTAGCATTATGATGATAGTTAACGAACGTAAAATGTTTAAAAGATGTGCTGCTATGCATTGCAAATAATTCCACACAAATCTAGTGTCACTAAATCAAAGCTCAGTTTGTTTGGTGACACTAGGAGACTGGTTTGTTCCCGTGCATGACTTATGAAAACATTTAATGAGACACCATAAAAATGAGTGAGCGAGTTGGCATAGTGGTAAACCAGTGGATTTTCACTGCAGTTACGAATGAATGTGGTGGTTCGAACCTGTCCAAGGGAATATTTCTTGATGACACAAAATGGCCGTTTGATATTTTTCTTATTCACTTTAACGCAAAAACTCCTCTGCTGTCATTATAAAATTTGTATAGTGAAAATTCATTTTGTTATCTGTTGAAATCGTTATTTAATTGTCTCAAAATCTCATTTCACGAAGAAAAGGGAAAGCATTTCAGGCAGGTATTCTTCTGCATCAAGTAATCTTTCATATTGCCTGAAACCTCTTCCCAAAATCCCCCTTCACCGCAGTTATGTCTGTAAAATCGTTTTCAATAGTATTTGAAAACTTGGAAGGTTGGCACATAAAGCGACCTACATTCTTTGCCCTCACGGCACCAAGAGCTGATGAAAATGGTCATGGACACGACTGAGCAACCGCAGCTGGAGTCAAACTCCAGCAGCATAAGCCCCATCAGAAGTAGATTAACGAATAGAAGAATGATCTGAGGAAATTCACGTCCACGCACGTTGGGCCTTCGGAGTGTTTTCTTTCGGGCTCCATGGCGAGGTTTTTCCTTCCTTTACATTCGTATTTGGACTAACCGTTAATTTCACTCTACCTCTGCCACCTGTCCTATTGCGTCGATTACATCTGTAAATTACTATACCCTGAAGGGTAGGGGTTAGAATAGAAAGGGTAGGGTAGGAATTAGAGTAGGGGGGGTATCAGGCGCAACTAATACTGGAAGGTCTGGGGGTATTGCATACCGGCCAGCACAAGCAGGAGGTGCGAGGGCCCTCTGCCAGAAAAAAGTTAAGATAAATGGTTCAAAATGGTGAGTTTTACGGCCTTCTGAGGGGTATTTTATTAATCGTTACACTATTCGATAAGGAATATTAATCAAATAAAATAAAATAGATTAAACTTAAAATATTGTCTGAGCTCTTGGAGGGGTTTTATCCCCCTCTGCACCACTGCTAGAGGGAAACTTCACTTTTACTTGTATATACTTTGTACCATAATCATACATGTGCTTTTCTGGTCTACTGAAATTAGCACATAATCAGACATTAACTCATATATGTTAATGTATTGTCACAGAGTAGATATATACAGAGGGGACATTAGGTGGCTGTTCCATAGGTTTCTCTGTAATGAAAAATCGCACGGCGGCCATATTGAAAATAAGTAAAATTATGCTGTAAATTCAAACCAAATAGTGCTAATGACTTACCATCCACCGAAAAAAGAGGGTTTAAAATTCAAAGTACCCTAATTATTTCTTTACTAATACAGGTAGAGCAAGGAACGACAAATCGCACGCTTTGGCGTTAAAATGTGAAGGAAACACAAAGTGATAATGATGTACTTTCATAAGTTGACAAATGCAGTGCACTTATTTTTCATGACTTTAAAAAGATTTAACTAGAGTTATCTGGTGACTAGATGTTTTCCCCCTTAATATATTCCAGCTAAAAATTAGGTCCACACCATCTGCTTACCTTATCTTTAGGGAAACTGAAGAAACTCAACTTTGCTTCCGTCATGCCCGCATTGTTTTTGCAGTTAATGGCTGAACACCAAGCAAAATCTTTTCTTCTCGTCTTATTTTCCACATCGTTCATTTTCCACGTTTCTTTAAAACACTAGCACACTACATGAAAGCATTGATGAGTGGAGGAATAAAAAAAAATTTGTGCGACAATACTCCACGCCAAGCGCGAATGATAGCAACGATAGCAACCAAATAGCAACTCAAGCCACGTTTCCTTATTTAGAACATGGTGAAATGCGCAATGAGCTGATTACCGCCTTCAGCTGTTTTGTCCTCTGTATATCCCTACTCTGTGGTATTGTGTTAAGAGCCTCAGCGAATCCGCCCACCCCCTCTGTAAAATTTTTCTGACTCTGGCCTGGCCACAAAGTCCTGCTTCATTGCCTCTAATTGCTTGCTGTGAGCATTTTATTACCTTTTTTTCTATTTATTTCCTTTCTTCAGCTGGAATTTGGCACCGAGCCTGAGTTTCTACGGTATGTGACTCCAGAATTTGGAAGTGGAGCTAACAGTGATGGGTCCAATGTTCTTGGTTCTGGTCAAGTAGTGGATGTTGTCCGACATATTTATCTTGGCAAAAAGCCATCCGCAGTGAAGCAGTGTACAAGGTGAGTGAATCTTTATTTATCCTTGATGTGAGACTCTTAAGTCAAAATCTTTAGAAGGCAACTTAAAGGTCTTAGTAGCTGACCAAGTCAGTCACCCACAACCGTGTTTTAGTGGAAATCTATGATTACGGCTGAAAGTAATTATGCAAATTTTCTGCAAGGGATAATCTCAAGTAACTATCAATGAGAGCTGTGCTTGGTGTTATTTATTTGACATACATGTACATGTATTGCTTGAAAATTATTAGTATTATCAGGTGCATACAAAGGTATGCATGTCTAAAATTAAAGTCATCCCTTTATGGAACTGCCTGTGTGTATTGAGTGCACTCAAGCGACTAGCGTTACAATACATAGTAATTGATAGTGATATGTTTTTTTGAAATGAATTTTTAGGATAATTGAAAAATGAACTAAATAGTGTGGAGGAAAGTTATTTCTGTATACCAGGAGCGAAATACAAGGATAAAATCATTGGATTAAGACCAAGGTCAAAATCACGAGGAAAAGGATCTTGTGCCGATTACCTGTCTCGTACAATAATATCAGATTGGGGTTCTCCCTCCATTACCAGAATCAATAGGCAATTATTTGTTATGCGTATTTTAAACCAAATTAATTTTATGTAATTGTATGGTCTCCTGAGTTTTGAATAAATGGTGATTTATAGTGATGTGTTTTGCATTGCTGCATAGCCTGATAATTACAGAAATCTGAATGCATGTGTATGTGCAAAGTCAAACGACTAATTGTTTTCAGTGCTATTCCAAGTGCTCATTTGATGAGTTCTCTTGGTTTAAAATGGTAGAAATTCGTTGTATTTTTTAACTTTTTTAATTTGTACCTTAAGCACATTTTTTACTCTTTGTTGTTTTATAGCCTTTAATTTTTTGTGATTTAATTCCATCCAGATTTGAATAATGTAGTTCCAAGTATATAATTACTGTTATATTTTCCTGTATTCAGTAAGCCCCTTTATCTCCTTCCAACAATATCAAAAAATAAAGTGCTCGTATTGCACAAGAATATCTCCATAAGGATGTGCCTTTCAATAAGTGACTTAAATGTGTGATTTTTTACTGCTATTTTTTATTTTTCATTTCAAAGCAATTATTTTGTTTTCTGTCTGAGAAACTTTATTATATTATTCTAGCTACTTGAATTTTTTCTTAAATTACTTCTATTAACGGAATTTTCTTTTTTTTTTAAGATATAATAATTTTACCAGTGCATATTCAGTGCCTAAAAACAAGGTTTTTTTCTTAAATAAGGATGCTTGGTTGAAGAAGATATTCAGTATTATTAAGATATGAGCTAAATATGATCAATATGTTAAATACCTAAATCTAATGAAAAAATCAAATGTATAGTTTCAACAAAGAAATCATTCAAGTGGCACAAAATGTATTTTGCCATACTTGAGTAATTGTTTATGTGAAATTTACAAATTTGTAAAACAACATTCAAAAAACACATTTTGTGCAACAAAAAAATCTGCAGTCCTTTTGGATGATCTTCAGAAAAACCTCTGGATAATTCCCTAAAAGGATGATCTTCCGTTTCTCAAGGAGGAGTAATTTTGATTTGGGCAATGTGGGCTACCACCTGCAAAACTGAATTGACTGTTCCTAGAGAATATCCAATAGTAGATTATCCAATGAGAAGAATAATCCAGAGATTTTTCTCTAGATAGATCCAATAGATAGAGATTTTTCTCTAGATAGATTTTGTAAATCGCCGCCGCAGTAAACCTAGAATCCCTGAAATAGTTTCTTACGGTAATGCTAATGCCGTTGGAGAAAACAGGACGACCCTCTTTCTCAAATTCTTCTCTGAATGCATGACGCCCCTCTCTTCTCCACCTCTCACCCATGATCACTTCCCTGCACCCATTTCCAGTAATTGCCTCTCTGAAATCCGAACCGACCCGCTTGAAGTTCTTAAATATTTACGCAAAATTCCCCTTCAACGTTCATCAGGCCCTGATGGCCTGAGTCCGATATTTGTTCACCATTGTGCTGAATCACTCTCCATTCCTTTAACTTTGCTTTTAAACCGATGCTTTTCCCTTGGCATTTTTCCACCACAATGGAAAACTGCTAATGTTATCCCCATTCATAAATCCGGGCCAAAAAATGTTGCATCAAACTATAGACCTATCTCCTTACTTCCAGTTCTCTCTTCTGTTTGTGAAAGAATAATCTTAAATCGACTATACTACTTCACCTCCCCTCATCTCTCTGATAATCAACATGGTTTTCTTCCGGGTCGCTCATGCATGACCAACTTATCCGTCTTTCAGCATAATGCCATTAACTCCATTAATAATAAATCACAGTTAGACACCATTTTCCTGGATTTTTCCAAAGCTTTTGACTCTATCAATCATAGCCTCCTCCTCCACAAATTAGGTGAACGATTTAATATTTCTGGTAATTTCAAAAGTCTCCTAACTAGCTTCCTCAACAATCGAACTCAAAGGGTTATTCTTTCTGGCTCATCTTCTCCTTGGTCTCCTCTGACATCTGGGGTTCCTCAGGGGAGTGTCCTTGGTCCTTATCTGTTTAACTTGTATATTGATGATCTTGCCTCTTTGCTACCTTCTTCCCAAGCTCAAACTCTCCTTTATGCTGACGATTGTAAATTGTTCAAGGAAATTCAAAAACCATCTGATTGCCAAGACCTACAAGATGCCTTACGTCAGACATCGAATTGGTGTAATGTCTGGAATCTTGCATTAAACCCAGATAAATGTAGTGTGATGTCCATTTCCCTAAAGAAGATAACTCATCAATTTGACTACAGTATTTTTAATCACTCGCTGAAACATGTATCAACATCTAAGGACCTAGGCATTATCACTGATGATAAATTAAATTTTTCTCCACACATACAATCCATCAAGTCTAAAGCAATGTCCCTCTTAGGACTCCTGTTCCGTTTCACTGAAATTAAAGACCCCCAGGCACTTCGAACTTTTTTTTCATCTATCATTCTTCCAATTCTTACCTATTCTTGTCCCATTTGGTCTATCTCTTCACAAACCAACCTCTCATCCCTGGACTGTGTCAGCAATTTCTTTGCCAATATAGTAAAAAATAGAATACCGCATTTACGCAACATGTCCACTAATGCTATTCTCTCCTCCCTCTTCATCCCTAATCTCACTACCCATAGGCTCACAGCTGATTTAAAACTTATTTATAAGATTCTCAATTCCACCATCGACTGCCCAGCATTGCTCTCTTTTATCAATTTTAAAGTTCCACCCCGCCCTACCCGTTCTCATCCCCTAATCCACATGCCCATTCCTAGACTTTCACTCACTAAACGTTCGTTTTTCTACCGCATTACTTCTGTGTTGAACTCACTCCCTCCACACATCGACCCCTTTGCACTTCCATTGAAATCCTTCATAAGCCTTTCCCTATCCTATCTGTCACCGAAGTAGTCTGTCACTGCAGTTTCTTGTTGTCCTTTCGTTTTTGTAAATGTAATTATTGTTTTCTACATGTTATATTGCGTCTTCGTCCTCTAATTTATGTATTGTTACCTGGCCACTATAAAATGGCATATGCTGTATGTGGTTATATTTCTTTAAAATAAAAATAAAAAATAAAAAAAATTTATCTCAAAGGTTAAGAAAAAGACTTCACTGTTCCACAAAATAAAATACATTTGCAAATATATTTTATTTTGTGGAACAGCAAAGTCTTTTTCTTAACCTTTGTGCATCATGAAGGAGTTCCACCATGTTACGCCAACCACCATCGCATTCACCAATTTATCACTTTAAACTTGTTCATGTTCAATTGGGACTAGAGGGTTTAAAAGTTCGAGCGCACTGTTAACTTTTGTTTCTTTTCTAGCCTGTAAATTAAGAACTGTGAATGTCTCTTGCCTACTCTATCTTATCACCGTTCTGATTTATTGTTGTTTACTTAATTTGTTTAGATGTGGTGGTGTCGCGCAAGTACACAACTCTCTTAGAACTGCTGCTATCAGAGCATGGGATCAACGTTGGGCACGTGGCTGTCTTTGTGGGGGACTGTGGGAATTGGAGAAATTTTCGTGATGAAGATCATGATGATGCTTTAATTGATGTGTTGCCACTGGCACTATTATATATGTGCTCACTAGACATTTTATGTGCATAAATTTGGGCTTCAATCATTTAGATGGGTCTTTCTTAAACTCTTTGAAAGACTATTATCAACTGATACAAAGATGTACCTATGAATTGAAGGAAATATATCTGTTGTGTGAATGTTTTCTAATGAACTGAAAATGATGAGTTTCTGTAAAATATAATCAATTTTTATATGTTTCATTAATGCAATTATATTTTTTGTCAATTTATGCGAAAATCATGGAGGTAAATTACAAGACTTGTTTAGCTTGTATATGAACTCATTATATTATATTTAAAATGTCACTCTTTTTGGTCAATAAACTTTCCAAGAGTAAAGGTTAGCTGGATGAGATTTATTGAATGCTATCAATTATTATTATTTCTTTCAGTGATCCAATATTAAGTACCATATGGTTGAAGGTTACCCTTATTTTCCAGTAGATTACGAGTTTGTATTGCTTCCCTATCTCTCTTACTCCTTTCATTTTTTTCAATTTTGTATAGGCTCAGCCATAGAATCTTGCCAGTCTTTATCATAAATGAAAATAGTAAAATATATCTCTTATAAACAAGATTTGGCTAAATTCTTCATACCCCAGTGGTCATTGGCATCAATTGCAGTGAAAGTTAGTGGGGTATGGGCTTCTAGGAGTTCTGGGTGATATAGGAGGGAGGGGTAGAGGAGGGGTCCAGGGGCCCTCTCCCGGAAATAAAAATTCTAAAAAACCATGAAAATTGTGTTTTCAAAGCATTTTTTTACCCAATTTACGCTAATTTGTAATAGCCTCATTAACCCTTTCCTGCCGGTGCCTACGTTAGGAAAATGTTTTCTGTCCTACGAGTAACATACGAATATTTGAAACATCTCTGTGCAGAGCACATTTTTGGGGTAGAGTTACACCCTGGTATTCTCATCCCTCCGATTTGGGATCGAACTCAATGGGGTGCCTGGCAATTGGACTAGACCCTCTAACCGTATATTAGCACAAATCCAGGGTCAACTTATTGCATTACCGGTGTTCTTTTTTTCATCAAAATATTGCATTTGATTTTTAATAATTTACTCTACTAAAAGAATTACTAACATTTTTAAGTATTGTGGAATTTTAAATGGATTTCTTGTGTGAATAGCAGCAAAGTTAGTGAACACAAGGTATTTAATACTTAATCAAGTCCAGAAGTCATTATTTTTAACGCAAAAATTTCGTTTAAAAGTTCCTTATGCACACAACAGAAGAACTCATTTGAGTGGCCCTAAGGTCTTGCAAAGCTGGGTCTCAGGCCGGGCCTGAATCCACCTGACAATTGCTACCTTAGCTGTCACTTCCCCTCTAACATATCGGCAAGAGCTGCCGAGCAGTCGTTTGTGTTGATAAAACCATAACAGACCTGACGTCAGGTCTTCTGCAGATGAATATGCCCATCGGCTCCACCTTACTTTCAGCACAAATGGGTAAAATTCTCTGGCGGATATATATTTCACTAATCAAATATTGGGGGTGATGTGACCCACAGGATCAATGCCATTGGCAGTGGTAATCATAGCCCTCCAGTTTCACGTTTCTTGTAATTCATGTTGTTATGTATTTGTGACAGTGCTAAATATTCCCTTGATACATTGCTCCATAACCCATGGGATTTATAACACTTGGACCACAATATATCATCCATCCTATTTTCATCTTAATCTAGTGATGTGAAGCAAAAGAGGCAGGAAAAACAGCTTCTATAATGCTTTAAGTTTCTGGGTCAGGGTCATACCTTCTGCGAGCTGCGTGGCAGGTAGAGGCATAGGCCCTTCAAAAATGTATTTCCCCAACTCGCCTTCCTAAATATTTCCTGAATATTGCTGTGGTAGAGGGGTTATGTGCACAGCAATTCTGAAAACTGAATTAGCAGCTTTTGAAAATCAAATTCTGATAAGGATTGTCAACTACTATGCTGGGCCTCAGCTGTCTTTATCCACTCTCTTCTTATCAGCCTATCGACTAGGGTTTGCGTATCCTACATCATAACCAGTTTATAAACCAATGGAAACTTAACCATCTGAAATTTGCCTGGAGGATGCTGGATGAGTGATGCTCTATATTACCCTGAAAAGCCAGTGTCCGGACTGTATCGCTACCCAGTGGCGAATCCAGGATAGGGAGAAAGGGGGTGGACTAAGTGGGGTTTAAAATTCCAGTAGTATTGGGGGTCAGAAAAAAAATCACCAATCTATCTAGTGTAAATTGGATAACCAAGGGTGGGCTATAGCCCCCCCCCCCACATTGATTCCCCACTCTTCCTACCTATGGAATTTTTTAGATTCCAAGATGCCTTCACTAAATAACTCAAAGTTGAGGTTATAAATACCATTTGCGTAAAATATCCATAGTGGCAAACCAATTTTGGTAAAAATGAAAAAAAAACTGAAGAATAAAACAAGATAATAAATTACTGTGGTCCTCGCATGAAGGCAAAACGGTAGCAGTAAACTGTGATAAGACATCACCACGAGGAACGGTATTGGCTCACATACTGCTAGTGAAGGAGTAATGTAACCCTCTATAATCCATATCCAAATCCAGCGCCATGACCGTATCTGCAGTAAGTACTTATCACGCGAAATAAACCGTCCAATATGTACACCGAATATGAAGAAGAGGATGTTTAATGCGTCAAAAATTACATCAGTTCATTGGCTAATATATTCTATGCATTTTCACCTAGCGATATATCGGAGAAAGGAATGAAATCCGATAGTTCTATTCTACACTTTAGTACACAAATGAAAATGTACTAAATTTTTTAAAGTTTAATCTTAACTTGGTCCTAATAGATTGCGTGAATAAATTTGAAACAGAAGATATTCTCGAAATGAATTCTGATATTCGTCTACAGAAATAGAGATGAATACGTAAGTAATAGAGACAAAATAATGAGTTTCATCAATGGGTCATAGGCAAAGAATGGCGCTATTACTTATACCTGGCAGAGATCTATCACAAAATGGTAAAAACAGTGGAAAATTTTGTGGCTATAAACCATAGTAATTGGAATTATTTTATTTTTTAGTACCAAGGTATCCTTATTTATCAACTTCGGCGTCATCAAAACAAACGCAAGTTTGTTTTGGTTTTCAAGCGAATAGCTCAATGGGGAATGAGGTGAGCCCCCATTGGCTAGTCTATCAGCTGTTAAACCCCAGCTGTTTCCAAGGGCTTTGTGGTATTTAAAAGGCAGATTAAATCTACAGTATTTCATAGGGTATAGCTCAATTTCGACTAGGGAAGGAAATGTTCTTTGCTTTTTTCGTCAGTTAATGCAAACACATGAAAAACCACTCGGAATCTCTCTTCCCCGCTGCTATCGCCTGGATTCTGTGTTTTGGCTTTTCCAGCGCAGTAGTGACTATTTCGAAAATAGACATAACCAAGAAGACAACATTCTGGGGTAGTTAACATGATACACTCCCACAGAAAATCAATAGAGGTGAGACGATTTCAGTAGCTTTTTATCGTGTATGTTCCTCTTTATGGTAGTGATGTTTTTCTGGCATGCTTTGTGAATCATCCGCCATTCCTTGACAGTAAAACAGCTGATTCGTGAGCTTAGTCGTTGTGCACGGCTGAAGCAGCTCTCGGGTTCGCATAAATAATGGGTTTCTATTCCTGCCTTTAACGCTGATCGATTTAATATTATCGCAGTCGTAAAATGCGTGTAAATACGTTGCTATACTAATATTCACCGAGGGTTTCTGCATTTAATTGCTGCGTGTCTTTGTTTTCAAGTGAAAAATGCAAGGTCAAATGAAAAGTCTTTGACGTTAGAACGTACATCTAGAAAATCATGGAATGGAATAGAATGGAATACCTTGTAAGTTTAAACATTTTTAGTTTAATTGTGCATGTTTTTTGTCTGAAGGTACTTATTACTTGCATGGTAGCTAAAAAAGCATTTGTGAGCATGAATGTCATACCAACATTAGTCGTAAACGCCGTTTGTTTATGTCGCTTTATTTAACCCAACTTACCATGTTTTGCAATTGCATTCTACCATTTGCCCTGCGAAGTGACAATCTTGTGAGATATTAATGCTGAAACAAGTTTACTAACCAATTAATTATAATTTCACAATGTCCCTTAACTTGTTGTTTGGTTTTGCAGCTTACCCGTGTTTTTCTGGATGATGAAGCCCTCATCAACAAAAAGCTACCGAAAGAATTACTGCTCAGGTATACACTTTTTATTTTAAATGTTTTTGTACGTTTGTAATAGTGTTGGTATTGGGTTTTGGTCTAAAGATTTTTTTAGTAATGAAGTACTTGTGATAAGTTACATAATAGAATTGGCTTTGTGTTTGAAATATCGTCGTATGATTATCATCGAAATACTCGGTGCTTGTCAATCGTCGGATCCATTATCAAGAAGAAAGAGTTTTTTCGTAGCCTAAGCCAACATGCATAAATTATATCCTTAAGTTCTGGAAAATTAACCGATGTTGTTTGCTTTGAGGATGTTTTTCCATTTTTTTAGTATATTTCTGAATTATACTTAGAAAGAATTGTCATTGGCATGTTATTCATAAGCCAGTACAGAAAAAAAGGTTTGTTGTGGATAGGAGTAGGTGTGACTTTATGAATCAGTTATCGACATCCCATTTGAGCTCAAATCCGTGGTGTCACGTATGATTATAATATTGTAAGTGTTATTGTGTATTAATATTTTTGGGTTCTGGATATGATAATTAAGCTCAAATGCTCTTTACTGATTTTATTGCCTTACATATAGCACTGGTATATGTTGAAAATGTGCTGATTTAACATTATGGGTATTGATGTTAACCTAGTATCAGAATCATATGGTCATCCTGTTTCATCCTGGAGGCATTCAAGGGTGCATTTTCGTAGTAGCGCCTCCTTTCTTTTGTCACCCTTCTCTTGAGATCCAGGGATATAATAATAATACCTAATTTATTTTCTCAAGAGATACATTTTAGTCCAAGCTGCAATTATATATGGCAAGCCAAAATACACAATTTAAAAAATATATAGATACTAGCAAAAACGTATAAAAGGGCCATTTTTTTCAAAGTACCTCCGATAGCTCAGCAAAAGTACCGTACAAGCGACAGGCGGGTACTGCGTTTAGGCCAACTGCACGTACTCCACACCACACACGTAGATAATTTCTGACCGTAAGTTGTTAGTTTAAGGTTAGTAGGAAGGAATCTCATCAACAACACAGCCTCAATTGCTTCTCCCGCCAAGTATGCACTGCAAAGTGACAGGGAGAAAACTCGTCGAATGGCTTCAGCATTGACTTGTCTTCACATTTATGCCAATAAAAGAGAATTTTTTTAATGCACTGTGGCTATAGAGTGTGAAATATTGCGTCCATTTCCATTCTAAACAAAAGAAGAGACATGCCGACTTCTGGAAGTGCTCTGATCCATTACAATGACCATCATCTCAGCGCTGATGCAACCCAACTGCTCCTTGACCAATTTCGATGGGACATTTTCATCACCCACCATGCAATGCCAACATAGTGCTGTGTGACTTCCAACTCAATGAAATGAATATGTGACTTGGAGGGAAGAGTTTTCAAACAGGCGATGAGCTTTAGGACAATGGCAGCATTCATTGGAAGTCATAGGCGGCAATATTTTATGAAGGAGATATATTTAAGCTTGTCCACAGCCACAACCAATTCCTTGATTGCCGAGGCGAATTGTGGAAAGGAGACCACAAGTATAATCGAGATTCACCAGTGAAATAATTGTTAATCAATCTTTTCGTCTTCTTTTTATGGCCCATCGGAGCTTGAAAAAAACAGCCCTAGTAAAATCATTGCTGATGATTGAAGAAGTCATTAACAGTATAAAAACAATGACACAAAGTATAGTCGTAACTAAATTCTTGAATACTGCCGTTATTTTTTTATAAATTGTAGTAGGTACATCATTATACATATTGTAACCCACCTTGCCGTCGTCCGTCCGGGTTCACTTTCTGAGGGGTGGGGGAGGATAGTTTGGAGGGATTGCTCAAGGTGAGCGGGCCGTGGTTCGATGGCTAGGGGAAATGGAGGGAGGGGGAAAGAAATGGAAAGATAAGTTGGGGTAGGTTCACTTGCTGAATGGAGGCTGGCGCGTACGAAATAATGAAAGCTTACGTAACCGTTTACAATTCCAACAACACGTTTAATGAGCACTTCAATTAGAAAATGTTTCACAAAATACATAAATGAATTAATCTTTGAATAACACAAATTAAATTACTGCTACTGACCAGTTATGAACCTAATAACATTAATTAATAAATGACAGAAAAGAAAATAAACCTTGAATACAATTGTTGGCGTGAAATATTATTAAAATGCTTGAAAAATGACAAACGCCAATTTCAAATAATCTCTTATTGTCCTACAAACTACCATTAATCATTCACACACACACGGGGACATGGGGGGGGAACTTAAAAAAAAATATTTAAAAAAATGTACGGGAGAATATCACTGTTCTTCTTTTCTTGAATGGAAGAAAGAGGGGAATGGGGAGTGGGGCTCTTCTGATTCTGTTGAAATTTTGGGGATATTGGTGGCTAGAGTACTTATCACTCTCGCTGATTTGCTGGTGGAGAAGATTTCCTCGGCTGGCTCGATACTGCGACTAGTATTGCTGTGGGATGAGAGAACTCCTGTGTTGGCGCCGTGGATTGACGTCTTCTGCTGCGCGTGCTAGGAAGATACCGTCTTATCTCCTCTTTCCAAAGTCACCGCCGTTTAATACTCGCGTCTTTTTCCACCCTGGGCTGCCTTCCTTTCTTTCTCTCTCCTCACAGAACGGGTGGTTGGCGGAGCAGAGCCTTCGGCCGATATCTCCAGCAGAATGCCCTTTGCATGTTGTCCGCATTTCGCTTATATAGCCACTTTCTGGGAGGGGGGTGGGTGAGCGGAAAAACCCCGGGCATCGGGTTTTTTCGGCTATTCTTCCATAGGGGAGGAGGGGTGGTTTCTGTGGAGGGTGGGGTTGGAGGATTTCATCATCTCCGTACGCAGGTGTTCCGGCTTCACAGTGGGATGGGGAGAAACCTGCTACGTATCACGTAGGCACCGGAACTTTCCACTTTGTAGACGGGAGAATTGTGGGAGGGATGGGGGACGGGAAAATACAAAATCTGTTCATTCATTCATCACTTTACATTCACACACACATTCACACAAAATTACATGAGCATTTACATAACATTAAAGAACACTTTACAATATTTATACGACCCTTCATAATTTACGCAAGCATTCCCTACCTCGTAAATGCCTCTTTACTTCACCATGTACCTAGCCAAACGCCAACGGCTACAATATATGGTGAGGTCCTTTAGAAGTTATGGCTGGAGCAGATGACAGCACACGCATATCATATTACATCTTTTTATCTCATAGGTGTGGCAATTGTCATTTGGGATAAAATCTGTTTAATGTTTTCATGTATAGAGTATGGAATAATAAATATAAAATGAAAGCAGAGTTAAAATTTTCAGTGCCTAAAAAAGAGGCAGACAGTGAGCATGTAAAGGTTTACGGCAAATCATTCTCAGTGACTTCTTTTGTATTAAAAATACAGTATGAAATGAGGAAGGACTTCCCTACAATATAATCCTATATGAAATTCTGGAGAAGAAAAGACCATAGTACAATGTTTTCAGAACATCAAGGCTTACAGTATGTTTTAAAACAGACAGTAAATAAAATACTGAGTTCAATTTTTTTACATAAATCTGACACATGAACACTTTAGATTTTGTTCAATATGTACTCCAAGAAACCTTAAATTATTCACAACATGAAAATTTTTAGTTGAGACAAGAGTACCATTACTTACAAACTGATTGTATTTTGCTGAAAAAACATTGCATGTGTTTAGTTACTATGCAAGTTATAATACAAGTTCATTTTGATTGCACCAGTTAATCATTTGTTATAACAACAGTTCACCAGCTGTAATTAAATTTCTTGCAGATTTATTAGATGTTGCTATACTCACATCGTCTACATATATATAACACATTTTTGTGAATTTACTGTTATGTTATTTGGCAGGTCATTTATAAAAATCAAAAATCATGTAGGCCCCAGAACAGATACCTGAGGAACACCTTTAATTACTTCCAGTGGAGAAGACAAGTAAATGTTACCTTCTTGTTGATAGGGTACTTTGCGGTATATATAATCCAAGTATGTTCTCAACCAATTTAATGCAATACCTCTAATGCCTGTCATAATGGAGAGTATTCTATCATGATTGACTTTATCAACAGCTTTACCAAGGTTAAAAAAATTCCCTAGAACTTCATATTTCTCACTAATCTGATCCAGTATTTGATCAATAGTGTTCAAAAGGGCTTGTTCAGTAGACCTAGTTTTCTGTAGCCAAATTGTTGTGGACATAGCAGATTCTGACTATCGAGGACGTGAACAAGTCTTTTACAGTACATTCGCTCCAGAACTTTGCCAATTTAGGTCATGTAACTCATGCTCCTCTTTCCAATTTTACTGTGACAACAAAAGACATAACTAGCATATTAAATAGGACAGGAAATAATTAACATTAGATTTGTTAATGAATATTCGGTACTTGATCGGATTTAACATTGAATTATTACTATATGACTGTACAGTTAAAGTAGACGAAATTGCAAGATGGTCAGAAAGAGCAGTATCAAAAACTTCTTGAATCTTTATAGTCTCTGAATGTATTGTCCAACAATGTTTTAGAGAACACAGTAATCCTAGTAGGTTCATTCGCTAAAGATTTTAAATTACAACTCTGCATAACATTTAGTACTGTTTTTGCTCTGGGCCTTCACTCAAAAGATTACAAGGTCTGTCTACATTGTTAGTGAGAGAAAAGAGAATGTCTAGCTTTTCAACAAAAGACTTGCAGCATCCCAGGGGCACTCTTTACGGCACTAACACAATGAAAGTGCAATTTCCAAACAAGTATTTCACAGCCAAGCACTCAAAAGTCAGTTCCTCATATAAGTCTTGCAAGTTGTATCCAAGAGTACTAAATTTTAATGTTCTCTTATATATCTGTGTAGATATATATCTAATTCACATTCACACAAGTCACCACAGGCAAATATACAATCATAATAACAGATAGAAATTGAAACAAGAAAACACTGGAGATAAGATAATCTTGGTGGTCTGAGTATCCGCTTGGAAAGCAGAAGGTCCGTGGTTCAATTCCCTGTTCAGGTTAAATTTTTCCATGTGTTTTCGGCCTTCATTCCATCTCCACGCCACACTGTGTCATCGTCCTGTATTTATATTTCTCTTTGTTTCAATTTCTATCTGTTATTATAATAGGGTAGTTTCCTTCATCAAAGAAAACGAAAAGCATTGATTGCGATTCGTTACCCACCATTAGTGTATTCAAAATATACAAATGATTTCGTTTTAGAAATAGCGGTTTAGACGAATGGCAACGGTCCATTTTTATCCTCATTTGAAAAGGGCCAGATTGGCGCCCATGCGATGCCACTCCACGTGACGTCATAGGGACCTAGTTTTTATACGAGAAGATAGGAGTTATACATCGTCTGAGGTTACCAATGCATGCATGAGGCGTAGAGCTCAGGGAAACATGTCTTAATAATCACTTATTAAAACTGGCTAAGGTCGGAAAGTTTTCTTCATTTGATAAGGTATTAATAATCCTTATTTAAGACAAGCGCTACCAGCCAGCAGGGTACTCAGCTGCCCGCTAGCAGCCTGCGTTGTATCAGCGCTAAGCCTCGCCTCAAGGTCACCTCACAGGGGGGCAGCGGGAACCAGAAATAAGTCTCACGGAGAGATTTCCCGGCATTCATACTTACGTGTCGCGTTTCCGCGCGCTTGAAAATTTTCACTTTTCATTTAATCGCGAAAAATAGTTATCGTCATTTAAAAATCTAAATGCGTGAAATACATACTCCAGGTGTAATAATCTTTCGATTTAGGCAATAAAAAAATAATAGGAAACCACCCTATTAGATATATATCAGTTGAAAATTGTGTCAGTTACACAGTTTATCACTTGAGAACGACTGCACCGATTTTAATAGGATTCGTCTTAGCCCCGAATAACAGAATGAACATTAAAAAATAGATATTGTACACGAAAGAAATTGATCTAGATCTTAGGGCATATTTTTAGGAGTTGGTACCACTGCAAAATCCATCAAGTTGGTCAAAGGAAGATGATTTGTTTTGTTTTGACCAATTTAATGACGGAGCTTCTTAACAATATTTAAAACATTTCAATGGTTATAACATATTCAAAATATTAAAGTTGTTGACTAACAGTAATGCCAGTGTACCTGTCGACGAATTTAGCCGATTGATTTCATTTCCTCTGAAGTTTTGCAGTTTCATATCATTGAAAGATGAGCTCATCAACAAAGTGTTCATGAACATTATTGATAGCCACAAAAATCACAAAAGGTTGATTGACTGAGCAATTTTGGTGGCTACGAATGAAGATGTGGATGACTGAAACTTGGTAAATCAGGATCGAATAGTTTGTACCCTGCATTAATTCAAATCTATTGGCTGTGTAATAAACAAAGAAAAAGTCACCAACTATCCATCTAAATTTTTAAAGTTCTTATGTGTGCATGGCTTACCACAGCACAATTTACAGCTCAAGGTAGGTTTGGTGTTCATGATGCTTCAATACATAAAGTAACCAAAAATGGAACGCATTTTGTGATGGAAGTTTTTTCATATGTTTGATAATTTATTTTGACGATTCTATAAAAATTAGCTCCTTTGCCCTGAGCGGCTGTGGAGATTTCATGAATGATTTCAGTGGGGAATATAATTGGAACAGTATAGCGAGTACAAATTATGAAAAGAAGGATATGATCCTTAATGGTAGCACATATCCCTTAATTTGTGATTGAAAAATGAATACTTTAATAAATAAAATATCGTAGCACTTTTCCACAAAATGTTTTTACTGGGTACAATGCGTTTCGGCTCACTGAGCCACCATCTGGTACAAGACACCTAGATTAAAGTCATTGACATTGGAATGAGAGACCTATTGCTGTGTTAACAATATCCTTGCATGGCCATAGCTCTAGGATTTTTAGGGAACACATTTTTGCAAAAGTAATTAAATCAAGTATTCTAATAAACTACGTTATAATTGTTGATCCCTTCCTATAAAATTCACAACAGCCTGTTCTTGCTTTAAGCCATTGTATATCACTCTGTGACAAAGCTAAAGAATTTGAAGTTGGTTTTCTTGCCCATTGGGTCATCAATACACTTCTCCAGGAACTCTAACATCCAAGTCGGAGATAATTGGTTGAATTATATCAATCTGTGCACTTGACAAAGAGCTGTATGAAATAAAAGCTTGATATAGTCTCTTTTCTGTTTCCTTGCCCCATATCACCCTCTCTTGATTATGCTCTGAAACTCCAAAGCCTGAAGAAGGGTAAGGGAGATAAGTTTTTTTGAGCTAATGAAACATGTTGAGCGGGATGAAGGTATGTAGTGACTGGTGACAATTGATGCATTTGTTATGCATTTTGCCAACAAACAGATTTCAAAATCTCTCTAAAACACTTCGGAATAACTTTATCAGTGAATATTAAGGGCAAATAACTTTTACCCTACCTTTTATGAAATTTTATATGGATTATTGAGTTAATGCACTTAATTAATGCTATATTGAAATGATTTACGATATTTTCATGATAATAATCATAAATGTTATCATCAAACACACTTTTCAATTCTTAATCCCATTATTGTTAATTACTTGGTATTTTAGAGCCAATTTTAAATTGGGCTTTAGTTCCTTGTGGTAGAACTTGCATATACTATGGTGTTGCTACTGCAATGATGATTTGTGAGGTTATGCTGAAGGTTTTACATCCTTACTATATGGTTGCCCCAAAGCAATAAAAGCTTTTAAGGGAAATTAATGTCTTAAATGGCTTGTTATAGGGCGTAATTCGAGATTTAAAATTCATGAAAATTTCAACTTCCATTTCAAAGGTGCCATATTGGGAGAAGTTTTTTGAGGTGAGGTATTCTTCATTCACATCTACTTACTACCCCATAATACTACCCCTCCATAATAGGTATGTGGTGGAGAATGTTAGAACAAAAACCATGTACAAAAGGTGTACATCAGAAATGTATGGTTACTGAGTCCTACCAAGCATTGATTTAATTACATTATTGTTTAGGGAGAAAACTATTTCCTATACCTATCCATTCAATAAACTATCTCTCTTAATTATCTCTATTAATCATTTATGTCATACCTAAAAACGAAGTGAGGTTCTCGGATAATTTTATTTGCATTGCTATGAAAGATATCTGTTCTTAATAGCTCAAGCATTCTAATATGTATTAGGTTGTAGCCGCATTGCTCCCAGCCTAATTCATGTAAAAGTTGACTACTGCTCTCTCGTAGAAGTTTTGATGAATTGCTTCCCAGTGAGAAATGGGTGGTGGAAACCACGTGGAACCCATGTGGAGATGTAACGTGGATACCACGTGTTTTTGGTCGTGGAATCAACGTGGAAATTTGGTGGAAAAATTAAAATAGCAGTAGGTGCTGTCCTAAAACCATTAAAACCTCAACCACTCTATATCTAAACCTTCTATATATGTGTCTACGATTTTTCATGTGCTCTCATGGCTGCCTTTCCACGAATTATATAAAAATAGAATGTGCGATACATTTTCACATAACTAGCGTGGTTTCAGGATGATAAATGGCGCAATGTCACCAGAGAGTTAAGTTCCACAAATTAGAAATTCTGTTTAACATTTAATGCTAATCACCACAAATCCACTTGAAATCAACGTGGATTCCACGTGGGTCCAACCACTCAATATCCACCACCACCAAATATCCACCACTCAACGTGGATCCCACGTGGGTTCCACGTGGATTCCACCACCCATTTCTCACTGGGTTGGCCTTCTTATGTATTTTTTTTAGTGTATGGATTAAATTTTTTGTGCTGAATCCCATATCATACTGTTGCATATTCAAAAGGCATCCTGAAAAATGTGAAGTACAGCCTCTCTTACACTTTTTCACCTAAATGCCCTCCCATTACGTATATGTTTGATGAATGCTAGCTTTTTCATTGCTCTCCCTCGGATAGTTTTTAAAGTTTTAGGCAATGAAATTATGATCTGAACATTTCATCAGCACGCGAGTTCAGAGAAGGCAAGCCTTCGTAATCAATAGGAAAAGTGTTCTTCGCACCTTTATTTTTCTTTGGGCACATATGAAATAAAAATCTCATTTCAGTTGTGAGCTTTCTTTTCACTACCAAATATTTTAGTCCCTGAAAGAGTATGTATTGACTCCTCAATGAGGAAAAGGAATGAAGTAGTTGAGTAATTTATTAACTATTGCTTGAAAATAATCTTTGTTATTGTTAGAATCGTGGGTAATTATAATCTAGGGTTCTTGGATATTAACTGGGTGATGAGGAAAGACATACTAAAATATAACTAGGTTATTCAGTTTTAAAGTTTACCACCACATGTACCAAAAGTCTCTTTCATTTTATCACTCCTTTTTTTTGAAAATTTTTAAATTTTGATGTTATTTCTGGGTTTTAAAAGTTGATTCACAGGGAATAAGGAATAAAGGGAATAGTCATTGCCAAATTTCTTTCCGACTCTACCCTTCCTATCCTTTACTTCTTAATACTGGCTACTGTGTTCCCCTCTTCGTGACCATGAGCTCTTGCACAAACAGAAAGCATTGCCTTGATGCCATTGTTGGAGGCTTTGGCCAAATTATTGTGAATGGTTTGTTTTATTTAATGATTAACCATTTGGACTTCCCTTTGAGTAATTATGGGTAGTTGTTCTTAGGTAACAATTTCAGTACTCGAGAGTAAAACAATCAATATAGCCATTGGCATTTTTGGCAATAACAAAAAGGACTTACATTATGGACACTTGTATTTCTTAGCTGAAGATAATGATTAGATGCAATTTGAGTATTGGAAAAAATGCATGTGGCTCTAAATAGGATATAGGTGGATATAAGTATTGGTGAGGAGTTATTATTGATGATTTCCATTACATCTGCATGAGAGTACAAATAAGAAACATTGGGCATGTGATAATACGTTAAATGCTGTTTTCCATTTTGGGAGGAAGCAGAAATTATGTTAAACTATTGACTTGTATTGTTACGGTAGTATAGTTGGGATGGACGGCAGAGGTTATATTTGTAGTCCAGATGCATAGCAAGAAATTTGCTCAGATGGAAGAGGTGAGTTTTAAATGGGTTGCCTTTGTTGATAATTTGATGTCAAGTAGCTTGCGTATCCATTTACTTCATCAAATAACCAATAAATTTCATAAATATGGTGCTGAAAATCAAAATCATAATTTTTTCTGCTGAAATGGCTGCAGTTGTTATGGATGGTCTCTGTAGAATTTTATCCCATAATCTGTCTGACTTTTTGAAAAATTTTACAATCTGGGCTCTGGCAGCATTTGTCAATATTAACCAATTATGAAAAGAATCTTTGAGCATAGTTTGATCAATGGCCATCCTGTTAATTGATTTAATGCCTCCCATGAGAAAATATCTGAAGAATTTACTTCATTAATTTATGTCTCTTCATATTCAAACCAAGTTGCGTTTAAGAGATGCATATTTTTTGCTCTGTGGCTAAAACAAGGTAGCAAGATTCTTGGTCAGAGGATAATAGCTCCTTGGCTTGTTGTTTCCTGAGTGTAGCCAGTTGTTATAAGGGGATAAATTTCTGAGGGGGTTATCTCTCCCTGGTTATGTGCCTGTTGTAGTAAAATATAAAGCTACTTAATCGTTTTTTCATTTTCTGTAGCTCATTTTTACTGAATTGGCATGTGGAATGGTAAGGCCAACTTGAAAGAGGACCTAAAAGTGGGTCATATGGTCTTGAAGTACCATATATTGAGGTGGGTGGGAAAGCATTTTCTCTTAGTTTGCCTTACTCGGGTTCATGTCATATATGGAGACCATTTTGATGTTTTGCCATGTTTACAATATAGCTCAAAAGCACTTTCATTAAATCCTGAATTACACGATCATTTGCTCTGTCCCTCATAGTGCTCCCTCGAATGATTGCTTTTTGAGGCCGGTTGAGTGATCGCTCGAGACATCACTTTCGTGAATCACACTGTTATTGTTGCCTTTACTCTTTCCATCACTCCTTCTGTCATTTCTGTCAGCATTTTCACTGCTAATTGTTCAAGTTTACCTATGTTGTTCCCACTATTGTCAAATGTGCTGCAATCGTTCTTTATGACCATGCGTTCTGATTGGCTGACATGTAGTTTCAGTGATGGTTTCAGCAATCAAAAAAGTGATGAAGAAACTGATGGGAATCCTTGACACTGGAGCCATGGGGGAAAACAAACGAAGTGTGTGACGATTATTTCATAGTATTCACTGGAGTGATCGCTGGAGTGAGCTCTCAAAAGTGACTAAAAAAATGATCGTGTGATTCAAGCTTCCGCAATCAGCCAGGAGGGGGGTATCAAGGGCTTCAGCCTCTCAGAAGTTTTGTTTTCCATTTTGGTGACTACCCATAATACACATTCTGAGGAGACCACTAGCCCAGGGGCATCTATCCTTCTGACTCTCCCTTTTGCAATAAAGTTACATTTCATGATGCTTGCCAATAAATGGCGATGAATTTTACTGCAAGCATTACCAAAACAAAATCGTCAGATGACTTAATGAAATATGGATATGGTTTTCTGATGCATGTGAATTGACATCAAAACATCAGTGTAAGTAACCTGGATACCCCCGAAGACCCTATCTAAATTTCTGACTGTCTGACATGCATGACATCTTCTGTTCAACTTTAGTTTTTTTACATACTGTGAACCCTCATTTTTCTCCTTTCTTTCTCATTGTTATTTTCTGCTTTCCATTTTAGGAGAGAATGAGTGCTGAAAAGAGCAGTACCAATTCTCACATGCCAACTCATGATTTAAGATGGAGAATAAAATTATATCCAATGTTTTTCTCCCAATACTAAAGATTATGGAGACTCGTGATCATTTTTTCCTTCAAATATTTTCTTATGAACATAGAACTTTATTGGCATCATTCTAATTTAATTATCTTTTTTCCAGGATATTGTCCTATTTAGATGTCATATCATTATGCAGATGTGCTCAGGTATCCAAAGCGTGGAATGTTTTGGCTTTGGATGGCAGCAACTGGCAGAGGATAGACCTCTTTCATTTTCAGAGAGATATAGAGGTTTGTAAATTGTTTTTAGCAAATCAAGAAATACTTTATTGGTTTATGGTCAAAACTTTCATATTTAATACCAGATAATTTTGGTGTGTCGAATGTTACTTGAAAGTTGAATTTAAGTATAACATTCTACTTAAAGAGTGTGCCAGTGCCATGTGGCAAAAGCACAGATGATTATGATCGTTTCTAAATATCCTTGTGACTGGCCCATTTGTGCAAGCTCGGAATGTTTCAGCCTGCATTATGGCTGGAGGTGGGACATGCGACTTTAGGGATGGGGAGAGAGAGAGGGAGAGAGTCAGAAACAAATGACTGTCTCAAAAACCATCTTACCAACTTGGTAACAGAGCTAACTTACGAAATATACACCGTGGAGGCCTGAAAGTAACTGAATATCCCAGTGGCTAAGTTCAGCCTATCACATTTTGGTTGGTTTTCAGGATGTCACGTGCCCTCTGCCTTCACTTGCAAAAAAAAACTTGGGCATGCCTCTCAGCCATAATGAAATGAATTCTAGTAAAAAACTACTTAGGATAAAAAAATCACCTGACCACAAGTGATGGTGCGCTGTCATAGATTTTTTTCATCTAGTTGTATGATTAATGGGTTGAGTGTAAATTTGATATGAGGGGGTTGGAACCTAGGTGAACAAGTAATTATTTTTATAAACATACCTAGTTAGGTACAGAAAGGGGGTTCAGAGGGTCCAGACCCCCCCCCCCCCCCAAAATATAAAAACGCAATTATTTTCCTTCATAAAAGAAAACAAAATATTGAAAAATAATGCATTTACAAAATATTTATTTAACAAATGACTTTTTTTGATAATGAAAAGTGTTAAAATTAGTTCAAAACCCATTACTTAGCACCCTGTTTTTCAAAACTTTTCTCTACTGGTTTTGGACCCCCCCCAAATGAAATCCCTGGCTATGCCACTGCAAGTAGTCTTGCCCTACACATTGCAGTGCCAAAATGTGACATTTTATTTTCCTTGTAAAATTCACCAATATCACATTATTACCAATTTAAAATACTTTAAAAAGTTATTCCGACGAATGCAAGGGGAGTGACGATGCGCACGCCACAATTTTCACAACCATCCTACCCATTCTCTGTCCAGTGCTGTCAACAATAATTGATCCATTTTAGTTTTGCTTTCCATTATTGCCTGACTCACTGTTTTTCTCCCATCATCAACATTAATTGTTACAAGGTATAGGTATTATTTTTTCTTTCATTTTAAATATATTTGGCAGAATGATCTAGCTAGATGATAGTAATAATATCTTTATGATAAGAATTTCTAAATAATTTCAGAAATTGCAAATTGTTTTAAGCACCAAGTAAGCTAACTCCCCTCATAAATGAAGACATTTAGCAGCATACCTGCCTTACTTCAGTCAGGAGTACTACTTACAGCATATTTATTGATCTGTAATTTAAGGACTTAAGTAATATTAAACTGTTATTAACTGTCAAAATTCCAATTTTAACAAAAATAGGACTTATATCTGAGGTAAAAAACAACATTTTTTAGTCAAGGATAAGTCTGAGGGCTGTATTCTTAGTCGACCCTACATATCCGTCCATACATGCGTTTGTCAGTCGACCCTACATAAGGGGTGGGGGGTGATTCTGTCGTCAAGTTCTCTGAGATGACGTAGATGATAGCGCAGCACCAATTTCCTACTCTGGTGGCGTAATGGGAACTAACTACAGTGCAACCTCGATATAACGACACCCCACGGTGCACTAATAAACACTCGCTATAGCGAATTGTCGCTTTACCGGAGGTGGAGCAAATAATAGCCAATATACCTGTTGCGCACAGATATACAGGAACAGGAGTGGTGCTGCGACAGATAAACATCTATCCGATAAACATAAGCATAAATCCAGACGAAAGGCGATGTTTTTTTGCATCACTAAATTTCCTTACTCAAACAACGACTAAGGCCCCGGGTACGATAAGAGCGGCGGGCGGCAAGCGGCGTGTGCGGCGCCGCTCTGATATCGGTCCTCATTTAGTTGCGTGTAAATCCATTGAGGGTGGGTACGATATGTTTGAGCGGCGAGCGACAGTGAGCAGCTCCGCCCAGTGCCGCTCATGGTTCCAAGTCCAGACCGATTTCTTTTCCACTGCTGCTCGCCGCTCAGTAGATTCATCCTTCAGTGTAGTTGAAAATGTCAGCGTAGATACATCAAAGTAGTGAAAAAACAGCCAAACAAAGGAAGACTGAAGTTAGAAAAGGTGAGAAACCTGAGCGGTTAGAAAATTGCCGCTCGTATTTTAGCCACCGCTGCCGCTCACGTGCCGCTCAGGTTGCCGCTCGCCGCTCATATCGTACCCGAGGCCTAACTATTCAAACAATTTATAAGCGCCGCACTGAATAAAAATCATGCAAAGCATTGTTTCATCAATCATTATGCCAATGCACAACCGACGAAGCCATTTTTCTATGCACTTAATTAGTGCATTTATGTGATCATTCTATTATTTTGGTATTTTCCACTGAAAATTCAAAAATTAACTGATAAAACAGCATCGCGGTTATTTAATGCCTCAAATGTTTCCATTGGTGTATGTTTATTGTTTCTGTACGTTAAGCGGCAGTGAAGTGAAATAACGCATTGCATTTGTTTCTACAAGCAAAAACGGTGGAAGGTTGTATAACATTCCTGCCTTGGAAGACCTTTTCTATCAGATAATGTAATATCTTCATCATCTACGGTAAAAAGTTTGCTAAGCTTGAAAAATGATGTGATTAAAATTGCCGTTGTTGAAAAAAAGTTTCTTTTTGAGTGTTACGCTCGCGAAGTATTTGAAATAATACACCGAGTTTACCACGGCACTGCAAACGAGAGTTAGTTGTTCTGTGAGTTCTTCCAGCGGCCACCAGGGGATGCTCGGCTACCCACGTGACAGAAGAGAGTGCCAGTACAACTCCGACCACTGACGCGAATAGCTCACCCTCGTAAATCCGCAACGGAGAATAAATACGTCCATCCGGACAATTCACGCTGAGTATCATTGCATCGTACATCCTACATCATCGCTAAGGCGCACTACCTACCTTTAGAGACATAATTGCAAGAAATACCTCATACTGCAAGGGTTTTGCCGGGGAGTTGGATGTAAAAAAAGTTCCGTTTCATCTATGTTATATGACGCGGGGAATACTTCTAAAGATACTTATGATCGGAGTCCTTTTTTCCACGACTTCGGGTTTACACCGCAGGCATCACCAGCAATTATGAGGGGAGATAACGCTTTGGTGCTTTGCATTGGTATAATCAACCTTCCGCACTCTTAAAATTATCGATTCACTATCTATCCCTGAAATACTCCGCTTTAGGCTTAGGCGTAGCCCCTTTCTCAGAAGTTCCCGTAGATTTGAGTGGGCAAAACCACCCGAACAAAGCTCCTTATAACTCTACATCGTCTGCATTCCTTGGGCGCTTTTGTTTTTTTTTTAATTGTGCAGAGCGAATAGGAAGATAAATTAATTTCGACATTCTCATATTACTCCTTTATTTTTTAGCTTAGACGTGTTTGGTATTTTTTTGGCCATGGTGTCTGCCATCAAATGCTTTCTATTCACGCAACTCACGGATGTGCGGATATGCTGCCGACTGCTTTCTGCCGCCCGAGGAACAAAAGAAGATCAAGCATTCGCGAATGCTAATGCCACAATATTTTTACCAAAATTGCCTACTTATTTATCAAACGACATTTTACCACATAAAATTGAGACTGAGCACTACATTAACTTCATTTCTAACAGATCGCTAGCAATTACAGAGATTAAAGGAGTCTTGATGTAAGTTTTTCCGGCGGTGAAACCCTCGCTATGGCGAGAGCCAACACCAAAAGGGCCTCGTAAAAACGAATTTTTTAACATGCTTATAATAGGGTCAATTGACGGTGCATCGGCTATCTCTCGTAATAGCGGGGGTGTCGCTATAGCCCGTACTCGCTTTAACGAGGTTCCACTGTATGTAACTAAGAAAAGACGTCCGATAATTTTTGGGCTTATTGTTAGGGCAACGGCTCAAGGTAAATAAACAATCGGTGTCGTCCGCCAGGTCGTGTCGGTACCTTAATTATCGCTACAAATACTCTCATATTGAGCCAAAAGTAGATCCTTATTGTTTTTAAATTACTTCAAAAGCGGTCTGTACAAGATAGTAATAAGTACGGAGCAAATATGATCATTGACGTGGGAATTTACGTTGCATCATCAAGGTTCATCATTCGCTTTCACCTTCCGTAGTTGAGTTTATTATGTGGCAAATGGTGGCATGAAAATACGTTTTCTATGGTTATACGTAAACGAAGTATTGGTTTCCCAAAAGTAATTCAAGTGCCAAACGTGAAAATTATTATTACATATCCGTAGAAACAAGGTGCATGTATACCGCTATATCATTCTTATTATGGCAGTCAATTTTATAATTTATTGAACTTGGTGGCTATAAAGTGGCAGTATTATTACATTTCCGCTGTGTTACTGTACATTTCAAAATGGTTTGTGTGAGGTCGTCTCCCTTAATATCCATTGTAGCGCAGATTCTTTAATCGAAGTGATCAGCAGACGATATTTGGCCGCCATGATTTTGTAGGGTGTAGGATTGGTTCGGGTACCCTACATCAAGTATGGCTTGTTAAGTTCCAAAAACGGCCGTATGTAGGGCTTGATGTAGGGCTTGATGTGGCGTATGTAGGGCAAGATCGGTTTATGAAGGGGCTGATGACGTATCCAGGGTCGGTTGACCCTACAGTGTCGACTAAGAATACGGGCCTGAGTCTGTGGTTGGTGACTTCCAGTCCACTAGTATTTTAGCACATGTATGAAGTGTGAAATTATTGCTGTGTTGGTTTACAAAAGCATATTGGCTTTTATTTTATTTGCAATGGTTTTAGATAAAAAATGAACAACTAATTTTTACTTTAGGGGGTGGTGGTTGAAAACATAGCTAGAAGATGTGGTGGATTTCTCAAGAAATTAAGTCTTCGAGGATGTCAATCTGTTGGAGATTCAGCTATGAAGACTTTTGCACAGCAGTGCAACAACATTGAGGATCTTAATTTGAATGGTTGTACCAAAATTACTGACAGGTATATTCATTTTATTCATTTAACTGTTTGGGTGCTAATCAAGCTGCAGTGGAACTTGGATAATTTGAGCATCAAGGGACCAGGTAAAAACTTCAAAGTATCAAAAAATTCAAATTAAAGAAGTCCTTAATAAATAGGTCCAAAACAATAAAATTCATATTTCCAATGAAAGCTCTTTATTAAGTTGACTTTCTTGTAATAAAAATACTTTGATTAATGCCTATTAACAAGATTAAAGTAACCTTGAAACAGAAATATTTATTTCAACAAACTACGAAGTAAAGTATAGTAACGTTTTTACTCTAACCTTAAAATGTCTTCAGCAACATCTGAACTGCTGTGCTCTACAAACTTAACTCATAATCATATATGTTTAGATTAGATGTCATGGCTTTATACACTGCAATAGAATCATAATTATCAAAGAGATTAAAAACATTGAATACGTACTTTATTGACTAACAGAATATTGAAAAATAAACATAAAGCTTGTGGGATGGCAACCATAAAAAAACCTAATGTCTTTCAAAAGAGGATGATATTTTGGCCTGTTTCCTAGAATTAAGTCTGTTTTAAAAGTTTGGCTATTATAAAAGATTCTAACATATTCAAAGAGTTGAAGTACTCTACACTTGCACGCATTTTGTCTGACACAAATCTTTTGAAAATAGCGTTAGTAATGCATATTTTCCGAGGGATTCACAATTATTTTGAGTCGCAGATTATAATTTATACCTCAATTTGACTCACCAAAAATTTAAATTATCCAAAACAAAATTCGAATAATCCACTATTTCTTAGCATTGTTTGATCACAAAATGCTTGGGACCCATAGAAATATTCGAATTAAATAATATTTCAAATTAACCCTTTAACTGCCTCCGGGCTGATATATCGGCCCTAGCTGGTTGAGCGAAAACTGCCAGGGACCGATTTATTGGCCCGACTTATTTGACTTTATTTTTCGTGATTGTGGCCTTTTCAACGGCTGTAAAATTAAGTAAAACCCCATAATATATATTTATGGTTATAAGATATAAATATATCTTAAGTATTGGGAAAAAATATAGATGTATTAAACAAGATTAAGTAGCTGAAAAGTTTTAAAATCTGAAATGTTGCAAATAGCCTTGGTAAATAGCCTTGGAATTCTTCACACATCCCACCCAAAATGGGCTGGCAGTAAAAGGGTTAAAGAAGTTCATATTATCCAGGTTCCACTGTATTATTTTAGTTGGAATTATGTGATGAAACTCACATCCTATTCATGTAGGCAACCACTCCATACTTAAGTTAATGGAGTGTTGCATATGTGGAAGGGGTTATGTTTATTATTGATTTGTTCTCTCAGTCCGGATATTGCAATTTAGTGAAGGCCGTGGATGCAAATGATTAGGTTTATAAAATAATCATTTTCATTCGGCCATACTTACTCAAGAATAAAAAGACACTTTTGGGAATTAAAATTAGTGGAAAATCAGTCTTCCTATTGTTTCTCAAGGTGAGAAAACATTGATTTTTTGTATCAAGATATGGATATTCCTTAAAATGGACAACTTTTATTGTTTTATTTATTTAATTTTAACTAGGTCGAAGAGGTTTTCTGAAATAATTTGGGAGTTCTTAAATGATAACAAAATATTTTCTTCCTCTTGCCTTCCAATTTTCAGTACATGCCACTCACTAAGTAGGTACTGTGGAAAGTTGCAAAGACTAGACTTGGGATCATGTTCATCGATCACAGATCTTTCTCTAGAAGCCCTCTCAGACTCCTGTCCAGCTCTTACACACATCAATATTTCTTGGTGTGACCGCATCCATGAAAATGGTGAGTGATTCTTTTTAATCTATATTTATGTATTGAGGGCAAGTAAAACTTGAAAAATAATCAGGACTTGAAAAAAATTAAATTCCAAGGGTATTAAAGTGAGGTTGTACTGTATTTATTGTGATTTGTCCATAAAAAGTAGCGGACACAAGCAAAGTCATGATCCACAATGTTTTAATTATCAAATGACTTCATTAGGTTGGATTCTTGTTTTATACCTTGTACATGCATCTTTACAACTCTTTTTCTTTACTGAATACAGTAGAATCCTGATTTAAGGTTTTTCAGGGGGGACAAACTTTAAAACACTAAATGCGGAAAAACACTAAATGCGGGCCTGCCATTTTTTTCAGGTTTTAGGGTCTGTAATGATTGAAATGGCTTTTTATGAATAAAAAGTATTATTTTACGTAACTAAAAGGTGCTGCATGCAGCAAAAAATTCATTGATTAAGTGTTTTCAGCCCTATGAAGGTTGGATAATACTTTTCAGGAATCAGCTAAAAAAAATGGGTAGTAAAAATAAGTAATGAGAGGATGACAAAAGGGTAGTTTCCTTCATCAAAGAAAACGAAAAGCATTGATTGCGATTCGTTACCCACCATTAGTGTATTCAAAATATACAAATTATTTCGTTTTAGAAATAGCGGTTCAGACGAATGGCAATGGTCCATTTTTATCCTCATTTGAAAAGGGCCAGATTGGCGCCTATGCGATGCCACTCCACGTGACGTCACAGGGACTTAGTTTCTATACGAGAAGATGGGAGTTATACATCGTCTGAGGTTACCAATGCATGCATGAGGCGTAGAGCTCAGGGAAACATGTCTTAATAATCACTTATTAAAACTGGCTAAGGTCGGAAAGTTTTCTTCATTTGATAAGGTATTAATAATCCTTATTTAAGACAAGCGCTACCAGCCAGCAGGGTACTCAGCTACCCGCTAGCAGCCTGCGTCATATCAGCGCTAAGCCTCGCCTCAAGGTCACCTCACAGGGGTGCAGCGGGAATCAGAAATAAGTCTCACGGAGAGATTTCCCGGCATTCATACTTACGCGTCGCGTTTTCGCGCGCTTGAAAATTTTCACTTTTCATTTAATCGCGAAAAATAGATATCGTCATTTAAAAATCTAAATGCGTGAAATACGTACTCCAGGTGTAATAATCTTTCGATTTAGGCAATAAAAAAATAGGTAATAGGAAACCACCCTATTGTTTTAAAGAAATATTTTAAGAAAATTTTAATATGCATCAACTGAAAAGCATTCCCACACGGAATATTATTATGGACATTAGTGATTCCATTTTTACGTACATTTCAGTGGTCTCGATGAAATTTTAAATTTTTTTCTGTAAAAGTGACATGTAGGTGACTATAGCATTTCTAATATAATAAGAAAAGGTGTAAGTAGGTACTCGAAAAATCGTCATTGCATCTATAAAGATGAGTGAAATAAAGGGACAGCAGAAGATCGCTAATCCCGAAATCTAAACTACCGAATATCTAGTAAAAGGGAGATTTTCTGGAATTATACCAACTTAGCGTTTTCTGTTGCCTCGGCGAAACGAGGGATTTATGAGCCTTTAAAAAGCCTCCCATGCGCACATTTTGGATTTCGAGGTCATCCAAAAAAGGAGAATCTTATTTCTAGTATGCGTACAAGTCGATGGTGATTCAACTCAATGATGGCACCAGATTCGTTGTCATATCCGCGGCCTCATGCAGGTCGAATGGAACCAGGAGAAGTTGTTTACGCGGCGCGCTGATCACCTTGACTCCAACTCACCTTGTTTCTCTGCAGCTTTTAATGAAATTTGGTTGGACCTGGAATACCGATTAGCTAAACTTTAAGTTAAGTGAAAAGGTTTAATCTTCCACAAAACTGGATTTCATCAGAAAAATTGTCAGTGCCTCTGGAGTTTGGCAATTTCGTCAGGGTTATGATGTCGAAGTCAACCACCAAGGGATACCTGCCGGATTTTCGTATTTTTCCGCGCTCATCTATTCTACCGTGAGTATGCGGTGATTTTTTTCCAGTATGAGCGATTTATTTTGAGTCATGGACCGTGATAGTTCGTCAAAACTCCGATTGTCATTCTCTTTTGACATTAATTAGCACCAGATAGATATTTTTGAATCGACATCGATATCAATCAGCCGCATGTCGGTAAATTGGCTTCGGGATATGTAAATTACGATGTAAAATCATGTTGTTCCGCATGGAAAGAATGCTCTAACTCACGGTCATGACAGGGGAAACGCTTCCTCTGCTCTTTCGCTGTTCCTCCGTGGAAACTGACCTTGGAATGGATTACAGAAAGAATCTTCTAGTGAACTGCGCAATTGATATTGGGCCTCCTCTTTTGAAAAGAGAAAGTAGCCGAATGGAAAAATATTGGGCTAATAATGGACTGCCCGTAGGGAGTAGAGTTGAAAGGGGCATAAGCCATCAATTGAAAACATTAGGTACGAGAAAACATTATTGTAGCGGCCCTCGGAGGATAACTCGAGTTGAATAACGATCGTGTCATCAGTCGTCACGTATCATCGAAGTCAAGTTCAAGAAGTGAAGGATAAGATAGTTCGAGGTTATTAAAGGATGACTTTGCTCCATTAGATCGGATCTGATACAAAAAGTGCCTGGTCTTTGGATCAGAAGGGGAGCGAAACATTACGAGAAGACAAATCACTCAGCTTGCGAGTTGAAGGTCGCAGCGCTGCGCTCGCGGAAGAAAGCAGTTGAAGAAGCGTTCCCCGGTAGATTCTATTGACTCTTCTTGTTGATGAGCATAAATTCGAAGATTTGGATGAACCGTCATGAAAAAACGTTAAATCGAGCAAAAAAATCTTGAGCGGGACAATTTTTTACGACCATAAATGCGGAAAAACGCAAAATGCGGAAACACTAAATACGGATAATTTTTACATTGTCCTAATAGGGAATGAATCGGGACCCAAAAAAATAAACGCTAAATGCGGAAAAACGTTAAATGCGAAGACGTTAAATCCGGATCCGACTGTACTTCTTTTGGTAATTTATTCATTTATTATAGTTGTGAGGTAATTTCTTTACCCTGCTGGGAGTACTAAATTTTTTAATGGTTTTTATAGGGGTTGAAGCTCTTGCACGAGGATGTCCCAAACTTCGATCTTTTACCTCAAAAGGATGCTTACAGGTTACAAACAAGGCTGTTGCTAGCTTAGCTCGATATTGTCCCAACCTGGAAGTGGTTAACTTACATGGCTGTGCAGTAAGTTATATTTAAGTACTCCTTTGTTTTTTAAAATTAACATTTGAATAAATAAATAAGGAAGTCTTTCTTTCAAATAGAATTAATATATCTAAGAAATTCTTTCACATAGAATAAATATGCCTAATCTCATGTAATAGGAAGCAATATGTTTGCTACCTAATCACCCACTCTAGTTCACTTATGACCATTCCGTTGATGATATATTGACATATATTCTATGTAGTACTTACCTAGGATCAACAAAGTTTCTCTACAAATGTAGTGATGCCACATTCGCTATCATTGAAATATTTCACCTGCTCTTGTGACTTATAAATCCGAAGTCTTGTTGCAATGACAGAGCTTATACTCTGTGATGTGCGTGAATGTTTATGCAATCTAGATAATTGACTTACTATATCTCATATAATAGAAAACAATGTTTGCTACCAAAGCAACTGCTGTATCTCAGTTATGATCTTTCCACGGTGGGTTTTCAGTAACTTTTTTTATGTAGCAGTTTAACATAGTAACCCATGTGTTTGTTTACTTTTCCCTAAAAGTTTGAGTTCTTAGAGTGCTTTTTAAATTTTATTTTAACGAATTCTTCCTCAGTGGTGGATGTCAGGGATCTTGATTAATAGCAGATGACATTAATGTGCTCCAATTTTGATTTTTATGGAGATGGCCTAGGAATAACATACAGCAGTAGAGGAAATAAAAATTTGTGCACGAAGCATATGTGACACCACTCCATTAGTCTGAAAACTTTTTTGACCCATAGCATATAGTTTCTACATGAGGTTTTTAAATTTCTTATATTCTCCCAATTTTACCTCATTTTTCTTTTAAAAAGAACATATATTCATTTTCATTGAACAGCATGTAATTTGTTTTTAAGAAAGTGATTTTATTTGTGCATTTTATTAATTTAATTTGAATCAAATTTCAGAACATAGTAGATGAAGGAATGCAAGCATTAGCGGAGAACTGTCCTAAGCTTCGCTATTTATGCCTCATTGGGTGCTCTAATCTCACAGACTCAACCCTTTTGGCTTTGGCACACTATTGCCATAATTTAACCACACTGGAAGTCGCAGGGTGCTCTCAATTCACTGATGTTGGATTCCAAGCTCTTGCAAGGGTAAGTGTATGCTTTTTTTATTGCATATCAAAAAATTTATTTCTCCAATTAGTGGCTGCTGTCATAAATTTACAACATCATTATCACTTATCTTTTTTGGTGGCTTGAAACTGGCTAAACATCTAGGCTTTGAGAGGATTCCAGGGGGCTATTACAAAGGTGGGCAGTTGGTCTCTGCCAGGCAGAGCTTCCATTCGGCCAATAGTAATAGAGACCACCTGTTGCTATTAAAACTTCTCGTTACGGAGATTCAGAGCTCTAGTTTCATATTCCATAGATTTACTCAGATATTTATGTTGCAAATAACTCAAAAAATGAGCTCTTTCTAGACTGTGTCATTGGATATTTTGTTTTAAAAACACCAGCTCAACTAAACTGTGTAAGCAATCATCTGCCATGATGGAAACTTTAGCCAGCAAAGTCTCCAAGCCTGCCTGCTGGGCCGTTGTGTCTCATTGACCTACTCGCAATGGTATGATACCGTCCGGTGGTCACTTGTAATGGCTTTTGGGTCGTGAGAGCATTCTGGACCGTGCAGCACCATCGGTGGAGTTTTACTGCATGTGGCGAGAAGTTTTTAATAGGTCTCTGGTCTTCATAGTCGAGGGGGGATTAATCGACAGTGCTGTTAGATATATTTTCATGCATCTCAAGCCAGTGGCATACATTAATGATAACTTAAAATAAAAAAAAAATGAATATAAAAAATTTTTATGAGAGGAAATAGCAAAAGCATGTGATGAATTGGAGTTATGCATTGAGGAAAAGGATGCTCAAGGGACATTTTTACCCTTTTATTTTTCTACTTTCGAATGGAACATTTTTTCTCCCTGTACAGTGTGTCCTTGTTCTACGTCACCCCGCTTAATGTCATTTCGCGATAATGTCACGAAAATTTTGAGACTGTCATTCGTTTATCGCACCTTCGAGAATCGAGAAAAAAAACACGAAGCGGCGGGCGTTTCAGGTTGTTCGTTTTGTGGGCGGTAATACAGTCAGTCTAAACAAAGTGTAAAACGGTGTGTTTATTGTTAATTGCGATTACGGTTTTAGCAAATTTTCTGCAAAATGAATTCTTAGGTAGGTGCGCAAGGTTTTACTTGACATAATGGTTTTCAGGAACCTAAAAAGTGATTTCAAGGAATTTTTCCGTGTAGAACTCTGAGTTTTTGTCGTCACTTTTTTCGCCGTGTTCACAATAATTTTGGTTCCTGTAACTGCGACGATGTTTCAGCGATGATGATGCCCAGGCGACCACCATAGCGAAGCCGAAAAATGAATGCGGGAAGATACAAAAATGGAGAAGGATTTACGTCAGTGCTGCTATTGTCGTCGATGAAGACAGGAACTCGTATTTATGCCATAGCTTGGCATTCCCATCGTAAAAAATGCCCCAGATATAATACGCTAAAATTTTTTCGCGTGGGAATTGTGAGGTTTAGGAGCCGATATTCACTTTTTACATTGTTTCTTGTGGGATATTATGTTTCGATTAAGTTCATTTCGTTTATCGTCACATTTTTCAGGAACGGTAAGTGACGTTAAACGAGGACTCACTGTACCAGGATTTTAGTAATATGCGAACAAAAAGGCTCTATCTGTTTGTATATTTAATGGTAACTGTTACTTTAAATCAGTCAATTGTCAATCATTGTTTGTATTTGGTTTGACCTTCATCAACAGAGCCCAAACTCAAGTTATCTTGAGCTTGTAGGTTGGAAAACTTGAAGTGCACATCTTTTAATTCCAGATTTCAGGAATCCTATAAATCTATTAATGTTTTTGGTAATTTTATTATTAATAATTTGTTAATTAACATTAATTAATTAATAGATGTTAATAAATGTAAAACTAGATGTTAATTAATTAATCAATGATTAATTAATTAACATCTGGTTAAAAAAAAAACTTACTTCTCCATATAATCATACTTGTGAAAATGGACCCATATGTGCAACCATAGAAGTCTCCTTTTCCTAAGAATGTGGGTTTTGTTTTGATTAATATTCTTGCCTTATATCTTGTTTGTGATGTGAAAATTTTATTTTCTTCAAAGGAATGTGGGTTTTGCACTGCAAACCTTTTAAGCTGCTGTAGTCCCCTAAAGTGTAGTTTTGTTCACTAATTTTCCTCTAGTGGTATTTGTACTTGACTCAAAGCCAGATCTGCTGAAAAAAAATTTGTCTGGTGTTATAATTGGGAATTTTTAAGTCTTTTAATTGTTATCCATGTCTTAATTTCTACAGAATTGCCATCTACTGGAGAAGATGGATCTAGAAGAATGTGTCCTCATTACAGATGCCACCCTCTTTCACTTAGCAATAGGCTGTCCACACTTAGAGAAGTTGGTAAGTCTTTTCTGAATAATTTTTCTTCTGCCATAAATTCTTGATGATTGCAAATGCAGTTTTTTCTCAATAATGGGCAATTTTGTTTTTATACTCCTGGGAAAGGTTGTATTATCAGGATATCATGCCTCACTAGTCTTGGTGATGGTGTAGTTAAAGGCCTTGGGCCATATTCATAGTTTCCTCGGTAAGCTACTATTGGCTAAGTTGCGTTCTAAGTAGTAGCATTCTAGCACAATGGTATTCATACATCATTACTAAGGGCTACTAAGGTTAGTATGCTACTATGTTCGTAGTCAGTTCTTAAAACACCTCCTGCCTTGACTAAGGGAGCTACTAAATATGATGGACCGTTGTGGATGATCAAACTTCGGTTCTTTTTGTGTACTCATATAGATTTCTTATGCATTTGTACCAAAATGGCACGCGAAAATCCTATCTTCAAGTAAGGCAGGCAATGTATGTAGTGTAATTGTTGACAGGAATTGTAAGTTTTGTATAGCTGCAAGGAAACTACTATGTGCTATGAGCTTTCATTGTGCCTCTAGTGTAAGGCCCGTATTCTTAGTCAACCTTACATATCCATCCTTGCATAACAAGAGGCCCCTACATGCGTTTCTCAGTCGACCCTACATAAGTGGTGGGGGTAATTCCGTCGTCAAGTTCTCAGAAATGACGTAGATGATGGCACAGCATCAGTTTTCCAATCCGGTTGCATAATGTAACCTAACTATGAAACTAAGAAAAGACATCCGATAATTTTTGGGCGTATTGTTAGGGCAGCGGCTCAAGGTAAATAAACAATTGGTGTTGTCTGCCAGGTCATTAATTATGGGTACAAAAAATCTCATATCTATAGAATTATATTGTCTTTAAATTACTTCAAAAGCAGTCTGTACAAGATAGTGAAAAGTACAGAGCAAATATGATCATTGATGTGAGAAATTACGTTTCATCATCAAGGTTCATCATTCGCTTTTACCTTCCGTAGTTAACTTTATGATGTGGCAAATAGCAGCAAGAAAATATGTTTTATATGAAATATGATTTAATGCTTTCCCGGCGAATAATGTGGGTAAACTTTTCTCGGGATTCCCGCCGGGTTAATGTTTTTATATCGGCCAACGTTTCAAGTACCGTCTCGGCACTCATCTCATATTCAGCCCTGAAGATGAGTGCCGAGACGGTACTTGAAACGTTGGCCGATATAAAAACATTAACCCGGTGGGAATCCCGAGAAAAGTTTACCCACATGTTTTATATGGTTGTACGTAAACGATATTGGTTTCTCAAAAGCATGTCAAGTGCCAAGCATGAAAAATATTAGTACGGTACACTCCCGATTATCTGGGCTAGTGATGGGGAGAGACGGCACGAATAATCGGAAAACAAGGATAACCCAAACTTTCTCATAAATGTCTTGTAATGTTCATAATCTGCATAAAACAAACAATATATTATTATACATGCAGTTATTCTGTTATTTTAGATTGCTTCCTGGACTCATTGAGAGCATTCTTCGCCAGTTTGCTATCTTTTTAGCGGCAATAACATGGTTGTAATCATATTATTTATGCACTTTGTAAGGCATGGCTTTGAAAACCACACATCCGTGGCTGTGTGATCATGGCTACAGGAAAGTGGTTTTTTTACACGAAACCACTGCTCGACGTCGGAAACTACACTGTTGGGCACCACGCTACATAGTCCTGTCTCACTCAAGTTGCCGGGTTGCAACTGCTGCAGGACGTGTATCCGTGATCAAGGACCGCGGTCGCGTACTGCGAGCGATGAAAAACAGGAACACGGTGCTACTGTGAATGCAGCTAGCGCTTCATCTACATCTACATAATACCCTGCGAGCCACCTCTACGGTGTTTGGCAGGGGGTGATCAATCACCAGCATGCAGCATGCATTTGGACTCCCACATGCACACCACACCGTCCAAAAAACGTATACTAACAAACTATACTACTATATGCTGTTAGAAATAATAATTGAATTAAGAAACATGCATTAATTTTTACACAGGTTAGCTTGATCGCTTCCGTTTTAGAAAGGGGATTCTAACGCAAATAATAAGCCCGGTGTATCCTAGAATTCATGCCACAATTCCAATGATTTTTGTCCGATTCTGTTAAAAAGATCGCGGAAAAAATTGAGCAAGAGTGAGAATCATGCACGGATAATCCGCAATCCGAATAAACAGCAGCCGGATAATCGGGAGTCTGCTGTATATATCCACAGAAACAAGGTGATGTATACCAGTGTATTGTACTTATCGTATAAGCGCGTGTAAGAGAGGCACCCCTATTTTGAGTGTTGAAGCTAAAGGAAAAAAATCTGTGGCATTTTTTTAATCCTATTGCACGGTGTTACAGACATATGCCTGGACTTTTGACAGTTATCAAAATTTCCTCTTTCAATACTAAAAATTTACACGGCATTTTTTCAGCTAAATTTACACAATATGTATGTTGCTCAGAGATATGTAGGCATTCACTTTGGATAGATCGGATACCTCGGATCCAAATATCCACGGATAAGACTCTGCACCTTATACTCTGGATCCAAATTTGTCGAAGACATTGAATCTAAATCCGAAATTTTAAATCAATGCTTTTGTGAATGCAATGTTAAGAGGAGTAGAAAGAGTTCCGATCCTCTCCTCACATACGCTGTTGCTCTACGTTGCTTGTCCTACTCAGGAATAATTTTGTTTAAAAGCTCTCGTTGGAGTAATGCAGTAGACTGCAGCCGAGGAAAATTTTAAGGCAAAACACGACAGGCACAAAACAAACATTGAACAATAATTGGCCAAAAGATTGAACAATAATCGGGGTAATCTCAGCGCTGTAGGATAATAACCACGTCGTAGATTTCACTGAACCACACTTGGCCCTCCATCAGCCAATGCCTCTGCCATATTTTTTCCTTTCCGAGGCCCCACAGACCATAAATCACTTGCCTCAAAGGAAAATATCAAGTTACACAAGAACAATGGGAAAGTGTTTCATCCTTACCCCATCTCATCAACAGACCTTTTTCGGTCTACCAGGTTCAATTCTCCCAGTTTCTGGAGGCCAAATGCTAGGTGAGTCATCTAATGAGTTCGAAGATATCTCGATAGCTTTCAGCAATTGTATGACACGCACGAGGTTCTAAAAAGAATAAGACCTAACGCGACGTATATCTGACAGCATTTAAGTTTTTTAAGCTGTAATTGACACAAAGATTTATAGTTAAAACAAGGCTACTAGTATTAAACATAGTCCAAACAGCACAATTTCGGAAGAAACAAGCGCATTCAAACAAGACAAGACGGACTGGAAACTTCAGGCAACGCAAACTGCGTATATCACATTGCTGCACCTTCGCCCCATTGCTTTGAAGGTAACTACGTCACATGCAAGATTGGATGTTGTCTTCCCTTGCTCCTTCGCTCGTAGCTTGAAAGACGGAGGGAGTGTGCTCCTTCCCCTCGACCTCTCTTTCAGCGCTCTTCACTTATAAGCATTTCCGATTTCTTATATCCACCATTTAGTCCAACAATGTAAACACTTTTCGAATTTTTTATACCACAGGTTTTGACACCAATATAATAAAATCAGATCCTCAGCGTAATGGAAATTACTCAGCAAAATAAATGTTGACCATTAACCAGGTATTGTCCTTCAAAACTACGCGTTTCTTTACGTTTGATATGCGATTACTATTTGCAGTATAAATGCTGCAGGATGCCCACTCATGGTGGTAAATTTAGCGTGCCCTCCGGACATTTTATGTTATTTTATATTACTTTCCGAAATCATTAAGAGCTTTCTTTTCGCTACTGTGATCTTTTTAGTGGTGATAACATGATTATATGTACTCCTATTCTTACCGCTCCGTGTATTACCTGGTTTCCGAAAACCACGCATCCATGGCTGCAAGATCACGAATTCAGAAACATGGTTTGTACGAATACTTCAAAATCACTTCGCAATGTCGGAAATGACACTGTCAGGCACCACGCCGCGTCTCTCACAAGTTACCCACGACGCAGCTGCTGTGGGACGTGCACCCGTGATCTCTGAGCACGATCGCGATGCTTGAAAAATAGGAACACAAAACTCCCGTAATGGCTACAGGTGTGCAATCACCCCATCGCCCAGCAGTGGTTATGGGAAACCAGGGCTTTTGGCAAACTGTCAACGCAAGCAAGTGCAAGGCTATGACTCATGATATCTCTACTTCTACTTCCCCCATTGCCCTCACTTCTACTCATCCGCTTCCACTATACCCTTCCTCTCCAGTTTGACCTTGACTAGTCACGGCATAAACATGCCCGAGTGCGACAAAATCTCTGGCTCCCTTGGGCTGTATTCTACTGCATGCGAATCCACGGCAATTGAGCTTTCGTTCCAAGTTCAAAGGATGGCAGCAAACGTTATGCAGTTTGTTGTCGTTGTATTAAATCTTTTTATGTGCGGAAGTTGTGATTTATATTAATATAATCGGTATTGTATAACTTGTTATTATTGCTTATATAATGTGTATGGTAGTAATACTCTGCATACAGAAGCAAAGGAAACATTATTACAACATGGAAATATAGTTGTGATGGATATTGTTGTTGTTGGAATGAATTACTTATGAATTTTTCGTGCTGCAGAAGAGTCTTATGCAATATTGCCAAGTATAGCCTAACAAGTTGAACACAAATCGCTACTGAGTATCAGCTGCTGAGCTGGCTAGTAGTGTAGTTCTTAGTAGCTCACTTAATAGAATCCATGAATACCATATCCTTAGTAGGCGACTTTAAGGTCCTAGTAGCTGACTGAGTTAGTCACCCCACTAGCGTGTTTTAGTGGAAATATGTGAATATGGCTGCTAGTTTTCTAATAAAGGGTCATGGGTTCTAGTCCCTTATGGGCCAGAGTATGAGTGCAAGTAACTCTTAAGTGATATCCCTTAGATACCTGGAAACCAGCCATTGGGTTTTCTGGATCTTACATAAACCACGAACATTGTCTGGAAAGCAAAAAATAATAAATAAAAAATTCTCCAATCACAATCAATTTCTAAATTATTGTTTAATGGCTGTGAAGAGTTTAGGCTAGAGAAAAATGCATCTCTAAATACAAAACTCAGTGCCATTATGAATTATATCAATAGCAATGCTATCTAGTGTCTAATTGCAAAAGAAAAAAAGCCTCCTGACTAGGATTAAATTTTCCTGTTTGCAAATATTAACAACTGCTGATCCTATGGATTACAATCTCTGTTAAAATGGTATTTTTTTGTTTTAGAGTTTATCACATTGTGAATTAATAACGGATGAAGGACTTCGTCATCTTGGCACATCAGCTTGCGCTTCAGAGTCACTTTCTGTGCTTGAACTTGATAATTGTCCATTGGTGACAGATGCATCCCTAGAGCACCTCGTCACTTGTCATGCTTTGCAACGTATTGAGCTCTATGACTGCCAACTTATAACCCGTGCTGGAATAAGGAGGTTACGAGTAAGTAAAATGTACTTATGAATAAAACTATGTACCTTTAATGTAGATAATTTATATCGATTGTGTTAACCCGTTAACGCCTAGCTCTACCAAATGGTACCAGCTGGTACTGCAGTGCTTAACGTAACTTTTTTGTCATTTATCGTAATTTTTTAGGGTTTTTGAGTCTTTAAATTAATAAGGAAATTTTCAATAAAATTTTTGCGAAAATTTTGCTATTTTAAAGCTGTAATTAACGCATTTAGAGCTGTTTTGAAAATTGAGGCTTTTGAGAAAATTGAGATATTATCAACTAGCCCAAAAAAACGGAATTTTTAGAGCAAGCATTTCGATTTTCTTTACTTACGCCTCATGTACTGTTAACACAAAAGTTTTAGTATGTAATTATGATTTTTATAACATTTTATACCATATCAAGTATTGTTATTTGATGTGAGCTTATTATTTGGGATGTTATGATGCAAAAAATGTTGGTGGTACCATATTGTACTGCTAGGCGTAAATATTATTGGTAAAAGAATAAATTTTGCACCTTATGACTCAGAATTTCATTGACATTTAGATACATGATTGCCACAAAAATCGCAGAAACTTTTTAATTCAGGCGTTACCGGGTTAATGCAGTATGAAGTGTACAGTCATGCACAATATTTTTGAGTCTGAAAATAATTTTGGTTGTCTGAATTACCTATGTCATCTTTACATGCCTGCCCAGAGATGAAAGGTCACTTTGTGGAAAAAATTAACACAAATGCAAATTTAGCTCTTGATGAAAAATAAGCATGCTATTAAAAAAATAACTTGTATTAATATGCATGATATTAATTTGTAAGCATACATTCCAGCAGCTGCTAAGTTGTCTGAATGTGTTCATAGTTGTTGGTCGATTGTGGCCTTAAAGAGAGTGAGTTCTTAAGCGCAGCCACACTCCCCTAGCTAGAGACTTGAGTGTTTACTTTCGATTGAACCACCAGTCGAGCTAGAAAGGCCCAATTTTGGACTCTAGCAATACATATCCTACCACCCAATTTAATTACCACGTTAGGAGAGCGGTTTGATTATTAAATGAGTCATTCATTGCTTGAAGTAGCAGTGATGACACGTTGGAAATGGACTGTTCCTTTAAATGTGTCGTTTCTAGTGTACCACTGGCAGTCTTGTACTTCCTGTTGTCCATCACTATAACAGTGTCCTTATTTAATACTACTGTGATTCCATCCCAATTTTGGAAATACATAATTACCCCCAGGATGGCTACAGAACCCACACCTCACCCCTGAAATGCAGCAATGCTCAGCACATTCAACCACTATTTTCATCTTTTTGCTATTCCTCTGGAGCTTTTCCCAGACAACTTGAGGACTTCAGGTCCAGATTTTAGTTAACCTGTCTTCCCCAACAGTTACAAGCCATTAAAAGGTGTCCACATCGTTTACTCACATGAGCAAGGGGACCATATAGAAGAGGCCACAGTTAGCCCCCATTAAAGCTGAGTTAGTGGTCTCTGGGAGAATTCTCTATTGTAGTATTTGCACTTGTGAGCATTAAGCAGTTTGAGAAGATGCATCAATACCTCTTGTACAGTCCTATTTTGTCTTTTACAATCTAACTTCTACTTCTGATTTTATTGTATATATTATCTTGACATTTTCAGGATATATAGACCTTTTGCTTTTTTATGCTGTACTGGTGCTACTTTTATGAGCCACCGTCCTTCATTTCACAGTGTTAGTAGGTGTAAAGTCTATTTAAGTATTTACTTGAAATAATTGGCACTTATATCAGATTTTTTCATTTGCTTTTCAGAATCATCTACCCAACATCAAAGTCCATGCATATTTTGCTCCTGTCACACCCCCACCTTCAGCTGGTGGAAGTCGCCAGAGATACTGTAGATGTTGCATCATTTTGTGAAGTGCAAAAAATTGCTCGTTGAGACATTCATTTCTGGGTTATGCTCTTGCATTTTCCCTCTGTGGGTGGCATTCGCAGTGACTTGTTCCCCATTTTTCACTGTCACTTTTATTATGAAACCTGTGAAGTTTTGAGCGTGATTGTTGTCCGAACCTTCTAGAAGAATTTTTTTTGTGAAGGAATCAATGCTTATATTGAGGAAGTTGTTATATTGGTGAAGTGAAGAAAGAACTGGTGTGTTCCCGGTGGCACTTTTTGGCCTAGAGAATCAGTATTCTGAGCTCTTTAAGGAAAGTTTGACATTCATAGTTTTAATGTTGTGACGAATCTCAGTTTATTGACTGTTATAACTGCATATGCAATGGTCTATTTAATAATGTTACTCTCTCAAAGGGGAAACTAAAGCAAGACTGACTTTTATTCAATTGACCAACCAAAAATGGTAAATTCTCTTTCGGCTTGTTTAGTGAGGTCACGGTAAGCAATGAAACCAAACTGTTTTGCCTCTCAATAATACAGTGAAACTGATTAAGTCCGTAAGGGTGAGCAAGTGATAACGTGACATGTATCACAGAGAAGTGAGATTCCTGAATATGTTGTGTGTATATAAAATATATGTAAATACAAGTACATAATGTTATGCATTTTATTGTGAATGATGATTTGGACTTTCTTGAAATAAAACCTCATTCGTGGTAGATTTTTCTGTAATTTTTTGAAACATGCATTTATTTTTTCTCACAACTGACATGACATACAAAATCTTGACTAATGACTCTATGAAGCTGGCACAGTTTTACAAAACTCAGTTCCACCACTCTCTCAAAAAGAAAATATTTCGTTGCTCGATTAAACTTTCACTCACTAAATAAAATATTTTGTTTACCCTAAGATTTCAGGGGTCATAGGTTATTAATAATGAAATTATCAAGCAATACATTAGATTTCTAAAAGCTTGTGCTATACACTGGATAACATTGAAAATAATGAATCACAGCTTACAATCATTCTTAGAACACATTTTACTTGTCACCCCTGCTTGACAATTCCATCATCATAACAAATAATTACTTCATTTCAGTGCAGTATTTGATAAGAGAATGTTTTCCATATATTACTATTGAGGTGCATTTGTCAGAACCAAAGAATAGGGGATACATAAGACTAGGACCTGTAAGACTAAAAGAAATTTAAAATCATTTTCCTGGCAGTATTATAAGTGTTTAACTGAGCTGAGATGCATTTTCTGAATTGTTAATACAAAAAAACAAAGGTTTGTGGAGAACCTAACATTCTCATAATGAAGACAATTCTACAAATAGTACGTTAGTGTCCATTCACATTATCATGGAGCATATGTTAAAATCATGGCTGGTTTGTTGTGCAGTTACGGATGACTGCGTATCCAATGTGATGGTGGTGCCTTGGATGACAAAAGCTGCTTTAGGCTGAATGAGGATAATGCTATCCCAAAACCAGCCAGAAGGAAGGCAGATGGAAGGACGAGGCGATCAAGCTGCCGGCCTCCACCAACGCCCTATAAGGAATAGAAATGCAAAATCCATCATGTCACGTCCATGAAGTCAAAAAGCTACAAAAGACTTCAATAATATCTGTAAACATTTCGATTCATTTTTATCTCCTGAAAATAAATTAACCCTAAAATTAACTTCAGCCTTAAAATCTTGAACAAAAACACAGAATTGAATTTCTTTTGTGGTTACTTTACCTCAATCTAATGACAGCATACACTTGCAAATATAGTCAACATTTACTGTTTTTTTCTATTGCATTTTGCAGTTTAACTTTTGAGTTGTAATTACTGGCTATTATTTCAAAACAGATTCAAAGGATTCGAATCACAAACTAAAGAGTAGAGTTCCGATAGGGTTAAGTGGACAGACTGGATATGGGAGCCTATTACGAACGGCTCACCACATGCGGTGAGACTCCGCCTGCGGTGTCATACCGCCCGGAGGCGCGTTCACTGCCCCCGAGCGATTACGAGTGGCCGCCGGTCAGTGTCACACCACGGCTTAGGGGTTGGTATGATACCACTGCCAGCTACCCCGGTAGTGAGATACCGACCCCTAATGGCGGACAATTGTGTACCTTTTTCGGGTCGAGCTGGCGTTTTCAAAACTAATTATCCGACGATAGACTCGGAAGCTATCATATTTTGTGTTATTTATTATATTAATGTCTGAGTAAGCGAATAGAATATAAAACTGGAGCCGACTGGAGCAGTTGAACAAATAATTTATAATACCTTTATAACATCATTGTAGCAGTCTGAGCCACGGCCATAGGAGATGGATACGTTGATTGTGAGTTGACCCTCATTCATTTATTTAATTAGAACAATTTGGATGTTTTTTAATGTCCGGTATGCTTTTATATGCAAAAACTTCTTCCATTTCTTCATAGGTACGGGAAAATTTGTCGTTAAGGACTGCCTGTGCTTGTATTGTATGGTGAATACAGCTGTTGCTCGCTGCTTGGAGATTTCTACGAACATCTTTTGTGGCAAAATATTATTTTTTCAACGTGACAACTTCTTGTATTGTAGGGTGAATACTACTTTTGCTCGCTGCTTGGAGATTTCTACGAACATCTTCTGTGAAAAAATAGTGTTATTCTCAACGTTATAACTGCTTGAATTGTGAGGTGAATGTAACTTTTGCTCGCTGCTTGGAGATTTCTACGAACATCTTTTGTTTCAAAAGTGTTATTTTCAACGTGACAACTACCGTTAATCACAGTGCCAGTGGTTGTAATGCACAAAGTTTGACGAGGTTGACTTAATATCTGCCAAGAGCTGTAATTATCAGTGTTCCATTGTGATTGGTTTGTAAACAGTGGTATTACGCTATCGAGAAGTGTTTGATGGTAATGTAAAAATTGTCAGTGGCGTTTTTACCTTCATCATTCACCGCAGAGATTACATTTCACGACCAAGCTATCAAGTTCAAAGCTATGTGTGAAATTTGTTTATACTAGTATATCAATCGTACCAAGGAATTGTAGTGAGAAAAGTCACCTGTGCCATTTGCGTGGGATAATGTGAGGCTTAAAATCAGTGATTAAATAGTTGTTTTCATCATAGCGAGCTCTTGATTGTAATGTTTATGTGATGAATATAAGAATGGTGGTGACTTCCAGTTTTTGATGATCGTATTTGCCTATTTATCATTATTTATAATGGTGTGAGCTTGTGTCGATTGTGGATTTTACCTGAAATATTGAAATAAGTTGTAGCCTGTGTGTGTGGTTGCCGCGGAACCGATTCATGATCTCACATGTTTATTGTGGGCAGACTGTTTTGCTGTGGTTGTGTGCCCGTGAATAAACCAAAAAAATGGTGACTCTATCTCGTTATATTGAAATAAAATTTCCTTATAACGAGAAGCGCATATCTTGTGTTTTTTAATTCTCCTATGCTTTTCATAGATAACAGCCAAAAAGTTATTTTTCATTATTTTTAAAAGTGCCTTTCTTGTTCTCTGAATTTGCATTAGGTTTCCAAACCTTGTTACTCACACAAAAGGAATGTAGAGCAACAGATGTTTTGTCATTTCACAGATGTTGAGTGTCAAATTGTCTGTGATTAAGGCTCTCCAGCTAAGTATTCGTGGTGGATTTTCATACATTTTTTAAGAATGGGCATTTCGGTCAAAGCTCTGATGGAATTGGTGGTTCACCATGCCCGGTGGCCCTTAAACTACTTCTATCGTAATTTTTCAATGGTCTACCATGCAATTTGTCACTACCTGCGTCTGCTCATACGTGATTTTTTGATGATTTCTTCCGCAAGTCACTGCTAATTATTGTTTTATTCAACTTTTTATCATATACGTAAGAATGAAGGATCAAAATTCGTTCTTTTGTTAAACTCTTAGGTGAATTAACGAAGGACACATCCTTATTAATCCATAAATACCACTATTGTTTTTATCGACTGCCAACAACTCTTGCCGAAATATTCGTCTGCTAGAAACAGTTGCCGCAGAGTTGGAACACCGCAAGCCCTTGCCATTGGCTACACCATTTTCGGGTTGAAAGAGCTCAGAATTTTTCATACAAACCTCTCCGACCCCCAGAGAAGGTCTCTCCGCCGGGCGGTGACTCTCCGACCGTCCCATTAGTAATCGCAAGTGTCGGTGTGATACCGTATACCGAATGAAAACTCCGCCCGGCGGTGGCGCACCGCCCACTCGTTTGTAATAGGCCCCATGGTACCCAGTGTTGGAGCTATGGGGGAGGGGGGAGCTAAGGGGGCTATAGCCCCCACTTGCGTATCCAATTTACCCTAGATATAATGATAATTTTTGCATCCAACTGGCACAGATATTTTTCTCACAAAACCTTAACACAAAAGATTGTACACTCAGCACTAAAAAGTATCTCTCCATCTGAAACAGTAAAACTAATAAAATAATACATACTTGATCACTGCTTTGAAGAGGCAGAATAAATTTGACTGAGATATTACCCACAAGACTACTGGGTACGTAAATACTAAAATTAAAGACTATTTTAAATTAACATCGACCACCAATGATGCTCCGAAACCTAAAATGTGAACTTTATGTTGCATACCTCACGACAAACATAAATGATCAATAAAACAACAGAAACTCATCCGTTTGGCTGTATTTTGGACATGACAGTATAGTTTACTATTTAAAAAGAACAAATAGACAGCATTTGAATACTACGAAGAGGACATGAAATACTGCCTTCATCACATGAGTAATGACTACGTGGAGACATATGAACTATACAATGTAGTATTTATGCCACTGTTTTCTAGAAGTCAATTCAACTCATTAAATAATTAGATAGATAGTGAAATAATATCAATACAGGGTCTCCTTCAACGCTACCCGATTCCTATTCCCACGGTCATAATTATAGTACAGTATAGGGCCACGACTTCCTCTCAGTTAAAATACATATATATTCGTCACTTCAATAAGGGAATTAAAAATTCATAAAACAAATTGTGTTACCTGGGAGACGCTCAGGCGAACTGGGCATAGGACAGCACGACTTAAATGCATAGCCATTCACTTGAAGCAGTTGTGACCTGAAAATCAAATTCACACTTTTATTAATAGTAAAAATTGGTATATAGCTCTTCCTGGTGGTAACGAAAGTCGAAGAAAGAGACACTAAACTAGCCTATCATCTGCAGAATCAATGAAGTCAAAAACAAACATCTACACGCTTCAAGGTCATATGAGATGACGGTGATAATAATAACCTGAAAACCGCCGAAATAGGCAGGGGAAATAAATACGTCAACGCTCTAAAAGAGCTTTCAGAGGCAAAACAACCCACATGACTCCAAAATCATTCGACCTTGACAATCTACCGTTTTGTTATCCATTAAAAAAAACAAATGCGTACAAGTTACAGAAAAGGGTACTGTGAACATGCCAACACATTTGGACAAGAAATTCAAACAGAAGGAGTCAAACACTTACACAAGATATTGATAATAACAAAGAAATATGATTCACAAAGTTATTATCACGACGAAATTAAGTGATTTAGGCCAAGGCCATTGATCTCTCTGAACGCTTCTCAACGAGTGAAAACTAGCGATTCTGCTAAATAAGAATCTCAGGATCCTACTTAGGCAAAAATACATGGATCTGCGCATTTGAAAAATTACGAAGATAGACGAAACTCACCTACTGACCGGTCGACAACAGTACAAGCAATCACCACAGAAGAAAATGGCCGAGTGCTGCGCTCTATAAATAAAAGCCAGCTCGTAGTCATGACGACAGAGAAGCGCACGCAATTCTCGAATAGCAGACGCGAAAAAATCATGCAAAACAGCGATTCGAATTCGGGAATTGCAATGGATTCTCTGATTTCGAACGTTTCTTGATTTTTAACTCACTCTTTAATTGCATCAAATTAAACCACGAACGTTACGTCAAGAAGGATTTCGATGGACGGTGTATAATATAGTATAACCGAGCCATCATTAGGTAAGTTCGAAACGTGAATATATAAAATTTCAATTCACGAAGCACCAGTATTTTTGCATACTTTATCCTAGAAGTCCAAGTATTTCTATTCGAATAGTTGCTTTTACACCTAAAATCGTCTTTGATCGAACAGTGCCAGGTACGGTAAACCCTATAATAACCTAGTTAATTGTGACTTCTTGCGCTACTATATTAAGCATGTTTAGTTTTCGCTATTATAATGCTTGGCAGCCGGTGAGAAGGCTGCGATAAAGAGTAATTTAATCTTTTCAGCTGCTTGCTTTTCTGAAGGATATGGCTGCACGAGAAAAAAATGAAAAAGAAATCGTTTCCGATGATGATGAGTGGGTTTCCAGAGGTTGCTACCGGTTCTCTCGCCACCGTAAGCGTGGAAGGGTGATATCTACAAGCCAGACCTACCTATTAAATCGGGGAGGCAGATGCAATAGTAAGCATGTCGGTACATTCACAACCAAATCTTGCGACAGTATATTCTTCCAAGCCGTCCGTGTAAAAGAGAGTAATACAAAGATCTCATCAGGGTCTAGCATTGAAAACTCGTTATATCGCCACGATGGTATATGTATGTGGCAGAGAACAACTAGATCCGAAGAGCATATTCCACGTATTTCTGTCCGTCCCAATCCGTCCTCAAATACGCAGAAGACGGGAGTAGATAAAAAAATTAACTACTCTTTACCTTCAATTCTCCACGGTGGTAGAAAAACCGGGGGACTAGGTTTCTTAGGAAAGATAGGCAACAGGCGACGGCAGCAAACAAACTCGCCTGTATTGTTAGGACGTGCTTTCTCACCGCACCCGTGGGTGTTGGTTGAATTTTCCCGAAGCCATGATTTTCCTCAAGGAGACAGTGATAACGAGTCGGATCACAGTTTCGAGTTGGCTGTGGCCAAAAATGCAGAGCGTGTACCCGATGCTAAACCATACCTTTCTGTAGCTACTCGCACAGAAGGAACTTCAGATCAAAGGATCCCCGATGCCAGCCGATGCTCAACCTTTTTAAAGGTGAGTGAGTAGAAGTTTTGTAATTCACTTCTTTGAAGCTTCTATTGCACTGTTGTAATCATGATTAATACGTTACTATATAATGAATTCTCCATGGTTGTAACACTAACACAATACATTCCCGGTTTGTTCTCCGTCTCTGCAAATGTACGTTCGATACAATTTACCTAGAGAAATAATATATTACAGGGTGCCGGGTTGAATATTCCGTGACCATGGAGTGTATACATTCTTTGTTAATCTGGTCCAAATAACAGTCTTCGAGACATATCCATATGACTGCAGTATAATTGCTACAAAATTTAGTATATATCATATACACACACCTTGTTTAGATGAAAATCTAGCGTTATCTCTACGTCGACGATGTTGGTAATTCGTGCCTGTAGTAGCCTTCTAATCGTAGGATAAGTTAGTGGAATTTTGGTGCACTACAATAGTAATCCCAGGAACAAAAAAATCAGTGTTAAATTTATTGTGATTGAAGCATATGACGGATTCGCCGCATAAAACCATTCTTCATGTTGCCATAGAGAAGTCGAGTTCATGAGGCATGATTATAGCAGTATTCTTCATGTCATGAGGTATTCCTATATGGTTGATCATTTCGCACTTTCGCGCACCGGGGGAAATCGCTAGCGACGATGGGTGTGCGAACTGAACAAACTGCGGTATCGAGTCATCATCACTTGTGAAGAAGTACATCCGTCGCTTTGTAGGTTATACATACCCAACTCAAATAATTATCTTGATAGTTTTGGAATCCACACTTCGTTTAGTTTGCCTAATAGACCCTTTAAAATGGAGTGCATAGGCGGGATATATCCATAACAACGCGCTACATACTGTCATCTCGATTCTTCTATCTTTTATAATTATTGAGTCCAGTCATCAAATGCTTATTATTATTATTATCACTTGATTGCATCAGAGTTGTGATAAATACCTCATTCGCAATACTCCTAGGGTATAAGTTTCATTTCATGAAACTGCTTGTGGACCAACAAAATGATGTTAAAAATGGGGCGAGGCACTGCATCTGTCATTCACGCATGCGTGGGAGGCTTCTAGACCGGATGTGAAATCACTGGGGTCCCTAGATGACAGAACCCAGCCAATTATATTTTTGATTGTGTGTGGTTTTAGAAAGATTAATTAACCTTAAAACAACATACCCTTCTACGTGAACTTCATTGGATTCCTGTTTCCTTCTAGGTGCATTTTCATTGCTCCTGCGTACGTCACATGTTGACAGATAATATCGCAGGAGAGGTTCATGAAACTAATTCTCCGTTTTGTTTTTAGGGTTCCTCTGCAAAGAACACGCCTCATCGGAAATATTTGAACCGCCTGCCAATGAAGTCTGAGTCTGTGTAAGTAACATTAAATAGAATTTGCCCCAACCGTGGGTGGAGGAATAATCCGAGGTTCTTCACTTCGCCAAAACACTTTGCTTGGTTATATTTCTATATCAATCTCATATAGTGCGGTTGTCCTATAGCTTCACTGCAAGGTCCGGACGTTGCTGTAATCATGTTGCAATGAATTGGTCCACCGGCTGATTTCAATAAGTAAATAAGTCTGGATCCTGTTATCGCTGATTTTGCTCAGAAAGACCCGGTTTATGCGCGTCCAAGGAAGATAGATAGTTATTGAAGTAAAGGAATTGGCGATATTTTGGGGTAAGTCACTGGTCAGTGTGTCTCAATCGTCTCGTCGTTAGTCAAATTTACGAAATCGTGTTTTTGCCACTATTTGTGGCGAATTGAGGTACGCCAGACTTGTGTTTTTTGTTATTCAGTTCATGTTTATGACATAGAGGGCAGCGTACCGTTAGTTGTCCAGCGATGTAACATGGCGATGCAGACAGAAAAGGGTGTATTTTCTGAGTGTGCTACGTATAAATAGGTCATAGCTATAGCAGTGAACCTGGAAATTAGTTTTTCTTTCAATAATTATATTGAAGAGCCAATTGGAATGGATTGTGCATTGGCCGCGATAGGAAGCTTATCAAACGTAAGTAACCTTAATTTCGGTGTGTCAGTTTTAGCTCTTAATTTGGAAAATGATTTCTACTTCTCTTCGTTTAATTATTTAAATTTTGTGCATTTTTTTTCGAAACAATTACTTAGGATAGACTAAATCCGGTGAAACTCTATTTTATGACGTTTCTTTGTCAAGTGTTTTTTGTCTTTGTAATTGTACTTAGAAGGAGTTTTTACCTACTCCTTGTGTGTTAATATTGATTTTGTTATTTTATTCATTTTACTTTTAAGTTTTATCCCTCCATGGTGTATATACAACACGAAGTGTAAACAATTCTGAAGATTTACGTTGTAGTTAGTTTCAATTAGGTAGTTGGTGTTGGATGATTTTGAATGAATTAATCATTGACTAATTCGGAAGGAAATATTTGGTAAAACATCGCAGTATAATGCGAATGTTAGCTATAAGCCTGGACCTAACTTTTCTGCTGCTTTTCCTTATATTCCACGGCTTGAAAGTCGTCACACTATTAGTGAAATATATTATTCATCATGGAGTGAGAAATAGTACCTTGAACGTTCATACTTTAATTTTTGGAACCTGGTAAATTATGTGTATTTTTGGATATCTATCCTACGCTGACAACCATACTTTTTTGCTTGACCATCATGAGGATGGTGGCATTGGAATCGACTGTCGGTGCCATCAAAGATACTGTAATGGTTTCGTGACTAGAAATGAAAAGATCATGCAGTCCGTTCTGATTTTTGGTTGTGCTTATTTGCATGCTTGGAATGTCGGAGAAAAGTGTATCAGTCCTCAATTTTTAATTCCATGTTTGTGTGATGCATGAACTAGAATAGGATCACATTTTGAAATGTAAAGCAGTCTTCATTATTATGTACCGGAATGTGTCCTACTTTCTTATAAAATTTGGCGATTGGATCTGTATGCATGTGGGCAGGACTGAAATATGAATATGAGAACAAAAAGAAGTATGCATGCCTCAGAAGACACAGAGTGCCCAATAAATATACACATTGTGCTGACAGACAGTATGAAAATATTCTGAAACAAGGAAGTATCGCCTGATCATGGAAAAATGATGCACATACTTATAGCCTGAACTAATATGTGTGGATTTGCTTTTGTGCTTGCTACACCTTTGTAGTTTGAGAAAGCCAAGAATCATCTCCTTGCATGAAAATGTAGTTGAAGAAGTGTCTCCCATGAGGGTAAAGTTAATTCATGAACTGGGGATTTTTCAACCTTGATAATAGCCCCTGTCACTGTAGTGGTGTACATAGCCTTGAAGGAAAGTGACAGTAATGAACAATTTTTAAGAAGATAGTTTACCTTACCTAATGGATGAGGCAGCAGAATAATAGGCTTGCCTCATTGGATTGCCATTGGGTAGAATGGGGACAACATGTCTCCCTACCTTTGCAGTCCTCGCCACTGCCTGGCTCCTGATGACGAAAGGAACAAGAGCTGTGGACTGCGGCTGGCAGTGACTCCTCGCCCTCATACTTTGGGCATCCGAGGAAAGCTTGCTGTCCCATCTGGTGTCAAAGCTTTGGAAGCTTCAACAGGAAAGTTTGCTGAGGAACTGGAGTCCGAAGGAGCTGTTGGTGAGATGCTGCCTGCTCGGAATATTCCAAGGATGCCTTCCTTGGAATCAATTGGGAGCTGCTCCCTTGATGCTGATGTGACTGCCAGCGAGTGCTCAGGTGTGATGCAGCACCTATTGTTGGCAATTAGTCATAGATGCCTTTCTTTATTAGAAGCAGTGAATATATTTTTGGAAGATAAATTTTCTTCAGCCTTTGATTTTTATTTGTCCCATCTTAGGTTTGTAGCTGCATTATTCATTTTTTTTTAATTTTCATCAAGCTCCTGTCTCTTTGGTGTAATTTAGAGGATTGGCGGATGACTGATGGTGTTAACCTCTGTTGATCAGAGTGCTTGATTTTCTCTGCTTATTTTAGCACATCTCAAGTATTCAGTTGGAAAAAAGACGTATGAAGAGTGAATAGACTTTAAATATGGCCCAATCTTGAGTGTGTAGGCAATATGTAAACATTGTTTTGCAGTAACATCGCTGTAGTGCCTTTTTTCATATGGAGTAATTTATTATGTTGTGCTTTATTTTTCCAATTGATTTCGTATATTTTTTAAAATTGAGCATGCTTAGGCCAAAAGTATGCAGTAATGCTTACTATTACAGTGCCAGAAGTGCAAATTGGAAACAAATGGTTATACTAAATGAATTTAGCGACAGATTTTGTGTCTCTCATGGTGGATTAAGCTAATATAGTATCATCATTACTTAAATCAGAGCAAATGCATTCTTAGAATTATCAGTTCCTTGAAAATTCACAGTATTGGTAGATGCATATTGTGTTCTGTTTAAATGTATTCATATGTAATAATGATTATCGTTTAATTATTATTTATTAATAATATTCACAAGTTATAAATGTTGAATATTTTTAGCTTATGCTTAATTGTTTTTGAATGTCCATTAACGATCCATTTTGATATCAGGACTCTCTGGGCACTGGAAAATCCTTAATGCTTTTTCCATTATTAGATTTCATCATTTTGGCTACTCTTATTTAATAGTTTTTATGATATCTTTGCCTGAAATATTAAAAAAAATAAATCAATTATGAGGGGCTGTTCCATAAGGTAGAGTTAATTCTGTGGGTGGAAGGACAGAAGAATTTATGCCACAAGTTCAGCGGAGAGTAATATGTAGCTGTTTTTTTGACTCTGTTTCAGAAAGTGCATTCTCAGAAAATTCTCCTTCCGGGTGAAATTGGTTAAAGTGAATGGTATTGTGTTTTAGTGTTATAATAGTATTTCATGGTTCTAAAAGGTATTATAAACCGATATTTTTTGGATTGTGATTTTATTTTAGCTCTGAATTCAGGATAATTCCTGACTCTTTATACTTCTCTCATTTTAAGTAATGTAGTTAATTGTCATATAGCATTTTCACCTGGGTGGTTAATCTGTATTCCCAAATTTTGGCTCAAATTCAGATGACATCACAGATTTATCCAAGTTCGGGCATTGTTTGGAAATTCAAATAGTGACCGCTGATGTTGATATTTCCATGAGATACAATGCTATTGCTCAGCAAAAACAATAATTTTGTTAAATTTAGTTAACAATAAAATAATTTTAACTTCGAATATTAATAGGTTCTTTGAATACCTTCAAAGTTCATGTCATTTCCTTGAATTTTTGCATGTTTTCGTGGTGCTTCTTTTGAATATGATATGCTTTATAAATGAGTTAGAGTAGTTAATTGTATAAGAATCTAAGCCTTTATTTAATATTTGTGCTCATTCATTCAACAGAGTTTTTCAAAGTAAAGAGGTTTGTCCTATGGAGGATGAAAATCCATTATTCTTATTGGTGGCAAATCGGAACCTAATTTTTTTCGTTGTAGAGAGGACGAATGTTCTATAGAGGTTGGGCTAGAGAGGTTTGACTGTATCTTGAAAATCATTTCTTTTAGAGAGAGTGCTTCCTAAACAGAAGATTTTAATTTATCATATGATAAGCCTGCCTTGTTCGCTATGCTGGCTACGTTAATTGGGGAAAGTGATGAAAAAATAATAAAGAGGCAGCACTGGTTTTACATTAGTGCATTTTATTATTTTTTCATTCACCGAATGCATAAAACCTCTTAGCGTCTACACTTATTCTCAAAGGTATATTATGATGATGGGGTAGCTATCTCTTTAACTCGCAGGTATTTGCCTGTTATTAATGATGTGTTAGGATATGTTGGTTGTTTCTCTTTCTGTAGTGTTGTTTTTACAAATCATTTCTTATATTAAATTCACCTTATCTTCAGAGTTCATGTATTATTTTCTATTTGTTTTATTTTTCTGTTAACCTTAAGAAATGGGTTAAACTTTCTAGTGAAAATGGCTTGAAGGTCGTAACTAATTTTTAATGTATCCTTATATATTTCACCTCTTAGCAAATAGTCATCAGTGTATTGATTATTAAATGGTTTAAATTTAATTGATATTTTCAAATACTTGTGTCATTGACTCTGTAGTTAGTTTTAGTGGTGCTTCCTAAGAATATCTTTTATAAATGAGAGAAGTTATTATTAATAAATCTCATTAGAATCTATTTATATTTTTTAATTTTTACATTCTTTCAAGAAGTGCAGTGCCAGTAAATTATTTGTTACAAAATTCAGTGAATATTTAAGTTGGCAATTTTTATTTGGTAGCATTGTATGTACAGTTTGCGTGTTGCATTTCGTTTTCAGAAGCTGTAGGAATAACTGCTTCTCAGAGGACACTCCACAGTATCAGCTTTGTGGACTTCTCACCTCTTCGTACCACCGAGGACTCTGGAGTGCAACCAGCACTTGGGCCAAGTGATAGCGCTGATAAAATAGTTGATAATTCTTTATCTCCTCATACCTCTTCTCCAAACACTGTCACATCACCCAGGCCTCCATCGTATGTGTCTCTGTCATGCTCGATTAGTGGATATTCTCCATTGGCTGCATATGATTCTGAACTCCGAAAAGGCTTTCGAACAGGAAGGGATGCCAATCAGACTGCTGACCCATCATATATCCCAGTAAAACAGACTCTGTCTGCAGGGGATCACGAAAATAATAACATTCGAGATACTTCTGGTGCATCCGGGATGGAGAATAACAAGGCCTCAGTTTGCAGCCCAAATCATCGGAAACCTTGTGTTGGTGCGAGAGACATGAATGGCTCCCTACAAAGTCAGAATAATGGAGATGAAAAAGGTCATAATTCTGACATGTACTCATACAAATCGGGGCCGACAGAATCTCATGCTGGGACTGTTAGAATTGTGCAGTTTACATCGCAAAATAAAAGTTATGTGAGAACAGTAACACGGACTTTTGACTCAGGTGTTCATGGGTCAAATGCAACGGAAGAGCATTCTTCATCTTCCAATTTTATTACTCCGTCCAAGTCTTTTATTCAGCAACGTGTTGAGAGGTTGTATGGTCCTGGGGCTCTGGCACAAGGTTTTTTTAAACGCACATCACACCGCAGTGTAAGTTCTGGGGGTAAATCTACTAGTTTCAGTGAATCGGGTGATGATGTTGTGTCTCCTAGGCCTTGTGCGTCTCTACCAGTCTTACGCCACTTGCGACCAGAATTTAGGAACCAACTTCCAGTTAGAGGAACTAGTCCAAAAGTCCCCCCTGTTGTTACAATTATCCCTATCACTGTTGAGGGCATAGAGCCTTCGCCTGACAAAGAGAAAGACTTGAGTGCTCTAGAAGCAGAAAAGGAGGAAGACTTGTGTAAATCTAAAGTGAATGATGTGATAGTGACTGCTCCACCAGATTTATGTCCTGCTGCTCCAGACGTAGTCTTGCCTCCTGTGCTAATTGAGGGGGCACCTGATGTGACAAATGGAATAGCCGAGGTCATCATTTCTCAGGAGTCCAAGCCTAATGATGGAGTAGTGAAGGATGGACATTACTTCATACGGGTGAGTGCCTTTTAATTTGTTATTAATGTCTTCCATTTCAATTTAGGGTGACCAATTGCTGACAATTAACTCTCTCTAGTTAAACTCATTAGATTTATGTATATAGTAGCTCAGCCAGGGTAATCATTGGCTCAATATGTTGTCATGACTGAATTTCTCTGTTCCATCGGAGTTTATTGTTAGTTACTTGTGTTCTAATGTGTTTCTTGATAGTGGAAATATATTTCTGACGTGTTGTGTGTATAGAAATAGTGAATAAAGTCGCTGGGGTTTTTGTATGCGACCATACATGGCTATTTAAGTGGGATGGAGCGGACAACTGCCGCCCACGTCCAGCGTTGGTATGTTCGGTATTCAGCGTTGGTCAAGTGGGCTTTGTATGCCGGTGATCTCACCTTTATCGGTTCGAATATAAACGCCTCCGAGATTTGTCAATGTAACCAGCATCTCTTAATGTTATTAGTCCCGTAAACTAACATCCCTTATCCATGACTCTCGTTTGTATTCAGTTATTGTTAATTCTATATAAGTGAAAAGTTATTGATTACTCAACGACGTTAATTTTTTTGAGTTTGAAATCAGATGTTTTGCTTGAGGAGTGGAGCGTTCTCTCTTGCATCTTGGGTTGGGTCTTTTTACCGTGACGTAAGCGATGCTTACGTTCTTATTTGGTGAATTAATTTATCCGTCGCGGAAGACAGTCTGGATTCCAGCTTTCTCTAGAGAAGAAATCGCGGTCATTCCGGCCAAAGGAAACCGCATAGGTTAGATGTCATGAAAAAATAGGACGTATGTATTCGTTTCGAGGTCGCGGTCGTTCCAAACACTTGGCGTGTCATGATCGTGTGCACACCCCTTTACTATAGATATGTAATGTCAGTTGGCAGTCTATGCAGTCGTTCATTCAAATTGATGCGCGATCCTCTTCATCTCTCTGGGCAAGATTGCCTATAGATTTTACCCTTATGCCTCTTATAATGGCCGTATGTGTTCAATTAGTTACGTCAATATGATAAAAGAGAATGCAAATCGGCCAGATGTGATGGTAGGCGTTTTTCAAAACTGGAGGGGAGCTTGGGCTTCGCCTCACACCCAGCGATTTCAGCTTAATGATTTATCTCGAAAAAAACTGGATATTTCTTGGACCCGGTAGAAAGGAGCAATAGCCAATGGTAAACAGCAAAACCTTTCTGCGTATCAATTTTGTTTCATATTGTTTTTTTCCTTTTATTTTTGTATGTCTTTTTACAATGTCTATTGTGATTTATATCATTTAACGATAAATAATCTGAGTGATTGATTGTATTACCGTCGTTATGATTAAAAAAAGGGACAGTTTTTATGAATTCAATTTTACTTTTTGTAGTTGCATCATTATCCAATAGTATCCAGTTTTGTAAAAAACATATTGCACTGTTGAAACTATGAAAATTATTAATTTAAGTGTAAAATGAATTTTAAAAATGCAGCCTATTCATGTTTCCATGCTATCGTGAGGGATATTCGTGGAAAATTAATAAATAGCCTGTCCAGGGAACATCCCGTGTACAAGAAGTCCTTTTTAGCTGCAATTTTGTTTATTTTTCCATGTTAAGTACTTATATTTTGTTTGTCGAATTAAGAAAACCTGTTGAGTTTCTGGTCGCAGAAGGCCTCTTGTTCACCCAATATCTGTGATCACTTGACTATGTTGCCTTACATGGTATGACTTATTCTTCCGCATTTGATTATTAGTGTGTAATCCTCGATATCTACTGCTGCTCTCAATTTTTGTCCATCCGCTGCCTGTAGCTTGCTTCCACAATTCATGTAGAGGGTTCAATCGTGCATCTTTCTTTCATCATTTCTAATGTATACCACCTCATTTCTTCATTTTTATTATGTCTTCGGCAGCAAGGCCTGAATGGCTTTTCCATTAATCCTAATTGATCTTTTTGGTGCGTCGGTCTTACCATGTATTTTCAAGTGCCTATTGCTATCTAAAGTTATTTGGGAAAAGGAGTATCCATATTTTTCATTAATGCTGTCTTGGGATGCTGATTTTGGGATCTTTGATACTGGCATGCAAAGTGCTTCTTACACTCATGTTATAATCCTCCCAATTTAAGTGGATTACTCCATGTGCTTCAATTGCCCTTCTCTGAGTTGGCTGTCGATCACTTTTATTTTATTGTTTTAGTTTAAATTTGTTTTAATTGTGCATGCCGTAATTCTGAAAAATGTTTTAAGTTTTATCAGCTAAGTTCTATAGATTATCCCTTTTCCCCTCAAATATGGCAGAATCAGCATTGAACTGCTGCAGGTAGATTTTATCTCTTTTGACTGATTCCTTCAACTCCATATTATTTTCTTCCTTAAGTCATTTCATATGTATGGAGAGTGCTAGCTACAGGCTTATTTCCATTTATATCATATCATAAATTGCTTCAGGGAATCCTCCTTCAATGCCTTTCTGCATTAAACATTAAATATTGTGATACTATTGCATGAATTTAAAAATTTTTGAGGTATTTTCTTTAAAATGATCACTTGTATGCATATATTCTCGTAAAATATTCCCCAGACAACTTTGTACCTCTTCCCAGACTGGATGGCCTTGGGTACTCCCACCCTACTCTGTTGCTTTAGGGAACTCCCACTCCATATTGATTAGTGATCCCTATCTTTTTATCCCAGCAGCTCTTCCTGTGATGCTAGCTTTTAGTCCGTCACGCTATGTTGAGGACTGAGTGACCTAGTAGAATAATCAAAATCTCGCTATTTCCCTAGAAATCTTAGATTTCTGAATTTTATGAAAAAATAAAAATAATTAATTATTCAATCATGAATTCTCATCATTTTCACAAGTTAGCTTTTGAGGTACATATTTGGTAATCAATTTTTTGAGTAACGTGGATCTTATGCTGCATATGCGTATCATAGACTACATAAGAGAGGAAATTTTTGAAGTCGATGCTTATCCTTGAAATTTTTTACTGTAGTTAACAATGCAATGGCCATTGTCATTGTTGCAAAACTTGTGTCATTTCACCAAGTACTTTGTCATTGATTGAAATTTTAAAATGTTGATAATAGAGCAACTTTCATAGTTCTATGCAAAGAACATCCTCACCACAAACCAAGTTAATGGTGAGATTTCTGGTTCAGTGAAGCCTGTGCTTGAACATTCCATAACATCACTCTTCTTGGTGACATTGAAGGATTTGGCACATCAGTGGGCCTAAACAGTTTTATTGACACCTTGTACCAGCCAATTAAAACATGATAATGCTCCCTTATATCATTGCCAAAACACTATGGCCATGCTCAGTAGTATGCGTGATGATCAAGCGATTGTGATGGAGAAAGAGAAATAGCTATAGAAGTGCATGGAAAACATGTATATATGGTTAGGGAATTGTATGGAATGAAAATAAGTAAGATAAAGAACGTGAAGATTGGGAGGAGGAAGGCATTATAGATATCATACTGGAAGGTCATAGACTAGAATGAATGGAATCTTAAAACTTGGTAGCATGATGGCAAATGATGGATACTCAGATAATTGAGAATAAAAATCCATGGGAATGAAAGTTGTGAAAAATAAAAACTCTGTTAAGCTGCATTAAAATACCTATCAACCAAGGAAAATATATTCTTGAATATTGAACTGTGTCATGTGGAGCATGGTCCTCAATGAGTCAGTGACTTGGATCCATAGGAAAAAGGAAGTGATTTATCTGGAAATTATTGAAATGTGGTAATGGAGAAGGATGATAATAGGTGGTCTGACAAGGTGAGGAATGAACAAGTTTAGAAAAGAATTGATGAGAAGAGATCAATCATGCTTGCCATAAGAAGTAGAAATGCTAACTGCTTGGGGCATGACTGCCTCCTGAGTACAATAATAGAAGGTTAAGTGAAAGGAAAACTCAAGATAGGGAGAGAAGAGATGAAAATGTGGTTGCAAAATAGAGAAGTTTGGGTGTGTTCAACTGTAACCTGTCTTAGGATAGGTCTATATTGATGATCCTTTGGGTACTGTGTATTGAAAATTCTATGCTCATTTTTTTAAAACTCTGCAATGACCACTAGATATCTCCTCAGGTTGGAGGTATTTTGAAATTGTCATTGTGTATCATTGTGTCATTCGTAATCAAGTTAACTTGATCATTGGAACTTACGAAAGTGCTCTATGCTCATCAATCAATATTCATCCATAAGTGCAATAGTTTCCTTGTTTCAGAGTCATAACCCTACTCTTCAGATGGCATTGCCAACAGACATCTTCATCCCAGATATGAAATCCCTATGGTTCAAGGTCTTGGTTCTTTTCTCATTCCTTCACCACAACCATACACATTTCGACCAACACTCAGAAATGGTACACCTTCAAGTTATTGCTTATAATCTCTTCCGTCAATTGAAGTATCCCTTTCTAGGGTTTTGGTTGGTGGAGTAGCTAGTGTTGGCTTCTCACCCAGTGGGTCTGGGGTCAAATCAGCAGTGACAGATATTTATCCGAGAATGCATGGTCTCTGCTTGAGTGCTTTGTGGGGGGCACTTCAAGTACAGCACTCCATCCGTCAGATGGTATATTAACCCTTTTAGTGCGGCGCGCTGATATGTATATCGGCTTTTACAGCTCGGCTGAAAAGTGCGGCGTGCTGATATATCGGCTTTTACGTTATTGTTGTTAAATTTGAGGACATTGAAATAAAAAAAACTTATATATCAGTAAACGTATAAAAATGTTGTGATTATTGTCCAATTTAATCTCATTAATTAAAAAAAACAGCTTAAAGATATCTAAAAAATTAACAATATAATCCTTGTCCCCTTGTCACCTTTTGCAGGCTAGACACAGATGATCTTAGATGTTGGTCACCCTCTCCATGTATTCAGTGATGGTAAAAGATCTGAGAAAAAGTAACTTGGCTGAATTAAAGTTATTTTATATAAAAAGTAATCAATTACGAGTACAAATTATTGATTTGAAAAAGTAATCATGAAATTACAGTTGAAATTACTTCTTGTAAGACTGTCACCGTGGAGACCATCTGACAACTGTCGAATATTGCAGTGAAAATGTGGAGTTATTGAGTCGTAGAAATAGTTAATTGTAATTTCACTGGCAATGCGTGCAATTATAATAGGGTGGTTTCCTATTATTTTTTTATTGCCTTAATCGAAAGATTATTACTCCTGGAGTACGTATTTCACGCTTTTAGATTTTTAAATGATAATATCTATTTTTCGCGATTAAATGAAAACTGAAAATTTTCAAGCGCGCGAAAACGCGACGCGTTAGTAGGAATGATGGGAAATCTCTCCGTACGTCGTATTTCTGGTTCCCCCTCCGCCCGGTGAGGTGACCTTGAGGCGAGGCTTAGCGCTGATACGTCGCAGGCTGCCAGCGGGTAGCCTAGTGCCCTGCCGCCTGGTAGCGCTTGGCTTAAATAAGGATTATTAATACCTTATCAAACGAGGAAAACTTTCCGACATTAGCCAGTTTTAATAAGTGATTATTAAGACATGTTTCCCTGAGCTCTGCGCCTCATGCATGCATTGGTAACCTCAGACGACGTATAACTCCTATCTTCTCCTGTAGAAACTAGGTCCCTGTGACGTCACGTGGAGTGGCATCGCATGGGCGCCAATCTGGCCCTTTTCAAATGAGGATAAAAATGGACCATTGCCATTCGTCTACACCGGCATTTATAAAACGAAATAATTTGTATATTATGAATACACTAATGGTGGGTAACGAATCGCAATTATTGCCTTTTGTTTTCTTTGATGAAGGAAACTACCCTATTGCTGTAACAGCAGTAGGGGTTTCATATTTTGTACCCATCATAAGCAGGCTACGACATAAAGAGTGACTGTACCTAAACAAGCAAATTTAAGTACTTATGGACTCAAAGTTATGTTTAGGCCTAGGTGAATCAGTGAAGACATGTAAAGTAATCGTAGATTACCAGCAAGTAGCTATTACAGCAAAAATAAATTGTGCTGTCGCATGCAGAGCATGTTTTTTAACTTATAGCAGCCTCTCCGAAAACTTTTTGGAGCCCTCGATGTGCTTTGACCGCCGTTTTATTGGAATTACAGAAGAAAATCAACTCTTCCCACTAATGACGGTTACTTGGCAATAACTTGGACATTTTCACGCAACAATAAGGATTTGATGCCAACACAAACTCACCATTGTCATGAAGCAGTTTGTCAAATGTTATAAGCTTGGCTCATCACGTTTCCCATAAGTTGAAATCAACCTGTAATCACGGCTAGAGCCATCTAATAACAAACAGCGGGAACTTAGTTGGGCACCTAATAATCGTTACAAGTAAAAATTACTGCAAAAGTAATCTGATTACTTTTACTCGATTAAATACTTACCAAAATTGCATAGTATATCTACATGCAATCACCCTCTCCACCCTCTTTATTTATCGGGGGGATCCTTTGCCTCTTCTTTTTGTAAATCTCCTGATGTGAAATGAAAGGTAATGGTTTGTTATGTAGACTATAGAGAGAACAGTGCAGTTTCGTAATGGAGACTCCCCTCTCCTTTGGTTTTTATTTTCTTCGCCACACAGAAGACCTTTTCTCAGCTATATTTTACTTATGAAAATAAATCCCCCTAGCTTCAGATAAGCAGGGTTAGCATAAGTGTTTGTGAGCACAAGAAAATTGTGTCAGTGTGATTAAATAACCAGGGAACTTTATTAATACCCAGTGTCATCTTTGACTTAGCTCTCATTACCTACTTTTCTCACATAAAGAAAGGGGAATGTTAATTGGGTATGACAACTTATTTGATCTATCTTTCCATATTTTCATTGACTTCATCAGCTCAACTTCAGAATTTTACATGTAACTTCCTGTTAAAATACATTTGAAAGTTTGTGGAAAGAGGATGGGTGAAAGTAGGCTTTACAGGTAAAATGATATTGTGCCATGATCATGTCCTTCACTCCAATTGATAGCTTTTCTTTAAAAGTTTTATTAATTTGTATTTAATCTTTTTTCCACTTCTTTCAAGACTTGAAGGCATTTGTAGTGTTTATTCCTAAAAGTACAACATTAAAATTGAGTATGAATATCAGCGAGCCTAAATTTTGCTCATCCTTATCAAATGATATGCATACAATGGACCAAGTTACCTAGATAATGTAGTAACCTCTCCGCTATACTTTGAGTAGGATATGGTAAAAATTGTGTCAATACACCTGCATAGTCTCGATGAGTGGACTCATGACCCGTATGATATCCAATGTGTGCATTTGCACATACACATGTACTAGGCTGTCCCAGACTGCTGAATTCACAATTTTCAGCCTTAACTGCGATTTCATAGTATAGTTCAGTAAAGTGGCTTTTGTTAAAAATGTCCAAATGCATTGATGCAAGGAGATAAAAACCTCTTGCTTTAATCTTTCGCTTAGTATGCTTCTTCGTTAAAAATTTTGCGGGTACTCACCATGTGGAATAAAAACTTTTGGACTATGTCACTGTGTCTTTTTTTTTTTTTTTGTGGCCCCAACGTTTTCCGACCAATGCTGGTCACTTTCTGAAGAGGTGGGAATTTAAATTCATACACATAGGTATCAGTCTCAGGTGGAGGGGGGAGGGGAGTGGGGGGTTGGAGGAGTAGGTTGTTGATTGTTTTTGATGATTACGGGTTGCCAAGTACAGCTAATTTCAAGGCTGGTGTCCCTGTTGAAATTGTTCTTCTCCTCTTTAGATATTTCTATGGCTTCTCTGACAAGTCTCTGTTTAAAACCTTTTACTTTGGCAACAATTTTTGCTCCTTTAAGGTCAATTGTGTGGCCCAGCATTGGGTGTTCGGCTACTGTGGACTTTAAAAGTCCAAGGTAATCCTTAATAACACCCTTGTGCTTCAACGCAATGTGTATAACCATAGAGTAAGTATATTGAGAAAATGAATATACTTACTCTTAGGTATAATGCGATTCCCACCGTATGTACACATTCCGGAACTTGCGTTCTAGGATCCTCTTCAGAGATTCAAAGATGTTGTCATGGAAGGTGGGGTAAGGCAACATGGCACCCTTTGCATAGCTAGAAACCCCCTCTCCAATAGCATGGTGTGGCAAGGCACATTTTATGGGCACGACCCGGGTTTCGTAACTTGGTTACATCGTCAGGTGACTGATCTTGCATGCATCATACATTTAAACACAAAGTACACAAGTGACAGTGAGGACATCTATCGGAAAGGAAAATGACTGGTTGAGAGGGCGGGGGGATTGTGATTTAGAAAACTCAATATACCCCGCTAATCCTCTCTTTCTTCCCCAACACCGCCACCTTCTTTAGCTCTCGTCTCCTCACCCACTTCAACCCCGCCCTCCCCTGGCTGGTCAGATGCCTATCCTCACAGGAAAAACCCTCGTCCCAAATCAAAGCTGCCCCTTTCCCCCTTACTCCCCCCCTCTCACTATTCCATTCCGTGTTTAACCCTCACCCCCACCCTTTCAACCAGTCCTTTTCCTTTCTGATAGATGTCCTCACTGTCACTTATGTACTTTGTGTTTAAATGTATGATGCATGCAAGATCAGTCACCTAACGATGTAACCAAGTTACGAAACCCGGGTCGTGCATGGATGGTTTTTAGCTTTTATTTTTGCATTTGTTCATGTTAGTTAGACACACACTACTCAGCCTGTTCAATCTTTGAAAAAGAAATGTTTTTTTTTTGTGCTGGCCTCTTTACATTTTTTATAGTCATTTAAAAACCGAAGAACTCTGGTCTTATGCTTGGATCCTGTGAAAATAAGTTTTAAAAAGAGATTATTAAATTAATTTAATGGAATTAGGCATCCTTTAGATTTAATGAAATTAGGTCGCTATGTATTTCCAATGACTAATTAAGATTGTTAGGATGAAACAGGGTCGATGGATCTTTATCATGCAGAGCTTACCATGATCTCATTTGTCATTATATTTTTCATATTTTTTGTAGTTAAGCTTTCAGTACTATTCTGCAATACTTATGCCTGGTCTTCCCTTTTTGCAACCACATCATAAATCAAGAGAAAAGATCAACTAAAACTCATTTTGACATTATTTTTGAGAAATCCCAAATGCATAGCTTGAAAATGACCCAAGTTTGCCTTTGGTTTATTCAATCATGAAAACCTACCGGACTGAGCGAGTCACTCCCCATAAATAAAAGGAATTGGGATGAAACTGGTTTTTCAGGTGATGTGTGTTTTTTTTTCAATTTATGGAATTGATGAAATTGGTGGAACCTTTCCATCATAAATGAAAGATATCTTTCAAGTTCCTCTTATTTACTAAATTTTATGTGGTAAATTTATATTTGGTATTTAATTTTTTTATTTAAAAAACATTAACTACACTACACAACATATATTATATGCTTTAGTATCATTTTCTAGTGTTTTATTCAAGTTTCAAAGTTTTAAGTGGAACTTGTAAGATCATTCATTTACGAGGTACTGGGATACATATGTATTTAATTAATTTACTCATGCTCTAGTCTCACGCCTCTTATCGGTCTAAGCGAAGATACCCATTTACTTGTATTTATTACTGATGTCGTAATTGCCATTTTTTGCGTGATTTATGGACTAAGTGATAACTGTAGATTTTATTTTTAGGATAGGCTCTAAAATAGGCTGTGCCCTTATTCTCAACCATTTTAATTAATCCTCACTCCCTGGTATTATACGAAAATTATTTTTGAAAAATTTTGCATTGAGAATTGTATAATATATTTATTGAAAGAATAATATATTTATTGATTCTCTGTTTTTGATAGCTTAGGTGTGTAGCTAGTGAATTTTTTAAACGTAGATATAACCATACCTTTCTTTTAGGTTTGATTTGTGACTTGTCCTACACATTTGATATGTGCCTTGGGATCAGGAATGATAATAATAATAATTACAATAATGCAAATTTCCTTTGTTGCAGCTCTTGAAATCTGAAATCGCAAGGCTAACTAAGTTAGTAGACTCTGCAGAGGAGGAATTAGCTAGGGGAGTTGATGGCGAGAATCCTCTCCCTGAAGAAGCTGCTGGCTGGCTAAGGTCTGCTGCTGGTCAAGCAAGACTGTTAATGAGGCAAAAAATGCAGCAGTTTGAGGGCCTTTGCCAGAAACACTTGGTTGGTAGTGATTCATCCATTTATTGCTTTCTGTGTTGATGCATGTATGCTGGTAGAAGTTTTCGTTGTGATGTATTTTTAACTAAAATTATAATCTTAAATAAATGAATGAAAATAGTGGTGTGTTGCTCGATTGGAATCAATTATGTTCTCATAAGTGCAAGTTAAGATTAAATGTCTTTGTCATATGAAAATGTGTCTCTCTTCTCTTCAGCATTTGTTTGGATAATCAAGACTTAACTTTATTTAATTCCAATTGAATATTAGCTTTATTTTGTGTGATTACAATGGATCCAATTACATATTTCAGATTACCTTTCGTTGTGCTATGTGAAGGATTAGTAGAGTAAGAATGCAATAAATTTATTTCAGCTGCAAAGCCCTGGTGAAGCATTTCCAACAACGCTTGAGGATCTGGCAGGATTTTGGGACATGGTTCTCCTTCAAGTGGCAAGTGTGGATGCTATGTTTCAAGAAATAGACACCCTAAGGGCATCTGGTTGGGTGGAAACTCCAAGCAAGACTGCACCTCCTAAGGATGGAAAAGTGGACTCTACCTCTGGTTCTGCGGTATGTAATGAATACAGTTGAATTTCTAATTTACAAACCCTAACTTAATGACACCTCAGCCCTGAACAAATGTGCTCGGAATGCAAGTTGAAAGAGCTTCTGTTTTGCAAAACTTCCTCTTAATTGATTGGTGAATTTTGTCTTGGGAACCCATGAGGGATTTATTATGTTTTGCTAACTTTAGTAATAAGCTTATTCATTTTTTTTTTAATTTTTGATTCTGATAGAGTTGAATGTGTAAGGAGGTCCTTATTTTTCAATTTGTTGCCTACTTCTTGAGATATTTGCTGCAAAAAATCAACACCCTTAACCCTTTTGCAATCAAATTAATGATATCACATGCTCTTGAGGAGTGAGCCTTTTGCAGTTAAGTTAATGATATCACTTGAGGAGTAAGTCACAGCTTCTCAGCCACTCACAGCTTCTTTGTCTGCTTTATTGCTATGTACACTCTAGTGAGCGATTCTGTCCCTCAATGAGCAGCTCCCCGTGAACTAGTTCATGATCCTCAGATGTCAGGTGACATCACCAAATTATGGAAAGTGGGCAGCAACGTTTGTGCTGTTTTATTTTTAAATTATGAGAAAATGACTGCACGAGAGAGATTTTTTTCTGTTTTTACTTACCTTTCTCTTCCCCCTTCCAAATTCTTTCAATGAATCTCAACGAATGTAGAATTTGAATGAATGAATCTTAAATTTGTGCAAATACGGCTAGTACTCAACAAAGAGGTATTATGAGAGTTTTAAGTGTATCGGTGGTCCAGTTAAATTAAGAAGCTTGCCTTTACCACGTGAGAGAATTCTTCAATATTGTTTTTAGTAAGATCATATCAAGGAATTGAATTTAGTGAGGAACACCTGTCTTGTGAATTACCCAGCCGTACCTTTAAGTCTATGTATTTTTTCGTAGGCTCTAATTTGCTATTCCTGTAATTTCATGTTTTTAAAAATGTAGTAAATGCATATCATATAAAAAGAGTGAAATTTATTTCAATGTGCATGCATACACAAACATACATTTGAGAAAATCTGTCACCTCACGCCTGGAAAATGAGGGACATAGAAAATGTAGGCAACAAATTGAAACATAAGGGTCTCTTTATGCATCCAACTCCAGAGCGTATTTTGATGGGATGCATTAATGAGCTTAGATGAATCATGCTGAATGAGTTGATTCAATACAAGCTTGATAGTATTTGAACATTGTGTGATATATGAGGTGAATGTTTTACAATTTTTTTACATTAATGAGTTGATTCAATACAAGCTTGATAGTATTTGAACATTGTGTGATATATGAGGTGAATGAATTATGTTTTAAAATTTTTTACATTAACTAACTCCGTGAAAGAGCAAGGTGGAAGGGCTCCAGATAATCATAAAACTTAAAACCCATGGAAAAATACGAACTGGATTCCTAAGAAGTTACAGTATGTAATCTTGCATATTTTCCGGCAGGCTGGAGGTGATGGCAGCAAGGGACATAAGAAACAAACTGTAAGGAAACCACAACTAACTGCATCTGCCAGCTCCACAAAAACTTCTGGTGCAGCCAAGGCCAGGGATGAGGCTAGGCGGAAGATGATGGAAGAAAGGCGGAGAGCTATGAAGGAACGGCAAAAGGAGTCTGCTGGGGAGGGTAGCATACAAGGAGAGGTTGAAATTTTTGTTCCAGATAATAAGTAAGATTGTAATTGCTGACTTAACTCCTTGAACGAATCATTTTGAGTTTGCATTTTAACTTGCAAAGGCAGATGCATTCACGCTTGTTTTCTTGGCTTTTGTGTATTGATATAGAAGCAAGTGTGAATACAATGCGAAATATTGTTTTTAACTAATACCTGTGATTTAAGGTCCAAGCAATGTTTGGAGTAAATTGAAAGTGCATTAAAATCAAAAGTTGGGTGATATAGGCTGGTGTCACATTTTTATATTGATTAAACGCTAGATAAATTTGAATGCTGTGAGCAACACGCCAATCATGATTCCAAAGAAAGAAATTAAATATGAAGTTAGTAATGTCTGTGGACTTGTTGAAATTGTCATTTGTATTTTATACTTTTTATTTGCTCTTATAAAGACAAAATCATCAGATAGTCTGTAGCCTGGCTTACTTGTATTTAATAATGGCATAGCTGTCAAAAATTAACTTTTTAATGGATTTTGTAATGAATGTAAATATTGTTGACCATTGGAATTTCTCGCAAGAGAGGACTGCTAAGATATACACTGTTAAATTTGCTTTCATTAGGATTTCGATCTTTGCTTTTACTTAATTTATCTCATTTGACTCATGAAATCATCAAGGTTGCCCCTTAGGATAACATAGTATATCAGTTCTCCATTTTGAAATAGAAGATGTGTACGAAATGCTCATCAGAGGGCATATTTACTTATCGTACTTTTTTCAGTCTGTAGTTGTAATGTATGCATTTTTTAGTTGTGTATAGTTTAATGAGTCATACTTTTAATGAATTATTGTTTGGGAGTTTGGTAATAATAAATTATAAAGACATTTTTTTGTAAGTAACTGTCAGACCATTTCAATCTTGGTGGCACTCATTTCCCTTTTTTAATATATGGTTCCAATGAGAATATAGCACTTTCTTTTTAGTGTAATTCCAATTTTACAGTTACACTTTTTATTTAAATTGCTTGTGTAAAGCTGGAACCTACAAAATAGTTTCCCAAAACTGCTCAACTTAGTATAACTCATCTTTCACATTCCTATTTTTTTGCTCCATATATGTTCATGGTTTTAGTCCTTGGTAGGAAGAAGCAATGCTGTCGCCTTTCAGAAAATAAAAGACTCATTCTCACTCCTGTATGTGGAAGACACCGCCTTGAACGTGACCCTGAGCATTTAGCATTTTTAAAATCTGTATTCATAAAATATAAGGAGCTTTGGTGAGTGATGTTGTTTTAAATTATCATTGATTCACTTTAGGAGGTTTCTAGTAAAGCCGTATATATTCTGAACCTGGCTTGCATGATCTAGTGGGTTCTGAGTGTCCATGTCATTTTTGCTACAGCTCCATAAATGCCAATTTTAACTTCACTGTTCTATCATATTTTTCCATGGGCAGAAAATTCTGGAGTCCTCGAATACAGTTTTTTAGAAAGCTCTGGTTTTATGTCAATCTATATTCATGATCTTGATATTTTTACCCTTTTCCTCATTCTCATAAATGGGTACATATCATATAAGAAAGCAAAATAATTTTAGAACAATTAATGGGTATTTGATAGTATAGAGTTAACTACAGTTTTAATCCGTGGAAGTAGAGATCCATTGTTTAAATTATGAAATCAACTTCCATTATGGTAACATTTTTGTCGAAGGTGAGAAGTTTTTATCTACTAAATGACTACAATGTGGGTGGTTCCATGATGTTGGTAGGATTAAATTAAATTAAATTAAAAAAGAAGAACTTTGTGCTTTCACATTAATATTTATTCACGACCATGGTTTCAACGTTAGACGTCATCATCAGGTGAACTCTACAGAGGTCCATCACATCCTTTTATACCAGGCCTGGAGGGGTAGGGAGGAAGGTAATTAGGTGGAATGGATAGGTCAACAGAGAAGAGGGAGGGGGAAAAAAACTTGGTCATATGGTTTGAAAGAAGTTAGGGGGAGGAGGCTCCCTTAGGGAGGGCATGGCAGATGGAGGGGGGGTGGTTCAGGTGAAAGAGAGGCCGAAGAGTTCGTCATGTCATTAGCCCAGGAATTTAGGAGGCTTAAAAGAGGGGAGTGGTAGTCATACAAAAATTCGTTTACAATGTTGTTAAATCTGCCCCCCTTTTTAAACAGTTTTTTTTATTAAAAAAATATCTTTATGCTTTATCTTAAAACATATCTATGGATCGTGAGCAGAAAGTACCAGTACTTTCCAGATCGAATTAACATCAGTCATCTCAGCAATGTTTTAGACTAGATATTTGCCTGCAGGTAATTTAATACTTATGACCTATCCAACCTATGACCAAGTCTTAAGGCCTGGTTACATGATACATTAACACGTACGGGTTAATGTCTAAGGCTGCTATTCTGGATGGAATAGCATTATGCTATTCTCCGATATTGCAACCGATGTTGCTATAATATAGCGTATTGCAACGCATATGCTATTCGGTATTCAGAACGGTTGCAATTCATGTTTTTACTACATTTACGTAATTTTCAAAATAGCATAGCCCCGTTGCAATTCACTATTCTGAACGGGGAATTGCAACCAGTAGGGTTGCAATAATATTACGCGGTCTTCGAGGCCGAGCTATTCGGTATTGCAACCCAGAAAACGTGCGCATTGCGATGTTGAATTGTTTTTCTGAGGTCAAAGTAACCTAATCAAGTATTGAAAAATGGAATAGTAGCCAAAAATAAAATGATATCAGCTTTATTTTAATTACATAATAGTAGCATAAGTGATGAATATTTAACTAGTTAAGTGATTTGGTTAGGAATTAACATTTGAGCTTAATATATGAAGCACAAGCTTGCTTCATCGACAGTACGAAAACAATAACAATTAATGCAAAGAATTACTACCATTAGCCCAAATTTTACGTGTTTTATTCATATTTACAATTCATAATTTTATTTCATCACTTGACTTGCTACTAAAAATATCCTCAATGTAGGCTATCAGGTCGATTCTTGAAAATTTTCAAGCTTGTGTTAACACACTAACTCGCCAAATATAATAATAGTTATAGCTTTCAATGAAAACCATATATTACCATAATAATACCATATACTTTGATCAGCCGTTCCTTTCCGCAACGAGTCTAAATTATTTTCCCCACTATTCGCTACCTTCTACAATTAAAACTTAAAATTTACTAAATTATAACACGGGCAGTAGACTTGAATTACTTGCTTGAAAACAAAGGATTTCTCCGAACACCAATAAAGTTTCCGAACAAATATGATTCACCAAAAACGTGTAATGGAATATCCATGCACTACATCACTTACGCAATATATACCATGTGGAATTGAATACAAATTGTTTCCTCTATAGACTAGTAAGTTATTCACACAATTAAGTTTCAGTTTATCGGCACAGTTCAGGGTCTATCAAAAATTTCAGTGAGCACATTAAAATCAGCTGATACGAAAACAATGATAACTGACATACTATCTAATTCAACATATATATCTAATTCATACAGTAAAGCTATATCTTCACGAGCAAAGCAATAAAAGTTAATACATATTTATTTAGACATGCAACGAACAAACAGACTTTGAAGCCTAACACAATTACGAAGAAAATCAAACTTATTTAGCTTTCAATGATTATTTCGCATAACATATATCTCGCGATAAAGGACCGATCGATATAGGTAAATGATTCAATATTTATGCCCGATAAATCATCATTATAACAACAAAATTATGACCTAACCCACCTATCTGAAGCCATTGTGAAATTATCACAACCACAACAAACAGCTGATTTCTTAAATGAGATTTTCAAAGCGTATTATATAAACATCCACGGTTTAATATAATTTTTAAATGCAAATGAAGCAATAATTTATAATTGCAAGTCAATATTCCGTAAAATACAGAAAAATATATAAAATATCTTCTCCCTCATTGGTTGCGAAAACTGTTCAGAAAGTTTTTCATACGGGAAAAGGCGGAGCTTCCAAATAGCTCGCGCAAGAAATAGCATGATGCTATTCCGAACAAAATTATTACTAAACGTCATTCAGAATACGGGGTCGTTGCAATAATGACCCGCAGAATAGCATATGCTATTTATTGCAACGCTTATCCAGAATAGCAGCCTAAATGTATGAACGCTTAATGAACACGAAAATGCACCGTGTAACCACCCAACTTGTGTGAATGCATGAACAGAAAATAGAACGTGTTCTAATTTGATTCATGCATTTGTACATGTTCTGTTCCGGTCCACCAAAATCGTTCATGCGAACGTACATCAACTGGTACATGTTAATGTACCGTGTAACCAGGCCTTTATGATCATATCCTATTCATAAGTCAGGGAGTGCCGGTGCAAAATGATGACACCTAACTATGAAACCATGGTCGTGTAAATGTGAGAATAAATATTCATGTGAAGGCACAAAGCATCTTCTTTTTCATTTTTCATAAATCGTCATCATAAGCCAACAATCCTAAGATTGTTTTGATGCAGCTGTCCCATCTGGTAGCCTTTTCATGTTAACACATTTCTTCTTTTTTACCTCCTTAATAGCCTATCCTATTTAATTCATTCGAGGCTATCCCTTGCCCTTCTAATCATATAAAGACCTCCTTTCTTCCTTACAAAATCAATCAAGTAAATACATTTTGTAGTGCACATACCGTATAAGCGCGTGTAAGAGGTGCACCTTTTTTCCCAGAAATTGCAGCCGAAAATGAGGGTGTGCCTCTTACACAAACTTCTTATCTTCCCCCCCTCCCCTTTACCGGTCGCAAGTCCAAGGGGAACTGAGTGGCCTTGGTGTTCAGCGTGAGTCAGTCATCTGAAACCCTGGGTCAAAAACAAGCGGCACGCAGGGGAGTTTCTCCCTTAGTGATGTATTTTTAAAATGCTCCTGTTTGCTTTTCATGTAAGCATCGCGCCGTCACGTCGGTACCCCAGAGGTGAATATGGAAAAGATCGCACGAGGTTTTTCGTTCCGGAGGGCACGCTAAATTTACTGCCACGAGTGGGCATCCGGCGGTATTTATACTGCCTATAGTAATCGCTTATCAAATGTAGAGAAACGCGTAGTTTTTTAGGACATACCTGGTTAATAGTCAATATCTGTCTTGCCGAGTAATTTCCATTACGCTTAGGACCTGATTTTTCAAAAATCATCTTCAGACACTAATATGAGTATTATTGCAATTGAAAATTATATTGATGTCAAAACCTGTGGTTTAAAAAATTCAAACGAGTATGTTCACTGTTGGACTAAATTGTAGATAGAAGAAATCAGAAATGCTTTTAAGTGAAGAGCGCTGAAGGAGAGGTCGAGGGGAAGGAGGCGCTCCCTCTGTCTTCGAAGCAACGAGGCTACGAGTGAAGGAGCAAGGGACAAACACGTCCGATCTTGCATGTGACGTCGTTGCCTTCAAAGCGAAGGGGCAAAGGCGCAGCAATGTGATATACACAGTTTGCGTTGCCCAAAGTTTCCAGTCCGTCTCATCTTGTTTGAATGCGCTTATGCTGTGCTTGTTTCTTCCAAAATTGTCCTGTTTGGACTATTTTGAATATTAGTAGCCTTGTTGTAACTATAAAACTTTGTGTCAAACAATTAGAGCTTAAAAAACTTAAATTCTGTCAGATATGCGTCGCGTTAGATCTCTTTCTTTTTTTTGAACCTGGTGCGAGTCATACAATTATTGAAAGCTATCGAGATATCTTCGGTCTCGGTAGATGAATCACCTAGCATGTGGCCTCCAGAAACTGGGAGATCGATCAAGGTCAGTTGGTGAGACGGGGTAGGGATGAAACACGTTTCCATTGTTCCCCTGTAACTTGATATTTTCCTATTTTCGTGTGGGGTCTCGGAAAGTAAAAAAAACGGCAGAGGCATTGGCTGATGGAGGGCCAAGTGTGGCTCCGTTAAATCTACGATGTGGTTATTATCCTACGGTGCTGAGATTGCCCCGATTGTTGTCCAAGCTCTTGGGAAGGTTAATGCTATGTGCCTGTCGTGTTTTGACTTAAAATTTTCCACGGCTGCAATTCTATTGCAATACTCCTGCGAGAGTATTTAAACAAAATTTTTCGTGAATAGGGCAAGCATCGTAGAGCAACGGCGTATGCGAAGAGAAGATCGGAACTCTCATGCCGCTCCCTCTCCCCTCCTACTCCCTCTTATGCTGCTATTACCGCCGCAGTTATCAAAATTTCCTTTTTCAATTAGTACTGAAAGAAGAAATTTTGATAACTGTCGAAATTCCAGGCATACCGTGCGATAGTATAAAAAAAAATGCCGTAAAATTTTTTTCTTCATAGCTTCGATGCTCAAAATAGGGGTGCGCCTCTTACACGTGTGCGCCTCTTACACACGCTTATACGGTACTCTTCATTTAGCTCCCAATTATGCCATGCATGTGCTTTTATGCTCACTAGAAGTTCTCCCATCAAATTTTTTTCCGGATTACCTGTCCTAAAAATTGCTTCAATGCATTCAATGCTTTTGAGCTATTAGGCCCCTTGAAAATCATTGGTGGCACACAATTTACATTATTTCCTGGGTTATGTGCTATTATATAGAGGTGAAATTTTCCTTAATGCTACACAATTTATGCATCAGAGAGGAATCAGTAGGAAAATGTAGGGAACAGTGCAGTTTGAAAACAACTAGTCATTCATAATGAAGGAAGATTATTGTTAATAAAACCCAAAAAGCTTTTGTAGATTATACTCTCATCTTTGTTTTGAAATAGTTTATTTAATATTTATATTTTATGTTCATTAATATAAGTTTTCCACAAATATTTCTTAACGGGATATTTTTACCTAATGCAGTATATGCTTGCAAATAAACAATATTGTAACTTAGCTGTTCTGTGCCAATGTTATTTTGTTAATGAGTGATTTCAGTCCAGAATTTGGTATTTTTGCAATTAGAAGTGCCCTGATGATTGAAATGGAGAGCTTTTGATTTGTTAACTCATGGCACAGCCTACCAGTATATTTGTGTTAGTACATGACTTTGAAGTATTGTCTCATTAGAATCGATTTCTTACCCAAAATCAACTACTGAAGGTCTTGCCTTATTAGGGGTCAATGATGTGGTCAAAAATGTAATTATGCTTTTCTGAGTATTAAAAAGACGATCCTATAAATATTTCAATAACTCAACCATGGTTTTCTGACGTTCACAAAAAATTTCTTTACTGCTCTGAATCCTATAATGTTCTAGGAATGTGCTTTTATTCATGGGAAATGTTTCATTTTATAGTCTCTGCTTCATGTATTAGTTATGCCTAATTCCACCTGTTTCTTTTGACGTGTATCAAATTAATGGTATGAATGATATGCATAATGTGATATGCATGTATTTACTTATTGATTCAACCCTGAGGTTGGTTTTAATACATAAAGAGTAGAACCCACACAATGCCATAGGCATTTGTTCCTTCACATCCAGTGGAAGGGGGTCAACCTTCCATGGGTCTCCTCACTTTTCTAGAGTTGTCATTTTGGGCTTCCAAAGGTTTCATCCAGGATTTGAACCTGGGACCTTAATATCTGCAACAAAGCACTCTACCCACTACGCTACCATTCTCCTTTTTTGTCATTAATAAGTGAGAAATTGACATGACGTGTCGATTTTTTAGTGTACTTTGATGGAATGCATTAATGAGCTTAGCAGAACATGCTATATTATTTTAACACTTGTGTGATATATGGGGTGAAGGACTTATGTTTTACAAATTTTACTAACATTAATTACCTCCTTGAAAGAGCTAGGTGGGAGGGCTCCAGATAATCATAAAACTTGAAAGCCATTGAAAAATATGAATTGGATTCCTGAGAAGTTATGGCATTTAATCTTACATTCAAAATCACTGTTCGAAAGGCTACTTATCTTAAGGACTAGTATATATATATATGCTACTAATATTACTATACAGAATGTAACCTAAGATTTCATCAAGAGAAAAATACATATTTTTATTTGGATTACATGTAATATTTTCTGCCTATCGGTAAATATTTTCTGTGAATGACCTGAGAACATTGCCAATAGCTCTACCACCATCCATCATCTCAGTGGTGTAGCCAGGAATTTTGTTCGTGGAGGTAGGGGCATCCAAAAATTTTTGAAAAACAGGGTTTTAAACTAATGTTAACACTTTTCATAATCGAAAAAAATTATTTTGTTAAAAAAATATTTTGTAATTTCATGATTTTTCAATATTTTGTTCTCTTTTATGAAGGAAAATAATTTTGTTTTTATGTTTCGGGGGAGGGGGGTGGCATCTTGCCCCTGGCTACGCCACTGCGTCAACTAGAGCATTATTTATATTGAGATGGTTTGGCATAACAGTTAAACGGCATAAAGGAAGTCTAAAGGATTAATTAACGGATTGGGAATACAAACAAAGGTACATATTGAACCTGGAAAGTTATTATTTAAATTGTTACATCCCTTGGATCTGGTATAATACTTGTGTATATTTATTACCAATATTTTCTAATAGTTTGAATTAAAAATTGAAATGGTCAATATAAGTTTTTTATTCACTCTAATATGTGTGTATTTAAAAGAGTAGTTAAACTTGTGTATACTTTCCTGGGAAGAACATGATATGTTTGAAAGTGGTGAGGGCTATAAAAAGATAGTGAAAGGGATCTGAATGCAGGCGTTAGTGCTAGACATTAGTGCCTTTGGCCTGTCATTAGCACCTGTCATCTTCATGGCCTGTTATCGTCTGTAGGCAAGTTCAAGTTTTGCAATGTCTGTACTGTGAAAACTGTAACCTTAGTAATGCAAAACATATTTTATATGCTATGGCTGCATTGTATTATATTTTCAAGCCAAAGTTTACTCATATTTTTCTGGTGTGCATAAGCTGGCTTGGTCATTATGTTTGGCAGGAGTTGCCCTGGGTCATCACTGTGCTTGATGTTTTTTTCAGGATTTGGTAATTACTATAATAAAATTTTGGTAAATTCATCATAACTGCAATTTATGAACTCAGGTGATATTGTTTCTCATGAATGAGAAATGGCTTTTGTCAGGTCTTCTGGCACTTTGTTAATGTGTATGCAAAGGCTTGTAATAGTAATGGAATAGCTGCATGTGTGAATACTTGGAAACCAGAACCATGTTTTAATAATTTGTGTCAAAGAAAAAAAAAGTACGTTGGTAAATTTGTTCCGTTTTTGTGACACTAAAAGAACTGCTAATGTTTATTATTTTAAGTTCTAGATACCAGGGTAAGGTATTTTTAATGGAAAATATCAATGTTGGTGTTAGGCTTTTGGAATAATAATTCTTAAATGCTTTTGAGTAAAAGCATTAAAGTCTAAAATAATGTGGTACAGGTTTTGGTGGAACTGAGTGCTCAATACACACAATAACTATTTTAAAATATGTAATCCCACATTTGGTAAAACTGGAATGGTAATTTTTAGGTTCTATTTATTATGGCATGGACTCAGGAAGTTTCTCTTTGCTGTGTGCTGGATCACTGAAAAAATTCCATGCAACAAAATGGAATTGTAGAGGCATAATTGTGAGAATCTCATTTTCTGGGATCAGCTTTTTGAGAATTGCACTGGGCTTGAATCAGCCAACAGTGGGTGAGCATTGACCTTTGCATGTACAGCAGTGGATGTATCTATTGGAAGTTCTGTGATAGTTGTTTCCTTTCACAGCTGTGTGTGGATTTTGAATACTGCTATAGTCTATTGGATTTTGGGAAATGACTCTAAGAGACTGACTTTTATTAGCATCGTTAATGATAATGTCATTTATACTATGCAACTTTTTTTATAATTTCTGGATATAAATATTTACATTACCTTAGCAGTTATTACTTTCTAATGTGTGGCAAGTTAAAAGTTGTAACAATGAGTTGTATTTTTGTACTCAATGGCCACTTTTTTCTTACTTGTTATTGGTGATGAAAACTTCACATTTGGAAGGTACTACTCCTGGGCTTAAGGAAATTTATGTAACAAGAATTGTTTGTATTTGTCCAAGTATTTGTTAATTTAATTGGCATTAATATAACACTGTACCTTATGACAAATAATATACACTTGATCTTTTTAAGTTATCTCCTTTATTATCCAGTGCTACTTTGATCCTGATGATGTTTTAAGATCTTTTCAATAATGTCTCAATTCAACATTTTATAATATAAAGCTTGAGTTACTATGAAAATTTGGCAAGCTACCTGTGTCCTTTGCATGGCTTCAAATCAAATACATGGCTTTCCTCACGTGGGTGCATGCCAAATATCATCTTTGCAGACGTACAAGAGCTTCCCAAGCATCAATTCCCAACTCTGACGGCCAGCAGTCTTTCACAGGCTGAGCTTCCATCTTATATGTGTTGTTCCTATGTAACCTTACAGTTATCCAGTGATTGAGGTAGCAGGCTTGGCTTAATGGTAAGGTAAAAGGCTTATGAAAAGGTAGTCTTAGTATATCCTACAATAGAATTCTTTAAATTTTATATCTTACCTTGGTTTCATAGGTGTGGTGCCTTGCATTGCTGTTCGTCCTCCTTGACTTTGCCACTTGTGGCTAGCCTAGCAAAACCCAGTGGTTTTGTTTTTGAATTCATTCTGTAACTCCAGAAATAGTAAGTTGCATTATCTCTTCATGAATTACAATTTTGTGCATAACATATTGATAGGGATCTTACTACCTGATCAATAGCAATATCCAAAGAAAGATTAGTACTTGTGTTTACTGAAAAATTATTTGTATCTACTAGTGTAATAATTACTATAAAATATTAGAGGAAAAGATAGGAATGTAAAATGCATCATCCAATTACTGTGTTGCAAATGTTAGGGAGTGTAAGATAAGGAATGATTTAACATTCTCATCATTTTGACGACTAGCATATACCTTTGTATACTTCATCACATCTACTGATGCAATCACACCTTGGGGAAAGTATATACAGAAGATTCCGGGTAATTGGGACATATCGGGACTTGTGCACTTAGCCCCAATTAAATGGCTGCCCCAATTAGGCGAACTATCCTGTATATGGGCATAAACAAACATTGAAATGATGGAAAGAAGACTAAAAAATGTTGATAATGCAACATAAGTTTATTCAACTATTAATTTGATTAATAAATCAGTGAGTTAAGTTAATTTATTATCATTTTTAAGAATTATAACAATTTCGTTAAAAATATTTTTCAAAGCCTCAGGCGACGCTGAATGAATGTCTTTAAATAAGTCCTATTAAAGAAAAGTCCTATCCTCTTGCGGATAGTATAACAACAAGAGCTTTCAAAATAGGGCAAGAATAAGAGCATTTGTGAAAAATAAGAGTAAATCAAAGGAGGAAAATATAAAAAAATAGTATTCTGAAGACAAAAAATTTTAATTTATCGCAAGTATAGAGTCTTATGTCGTCGACTCATGGCCCAACAAATTGGCATGCTGTCCCAATTAAGCGGAGAATACTCTGGGATATTCCTCTATTGGGTTCTGTACTTCAAGATCTGCCCCAATTAAGCGGCTGCCCCAAGTAACCGGTGGACCCATTAAATGGAATGTATGTACTGTAATAATAGGTTGTCCCCATCATATAATAATTCCTAGTGACTCAGAAGCTACCACAATAAATTTCAGTGACTAAATAATGAAGACAAGGTTGTTCCTTCGAAACTGATCCATGTTCCGGAATTATAATGTATCCTCACAATTATCCAGTGATTTGGGTTGGCGGCTAGGCCTAATGGTAAGATGGAAGGCTTAGTCTTGGATGATATAGTCTTAGTATTTCCTGCAGTAGAATTCTTTAAATTTTATATTTTACCTTGGCCTCATATTGTTAACGTTACAATATTATTTTATAATTGAGGAGGTGAGAAGCCAAGGGGTACAAGTGATTTTTTCTCAATAGAGTTAGGTAAAGGTAATTGTTAGAAGAAATACAACAAAACTTGGTTGCCAAGGGATATGAGTGAGTCTCTGTTCTGTACTGACATCGAGTGGAAAATCAAATGCACTACCATGTATCTAATTCATCTTGTTTGTTTTCTATACCTAATTTCTGTGCCAACTCTGAATAGAAAGAAGAAATCACTTATACCCTTTGGCTTCTCACCCAATCAATGTTATACTCGTGTAATGTCAATACTTAAAATTATTGTGTCAGCAAAACTATTTGATGTTACGAGTCTTCCAGAGTATGGAAACATTTTAGAATACATCAGGCTTGAATCCTTGGATTTTATTTTAGAATTAAACTGACATAAGATTGCATAATTTCAGCTTGCTTCCCTGGTTTAAGATTGTAGACTTGTCATATTTGCTTTTAAGTTAATAAAGCGTCAGTTAATGAATACAAGCTTCAAAAAAAAATTGGGGAATATTTTTTGGTCGACTTTAATTATTATCGCACTTACCTATCAAAATTACTACTTCAAATTGATCAGCAGTCAAGCAAAAGTATTCTTGAAATTTATAATCGTCAAATGCAATTTTGTTGTTTTAATATCCCCTATGACCCGAGAATGGGAGCTGGAATGTGTCCGAAACTTTTCCACCAAAAATGAGTTGTCACAGCATTAACCCGAAAAACAATTATCTATATTCCCTTTGTATCTCTTCATTTCTTTGCTGTGTACCTATGTTCTTCTCTTTCTCATGACCAATGAAGAAAAAATTACTTCATCTCTGCTACAGTATACACCCATTTTTCTCTTCTGCATAGCCAACTGGAGGGGTTGATGGAGATGATTACTCTTCAAATAAAATATGTGCACAGATCACATAATTGGTACAATGGATTCTGACCAAAAAGAGTTATATATATCATCAATCCAAGTTGGCAGTAGTCAGAGAGGTCTAATCAAGTTTGATTGTGGGGATAATTAGTTCTGTGGTCTGCAGTTTTTGTACATGGTGGAGCTTCACCTCAAGGTAGGTCTTCCGCTACCTTGTTGTCTCACCCGGGAACCTCGGCCCTAATGTGTTGGAGCTTTGAAATTGAAGCTCTGCCGCATCAAAAATAATAATAGAATTTTCATGTGGTGAAAAGTGTTAATATTTCACTATCTTATTACAAGCCATGCTAGCTTCACTGACTTATCTTTAGGTGTGAACCCATGTGTAGCAAATGCTAGATTGGCATGCGGGGATGTAACTCCAGCACCACAGAGGCTGGCAAAGATGAACTTGATGGGGAAGATGTAATGGCCAAGACAGATTAAAGAGGGAAGCAGGAAATAAGAGGCAGGTAGGGTCTTTACCTTGTGACTTTGTTCAATGGTCATATCCAAGGATTTAATCCTTGTAATTTTGTCTTTAGCAGTGCAAAATTTCAGGAAAAAAAATTCAGTATAGGATAGCAAATTTTAGAAATTTCTACAAGTGGACCAGAGAGAGATCCCATCACTAAGTGATAAACAATCCTGTATTAGAGAGATATCCTGTAGGGGCTAGGGGAAACTTTCCACCGGAGAATATTTTAATTTGAGGCTAATCATTTGAAATGTACATAGAAACCGAGCTCCACGGATAGATAGTATGGGGAATTTACCCTCAATTAGAGGCCCTCTATCTAGAGATAAAAATTGACTTGGTAAAAGAATGCCACCCAGAGGACTTAAAGCTCTTAAATTATGCATTTATTATTGCCACCCTGCCCTCCAAAAATTTATATTAGGATCCACCTCTGTCATGCACTAATTTAACCTTTTCAAACTGGAGCCCTTCCAAGGAAAGTACATGCTTTCTGAGGTTCCTTAGGAACTTTTTTATGAAGATAGGCTTCCAGGCTCAAATTTGCGTCAATATGTACTTCTTCCGCATGACTGCAACCTTCACTTAAGTGACCTGAAAATGCCAACTATAACAATGGTGAAGCCAAGTACCGGAAGAAATATGGACCTTTACAGGTTAAAGCTCTAGTGTCAATATTTACTGATATAAGAATTATTTATCATTTTAGTGTATTTTATTCCTGAATTTAGTAAAATTAAAAAATAATTAGTAAAAGCTTTGCCAATAATATAAGTTTGTTGCAAAATTGTGCTAAAGTTATTGAAAATGAATCCAAGGGTCACCTATAGGTCCCCAAGAACAGGCTGAACCCCACGCTCAGCTGGGTGGTGAGGGATACCAGCATGCCAGAGTTCATTGCTTGGAAAGTTATCCATTCTCAATTGTTCTAGCAAGCTAAGCCTTGCGCACAGACTCCGAGTCTACAGCGGCTCCCAGGCTAATTTGCTTAACATCTGGGTAATGCTGTCTGTACGCCTGCAGCAGTTTTTGACGAACCACGCAGCCTCCCTTTGTATTTTGTTCAGTGTGCGGATTAAGTCTTTCGGCACCAGATTCCATATGCTCGCTGCATAATCAAGGTACAGTCAGACGAGTGTGAAATACCGTATTTCTCCAAATATAGTCCCCCACCTGAATTTTGGGGCCTCAGTTTCGGGAAAAAATTTCAAAAATATGCTTGAATATATTTCCCCCCCATTACTTTTACCACGGGAATTTTTGGATAAAAAAGGGGGGACCCTATTCAGATAAATACGGGAGCACCTTTCTTTTAATTTCTCATCCGAAAATCTTCCCACAATACGCATGAAGAATCCTAATTTCTTCAGGGCCATGTCGCAAATATTTCTTATATGTGTTCCCCATGATAAGTTCGAGGTTATCGTAACTCCAAGGTACTTTACTTCGTCTGTTGCCAGTATGTTTATACCATCCACAGCATAAATATAGTTAAAAGTTGGACGAAGTCTGCAAAAAATGTACCAACATGCATTTTCTCAGATTAAGTTCGAGTCCCCACTCTTGGCTCCACATCCGATGATAGAATTTCAGTCAGAGTGATCACTAATTTCGAGATAGATGACAGTGTCGTCAGCAAATAAACTTATTTTATTGCTAATTCGGGAGTAGAGATCATTAATTTATATAATGAACAAAAGTGGGCCAATTGCGCTTCCTTATGGAACACCTGATGTCACTTTAACTACATCAGAGCTGATTCCGTCAAGAATTACTTTTTGCTTGCGATCATTCAAAAAGTTGCGTATCCAGTTTACCACTGTTTTGCTTAATCTGCATGACTGTAATTTATATAAATGTTTATGCTGAGGTACTGAGTCGAAAGCTTTCTTAAAATCTAGGAATAATGCATCAACTTGTCTTTTCGATTCCCCGGATGTGAGAACGTCGTGAAGAAAGAGTGCAAGCTGTTTCACATGATCTATCTTTTCGGAATCTGTGCTGACAGTAATGGACTACGTTATGACTGTCCAAGAAAGTCATGATATTGCTAACGACGATATGCTCAAGTATCTTGCCTATAATTGATGTTAATGATATTAGACGATTGTTGCCTGGAATATGATATCACTTAGCCGAGTTACACGAATAGGCTGTGTCCCGACCATGTAAAGGCTCGTTAAATAGGAACTCTGGTATCGGGTATTCATTCTGGGTTTGGAGTTTCTCAGACAGCAGATGACTTAGCCTGTATTTGGGAAGTCAAATGAGAGTACATAATGGTATTCTTGCATATTATTCCCCTTAAAAATCCCTCTGGTTAGGAGGGATTCCTCTTGGAATCGAATAGCTCTAATAATATTTGTATATTCCTCATGTTATGTCCCCACCAGAAAAACCAGAAACCTGTCTCGTACTCAGGAACATGCCCGTATCTCCAAATACCATCTGGGTACTTTAATATAGCTGGCACACTCCCACCACTGTAAAAGCCTCAACAAGTATATGAATACTAATCACAGAGAATGCATAAATAGTTTATAAAAAGTGAGTACGCCCATCCTGAATGAAAATCAACTGCAAGGGGATGCATATATGTATACATTGTCACACACATAAGAGGAATGAATAATTTCAGCAACAGTAATAAATTGTAATCCCAAGAGTAGCTTACACACAAAAAGGAAAAGCCACAATATGGAGTTATTACATTTTATTTAAACAAAATTTTATAAAAACTGCACAGGGGTTATAGCCCTGCACAAACAGCTCTGCATTTTGAGTTATGCAGCTGGCAAGGCAGTACTTACATGGAAACCCTTGAGAAAGCTTAAATGAATTTGTTCCCAGTTTTTTTACTCATTTTGTGTGAAGTTCTATGTGGTCTCTCAAAATAAATATTAGCTGACTATGGTAAAGGATGTTTGCACAGTTAGTAAAATTATAAAGGCACAAAATTGGCAGAGAAATACGGAAGACATCCTTTCCTTTTGTCATAATTTAACTGCATAAACAAATTCAATGCTGTAAAATAATACAGAATTTATGAAAATCATAATAAAACAAATACAACAAAAAGTGAACAAATAATACTAGGAAAGAATGCATCACAAAAAATTGCATTTTAAGAATTACTACCCAATATTTGGGGAAATGATATTTTGCTCCCAAAAAGTCAGGTGGATGAGGGTTCTCCTATAAAAAAAAACTTCAATACATGTAGCTTCTCAAAACTTCAGATCATTGAAGCCCATAAAATGTTGAATCAGGAGTTTTCTCTTACTGTAGAACCAAATGACCAGGTTTTGGTACCCTAGTGATGCACACTGCAATCACTTCACTAATCACACAAAAGTTGTATGTATATACATAAATATTCATTTCCAGTCATAAAAATCCCCTATATTTGAAAGAAAGAGCTTGGCAACAATAATGAATCAATCACTTTACATCTGCGGCAACTGTTCAATTGGTATTGCAAATTTGAACTCTTCTGGAAACAGATGAGCTGCGTTAGGGTACATCAGTTTGTACGATTGACGAATAGTGACATCTGCAACACCAGCTATATCACCAATTTCTTTGTGGCTCCTCTTGTCATCCGAGGCCTAAAAATACATTAAATTACAACATATTACAAATATTGGACTATTGGATACTAAACATTAACTGCTGATTAAGTAAAAGTAATGGTTAGATAAGAATACATATAAAATGTGAGATGAGATAAGAGGGGAGAAGCATTTAGAGCACCTCAGGATCAACATTAATATTTCAGTATAATCAATTTGAAATACCAATCTGCAAAGCAGTTATCGAGATTGGGAGTCAATAGAAGTGGTTTTTTACGTAGGCAAATATTACCATACTTTTTCATGGTATTTTACCACAATGATGGTTGGAATATACTATGGATGAGTCAGTTCCTAAATTTTCTTGGTTCTTAGTACAGGTCTTGTTCTCCCCATTGGTTCTTGATATTCGGTTCCAAGGAAGAATTCTTATCACCTGAATTAGTGGCAAATTTACATGAAGAACCGCAAGAAGTGAAAGAAAATTATTTCACTAAAGATATAAATAAGCAGGAATGCTCCACAAAAAACTTAAAATAGTCTCCATAACTTTATTTGCTTTCTGTTTCTAAACGTTCTTTTCTATTCAGACTTCCTTCTTCCATTAACTCATATGCCAAATGTGTTCCAAATTTTGGTCCTTTTTTTCATTCCACACCCAACTTGCACCATCACTATCGTAATTTTCCCCCTATTACTCGCACCACCCAATGACTATTCTTTGTTATTATTTGTAAATAATGTTGAATATTTTTTTGTTTTTGTTGGTTACGTTGCTCAATGTTATGTAATTACTTCTCCTGTTATTGTAGTCTTCTGTAATTGGCCTCGTGCTGTTTTTGGACTAAATAAATAAATTTGCCTAGTTATTAAGTTAAATAACACGTTATTAAAGAATGCATAATCGACCAATATTTCATATTACATCAGGCAGCCACTTATTCTTTCCCCAGGTTTAGATCTGCAAGCATATTCTGGAACTCTCTGTCGATTCTTACTTACTACTAATGGACACGTTAACTGCGCTTTAAGGCACTCACTTTACAGGCATATTCCAGAACTCACCAACGTGAGGAAAGCCGCTACCAATACCGTTATTGGAGCTTTAAGCGAAAAATTGCATTATGGAACTGGCATTAGCAAATAGTCTTCAAGCAGGGAACTTTAAGGGGCTAGTTATCATTTAGTGCATATCTTCCTCGCTTCAAGTGCAAGATCATAAGCGTTATTGGAGCTAATTATCACCAAAAAACTGATTACAGGTACGTGGAACTTTAGAATTTACTCTGTATATACACTGTGACTTGCATGTTATCTCTTAAGGCCTGTCTTGATAAATATAAACCAATGGGGAACATGCACGCTTTTTTAAAAGTACTGGAATAAGAAGATTCCTACCTCAAATGTGCTCGCCGAAATTTTCGCGGATAAATAATGTTTATAGCTGAGTTTTGAGTCTATAAAAAATAATCTTCATTGACTGCTTGAAAACACGTGACGGAGCGTGGGTGCGTTATATCACGGCACGGTATCCACTGATGACAGACTGAGGAAGTGGATAGAAAAACTGTCAATGTAGGGGCTCAAACGCAAATTTGTCGAATATAATTGCTGTTTTAACGTCAAACTTTGAATTGTGAATATATTGGGTTGCCAAGCCATTGTTGAAATAAATAAAGGGGAGTGTTTTGGGAGATTGGGAAAGATTACATTGATATAAGTTGATTGCAGATTGTGATCTACGTTACACACCTACATCATTTGCTGAATGCAGTAAGTGTATTACAGCATGGATATTCAATAGAAAAACGTGTGAAAACCTAATAAATCGTGTATCCTACAAAACCATATAAAGCGCCCCGTCGTCTAGTACCTCTATTTACTCACTGGAGAATTGCTTGTGTTCCAAAGAACAAAAATAAGAGGAATAAGTGGTTGATGATCCACAGAATGGAGTTAAATACATTATCTATATTGTCAATGGGATATTCTCAACGTAAGTACACTTTTAAATAAGAGTTACTGTAGCGTTTTATCGAGTCGCCAGTTTTTCTCGGATGACCACCAAATTTAGGATGTATCACTTATTTCACTTCGTAAACAACCCTATAAATATACCTATTATTCTGTCTACTACAGGATCAAATTATACTGAAAGTGGCTGTTTACGAGAACAAATACTGATTATGATTAAACCACGGGGAAAAATAAGGAATGTAACGGTGGCCGACCTCTCGCCGCAAGGAGCCCCCAACAAGGAACATTCACAAAGTGTCTTTCGCTGATATCGTTCAAATTTGGTAGGGTAGTAGTGTTCCATAATAAAAGCACATTTTTAAAAATTCTCGTGCCTTGTGACATAATAAACAGGATACAATAAAGGAAGCTGAGTTTTAGACCTGAAAGCGAGTGTGTTGTGATTTCTCTCCATCCTTCCCCTGTGAATCGGCGCACGCTACAGGAATATATGAGAAATATGAGGCTTTTGGCGAGTAAATTCAATATTTATTACTGCGATGCCCAAAGCGTGCGCTGCATGTCAAAGCAAAACTTAAAATTTCGACTCGTTTTTGCTGTCAGTCTCGGTTAAAAAACAGGAACTCGAGTAAATACAGCGTAAATAGTATTTGAAACTTATTTTTTTGTCTATCAAATGCTTTTTTTATTACTTTTTAACGATCATTTGGATCTCAATCTTGGACGATTCTCGTGCTTCATACATTCAGCGTCTTTTCATCTAATCCTTCCATTTACCCATCCCCTTTTCTTCTGTTTCATCCTTTCACTATCCATATCCAGGGAAAAATGCAAGACAAGCAAGACATCATCAAAATCAAAATAACTATCGGAGCCATACGCAAACAAAGGAGTCGCCAATACAAGCCAGATGAGATGATATTTAATTCGATATTTTAATTTAAGATGAAGTTAGTACACACAAGTAAAAGTTTTCAAAATAAAAGTATGATAACCATAACAACAGTTAATTGCCTTTTTAGTGCCTATTTTTTCTGGATCTTGCATATTTCACTCTTCACTTGTTTTCTTCTTAGGTTCCTATTGGTCGCAACGATCTACATCACCAACATCAGTGACGTCTATGACTAGGCCATTAGAGAGACGGATTCACGGACTTTCACTTAACCGCCCGGTCACCAGAATACGATGGCAAAGTGACTGCCGTTTGCTGTAAACCCTTCGCACTTTAAGTAGCTCGCGTCTACCCGAGTTCTGGAATAAGGGTGCTGAAAAATTCAACATCTTTACCCAATCTGGGTCTAATATTTTCTTTGATAGAAAAATTGCCTGCAGTGCAGAACAGGCATTCACTGGAAACAGTAATAGTCGATGTTGATTATGAAAGGTTGCAGGAAATATCCTTGGAGCACAGTTATCATACTGCATAGATAGTTAGCATAACATCAGGATCAATAGTAAATATCCCACCACTTATGACGACATCATCTGTTAATTTGTTGTAACTTGTAAGTCAGTACAAAATATATTCTATATTCCTCAATATAGCTTAAATTTTCATTTTAATTGACAACCTATTTGCATGCCTCACTGTCACAGTTATTGTAACCTCAACACTAAACTGCTCAATACCCTAGTACAGTGACACCATGGCTAAACTGAGTTGTAAAACGGCTTAGCCCACGCGGTAGATTTGTCCGTCGCGTGGGTGCTGCTGTGCAAACACCGTGGCCGCGGAAATATTAGCGAAAGTGACAAAGCGGCAAACTCTTAAATACTCATTTAAGGTAGCAACTCTCTAAAGAAAGAAATTGGATGCCATGCGATCAGAAAGTAATATTTGCACTTCTAAATTTTTTGTCTCAGAAAATCAAATAATTACGACTTTGAGATTCTATCAGAGTAATTATAAGGACCATCAATTTTTATAGCTACAATGAGTCACGATATATATTCAAAATTTTCATAACATAGCTTGATGCTTACTAAAGAAAAAACATTCACAGTGATTGCAGAAGCAAAGATGAACTCTTGCAAACGTTAACAAATAAACATTTCAACCCTTTCATGTTTGCATAGCCTAGTTTTGTAAAAGCAACCCATTAGAGAGTTGAAACTTAGTAGACGTCAGTCTATGCGGCGCCGCAGCCTATGGCGGTTAGATGTGCGGCCACCACCAAGCTTCCAACCTTGGCACAGGTTGCGACGCTGCCAGTAACGTTGCTCTGATGCATGCGGATGCACCATCACACTACACGCAACGCAACGACACAGGTATGTTGTGGCCTTCATTACCATCGGATGACATCTTAATATTGCAAAAATTGCAAACAAGAAAAGTAGATTGAACATACAAGAGTTTTAAAGAATTGCTGATAATGTTCTCTTACAATACGGTATTTTAAGTTATGAATTAAAAATGAAAGACTTTCATACAAGACACTGGCCACGGCCTTGAATATGCTGTACACCATTTTGGATTTGGGTGCAAAATTCAATCCTCGCCACCATTCCAGTTCCATAGTACCGAATGTATGCGATCGGTTCCTTATACCAGTTCCAAAGGCCAAGAAATGGCAGTGCCAAGAACCAGGTACCGGAACTGACCCATCTCTAGAATACATATTTGCAAATGAAAAAGGTTAACTTTGTCAGAAGTTAACCTCTGGTTAAATTTTAAAATATTCCACAAAATGGTTCATTCACATCAGGGGAGATTTTCACCTTATTCATACTGTCATTGGTATGCAGTTAATACCCGTTAGAAACTTTCAGAGATTGTGATAAAAAATAAAATTTTTATCATTCCTGAAGCAAAATACAACGAAGAAAAATAATCTACGCACCTGAGATGCCATATAAATAGCAGCAGCAGCCACAGAGATGGGTGAACGCCCAGGAACTATATCAAGCTCTACTGCTTTTCTTGCTATATGTGTTGCAGCCCTCTGAACCATATTTGGCAGTCCTGTAATCAAGAAGTCATAACATTTAAAACAATAAATATATGAAAAATGTCACTATTTCTATAATCTCAAATTAACACAATGTTTCTAAAATTTTGCTATCATTACAAAAATATTGCATACAACCTATGCCTAACAGGAGAGATCTGTCCTTGAAATAATAATAATTTGCCCTGCTTTCTGGACTGTTTTTATGGCAGCCTGTCTTGTGTCTCCTTATTGCATTTCCACATTTTATAATACTGAATCTTTCGACATTATTAAGGATTACTGAAGAGTTGCAAATTGGGATTTGTGTAATCAAATGCAATAAATGAAATCTACATCAGAAGAACTAATACTGAAGATAGGGTAACACACTTAAATCAAAATACCGTGTAATTTACAATTAATACCACTTAATACACTCACCAAGGTTGGAGCAGAATCTTGACATGAAGTCACCAGTAGTGATGAGATCAACACTTGTTTCAAGAGCTTTAAGTATCAATTTAAAGCATCTTCCAATTTCTTTTTTGCTAATTTTGCTAACAGCACAAATTTCCTGTAAAGAAAAATGAAGTAGATCATTCGGTAATTCACACATAGTAAATTAGAAGTTTACGTCCTAGAGCCAATTAAAAAGTCTCAGAAACCAGTTTTTTGGTAAGGTAGGCAACCATATTGGGAGGAGAATGTGTCTTAACTTGCCTGAAGGTGGGGTAAGGTCACAGTTACCTATCACCTCACTCCCTTTCTTGCCAACTGACCTTTTTTAGCCTTCTTGCTTCAATGCTCCCTGTTTTTGGGGGCCAACCAGGGAGGAGCTTCATCCATCATCACCTCTAATCCCAAGCCTACTTAAGTTAGGTTGCCCTCACATTCTCATCACTTTCGACTGTGTGAGTGCAAGTATCTTTTTTCCTTTACAGCTGAGGAGGGCCACTTAGTGTGCCAAAATACATTCGACCTGTCCCAAGTCCCCTTCAGACCATTGACTATGCTCTTATTATATCTCAGTAAATAGACATTTGCAATTTATTACCGTGTTAACTAGTTAAGGACTATAAAAATCCACAACATCAGAAGGGACCAACACTTACTAGCAACCAAGAGTTAATTTCTCCAGGAAAGTTGAATCTATCAGTGGGTGAGCGAATCTAAGTGTGACTGTTTTCAGAGTACATACTTGCATAAATCTACCAACAACAAGGCATCCTTAGTAGGGTCTCCCCACCCATGCGAGGAATCCTGGGTTGTGGACCAGGAAGCCTTAGTTAAGGTCACTTCAGCCTTCACAAAGGATCATGTTTGGCCACATATGTGCGTGAGTGTATGTGAGTTTGGCTATTCTAGTACAGAGGCTGGGGGTTTGGTCCCAGCCGTGAAACTCTTCTCGCACACCAACACAGTGGTTCATTTTTGAAAGGTGGACGATTGCTGGGAGATATTATATGACCATTAGAGTTTTGCATTTCTGAAGTACTGCATCACTGAAGCCATAGAGTTCAATTCCCCCCTTTTGCATAAATCTTAATTGCATAGTTATATCTACCAAGGATGAGGTTTGCCATGAAAAAATAAAGCCTTACCTTAAAAGTACGAGGCACTCCTTCTTGCCGACAAGCAATGTATAGACAAGCTGATGCAATAGCATCATTAGAACGACCTTTGAGATTACGACCATCATGTACTTGCTTAAACAAGTTATTGGAACGGTCAACAATGGTGCGTGGCAAATTGATGCGATCTGCCATACTGTTGATTTCTCTGAAAGCATTGATAAGTGCTCTATCAGAGCTGCTCATCTGAAAGAAAAAATAAAATCACATTGAAACAACCAAAATCAGCAAGCAATAAAAAAGGCAGATATTACACCATCAAAAAAATAATTTATAGCCAATTGGAACTAATTCCTAACCCTTCACTTCTCCTCTAGAGGAAATTAGTTATTTACACGGGAAAAATAAATAATATTTTGCACATACTATGTATCATTTATATTCATTGGAATCAATTTTCAACCTCCTTTACTTCTCTTTTTCAGGATTGTACAGCTAATACCTCAGCACATAGATATTTGAAATTTATTGCCATATTAACTAGTTAAGGACTGTAAAAATTCTCTAAGCCTGAGGGGAACAACACTTCCTAGCAACAAAGTCCTTCTTCATTAAAATTTGAAACAAAATGAAAACACATAATCATAATACACACACTCTCTTGAGAGAGTGTAACATTTGAATACAGGTCAAAAATCCAAGAAAATATATACAGGCATCCCCCGAGTTACATATGTCTCGACTTACGTAAATCCGTACTTACGTAAGTGATAACCGTATTTCAAGTGATTACGTTAATTATCGAATGTGAGTGCGAAGAAGTAGATATTCGCTCGTACACCCCATTGTAGAAAAAATATCGAATAGTTATCGAGTTTTTTACGTTCTAAACATAACAAAGTGGCCCATTTTTATCATTCCACGAAGGAATTTTCATTAAATTCTGTAGAAAAATCACTTATAAATCCCAAGTCAGCAATCAACGTGAAAATTTGCAGTTCTAACGATGGAAGTGGTTGCGCTCACTCCTGTACGAAACAGCTTGTTAAACAGCAACACACCCGAACTCCGACTTTTAACTATTTAAAAACTGTATCCTTAAGTTTGGACATTTCCATCTGTAGAATTAAAAGAAAATGAAGTTCGAGCAAAAATCTTCATTGCAGAAAAGAATTGGTTAGTACCCATGTAAAGGCATTGAAAGTTTGAGTGTTAGCAATGAACGAGGTAAAAAAGCGAAGAAAAAGTTGACACACGATATTAATTGCGTACTTGTTTACATATTTCTGGCGACTGGGTTACCGTGTTGTATTTTGCAAAGATTTTATCAAGCTGCATTTTCTCGTTCTCTCATATTGTGTGCAAATGTAAATTAATACTGCGTCATTGAAAGCTTTTCCCCACCCGAGTTGGCTGAATAAAAGCTCACTTTGAATTAGCTTCGTGCATTGGAAATACTCTTTGATATTTCCAGCTAAGTAAATATTCAAATGATGATATTTTCACGTTTTTTTATTGAGATATGAGAGAATGAAAATATGTTTGCGTGCGTGAAAGATTGAGTGTATGTGCGTGTGAATGTATCTAAGAATATAGTGATTTACTGGCATTCTGTGTGTGTTATTTGTTCGTAATCCTCGACACCCCTCCTAATTGTATAAACCTTGACAGTGAAACCACCAGATTCATCAATCAACATAAAATATAAAAGGCAGAAGATAAAATGATTACCCTTAGATCGCAGTACAAGATAATGAATCAATTTAAGTATTCAGTTTAGTAATGTAGTGTTGAGATACTGTACTTTATCGAATCCACGCGATCGGTCAATTCGGGGAGTAATATTACGCATTTTGATTGGCAATGCTTGAGATGCAACTCAGACTATATTAATGTTCATTGATTTTGTATCTAATAACGTAAGAATGCGTGGAAGAGTTCATGAATATTGCAGTGAATTGAATGAAACTTCTCCGAGAATTTACCGCGCATTTCTCCGATGAGAATTCACCGCACCAATCGAAATTTCTGAAGCACTAACGCAGAATGTTTGACTTACGTAAATTTCGACTTACGCAGTCTTCCGGAACGCATCTCTTACTCGGGGGATGCCTGTACAGTAAAACCTATATGTAATGAACCGCCTTACATCATAAACCTCCATACTTCGTACCACCCCTACGGTCCCATCAGATTTACATGTAAATTTATTGGCAAACCTCTATGTAGTGAACCTCTTTATCTCATAAAACCTACACTTATCATACCAAGGAGACCCCCCCACCCGAGACTAACTACCTCCGCAAATTGTACCAAGACAACTAGAGACCATTAATGCAGCTGTGATTATGTAAATGGAATGATATTTTCATCAATAAATGTTTCACCCTTATTTTTTTTTCTTTTACAACTATAATATGCTGTAATTTTCACATTAATCATTATTTGTGGCCATTTTGTTCCATATGAGAGCATACCTAACAGTAAATAAGAAAAAAGGTATCCAACTATCCTTATCATTTTAAGTGACTGCTGAATTGTGAGAGATCACATCGTTTTCTCTCGAATCATGGCAAAAATCATGCGATAGCGCTCGCTTTCGGTAATTATTACATAGGTAATAAATATATGCTCACTAATGCATGCATGTTTGTTTAAAGACATAAATATGATGGTTTAAAAGACAGTAGCGCCTTCATTTTTGAAGGATATGAAAAAAGGGTGACTATCATTGAAACCTCTCTAGAGTGAAACTCCATACATCAAATTGCCCATATTTTGGTCCCCTCCATTAAGATTTAAAGAGGTTTTACTGTACATATATATATTGAATAGATCTTAAATGTCTGCTTGAGGCTTTCGCAGTGCTGGATTGCAGTTATCTCTATAGTTTCTGGGTTAGCTGCGTCGAAGTTGATATCACCTTTGACGTAGCTTACCCGCAAACTATGGAGAGAACTGAATAGATCATATTCCATTACATTTTTATGGGCCTCACCTAGCATTAAGTATCACCCATGTTTCCAGTGAATAGAGGGAAGTATTGAAAGGACTGGCATCATTGACAAACACACTTCCATAAGATCACTTAGTAATGTTAATCTCAGACAAATGTGGCATGCATCACCAGTTTCACCTTAATACCCTGATTTTCAAGAACCACAAATTTTATGGAGTTGCCTCAGCATGCAATATGGTCTCTGTTGTAGCGGAGTTATAATATGCATTATCACAAGCAAAATTGATGGGATGACCAGTAGGAGCTCTGTGATTTCTGTTACTGTCACTAGTAATTAACTTAACAGTTAGCAAAATAATGTGAACTTGAAAACTTTGATGTATCAATTCGTAATGAATTCCAGAACTATCATCATCATAATTAAAGACAGACATATGGGTGTATGCTGCGTGATGTAACGGAGTTGCCCCGACGTTTCGTGACCGACTGCTGGTCACTTCTTCAACGGAATGGTATTGGAGTTTGGTTCTGCTGCTTTTTCATTTCAGGTTGGCGGAGGGGGAAGATGAAGAAATTTTGCAGATGACTGGGTTCCATGTATTACTAATTCTCAATCTGGTATCGGTTAAAGATCCTGGTTAACATTTTTCTTAACTTATGATTGGTAAACCATCAAAGAATCTTTTAAACTGATAAAGGTTATTTTTTCTTGATCCTTATCTTTTTCAATTCTAGAGCAGACATACAAGTAAACTTGAAACATTCCTTCTCAATAAGTAAATCAACTAATTCTGTTTTTTACGAAGGGGATTCTAAATCATAAGCCTGGTGTAGCTTTGCATTCAAATGCAGTAAATCTGAAGATTTTTCATCCAATTATATAATTTATAAATATTGCAGAAAACAATGAAGGAGAGTAAAAATTGTGCACGGGCACGATATATATTATACATATCTGCAACACGAATAAGCCTCACCCGGATAATCAGGAGTCTGCTGTACTCCAAAAATTCCAGGCCATCCCCTTTGCAATGTTTGTGAAATTGAAATCACACACAGGTTTACAGCCTTACAAATGATTCGCAAAATTTGACATTGGACCACGTCTCACCCAACACTTCTCATGCTCCACTACTTTTGTTATAACTCAATGCTCAGTTTGACCTACTTACACAAAATTATAGTCAGACGTGTCACAGCACATCTTATGTACACCATATGGGTCCTTGTCCCTGAATGTATGATTCAAGTTCAATATGTGAATAAAATGTTATCAACACTACAACTTCTGCCTAGTGACAGTTTTACTTTTTCAGGACATGTCCCGGTCATGTGATGTGATAACGGACCAAGGAGGGGTATTTTGCACCAAGAGATGGTGCTTTGTTCATCATTTAGGGATATGGACCAAACCATGCCCTCCATGACAGTTTTACTTGATATCATGGATATTAGACTGGCGAGATATATGTATAGAATATATATCTTCTCTAGAATTCTGCATTATGAAGCAGTGGCGGCGCGTGCGTATACGCATGTTAGCAAGTGCACACACAAAGATGAATAAATTATAAAAGAAAACTATTCCTTTGCAACGCGAAGGATAAAAGTACTGTCTGCATATGCAAGAAACATGAGCCTCCGAACGCTGCAGCTATCACCTTTTCGAATTCACCGCTCTACAAGTGTGCGATCCCGTGGCATCATGCCGGGCGCATTTTCGGTCTGTGCGATCGCTTGAGGGTGCTCTGGCGGGACGAGGTAAGCGAGGGGTATGTGCTGTTCAAAGGGGCGATGGGAGCAGACTCAAAACCATGCGAGTGCGCACGCGCATAATTTTGGTGACTGACTAGCAGGTAGTGTAGTGGTGTAGCTGCCACCTACACTACCTGCGCCCAGGATCCTAGTCCGTTTACAGAGTCATCTGTATGGCCGTTTTCTACACTACTTCCTCATAGGGTGTAAGGAAAAGAGAATGAATTTCAACTACCATCACTTGTAAAGGTGTGTTGAGAATAATTATTTTCATACATGCTAATATTATGTATTTCTGTTCGTGCAATTTTAAGGGTAGAGTGTACCAGTGATATGTTTTGCTTGCTATGTATTCTATTACGACGAAATATGATGCTCATGGATTAGGATTAACATAATATAATTAAATCATCCTATATCTGCTCTAATGCACACTCTAGATAAATTACCACCAGCCGCCACTGTTATGAAGTATCTTGTGGAAAAGAACAACATCGTAAAGGAGGGGTCAGCTGCAGCATAGTTCAACAAGAAATAAGGATATCAAATACAATACTTACTGTTCTTCTATTCTGATACTTGGATACACCAAAGGAGTCAAATGATGCATCTCCTCTCCCAGGACCAATGACAGTTGAAAGATCTGAACCATTTAAGAGAGGATTTTCAGGACCACCAACACGTGAAGGATCAGCACCAGCTTTCTCATTGCTGAATGTTCGCCACTCAGAACCCACATCTATCACCCTACAAGAAAAAGAAACTCCAGAAAATAGTCTCAAATGAGGAATAATTAGCAAAACCTTATGCTAAGAGTCTCACCAACAATCACAATATTAAACAAACATTCTTAAGTTGAAAAATTCTGTCATCCATACGTTTCTATTTCCTTGCACACCTCAGAAAAGAGCCACTTCACGTCCTTTTTCATCAGGGTTTATAGAATTGTAAGGATCGACATACACACTTCTGCCACAGAGGTAACCAATCCACATTTCATTAAAATAATGAAAAAAGGACAACATTGCAACACACTTGATTACTGCCGCTTCGCACACAAAATACAAAGTGTTGATAAATCAGCCATTCTCACTCCCGTAAACTTGCTACAGTGTATGGGGGATTCTTGCCATTTTGTGTTCTTTAGAAACTTTTCCGAGCACATTTTCAAATCTCTGAACCAATTCCACAAATTGACTGGAATGCCGATAGTTGATGTAACATTTTACACCTCAACTAATTTAATAAAAAATGTATATTAAGAGCAATAAAAATCAAAAAGGCAGATACATTGAATGAATAAAAACAGGAAAATAAGTTTTCGTGGATCAAGAAAAAATTTGGGTCAATTCGTGCCCGTAAGAAGAAAGAATATTTTTTTATTTTTTGTGCTGCTCATTTACCATTCAATTGTAAAGTCAAAATAGCAAATGGCCAAGGCAAAAAACAATTGGAAAAGTAAGGAAACATCCACTATCTCTTAAACAGCATACAAACAAGGAATATGGAAACAATACGCAACACTTTCTGAAATTAAGTTCTCACCGATCTCCCACAACAAGTCCACATTCCGAACAAATCTGATCCCCAGCTCTATAATCTTCTATTAGAGGCGCATCTGGATGAGCATAACAGCAAACTCTGTTGGCGTCAACCCTAGTTGACAAAAGGAAATTTTTAAACCATGAATTCATAACCACTGCAATAATATCAACAATAAAACTCCACTGGCTGGAAGTGTTATTACAACACCAAAATATTCACACAACCTCTTAGAGTAATGACTTAAACGAAATCTTGTCATTATAAGCATTCATTGTTTTCATTTCATGAGGGACAAGATGAATGTTGCACAAAGATGAGTTCCACTATGTTTATTAACTAATAGCAACTAAGTCATGCATTTTAAACAAATGAAGGATATATTGACATTCTTCCTATGTAAAACAACAAGAAATGTCATTTACCTTGACGAAGAAGCAGCCATATTCAACCGTAGCAATCACTTTGATACCATTGCTTGCAATCCGCTGAAATCCCCCTGTAGCCCTCCCCTGTTCTTCCCCTCCGACAAAAACGCTCCCGCCAATGGTATCGTTTTTATGAACTTGACGTAGGACGTATGTGCAATATTATTTAATAACATTTGCTGCTTCATAATACTCTCAAAATATACCTCCTTAAAAACATAAGGAAAAATATTATATATTATTTCACGCACAACATTTAATACAATTTTACGGCGGACATATTTTCCACTATTTCTCATATTCAGGTTCTCGAAAACTCCTAAAATGCGACATAAATGTCCTATGAATGCTGTAAAATATGTTTAAATTAAAATAGCTGTATTTTATTTGCACTCATTTTACCTCTTAACATCCACGTGAAATAACTTTCCCTTATCATGAAGATATATATTTGACTCCATCACCTGAATTAACATAAATGTAGCGGACGGTGACTTTCCTTTCGCGTTCGTCGGTCAAAATGGCGAGCTCCAGGTGCATAGCGGCTTTAAACAAGGCTTCAAGTAACGCCTTTCAGTTCCTTAAATACCGAGGTAATCGAAAAATACCAAACTTTATTTGTTTTCTGTGGTATTAAACACATATTGTATAAATTTTTTCGTTCCGCGAGATATCCTTCTTATCGGGGAGATGGCTTGGCCTTCTCAGGGGGGCCTAAACTTCATTTCAAGTAATTCATTAACTTTAGAATTTAATTTATTTTTCAGAACGGAATGCATATAGGTGCCTGTCAACGACACCCGTAATGAACAGGGTGCATACGAAATACGAAGTTAAGGATGGAGTTGCCATTATCAAACTTGATTCGCCGGGGCAAAAGGTTAGCATTGAGTGAAGGGGTATTTTTTGCCGTGATTTTCTAGTATGTGCCGATACCATCAGCGCAGTTACACATTCATCGGTTCTGTAATGTCAATGAGTATTATTTTATTTAAATGTCATGGATAAATTTATTGATGTGGCTAACGATAATTAAGTTCATTTTATCTCGTAATTATCTATGGCACTGGTGGGAACTTAGTTATATTTTTTCAATATTTACACCTTGCCCTTTAGTGCGGCCAAAACATATGGCACTGCTTCAAGTTCATTTTCAATCCAAAAATAGACCACGTCGGCGTTGTCCATCATGCCAGCATTGCAAAAAATAGTTGGATGTTTGACATTTGAATTAACTTCCTTAGAATAATGAGAAATAAAATTTCTAGTAATAAACTATTGACGTATTTGTACTTGTCATTCTGTATTTCTAATCCTTAATTGCTGTGGTAAAATCTTCCTTTGAAATTAATTCGTCTACGATGGACAATGTTCAAGTTTTGCATATAAGAAAATCTAATTCTTGGCAGTTTTCTTATTTATTCGTATATATTTGAATTAAAAAGTCGCTCTTCATAAAAATACAAATCGTTCTCAGTAATTAACGAAGCGTGCTAGTTAATAAATTAGTAATACAGCCGTAAATTTATAGTCGGCTTGGGGTTAAACTTGGTGGCTGCAAACCCTTTCAAGTAAGTTTAAACTTGTTACGTTTTTTTATAGATAGTAGAGTTTTATGTATTATCATAGTGTTTAATTTTTGTTACTTTACTTTCACATATTAGTTGCTCTACAATTGTTTAGAATTGGTCAGGTAGTGTCCTATCCTAATACTTGATGTTAGAATGTTACACAGCCCCTATCACCAATGCTGACGGTGCATTTCCCCCATTAACTTGAACTTTTGTGGGCAAATACTGAATTAGCATGTTGAAAATCTACCAACTTTTCATTTATCCAAATGTTCTTCAATGGTGAAGCTTGTACCATAAATCTTCTATATCAGAGGTCTTTCACTGCCTGGTTGGCAGTTGGGGTGTTTCCCTGGACCTCCTGCAATACCAGGAAAAGTTAGGTCCCAATATCCTGTTTGGTAAAGTGCTTGGCTGCTGACAGAAGGATACCATTTTAAAATCCCAGGTTGAAGCCTTCTGACACACCTAACATAAATCCTTAGGGTGCAAGGTTGCCTAGGAAAAGGAAAATCTTTCCTGAATGTGTGGAATTCATATGCCCTTGGCTTAGTCTGGAATGAGCTATTTCTTCACCTTTCAAAACTGACCTTCAGGTTGAATCATTGAGTGGGTAACCGACAATTTGATCTATTTTACCTTTCTTATTCATCATATTCCTTAAAAAATTTTAACTTCCAATCCCCTAAGTTATTCATTGGAGCTCAAAGACCTCTGCTTCCTCTTTGGTGTGGATGATTGATTTTTATTCAGTACCCTAATACATACTCTGTTCCTTAAGTAAGCTTCCATTGTCACTATTTCCATGATCTAGTTTCATTTGCATTCCTGCCTACTGGCATTCACTTCATAATCAAGTGTAGGCAATCATTGCTCTCTATTCCACTGTAAATCGTTTCACATTAAATGGTTTCTCTGCAGTCTAGCTACAAATATATTGAATTTAAAACAGGATACATAAAAAAGAGAACTCATATATATTATGCAAACTTGATAGGTAGGTTCAAACCCCCAAATTCCTGTGATTAAGTGACTTTTCTAATTATGAATTCCTTAGAAAATACATGCTTACATTTGATCTTTGTGAGAAAATCTGGTGTCTTTATTTTGATTTGGAACCATAGCTAACACAATAGATACATTTGTTTATGATGCATACTCTGTGAAATGGTTGAAAAATATCCATGAAAATTTTGGTCATTTGCTTGCAGATGAATACCTTGAAGAAAGAAGTGATGGAGGAAATGGAGGAAATAGTTAACGAGCTTGAAAACAATGCCAGTGTTGTAGCTGCTGTGCTAATATCAGGAAAACCTGGGTCATTTATTGCTGGAGCTGATATCAAAATGCTTGAAGCATGCAAAACCAAGGAAGAGGTTTCTCAAATATCTAAGGATGGCCAGAAGATTCTAGCCAGGATTGAAAATTCAAGAAAGCCTCTTGTTGCTGCGATAATGGGTCCATGTTTAGGAGGTGGATTGGAGGTATGTTTAGATCTTTTAATGCTATCTGCTGCTTGTGGAGGACTTTTCTTGTGCATATGAAGTTCGAGTGGTGCTCAGGGGGTAAACTACTGGGTGGTAACAGGTCAGAGAAAAGTCGGGGGATTTGAGTCGGGCGATGTAAATATGGGACAGCCAGGGAATATCCTCTATGAAAATGAGTAACATTTGTTCTTTGATTTGGTAATCAAAAGAACCTCTGTGCTTAACACTGGCTAAGGACTTGCTTCTTTGGTATGAGAAATGCTGAAAATTTTTTATTAAACTACAGTTTCTTTGTGAGTTCATTATAAAAACTGTTGTTTTAAGTTAAAACTGGGCAACTTAATTCAGTTTTATTTGACTGAAATTAAGTGTAGAAATTACAGTTTTTCTATGTTCATTGTAAAAAGGATACATATATATTTTTGAGAAGTACATATTTTGTAAAAGAATTTTGTATTTTATTGCCACTCCTATTAAATATTCATATTTTATTATAATTTGATTTTTAAATTTAACTTATAAAAAATAGTCATGGAAAGGAGAGTGAGAAAAGATGGGGGAAAATTAAACATTTTTGTGATGGAACAATCTTTGGGGAAATTGCATTTAGAAATGTTGTGACAACCCTGAACTACTACTGCTACCTATTATGCGGCTCTTTTCTATTGATAATCTTTCTTTCAGGAATATCATTAGCTTGACAAATATCTACATATTTGTTCTTTTAGCTCATCGATTATCATTAGTAGGCATTAATTCTCTAGTTACCTTATGATTGGAAATTGCTGTTAGAACTTCACGTCAGAATGATAGGCAATTTTTTTTTCACTAGTTATTGAATCTCGCTTTAATCACAATGATTTTTTTGAAATGGTCACGTATGTATTAATACTTAGAAGAAGTGGATCTTTTAATGACTTAATTTTGAGCTTTCAGATGAAGAATTGTACTCAATGACATGTTGGTAAATAATTTTTTAATTCGTTCAATACCATGGGATTATGAAGGGTTTGTGGCTTAGCATGGCAAAATTGCTTTTAACTGAAATGAAGACATTTATGATAAAAGTTCAGTCAATATAAACATTTTTGTAAAGTTTCATTTCTTTATTTGAAAATGATTAACTGTTGGTAATAGGTATAATATAAAAATCTACTGAATGTTTATTTATACTTTCAGGTAGCCTTAGCCTGTCACTATCGTATTGCTGTTAAGGATGCTAAGACAGGTCTTGGTTTGCCCGAGGTAATGCTCGGCCTGTTGCCTGGTGGTGGTGGGACTGTGCGATTGCCTAAGGTAACTTCCATTCCCAATGCTCTCGACATGGCATTAACTGGCAAAACAATACGTGCCGATCGTGCAAAGAAGATGGGCATTGTGCATCAGCTAGTTGATCCTATTGGTCCCGGTTTGATGCCTGCTGGTGAAAGGTTAGTCGCAGTTTTATAGGTTCTGGTTCTCCTTATGTTGAGCATGGTCATTTTAAAGCAAAGGAAATTTTCTTTACTGATTTCTTATCTGCATTAATGTCAATCTTATGAATTATTATTGAAACCCAATTAGTAGTGATATGGAACTCTGATTTACCATTCAAATGGGATGTTTCAAGCAAGGAAAATCTAGAAATTTTAAATCCCTCTGCTAAATCTCGAAAATGTGGGAGAAAATTGGTAGCTGTTAGGGATAAATTGAATTAACCATAGTTGGGTGGCTATCAACTCATGATTTTCAATCTGGGTATTTCTGATTGAAATTATGCTCCCTCAGGTGTGCTAAGGTGCACTGTATTTTAACCAGCTTAATTTTTTCAATTCATCAAGTGTATAGTTAAAAATTCAGTCGAAGAAATGAAGTCAAGAACTTCAACCTATGTATGCTATTTAAGGTCATTGCTGTGTATGTTTGATGATGGCCCATATTTACTCAAATACTGGCCTAAGAAAGTGAGTGAAGTGAATTTTTGAGAGTAATCAATTGCCTGCATGGTGGTAATGCATACAATCCATAGCACAAGAATACAATCTCCCTATTACAAAAACAAAGTTCAAATGTTTGGGTCCTTTGGACTTAGTAAAATCAAAATCAATTGTTGAAACATCCATGATAATAGTATTCTGTTGTTCAGTATTTTTCTATGCTAATTTTCCAGGACATTGCAGTATTTAGAAGAAGTTGCTGTGCAGGCCGCCAAAGACATTGCTAAGGGAGTTATCAAGACTGAGAAAAAGAAGGGCTTAATGGAGCGTCTAATGGACTTTGCATTTAAGTATGATTTTGTCAAAGACCAGGTCTTCACCAAAGCCAAAGGCCAAGTCATGAAGATGACTGGAGGGCTTTATCCTGCTCCTCTCAAGGTATTATTTGCATTTAGTGATCTTTATTTTGCCCCATCATGCATGCAAATGCAAAATTAGTGAGAGTCAATAGGGGGTAGCCACTGAATAATAGATTTTAATGGATAAAAGTGAAATTAGCTTTTATAAGGGATATTATTTTAGTGGTATTAAAGTTGGCTTAATGGAATCTTTAGATATAAGGGGTCCAAAGCTGGCTAGTAAATGTAGTAGGAAAGGGGAGGGTTTGCAAAACTCCCATGTGGAAAATCGGAATAAAGTAGGCTATTTGGTGTATTCTAGTGGCTTGGAAATCCATAGGTTCTATTCCCAGTGCAGAGGAATTTTTTCTTGGCAATTAATGTAAAGTAGTCATTGTTACAAAAAAGAACAGCCACATTTGATAGCATAAATCTTGGGTATTGCAAGAAGACTCAGTGGCATAGCCAGGGGGTGGGGTCCGGACCCCCCCAGAAATATAAAAGCACAATTAATTTTCTCCATGAAAAATAACAAAATATGGGAAAATCATGAATTTACAAAATATTTTTTTAACGAATAAAGTTTTTTCAATTATGACAAGCGTTTAAATTAGTTAAAAACCCTCTACTGAGTACCCTGTTTTTCAAAAATGTTCCCCCCTGATTTTGGACCCCCCCTGAACGAAATTCCTGGCTATGCCACTAAGAAGACTGGTGAAAGATCAGTTATGTAGTGTAGTTTGATGTGATTAGGAAAGAGAGTCTCTGTCAGTACATCAGTGGAGGTTTTTAAGTAGGTATTCATCATCTTTTCTAGAATCATCAAAATGGCAAAGTTTCTCACTCTACGCTGAAGGTGTCCTTCAGCCAGGATGAAAATCATTTGCTATTGCTGGATACTCTCAGATAAGCAGGTGAAAAATCTCTTCAAGATGTTATTATGGAAGGAACCTAAAAACATGCTCAGTGCATGGGATGCAGTGGAAACTCATGCAAGAAACTTAAGGCCTGTTTATAGAAAAAATTAGCTATAAATTTAAATTCAGCCCATATTTAGGGTTTTTAGGGTAATTAGGATTTAGGGGTGAGGGGTGGCTCGGGTGTGCGTTCCAAGATTAAAAGTTCACAGAAGCGAAAAACCGGATATTTGTGATATATTTATTTATTGTTCCGTTGGTCAAGGAAATTTGACATAGAACATGGTCATGAAAACATAAAAATATACACTTTACACAATATAGACACATATTATATTTCAAGATACTCTAATCATAGCATTAAGGCCGTTTTACACGGTACACGGAATTGTGCAGTCTGACGTACGTGTGAAGGCGCAATCAAAATTGCGCCGTGTAAAGTGGTGAATTGCTAGAACACATGCGAGAATGCGTGGATGCGAGACGGCAAAATAGCCCGTTCTAATTTCGTTCATGCATTCGCGCAATTCCACGCCATTTTAGAAATTAATGCAGCTCTAGCCTGCGCAATTCCGTGTACCGTGTAAAACTGCCTTTAGAGTTGGTCACAAAAGTATTCATTAACACAGTAGTAAACTTAATTGAGCAACATTTTCTTTAATTGACATTTGAATGTGTGGGGAGATATAATTAACTTAATTGATTGGGGCAATTTATTGTATATAAGGGAAGCAGAGTGAAGCGGTCCATGTTGAGCAGCAGTCAGGTTATAACTGTGCAGATGAATGTGGTTCTTGGAGCGAGTGGAGTTGTAATAACGAAGTACATAAGAGCATTGCTTTTAGGAATCATCCCAAAAAAACATACCTTGCCAAAATTGCTTGTCTCTTCAATCTCCTGTACCTGTAGTCGCCCTGTAGAATAGCTTCAGAGTCATGTGTGTGATATATGTGATTAAATTATGCACTAATATCATAAATCCTTGATATGCGAACAAAATGCATTCTGAGACCTTATTCGTAAGTTGATTACCTACCAAGGCATCAAAAAGTGTAGTTACCCTGCAGAATGCAACGCCGCATTACAATTTTGCATTAACTCACGGTTGTGATGAGCTGACCTTGCTGCATGGGTGATTTGGATGGAGCCCTAAAAGTGCTGTTTGCGGGAAGGGAGAACGGGCAAAATGCTGAATAGTTACAGATTTCACAAGGGATTTAATGGACACATTGTTCAGACTGTGCCCAAAGTGCGTGTTCCTTTATGCCACACCACGTCACATCGGCCAACTCCAACGGTGCCAAATGTGAAATTTTGGGTGCGCTTCAATTTTTTGAATGTTCGTATATCTGAAAGTTTGTAAATCAAATGTTCGTTAGAAGAGAACAGACTGTTTGTAATGTATGAGTGTTAATGAGTGGGTTACCATGTTTCCAGAGGAATGAAGCGTAGTATATGATGTTGTGTGGATACTGAATTATCTCCTACTGAAGGAAGAACCATAATTGATGCTCTTGGGAAGAGTGCACGAGAACTTAAATGTAGTGTAATGATTATGATGTAGCGTAGTGTATATCCATTTAAACGCCATTGCTTATTGGTGGAACTTTGTAATAAAGTTAATTTTATAACCATCGGAACCGGGACTTAGGTTTGTAATTTTGTTATAACCAAAATTTCGTTAATATGTTTCTTTTACTATTGATTGGATTAGCCTTTTTGTCGTGGCCCATGATTTGCTTTGTAAAAACGAAAATTTCATATTAACGTTGTTTGTGTTATTGAGAGGTTTCTGTATTATTTAACCAGGTTCTGTGCTAATTTTCCTGTGAACACCAATGTTGACATATGGATACTGGAATCTCATGCTCCCTAGGGATAATTCATTGCTTATTTCTTCTATAAATCGGCCTGTAAAATTATGGTGGCAGGTTCTGTGTGTTTGAGAGGGTAGATGTGCTACCCCCTCCCCACGCTCACTATTATGTAGCTAATCTTCAGCTTCATTTGATTCTGACACCTGTACCTAACCTCATAACTACAGCCAAAAATTAAAATTCTTTTCATGGACTTGCACTTGTTACAGAGGAGAGAGCAATGGGTTGGGATTGTTTTAGAAGTTCATGTACTGGGTTATAAGAATAGGGCAACAACCGTGACTGTTGCATTATGTGCATCTTTTGAAAGTTTATTTTTTTATTGGCAGTTATGTAAATGACAGTGCTGACTTAGTTTTTCTATGCAAAAGATGTTACAGTTAAAGTACTCCAAACTCTGCAGTTAGTGTAACCATCAGAAATGAGTATGAAATATTGATCTTAGGAGGTCCTGAAGATAGTCTTACTTCAAAAGCTAGGTCATCTGTACAAAGTTATTTTGTGTTGAGAAACAAAGTCGGTTTACCTTGCCATTTATTTTCTTGATGAATTGGTTCCATGAAGTGATGCCAGACTGTCAGTTTTGTATTCTGAATTCTGAATTAAAACTCATGGAGTCCTACTTAACAAACCGCTCGCAATGTGTTCAAGTGAATAATTCACTGTCTGCCCCTATTAACGTAACACATGGTGTACCACAAGGATCAGTCCTCGGTCCTCTTTTATTTTTAATTTTGATTAATGATCTCCCACACCATCTTCCTTGCACGTCAGTCTTATATGCTGACGACACTACTCTCATACATGATCTAAATGACCCCACCTATCCTTCGGATGTTATCCTTTCAGTGGCCGAAGAATGGTTCTCAGCAAACAGGCTTGCCCTTAACACAAATAAAACCCAACAAATGGTGTTCTCCTTAAGCCCTACTCTGTACCACACTAGAAATTTAAAGCTACTGGGCTTTGACCTTGATTGCAGACTAACATGGGATTGTCATACATCCTCTACAACTGCTAAGTTATCAAAAGCCATATTCCTCCTTAGAAAACTGAAAACACTCATTCCTGCCGAACATCTTCGAGCAGTTTACTTTGCCATTTTTCACTGCCACCTCTCCTATGGCATTGAGGTTTGGGGCCATTCTTCCTCATCTAAAGAGTTATTCATTCTACAGAAAAGAGCCATTAGGATTATTACCAATTCTAACGTAAGGGAACACTGCAAACCACTATTCAGGCAGCAAGGGATTATGACATTGTACGGTCTATATATATTTAAATGTTTAATAAATGTGAAAGTGAATATTGACAGCCATAAAACTGGTGCTGATGTCCACCATTACAACACAAGGCTCAAACATAATCTGTTACAGCCCCACTGTAGGCTGTCAACTACAAAAAATTCTTTTGACCATGTTAAACTTTGCATGTTCAACCACTTACCTCAAGAGGCAAGAAATTATACTTTAAGAAAGTTTAAAGGTGTTCTTCACTCGTGGATAGTGACTCAAGCTTTTTATTCACTCAATGAATTTCTGGAGAGCAATACTCTAAATTGTATATTCTAGATTTAGTTTTTCTTTGACGAAGACTATTACATTGTATTATGTTTAATGTTGAATAAATTATGATTATGATAATTTTGGAAGCTAACTAAGTTTTTATTTTAATGGGATTGACTTGTGGAACTGGCTCCTTTATGATAATCCTTTGGCTGCTCAATAGGTTATCATTCAGTTCTACAGTGAACAAACTATGTTCCCTCTCTCTTTTTTACACCCTCCTAGATATTGTATGGCCTTGCTATTATCTCACATGAACATTTTTTCTTTATTTTACTCTTTATTTTATTCTTTCTTTATTTTACTCTCTCCTTCTACAGATTCTTGAAGTCATAAGGGCTGGAATTGATAAGGGGGAAGCAGCTGGCTATGAGGCGGAGAGGGAAGGATTTGGTGAATTGGCTATGACTCCTCAAAGCCGTGGTCTCATCGGTTTATTCCATGGACAGACTGAATGTAAGAAGAACAGATTTGGACAACCTCAAACTCAGGTCAAGTAAGTCATTTAACATTTTCTATATCTCATTTAGCAACTGCTATGTCTCGGACATTATCTGAAATGTTAAGATGATTTTTTGATAAACATACTTTGGCATGTTATTATATCAATAGGTTTTTCATTACCTTGGGAGATCTTTTATCTTGCCTTAATTTAAGAGCCTCATTCTTCAGTTCAAAACTAGAACATTAATGTGCTAGAATGACAAGCCTGAAGAATTATCTCAGCTACTATTAGACTTATCTGAGCCACCCTCCATTGGTTGTAAGAATTACATGCCAAAATACTTATGTGTCAATTGGTTACTATTGGTGTTTCTCATACTGCATTTTACGTACTTATTACAATATTATAGGTGTTTTCATAAGCATATAGGGTTTTGAGGATAACTACAATTTTTTGAATTTTGAATGTAAATGTACAGATAAAATATTTGAATAAACCACATTGTATATCTTTTAGATGCAGTCATCAATTCAATTTTTCAGGGGGTGGAGGTCAGGTGTAACCCATCTGTGGGTTGTGCTATAGCAAACATTGTAAAACTGAAGCATCACGTTACATAAATTTCTTTTTAGTTTTATTGATAGGTGTTACTTGATACTATAGTATATTTGGAATTAGGTAGGAATGTTCCAGCGTAGTAACTATTACTTGAAATTTTCACCGGAAATCATGTAGGTTTTTGTATCTTAGGTTCATGTGAGATTTAGATTACATTATGTTTTCCTTACTAATTCAAAGGAACATTGCTGTACTGGGTGCTGGTCTCATGGGAGCAGGTATTGTGCAAGTTTCCATCGACAAGGGTTATAATGTTATAATGAAGGACACAACAATGGCTGGCTTAGCTCGAGGGCAGAATCAAATTCAAACTGGTTTGGATAAGGCTGTCAAGCGGAAGAGGATGTCCAGGTAATTTTTTTCTTTGCTAGTTGTCCCTGCATCATAGTCATTTTTGAAACGATAGTGTTGCAAAAAGTTTTTGGTTTGTATGCTGAAGTTTTGGTCTTTTTCTTTAGCTTTGAGCGCGATCGTCACTTGTCACATCTAGACAGTACTTTGGCATATGATGGTTTTGAGAAATGTGACATGGTGATTGAAGCAGTATTTGAGGATTTGGGGATTAAGCACAAAGTTATACAAGAGGTTGAAAAATACATTCCACCCCACTGTGTTTTTGCATCTAACACAAGTGCCTTGCCTATCACTGAAATTGCTAAAGGTAGCAAAAGGCCTGACAAGGTATGTGTGTGTGAAATGACCAGTATACTGTAGAAATACTTCAATGGTTGCTTGCCACTTTTTATGAAATGGTGAATTATTATTTTTAAGGGTTTAAATAGCATTCCCTCAATATATTTAATTTGGCATCATCTTCAATTGTATTCTTTGCTGGAATAAATATGAATTTTTTGCGTTTATTTCATCATCAAATAAAAAATAGGGTATCAACTCCAGCCAAAGAATGAATTAAATTGACTTTGAAAATTCTGAAGTGAAACTTGTGACTGTATTCTTTAGCAATCCATTGACTGAAAAACAAAATTTTAATGAGATTTTGCTCAATATTTCTTGAATATGTAATGTTTTTATGTAATCACTCATGTGGCTATCCTTGTAGAATTACTCTTACAGTTTAATAAATTTTTTAAATACTTGAAATACTTTTTTCTCAAATGGTAGAGTGTGTATACTGGGAAAGTGGTATTGATAACCTGAATATGCCCTTTTTGGGTAATATCATTATGTAAGAGACAAAAAACTTAAAACTCAGTGAAAATTTTCAATGCACTAAATCACTGCAAAACTCGTTCAGAAAGAGTTGTTTTTATGTAACAAATGTCAGGGTGTATGGTACCTTTTTTTAGCCGTAATTGCTGCTTAGATAATGCAAATTAATCAACTTAACCATCCGTAATTGTGGAAATATTTGTTTATTACAGGTTGTTGGAATGCATTACTTCTCCCCAGTTGACCGAATGCAACTCTTAGAGATCATCACCCATGACAAGACATCTCAAGATACAGCAGCATCTGCTGTTGCTGTTGGTCTCAAACAAGGCAAAGTTGTGATCACTGTCAAGGATGGTCCCGGATTTTACACCACCAGAATTCTAGCTGCCATGATGGCTGAAGTTATTAGGTTACTTCAGGTAGCTAACAACTTCAGTTTTTTTTTTATACTTTTCTATTATATGTTGTAGTTTTTCCTTACCTAAATGGATTAAACCGAATAATTAGAATATTCTCATATCATACTTTTGTTTTAGAAATTATGGTGTCAAGCGAATTCAAAACCTTTCAAATTTTAATGCAGCGTTGTTAGTATCATATCTTTTTCATGAATGTTGCAAATAACTTGCCTCTTGCTGCTGGAATGTGTTGGCGATTCATTGGAAAAACCAGGTGGTGGGATGATAAGTCATCAAATGCGTAAAGAATGGAATTCTGGATATAATTTTCCTTTTAAGTCCTGGCAAGGGAAGAGAGATGGATTTTACTTCACTAGTTCAGTGCAATGTGTTCAAGAGAGGATATTTCACCTTCTTATTGTGGTAGTTCAGTTTCTAATGCTAATTGATCTTGCATTGAATTTATAATAACTCTTGACCTGTTTCGAGCCATTTTTGCTCTTTCTTTTTCAAGTGTGTGACATTTCTTATATACAGTGGAACCTCGTTAAAGCGAGTACGGGCTATAGCGACACCCCCGCTATTACGAGAGATAGCCGATGCACCGTCAATTGACCCTATAATAAGCGTGTTAAAAAATTCGTTTTTACGAGACCCTTTCGGTGTTGGCTCTCGCCATAGCGAGGGTTTCACCGCCGGAAGACTTTCATGAAGACTCCTTAACCTCTGTAATTGCTGGCGATCTGTTAGAAATGAAGTTAATGGAGTGCTCAGTCTCAAATTTATGTGGTAAACTGTCGTTCGATAAATATAATGATGACGAAACAATGTTTGCATGACTTTTATTCAGTGCGGCGCTTATAAATTGTTTGAATAGTTAGTCGTTATTTGAGTAAGGAAATTTAGTGATGCAAAAAAACATCGCCTTTCGTCTGGATTTATGTTTACGTTTATCGGATAGATGATTATCTGTCGCCGCACCACTCCTGTTCCTGTATATCTGTTCGTAACAGGTATATTGGCTATTATTTGCTCCACCTCCGGTAAAGCGACAATTCGCTATAGCGAGTGTTTATTAGTGCACCGTGGGGTGTCGTTATATCGAGGTTGCACTGTATCTGGGTGCGGATTATCTGTGCATCAGTCCCACATTCCTTCATTGCTTTCCGAAATACTTTATTTATCCAAGAATCGTATGTGATAGTGTGACACAAGGGACAAGTTAGGCTAACAAAGGGATCAACATATTTGAAAGCATACTAAAAATTAACCATTCACAAAATTGATTCAAAATGGATTCATAGTGCAGAAATTTTCAGAGAATTCTTGGAGACTGTAAAAACATGTTTAACTCTAACCATTGAAACATCTCTAACTAGGTTTCTTAATTGATCTCAACAATTTCTTAAAGGTGCAGGGTGATTTTGGTTTACTTGATTTTAGTCTGAGTGATGGAATATCAATGTTAGCAGAGTTTGTATGATGTCGAATTTTTTTTTTTATTTTTAGGAAGGACAGGGCCCTAAAGAGTTGGACAAGCTGACAAAAACCTTTGGCTTCCCTGTGGGTGCAGCTACATTGGCTGATGAAGTAGGAATTGATGTTGCTGCTCACATTGCTGATCATTTGGGATCTTCCTTTGGAGATCGATTCGGTGGAGGTGACCCAGCAGTACTTAAGGATATGGTAGCCAATGGTTTCCTGGGTAACTATTTTACACATCTTAATGAGTTGTTTATTTCACTTTCCACAGTAAAATCATAAACTAGAGGGCAAGCCAGGGGAAATGTTTAATATTCATTGATGAATTAATATTTTTTTTCTAATTCATAAAAATTGAATAGAGTCTAGCTAATATTATACAGTAGTCTCTCGTCATTACGAAGTTGACGGGACTGAAAAAATCGGAGGTTTGTAATGAGGAAGTACGTATGAACGTTTCTTTTAGGAATATTTAATTCATTTAGCTATGCTAGCATCGAGAAGTGTGGTTATCCAGCAGAATGCAACACTGCATTACAATTGTGTGTGAACTCACTATTGTGATGAACTGATCTGGCTGGGCTCGTGACGCAGACGGAGCCGAAAAAAATCTGTCCGCAGGAAGGAAAAACAGGCAAAATGCTGAACAGTTCCTGACTTCACATCCCATTAAGTGATACTTTATTCAGATGATGCCCAAAGTGGGAGTTCCTTTATGCTTCACCGCGCCAACTCGAAAAGTGCCGTATTTGAAATTTTGGGCACACTTGAATTTTTCGTGTATTCATATCTCTGAAAGTTCATTAATCGAATGTGTGTTGGACGAGGACTAATTGTACGTCCTATTTAGGTGCGGTAATGAGTGGGTCAACATAATTCCACAGAAATGACTGTTATTATATGATGTTGTGTGTATACTGAAGTATCTCCTACTGAAGAAAGAACCACAATTGACGGTCTTGCGCACATTGCATGAGGAGAACTTATGCGTAGTGCAATGGTTGTAAAGTAACGTTAAGTAGATCTACCTAAATTCAGTTGCTTATTTGTGGAACTTTGTAATAAAGTTCTTTTTGTAGCCAGCAGGACTGGAACTGAGGTTCGTAATTTCATAATAATGAAAATTTCGTAATAATGTTTATTTTACCATAGATTGGATAGGCTGTTTCATTGGGACAAACGATTTGCTTCATAATAAGGTTGTTCGTAATAACGAGAATATACTGTAATTTGCAAAGGCATTTCACAATTTAAATTAACCCCATGAAAGAACTGCTTTGCTGTCTGAGGGGTTGTCCTTATTGCAGAAACATTCATTAATTAAGTGTTTACAAGTCCCATTTGTATGTGGAGTTAAGTTAGCAAAGTTCATTCAGTTGCTGTATTTTTTGCTGTGTGTTCAATATGAAAATGAAATTATTTTCATCTCAGTTTGTCTTTCCACCCATGGTACAGAAGGTGCTTTGGTGGTATGCAGGTTGCCTTTGCTAATAATTTGTCAATTTGCATGCATCAAAAAAGGATAAATTTCTATAAATCGGTTATATATTTCGATTCCATGATGCTTGAAGTTAAAATCATTGTTAGTTATTGGTAGACACAGTAAGAAGTTATTTTGCTGTGAAATGAAGGCTCAAAGGAGAAATGTAGTGTTCCTGGGCTACTTGTCTCCCCGAAAGAAATATCATAGGTAGTTGCCCCAAGGGAAAAAAAATTGAAGACTCCAAAGCCCCCCTTGCCACGTGTCAGGTTCTACCGAGTTAAACCTTAAATTTGATGGACCTACTTTAAAATATGCACCTATCCTTTCTTATTTTAGGTCGCAAGTCAGGAAAAGGTTGTTATGTGTACGAGAAGGGTTCCAAGGATCGTCCAGTAAATGATGATGCCATTGAGTTAATGAAGAGGCATCATTTAGAGCCCAAGGGGTCTACAGAGCCTGGTGATCTGCAAATGAGAATGGTCTCCCGCTTTGTTAATGAGGCAGTGCTCTGTCTCCAGGAAGGAATCTTGGCCAATCCGGTGAGTATTTTTCTCTCTCTACTGTCTGATTGTCTGCTAGGCTTCAACAGAATGCTTACATAAATATCTTTTATTTTTCGTTACAGTTGGAGGGTGACATTGGTGCTGTGTTTGGACTTGGTTATCCCCCATTCACTGGAGGTCCTTTCAGGCACCTTGACAACTTTGGTGCTGATAAATTCGTGTCCAAGATGAGGGAATTTGAAGAGCACTATGGCTCCCCATTCACTCCATGTCAATTACTTCTTGACCATGCCAAAGATTCTTCAAAGAAATTTCACAAATAGGAAACTGAAGCAAGACTGTTAGGTCTGTGTTCCTTTTTGATTATGGGGACAATCCCTTGAAAATGCATGTGCCGATGATGAATAAATGGTTGGGAAAATTGGGTTTGGAAGCATTGGAATGTGTGGATATTTGGTGTTCCTGCTCCAATATGTGTCTGCCACTTGTATTATTATTTCCTGTGCAAAGTTGTACAATGGGGTACTAACTTTACTTCTTATGTCCATTTTTGTCTCACCGTATCAACTGTTGTAAATAGGAATTTGTAAATGTGAAGGCTCATTCAAAAACTTGTACTGGAATGAGGCAATTCCTTTTTTAAACACTTTCTCATTTTTTATCCATTTATGTTAGTTCTGTTTTATGTGCTTATCTGTGAATCAATCAAAGATATCAAATTTAATCTAAGATAGTGCATTTTTTAATTAAAACTTTGATAGATATCAGTATAAAACTTAAAATCATTGGAATATATGTTAGGCTTTTATGCATATTATATTCATTGTTTGGCTTTTTGAAATGAATAATTTGTTAATTGAACTTAATTTGTGATGGGAATCTGTCATTAGTCGACAAATCGTAAATAATTCATTGGTTCCTGAGGAACTGTTATCATCATGTTTCATTTGGCCTTAATTGTCATTTTGTTTGTTATTTTTTTGTTTTTTAATTAACTGTTTAATGATGCTTTGGAGGGACCCATTTTTAAGAACTGCCTAGAAATTTCCACTCGATCAAGTCTCTTTGAAGTTCAAGCACTTGCAAATACATTGTTATTTTCTGAATATGTACTGTTTCAACTGGATTTGTGACTATATTTTTTGAAAGAGCAATGCAAACTGGAATACTTAATTTGATGAGTCTTGGAGATGCTGTACAAATGAGCCTTTATGTAAATGGAAATTTTGACCAATCATCAATGCAATTTTACTGGCATTGTAGTTGTGCAATGCTTGTGATAAACCCTGACTGATATAAATTGCAAAGTTATGTATAGTAAATATATTTTATATAGTGATTTAAATGTGGTTTGCCTTGGAAAATTCCATCCTATTAAATATACTACATAGATTAGCGGAGTAACATTTGTGCCAGCTACGTGTATACAGGTGAAATGCAATTTCTCAGTACATAAATTAGGCCATGACTTCGTGGGATTAGTTGTTGAGATAGAACTTACAGGTTTAGGCTGGCAAATTTTTGACAGAAAAGAAGTGAAAACAGCCTCATATTTAAATAGCCAACGTAAACACTCGAATTCAAAATAATTTACATGAAAAAAGGTTGTGATCACGAAGTTCATAATATCTTTCTCTAGCATCAAGGTTGATTATTTTTCTCTAGCCTAGAGGTTGATTCTTCCCAATTCAACGAGAGAACTCCATCCAGGAGAATTAATTGCTTCACTCAATGACAGAAGCTGTTCCGGACAAATTAAGGGAGAGAAGTGAGGCACCTCTTTTTTCCTCGGGTTGAACTGAAACTCTAAAAAGAGAAAGTAAATCCTTTTTGATAGCATTTATACATATGTACTAGCAAAATTACCACTGGTAAAATGTTTAGCCTTAAACTTTAATAAACGATGACAATGGGTGCTTTCCATTCATGCGACTCACGCGTCGACTTGTGTCGACTCGCGGCATTTGTTTATAACTCTCCTATTCCTGTGCGTTACAGTTTGTTGACTTGTGTCACAACAGTCGGCGACACACACAGAATGGAACACGAAAACCGCGACGCAAGTCGACTCGTGTCAATGAATGGAAAGCACCCAATGCAGTCAGTTGTTCTCCAAGTGACTCCATTTGTAGTTATGGAGGCATCAGATATAATTTAACCTCATGATAAAGACTAATTTAACCAAAGAACCTGGATAGCGTAGTGGTCTGCGCAGTGGCCCGGAAAGCCAAAGGTCCGTGGTTCGATTCCCGGTCCAGGGGAATTTTTTCTCATGGCAATTCTTGTATAATTTAACCAATTTTAAATTTTTAGCTGACGTCATGCAATGTCCCCCAAGGTTGTTTATATTTCCATAGCCAACCTGGAACACTTTGCTTTTTTCTATTTATGCCTCTTATAAACCAAAGAAAGTTTCATACAGTCAATCCTGCAAAAGTAGGTAATAGCTGCACGTAGTCGAGATAATTTAAAGGTACACCATTGCTGGCTTTCCAATTTTCAATTTCCTCACAGACTGTCAGTTGTTGTAGTACACAGTTGAAGTAGCTTAAGTTCAAAAAATTGTTATGGTGATAAATAATTGTATGAAGACAATATGCATCAGCAGAAGGCTTGCTTTATTTTACCTCCGGTAGTTGAAGTAAAAGAATTGTTTTTGCTACATTATTCAACACTGAAAAAAAAGAGCCCCAAATAGTTGAATCTGTGGCTGGAGTCGACTATGGCGACTTAATACTTCTTTGTTTTCCTGCAAAATCCAACTTACCATTCAATTATTAGTGAGTCTCATTATTGGCAATAGAACTGACTTTTTCAAAGTAAAAATATCTATTCCTTGTCGCCATAATTAGAAAAATAAAGTTATATCCCTAACTGATGAATCAGCTATGAGAACTACACCAGTAGCCAAAAATAGAATAACTATATGCTACTGTGCTATTAGCTTTATCTCAGTTGACAGAATGATAAAAACTGGATAATTTATTTTTATAAAACTGTCCTGTGGTGGCAGCAAGCTGTTTAAGCGAGGCGGCCTGACCGTTGGGCTGGGAGGGACTTCAATGAACTGTAAGACTGTTTGGCTCGTTACCTATATTTATGCCTCGAGGCTCTTAAGTTTTATAAATTGGGACAATGCCAACATACATACAAGGTCAACAATATTATATTTCCATAACTGTTATACAGACAAAACAATCTGCTAAGGATTTTATTAACTTGCATAATGATTACACTGGATATTTCACATTTCTGAATATTAACTGTGGCTTCAATGATTAGGTGTCATATTCACGGAACTAATGGTCCATTAATCAGTAACAATGACTATGATGTTCTGGCGTATGTTCCACAAAGTTGCGCCTCTTGGAATCTCTTCTGTTTGTTAAAAATTTCAACGTAGCATGAATTGTGATAATGGAAAAAAACTTAGCATTGAAGCATTATTTTAGTGTAGAAAAATTCAATCTCTCTAGTCATAACTTATAATTCTACATCTTGATACGAGAGGCAATTGGAGGTTTCCATGAGTCATTGTGATTTGGAGAATAAACAAAATAGGAAAGTACTATAAAAAAATAAATGATAAAATCTAGCTTTCCAAAGGTTATTTAATGAAAGTTTTGATTTTCATTAGAAATACATGCACACGTACTTCATAAGGCAAAATAAACAGTCAACAGGATGGCTTGAGGCTTAGCCAGGAGGCCAACCCATCTGTCGGCCACCCATAACATGCAGGTGAAGGTGATAGACTGACTGACAGCCATCAGGTCCATCGTTTAGAACCATTCGGAATCCACCAGACAATCCATTCTCCTTGGCCAGCTTGCGGGCCACCAGCATCATGTGACCCAGGACCTGCAAGAAGGAAAGACTTCTTTTAGCTGGTGTAACAAGCAGGAAATATAACAAGTATGGAAGAAGATTGTAGTTATGTATTTCCTACTGGAGGCTGTTGGAAAATAAATTCAACAACCCATCACTTACAGATAAAATCTTTGAGATTTGATGATAGATTTCATAAAAGGAGATCAGTATTCTAATTTCCCTCGTGAACCTTCCCAAAAATAGGTTCTTTCTCAGGTAGATCATACGTGGCAAAGTGACAGACATATGAATACATATTTCATACGATTATAGCATGAAATATAAGTGAGCCACCTAACAATTCTATTTCTTTAAGAAAAAAATAACACTAGGAATAAGAATGTTGATGACAGTAGGCAACATATAACTGCGATACACAGAATACCTATGTTTCCTGCTTCTTTGGCCTTGTGGCTGCAATCAGTGGATAGACTCTGTTTCTCTAGTGCACAGAAGCTGTTTGGAAACAATGGATAAAAAACCCATTGAAGGAGGTTTGAGAAAGTCCACTAGAAAGTCAAGGTCTGTAATCGACAGTCTGCTTTTTTACATCCTTCACAATTATCGACAAACGTTTTCACTAATTGGATGAGAAAATCTCATATGCCTCATTGTTATGCTCTGACATTATCATTTTCAGTCATTGCCATTGATTGCAGAGGAGCTACTTGTGATACTATGAGGTACTGTTCATTCAAACAGAAAATTGCTATTTCTATCAATTTCAAAGAATTCAGAGGATAAAAGGGAAAAAGAAGTTTTGACAAAACAAAAATTTTTCATCATTCAGCCACTCACTCATAAACTTAAATGAAAATGCAAAAGTTGCCATCCACTTATCAATAGTTATTGATGCCATTTAAGTCCTAATCAATTAACTCACTGAGAGACAGTAACGGATACAGAAAAAACTCGAGGGGGGGGGGGGGGGGGGGGGGGGGCAGAAGATATCTTGAGCTACCTTTACTTTTATTGTGATGAAAAATAATCAAGTTAAGTATGTACAAATTTTAAGGAAGTTTTATTAAACCCATTGGTGCATAAATTTATTTTTGTCAAATATTCATTAAAAATTAATTATTCTGACTAATAAGGTTCATTTTAACTCATGTATTCCATTTAAAAAATTTTACAATCAATAGTTTAAATAATACAGCCCGTCCGACATATTGGATGCTATGCACAGGGAGCAGTAGTGTGTATTGTAGTGCATTATTCCTATGGAAATTTTACTAAAATTATTTAATAAATAAGTACACTAATCATGACAGTGATTTTCTATCGCACAGCAATAAGTAAGCATCATATCAGGTGGAAACATAATTTATTTTTATAATATATAATTTGACACTTTTGCATGATACTCACGGAAACATTTTGGATGAAGCCCAACGTAGCATTTACTACAAATGAATTTTGCTCACCGTTACACTTTACGCAACATCTTTCGGTAATAATAAATAATGGCTGGAGGTTTCTGGGCGATCAAATCTAACAGAATTAATGGGAAAAGAGAGATGTTTCCATCGGATAGATGATTTTCAAATTGTTTTTAGCATTATCAAGCCAAGTGACCAGCGAAACTTCAAAAGAGAATCTTTCTGTTCAGTTATTTTTCGATTAAGAAGCCACATATTTAGGCACACAAAAAAAATTGACTGATGTTAGCCACCATCATTTATTCTGGACCTATATGAATCAATAAACTGGTCCATTTGATCAATTCCACCCATTCCTAGGCCATGAGATAAGAAAACTGTTGGCTGAGGTATAGAAATCTTGCTTTTTTCTCCCTTGACCATCTTTTTGTAGCAACAACAAAAAATTTTCATAGTTTGTTGCAACAGTGAGGACACAGTAATCTCTTTTCACCTGACAAGTAGAGCAATATTACAACTTTTAAAGCAATAAGCACCTCTTCGTTACTTGATCATCATCGACTTTATCTCGAGAGGACAATTTTCTACTCTATTCTCCTCTATTTTACCACTTGTACTGATATTTAGGGAAGCAAGTAGCCTAATGAGTTTCACCGAAATTAAGTAATAATAAAAAAAACTCGTACCTCATATCTTTTGGTACAATAGCAGCACTTACATGGGGTACAACAACATCTGTGCTTAGACCGAATTGTCGAGGTTTGTGGGCATTTGTACTTGAAATGTGACCTTATAGCCAACAGTGGTACATTAGGCCCAATTTTCAAAACCAAAATGAATAGGCTTTCCATTTATACATTGTTTCGCCTAATGCTTCCCATAATAAGGTATCCTGCTCTCAACAATCGATTAGTCCTTTTCCAGGTCACAAAAAAATTCCAAGGCAGTATCAAGCATCGTCAAAAATAGTCTGATTTTGAACAGATGGTCACTTCCTTTTTTCTGTGAGCTGTCATTCAGGATTAAATGTCATAATTTAGTTTCAAACTGCTTACAGCAAATGCTTTCCAATAAATGTGAGGGGATACCATTCTATTTGAACCCTCCCCCTGCCCAATTTATGTTTTACGAATTAAACGAATGTTTCAGAAAATTAAAGTTATGATCTCAGCATTCAAAACATCATCATACCTCAGCCATCTCACTAGCTGAAGTCTATCTCGACCTCGTGTTTCCCAAAGAAAAACATGCCTTATTTACACCACACCTCTCCAAAGCCTATGAGGGAAGCTATGAAATTCTGTTAAGCCAGATGACATGGAGAATTATTTTATATTAATAAAAACACATTGCAGGGAAGTTTTCGGCAAACAGCCAGCATTGCCAGTCTTTTCGCATAGTTCAACAGCGGTGAATTGATTTACGTTAGAAATTCCAAAGTAATACACTTCGGAAAACACGGTAAAAGAAATTCATAGCACCAGCAAAGACGGTGGGGAGAGGCGGCGAACGATAGCTTCAGTCATTAGCACCGAGCAAAAGGAAATACTTCGGAAGAAATGGCCATAGCCCTAATTCATCGTAGTAAATATGTTCATACCTGCTCATCTCCATCCTCAGCCTTAGATAGCTGGGGGATAGGCTTTCGCGGAATTACCAGAAAGTGCACCGGGGCTTGGGCGTTGATATCATGGAACGCTACGCACTGCGACAAAGAAAGAATTAGCATCTTCGAATTGCAATATCACAACACACATAGCTCCGAATTATTTACCTGATCATCTTCGTATATAAAAGAGCATGGAATTTCTTTGCGTAATATCTTTCCGAATATAGTATCATTTTCCGGGACCGCAGCCCGGGCTTTCTCTACTTCATCACCCATATTCTAAAGCGTTTCGCAAAAACGGTAGATAACCGGCTGATCGGTGGTGCCCTCTTATCCATCATTAGTGGAGAAATGTTAATCATGTTAATATTCCTTTGAAAGCATTCGTTTTCAAACAGCTACATTTAAATGCTGGCAGCCTTAAATATTTCTACTTCTCAACGAGAAAGTAATAGTATTTTCATGAACCTCGTCGGGCAAGTTGGTCTTTTTATTTTTGGGTTTTTGGCCTGTTGCTAATGTCATGAAAAATTATCTTAGATTGTAACGGTATTTTAAATCCGCAGAAATAATTTATACTCTATTAACGTCGTCTTTGATGCTTTAGAATATGCTATGAAAGGATTGAAACGAATTAGTTTTTCAATACACTTTCAACTGCTTAATACTTGAATGTTTGCTGATGTTTGCTCTACTGATTTCTGCAGACAACTATCGATATTAAATCGAATTTTTCGACCTATCGCGAAAATAGAACGACTCCGGTAAATTTTCAACGTTGGCAATCCCGTATATTTGTTGCAGGACGGGGATTCGTTCACTTCCGGTTGATCGAAGCCGCGATCAAAATGGTAAGAAAAGAATTCCTATAAATCTATTTCATCCCCTATTGCTGATCTCTGGGAGGTCAATTTTTGGAGGTTATGTATTAATATGTTTGCGTTAATGATGCTGTGTAGCAAATTATCCCCGAACTGTCAATATATACTGATGATAACATGTCATCTTGCCATGCTGGCTGTGGAAGACTAATGTGATGTGAATTTTCCTCTTTAATTCTAGTCTCTCGTGATACCAGAGAAATTTCAGCATATTCTTCGAGTTCAAGGTACGAACATCGATGGAAAAAGAAAAGTTATGTTCGCCATGACTGCCATTAAGGGAGTTGGTCGTCGGTACGCAAACATAGTGCTGAAGAAAGCGGACATCAATTTAGATAAACGTGCTGGCGAATGCACGGACGAAGAGGTTGGTCATTCTATATTTCGTATGGATTGGTGTGTTTAGTACCATTATTTTCCCTTAATCAGCATAATTTATCCGCTCGCTAATGATGTATCCAATTTCTATTGATTTGGTCATGTGTGTTTGGGTTCATTACCCGTTTGGATTTTGATTCCTCATTTCTCATACTCAGGTGGAGAAGGTTATTACAATTATTTTGAATCCTCGTCAGTATAAAATCCCGGACTGGTTCCTGAATAGACAGAAGGATATCCAGGATGGAAAGTTTTCACAGGTATGTTCATAATTGGGCGATGCATTTGTATTACGTAATTCTTTGTTAATGTGTATAAGCAAAGACGTGTGGGTTGCTAAGCCTGATGACTTCCCCAGTTTAGAGGTCGTTCTAGTTACTTGGTCCTAGTGGCACAGTTTAAAGGCTCCTGGTACCTCAGTTACCACGGCTGCTGGTAGCCTGTGCTAAAGTAAATTTGACGAAATTGGCAAGTTTCTCCAAATTACATTGTTTGGTGAACGTCAGTTTTAGCTACAGTGGAAATATCACTAGTACGTTAATGTTTTATTGCTTTTTGTGAAATAAACACTTATGAATGCTCTAGACGGAGTTATGTCTATTCCTCGAAGTTCTGTTTTGTAATGCATTAACTAATATATATGATTTTGCCTTTAGTTGACCTCGAGTAACTTGGACAGTAAACTTCGTGATGATTTGGAGAGGCTAAAGAAGATCCGTGCCCATCGTGGATTGCGACACTACTGGGGGTGAGTTTCGCTCTATGAGCAATAAATACTTGTTGGTAGTCAGTCCTATCAATTCAGGAAGTTTGCAGTCCAGGTTAATTGTTGAGTTGCGCAGTTTAAAGGCTTGTGGTATTTCAATTACCACATCTGCTGGTAGCATGTGCTATAGTAAATTGGCAGAATGAGCAAGTTTTTCCAAATTATATTTGTTTGGTGAACGTCTCAGTCAGCTACAGTTTGAATTTGCTTATAAGTAAAGTCCGGATTGGCTGTTTTGAAATAATGTAATAGTATTGCTCGTAGTAGGTTTTCGCCTATGTTCTTAATCTTTTTTTTGTACTTTGGTTATAGTGGATGTAATGACAATAATACTATAAGAAAAATCCTTTTTTGTTTTTAATATGAATGGCAATAGGTGTAAAAGCATTGTGATGAGTGGGAAGTGTAGAACTCGAGTAGTATGGAATATTTCCTTAGATTCCAACCTTTTTCTTTTGCGGTGATAATCTTCACGCTTAAAATGCTCTCAAAGAGTTGGATCATTTATTTTATTTCATGTACTTTATGGAGCAACCTGAGCTTGAGAAGCAGCTGATTCTATCAGTTAGACAGTTGTTAAATAGATAGGCATTCAATTGCTGTTTTAATGGAGCATATCCTCTTATTCAACAGAGGAGATTATTAATCAACAGATTGGGCAAATGTTAAGGGATAGACTGTTATGTGGGTGACTGTATAGTTTTATCGAATCGCCATTTTTTGTCGGACCTTCACTGAAATTAGTATACACAACTTATTTCACATTCTAAACAATCCTAGGGGTGGGTGAAAGCGCCTCGAGTGCAAATAAAAATTTACTAATTCATTACTTTTCTTGGTGTCGGATGGGGAACTTATACGTTGCAGGAGCCATCATAGATGAGAAAAAACGATCGAAAACTAAACTTGCTAAGATAAACAAATTAGTTGGTATTAGAGGGTTTTGATATAATTTCGAGGGACGAATTAATGTTCTTAATACAAAAACCATGCCTCGACCCACACACATAATTTCACTAATCCAGTCTGTCGGAGTCAGTCGGCACATAAATTAGAAAAAAGCCGTGCCATAGGTGTGGCTTCCACCGTGCGCTACCCTACCCACCCCTCCGGTCCTACGATCGTACACTGAATAACCCATACATTAGCTCTGATTTTACAAAATGTAGAGAGGAAAATTAGCATACTTAACAAGACACATCATGCCCCGTCTATACCCAAACGCAAGTTTGTTTTCGATCGTCTTTTCTCATCTATGATGGCTCCTACAATGTATAAGTTACCCATCTGACGCCAAGATAAGTAATGGATTAGTAAATTTTTATTTGTACTCTAAGCGCATTCGCCCACCCCTAGGATTGTTTAAAATGTGAAATTTGTTATGTATACTAATTTTGGTGAAGATCCGACGAAAATTGGTGATTCGATAAAACTATACTGTTGCCGTTGTGTCTCCCAAATTAAGCCGTTGAAGCTATGATGTGAGCAACTGCTGGAAGTATTGTCATTTGGACCATTTTATGCTTATTCGTGTTCCACAGTTAATTTTTTTCGTTTCAGATTAAGTTGTTCAACTTTCTTATTAAGGTGTTCTTGAGGCTTCACTCCTCTCCCACTAATTCTCAATTCTAGTGGATTAAATGTTACTCTGGTGGAATACAATTAACAGAAAGCAGAACAATCTATCAAACCATAGGAAAACTGCTGAAAGAGCTGCCCTATGTGTATAATTCGCTTTGTCATCGAGATATCTCTGATAGAGACTGACTAGCCTCTGCTTTTCTATGAATAACACTTAGCACCATTATGTCAGTTTCGATGTAATATATAAAAGGTATGGGGGTCAAAGGAGGAAGTGTGATACATACAATGCAAAGTAGATGGCTAAGTTTAAGGCCGCAGTTCTGCATTCAGGGAAGATGGTCGTATAGAAGTTTCCTTTTTTTCAAACAGTTTTGCGGAAATGTTCTTGCTTGAAGTGCCAATTTTTTAAAAGCTTATGGGATAATGGGATTTAAAAAGAATTAAAAATGGTGTCTTACATTGATCTCTCTTCAAAAATTTTATGCCCTGTGCCTTTTAGTGTGGTGCCGTGTTTGTACATGTTTACGTTCTCTGATTGGTTAAGAAAGTGTTTTATTGCTTATGTAATGATTTTCATGAACCAGTAGTGTATTGTTCCAGCATATCCTACTTATAGTGCCAGGGGGCTGATCCATGGGCCCAGGGGGTGTGTGCTAAGGGCTGATCTTTCGGCTGTTTTTTTTTTTACACTTGCGATTTTTATTTTTTGGGTTTCATGTAGCTTTGGTATCAATTTTTAGGTATCTGTCATGCTTTAACATGCTCGTAAGTTTAGGGAGGAAATAAAAAAATAGTTTCTGCAAATGTGTATTAGGCTTTATGTAAATTTTTAAGTGCAAATTTACAAATTTGCAAAAAAAAGGCCTGGTATTCTTTAGCATACTGGGCAAAATAGGCTGGCACTAAAAGGGTTAAAAGTTAGGATATCCTTTTTTGATTACTGATTTAAAAGAAAACAAATCGGAAATAATTCATAATTTGCAATGATATTTAATATTGGCTAAACTTAATGAGGCAGATAGTTCAAAATCATGCCTGTTGGCCATCACTGATTTCTCTCATTGTCATATATTTGAAAGAACTACCTTGATGATTAATTATGATAGCTTTTGTTTAATGTCAGAATCTAGCGCGAGGAAAGTTATGTGCACCTGAAGTGCCAATAACTATGGAACCGAAGGACATAAAACTGAATTTTCTACTGAACTAAACTTTCATTTGAAATAAAATTCATATAAGCACATTTTAGCAGAATTTTCAAATGTGAAGTGACTGGCACTGACTTAAACAATAAAAATGAGCAATTATACAAAAAATATCATTTAAGGCCATATTTTTATTTTTGTTGCTAGTTCTTGAAGATAGTGCCACAAACTAAGAAATTAGATGAAGGTGATTTTTTTTCTAAAACGTCGTGTTAATGTCTGGTATGTTTTTGACTTAATTTTTTGATGCACTCTTTAGTTCTATGACTTCATGGTGCAAATATGAATATTCATTCTTCTAAATATGTAAATTAAGTAGTGCTTACCCGAATATTAGTTACAACCAGTAACTTAATGCAAGTTCATTGCTGTTTACTTCAATGACATCAAATTTATCTAAATTACCATATTTCATCTTAAGCAGTTATCTCTGAAATGCACTGGAATTGGATACTCATTATCCTTCACTGATCCATAATTTTAGATTTGTTGTCATGGGTGTGTGGTGATTAGAAGGTGAGGGTTAAGCATCCGTATGCTGGGGTTTAGGTAATGGTAATGTTTGCTGGGGTGCACTGCAGTCCTCCAATATTTACATTTTTTTATATTTTTCTGTGTATTTCTACTTTTCAATTTTTCCACAGGGGCTTATAGTTGTCAACTCAATGAGATTATATTTTTTTTATTGTGATTGCCAAATCCGTTTGAATGTGCTGAGTGCAGTGCACTAATTTCAATGCTCTTCATTTCAGCTTGAGGGTACGTGGACAGCACACCAAGACTACTGGACGCAGGGGACGAACTGTTGGTGTGTCGAAGAAGAAGTAAACCACTGCAAATTTATTCCTTTGTAATTTAAAACTACCTTCAATAAATCGAAGGGAAATAATTTTGTTTTCAATTTATTGTAAGAAGTTTCAACCCATTACCTTTTATGAAAATTTTGTGGTGATTTTGGCAGTATTAGGATTATGGCCAGTGGTTTCTTCATTGCTTAAATTGATGTAATAGATTACTGTTTTAACTGGCATATCCTATAAAACTGAGTATTTTGGGAATGGCTGAATTGTCACTTGTGGATGGCCAAAGATGGGATAGTATAGATGCCTTAAGGTATTCCTTTGGTCTGTAATATTCTGTAATTGAAATCTGTCATCTCTCATGTGATGGCAATTGTGCTTGATTGCAATGAGCATGATGCAATAGGCATGGAGTTTGCTATGCTATAATTGACGTACAGCATAGATTCACATGACTCTGCCTGCGGCAGTTTGAAATCTTAGGCCATAAGTCTGAAGGGGCTTCTCATGCATTTAAAGCCCTATGTTGCACCTCATTTACTGTGATGCATGGAATTCAATAGCTTAGGTGAATCTTGTTAAGGGATCCATGTATTGCAGTGGTCCACTCTGATTATATTAAGCTTCTGGTGGTCTCTATGTCCAGGAATGATGTCCAATGCCGGGCCATCATGTTATAGGGTGAACTTATTGCAAGACTTCAAAAGGAAAGGATGTCAACTCCCACATTTTCCAGAGTTTCCCAATGTTTAATGGCTGGCAACATGGAGAGAATTGTGTAGTAATATCCTGCAGAGAAAAAGATCCATGCCACATTTTTATCTTTGCTACCAACCTCATTGGCTACGTCATTTTCAGTGGACAAACTAAGCATAGGCGAGGTATTTTTTTCATTTAACCTTTCAATGGAGTGAGGTTAAAGATGGGTATTAGGGTGAAGGGAGAATTTTGGGGGGTTGGTGAACAGGTTCTACTTTCTGCAACATGCAGTAGGTACCTTTTGGCACTAATGTGTCTGATAGATTGACAATTGTGGCTTTTAGATATTTATCAATTATTTCTATCGCGAAAGCTGGCGAAATAAAAACTTATGATGGAAATAAACCTGGAAGATAACAATCTTTTCAATTTTTCTTGAAATCAGGGAGGAGGGCGGCCAACAAGTCCAGTTGTAAGGACAAGGTAGTAAACGTGACCGATTATATTAACTTCATACATTACAATAGGTTTAGAACCTGCGCTGCTCCCGACAGGTAATGGGAATTATGATATCCTTGTAACCGATTGTTAACAATTCGGATGTGCAGAGGCGAGGGAATGGTAGTAATTCACCTCTGGAAAATAGTGTTGTCATTGAAAGTGGTTTAGTTTGTATTGTGAAGAAAATGTGTGGAGTAAGGTGGAATTTCTATTAAACTGATAGTGGAAATTAAAAATCAACGTACAAAGATAGTTTAATTCTCATAATTAGAATCTTTCGAGGGGGTTTAGTAAATGTAAAACACGAATTGATAGAAAATCCGTGATTATTATTGATAAGAAATTTTCCGCGCTATTTAATTTCACGTGTTGTTTGTTTGTAGCGGACTGCCGTTACGCGCAACGTTTGAGTTCAAAAATTTGCATGAATATGCTGTTGCCCTTACTCCATAAGTGAGGAAATCACCTTCTCTATGATTTTTAGTAGCAGCAATGAACGTTCTTACTAATAGATTTCTTTCTGTGTGCCTTTTTCTATCAATTATCCCGGTGTGGCATTGTTCTCATTTTTTGAAAGGCATTGGCGATCATTGTTATGGTTCACATTCCGAAGAAAGCTGCACGATTTCGGTCGAGAAGAGGTAATAAGGGGCGACTCACTTGGAGTTTAAATGTCAATTTTATTTTTCAAAAATGAATATTTTCAGGTACTTGCTTTATGATGTAAATCCACCTGAAGGATTTAACTTGCGGCGTGATGTATTTATGCGTATCGCCGTGCTCACTAAAAAGTTACAGAAGTTTGGAAATTGGACCCTGGTGAGTAAAAGCTCCGAGCGATTTGGCAAAAGATTTGAATGTATGCGCGTTAAAACTGCATTTTGACCACAGGTTTTGCCACCATGGACTTCTTTGTATCATTGGAAGTCAACAGATGTTGGTGACCAGTTCAATATACCATGGGGAAAGTTTTTTGATGTGAAAAGTATAGAAAAATTTGTCCCAGTTATCGAATTTCATGATTTCATGCAAGGTGCGTAATGAAAATCATGTATCTTTATTTAATTTTAGTCGTTTTATTAACGTTTACTTTCTGCCGTAGATGAAAAAAATCATGTTATCGACATTGTGTATGTGCTTCAGCACTTCAAGAACGCATGGGAAAATAATGACTGGAAGGACAAAATGGATGTGGAGGCATGCCAACAAAAACTGCATTACTGGTATGTCTGATGTGATGGAATTTGCAGTGATGCGAAGGAAACTTGGCACTTTTTTTGTTGCCTTCCATCATATTAATTGAGTCGGAAGTTGCCTGCGTCATATTCTAATTGAATTGAGGAATGCTTTTTCCCTGATAGAATTTCATACTGTCTCATGCGTATGAACTATGTTGTTTATTTAGTATGTAATGGGAATGGATAATTGATTTACAATTGATAGCCTGTAAAGACTGCAACAAATAGGTGAGTGTTGCCTAAAGTGCTTCCCTCAAAATGAGGGCTAATGGTAGCAACTTAGGCCAGATAAGAACTCAGTTCTTGTAAAAGCCACTTCAGTTTCCTATATCTGAATAGTATTATTCTCTCTTAATGAAACGACTGTTGGCATTCACGTGAAAATTACATGGGAAAGGGTAATGGAGCACATGAGTAGGATATAATTATTTCTGTAAGCATTGCTAACAAAAAGATTTTTCAATAACTGATTTTGCATTCAAAACATGAAATTTTCATTATGTCACCATGTTATTCTGACAAACTGAGCTAGCCCTGGGGCTTACTAGAGTACTGAGGTATTTGCTAAGGTTAGTTTTCCTGTGTGATTTTTAATCAACTTCGAAACTCAACCTTTTAGAGGAGTTCAACTTACATTTAAAACATCATTTCCAATTGAACAACTTCTGCTGACCTCAGTGGTGGTAGGGTTAAGCCCTCACATGCTAATCCTGGGGTTGTGCCTGTGTTGCTCTTAGTCAGGCAACTTTTTCAAATGTATATGAATCACCGAAAGAAGCTGAACAATTTTTCTCATTGAGGACGCAGTAATGGGAAGGAAAGGCAATAAAAGGAAATGATCAGTGGTGCAGCGAGGGGGGGGGGGTTTGGGGGATAAAAACCCCCCCAGAGCTCACAGAAATTTTTAAGTTAAATTTATTTTACTTAATTGGATTAATATTGCTTACAGAATAGTGTGAGGATTAATAAAATATCCCTCAGAAGGCCGTAAAAATCACCATTTATCTTAATTTTTTCTGGCGGCGGAAGGCCTCAGCACCTCCCACTTACCCTGGCGGGTATGCAATACCCCAAGCACCCCAGTATTAGTTGTGCCTGAAACCCCCCCTAGCCTTAATTCCTAGCTGCACCTCTGGAAATGATGACCATGATTCTCCGTTGGCCCTTCACGATCGTCGTCCATTCGGGCTCCGGAAGCAATTTCTTCACCTTTTGTTTACATGTGACGTGGGCGTTACCCTTTACGAACTGGCCCCCTACCCAGAACCAGACCCTTTTGCCTGTAATCTGTCAACTCAAGGCAGCGGACTGTGATAACAGCAAGTTCCAAAAAATATTTTAGTGAGCTTTTTCTGATCTATATGCCTATATGGTTTATTATGTACAAGTTTTAGTGTTGTCAAAGGTGTTTCTTTTTGATCTTAATATCACATGTACATCTTTCCTAATATTTATAACTCCCTTGGTAGAAAAATTTTGCCACCGGACCTTTGGTAGCATTTGCTATCAGCACCATGGCCGTCGTCGACACGACCGCTTTAAGTGAAAAAAAAGACAAAAGAAGTTACAAAATGACAAAGGTATTATATTGAAAGGCAGGTGGTTGACCTTAATGATTTTAACTCTGAAATTTACACGATCAAGCTCTGTTTACTACTGACAATGATCAGCGGAAAGGTAATAATTATATTGCTTACCTTTTTTTCCTAATTTTTTCATTAATCTTCATGCCGATATAATTTATTATCCTACAGGAAAGTATAGTCATTTCAAAATCAAGAAAAACGATTGTTTTTAGTTTGCAACACACTGACGGACAGCTGAATCATGAGGTGCTAAATCTGCAGAGCAAGAGCGTCGGGTATGAATAACTTAGGAGATGTTAAGTATCGTACTCCTGATATCGATAAATATTCTATTGGTTTGTCTACGAGTACACTGCAGTGCCACATACGATTTTTGGAATGCATATTGGATATATAGTATCAATTGGAATTTAAACAGTGGCATTTGATAATTTTAATTTTAATTTATTTTAGTTTAGAAAGGAATGATAGGAAATTTTCAGTTAAAATTAGTAATATAAATTTTAAAAACTATTTTGTAAAAGATAATCAGGGATTTATTCAAAAATGTACTTACAGGCATGTGGAAGTTTGAAATTTTTACGCTCCACAAACGAATTCAAATCACTTTCACAAATTCTGCACACTTAAGAGAACTTAACTTTCCTTCTCCACAGTCAAAGTAGAACTGAGAGTATGATACACATTTTAAAAACCTAGAAGTTCCCGTGGAAATACCCCGTTAAAACAGTCAAAGGCTCTGCTCCCCAGTGTCATAAAACGACCGTTTTCGCAGTAGAATCCTGGGGTTCAGGGATTGGAGAGTAAAGAATGTATTAGAGTCTCAGCTTGTGTCTTTCTGGTAGGTCTTTTTGTGTGAGTCCCAGGAAAAAAACTCACTTTTTCGAGATTTGAACGCTTATAATAGAAGCATGGTCCTCGATCGTATCCAAAGAAAATGAAATGAACTTCAATGAAACGTGCACTTACCTCGGCTGAAAAACCTCCACCGTCTTCACCATAGACCATTTCAGAATCGGTGTCTTGAAGCAAAGCATAAAAACGGTGAATGCTGAGCGTTAAAACCCATAAAGTTTCAATAACCTTACCGCGTCGCGGCTAATCCAACTCCCGACGCGCGGAGACGAACCCTGCCGCTCGATCGAAAAATCAATGTAATTTCCGGCGTCGCAAACTTCTTTCAAAGATAACTGCATAAGCACCTCAAGAAATCTTCAAAGAATGCTCTCATATAAGTTACTCCACTTGACTTTGCCGAAAACCCATTTGAAACTCTACCTAAATGTAAAACTTTGTCGAAAAACAGTGTCCGCCAGTGTGTAACAGCACGGTAAGAATTTATCGATGATATTCTTTAAGATTACGGAAAATTAAAGAAAAAATCCTACGCCAACAGATTATGTGGTTTTTTTATTCCACAAGAATCCACCCATAACTTCACCATCTACTTACTTAGGAAGATTTTCAGAGAAAATTGTAGACGGGCGTTTTTATGGAAATTTGTTCACGTTTGAACCTCTGTATCTCAGTAACGGGTGGGATCTATGTCAAATGAAGTACATATCCATAAATTTCAATCACTTTTAAGTATGTCTGAAAAGTTTCAAGTTTATGACTCAAAAAAAGCCATTTTGTAATTTTGTCCGGCTTTTTCCGACTTCCGCCCACTGTGCACCGGGACCGGGACTGAGGTTCGTAATTTTGTAAAAACTAAAATATCGTAATAACGTTTATTTTCCGATAGCTTGGATAGGCCTTTTCGTCGGGACCAACGATTTGCTTCGTAAAAACGAGAACTTCGTAATAACGTTGTTCGTATTAATGAGAGTCTACTGTAGCATTATTTTTACTTCCGCCTTTAAGTTATATTCACAAGCACAATGTTGTAGATAAAAGAACAGAAGACTGTACTTGAAATATTTAACACACAAGTAAAGTGTTACTTAATTGTTTCTGTTCTTCCTCTTTCAGGCTGAAGGATGATGGGTTGTATGAAGGAGACTTTTGGGATAACAGTGACTTAGTTAGTGCAAAGAAAGTGCTATGTTTATCTTTTCAAGGGTCTGCATCATTCATAATTCCTATCTTGGTGGGTGGTAGGAAAGTTGGGAAAAAAGGCTGGATCAGTGAACCTAGGCCAGATGCTCCAAGGTTAGTAAGCTCTAGTAGTTTCTGCTCAGAAGTACATCTTCATTTGTGTAATACTGTGCAAGCCGCCTCAATAGGAATGTGGTGGGTGTGTTAGGACACTAGCCATTTGCAAATAAAAAGTAAACGCTCTAATGAAGTTACCTCATCAAATCTGGGTGTTCCTGTAAATGCTGTTTTCAAATTGACAGCTTGTTTTAGGGACTTGTTTGATGCTTCACCTTCACTATGTTTCATTATGGGAAGACTAAAATCCCAGGAATATTAGGCTTGAACTGTTAAATATCAATAACAAAGCTGAACCTCTTTAAATATTGTCTGAACCCCTAAATTAAGAGCACACATTAAGTTCTAAGTAGGTACTTTTATGTAAAACTATCATGGAATAACTATCTAGTACAATAAATAAATATATATAAAAATACACACTTCGAAATGTTCCTCGGCGAGGTAAATATCATAAAAAAACCCTAGGATGGGCAGTATCAGAACACACAATAAAGAATAGAAACTCACACTCACTAAATAACTAAATTTTCGGTGGCATTACCACCTTCCTCGGAGTTAGGTAAAAGACTGTAGGTAGAGGGTAAAGGATAGCTGAGGGAAGGGGAAATAGAGGGGAGGTAGGGACCAAAGAGGGGGGAAAGAAGTGGGTTGAGGCAATTAAGGGATTAGCGGTGGATGTTTAAGCCAGGAGGAAGAAATGCTCTGAATAGCCAAATGTAACTTAATTCAATAGAATTAAGTTTGAGTGGGTGGTCTGTGGGGGGAAGGGAGGCTAAAACTGAAACATTGTAGCAATCATTGAATTGACGCTGATGAGTGGCCGCATGTTTCGCCACCGGGAAGGACGCAAAGTCAGAGGAAGTGCTAGATGCTCTGTGGTTATTGATTCTAAGGTTAAGGGGAGTTGAGGATTTGCCTATATAAAAGGAGGGACAGTGCTTGCATTGAATAAGGTAAACTACATTTTTTGAAGTACAGGAGGCCGCAGGAGGTGGTGGTAGGTAGGAGACGAGATGACTGGGGATAGAAGGAGGGGTAAAAATTGGGCAGGTCTTACATCTAGGGCGACCGCAGGGCGAAGGTGTGCTGATGGGAGTAGTGGGTGACTTCTGTAAGGGGTTAGTTGAGCGGAATAAATTTAACCCTTATCCGGGCACCTCAAATTTCTAACGTAACCGGGCAAGCAGGGCCCAATGGACCCTCCTTGTTAATTTTTCTTTTTGCTCAAGTGGGCCAACCTGCTAGCATAAATATCATTGTTTTTTGTCAAATAGTGCAAATTAATGCAAAATCAATGATTTAAAAATATTTTTTAATGTTCATAAATGAAAATTTTACATGTTAATTAGTAACAAAAATTTGGAATCTAAAAAAATTATGATTCATCCTTCATAAAATTGATCTCTGGGGGAAATAATTTAAATTTAGAATTAATTAACATAAGGGATAATTAAATATTGTTTACTTATGAAACGAGACACTGTAGAACATCAAACTTATTGTTTGAGGGAAAAAACAAAATTTTATCAACGAGTCCAGGATAGGCTACCCCTCAAAGCTTTTTTCACTTTTGATTTAAACGTCTTACCTCACTATGTTCTTTGCGTACCGATTGCTCACAGTTGTTACACATTTGTTTTTCTTCATATTGTTTCTATTATGGGCATATATATTATCTCATTTTTTGTCATACTATAATTTGATGAATGTCTTGGCTCAGAAATTCCTTCATCAAAAAGTTCTTAGCCTTTGTTCCCAGACAAACACAAGTTGGATCGTCTTTCAATGTGGACCTTAACCAGAATATTGGAGGAACTTTGAATTAATAGTCTTCTTGAATAATGTTTACCAACATTTCAATTTAGATCAGTATTCATCCACACCACATACACTGCTACTCTACTCACATGCAAGTCACTCATGAAAAACGCAAAAGGCCAACTATTTGTGCGTCTTTTACTCATGTTCGTATTTATCAACTGGTCAAGGAAATCGACTTCACCTTTGGTGCAGTTGTAGTGACAGATAATTTCAGGTTTAGCATTGACGTCTTCAATAATTTTATTATGATGCATGAATCATTGAAGAACTACCAGCCAACTTTTCATCTTGGGCACAAACATACCATTTTTGGTGAAACCATGCAATGAAGAAACCTCTTTATCACTTTTATTGGCTTGAAATTTTCCTGGAATAAATCGCTAATACTTTTCCATAGTTCCAACATAACTCAGAAGGCTCTATGCAAACTTTATAACAGAGAAATGTTTGTCACTCGTTTCATTTCTGTTCTTATTTTGGTATGGTTCAGTGAGGTGCTGTAAAACTATTCAATCCAAACCAGGCATTGCTCTTCATTGGAACTGTCCTCTACGATTGGCTGGTCATCCAAATCATCGTCACTAGTTTATTCAATGTTCAGCAGTTTTTGTGTGCCATCTTGAGACAAAACTTTTGTCTAGCCATGATCTAATAATTATAAAAAAATATGTTTTTTCATAGAATTTCTCTAAAAATACGAATTACTTCCTCAGTATTCATCTATCAGAACTTACATGGGCATGTGATGTCTTCGTGAAGGAAACTTGTAAATACTTGCCAACTCCGAAGACTGTTACTTTTACCCAAAAGAATTGCATTTTTAGGCGGTAGTTCCGTATAGAAGCCCATATTTTTGGAATCAGTTATGTGTGAAATCTTATATGCCTTCATCTACGTTGCCCAGTAGCACTTTGCTAGCACTCTACTCTTTTTTCATACATGCCGCAGTTTATATGGGAAACAAGGATGGAGGATGTAGAGGTGAAAGGTGGTGGAAAGATGGGCGGGGAGTGCAGGAGAAGGAGGAAACAGGGAAGGATAGACTGTCATCAATGTGTTAGGGTTTGGAATACAGGTGGAGGATTTTTAGGAGACTGATAATGAACAGGAGTGTTCAAATTCGAAGTGAAATCATCTGCATGCTTTCTGTATGGTAGGATATATCCTTTCCTTTATCCCTTGAATGGACGCCACAAATAAATTCCGAGGAGCAGTGTTTTTTTTGGAAACAACTGGATCGTTTTAGTGATCATTCTATAGGGGTTTCCCGGTGACTCCATCCAACTGAAGGAAAATTTCTTTTAGCATATGCCCTTCAGCGACCGCCACGGTACAATAGCAATAAGCGAAAGAATGAAAAAAACTGTCTCCATCCTTCATTTATAGACAAAGATAACAATGTTTGTTGCGTATTGTTCATTCCTCTCCCATCTCACTCTCCTTTACCAGGATTTTCCAACCGTAATGCACCAGTGACTCTCCAGCCTAGTCTATATTCCCTTTTCACCTTCCCTATATCTGCCCCTATCTTACCACCCATGCTTCCTAGAATAACATTCTGCGTACATAATCTAGTTATTTAATTTACACTTATTACATTTTCCTGCCTTGATAGCAAAAATAAACTTCGTGATTGAAGCTAACACAAACTGGATATATATGCTCGTAAGTATCCAAGTGCAGCGTGTTGCATAACTGGTGAATACTCACCTCCTGCCATACGCCACTGAGTTAGGGGTTATTTAGATGTATATGTGAACATTCCCAAATAATACTTGAAAAATGACAACATAATACCGTTTATATTAACCATCTAATGATGTCCAACTGATCGCGTATGTGAAGGGTCCATCAGACCCAGCTTGCCCGGTTATGTTAGGAAAAGTTTAAATTTACCATAAACAAAAAATAAATATTTTTTAAAATTTAAAAATATATTTTTCTTATTCCATTTATCCCTATGAACAAAGTCACAGAAGTTCACAGCACTGGGATATTTTGTTCTCATGTTATAACCTGAAATAAAGGCTGTAGGGTCCGTTGGACCCTGCTTGCCCGGATAAGGGTTAAAAGGTTTGCAGGTCGTCTGAATGTGACAGTAGGGGGTTTGGCAAAAAGATTGGCTGTTGCCTTATTGTTTTTTAGAATAGGGAAGAGGTCTTTAAGGATAGATTGCTGGGATTGTATTCCAGGAAAGTAAGTGGTGCAGAGGGAAAGGTCTCGTGGTTTGTTTCTATTGCACGGTTCTGGGGGGCATTTGTGTTTGAGAATTTTTTTACGTAGGAGGGACTCTGGGTAGCCTCTCTGGAGGAGGGAACGGTGAAGGTTGTGAAGAAAATTATTTAAGGCATCAGGATTATTACAGATACGGTGGCTTCGAATGGAAAGGGAATAGGGAAGGGAGCGTTTAGTGTGGGAAGGATGACAACTGCTGAAATGAAGGTACTGCTGCTTATTCGTGGGTTTTACATGGACAGAGGTGAGAAATTTGTTGTTGACAAGAGAGATATTGACATCAAGGAAGGTAATCTGGGAATTAGAAATGGTTGAGGTGAAAGAAAGAGAGGATGAGGAATTGAGAGTAGCAATAAAATTTTCGAGGGAATCATTACCATGTGGCCATAGGAGGAATATGTCATCAATAAATCTGAGCCAAAGGAGGGGTTTCAATGGATATTGGGAAAGGAAAATTTGTTCAAAGTGGCCTAGGTAGAACTTCCTAGACCGTCTCCAATCCACCCAAATTCCTCCTGACACCCAAATTACCATGGCCACCATAGATGTCACTTCTCTCTACACATCAATTCCTCATTCTGAAGGTCTTTACTCCCTCCGCCACTTCCTTTCCCAAAGCCCAACTCCTCATACCCCTAGCACCGACTTCCTCTTAGACCTAACTAATATCGTCCTAACGCACAATTCGTTCTCATTTAATAATAAGCATTATTTACAGATCAAAGGTTGCTCAATGGGTAGTAGATTCAGTCCCTCCTACGCAAACCTTTTTAAATTTATTCCGCTCAACTAACCCCTTACAGAAGTCACCCACTACTCCCATCAGCACACCTTCGCCCTGCGGTCGCCCTAGATGTAAGACCTGCCCAATTTTTACCCCTCCTTCTATCCCCAGTCATCTCGTCTCCTACTTACCACCACCTCCTGCGGCCTCCTGTACTTCAAAAAATGTAGTTTACCTTATTCAATGCAAGCACTGTCCCTCCTTTTATATAGGCAAATCCTCAACTCCCCTTAACCTTAGAATCAATAACCACAGAGCATCTAGCACTTCCTCTGACTTTGCGTCCTTCCCGGTGGCGAAACATGCGGCCACTCATCAGCGTCAATTCAATGATTGCTACAATGTTTCAGTTTTAGCCTCCCTTCCCCCCACAGACCACCCACTCAAACTTAATTCTATTGAATTAAGCTACATTTGGCTATTCAAAGCATTTCTTCCTCCTGGCTTAAACATCCACCGCTAATCCCTTAATTGCCTCAACCCACTTCTTTCCCCCCTCTTTGGACCCTACCTCCCCTCTATTTCCCCTTCCCTCAGCTATCCTTTACCCTCTACCTACAGTCTTTTACCTAACTCCGAGGAAGGTGGTAATGCCACCGAAAATTTAGTTATTTAGTGAGTGTGAGTTTCTATTCTTTATTGTGTGTTCTGATACTGCCCATTCTAGGGTTTTTTATTATATATAAAAAAAATATATATATAAATATATATCAAATAATAAATAAAACTATCAAGTAGTTCTGATGTGTTACTTCACAAATTTGATTTCATAGAAATTTATGCAATTCAATGAATGGAAGAAAAGAAACCGAGAGAGGCATTCCTTTTTCCAGTGCAAGTGATGTCAGTTCCTGTGTTGAGATGCATGTGGTGGTTGCAGTGAAAGGAAAAAGTTTTTAGCTCATCATTTCTTAAAAAGTTACCCATGCATGTATTTATATGAAATTAATCTACTTGGTAAAGCTTCATAGACTTTTAATGGAAACAATACAGGTATTAAATCTATTACAGATGCTATCATTGTGGCAAAGTAATTTTGACTATGTTACTGTGATTGAATTGGCTTGTTCTTCAAATTTTATTTTACATTTCATCGTATAGAGTCTGAAAAATAGATCCATATTATTTCCATTTTTCAGTCAGTCAGTTACTTCTCTGAGTATTTAAAACAAAAACTCGATTGTCTTAACCCTATTGCAAATAAGTTGATGACACCACGAAATCATGCTGAATGGTTCACTGCTTCTCAGTTAATCCTAGGGCTTTGTGTGGTTGATCGATGTTTACACTCCTTAAAGCAATCCATTTTCTTCAATTAAAAAATTTTTGCCAAAGGAGTGAATTAACCAGAACTGTAATGACATCACCTACTCATTAAAAGTGGGTGGCAACTTTTGCATTCACTTATTTTTAATGTGCGAGATAATGGCTGAATGGGGAAGATTTTTTCATTGTAACTGTCTGTCGCCTTCATCTACACATAACTACTACGCAATATTTATAATAACTACACAATTATTTTAATGTATTGTAGCTTTCGATCTAAGTGAACTACGTATATAACTTGGAATGACTCTAGCATGGTAAAAAATGGGGCTTAGTTCGGCCATGTAATGAAACCCGCACAAATGACTTCCTCCATTCAGTGCTCACTTTTCCCTGGGACTGAATACATTTCCTGTGCTAGCAATGTAAAAACTATCTCTTGTAGTGGCCATCTCCTTCCACGGCCAGCGGCCACTTCTATTTCAGCTTATGCTAATTCCACTAGACGTCAACCTGTAAGTTAGAATAAATTTTGGGAATTCATCTCTTCTTGTCCAGAAACTATATTCGAAAGATTTTCTAAAGAATATTCTAAAGCATCTGAATTTATAACGACACCGCTGATCTCTCATGGCCTACTACCATTATTTCTTCATTCATATCTCAGGCATTGGTAATGATGAAATTAACATTCGAAAACTCTAGACTGATAATCATGCCAGTTCTTGGGAGAAAATGAATTAATGGCTGAATTACTTATTCTTTGAGCACTTTTGATCTATTCCAGCATTCTTTTATCTATTCAGCAGTTATTTCCATGTGTGGCTATTTTCCTTTGACCTGTTTGGTGGCTACTTCACCCTCTTATTACTCGGGTACTAGCAAGAAATGTTGAGGGATTTAACCTTTAAATGCTTAGTGAGCCTGTACAAACATTAGAAAAAATCTGCAATCGTTGCCTGGTGTGCACATACATTGCCACAAATTTAAATAGGCCAGCATTAAATGCGGGAGTGAAGGTAGACTATTGGGAATGAAATCAGGCGGCTAAAGTTAACATAAATTATCACCTTAGCTAGCCATAATTTGACTGATTACTTAACTGAAAAATAGCATTCATGAAGCTATTTATATATGTACATATATCAGTTCGAGATATTTTTACATTAAGTTGAACTACTAAACAATGGTAAAAAAGGTTAACATAGTAAAAAAAGTAAATGTTATTACTGCAGTATCATAAATAAAAGTTACACCTACCTCCTTAAGTCTACTCTGTCTTCCTATTACCTTATCCACTATATGAAGCGGTGCTCAGACTGGTAGGTAGAATCATTATAAGGGCTCCTGTTATATTTCGTCCATTCCCTCTCCTTTATTATGGGCCTTTCTTACAGGATAGTGATGCTGGACCGAGCTGAAGTCTTATTGCATGATGAGTTTGGGAGCGCTGAATATTGGCGTTCTAGAAGGAGTATGCGCTTTGCAAGTCCTCTCATACAAGAAGGAACAAAGTTTCGTCAACAATTCTTAAATTCCTCTGATGAACTGGATGATACTGTGAGCCCAGAAGATTGGAGAGATGAGAAGCCTTCTCTGGGACATAAAGATGGAATAAAGGTTAGCACACTAATATAATGTCATTTAAAGTCATCATTTGCTGTGGACTACTAGCTGCAGTTTTTTCTTCATCTTGTTATTATTATAAGAGGATTACTTCCTCTCTTTGTTTGTCTCGTGTTACTCTCCTCTTTTTATAGTAATGGCGGGTTGATATATACCGGTGGTTAACACGTACCCTGCCTAGCCTCTTTGGGGTACTATTTCATAGGTGCAAGGAATTTCATTTAGTAGTGCAATGAGATGCCATATATAATAGAATTTGAAGTCGTGTGAGATGCCATATGGTGGCTAATGGCAGGGAAGGTGTTTAATTATCATATTGGTTATACTCCTGCCGTATAATTTGCAGGAACCAAATTGTGTTCTTCGCTCTTAGTTCCATAGCATAATTTTTTCTTGAGTTGCCATTTTTTGTGTCATTTATCCAATGCATGGATTTTTAACCTTATGTGGATGTGACATTGAGTAAACTGTCTATTGTGAATTGATCAGTGTGTGATTGATTGATCAGTCTTGTGATTAAGCAAAGTTCTATTACTCATTTATGCTGTTTCTTGTATGAAAATATTCATTTTCAGATAAAGTTTTTCTGCACTATGCCTTTTTCATAATAATACTGGCAACATTTTTTGTAACAATATCGTGCAATTAATGCTTCTGAAGTATGATTTACATTATTCATATTATGTAAATGTTTGTAATTTTCATATTTTCTGATCATATGGATTAGAATCGATTCTGTTCTGTTGGACTGAAGTAATAGAATGTCAATGAACTTTATTTTCAGGGTAAAGAAATTATTTTCTCCAAAGGTGGTCCCTATCTTTGCCTGCATCTCAGACGCCAGGACTTCCTTTGGGGTAGAAGTTCTGAGGTTCCATCTCTCAAATGGGCTGCTCTACAAGTGTTGAAGCATCTAGAAAGACTTAAACTTTCAACAGTGTTTCTTGCAACTGATGCACCTGACAAAGGTATTTCTTTTTGTGTTATCCTCACAAATCGACCCCATTACAGTGCTAGTTGCATAGTACCACTTGCAAATGTGACTTTAAAGTGGTGACTGGTTTCTCACCTTTTTATGATCTCTGTATACACAAGTGTGTCACTGATGGCAGATCAGTCACCTGTTTAAAGAAGCACTATTTTGCTGATAAAGGCCTGTAATTAATTTATCAATACAGTTTTGGCTTCAGTTCTCGCCAGAATACACCAAGAGCTTGCAAAATTCTAACATTCATGGTACAGGGGTCAATCCCTTCATCTGGGCTAAGACACACTGTGAAGTTTTTTTTTGGAGATATCCAAAGGCCTCAGCAAGATATGGACCCAATGCTCCACCCACTTGGTCACCATGCTCACCTCATTATGTAAATCAAAGCACAGAAATAGTCGGCATGTACAAAGGCAAAGCTTGAGAAGGTTTATAGTTGTATGTAATAATGCGACCATTGTTTTGCAGCCTGCAATCTGATTGTACGCAACCACTTGGAAATTGATTTCAAAGTGGTTGGGTTTCAGTTGACCCTCGAATGGCTACCCATTTTCTTGTGCTAAGTTGCAAAATGGTTGTAAGCTTTGCACTGATTTGCAACTCAAGTTTAAAAAAATCGACATGTAAGTGAATGGCCTTGTACTTAAAATTGCATCACTTAACTCCTTAGCTATTGCTAGGTATATGCCGATTTTTTTGTATTGAATTAATTAGGAAGATTTAGGTCTAATGGTGTGGAATCTGAAGAATGCGAGGCTATAGAAAATTGCAATTTCTCTCCATCTTCAAAACAATTTTTTCCTATTTTTGGACTCATAAATGCTCATCGTTATTTGTTATGCGAGGTTATTTACTTGATTTTGATGTGAAAAATGTCAAAATTCTTATCATTGTAAATTCAGTTATAAGTTTGATAAGAGGCATTTTTTTTCCTCATCATAGTCATCACTGGTCTACAATCCTAAGATTGGTTTGATGCAGCTTTCGACTCGATTCTCCTATTAGCTAATATTTTCACACCTACATATTTCTTCTCTTTCACTTCTTTCTTTACCTGTTCCAAATATTTTGTTCGTTTGAAAATAAAATCATTTCAGGGGGGAATAAAAGGGAGCATCTATTCTTTTTCTTTTAGCTGGTTGCAAAGTTATTTATACTCTGAATTGGCACCTTTTCATTATATAGTCAGTTTTGTGTAAAATTTGGGTGATAGTCGTCTGTTAAAATGTGATTTAGTAAATATTGATTTTTATTTTCCAAGATTACGAGCGTGATGCGCCCGCTCCCAGCGGGCTTCCCCCGCTCACAGCGGGCTTCCCCCGCTCACAGCGGGCTTCCCCCGCTCTTTTCAATGCAGGTCCACGGAGGGATAGGCGCGTTTCTAATTTTAAAATGTAGAAAAAAAAGGCAGGGTCTTATGTACAAATTTAATTGGAATGTTCACGTACAAATTGAGGTCAGAGGACCTCTTTAAACACAACATTGGAAGTAATTACACTATCCTCTGTTAAACACACATGATGACTCCTACTTATGTTTCAACAGGAGACTTGAATGTGGAATCAGCCGCATTTTGATAAAAGTTATTTAAAGAATGTTTGTGCACAGTTAAAGTCAGGAATATTTAGTTTTTTTGTTTTTTTTTTAATTATGTAAAAACCAATTTTAGGAAACAATAGCAATATTTAGGAAGTAAGATATGCTGTCGCATGTTCTCTGATAAATTCTGTGCATTTTGGTACCTCATTTGTAGAGTTTGGTTGCGTATAAGTTGAGAAAAAGGAATCTATACAGTAGAAATAATATAGAAGATTGTTTGGATATTGTTATTATGCTTTTCCTTGGATGTCAGCATTTACCCTATTCAGACCAATATTCAAATTTATATAACTATATAGAAAACACTATGAGTGCATACTGGGATGGATTCTGTTGATAGAGGAGGTTTGTGTGATTTTTCTTTTTCCTAATTTTTTTCTTAGTATCATATTATGGTGTATTGTTTCTTTTGCAGAGGTAGCTGAATTTCGTCAGTACATTGGCCCAAACTATAATGTTATGCAGTGGAAGCCATCCATGGCACAGAAAAGGCTCTACAAAGACGGGGGTGTTGCAATTATTGAGCAAATAATTTGTCGCCATGCAAGGTAAATGAGTTATTTTATGTGCTTTTACGACTGTGTGCTTTTGTACTCTGCATTTGTATGCTGAAAAGGCTACTTGCCAATCATCTTTTATAATGTCAGTGTTTCTGCAGTATTTGAAAGTTCCTACACTTTATAAAATATTTCAGAGACTTATCTCAGTGGTAATTTACGTGCTAGGAAAATTGAAAGGAATTATAGGCCAAATGAGGCAAATGAAGGCTATTTTTCTGGGAACATAAGCAACACTCAGATACATCTGTTAGAGGTCTACTTATGTATAAGATCATTATATCTCATGGAATGTTTCTGAGGTATTTGGTGCTATGTGGGCAGTTGAAAGCTTATGTGATATTTCCCTTAAAGTATGCAGATCTGTCTTGTAATTGCATCTTTTCCAGTGGTGCAGACTCCATGGGGCCTGAGGGGGCCCGAGCCCCCTCAAAGATTCGTTTGGGGGGGCGGAGCCCCCTCAATAATTCAGGAAAATAATTTAGTTATATCATGCTTCGTGAAATCACAAAAATATATTTGTTTTTTTTATTTCCCATGCTTGACAATAGTTACCTTTTAAAATAAATTCAACAATGTGTTAAAACAAATCATAAGGTAGTGCGCAGGTTAACTTAAAACAAGTGGTATGAATCATGATAGTGTTTCGGTGCTGCGACACACTTTGAATTTAACCTCTTCCCGGAGCAAGACCTCCGAGGGCCACCCCAATATTTTTTATAAGTCGGCGCCTCTGATCTTTTCTACCACGTTTGTGTGTTTTAAGATAATGTGATTGTGTTCATATCTATTTTAAGACCTTCATTTCAACAATTTTTTTCTACTTCTTAACAGATACTTCATCGGTACCCACGAGTCTACTTATTCATTTCGCATCCAAGAAGAGCGTGAAATATTAGGTTTTCATCCAGATTCAACATTTAATCGTCTCTGTGGGGGTGATGTACCTAGTACTGGTGAGGAATCTCGATGTGAAAGGCCTTCTCGTTGGCGTATTGCCTTCTAGAAAGTGGTAATATTCTAATTTTTTAATATACCGATTTTTTTGCCATATTTATATTGAATTTGTAATACGTTTTAATATACGATGTGTATGGATTATGAAAATATAATATTATTTACAAGGTTGTGAATTGTTTTCAACATCTAGTAAATGTAAAGTATGCTCTCCCCATTGGTAGATGTGGCAACATGGGAACTTTTGATCTTCCATGCAAAATAGAAATGGATTAAGATATAATCATGTCATTTGATTCTGGCATTTACACTTTCACTCTTATTTTGCTAATGCTGTGGTTGGAGTCCGTCGAAAGATTCTCCTCCAGACTTTTTGTTCATGAATACCAATAATGCATCCAATTATTTAGTGGAATATGTGTGCCGTAATGAGCCCAGTTTTTAGAAATAGATGGATCTGGTAAACACCCTAAAAATTAACCTTTTTAACCCTTTCGAGACGGCGGAGTTTTCGTCTTAGCATGACTGCTGTACTGAGCCCCAAGCCCCTGAGACTTCTTTCTCGTGGTACCGAGCATTTTTGGAGGACATTCGTTAAGAAGGGTCTCGCAGATAATCACACACTCTCAGCTCCAACCTTTTGGGACCCCCCCAGTGGGGACTCCGCATTATCTTGGACTCCGAGGGTAGTTGTGCTCCCTCCTTTCCGGGTTTACGGCCATACCTGTAGCATTGGTTCGCGGTCAACTCATGGATTGCTTATATGCATTTGGCACATGGATAATTGTTGCTTGCACGTAAATTGCATTCTTTGAATCGAATCCCTCATTTTTTCTGAGCATTGTCAAATTTTAAACGAAGTTTGAAGGCCAATATTAACGCATTTAATGCAGCAACAATTTCCATTTTGATGTTTATACTGAACTCGAGAAAGAAGTTAATATTTATCGTAGAATTTCATTTAAAATTGTAAACGTTGCTCAAAAGACAAAGGATTCAATTCTTAGTTCATATTTCTTGGGAAAAGTACAAATATTTATTTTGACAACTGACTGGATAAACAATTGCATGACCGCAGTCCCTTACCGCTAAGAGGGGTAATAAAAGACGAGGGGTCAGGGTACCTGCTTCCAGATTCCGAGGGTAAAGCCTAAACCCAGCAGTATTGGGTCCCGAAACAAAGACGTCGTACACCCGCAACCGTCATAAAAGGGGGAGAGCTAGAAAACATATATATTCGGCACTCGTTCACTTGTGTAAGAAAGTCTTCAACGAAAATATACGGCTTTCATCTCCCAGGTCAAGAAATGCCTACACATATATTTATGTCTTTAGTAGGGAAAAGGTTAATGGGTAAAATGAAATAGAGGAAAGCAAATGAGTTTAATGATATGATTGGACATTACATTTTTTTTAGATCATCCTGAAGGGTAAGGATAATTTATCATCTTATTCATTTCGCAACCAACAAGAGTGTGTAATATTGGGTTTTCATCCAGATTCAACATTTAATCGTCTCTGTGGGGTTGATGTACTATTACTCATGAAATATAAGTACAGTCGGATCCAGATTTAAGGTTTTCGCATTTAATGTTTTTCCACATTTAGTGTTTATTTTTTGGGGTCCAGATTCACTCCCTATGCGAGCAATGTAAAAATTATCCTCATTTAGTGTTTCCGCATTCTGCATTTTTCTGCATTTAAGGTCATAAAAAATTGTCCCACACAAGATATTTTTGCCCGATTTAATGTTTTTTCATTATGGTTTATTCAAATGATTATCGAAATCTTTGAATTTCTGCTCAGCAACAAGAAAATTCTCTTGAAAATTTAGCAAGAGTTGATTGAATCTACCCGGGAATGCTTCTTCATCAGCATTCTCTCACAAATGTGGTGCTAGGGCCTTCAACTTGCAAGATGAGTTAATTGTCTTCATGTGATGTTTCACTCTGCTTCTTATCCAAACACTTTTTCTATTCAAATTTATTATTTAATGGAGTTAAGTCATCCCTTAATAACCGGTAACGACCTTATATTACACTTCTTGAACTTGACTTTGATGATTAAATGACTGCTAATGACAAGAGTAATTTTCCAAGGGCCGCTAAGGCCGGTTTTGTGGGAATGTTTTTCATCGATGATTTATGCACCTTTCAACTCTCGTCTCTGATCTCTACAGGAAGTGCATTGTTAGGTCAGTATTTATTCAGTCCACTATTTTCCTTTCGAAAGAGGAGTCCTAATATTATTTGTGCAGCGTATCCGAAGATTCTGTCTATAATCCATTCCAAGGTCAGTTTCTATGAATGAACCATAAAAGAACCAAGGGAGTGCTTTCCCTGACATGATGGTGGGTGAGAGCATTCTCTCTCTGTGGAAAAACATCACATTACATTGCATTTAGATATCCTTGAGCCGATTCGCGACATGCGGATGGCTATAATCAATTTCGATTCAAAGATCTGCTACAATTTATATGTCAAAAGAGAATGGCAATCAGAGTTTTCATGACTCTAAATAAATCGCTCCCACTGGAAAAAACTGCATAATTACGGTAAAATTAATGAGCGCGGAAAAGTACGAAAATCCAGCAGGAATTCCTTGGTGGTTGACTTTGACATCATAACTCTGACGAAATTCCCAAACTCCAGAAGCAGTGTCAATTTTTCATATTAGCTCAAGTTCTGTTGAAGATTAAATCTTTTCACTGCGCAGAGTTAGCTAATTGTTACTCAAGGTTAAACCGTGTTTTATTAATAACTGGTGAGAAACAAGGTGAGTCGGAGTCAAGGTGATCAGTGCGCTGAATAAGCAACTTCTCCTGATTCCATTCGACCTGCATGAGGCAGTGGATATATGACAACAAATCTGGTGTTACTATTGTAACTTTTCATTTAATTACTCTTATTTTCACACGTCACTTACAAATATTTTATTTCACTTTAAATAATACATACTCGGGAGCAAGGAAACACCCGTCCGCCATAACTATCACAATCCGAGTCCTCCCCTTTCATCTCCTCTCGCGCCGTCAACAATCCCAACAATTACCTCACTCCACCTCCGCTGCTTATTATTGCTTGTATTACGTCACACCAAAAACCAAAACAAACCACTCAAAAATAGGTGTTACACTATCGATTTCAATCACCTCTGGCTACGTTGCAAGCTAGATCAGTTCGTCACAATCGTGAGTTAATGCAAGATGGTGATGCAGTGTTGCATTCTGCAGGATAACAACTCTCCTCGATGCCTAGTATAGGTTTATCAACAAACTAGCAAGGGCTTGCAAAGCATCTTCTTCGTACATTGAGGACTTGCGCATAATTTAATCGCGTGCATTACACACTTGATCCTGAAGATCATAAATGTGGGAGATCGAAGATACTAGAAATTTTGACAAACTATGTTTTCTTTTTGATGATTTCTAAAAGAAACATTCATACGAACTTCGTTATTACAAACCTCCGGTTTTTCAGTCCCGTGAACTTCGTAATAACGAGAGTCTACTGTAAATCAGGATTCTACTGTAATTGTCAAGTGTAGCATTTATATGAAATTATTCGGCCAACAAAAATAGCAGACAATGATTTTCATTTCCTCAAGAATGATGTGTCTGTAGTAACTTTTGTACTTTAATGTTCTTGTTAAAAATCATATTTTTGCAATGTTAAGCCGTAAGTGAAGTATGGGTTAGTGTTATAATGTTGAGCTGAAACTTGGTCAATCTCATTTTAAGACTGATTTGTTACATACATAGGGTTCTTCCTCTTGATATGCTGTTGCTTCAGTCAATAGAATATGGGTAATTGATAAAATATTTTATTTCAAATATAAGTACAAACTCTTCAAATTTAAATAAAAATGCAATTCAATACTTTAGGTTATTTCACCCTTAACAATAAAATAGTTATGGAATTCATAGAAACTTTATCACATATTTTTTGTTCATCATCATTATTTCAAAATTCTATTCTTGAATTGCTTGTTTAGAAACAAGGAAACCTTGAAATGCACTGTGGATAAAATAGTTTTCTCCTTTCATTGTTCAAATTTTTGGACACACACACACAAGATCTGCAAGTATTCTCTTCCTTTATTACTTATTTTGATAAATACTTTGGATTAGCAAATGTCTATGCATTAACTTTGAACCAAGTTGATCCAAAAACTATATGTTTTGTTTCAAAATCGAGCCTGAATCGTTGTTTGCTAATTTTATATTAGGCACTTAGCTAGTGTAATATTTGTGGCTGGATTATGGAAAAAAGACATGTTCATGGCAATGTGCAAAATTATGTGTATAGAAAACCATATATGAAACGAATAGTGCTAATTATCAATAATCATGTACACCATTCACCACGACTATGTTTCATGATAGAAATGAGGAATGAAGTGTTTGGCATCAGCAGACACGCTTATATGTATGATATTGGTCAGTTTCTTGAGTTCGCTTCAAGTTTTCTTAAACAAACTTTATTTTACAAACAGTTTGGCATACCAAAATCTGAGGTTTTACTTTGTGAACTATCTCTTTCAAATATAAAGTTCCTTCGTCGTTTATTGAGTTCATTTTCATGCATTATATCTGATGCCATGGAACCATGTCCTTCTGCTTGTACCACTGAATGCACCAATTTTTTTAGCAACCGTCAGTGCCATCGTTAAGTAAATCTTTACATTGCTCTCATAATTTTTCGTGGCTAACCTCCCAAAAAATATAAGTTGTGTACAGTTGCTCTTTATTTGCAACAAATTTTGATGCCGAATGCATATCTGTGATTCAACATCATCTTTAGAAACTGTTCACTATTCACTCATCACATCTTGTAGAAGTTCAATCTTCACAGAAATGCACCAAATACTTTTGAGATTCACTCTCCAAAACTTGAACATCAGACCCATGTAGGGTATTCACTGAATCAAATCGATTTCATTGTCTGTGAATTCCCCCACACTACCTCATTTCTCCAGCTGAAGCAATGAGTATATTAAAAGAAAATCACAACACCAGCACAGATGTGCAAAGGTGGCCCATGCATAGAAACATGTCCCACCCTCAAGGAACTCGACAGTCTTCATCAGCTGATGGCAGAACATGCCATAACATGATTTTATCTTCAGGCTAAAGCCTTATTTTTCCCGACTGAATTTGATCATAAATGTCCTGAGTGAGAGGTTCATATCCTCCTGATCCAGTGAAGTAGTAGAGTTTATCTTTGATACCTGCTGGATTAAACCCATCCTTCTGCAAGTCCACCTTCTTCAGCTTGTAAGTTCCTAATAGAAAAAAGTAAGAACAATAAAATCAGTTGCAAGTCTGTCATTGAAGGTATATGTATAATAAGAAAGGAAGAACTATTCTTACCAGTCATATCAAGCTCGGGAAGAACACGAATGAATATTGGACGTGCATATGCAGGTAAAGCTTTCTGGATACCTGAATGCAGCATTTTCAAGTCAAGTGTGTTTTCCTTGTCAAGGATAGCTATCATCCCAGCACGTCCTTCAAGGCCAGTCACCTATTTAAAAAGAGTAGAAGGAGGCATATTTATAGGACTTAAAAAAAAATGTTTCTCATATGAATTAGGCCTGTTCTGAAATTCAGCAAATTGGTGGTTATCACCATCTAATTATTAAATCATTCCATTAGCTGGTAGTAATTCATTTCACCAGTAGTTTGGTCTAATTTCATGGCTATATCATTTGTATGGAGGACTAGCAGGCCATCCGGCGTCCCTCAGGAAGGATAGTACCCAGAGACGTGGGAAACTTGGAATTCATGGTTACATTGCAGGATTTTTATGTTTTCTCTCTGAGAATATCAGAAGGTGTGCCTACCGGGCAGGATATCGCACCGCAGAAGTTGTATGACACGACGTAACAAACAGTAATGAGAAGACAATGCAAAGGGCGCATCGAATGCAACCAAAAGTAGCACTTTGGGGTTTGATAGCAGGAGATGCACCTATGTACATACTAACTTTGGTACCTATGTATCAAATTTTATTAAAAAGCTTAATGAATTGTAATTGGCAAGGAATTTCCTGCTTGAGGATTAGGTAGATTAAAAATAAATCAACCATGTGCAGACAATAATTTTGCAATTTAACACAGAGCCTTCCCCAGGCAGAAAGACGACCTCAACTCTCCAATAGGTGGCTTATCCCTGAAAATATCTCCGATGCACATTCTGAAGTATGGTGAAAATTTCTTAATGAAAACAGACAAATTTTAGGAGTTTATGAATACGAGATTACAAAATAACCCCTTAACTGCGCATAAGATAATTGAATTGGTGCATTCATTTGAGTATTTTTGGTGAAAAATTCTTTCAAAGTTGGCGGAGGTGGCAGACTCTGAAATGGGAAAAGGTAGCAGTTTTCTTGGTCAATTTGGATAGTATCTCATTTTCAAAATGCTTTGAGACATTATTTTCCTTTCCTGTACAAGGTTATAAAATAATTCTTGTGATACTACTGCAGTGAGCTTGGCTCAAAAGTTCACAAGGGCAGGTCTACATATAAAAAAGTTTTGTTATAACGAAGTAAAATTCCGTCCCTCTCAACTTTGCTATATGTATATATGAGCTCCCTTGTACTAGACAGTTAATCTTCCAAATTCCAGAATAAACTTTTAAATATTAAACGCACCTTTTGGTACGTTATTTTAAACCTTCCTTTTCTTCATTGCATCACAGGATATGCCATATATTCATCTAAGAATTTTATTAAAAAGCTTAATGAATTCTAATTAGCTAGGAATTTCCTGCTAGAGGAAACTTGAGTACTCATTATACTATTTCTGGCATTAATGGAGGGATAGTAGTAAAAATGGGAAATTTATGTAGGTTTGAATGAATCAGGTAAAAATGTAAAGAGGAAGCAGTTACGGCTTATCAGAAAAGAATTTTTCCATTAGTTTGTAAGAAGAATTGGTCACAATCACTGGACAACAATTCTGAAAATTTTCCTTAGCATTTGTAGTAACTCGAGCTAAATTTTCATATGAAGCCATCCATTGCTATTATACCCACCCATTTGTGCATTGATAATATCACGGAATTGAAATATCAAGTGAATTCTTTCTTTCTGATCGTCAATTCATTGATGTGTAGCATTGGGAAAAACCCATGACTATCAGTTGGGGGATGAAAATCAAGGAAAAGACATTTGAAACATTTTAAAACTAGTAATAATCCAGCATCTTAATTAAATAGTACATAGCTTTGTAAATTATTTGAATGTCACTTACCTCTACTCCATATGCCACTGCATCTCGGAAACCAATCTCATTACTAATGACGGCTTCAACTTCAGATGTGGAAACATTTTCACCCTTCCATCTGTAAAATTAAATTTTTGATTCAGAAAGAAGAAATAACGTTCCATTGTGATTAAAAATTTGTCTGATTGTTATCATTTTAAAGAAGTAGGTGATTGTGAATACTTATTATTCTTACCTAAACGTATCTCCAGTTCTGTCCTTGAAATATAAGTATCCCAACTCATCCATCACCAGAATATCACCTGAGAATGATAGAATATTTATTTTAGTGACATAGTGGGTAAGTTAGTTCATGGTGTTACCAAAAGTTAATAATTGAATGTCTTTTAATTTTTGTGAGAGATCTGTAGTCATCTGGAGGAAAGCTATACTACATTGAATTATCTTAATGTTAAGTAAATTATTGCTGCTTAAGCACAATGACTTAGTTTCAGCATTGAATCTATTTTAACTAGATGAAATCAAATTGGAAAAAAAAGATAGAGCTTATGTCTTTATACGACACAGCAGATGCTAAGAGGACTTGATAACTTTATTTTTACATGGACACTGTAAATAACCAGTTTAATTTATGAGGATTTATTACCTGAAATGAAGGCAGCATCTCCTTTTCTAAACACGTCTCGAACCACTTTCTTGTCAGATGCACTTTTGTCAACATAACCATGGAATGCGCGTAGTGGATCATTTGGGATTATCTTTCCGACAAATACACCTGGTTCTCCTGTTTGGCAAATAATGAATTTTTTTTAATAAATACAAGTACATACATATAAGATTTTTCGACAATTAAGTGGATCAAGGCTATAAAATTTCACTTCATTGATCTCCAGCCACATTTTGTGCAGGTTCATCAGTGGCAGGTATAATTCTATCTTACCTGGTTTGCAAACAGTACATAATCCATGTTTATCACGAATTGGTTCTCCCGTTGCGGGATCTGCCCTTATAATAGATATTGGGTAAATCCAAGGTGCAATCCGAGAAATGAATCCAATGGCTCCTACAGTGTCATCTATGTTGGCTGTCAAATCCACGTTTGATGTGACCCATCATGCAGATAAATTAAGTTGGACAAAAGTGATATCCATCAGTATTTCAAATGCAATTATAGATACATATATCTTTACATGAATTAACATCAGTTTCAAGTATTATCAAAGACTTGGTGCAGTTAAGAATTGCATTTTCCAAGTTTTGTTTAGCAGTTTCTGCAAAAGTTGTATTTCCTTATTTTTTCCAATGAAAATTTTTCACAATTGTAAAGCCATATAATTTAAACTGATGAGAAGTTTCAATTTCGAGGCAGGAATCCCTCTGGGTTTTCTCAGCATTAATTGTTTGTCCTTGGACTAAGAACTTACCAAGCAGAACAGGACTAACATCTAATGCTGAAAATACTAGGAAGGATACCTCAGCTTAAACAGCCACGACCTTGGCCAGAAAAATATTAAAAGGGATTCTTTTTTAGATTCACTTTAGGCCGAAGCTCCTTGAACTTTTAGCAGGAATTATATTAAACCCCTTGACCAGCCTTACTCACTGTGGCCTTGTCAACTAATGAACACAACAAAACCCTGATATTCTAATATGTTCATTTAACTCTAATATCATCAATAAAATTTCATTTATCAATGATAAACGCCATCTCAAGCGCAGTCACTCCTTATCTGGTTTGAATGTTGCTTAGCTTCTTCACTGTGTGCCATCATGAACATTCGCAATAGTTTTTTATTTTCACATTTATTTCAATGAGGCTAATTTCTGTTAGGTGTGGTGTCACACAGTATCCTACACTCACCTATGTTAGCATTTCCTTCTGTCGCTCCGTAGAATTCACCAACGTGAGAGATGCCAAAGCGTTCTACAAATTGAGACCATATCTGAGGTCTCAGCCCATTCCCAAACACTGTGTGAATTGAATGGGTCTTGTCATCAGGGTGCGGTGGAGTGGAGAGCATGTAGCGGCACATTTCTCCTATGTACTGGCCAACCTGAAATTAAATGCCGTATTCAAACTTCTGAGTTTCATCGACGGTTATGCATCCTATGAAAATGTATTGCAGATAACTGCTTTTGTGGCGAAATACAATTGTTACCGAAAAAACTTGTTAAATCAATGTAAATGGTTAAATTTTTTTGTCATATAAGGAGATTTGCTTTAAAAACACATTGAATTTTGAGGTGAAACCAACACCATCTATGTATCTTATTTTAATCACTTGCACAGCATAGCAAATCATTCTGTAACAACTCAGAAGTACAAAACAGGGAGAAAATTACATGTTGAAAATCACGCCGTTGACGTTGACATATGTAAACCAGAGTATCCCTTGAGTTGATGATTTTCTTACATGCTAAAAATGATAATATTTCCTTTTAATCAACTGAGAACAACACTACGAAGAAAAAAATTGGACTTTATATCCTTAAAATCTTATTTTTAAGACATGTATGTAGTTGCACAGCTATATTGAGGCAGTTTTCCAATTTTGTTGTTATGGCAGCTCAATAATATTAAAAGAGATTCATTTTCTTACTCAATGACTAATTCTCATTTAAATTATTATGTTTACTAGTCGATGGTTTGATTATCCTGTTGCCAATACAATTCATGCATACTTTACTGATTGATTAGAATGTGGTTAGAAAAATTGGCAATTATTTAGGGTGGCATTCAATATTTAACCATACTGCTTGGGGAATGAACATGATACTTTCTGACTTGTAAAATATCTTTTTCAAGAAATGCCATTTTACATCGGTGTTCCATTTTTAGCTGGTTCAAAACAACAATAAGAATACTGTAAAATTATTTACCGTGCAGTGATATTTTTTAGCTTCCTTGAAATATGACGAGGCTGAAAATTTTCGTCTCAGAACCATTGAACATCCATTTACGAAAACTTGTCCAATGCCACATATACCTCCAGCAGTGTGGTATAATGGTAGAGATGTGTAAAGACGATCTGTATGGTGAAGGCCAACTAACTCATAAATTGCCACACATAAGAAGAAAAACCTGTGGATGGAAGAGTTTTATTAGTCTCAGTCATTTATAAAAACCTTTTGACAATTGGCCGTAGCAGTGGTGCAGCGAGGGGGGGGTTTTGGGGGATAAAACCCCCCCCAGAGCTCAGACAATTTTTTTAAAAAGTTTAATGTATTTTATTTATTTGGATTAATAATACTTATAGAATAGTGTAAGGATTAATGAAATATACCTCAGAAGGCCGTAAAACACACAATTTTTAACCATTTATCGTAATTTTTTTCTGGTGGACGGCCCTCGCACCTCCTGCTTACCCTGGAAGGTATGCCATACCCCGAGACACCCCAGTATTAGTTGTGCCTGAAACCCCCCTTTATCCCATATCCATAACCCATATCTTTAATTCCTGGCTGCGCCCCTGGGCCATAGTGCCTGAGCTAAAATTATTTTTTCCTTGTGCATGAAGAATCATGAAACTTAAAGGCCTTCCTATGTGAGTGACCAATCTATATTTTTTTCCAAGGGGAACATTTTAATGAATCCATGTTTAATGAGATCACATTTTAAATGCATTAATATTTATCGGTAGGTAGAAGAGGAATAATTTCTCTCTTTTGGTAAAACATTCATGTGCCTGAGAACTCTTGCACGTGAAAGTTTTGTCTCTCAATATTTATGCGTGTTTTGCAGTTAATGTTATTTTTTATCAGCTTCTGTTTTTTTTTCTTCCACTAAGGTTTTAGGTTGTCTAAATGAGCATCTGCAAGTTGTGAAGAATGAGTAGTGTTCTCATAATATTTTTTAAATTTCACCTAAGTACATATTAAAAATCCATATATGTATATGCTTCAAGCTGCTTATGGTTAATGATTTCTATAAGATATAATCATTTACTATCAATGATCTAATTTTAAGGTCATGGTACCCGTAAAAATATACAAAATTTTTTGTATGGTTATCATTACGTTCGTTTTATTTAGTGTATTACTGGGCATCGAACATTTGATTCTATATTAATAACTTTCACATTAAAATAAAGAGAATATTATGTAAAGTAATTGTTTTATCTTGTTTTTAACCTCAAGTAGGAGAAAATGGTTTGCCTGTCAGACCACCAGAAAAGTCCTGGATCCGCCCCTGTGTGTATGTACTTGTAATAAGGCTAGTGTTAGATATTAATTAAGTAATTAATTAATTTCCAAGAATATATTTCTAACATGTAATTTCTATGTTGTAATATACCTTGAATTTGTGATAATGGCTGCCTTAGGTAGTCCTGTCGTTCCTGAAGTATATATGTACACGAGACGATCATCAAAACCTCCAACAAAGGTGTCCTCAGCACTCGGTGCCGCACTAGAAGCTGCACTAATTAGAGAATCAAGGTCAATGAATTGCCCTTGAGATTTGTCATTGCTTATTTCTTTATCTTTGGTATCTTCTGACTTTGGTGATGAACTTCCACACCATCGGTAAATTGGTAAATTAGTATCAAGAGTATCTCTAACTTCCTGGATAGCTGCAAAGGAAAGTTTTAGATATAAATTACATTACATTGATCATGATATTGGATACATTTTTACTTCACAGCAGTGGCGTTGCCAGGAATTTCATTCGGAGTTCATTTTCTTTAATGAAGGAAAATAATTGTGTTTTTATATTTCTGGGGGGGGGGGGGGGGGGGTCTGGACCCACTGGACCTTCCCCCTTGGTATGCTACTGCTTGACAATATCTTATAGAAATCAATGCCAGGAGATCTGTAAACCTGGGGAAAGTGAGCTACTTAATGATTTCAAGGGAACATTTCCAAAAATAGAATAATCTTAAAGCCAATGTAATCTATGAATAAAATCTCCAAAACAGCTTTATAGGCTGCTATCAATGGCAAAGAGAATATGCTGTTAGTCTGACAAAAGCTAGTTAAGAATTCTTCTCTTCTCATTCCTAGCCTGGCCATTGTTAGTGAAAACCGTACATTCTCTCTTCAGTAGATGGTTCATTAGGTCATCTGAAAAACTAGTTGATTTTTTACATAAACCAATTTATTTAATTATTAAGACTTGGGGCTTTTGTACAAGGCTTATGATTCATAAGTTTAGTCTAATTTTAAATTAATTAAGTGCTCATGGAATCACTTAAATAACAAAGAGACAAAAGACCTCACTATGCGCTATTAACTTAGAAAACCAAAGAGTCAGTAATAGAATTTATATAATGTAATCCTCAACTGTAATTCTCAGCTTTTGAGTCTGGGCTCAATTTATTTCATTTAATCAATGGAAGTAACTACTCATCTTTCTGCAAAGCATGGAAAAATTCTCTGGGCCTACGGTTTCCATTTGAAAGATCAGCAGAAGCTCAATAACCACCATTAGTAAACCTTTCAATAAAAGTATTTTTCTTGATTTACAATGCACTCTCTCAACTCAGTGCTTCAACGTGATGGTTAGTTTGGATAGTTTACGCTCAAGCTCACTCCAGAATAAGCAGCAGGCATAGAATTTCACATGCTTAATGAAGGGGGCCACCTTGGTGTGTTAGGTTATTGTTTGGGAATGAATAGGTTTTCCATGCATTTGTACCCTTGACCCTACCATTGGCAGCCAAGTACCTTGATCACTGGACCAAAACTCTGCAATGGATAGTATAAAAAATTTCTCTAATACACAGTCCTTCAGAAACTAATAAAAACCTTTCATAGAAATTAAAGAATTCTGTATCTGAGAATATCACTTTATATTATGTTATTTAATTTAATTTGTATTCTGCTATTATATTTATGTACTCTGTGATAATTGAACAAGCAAAAACTAAGGAAATAATCACATACCATCTTCCAGCTCTATCCCATAGATAAGTAGCTTTGAGGCAGCAGTTTTAATGGAGTGAGTAAGAGGCTGCCTCCTTAGATTGTGGTTGACTAGTGCGGTTATGACCCCAATTTTTGAGAGACCAAGCCACAGGCACACATACTCTGGACGATTTTCCATGAATAGTGCCACAGCATCTCCAGGTTTCAATTCGCCTCGAGCCTTAAATGCAGCTGCAACTTGATTGCTGTATTCTTCAATCTAAATAGAAAGTATAGAAAGAGCGTAAGTTAATTGATTCATACCATAAAGAATTAAAAATATATCAGTACTGTACACATAGTTGTGTAGTACAATTAGGCTTAGCGGCATGGATACTTTTTGCTTTCCAAGGATTTGATCGTTAATCAAGATTTACATTCATCTTCCTCAGTAAGGTGGGCTATTTGTTATCAGTATAATATGCAAAGGTGCAGTGAGAGTACCTTGAATATTAGATATGAAGCACTCTACAGATTAATGTATAATGCCTTGCCTATTATTAATTTTGGGGGTTAAAACCCCCTCACCCCCAGAGCTCAGAGAATTTTTTACAGTTGAATCCATTTTACTTAATTGTATTAATATTACTTACTGAATGGTGTAAGCATTAATAAAATATCCCTCAACCAGCCATAAAACTCACTATTTGAACCATTTATCTTAAAATTTATCTGGGGAGGGCCTCCGCACCTTGCACTTAACCTGGTGGGTACTCCATACCCCTCAGGCCCCCAGTATTAGTTGCATTTAAAAACCCCTCTAGCCTTAATTCCTAGCTGCGTGATAATAGGTATTGTATGTTACCTCGCTGATGCATTCAATTGGCATCTTGGATAATTGATGCGGACAGAGGATAATGTTTTATATACTAGTTGCTTATTTACGTTTATATTCCTCTAGCTATTTCACTAGCTCTAGCTTGGTCTGATCTGTACACATAGCCTCAACTAACCTTACACACTTTTTTCTTTGAAATAAAACCAAAATAATTGATCTAAATGCTGTATGTGTCAATCACATTTTCAAAAATTGCTGTTTTAGAAGATTTGATATCAATTTGAATCAGAAACATAAGGCATAGGCATGCATATGTCTGAGAAGAACACATCCTGGAAAATTTCTTTGTCAAAATAAAACAACACTGAGGGAGGGGGAATATGCCTTCCTTTTCTTATGAAATCAGTACCTATGTATTATCACAGAATTAGCCATTATAATTTTGTGTATGATGCCCAGGAAGAATATGTAATGAAAAGAGGGATCACTGAACTTCTTATACTAGGTCACTGGGATGACCTTTGGTTTTTTTGCTGACTCATCATCCATAGCTTTTGTCTCTTATGAGTTCTCTCATGTTAAAATGCATTTTATTACTGCCACTTGTAACCCATTAATCACTTTACATATTATTTTATCTCTGGAATGAGAAGTTTTCTATCTTATCAGAATCTATTATATCATAGTAGTCTGAGATATTTAATATGACATTGAAATATGAGGTTGATTTTTGTCAGTGCTCAATAAAATGCTCCACTGAGTGGACTCAATAAAATTAATAATATAGTTTGAAAATTATCATGTAAAAATTAATTAATTCAATTATTTACACACAAAGGCCAGGTTAGGTTTGAGATTAATTTAGTTTGTGAAAAATTACTTCGCATCAAGATTTCAACATTATGTTAGTTAATGTTTCAGGTAGCGTTTAGTAAAAACAAACTCATTGAATTTCTGAATTTGGGTAGGCAGAGAGCTGGTCTAAGAATTTGAGGATCTTTTATTTGACTCCAAATATTGCCCACAAACACTATATCACCTATAAATTTTCATGTTTGAGTCACGACTGTGAGAACTTCTAGGTAAAGCTGAGATGGCTAAAAGGTCAGCGTTCAGACAGTTAAAAATGGTACTTACTTGGCCGAAGGTCCATTCTTGATTTTCAAAAATGAATGCTATCTGATTTGGATGCTTAGTTGCTTTTTGCCTCAGCATTGCTGCCACTGACATATTCTTTTTGCGATAGCTGTGCATCCTCCATCTCAGTCTTATAAGTTTGAATAGTGCCCTGAGAAGAGAATAAGTTGTTGTTTAATAATCCTTATAGAGAACTTAGTGACTAGGAAACAGAAAAGACTATATTTCTCTCATTTCTTACTATGCAACAGCCTATGAGAAACAGCTTGTTGCATTGATCAGCAAGGATAGCAATGATAATATTACACTACTTAGAAGTGAACAACAGAAGGTACATGCTAATGGCTGGTACCTCTTTTAACAATGAGGCGATAGCAAATTATTTATCCCACAGTTTTATTCATAATATTATGCATTGGAAACTCGCACATGGCAAAATTTAACTTGATTCAAACGTACATATTACAGAGTTTTAAATACCAATAACTAAAATGCTTTTAGAATTTTCAATTTTGCTGTTTACTTTTATATGCCTCCCAAGTAGTGATAATTTTTGTTAGTAGCTTTTTTTCTCCTTGCATTAAGGAATTTCCTCATGTATAGTTGTTAGAGTTGCTAGCAGTTGGTTGTACATGATGTATACAGGTTTCTTAAGGTTGTTAGGTTCTTGAAATTTTATGGGGAGCAGTGGCGAATCTAGGGAGGGGTTTGGGGGGGCCTGTAGTTCCCCCTGGGCTTTCCAATTTAATGAGACAAAATGGTAATTTTGTTCAATTGTCAAATGCAATCCGGAAAGGAGAGCCCTGAACACCCAAATTTCTAAAAATGTACATAAATGTTTGTATTAAAAACGGAATTCTTTGGAAAATTATTAATGAGACAACTTTAAAGTGTTGTTATGAGCTTCGAAATTCTCAAAAATTTGTAACCTCCCGGACACCCACTACTACTGTGAGGTTACCCCTTAGATCCCTTGCAGTATTTAGTCAAATAATAGCAAAGGTAAAAACTAATCTAGTAGATGGAGGGGGTTTCAATGGGTTGAAATCCGCCCAAAATGATTTTTGATAGCACTGTCTCAAGTGAACCCCCCCAAGTACACGTCCAAGCGTCCCCCTCTAAAATCACTCATCTCATGCAGTGATTTGACCTAAAGGTTGGTGAGGGTAGAGCTCACCCCAGATTGGGGCTCAGGGATGAGAATTTCAAAAATTCAGGATAGGGGGACAGTTCCTTTCCTTGGATCACCTTGCACTTAATGGATTTTCGTTTGGCTTGTTCGAAGGCTTCACCTGCAAGTTGAACCCCTAGAGCCTTCCCTACGATCAGTAACCACAATGCTCCACCCCTTCAGATGACCCTTATTAATTTTTTTTCGGGCTTGTGTGAATAGGGTCAGGGGTATGGGCAGAGTTTTAGGGAGAGACTGGTCCCACAGCTTTAATGGTTCTTTGTCAAAAAAGTAGGAAACTTGTGCATCCAAGTACAATGAAAACAAAAAAACAAAAGGTTCATTAAATTTTAGTCGTAGATAGTCCTTAAATGATGTTTTCAGAGGCTAATATAAAATATTTTTCCAGGGTAGGGCCCCCCCTCGTTTCACTGGGGTGTATTCCATAGCCCCTAAACCCCTGCCATGAATGCTGCCCCTTCACCCCAACGTAAAACTGTAAACTCCGCCCGTGTTCAGGGGGTATCAGGCTTTAGGATAACGGCTATTTTTTTTGGTAGTACTATACTCACTTGAGGTCCCGCGGAGTGGTGCGAATCATGACGTACAGGCGTCGGTATCGACCTCCGGTCAAGATGAAGGCCAAAAGCGCCACCACCACCAGCTGTGCCACGGATCCCCATCCCATGAAGTACCATAGCACCAGCGCGGTGGCACAGAAGGCAGCTAGCAGGGCCATGGCGAAGGCTGCCCGGCGAAGGAGTCCGATCTGAGCGAGTAGCGGAGATGGGGGTCTCTTTTCGCTCAGGGACTCAGGATCACAGTTTCCGACGACCCCACAACTCTGCGTAAACAAACATACAAATGAAGATTTTTAGAATTTAGAGTAGGAAACTCTCTCGAAAAAGGAACGCCAGAGGTTCAGCGCCGGCTGGGGCGAAAATGAGGTCTGCAGCGCTCCGTCGCCGTTCGGAATGCGCCGTTACGGAAGGACTGTTACTCAATGGCCGCGAAGGGGACGGAGGGGAATGATGCGGATTGCCCACGGCGAAAAAACCCAGTTCTTTTCGCTGCGCGAGTGAGGCAATCGAGGAGCAAGTCAATTTATTGAAAACAGGATTGAAGAGCAGAACATGAGGTAAATTGTGACGAGTTGGAAATGCATTTCGAACCAAGGTGAGCTGGATGTGCCTCCCACTCAAAAAATAAATAGTTGTGCTGCGTGAGCAAGATTGTGCGCTTAATGTTTATGTTGAGAATTAGCATTATATTCTTTATATCCCCGAAAACTCTCTTACATTTATACAACGTTGTTACGCGAGTCCCATGCATTAAATTCAACAAAAGGATGGACATAGTTGTTGAGAAAAAATTTTCCGCGGAAGAGATATGAGTAGGCGCATTCCTCTTGGTGGGTCAGACTTGCTGAGTATAGAGCTTTTCAGTCGGCGTTTTCATACCATGCATTCTGATTTATACATGGATACTAGTCATACATTTAAATAAAGACCAGAGATTTCACTATCGAAGGGAATCCAACATAATTTAAATTTAAGAGGAAAAATTTTAAATCATTATTTTCACCTTAATTGAATGAGAATTCACTTTATTATCATGTGCATTTTCAAGTCAACAATCACTTACAATTTGTCGGCCAGTCACACTTCTTTGATAATATCTCTAGAATGACTGAGAGTACCTTTCATCTCTAAATCTGGCTCTTCCAGCTTGTTGTTTAACCTTCCTCTATTAAGAATCGCACATAATGCTGCCATTTCAATCTGGATTCCCAACTCGATCGCCTTCGAAGCTCAGCCTGCAAGTAACCAACACAGTTAACAAATACGACTAGAGATGTCACTAGCGTCCTCATCTCCTTCAAAATCGACAGTTGGCGAACGCCATCACGCCACGGGTAAGATAACTATCTATGCTTGGAAGGTTAGGTGAAGTAAATCAAGAAGATTGCGGGAAAACCTCAGACGCCTGTTGCTCCGTAATGAAAGTCAATGGTTAAATTACCAATTTTGTGCGGCATGGATATGGATGTAATTGCGAAATATTTTTGATTTGGTGTTCCGAAATATTTGAGGCAGTTCTGTCAATGGTCTCCTGTGGAGGGAAGATATGGACAATCCACTTAAAATCATCAGTGTCAATACTTCGCATCAATTCAGGTTTGATAGACTTCTGCAAGTTGTTAATGCATGCTGATCGTGAGTAATATACGCCTTGATGCGCGAGTTTGTTATCTCGTTGATAATGGAACCTTGACCATAAATAAGTTAATTTGGCGTAGTTGTTCACTAGATGAGAGGATAGATAAACCTTTTACGTCGATGGTTTATTGTAGTTCAGTTGAAGTTTTTCGCTCGGTATCGCACGAGGCCATATTTGTCATATTAGTTTAAAAAATAACCACTTACTTATACTTTAGATTTCATTAATATTTTTCGCTTTGATTGGGGAGAATATAATTCATATATGAATTTCAGCAGTTTCTTTAAAGGCATTTCTCAGGTGTATCTCGGATTTTGCCGATTCAATCTTGGTCCGATACGCAGTCCCTGATTATCCCTCTTACTCATATTTTCACTGAAGGTGCGAGCAGCGGTTTTGTAAGGAAAAATGTCCATCTCGGATTTTTATCAGCGCCAGGGGTGGATTTAGGGGGAGGTCACAGGGGTCATAACCCCCCTTCAAATTTTATTTTATAAAAAAATTTAATTTTATATTATTTCAATAGTTTTTGTATCCTTAAATGTCTGAAATTGAATTTTACCGTAGTTGTAAGAGTAAAAACGAAATTTTAGGCTCCAAAATGGGTAAAAATGCGTATTTTTAATAAATTTAACACTGGAGAAAGCTCCGAAATCTCTCCAGGGATATTCCAGACTGATGACCCTCCCCCCCAATTTGGTGCTGAATCTGCATCTGGTCAAAGCTTGCTCTTCAGTCGAAACTCGTGGTTCGCAGCAGTCGATATTTCCTTGCGGCATTTCGGTAGCACGCTGAGGGGAGTTACGGCTCACTTTTTAAATTTAGACTGCCCGATTCGTAAAATCATTTGCGCTTCCATCCCTTGCGCCTCCGGTATGATATTGAACGGTTCACAAAATTTTAATGATGATGGTGATGAAAATCCTCACTCATATGTATAAAGCAATAGGAACATTTTTATTTTCCAATTTACATGATCCCGGAGCGGAGTAAAAATTGGAGCTGTAAAGGGGGACAGTGTCCGTCCCCAAGCACGAGAGTTTTACTTCCCCCCAAAGGTTCGGGGGGGGGGAAGGGGTTTGCGGCCCTGGGTAACATACTCATCATATTGGGCGCGAGTAAAAAAAGGAAGCAAACAAATGGAGATCACAAATTTTTGAAGTGTTTTGAAAACATTTAAAAGTAGTTAGGACTAAATAAAATCTAAATAGTATAAATGATTTATATTATTTTTCCGTAATTTGCGTATCGTGAGGCTTTAATGCCAAATGAACGAAATACGAACGCCCGTTAGGCGTAGACGGCACAACTTAGCACATTAAAGAAAAAAACAGCATGTTCATTACTGTTGTGTAGGAATTTTTCTGTCGTAATGAAATAGGTATATTGCATTATACGGAGAATATCGGTATTTCTTAAAGTATTAAAAAAAATTTCTCTTTCATTTCTCTTCATCGAGAAAGCGTACAATAATTTCTCATTCCCCTTTCTACTCAAAATACTCGATATATAGCTTCTTTCATCTGGAAACCTCCTTTACTAAAACTATTATCTTTTTTAACTCAGTCGTTCTCTAAATGTCTCAAGGAAAATTTTCGATTCCTTTCGAAACCATTCTGGTGGCCATACACTGGTTCTCCCCATCAATTGCTTCGGTTCAAAATGGCCTTAGCCGCCGACGTATCGTGTAAAATAAATACTACTACTATTACCACCAATTGGATGAAAGCTTCTCGGGTTTCCAACCGGGTCAGGGTCTGCATGGTGTAGGCCGACGTTTCGTTGGGAGACTTTCCCAACATCCTCAGGGCTGATGATGCCGTTGTCGCGGTGTTTCGATATATATACCCTCCTCCTTCACCTAGGTGGTCTCTGATTGGTCCGGGATTTTTCCTCCTTCCTCGTCCTATTTAATGCCAGGTTCCAAGCGCTACTTAGCTGCAGTCCTCGATCTCTATTGATATTTTTGGGGTGAAGACGGATCTCCACGGCTTCTTTAGTTATACGGTCCCAATAGCCCCGTGTTCTTCCAAGTTGGGCAGTTTCTTCCCAGTGGATATTGTGATTTTCCTGGACACAGTGTTCAGCAATGGCCGATTTTTCAAACTGTCCGAGTCGGAGGTGGAGCATCGACGGAGCATCGATGATTGCATTCATTTTGAGGACGAATTGTGCAAGATGCAACCTTTCCTTAAGGACGTTGATATACGAAATAATGGATTTAAATACGGAATTTTCTAACTATAGAGCAATATTAATAGAGGTAGAGATGCATAATAATTAGTAATTAATATTAATTATTTTTAATAATGTTGAGTAGGTATAATTGGGAGTATGCGTAATATGCACGCTAATGCATTATACGGAAAAGTCGCAAACTATCCGGTTTGTTTGTACATTGGGAAGTTACGGGAATTCCTCTCGAATGTACCTGACATTTCACTGAGAAAATTTCGATAGAAAAGGTATTTATATTAAGCATAGGTTGGGCAGAATCACATTGTGAGGATATTATGAAAGATAAAAAATTGTAATATAACACCAACATTTTGATTTACCACATCGACTAATTATACCGTTTGTACTGCTGAACTGGCTTAGATATTTGCAGTACATACATTCATCAACCACTTTTTTGCAATTATGTTTTGTCATGTTTTGGTCAGGAAATGATTTTTCGTGTCAGAGAAATGCCAAAGTCTGGTTTACTTTATTCGCTTTCATCAGGGCTGACCGAGTTTAGGTTTAAAAAAATAAAATGAATGAATTAGTGTGCAGGAGCGGATACAGAAAAAATTCGAGGGGGCGGGGGGGCGTAAAAGATACCTTTAGTTGCCTTTACTTTTATCGTGATAAAAAATCAAGTCACATGCAAAGCATAAGAAAGTTTTAATTAAAGTGGTTATGTAAAAATACAAGACAATGCCATCTTGTGATATAAAAAAGTTAACATTGTGGTTATGCAATGTTTGGCAATACGGGCGGCCCCACAAGGGGGGGCGCGCGCCCCCTGCGCCCCCCATCTGTATCCGCCACTGTTAGTGTGGCCAATCTAGCAATTCAGAAAGAGAGTTCACAGCTATTCGCTGAGTTTATCATAAAAGAATGTATACAAAGCCCTTATGAAGGTGAAAGAAATCACCGAAACGTTTCCATTAATCTGAAGTAAAAACTTACTCCCTGACTAGCACTCTACAGGTTAGTTTAAGGTATACCGGGACTAGCCGCGGTGATAACTTTTACGGGAGTCACCCGCAATGCACAATCGTGCGAAAGATCCACAGAGAAAAAATCATTCGCCTTGACCGAGATTCGAACCCGGAAAATATTTCCGGTCGAGAGTTCCGGTTTCGGACATTACATCTTGTCCGGTAGTGTCCGAAAACATCCACAGGGAAGAATGACGCCTCGGTAGCTTAACTGGCTAAAGCACTTGACCGGAAATCGGGGGACCCGGGTTCGAATCCCGGTCAAGGCGAATGATTTTTTCTCTGTGGATCTTTCGCACTCTACAGGGTGTTTCAGGAGGAATCTCCAATACTTCAGGAGACAGTATAGGCGAGACATTTTAAGCATTTTCTTGTCATTCATAAAGATGGGGTCGCAAGTCGCAACTCCTTAGTTACTGAGATATGGCGACGCAAATACTTTTTGGATGCACTTTGCAGTTGCTATGCAAACGCATTTTCTTGGGTATCCAGCCTTTTCGGCATCATCGTCACTGGTCAACAATCCTAGGATTGAATTATTACGGAGGCTTCCGCGGTGAGTTGATTGGTGATAGTTTTCCGGGTTTACACCGCGTTGATTCATGTTTTGCGGACAAAAAATATGAATCAACGCGGTGTAAACCCGGAAAACTATCACCAATCCTAGGATTGGTTTGACGCAGCTCTCCACTCAGTTCTCCTATCAGTTAATCTTTTAACACCTACGTATTTCTTCTCTTTCACATCCTTCTTTACTTGTTCCATATATTTTGTTCGAGGTCTTCTTTTTCCGTTCTTGCCTTCCACTTGTCCCTCGCCGTTTTATTAAATCTCTGGTTTTGAAAGGACATTATATAATTAAGATCGAACGAAAATTTGCAATTAAAATTATCAGAAATAATTATTCTTTGATCTTAAATAAAGCGAGAGTTTTTAGTATCAACAATACGATTGATCTCACAAATAACGAACAATACGAATCAACAATCTCACAAATTTTGAGTTTCCATTAGAATATCAGCGTATTATTGAATTTGCGTTGTTTAAATTAAGTGGGTAACTTATAATTTTAGGAAGAGCATGCAAATTTAGAATTCCATTGGCAAAATACGAAAATAATCAAGACAGCCGTTAGCGTTTATTATAGCTTACATTAATCTGTGATGTCTATCGATATTTCTTCTCAATAGCCGTCCTCCTCGTAAACTGCACAAGGCGCAAGCGGTCGTTCTAGGTCGTCGCAGGGAACGGGGTCCTTGTAACGGGAGTCTTTTTTTCATTTCCGCTCGTACACCTTATTTTTTTTTAAATGCCTCCGTCCTTATTTCGTCTAGCCTCCCAAGAAAAGTAAAGTTCTTTGGAATGGTATGGTATTTGGAGGAAGCGACCGACAGGTAGGTCATTTGCTCCATGAGGGGAGGAAGGATGGAGGGAAACCCGGCGTCGTCATTGGTCTGCTTTTAACGAAAGGCGCCAAGGGGACCACGGCTTAACGTCCCATCCGACGGACGGAGAGCTGCACTTGAAGTGTTCTCCACATAGCAACTTCTTATTAAACTCTTCTTATTAAAATTAATGGTATTGGTGCGAGATGATAATACATTTTTTAGCCAATTGCTTGACACGAAACTCACTTATAAATTTTATCGAATATTATTATTTGCTAGTGAATGTAAAACGTTGTTTAGTGCTGGTTGAATGATTATAAACGCCGTGTAAACTAAATAAAAATCGATTAAAACTTCATCTACGACCGTAAAACTAACATGAAAAACTACATCGTTGGAAGAGATAGTATTCGGTGGAAAATCTGGTCGTTAGGTTTACCTACTGACTAAACTTTCGGGTTATTCTCCAAAAACGTGTAAGGATAAGCTTAATGAGAGCTGACAACTTTGTGCGATAACCAACAACTGGCCACGCTCCACCTGTCCGGTGTTTCATTATGTTGTTCATGGCTATTGTCTTTAATTAAAAATAATAATAATTGAAGGCTACTAGAATAATTTTCTTAATTTTTTGGCCTGTTGGTCTTTGCTGGCTGGACTTCAAGGCAACTTGAGAGTGTTTGACTAGGTTTATCTTTTACCCAAATGGCATGTTTTACACCATTTTGGGGCAATCACTATAGCTCTATAGGTTTATGCTAGGGTGTAATTTTCAACAACTATGCATCAGCAATCCTGTTGAAAATTAGTATGACTCCGGAGATATCTATCTACCTACATCCCGCAACTTAACATAAGTACGAGCAAAAACTTTGCGCTTATCAATCAATTATGCTATGGGTACACTATTCAGCAATCATTTTGTTGAACACCCCGGTGTAAAATGGCCAACAAGAGCTGTATCCGGTCGTTTGAGAATAAAATAAAATAAATAAAATAAAATTTCGGTTTTCAATCGATTTAAAATGTACTTTGCTGTTGCCCTGCCTGACGAAAATCGGGTATTATAACTTTTATTCGTGGGCAGGTTGTTCACAACTGTGGTGCAGGGGTAGTTTAAATTCGTGAATAAAACCTGTGTCTACGTGACTCCGACATCGTGGATAACGTTGAGGACGGTCAAGTTCAAATGTTCGAATGCCAAGGATTTCTATCCGAAGGGAACTTGCTTCACCTCGCAGGTGGGGATTTTGACCGTGAATCGAAACTGGTTTCTCACCAGACTTCTGCTGGTATTCTTATTCAGGTTGGGGTTATCGCCGTGCACGATTAGTTATATGAATGGATTTCTGCATGTATTATTGCCATCTAGACCGAAATAATGTTTTGCTCTCAGGTGGATTATGATTCTTCTTATTCTCCTTGACATTAATTTTACTGGAAACCTTATAACCCGTCCCTCACCCATTACTCTTAGCATAGAATCGTGTTCCAGATACCGATTACGTAGAAAGGTCGAACATCATGGCAGAAAAGTAGGTGACAATCGTTAAAGTTATTACTCTGGAAATTCATCCATGGTAAACACGGTAAACGTATTTATGCTTTTAAATAGATTTGACCTTGTAGAAAGAATCGTACTGGTATGAGTCAAAATTCGAATTAACAGCATGCGTATTTAATTACTGAGAAAATGGGGTTCTCATATGAAGCCTCTATTAACTTATCACTTTGTAATGTAATTAATGAAAAAAATATGTAAGTGAACGGGCACGAAAATCTATGGAAAATTTTATCGAATTCTCAATTCCATTCTAAAATTAATACTATTTTTATTTAATGAGGTATTTATTGAAAATTTTTTTACGTGAAAATTTTATGCATACATATTTTTTTCTAGATAATTTTTCTTTTCTTAAAGTATAAATGATTACTGAGGGATTTTAAAAATGACTTTATTCCACCATTGGAAGAAGATTCCGGAGCGTTTAAGTGGTAATTTTTTTTACGAAAAATGAATTTTTGAAAGTATTAATTGTCATCACTTTGCCACAATATGGAGAGCAGGGGTCTAATGGGTATCAGCATCAGACTACTAATGAAATGGGTCAAAAGCGCACCGTACAAAAAAAAATATTCGCGGCGGGAGGTAGCCTTGGGAAAAAGAGGCTGGTCCCCTTTCCCTGGATGTGTGAAATTCATATGCCTGAAGCTTATTTCGGGACGAGCTCTGCACTCTCTTATCCAAACTAGTCTTCCAGTTAAAACCGACATTGAGCGTTCTTTTTATCGGCGCGAATAACAGAATGGAGAGGTCATTTACTCAGATCCGTAATCGTAATTTGATGAAAGAAACTTTACCACGGAATGGAATTGAAAAATTAGTTGGAATGGAAAGACATTTTACGACGAAAAAACAAATCTTTTTCACTCAACTAAATAGTGGAATGAAACCATTGAAATAAAACGCGAAAGTTTCCGCGCCCTTTTCATGAGTTGTTGACGTCATCGGAGTTCTGGTTCATTTACGCGTTCAGGGAGTCTTCCAGTGCGGGAAGGAATCGCTCTTAGAGGGTAAACAACAAGGAACCACGTTGATACTGTGCGCAAGGTCGAGGTGGAGCGGAGAAGCGCTGAGCCCGTGGGCAAGCGTTGGTGAGGTCATCAACTTATGTGCGAAAGGGTTTAGGCCGTCGAGTGAGATATACTTGTCTCATTTAACTCCGGTCGAACGGAGATATTTCGCTCAATTCCAGACAACGTCTTCTTTTCATCAAAGCGATAGGAGTATTAAAAAGCATTTGTGGGGGAAATAAATATTGAGGGGTGCTAGCGATAAACTTAACTGGAAGCTCTTCCTTCTTTGTGATCCCGATGGTGGAGGGAAGAGCACGATTTTGTTTTCGTTCGCCGTTTTCTTTTCCTTGTTTTCCTGTTGCTTGAAAAAGGAGTGACTGGGAATGAGACATTTATAAGCGTTCAAACAACATCTGTGTGGCCGGAAAACGCCCAAAATAGACGTCTAAAATACAAGGTCAGTGGCCGAATGGCATCTGAAGTTAACTAGAAATCCTTTTGTGGGTCACTTCAAATTATAGACCTCGCTCGCTCCAACGGTGATTTTCGAATTTCTCCGTTCTCAAAATATTTGTGACTCTGCTGAGTGGAGCGTATTTTCATGCTTAAATAACGATTCGAAAACTCGACTCTATGATTAATTCACGCAAATGTGATTTCGTGACTAGGTTTTTACTAAATAAGCGTTCTAGCTATCTGCGTGTGTAAATGTGTGCATTAATTTTGCATTTATATCGATCGTTATTTAATTTTTGATTAATTATAAGAGAAAAAAGGAAACGGACATCATTCTTGACTAATTCGACGCAAAGTTATTTTACGATTTTGGCTTTAAGTATAATAGTGTGGTTTCCTAATATTTTTTATTGCCTAAATCGAAAAATTATTACTCCTGGAGTACGCATTTCAAGCTTTTAGGTTTTAAAATGACGATATCTATTTTTCGCGATTAAATGAAAAGTGAAAATTTTCAAGCGCGTGGAAACGCGACGGCTAAGTATGAATGATGGGAAAAGCCCGTGTGACGTCAGTCTGGTTCCCGCTGCCATATTGAGAGGTGACCTTGGGTCGAGGCTTTGAGCGCTGATACGATGCAGATTGCTAGCAGGTAGCAGAGTACCCTCCTAGCAGGTAGTGCTTGGCTCAAAAATGGATTATTGCCACCTTATCAAACGAAGGAACCTCTCCGACCTTAGACAATTTTAATAAGTGATTATTAAGAGATGTTTCCCTGAGCTCTGTGCCTCATGCATGCATTGGTAATCTCAGACGATATAAAACTTCTATCTACTCGTATAGAAACTAGGTCCCTCTGACGTCACGTGGAGTGGCATCGCATGGGCGCCAATCTGGCCTTTTTCAAATGCGGTTAAAATTGACCATTGCCATTCGTCTAAACTGGGATTTATAAAACCAAATAATTTGTATATTATGAATACACTAATGGTGGGTAACGAATCGCAGTCAATGCCTTTCGTTTTCTTTGATGAAGGAAACTACCCTATTATTACTATTCTATCGATAAAGGTAGGTTTCGATGGAGCACCTAGGAATCATTCTGGCAGCCTCCCCTTCCTACATGTGCCTCCCTCTTCAACTCACTATAAAGCCTACTCCCTTTCACTCTATATAAAATCCTATTATCCTTCCTCTCCCTCGTGTACCAAACATTATACCCTCCAACACTATTTTCAACATCCCCTCTCCGCTCAGTTCTCGTACCTTCTGTCTCCTCCGTATCTCATCTAGAAGCTGCCTTTCCTCACCCACCATGTCCTGCACTTCGTCGTTCCTCCTCCTACCCGTCTACGTCACCTTCTCCATTCTTCGCCACACCCACATCTCGAACGCCTCCAGTATTCTCTAGGCCTCCTTCCTCATTGTGTCCACGTTTCCAAACCGTAGAGCGCAACTATCCAGATCAAACTTTTCACTAACCTTTTCGTTAGGTCTTACATAACGATCCTCTCTAAAAGCTCCTTCTTATTCATGGACGCTTCCTTTGCTAACGCAATTCTCCTCCTGATGTCCTTACTGCTGTATCCGTTTTCCTCTAATGTGCTGCCCAAATAGGCGAATTGCTGTACCTGCTCTAGTTTTTTCCCACCAACTTTAACCTTGATTTTCAAAATCCTAGCTTGCGGTCCTTTACAAAACCGCATAACCTTGGTATGTATTTTTGTGATCAATGCCCATGCCATACTCCACGCAACGCTTGTCTAACTCATTCAATACAGTCTGCAGCACACTCAAACAATATTGTTATCAAGAGAATTATCATGGTAAAATATTTGAAAAAATACGCGTAATATAAACACAAGTGAAATTTAAAATTTAATCTCCTCTTACGATAGAAGTTAAGTTTCACTTCTCTCAACCCTGCTTAGGAGTTAATTCATTTAAACTTTGGAGTTCCTTCCAGTTTAGCCATATATCCGAAATTTTCATCAGGTAATTTTTGCCCATTAAGAGGACGAACACCTCCTTCTATATCGTTATTTTTTGGTGATGGATGATTCGCGTAAAACTTATGCTATCATCTTGAAATTTTCCATGTTAGCAGAGTAGGCCCAGTCGCCTGTATCTCAATTTAAAAATATCACATCTACGAAAATAATTACATCTAAGAAGTGAGAGTTGTCAGCAACAAATTTAATGAACACGTACATGTTTAGCAGAGGGTTTGTACCCTCAATTATGTGGGAAAAAGTGATATGGAGTGTATCACAAGCTCAGATAAAATATGTAAACACCAAGTGAGAAATACGCTTAAAACCGTATCTGATTTGACCGGATAGGACACAGACCTGGATCTCCCAAGTGGCGATGAGGTATGCTATAAGTTACACCACAAAATGATTTTGCATATTCGCGCATTAGATTTTGATATCCAAATGTCGATTATTTGAAAACAAAATTTTTTGTTGCAATCGCCAATGGCAGACTGCTTTGAAGATAATTCGAATTATTTTGCCTCTGGAAATTCTTTGGAACAGTTTCTAGACCGGTTTCAAGACGATACTGACCTCCTTCAACTGCTTCTAGTGCCATGTTATGACGTAAAGTTTTCGAAACTGCCGAAGATAATTCGCCAAAGATAAAAGCGAAAACAAATAATGCACTGGGTGCTCATGAACTGATAAAATTTGTTTTTAAAGCAGATAATTAACTCATCTGCTTAAACTGCATGACGGCCCTCCATTGCCCGTCGCAGATGCATTATTATTATTCGCCCGAATGCGAATTTCTAGAATAAGCCTCGAGGAAGAAGATGCCAGCTACAGTATCGACAATTATCACTGCATGAATCTTGAAATTTATTTAATAGCAAGAGCGGTTTTTAAATGTAGCCATTCACTAAATGAAATTACTGCATATTGTGATTCCTATGTTGGCTAAAAAGCATTGGATATGAATTTTATGGACGGTTATGTGATTGCAAAATATAATAAGAATGCGTATTAAAATAGTAGATTGTATAATCGATTATACAGTCTATATATCACTTTACTGTGATTGATAAAATTAACTACTGGAAACTATATATATGTAAAGTGATATTTTGTGTTCAACGCAGCCTGGATAGGATTTTGTGCTGAGCGAGTCTCTCTTTAAATGAACAACAATAGGAAAAACCTATATCCCTGTGGCAGCAATGAAGGTTAACGTCCATATGACGTTAATCTATTTTTAGTTCCAGGAAAAAATCCATCCTTGGACAATAGTCGGAGAAAAATATCGTACCTGCATTAGATTGGGGCTATTGCTTGTTCGACGAGAACTTTTTGTCTTTCCTCTTCTCAAGGATGAGGATATACGTAATATGCAATAGTCTTATTAGTTTTCGATCGTGCGCAATCTCTCTCTTGCTATAAATCGAAGTAAGGGCTCTTCACCAACCCCCTTATCTTAAATACAACAGATTGCGTTTTTCGTCGATAGTGGTAAGCGCAACCTACGCATAACTACCATAGCAAGATAAAAGACCCTCAGAGTACATAGGTTTTGGGAGTAATTGTGGAAGGCCGGTAGAAATATCCTAATCGTGCGGACTAATTCAAGTGGAAAAAAAACATTTTATACATCCCAAGCTGAGCACTTTTAACTTTCCTGAACTTGCGTGGTATGATTCCTTACTATCTGTGTAATGAAAACGGCGAAATATATTTGAGGTCACCTTTGATTAACATTATATGTAAATTTGTTTCTGACCATCACACCCCTCTATTTAGGAGTATGTGAGAAAATCAGGACCACCTTGACCGCAAGACGTTTAGTGCAATTCTAAAATGGCTCCTTTTTAGAGAATCATTTGGCTCAATAAAAATATCCTTGTTTGTTTCTGGTTTGGGCGCGATAAGTAGTATCGTGTTTTTGCGATGCAAAAATGGAAATTCATGCTTATTTTAATGGTTTTCAAGGGCGTAAATGTATAAAATCAGAAGGTTGCTCAACAGCTGACCTCGCGTCATAATTTTTCTGCGTATCTAATTAATCTGGCCGTGGTCGAGCCATTTTTGTTGAACTGCGTTGGTTTCCCTACAGCTGTAACTCAATAAAATGCCGAAACTCATAAATTAAAAGATAAAATATATCGCAATAGAATTTTTATATATACATGGAATTGAAAAAAATATTCTATCTTTTGAATGAGCGTAATTTGTATAATGTTAATTTTACTGGGATTTTTTAACTGCAAAGAGAACAATTATTTTGATCGGACTCCACGTAAGTTATTTTCAGTGAGTCAGTTTGAAACAATTATCGGTCCCTTACTTGGAATTTCTCCCCTGAATATTCAAGGATAATAATGAATTAATATGCGTCTCTTTAACCATAACTCCACGTGAAAAAGAAACTATTTTGGTCGAGGTGTGCGGTAATATTGAAAGAGCCCGTGCCTTTTTTGTTGCGGGTAAGATGGAAAGGAGATAGGCTTACACTAGAGCAGCATGCGGAGGCGTGAGAATTTTTGTGCCAGAAGGGAAAAGCCTGCTGGACCAAACGTTTTTAAATTAAATGTAACATCTTCGAGAAAAAATCCGTATCGTCATTTTCTAGTGTATAAACATGTTGATTTTTATTTTACTCTTATTATATTAGCTTTATATTTCATAATTAATCCTGTTTTTTATCCAAGAGTATAGTTTTTGCAAAATTATCAATTTGAACAATCATCTACCTCAAATTTGATATATCGGCTCGCGGCACTAAGAGGGTTAATTTTTACATTTCTACATCTACATAACACCCCGAAAGCCGCCTAAAAGGCGTGTGGCAGGGGGTGTTAGGACACCAGCCATATAAGCATAAAAAATAAAGTGATCTAACGAAGTTAGGACTAGCGTTTATTAAAGTCCTGTATAGTTCGTGGAAAAATCGAATTCCCATATCTATCCGTTCGGCAAAACATCTCTCTTAATTTATCGCTTCTATCGGACCAGGAAATATAGTGTGGCTCTAATATTATGTTCTCTGTGCCGCTCTTAAAGATATCCATTCTCATTTGTTCAAGTAATCTAAGCCTAGCGCGCAGCCTCCGAGTCTCAAGCGGCTCCCAGCCTCATTATTTGTGTGGCTCAACGCCTACGTATTTTCGACTTTTCTTCTAACGAATTTTTCGAATACTAATTGAAACCTGTGGAATACATCGGATAGTAATAATTCGGTGTGGAAGGGGTGACTCCAAGTGAAATGTTCTTTTACCTACGACTCATTCCTGCTATTAGGTGTCAGCAACAATCTTCTGAGACCTGATTAGTGTCGGGGTCGCCTGGAAATCAATAGGCGTCGGGTTCCAATCCCGTCTAGAGAATGAGTGTTACGCGTGCCTAAGTATTAAGGTCTTTCAAGAGCCCAGAGGTTTCTTCGGGATCAAGACCTGAGTTTAAAAGATATTATGTATTAGCTCTCTGGATAGCAATTGAAATCAGTACGTATATACTGCAAATGGGTTCCTGTTTTTACTATGCCTCTTTGATGCCGATGGCACTGTTTATATCTATCAATACCTGAATGTACCTAAATAACTTAAAGATTTTATTGGTAGGATTATAATATCATTATCTCCGATGAAATTGTGTTCCACTGAAGAACTGATTCTTTCCGAAAAATATTTTGTATTCGTAATTGTGATCGTGAATCAAGATTTTGAAATCATTTCTTATGATTATTAGATTTTTCTCACAAAAAAGGTTTGTTCGTCCCATGAGATTAAAAAAATGCATTCTAGGAGGGCAAAGCTTTATTAAAAAAAACAAACGCTTAATTATTTGTTTCGGATTTTGTAGTCTCGACCGTTATCTTTATATTTCTTGTCTCTTTATTGTTCTATTACATTTAAAGCTCGTCCGATGCGTCTCAACAACTTGCACGTGTTTCGGTTTCTCACCATTCCTGGAACAATTTCTCTGGCGCCTCGAGCCAAATTGCAGATGGTTGTTTCCTCACTTTGGACGTCATGCGCTGACATGCAGTTCCGCCGATGAAACAAAAGCCATGCGATTAAAGTCGAAATGGTGACTGTTTGTGCAAGCCATTGTCACGGGTCAGAAAGACCCTGACCTACGATTACGCTTGGGAGAATGGTATGCATATGGAAAAGAAAGGACAAAGGAATATTAGAAACGGAGGATGTCGTATAAGAGATGAATATCCTGAGTTAACTAAGTGCTTAGAGATTATGAAAACTTGCGAGCATTATAAGAATGAGCCACTAATCTGCCATTGTTCCGTAGTACACATGCAAATAAATTTATGAATCGGTAGATTATTTTTAGTGAATCTTGTAGGCTTATCATCGCAAACGACTAAGATAGAGAACTTCACACACATTAGGGAAGAAGACAAGTATTTTTTATATCCTTCTTTTGGTCAGATTTACGTAGTATTAAGTGCCATTGTCAAGTAACAGAATATCATGCTGAAGATTGTATCTTCTTGGAATCGATCTCCCAAATTTTTGGAATTAAGTTTTACCTCATTTATGCCGTCAATAATTTAAATACTTACAAGTTAGATAAAAGACAGCATTCAACAAAGGAAGTAATTATATACTGTAATTGACCCAACAAGGGCCCTGTACATATTTGATATCGTCAAGGGCAGAGTTCGAAATGATACTAATATTTATTATTAATTTACACTGATTAATATAGAAAAAATAGAGAATAGCGTAGGTTAAAGATGATGATGATATTGATTTATGAATTGTAAATATTTGGCGCGCCATTTCCACCATGTTCGGAACATTTTTTCATTAAGTTCGAGATCATAAGCACTATATGAAACAAAATAAATATGATGAAAAAACAGGCTCTAAGACACCTGTCTCGTAATTAAAAAAAATAGCTAATATAGAAAAAGTGTCATAAAAACTTTTCCTCGGGGACAATTTTAAATTTTAAATGTTTTATGCTCTTTGAAAATTTCATATCGCTATAATAAAAATCTTTTAATAAAGGAAAATCAGCGCTAAACTTCAATTTGAAATTAATCAAACGAGGTTTTTACTTTTTTTCTGTGTCAGTGTAAACCGATGCGAATGCTTGGTCTTGCGATATTCATGTGTAAATAAAATATGCTATAATTTTCAATTTTAAAGTATGCATTTGTCCACGAGTTTATTAAGAATTTTCAATTAATTCCGCGCAATGGAACATGTGGAATTATTACCATCGACCTTAGGTGTAGGAACCTTGATGGCGGAAAAACCGGCGAGCAAACGCTTTTTAATCAAAAAACCATAGATAAAGGACTTCATTTTAGCCTTCATGTTAGAAGGGATGGTAGGTACAAAATATGTAGCGAGGGAAAAATCCTACTAAAAGATTCGTAATCAGATAGTCGAAAAATGCCACAAAAATTGTAGCATGAGCTGTTGTTTAAAAGTTCTCAACATTATTCACGGGAATCTGAATCGACATATAACTTAATCAAGTGGCGCTTCTGAGAAAGAAAACATGGATGAAAAAACATTGTTGAGATAAAGCAATCATAATCAATTTTATATCATTTGAATGTTGTGCTTGCTTCAATTCAAATGTTGTGCTTGCTTCAATTCAAATGTTTCTATGTCAGCATGACCCTATGCAAATGATGGTAGCCAAAAAACAGGTTGTCCTTAATGGCTACCTAAAGTTACTCCGTTTTATGTAATTAATTCTATTCTGTACTTTTATTTTTTGGAGTAATAAACAATTATTATACTTAATACGTTTCATCCCCAAAAGCATCAGTGCATTTAATTTTTTGTGATTGTAGCGCATGACAGCAATGCAGCAAGTTATTCGTAAGTCTCTGAACCCAAGTATTAATCGCATGAGAAATAAAAGGCGTAATGACGTCAATGAAAGCTATCATGACTAAGGTGGCAGAGAAAATGATTCTGAAGACGAGGAAGTTGCAGAAGTGAACTTGTGTAACACTTATTACAAATTATAGCGTACGTTCAAATAATTGACTGGAAAAAGGCGGCCAATAAAAATCACTGACGCGTATCCGTAGCCATAAGACGCAGGAGTTATTTTGGGATGAAAGATTGCGCGATGAGGTATTTACATGTGTGTTACCACATACAAATCGAGTCGTTAAATGTTCATAACCGTGATCCGACTACTCATATTATTAAAACATGCCTTGTTTATTGAATAAAGTACGATGGCTTTATTGTCGTTGACCCAGAAGCAGTAATGGTCTTGGAAAGGCCACGGCATCTTTCTTTATAAGTGCGATGTATTGTTAGTGACTAATTGTAAGTTAAAAAAAGAACACAAAAAAAGAAGATGAGTAGATAGAAAAAAGGGGACGGCAATGGTTAACTAAATACTCAATTGAACATCGAAGCCAAATCCACGCAAAGCTTGACCTTACACAATTCCATGTATACTAGTGAGATCACGTTGTTTACCTACGATGACCCAAAATTTCCATCGCATTATTTTTAAAGCCATGAAGTAGAGAGTTTAAGTGTTGTAATGTCTCCGCTTCTTTTATATATTATATGGAAGAAATTGCCGTCCAAAATTCCTAATCTAACCGTCTAAAAATCTAACTTCCCTTCATCTTTCTCGATTGTTCTGGAGACAATAGTGAGGGAATCATAATTATACCTCCTAAATAAGAATGGTATAAAGTGGAAATAATTATAGTATAATGATATATAACAGTATATTGTAGTAGTAATTAATATCATATACGTTGTGATCTACTTCTGGAAACAGAGGTGCAGTGATGCAAGCAGCCAGGTCAAAACCGGCCTCGACCAACCCCTCGACCAAGATGGAATACCGGTCTCTACTCAGTCTCCAAAGTGAAGCATGGATGCACTTCGCTTGAGTTCGACGGGTTGTTGATCCCATTCATGCGCAAGTGTTGCTGCCAGTGCAGCTAGTGCTATTCAGAAAGTGCAAATTGACCTTAGCCTTTGTATGAATATCGGGCAAAGCAATACCGATTGACAAATTTCTTCAGCAACCATCTTAAATACCAATTTTTGAACAGATATTTACGAAAATCAATGGGTATGAGTTCTTCTTTTCCATTAAGTATCATAGTCATTATACAAAATTGAGAAGTGAGAAAAATCAATCGGTAATCCTTACTTTCACTTCGCCAGAACTACTGATATAGAGTGGTCTTAAAGAATGTTCTGTTATTAAAATATAACACCCGATAGTTTGTTTCAACTTTTCGACCCATACGAGTTTGTTCGCCTTACTGATAAAAATAAAGGGGCTCTCAGGTCTTTTCGTATCCACATTACGTCCTCGAATGGTAATATCGGTTCTTCTCATTTCAAGCACTGGAAGTTCCAATAACTTTTATCTATCTATTCTACCAAGTCCAGAAAATATTAATACCATAGGGTGTAGTACTCCTTTCTTGATACTATAAATCCAAACACATCTGCTGATGATTTCTTTTCTTGCCTTGTGTTTCGCCGGTGGAGCATCTTAATATTTTTTTCATTAATTCATGTTGATTCATAGGTTGATTACCTTATTATGGCGCAATGCCATCGTAATTTACATAGGAAAGCAGCTATTAGTGAGCATTTTTGTTATTTTTTCTAAGCTTACTTGTCATCACTTTTGCGTTTAACGTGAATGTATACAGCTATAGTTGGTTTGAACGACGCGGTATTTTTGATAATCAGGATTCGATAGCAAAATAATAACTGACGAGTTACTATTTCTTTGGTGAGTCTCGCACGATAGTAGGTAATTATCAATTGTCAATGATTATTGATTGCCGTTACATAATAGGTGGTCGCTATCAAATACATTAAATCCACAACCATCGACAATATATTGCGTAATCGAATCATGTAACAAGCATAAGCTAAACGGGATGGCCCAACATGGAAATAGATGAGATCAGCGACGATCATCGAGAATCAATAAATATCGACAATCGTAATTACCATCGGGCTGCCGAGAGTCGCCATCGAAACATCTAAGGTCAAAACTTCCGACAATGCATCGATAAATCGAACCATTAAACAAGCGTGAGCTAAATCGAATGGCCTAACTTCGAAGGCGACATTAGCGACGATCAATCGGCAACGATGGATATCAACAATCGGCTTAGCTATCGAACAATCGAGGGTAACCATCTTGCGTCAAATCTACCGACGATGTATAGATAAATCGAACAAGAATAAGCTAAGCAGCGTCTAACCTCGAAGGTGACGGTAGCAATGACCATCGGCAGCGATGGATAGCGACAATCGAGGATTTCCATAAAATCGTCTTGCGTCGAAAATACCGACGATGTATCGATATATCGAACAAAAATAAGCTGAACATCGTCTAACCTCTTATTGGTGTAATCTCGAGGAAGACGGTGGCGGCAACTTCTGCAACTGGCGGGCGATTAAACCGCCATCACACGACGTCCGTCCTCGAGTTTGTAGGTATCCAGACGCTTATGGCGTGGACTTCAGCACCCAAGGGGTGAATGCACCGGGAGACGAGCCGCCAACGGGTCCTGAAGCTTCGTTATTCGCCGCACACCAGAAATAGTCTACCTCCTCCTTGGCTGGCCGCGAGCTTGTAGGATGCTCCGCTGCTCCGTCTACGTACTTCCTTCTCCCCCTCACTCTCCGACCGCTCCCCCACCCTCTCTCATCCCACTCCCCTCCTTTCCTTCCTCACCTCCGTTCTCACGTCAGTGGGACAATCCCAGAGGAGGTCACTGTTATCGAGGTCAAGGGGAAGGGGGTGTGGGAGGTGCGTGAGGCGGTTTGGGCATTCACCGGGAACTGGTGCTTAGGTTGGCTGTTGAGGTGTATGGGCAGTGACCAGCTGCAGGAACTTACTGGAGTAGAGACCCGCGACAGCATCTATCGGGTGTCCGACAGGAATACATGCGACTGGGATGATGCCTCCGGCACGGAAGAATTTCTTTTTGCCTTGCTTCTACCACGTGAACTGCACAGTTAGCCCCAATTATTTTGATTTCGATGTTAGGTATGATGGTCATTGGTTTCTCAATCAACGGTGGTTATTACATGTTGACAGTGAACTCATGAAAAAAGTGCAGGTTGCAATCCACCGCTCATGGGAGCAGTTGAAGTAAGGCGAAATCCCATTCCAAACATGGCCGACGTCAGTGTATTTTAAAAGAGAAAATTCGCAGAATTGGATGCACATAATAGTGCATTTTGAGGTGCACAAAATGTCGTTAAGGATCCAAGTAATTTATTTTACAACTCAAATACTTTTCCGAATGATGCAAGCTGAGAAAAATTCTAAGTAGCGCGATTTTCCACGCATTTAAATGGAGCGCAATTCTAGATGGCCAGATGCGCAATTTCTCGGCTTCACTTAGGGGAGGGGGGAGAGTTCCATTGTTTACAATTCATTGGTTGTTGACTCAGAGTTGACTCTTGAGGTTGTTGATGGTTATCGATTGTCACTGAACTGAAAACAATGGAATGCTAGTCGCTATCCACCGCGCACGGGATCGGTTGAAGCCGTGCTGAAGTCAATACGGGACCTCCAAACGTTGCCGGCTGATATGTATTCTCAATGTGAAAATGCGAGAAATTAGAAGGATAACGCATTTCGAGGCACAATAACTGCTGTATGGGATGTAGGAATTAATCTTCCAAGTATCAATATCATTCGAATTGTGTGAGTTGAGAAAAAAATCAATTTTTTTCTCAACTCACACGATTCCCCACTGCATTCCCCATGCATATAAATGGAGAGCATTGTTTGAGGTCGTTCCAAAGATGGCCAGATGTCCAATTTATTGGCTTTATTCGGGGTGGAGGTATTTGCATTCCATTGTTCAAAGTCCAGCGATTGTCGATGGTCGACCATTTTCGTCCAAAAATCAGTGTCACCATCGAACAATTGAAGGTCACCATCAAGCCAAGTCACAACTATCGGCAGTTTATTTAATTAAATTTCCATCAAACGAAGTCCGACCTCGTATTTGTGTATGCGTGTATTTCAAATTGCGGTAGCCGTCTTCTTAAGTGCCACTATGGTAGCGCACGGAGGACGAGCGGCTAGCGGTTTTCATCATCCGCGATCAGTGTCTTAATTTTTGCAATAGAGTCATTTCATGAAATTAGCGATTTTAAGGTTGTTTCATTATTGTAGCTTAGGTAATTTGCGGCTAAATAATTTTTCCCTTTTTGTCAGAGTTGTGTGCCATCAATTGTGTATGGCTGGAGGATGATGAATGTAGTTCTTATCGATGTGGAATTAACTCGTGTAACCAGAACGTATGGGTTGAATGAGTACAAATATCGAGGTTCTTGGCCCAATTGATGTAAGTGATCTCATAAGTTACCGCAATTAATTAAATATCTGAAAAATTTGATGCTAACATTTCCACTACGGTTATAATTTCTTGGTTCCCCGCCTACAACGTCACGACATCTCAACCCCCTCATCCCCTCCAAAGCTGACGACGATGTAGTCAAATAGAATACTCACTCCATTTTCAAAACTCTTATTATGCTTATTTCTCCAGGCTAATATTTGTAGCGAGTGCCACTCCTCTAGTGACGGAAAAACCGATTTCAATTGAAATCGAGACTGTCAAAACAATTGTCAAAAATCGAGGTAATCGAGCACTATCTTAGAGTCTCGATCCAAACTCGATTTTTCAACCGAGATGTTGACCATTTCGCTTGATCTTGGCAGCAAGACTTTTCTCTATGGCCGGTAAAATGGGAACGCACGCTCTCAATCATAAAACATCGTAATTAGATGATCTTTTTGAAAAATTTTAGTGAAGCCGAATTTTTTCAAGTGGTGATCCTAAAACTTAAATGTGCGTGCATTTGTAAATTTTTACTACAAATAATTCACGCAAGTAATTTTTTTGATATTTTTATCTGCGAATCAACTGTGTAATTTGAATGTTTTCCGAATGTATAATAAACTTGTTTGTGTAAAAACTTTTTTAAAGAACCGTCGATTTTTTTATTAATCAATCTTTCGTAGGCCTCCGGCGTTTTCGACGTTTTATTTAATATTCTGGATTTTTAAGGACATTAAATAATTGAGATTGGGTGAAAATGTGCGATTATAATTGAAGCGTTGACGTGGGAAAGGTGGTTAGTCACCAAATGTGAATTTTACCGGAGACGAAAGAAAGAGGTTTGCCAACATTGGGAAGTTAATTTTAGTGTACAAACTTCGTCAATCGTAGCAATTGATATATTGTACCAATTGACTTTCTACCTTGTCCATGCCATTGGCCATTTACTACCTTCTTAAAAAAACGAAATTTCGATTTTTTCCGACTTACTACCACATCAACGCTTCAATTGTTGTATGCTTCAATGAAGATATTGTGTTTCGGTTTGCGGGCGGGGAGTAGTGATCTACAAAAGAACGGAGTCGCGCGTCTTCCTCCATCCGATATCCTATTTCAAAGCTGCGCGTCAGCGTCTGGGAAATGGTGACCCAATCTCTGGGAGTGAGGCATTTGCTTTGAAAGGGGAAATCTTTTCCGTTTATCTCTGTTAGTGTTCACCATGGATGAATTTTGCAGTAACATCACTTTAATGCAGTCAAATAAGTCACTTCAAGGAAGTGAAATACCTTTATCTTTATGTAATACCTATCTATGTCTATAGTGTGAAATACCTATATTTGGTGGCTTCAAATATTAAGCCCTATCGGGGCTAGTGAAATAAATCTTATAAATCGGGGTTCAGCTCGAGTGTCATCGGGGTTAAGCTGGAGTGTCTTGCTTTCAGTAAACTTGATCGAGAGACATTCACGGTAAAGTTGTTTTTGTTGAAATATTTTGAGGAGGAAATATTTTTCAAAATGACTTATGTGTTTATAAGGTTGTCGCTAAGCCCAATGACTTTTTTGATTACACACTGAAGGACGATGGGCCCGCGTGCCGGATATACATTGTGATATCTTCGTTGTCGCGGGATAATTTATTTTAAGATATAATTGACTCTTGAGCCTATTTAGAGAAAGAACAATCGGATAAATATTTTTTTCAGGGAATCAATAAGTGAGCTCGATGTATTTCGCTACGGAGCATCACATCAAGGTCCGACTGGAAGATAATTATCCGCATCAAGGACCCCATTCTAATGAATTTTCCTGTAACAGCATACGTGTTATAATGCCATCCTGCGGCGCTAACGGGGTGTAATTTATATTAGCTGCCGTGGAGATTCATTATTGGTCGCCAATCTTAGGATAGGATCTAAGGATCTCCGATTTGACGTTGCTCTCCTCTCAATTCTCCTGTTAGATAATATTTTCGCACATACGTATTTCCTCTATTTCACATTCTTCTTTACCTGTTCTCTATATTCCATTCGAGGTCTTCCTTTTCCATTCTAGCCCTTTAATTGCCCTTCGACGATTGCCTTCATCAGCCCACCATGTCTCCTGTATGGGCTATAATTTTGTTCCGTCTTCTTTTCAAGGTCTTTGTGAGGCTTCTCCTCCTTTCTTCTCTTCTTAGGACTTCCTCATTACTAACCAGCTCGGTTGATCCATTTGTTCCTCATCTTCCTTCTGTGGTACCGATTTTCGAAGGCCTCTATCCTTGATTTCTCCGCTGCTGTCATTGTCCATGCTTCACTTCCGTGGAGACTAAGCATATGTTATCTTTCCCTATTGGCAGTATAGTTCCACCTTACGCGTAAATTGAATCTGTTCCATTGCCAAGATATTTATTACCGTAGAGTTTTTAAGATTTCGCGCCACGAAGTTTGAGAAATAATGTGAGTTAAGCTGTTAATCAAGAAAGCACTTTGGGGTAGATTTAAGGCGGATATTTCAATTTAGTATAATGAAAACACTTCTCTATTTACACGCTTATTTATTTATACCGACCCAGGTTTCGGCACATAATGCCATTTGCAAGGTGGCCTTGAGAACGGAAACAATCTGTTGAAAAATGGGTCGGTAGATATAAAGATATTGGAAAGTAGAAAAGTGTTTTCATTAAGTTAAATGTCAAAGATTTCCACCGAATTACGCCGGAAACTGTATCTTGTAGGAGAATTCCAGTTATTTTGTGAAATTTCGTATTGCGCCTATACTTGTACAGAGGTATGGGGGCAATGACCATCTGCAGGAACAGAAAGCTGAGTGACAGCATCCACTGGACATCCGGCAGGAAAGGGCGTGACTGAGTTATAGGGATATGGTGATAACTCGTCGAGCACGGGAGAGTTTATTCGAGAAATCGACTCTCCACGAGGTTGCTCGGATTATAAACTGTTGCTTACGATAGAGGACGGTCAGTAGCCTATGCATGGGACAGGGATCTAACTCGGGACAAAAGGGGACATTTTACTTTTTCAGCTTGGCTACAATGTTGTAATAAGTGTGAGTGTTCAGTGTTCAATTGTTGCATAATCATACTGTCTTCAGAGAGTAGTGTTGATTTATTAGTATTTTTCTAAAGGTCTTGCATGTTTTTTGCGGATAGTTTTTGTTACGGTTAAATGTAAATAAAAACCTACTACAGTGTCCAGAGTTTCACTATTTTACTTTTAACATGGTACAGGCCTTAGAGTACAAAGGTGTTCCAAGTAATGGGGAGGTATTTGTTTGAACTGTAGGAGGTTATTGTTGAAAATAGATATAAGGCTACTATTTTAGAAAATAACTCCTTTTTGCTAAATTTTAGAAATAAATTTTGTTGTAAAACGGTTATAAGTAATCGACGTTACATTATTTACTAAATGTGGAGTAAATATTTGGACCAAATTTAACTCTTAAAAATTTAATTTTCTATTAATCTAATTTCTTAACATCCTACTTAAGCCAAGGGTCCAGATTTTATCCGTTGGACTTTAATAAGTCCTGTTTTCAAGAAATAAATAAAGACAGCAAAGTTTATATCAAACTAATTTTTTAGGGGATCCTGAGGATAAAAAAGAAAACGTCATATGCCTGAGGCTGAAAAATGGCTCCGATTTGATTTATGAATGAACCCTACTGCGTTGTCTGTAGATATTCCGAAGCTCATGGCATGAGTCTTTATTTTTTTCGTTGGTACCTTATTTAAACTGCCATTTCCAATAAATTCGCCACATTAGACTAAATTTGTAGTAGTAGTGCGTTTCTATGAGATTCCATCCGAGACTGTTTATTGCTAAGGGATCTTCTGGAGATTTGTGCATGTAGGTTTACTCAATTTACTTACGTGGAGTGCGCATATTTCATGAGAAATAAAACATGGTTTGTTCTTCCCCACTTTCTTCATATATAAGTGCATGAGTGCGACGATAATCGGGGGCAAAATATGGTGTGCAAGAGGTGCTATGGAGAAAGTATGCTCTTTAAAGTGAGTAGGGATGGGTTGGAAATGAGCTGGCCTTGAAGGAATGCGGACTGGCTACTTCCATAATATTTGAGTGGATTTGTCGGTTTTTTTCTTTCCGGGAGAATCGAAGGACATAACATATTTATTAAAAGATGTGGTCGGAGTAAACTTGCCTTATCCTCAGTCAGTCCATGCAGTATTTCTCAGCTACCAATCAAGGTTATGACGTCCTTGAAAGCTAATGCAGTGAAACTCGCTTATAACGATCACGCAAGTAACGAAATCCCTCCTATAACGAGGTGATTTCGCGGTCCCTTGTACTTTCCTGTGTTAACCAGTGTTAATATTCCCGCATAAACGAGTACGGGTGATAAGAAATCCTCGTTATTACGAACTATTCTTTGATCTCTTCGGTAAGTTTTACGAACATGTTGCTTGAATAAAGACTATTTAAGGAACATTAGCCGGCTATCCTGTAACACAAAAATCCTTTTTTATGGATATAACGAAATCCCGTTTATAACGAATTAGAACGATGGTCCTCTTAAATTCGTCATAATCGAGTTTTACAGTATATATTTGAAACTAAATTATTGATCAGAAAACTTGGGAAACCTGTAATTTTGAATCCGAACACAATTCAATTTCAAGGCGATTAATTTATTTAACCAAGAACTGTGAAATGGATTTTGTAATGACTGAGACTTCGCTTATAAATTTTGACTTCGTTTGAACATAACTACTAGGAAATAGAACACTGCTAGCTGGGCCAGATTTTTCAGTCGGCTAACTAGGTTTCATCCTAGGGCCTCAAGATCAAGACGGGCCTACATTCAAATTGTTAGAAAAATTACTAACACTGCTATAAAAACAGTTAACACTAAAAAACATTGAATCGAAAACAAGGAAAAATTATACGCATATGGCTAATAAACAAACAAAAGTGCATCCGTTAAGATGTTGATGTATTTCACATTAATAATTTATTTTATTATCTCTAATGTGATTTACAAACTTAAGAATGGAAAGAGAAAGGACCTCAAAAGTGGAATTGCATAGGGCCTCTTTTTATCTAAATCCGGCCCTGATCGCTAGGCTTTTGATGCTTTATAAAAGCAATTGATCTTTTAAATCGAAATATAAGTTCATTATTAATATATATAAAATAAAAAATGGAGAAATTTTATAAGTATGAAATTTTCGAAGTTTCTGTTTTAATTAAAAAAATGAAGAAATTTCACCAAGACGCCTCGAACTCATGACCGATTTTCATTATTTTCCTCTAGTTATAATAATTATGTTATAACCGGGGGAAAGGGATGTTAAAAATCTCTCAGCCAAGGCGGCTATTTCTAAGTAGTAAAACAGGTGTACGAAGGAAAACGAATAGGGAAATTTCAACCTCATAATCTTTTAGTATTCCACGTCTTATGAAATGTGTTTCGGCGATATGATTCCAATGTTATATTTAGACGTGGGCATGAGGTCAATGGGAACGTCAGTCAAATATTTTTCTTTTTTCGCAGATTTTTGTAATTGCTATAACGTTTACTCCTAGAAATTTTTATTTTTTGGCATTTAACATTTACATTACAGCGACATAAGCATGGAGCCGAAGCAAAATTTTAGTACCCTATAGATATATTTTTTTGACTCAGGAAACGGTTGATCAGAGACACATCCCTTCGTGACATACGATGCCTCGTTTACTTCATTTTAGGTATATTCGCCATTGTTTACTCTTTTCACGAGTTCTTTGAAGAATGTCCAGCATAGTACATTACCGTTCACTCCATTAAATTATGACGTTTATTGTATCTAGAAATACCGTCATATTTTCTCTTGAAAGTAAAATTTTACGGCATGAAAAATTTAATTCATTTCTGCAATACCTACCGACCCTTTCTTAATATGTGTTGGGCCATGTTTTTACTTGGCCCACTAGCATTTATGATGGTATTTTAATGAAAGAACTTGAAGTTTAATGCTCAAGTTTGCTTCAATTCCAAGTTTTTAAGAGATTAAGGTAGAGACTTGGGTTGCTTTTCTGTGATGAGTAATATTTCTTGCAGCGAAGGGATTATTTCTAGGTAACAGGTTAATTTTGCTTTGCTTCAATTATTGCTTCCGGCTAGATGAGGTAATTTCCATTTCTCAATAGTTTTAATGTGCTATAATGCTGAGTTGTTTTTTCAATCATAAAATGCATTTTAAATATTGTGCAAATACTAGAGTTATTTTAAAACTGGATGATTCGTATAATTAATGTAATATTCCTGCCTTAAAGGCAATTCATAACTTCATCGATGCTCAAATAACTAAGATCACTGCCTTCCTTACAAATCCAAATTACGTTTGCAGTCTGACCTTGGTGTCGATGAAGATGCCGCAAAAATTGGGGAAATACCTTTGAAGGCGTGCAAAAATAACTTATGCGTTTATTATTGAAGTTTAGTTGTTTTTTATATTATAACGAACTTATATCGTCTACTTATAGAAGGTTTGTGTATCTCTTTTTCCTGCCGTTGTGTTCACCTAACTGTCTATTCAACTCGTATGGATGCCTTTCCTACTCATTATCACTACCCGATTTCCTAAATTAAGTTTTTTTTTAATTTCCATATTAACGTTGACTCCTATATGCAATTTCCTTCTCTCAAAAGCAGCATACCTAAATTTAACTTTAAGGGATATTATACAGCGTAGAGAAAAATTGTGTCAAGAAATTTTAACCCTGGATATCTGATGCCAGCAGGAACCAAAATTTCTATTGATTTTTAGGTCGAAAATGCACCATTTTTAAACTAAAGAAACTTTGAGCCAAGTGCTCCGATTGGCCGCGAGTTTATCCTGTTGCCGGATGCTTTGGATGCATCGCAATTTTGGGCAGGCAAAGCAATCGAAGACATGATTTGTCTACGGCATCTGGTAACAGGCAAACTCGCAGCTGATCGGAGCGCTCGGCTCAAAGTTTATGTCGTTTTAAATGGTGTGTTTTCGATCAACACATTATCAGTAATTTTGGTTCCTATTAGTATCAGCTGACCAGGTTTAAAATTTCGTGGCAGAACTTTTCTTCTCCATGTATAAAGGCCGTTTTACACGGTACACGGAATTGCGCAGGTTAGAGCTGCATTAATTTCTAAAATGGCGTGGAATTGCGCGAATGCATGAACGAAATTAGAACAGGGGCTATTTTGCCGTCTCGCATCCACGCATTCTCGCATGTGTTCTCGCAATTCACCGCTTTACACGACGCAATTTTGATTGCGCCTTCACACATACGTCAGACTGCGCAATTCCGTGTACCGTGTAAAACGGCCTTAAGAATGATCTCTGAGCCATCGATAATCTACGTTTTGAATATCGTCATGTTCCCGTGGGAACATTTTTATTCCAATGAGAAAAACCGGATAATAGTAATGGTGGATGGTTTACGTTTCTTTCTTAAATTCTCCCGTGCGGACTATCATTCATCGTTTTGGATGCATTTTATTGAGTTTAGAGATGATGAAGAAATCAGTTTGCGGAATATTTTTTAAGACCAGGAGAATCTAAGCTTAAAAACTGTCAAAATAGAGCACAGTGACTTTAAGGATCACGGTTGTGGTTATGACGTAAATTTAAGTGCTAAGACACACAAATTTCTCGTATCCAACGTCTAAGATAATGGTTAGATTGCTCAATGATTGTAAATTCATCATGCTTTAGCGTTGCTCATTCGTATGGTTCAATTGGTGCACACGAAAGGGATTTGGGTACTCCTCTTACCGAGATAAAGTAACGGACCTGGAAAGGATTACTCAGCAATATTAAATTTCCGACCTTTTCCTGGTGTTGACCCAATCTCCTCAGAATGAGAACTTTTCTCAGCTTTTACTTATGCTTCAAATATTAAAGTGATCCTTCTGAAATCTCTTTTAGAAATACGTACGTATATTTATCCCAGAATGAATGTCTTCTTCGAGTATTATTATAATATTTGTTACCTGAACTAAGAGACCGATCGGAACGTGATATACGTACGAAGTATTGGTAGAAAATATTATGTTGGATCTAAAAACTCGCATTTTTATTGTGTTATTTTTTAGCGAGCAATTGCAAAATTTACTGATTTATAGCCAAAACTTTAGGGAAATAATTGGGAAGGTTCCGCTGCAGGCACTTTAAAGGAGCCTGCATTACATTTTCAAAATGAAGACTATTGTATATCGCTATACTTTTCCAGGTAGAAATGTCGTTTTAATTAACAACTATAAGGAAGAATAAAAAAGGCAATACAAGTCGAACAAATCAATATTACGTCAGTAATTTAGGACCATGAATTTTGATGAAATAACGATTCGACGAATAACGATAATTTTGTGGAACGACTTGTAGCGATCGGCTAGCATTATGGAGATTCATGCAGTTTATTGCAGCTTGCACGATTAATGGAAAGAAAATGATAAATCTCGAGAATGTGTTTGCTGTGGCATTAGTTTCGCTTTAATTGTGACAATTCCCAATGCACTGTGAATAAATCTTCTCTCAGTGGTTATTTCGTGAAATACTTATGTACTGCATTTACAGGATGTTCGCATTAATGAAAATACAGTACGCTTAATTTTAGAGCCAATTTCCCAAAATAGTTATTACAATTGTATTATGTTTAACGTAGGAAATTGCAGTATGCTTAGAGGAATATTTAAGTTCATGGAAAAGGAATGTAACATTTTTTCTGATTTGTTTTAGTGGAAAATGTCAGTCATAATATGAATTCAAGTACGGAAGAATTTTTAGTTCATTAAAAAAAATGGATTTCACGACGAAATCGCGCATGTAAATGAGGAGGAATATTGTTTACTATAAGGTAAATGTCATATCTTTTAAGAGTAGCGAGGGGGTGAAATTTTCTTGTGATATAATCTTGGCAGTAATTGCACCACAAGGTCTTTGTTTTTTCTCTTCAATTTTTTGGTAATTGTCAAAGAATACTTTTCCTTGATTTGAATTCCATATTTTTAGCGTAATAGCTGCACTGAACGGGAAGCAATGTTTTTTATAGTTTTCTTTCCCCTACCGTGTCTTGGTCTCGTAATACAACCTGAAATTACTATTATTTTTAGAATCATAGAAAGCATCATTAAATAGCTAAACATGCAACTAAAAGTATTCAGGATAACTAGGCATTAGCGTGCAGTGGTGGGGGTACTAAGTGTTCAATCTCCCCAGAATTTTTCGGAAGATATGATCTTAAGCGCACCCCCTTCAACTGAGCCCCCCTTAATATACCCCTTCATCAAATAAACTGCCCCTAAATTATTTTGTGGCCGAGGTTTTTCTGGAATTAGTCTCGCTATAATGAAGACAAATAATCACTCAAGAGAATTCGGACGCCTTGTATATCTTAGGAATTATTTCGTGAAATATCTTTTGCATTTATTAATAAGGTGATCGCATCAATCAAAAAACTGCACGTCTTATTTTAGGGCTAGTTACACAAAATAGTTATTACAATTGTATAATTTTTAACGTAGGAGTTCAAAGTAGGTATATTTTGAAGAATATTGAAGTACATGGAAAAGGAATGCGAACTTTTTTCTTATTTATTTTGGTGAAAAAAGTCGATCACAATACGAAAAAAGCGAGAAAGAAAATGGCTTGAGAGCTCTCTGATCTATTATTATGGTTACCATGTTGCCACATAGGAATATAACATACGGTAGAAATGCGTAGTGACTCTTTAAGTCTATTACGTCAGTGGAGTGATCGTGAGTGAGGTAAAACGACGATCAGATTACACTTGAAGCGGCCAATAATAAAGACGAAAAGCTGAATGAAGTGCAAGACGATGGAATCCTGTACTAATCCGTCCGGAAGTGAAAGGGCGGCGGTGGTCGTTACAGCGCATATGAATGACGAAACATTTCCGGTTGGCAGGGAGAAAGCTTCATATCGATGGACGCTCTTGGCCTGGATTATAAGCGTGATATAAACTCTTAATTAATGAGGAAAATTCCATTGGTGGACGTGTTATTTCGAGGTTCCAAAAGCAATGACTTTAATTTTCTTATTATCGACCTAATGCCGAATTAACTGTAGCGAATGAGTAGTTTGAGATTTTGCCAAGAAAAGTGGCTTGCGAAGTCTCTTTCACGTCGTGATATCGAATTTATTATTTTTAAACAAAAGAATCACTTGAATTGGCCGGGAGTCGAACTAGTATATCCTGATTTCAGGAATATATATGGTTGATTATTTGACCCGCCATTGTTAGATCCGGGGGAATAACGGCTGATTTTCCAAATTATTGTTTTCGTGGTGAATGGCGAAATCATTGTTGTAACTATAGCAAAGATATCAGTTTACGGTATTGCTATTGGAAAAGATGGGCATTCTAACTATTATGTTGTGAAAGATTTTATGAAAATATTTTTGCCGCATGAATTCCTGGTCGAGTTTTCAGTTTCGTTTCACTAAAATCAGTGTTTTCAAGCAGTAATAGCAATATTTTTTTTAAAAGCATAACGAACTGATATGGTCCACGCCAGACGTATTCTAGCTCATTTTATTATCATTGGTGTAAATATAAGAGAAAAATATCAGTTCACGTAACTTCTATAAGAAATGATGGGCAATCCAACCATTATGTTGCGAAAATTTTCATTAAAAATGTTTGCTTCATGAGTTCCTGGCCGATGTTTAGTGTTTCGTTTCACTCAAATCGGTGTTTTAAAGCAGTATCAGTAAATTTTCAAAGCATAATGAACTGATATGGTCCCTATTTCCTTTCATTACGGTCGCGGTGTTTTTCGCGTTTTTTTACCTACTTCCTCGAGATGTGCCACTTTCCATATTCTCTCTGGTGACAGTGAGGTTGTCTACTCAGCACAGTTAGGTTGAACGTTGAGCGTTGGTGGTTCTATTGTCATGCGTGCTCGTTGAGATGAACATAATGGAGATTCAAAGGAGGACAACTTTGGTAGGGGAGTGAAAGTCTCAAGCAGAATGTGTTTGGGTGAGGACGTTTCGCCTCATGGGCTTAGATGATTACTACTTAGACCTTCGGCTAATTGCTGGCACTAATTTCCTGTTTTTCTCGCGGTGAACTGTTACGAATGCTCGCCTAGAGCAAAGGGCGCCATGGTCATTGGCCTGCGAATGGTCTGCGAATGGTCTGCGAGAAACTTTTGGTCATCCGTGGAGAAATACGGACGTAGTAAATTCATACAAAAAATAATGAGTTTTCCCCGGGATTCGAAAGTGTGTTTCTAGTGGTCCGTGAAGTCGGAATAGTCATCGAAAGCTGGTATGAGGCACGTTGAAAGTTCCGTCAACGTGGGAGCCACTATGAGTTTCAATCAATGTGAACATAGGACTTATTTATGCGACTATTACTTGAAAAAAAAACATTCGGTTAATAAGAATTTTTGGCTAATGAAAATGATTAACATTTATTTTGAATATTCCTCCCTTCAAAGCAAATATTTCAAGTTCATTAAAACCCTTTTGATGCTGTCCTTGCCATCTAAGGTGAATCGTCTATGATTTTTATCCAGAATTTGCGTGAGCAATATCTTTATATATTGTTCAAAATGCATTCCAGGGGTGTATAAAATTTTATTATCTGAATTCTGGGTTCCACGTATCCACCGTTAAAGTAAGGTTCGGACCAAATTGCTAAATAAGATAGCAGAAATAATTTTTTTTCCAAGGAATCGTGATTTTGGGTGCTGGGGTTCCTTAATACTAAACTGTTGTCTTAAACCAACAACCAACGCGGTAGCCCTGGAAGAATGGAGACATTGGAACCTCGATTTCGCGGAAACCTACGTAGCCACATTCTTTAAAAATAGTTAACGAATACCATTAAGACTTCTGTATTGTGACTGCACCTCACTGTCACTGTTGTATTTAGTTTTTTTTATTAAGGAAAGTGACCTATTAATTTATGCTCTTATCCTAGTGGTTTTGTGGTCAAAGGAATTATTACTTGGACCTCCGCCCTTCGGAATAGAGAGGAGGTTCATCATTCCCCCCTCTTAATCATCTACAAATGGGCATACTTATCGGCAAACTTAATACGAGGGTATTAGCAAAAACATTCAGTATTATTGTGTTTAGTTGGGAGTTCAGTGGACCTCGAGCTACATAGCTACCAGACATCAGTGAAATTGAGCAAAAGAACTATGTCTGCTACTTGTTATAAGAAAAAAAGGCCATCTAATGCGAGATCTTACGCAGTGCTGTAAGCGCGAGGAACAAGATGGGTCTTTTAAGGAAAATGTGTATTCTTGAGATCGGGTGTAGCCATTATTGTGAAGGATATGCATTCCCACTCTGAGGGAAACTATTTTTTCTCACCCAAAATCGGAGACAAATTTAGCCACCTTATATCATTGCAACCTTGGGAATAAGGCAGCTCTTTATGAGAGAATTCCTGTGAAGCATTCTATTTTACGGTAACGAAGCATGGGAAGTGACTGAATAAGAGATTGAATAAAATATTGCGTGTCGTAAAAATGTGGTGGTAGAAGAATGTCCAATGGAAAGAGATAACCATCAATGAGAAAGTTTTAAGGAGAATATGGGAAGGAAGGCCTACTTCCTGAAGGAATGTGATGTGTAAGTTAACTAATGTTAATTAGTAACTTAGAGTTAATTAATTACTGGATAGTGGAGATTGTAGAAGCTAGAAGTGATGGTAAAAATGGAGGAAAAATGAGTATTAAATAATTGAGCAATTATATTAAATAGGGATTAAATAGAAACTAGATGGAGCATAGTTTAGGACGGTGTGGCATTCATTGTTTTATCTGTCATTGCCGATGAGCGCTTTCATTTTCGGATAGCTTCATTTCTGGACATATAGAAGGATATTACCACCTATTGTGTTATCTAATAATAAGTAATTATCATTCATTCCTCCAGCTTTTGTGAAAGACGAGGAATATACTTGAAAAGTAACGAAAGCAGATTTTCGTAGTGATAATTAATAATCTATCGCTTAATTATGTTATAAATTTTTATTTCCCTAACCGGTATCAACACCTTCTTGTTTTTACCAAGAGACACCTCTAGGTAATAAAAAGAAGGCGTTGCTACCAGTAGAAGAAAATAAAAAGCGTGGAATCTCGCTTATATTATTAGTGTACAACTACTTACTTCCACAACTCGTCGGTGATAGATCTTCATGCAGCGTTATTGGCCGAATGGAATTTTATCTTTCGGGCTTTTCCGCGGCTGTGCGGTCTCATTGCTAAAGACTCCGTGAGCTTAATAAAATACAAAGGAAATACAGCGCGATTCATCAAAAACTTCTACGGGCGTACAGAAAGTGTTACACAAATGCTAAACGAACAAGGTTGGAAACCGCTAGCTACTCGGAGGCTACGCGATAGGCTTAGACTGCTTGAGCAGTTGAGAATGGATATATTTGAGAGCGACACGGAGAACATCATATTAGAACCGCACTGCATTTCCATGGCCAACAGAAACGATAAATTGAGAGAGATATTGTGCCGAACGGATAGGTATGGGAATTCGTTTCTCCCCGCAAGATAAAAGGCATAAATAAATACTGGGCGTAATTCTGTGCGATCATATCCTTCTTATGCGTAAACGGCTGGTTTCCTGAACCCCCGCCATAAACGTCAAAAAAGCCTATTGAGACGGCTTGCGGGGTAGTATGTGGATGTAGACGATGTAGGTCCGATTCGAATTGCAATTCTCTTTAGGAGCCCTCATAATGATGGCTAATTCAACCAATCAAAGCACCGTCATTTACATGAAATGCATCGCAAAGATGCAGCAAAGAAAATAATTATGTAGATAAAGTTACAATTCACCCCCTACTAAGTCAGTGTGGCGTATGAATTTCATATACATATTCATGCAATCAGAGAGAGAGAGAGGAAGTTATACTCCTTGCTCATCGACAACTACAAGTCTATGATCTCTGAGACCGAAATTTAAAGTGAATGACCACTGCTTTGAAATTAATACAAACAGGCGACGTTGCTTAAATATGTAAAGCTGTATTTATCCCCTGCTCAAAAATATACATGTTAAAACACTGTACTTCTACTAGAAATAGAATTAAATGCGACAGTCAATATATAGACACATTAAAATTCCACAAATTACCTAGTTTAAGTATAATTTACATAATTTTCTTGCTATTTGTCGTAACATTATATACATATGTAATTGTATTTTTTTCATAAGAAACGCTCACTAAATACGTCAAATTTGTGAAGAGGAGAGGTTCGGGTCGGAAATGTTACGTTTTCGCCCTAAGTCGATATGGAAAGACTATCGATGGGGTAGACCTATATTTTTACAGGATTCGTCGGGAAATGAACCTATGCGTCCTCCCCCAGGTCCGTAATCTTGTGATCTGTTCACTAGTCCTTCACGCCACAGATTGAATGATAGACTCACCACAATGCTTGTGCAATGGAGAAAGGCTAGAGACCACGAAGAAGGCATTTTGCGGGAGAGCCCTATTTCGTCTGCAGCAGCTGCCGGTGACGGAGAGTCGAGACCCAGCCGTGTACGTAGGAGTGGCGTTTCTCATCCCGATGGAGCAAGATACCTTAACGAGACGGAACTTTCCCAGACTGCACCGTACAGATCTCTAATCCGTCTTCGCTTCCTCCATCGTCAGCGAACCAAAGTAAGGGAAAACAGGGTCCGAACGTGCGTGCTTCTCTTGTGTTATTTCAATTTCGTAATTTTTCCTCCACTTAGATAGTGGATCACATCTTTCAGGAATCATTATCTCTGAATAAATTATTTTCCACCTTTCGCACGTGGTCCTTATTCCTTATCGTAAAATCCAACAGCCTAGGGATTTTATCTTCAAGAAATTAATGCTTGGGTGAGTGTGGACGGAGTGTTTCACGACGAATATGTTCTGAAGTTGACAGAAAATGAGGCAAATTGAAAGGCCTGATTGTTTTAATGTGAACGCAATATTCAGGATCAGTTTATTTTCCGATTTTCTTTACTTATTTGATATTTTTGATGCCAAATTGAATGGACTTGCTTCTTTCATTATTAGTGATCATTACTAAATTATAGCAGAGTAATTCTTCGACCTTTGGATTACTGCGCCTTTTTTGGAGAGAGAATAATATGGAATCTGTTTTAACATTTAAGTGGCCGCCTTGCCAGTTGTCTAAGTAACAGGTCGCCGAATGAATCATTATTCTGCCTATGTCACAATTTCATAGTCTAACTATGCTTTACTAAGGCAATCAATTGATCATCAATCGCCAATTTTCCAACCAAAGTGCCCGCAACAGTTTATCATTTCGACCTGTTTACTTATTGTATGGCTACTGTATAAAATTCGTTTAAACATCGATTTGCTTTGAGGTTGGTTTTCAAGAGTACACGAGGGAGTGAATTTTTCTCTACTTGTCCAATGTTTTTAATTATTGTAAGTGGTGGGCCTCTGTGGTGACCATAGCATCGTATTTTACTCCCGGATGAGTCTACGTGCAGATTTTCTGTATTGCTGGAATATCTTATGTGCCCCTTCTTCGCAAGAAGCAGTAAATGTGTTTGTTTACTCGCACCTATAATTACTATTCGAACCTACCTTGATCTAAAATTAATCCGTGGGGAATGAAAATAAACTCAGACAACGATGAAAATCCGGGAACGTAGCCGCTAATTCGGAAAACAAAAGATTTTAGAGCAAGGCGTGTAAATTGCCAAGACCCTTCCCGTGAACAATTTACGAATATAGAGGTGTTGTTAAATCATTAAGTACGAAACAAATTTTAAAACGGTTAAAAAAGGTTTTTCGTTTTTAAAATAAGCATTTTAATTTTTATCACTTGTATTAAAATAGATGAGGCTATACAAAACATAAAATTATGGTAATCCAAGTGTAGACCGCACTTCATTTGATTAGTCTTTGGATTATAGTCCTACCGAAAATACCGACCTATATGGACTACCGAAAATACACAAGGAAGGTGTTCCTTTAAGACCTATTGTGAGTGCTATTGGATCTCCCACGTATAATTTGGCTAAATATCTTACCGGTATTTTGTCTCCGTTTGTAGGTGTTTGTGAACACCACATTAAAAACTCTTCGCATTTTGTGGGGATCTTGGAAAACCTTACTTTGGAGAAGACGGACATCACGGTCAGCTTGGATGTGGTTTCCTTGTTTACGCGGGTACCCTTAGCTGATACGTTCAAACTTCTGGAGGAGAAATTTGACAGTGGGACGGTAACGTTATTCCATCATACGCTTACATCCACCTTTTTTAAATACAACGGTAGTTTCTACGAAATGGCAGATGGAGTTGCAATGGGATCCCCTTTGTCACCAGCCATTGCCAATTTTTATATGCAAAATTTTGAAGAGAGAGTCCTTTCATCTGCTCCGTTGCGCCCTAAATGCTTCCTCAGATATGTTGATGACACCTTCATCATATGGCCTCATGGAGTGGACGCTCTTCACAATTTTTTGGACCATATGAACGACCAACACCCGAACATCAAGTTCACTATGGAGTTAGAGCGGAATAATAAGATTGCCTTTCTTGATGTCCTCGTCTATAGGAAAGATAATGGCAAACTGAGTCATAGTGTCTTTCGAAAACCCACGCATACGGATCTGTACCTCAATGGCCATAGTCACCATCATCCTTCCCAACGTGAAGCAGATCTTTCCACCCTAATACATCGTGCGAGAACAATTTCCAACGCGGAGAGTCTTCCTTCGGAATTGGACTATCTTAAGAATACCTTCCGCCAGAATGGGTACGGAGAGCGGCAGATCACTTTGGCCTTCAGAAAATCCTCCGCAACTGCAAAGAGCTCGGTTATGAAGGAAGACCAACCTAAACCGACAGCCAGGGCCTTTTTACCCTATATTTCCACTATATCGGGCAAGATTTCTAGGGTTTTGAGGAGGTATAATATCGAAACCATCCATCGCCCTATGACGAGTTTAAGAGATCGCCTCGTCTGTGTAAAAGATCCAATTGGCCTTATGACTCCTGGAGTTTATAAAATCCCCTGTGAGTGTGGTAATGTCTACGTGGGTGAGACTGGGCGAACAATATCTACTCGTCTCAAAGAACATCAAAGGCATTTCCGACTTGGTCAACCGGAAAAATCAGCCATAGTCGAGCATAGCTTGGATGAGGACCACAAAATACGGTGGGATGACACCAGAGTTTTATGGCGATCGGATCATTTCTGGGATCGTATAACCAAAGAGGCGATTGAAATTAAACTTGAAAATAAGAAAGTAAACAGAGACACCGGATTTTCGATCAGCAGCTCTTGGAATAGAACCCTTAAAAGAGTTATGCTTGCCAGAGCTAAGTCTACGCTGGTCCACGGTCTTCCGCGACAACAATCGGATCTCGACCAATCCGGCTCCTCCTAACGCTGGGCTTCAACGGTCTTTTCGAATTTTCTATCAGTAGCCGTGAGAATGGGTAGCGAGTCGGTACCCGAAACGTCGGCGCTCTTAAATAATCTAACCCGCGCGCAATCCCGAGAAGATTTTTCTATAGTCCTGGAGTTCGCTCGTATTGCCCCGGCCTTCCTTCGGCGGCGGAAAATCTGTCAAACGTCGCCAAGCCATCAGCGGAAGGTTATAAAACGAAAAAATAAGGGTATTTCTATTTTGATAATATAGCCGTTTTCCAATCCACGTTGTATGCACTCATTCCCTTGTTCGCTTTCTCCCTTGCACCCTGCTCCCTTACTAATGCTCTACTGGCGCCGTAAAGTGTGAACGGAAATAATGCGAACTATTGACAGTAACGAAATGTGACGCGCGGGGTAGTGTTAGCACATCTTGTGGTTGATTTAAGAATCAATTCCACCTTTCTACTCATAGGTTTATACTTGTATTTTTGCATATGAAGAGCAAGAATTCACAATGCCGATATGATATGACGTAAAAGAGCTCACATAATAAACTCAAAATTACTTACAACTCCAGTTCAAGATTTCTGAGTTTTCCATTGCCGCCATTTTCTTGTCCACTTCCTACGAGGGCACGTTAACGAGGGAGCATCCGCGTTCCATTGTTCACTTACCCTTCGTTCCCTTGCGCCCTCGCCGATTGGATCCACCCTTGCTGTCGTGACATCCGTAAGTTGACGATTGAAAAGTGCACGAAGGGTGAATAATTGCGAATTGGAAAACGGCCTATCGGATGCTGTAATAAAAACATGGATTGTAATGGCCAGTGGCAGATCCAGGATAGGGAGAAAGGGGGGGTGGGTGGGGACAGCGGAGGGTAACTTTCCAGCAGTAGTGGGGATCCGATCCAAATTCCTATTTTATTTAGTGTGAATTGGATCACATGGAAGGGGACATAGTCTCCCCTGGATCCGCCACTGGCAAGGGCCAAGCACCTAGCATCATTCTGCCCGCTGAATCGCCGTGGGAATTGGGGAACTTGGATAGTGAAGTGGTCTGCGCAGTGGCCCAAAAATCCAAAGGTCCGTGGTTTGATTCCCAGTCCAGAGGTAGTTTTCTCCATGGAAGCCATTGGAAAAGGATGACGTTAAACTTTGGATTATTATAAATCAGCAAGAGCTGGGATGCGAAAGCTGGATCATTGCCGCCAAGAGTTTATCAATCCACCTCTTCGTATACACACGTGCTTCCGTACTAAGGTAGTGCCATATAAAACCAAAAACGCACCCGCTGAACGACTTGCGTGGACGATATTGCTCAAACAAAGCCACGAGCGTGTTAGAAGTCAGCTGCGTTTCGTGAACTGGTCATTCACTCACCACTTGTTCACGTCTCTCTTCCCCCATCCTCTTTCCAACCGAGATTTTTTCAATGTCTCGCCGGCTTAAGAATCTAATCAAGGCCAGCGACTGGTTTTCCCGCGGGAATACGAGGAACGGTCTGCGGAGGCAGTTGAACTTAATCGCATCTGACGCGTCCCTCCCGTCCTCTCTAATGTGGCACATTATCTTACACCACAGTGATAGAGGGGCTAACTACGCGCGATTGTGTGGTCCTGAGACGTTTAAGCGCGTATGTTAAATAAGAGGATCCTCAAGTCATCGTCAAAGTGTTGTCAACCATCGCGTATTTAAATGGGTTTACAAAAGTCGCCGCTCGCGTCGCTGACGGACAAAGTGATCCGAGTTTCGCGGGAAAATATGTTATAATTACCGATTTTAACCGAAATTTATATACATGAAGATGTGATCTATCAGATTCATAAAAGCTCAACGTTAATCTTCGCAATTACAAACATTGAACCGCAAAAATTGGAAAAAAAAGTTGATCACATTGCGCTCATCGCCGCGCTGCGGTCATTGTTGAAAACTAATAAAAATGTGACCGAAGTGGCAACAGAAATCTCCCTTCTACGCGGTTTAATGGGGTCTCCTCCGTTCAGGGCGTAATAGCCAACAAATTTGGATGGCAGTATGAAGAGACTGTTGGGGTATTTGACGATAAAGTTGATTCGCTCCAAATAACATATTGATTTACAGATAATGCTATTTATTCGTTGAAGATTTCGCGGGTAATTACAGCTGTTGATTTTTTTCGGGTCTGCCCTGCGTACTTATTCCGTTTTTTGACCGACGTTTCGTGGCCGGTGCTGGTCTCTTTTTCTGAGGGATAATTAAATAAGATTTAAATAGTTTTAATATGAGGATAATTTTTCGTGGAGGGTGCTTATAAGGGTTCATGGAGGGAAGAAGGTTGAAATGAACTCCCTCAATGAACCCTTATATACTCTGTATACCGTAGGGTGGTGCATGGGCCCGCCAGCTACCTGAGTCGCGAGCGCCAGGGGGGAGGAAAGGACCGAATCAGGTAGCTTGCGAGCCGGTGTGCCACCCTACGGTATACAGACTATAAATTCCCTCCACAAAAATCCATCTTTATTCCCTCAGAAAAAGTGACCAGCTACGACGTCGAAACGTGCAGCAAACCCAATAAGTACACGGGGCACTCCCGAAAAATATCATCCACAGCCAGTGGCGCAGCGAGGGGGGCTTTGGGGGGATAAACCCCCCCAGAACTCAGAAAAGTTTAAAAAATTAATCCATTTTACTTAATTGGATAAATATTACTTATATAACAGCGTAATAAAATATACCCCAGAAAGCCGTAAAACTCACCATTTTGAACCATTTATCTTGAAAATTTTCTAGGGGAGGGCTCCCGCACCTTCCGTTTTCCATACCCCCAAAATTAGTTGCTTCTAAAACCCCCCTAGCCTCAATTCTTAGCTGCGCGCCTGTCAACAGCTATGCTAGTTTGAGATTCAGAGGATGTCATTTGGAGGGCGTAATAAAAATTATTTATTTATTCATTTTATAGATACATTCAAACTAATATATTTAACGCCATTGGGGAGGATTTAGATTAACTCGAAGATTTTTAAACATTTGTTGGCGCGACCAAATAATCCATGATAATTTTCCATAACAAAAACTTCAGTTTTTCGTGTTTGAAACGAAAACCTTTATTTCACAAATCAAATAGACACATCAATCACAAACGCAGTTGTCCTGGGTAAAACCTCACGTGGAAAAATCGGGAGCGACGACACGTACGACCATGGCCTCCTCTAATACTTAATAGCACTTAAATTATCTATTTTAATAGTTAATAGCACCAGTGGCGCAGCGAGGGGGGGTTTTGGGGGATAAACCCCCCCTCCGCCACAGAGCTCAGACAATTTTTTAAGTTTAATGTATTTTATTTATTTGGATTAATATTACTTATGGAATAGTGTAAGGATTAATAAAATATCCCTCAGAAGGCCGTAAAATTCACAATTATTCTCCATTTATCTTAACTTTTTTCTGGCGGAGGGTCCTCGAATCTCCCGATTACCTTGGCAGGTATGCCATACCCCCAGACACCCCAGTATTAGTTGCGCCTGAAAACCCCCTAGCCATAATTCCTAGCTGCGCCCCTGAATAGCTCATAATGATTAAAAGTGTTTAAAGAGGCTATAATACACAAAAACTTATCCCTTCAGTTCAAGCAGTGCCATTTATTTTAGTGGGCAATCAAAGGTATTTCCTGTGAAAGGAGGGTAGGGAGAGAGTACGGAATCGCCTGAGTTTGGGAATTTTCTTTTTCGTTCATGACTGCCTTACCGGAAGTAAAAAATCGCTTATTGTTTTTTCCCCTAATCTTGCAGTAAATGGAAGAGGAAAGGTCTACCAACAGTGACCTTGTCGAGCCACGTAATTGCTGGGAGTGCCATTAAACATTCCCTCGCTATCATCTACGTGTCATTTACATAAACTTAGGCGACAAGAGCCGTTTTAGCCTGAAACTTCGTGGTTTTATCTCTTGGGCATTGAATAGGCTACTGCTCATTTCTTGTACCTTGTTATATTTTATTTGTAGTAACGGTGTCAAGCTGGTGAAATTCGCCCTTGGAAAAACATTCGTAAATAAATGTCATAATTGTCAGCAGCACTTAATATTTAACGAATGCCTTCAACATTCTCTTGCGTTAAGCAATTGTTTTTTTATTCAAGTGCCAATTTTTTGCTTGAAAATTTCCGAATGTATATATTACCCAGTCTCTTGAATTTACGATGCATTACTTGCTTCAACATTACTTCCCTCTTGTTCAAATGCGGAATGTTTTTTTTCTAATCGAATGTGGCAGTAGTATTACGTTTTGTTAATAATAAATAATGATAATATGTATAAATCGATTCAGAATACTTGCTTGATAATATGGGCTGAAAAAAATTAATCAGCGGTTTTTCCGCATTGATAACCCTCACGTGCCATATATTGAGTAGGTATATACTGAGTTAATTAGAGAAAACTATGTAATTCCCGAGAAAGGCATTTTAATGGCTCTTATTCTGCGACAAAATCATGGAAAAATTGTATACTTTGTCAGTCTTTGAAGAATTTTTAACATACTGCGTATATATTGAAGGTTATATCACGTAGGTTGGAAACTCTGAATTAATTTATTCGTAAATTAAATCCCAACGAATAGTCAGTGACGTAATGGGATTTTCCATTTGATCAGGAGAATGGTTTTTCCCGAGAATGTCCCGATGGAGGAAGTAGATGACCAAGAATTTTACCAAGATTTATTGGTTAATCGCTCGTTTAGAATCTAGAAAGAGGCACAAAAATCCAGCGATGAGGCTATTCAGTCATATGCTTGTGGAGACTTGGACTCTTTTACTTATTGGGAACGTCCAATACAATTCATTAGTTAACCAGCCAGATCTTGTTAAAGGCTAGTTTTAGTGGGAAATAAAATGTTTAATGAAATAAATAGTATACACTCATACGTCACTGCTGTCCATAAAACAATTTTTAATCATTTTCTTCTTTTCGTCAAGTCGAATATCGACCTAAAACTCCTATTGCATCAAGGAAATAAAATAAAATAAAATAAACGTTTCGTAGTATCCGGTGCATCGTTTCTCTATCGGAGTTTCTGTTTAAATTTATCGACGCGTTGGCCGTATAAAAGTTGGAAATCGCAAGTTACAAAATTGTCACAAATAATTTTAAGAGATTTATTAGCACATTAGTGTTTATAAGAATAGGAAAAGATGTATTTTTTAAAATGCTAACGGTTCCCAAATATATGTTCAAATGTAATATCAAAATTATTCATAATACAGTCGGCAATATTTTTTAATAAAGTTTCGAATTGATTTGGCATCAGCTGTGTTGTCAATATCCCTAATATGAATATAATTTTATTAGCTACATTCTCATTTATCTTCGCTATCATGCTTGCGTAACTTGATATGGCGACTTGCATCGTCAAGTATTTATCGATTTACGGCGGGGTGTCGTAGACATTTTATCAAAAAGGATCACGCGGAACTATCTCCTGAAGCAGTTGAGAAGAGACATGAGGGCAGGACTGTGAAATAACTTATTCGGGATCGAAACTATATGGAAGCTTAAGCTTCTCCAGTATGCTTACTCATTTATTTGGCCTTGGTGGTAAACGCGGAACTAAGGTAGCAATCTTTTGGGAGCGGTTGCGAAGGAAAATGCGAGTTAAACCAGAAACATTGCAGTGGGGGAGTATCCGGAAATGTTAATACCTTAGTTTCGGCTTGGCAGAACTTCGTAGCCCCTTAGCCGAAAGAATGTTGAGTCCCTGAAATCCTCACAAACACACGTTTTAACCCCTAAACGGTGACGTGCGGTCTGAGAGACCGCTGCGTTTTTGAAATTATGAATATTTTCAAAATGATTTTTTTATATCTATAATCATCGCTAGCTCCATATTTTTGTATAATAAAGATATATCACTCTTAAAATGAAACTATTTTTTATTATTTAATTCTTTGAATTTGCAAATTATTTCGATTAGCAGTCTGAGTAATAAAAAACGATAGTAATAACTCCTTAATATTTTGGATCCTGATTTAAGTTACTTTTTTTTTTACCGAAAAATTGATGTGAATTGGTGACGCATAAAATATAGAGTTTATAATAGTTTAGCAGATTAATAAACATTAACCTAAGCAATAAAAATGTTGCGACGGCACGCCACTGGTAACAAATGTTTCACGTCACTGGTTAAAGGTTAAACGTGTTAGTTCTTTTTTCCATAAGCTTCGCATTCGTGACGTCCGAAATGGTGCAGGCACTTTAATGAATTAAGATAAGGTTCAACTATGTACACTTATGATGAAAGTCTCCATTAAAAAATCATTTGGCTTAAATGGGATTTACATTCAAAATACATCTCCAGATTACCGGTCGGGAATGCTGCCATTTACACCACCAAACCAAGTCGTATAACTGGTAGTAACCGGGAGATCTGGATTCGAATCCCGGCTAGCACAAATTATTTTTTCATGGTGAATATCATTATTGGTATATATTTCTTTCGCACACGTGCGCGTGAATAGGCTATGTGTTCCATACAGTGATTTTGAAGGTTGAATTGCCTAGAGAATTTCAAGAAATCGGTTTCGTAGATGAGAAAACCATTTCTTCGCATTATGATTTCGATTTTTTATTTTTTCTAGACCTTGCCACATGGTCATAAAATTGAAGTCAGCCGACGCACAGTGGTCCGAAATCGGAAAAAGCCGGACTTAAGTCCAAAATAGCGTTTTTTGAGGTAGAGACTTGAAACTTGTCTTATACGCTCAAAAATAATTGATGATCATGAAACAATAGGTCATTTTTCATACATATCATCTGTAGCTAAGATACAGAGGACCAAACACGACCAAATTTTCAAAAACACGGCCGATCTCATTTTTCTTCGAAAAAATTTGAAATTTTCCATTATTTTTAAATATTTTGGTTGATATCGATGTGGTATAATGTCGCAAAATGGCGGCTCCATTTTTATGGCAAAACCTCACCTATAGTAGACATTATCTTTAGTTTGAGAATTAACAGTTATCCAATTTTTACTAAGAGTATTTAGTAGAGATAGGTTAAGAACATAAAGCAAAAATCTCTAAATCTTACTACCTTGTCATATTTTTTGGTCCTTTCCCCTTCCCATCGCTTAAATTATACCAATTAGCAAGCTTATTATTGGCACAGCACCCATTATTGATGGACGTTCCGATTATTGCTACCCTTTTAGTGCGAACTGCGGTCTATCATTAGGTTTTGCGTCTGGTCTGTCAATAACGCGAAGAATGTTGTTCCGATTGACATTCATTCATCGTTAATTGGAAGAAGTGTATGGTTCGAAGTGCGGGGGCAGTGGAATGACAAAAAACTGGAAGGTCTTTGCAGCAGAGACTCTATTTTGACATGAAACCAAAGCACGTTTACCAGATTTACGCGTTGAGTAACCTAATATATCGACCCAATATCCTATTAATATCTTCAATTAAGTATTTCCGGTCAATGGAGAATAAATATGTAGCTATGAAGAGATTAGCGGATAGGAGAGAGAAATGGAGAGCTGCGTCAAACCAATCTTAGGATTGTTGACTAATGATGATGATGAGAGACTGCATAGCGTGAATAAAATGACGATTTTAAGTAATTAGGTTCCAAACAACATGAAATACCCATCGGTATCTCCGAGTCTCTAAGCCTTCGCGTCGCGGAGTCGGGACGTGAAGCACGATCGAAAAATTGCGTTCATTTTTGCAGCTGCCAACTTATTTCCGAGATTTTTGCTTTATATTATTAAGCTATTTCTACTAAATACTCTTAGTAAAAATTGGAGAACTGTTATTTCTCAAACTAAAGATAATGCCTACTGTATATGAGGTTTTGCCATAAAAAATGGAGCCGCCATTTTGCGACATTATACCACATCGATATCAACCAAAATATTTAAAAATAATGGAAAATGTAGATAAAGCACCATTTTATTGGAATATAATGTTTTTTTTACTTCATTAAAATCCTTCCAACAGCTTAACTTCAAAGTTTTTCGAAGAAAAATGAGATCGGCCGTGTTTTTGAAAATTTGGTCGTGTTTGGTCCTCTGTATCTTAGCGAAAGATGAGATGTATGATAAATGACCTATTGATTCATGATCATCAATTATATTTGTGCATATGAGTCAAGTTTCAAGTCTCTACCTCAAAAAACGCTACGTTTGACTTTAGTCCAGCTTTTACCGATTTCGGACCACTGTGCGACGTTTCGGTCTCCGACTCGTCGCTCATTCTAAAGGTCACATCAGATAATTTATAGAATTTGTAAATATTAAAAATCGAGAAATTGTCAAATGAAATTATGAACTTTCTGGCAGTGACGGGAAATTTAGAAACATATATATATGTACTGATTCCTATCCCTCTCATTTTCACTCTCGTTCTATAATTTTCAAAAAAGTTGATTCCCCAATGAATCTTATTCCCAGTCCACAAAACGGCAAAGAATAAAGGATCACATCGGTAATAAATCAGCTGGAATAAAAATTATTAACATGACTCTCGACAAATTATTAATAATTGACTCGTTATAGAGCTACTTTTCCTAATCGTAGTGGTTTATACGAAAAATGCGACAACTCTGACTCAAAAGTATTATAGAGCCAGGTTTCAACGAAGTCAGTCTGGGGGGCTTTTCACCAGATAAGTCATTAATTCAATTAAATTTGGTCGGTAATATCCGAAATATGATAAGTTTTATTAATTCATTTGAAATATAATTCTACAACATTACACCGCACGCCATCAAGTCGAGATACATATCTCGTCTCACAAAATGAGAGATATATTTTGAATAATAGCAGTTCAGATTTTTCTTACGAATATATGATACGATAGAACATGTATATCTATGCTCGAAGGGGCATGTAATGACGAAACGGGAATGTATTTTTTTCAGTGTTTGATTGATACAATGCCTATTGTAGGCCAAGACATGACCTAGCTTATCGTTGTGGAAATTAAATTTAGATGTTGAAGATACCAATAATAAAAAAAATTCTGTTCGAATAGCTAAGTGAAAATTTTCAGCTGTGAAGAATTTCCGCTCCTCTTACGCGCAATATACTTCGTATGGCAAGAATTGGAGTAAAACTGTAAAAAAACCTGATGAACGTATTTATTTCTTTATAAAACGGTTCGATGCAATTAGCCCAAATATTTTAATGCTGTAAAATACCCAACATTTGCGCGGCATAAACATATTTATACCGATTTTGTTTTTCCATCAACTCAGCGGAATTAAGTATTTTAATGATTGGCTCCTGTAAAATTGTTTGACGTCAACGGAGGTCAGCTTCTTCGGTCGAACACTATTGACGTCAACACAGAATTTTTTTCTTCCGTCAAAAACTGGAAAGATGTTTGGATAAATTTGTGCATCCGCTGCTGCTTTACCGTGCGTAACCATCATCATACTTTTTAGTTGGAAGCGAATAGTAGACATCTTGACCGCCTTTTATTTCCTTGCTATGGTTTTTTCTGCCCAGCGAAAGGTCTGCGGTCACACTTAATGTGATCCGTCAAGGCATTCCGTCTAATTTCCTTTTTTTACATGTTTTCTGGAAAAACATTTTTCGGCTACCTTGAGGATCCTTGTAGTTCGAAGAGAACGACCATACCGGGATTTGAGGCCATCGAAGCCGACAAAGGTAAAAGATACAACAGGGTTAATTAAGTACTAAATTAATTTTTTTTCGTGCCCAAATAGATGAATAACGTGCTTGTAATATGCGAGTAATTGGTGTAACGGACGTAGGACTGCAAGGAATCAAAGAAGTTAAACGAAGTCAAAAAATTTGGCCGAAGTTTGCTTTGCTTTGAGGAGAATAGTACCTAATTGAAAATATACCTATATTGATTCCCCGGAAAATCAAACCCTCATTGATAACCGAAAACTCTTAATAGAATGATTTACACTTTGTATACTTATAAAACTATTCTATTATGGAAACTCTGGATGGGCTTCTATGCTTGTGCTGACAAGTCCGTGGTGCTGACAGATAGGGTAATTCCATTAGAAACCGGAGCTCAAATGCTCAGGAATGGGTGACGGTAACTTTCAGCGTTTGACTAATACTTCTTGAAAACTATATTTATTTTTTTAATCAAGCATTTGGTGCAAGAATATGGGAGAGATGGTTATTGTGAAAGGTGCGATTGTATTAGCTAGTAAAGTGTTCTGTGGCTATTTTATACCGATCGAAATTTTATTCTGACTTTTTTTTGGGACCATGTGCATAGCTGTAAAATTGATCAAACAATTGTTAAAAATAATTTTGGTGCCCTATCATATTTAGTATAATACTTTTATAAGATATAATTTTTTGTTAAAGTTTTTCCACGTTCAATGTACTTATAATCACTTTATATTGAAAAAACACGTCAAAAAACAAGTCTTCCAACTTGAACTATGCTCTCACGTTCAATAACATAGATTGTGTGTAGTCAACCAATAGAATAAATTTATTGGACATATAACTAATTTTTTCTATTGGTTGATCATCCTCCGTCAATTAGGCTTGCGAGAGACAGTGGATTGTTTGCTGAAAGGAGTTAAAAGGATATTAAGCATAGATAGCGCTGGAATTACCTCTCTCCCGAAAAGATATTGGTGCATGTTAGACGTTATATATTCTGCGCTATTCCATTGAAACAATGGCTGAAATTGTTGAGTATGCATATGGCTGTGTTGCCTGTTAAACCGAATAAATTTGTTTAAAAATTCCAAGTCACAGATTTTACTTAAAAATACTTCCAAGACTTTGATTGCTTGGTTTCGTCAACATTTAGGGCCTACATTATCTTCTCGTCAGTTCGCCGAACATATCAGTATTATCGGAATTAGTTGCTGGAATGATTAAATTAAACTCGTTCAGGATAAATGAGCTCCTAAATTCACGAAAAGGTTTGTTTTAATTTGCAATTGGGCATATAAGTTTAAATAAAAATTAGTGAATGTATTTTTATGATTCTCATGAAAGGAGTACAAAATGTTAAATTATTTAAAGATACGGATGGTACATTTCACTGTAAATTTATTCAAACCCGTAAATGAGAGGTGAGTGCACCAATGTTTGACTGAATCAATGTGATTATGAATTCAGCGTCCGTCGCGGTTTCATTCGCTACTCAGATGGGGTTGAGGCTTAATCGAAGGAAGCCATCACTCTGGATCCCCAATGGGGTCAATCGCCCTCTTCCTAGAGCTTATGAAACATACATGGACGTCAGAATGAAATAAATTTATTATTAAATTTTCATGCTTTTCAGTCTCTCCTTTCCTACTTAGGTGCATTATGATAAAGTATCGTGTAACTATCCGTCTTATTGGAGTAAGTAATGTAAAGCATTAATAATATTTTTTAATCTGGGAAATTTTAATTATTCTCAAACATATACTCGATAAGACAAAAGCTGCGTAATAAAAAAACATGGATCATTAGTTCATTTTCTTCTTCCAAACGTCCTTATTCCTAGTTATCAATTTCGATCATGCATATATTTCGTAGGTAAATCGAACATTTGCTAGTTTTTTTTATTCATTTTTGCATTTATTTATCGATGAACGATGAGGCCATTCTTAACAATGATTGTCATGGTGTATTATATTCGCTGGTATTGGATTATTAAAGGCATTACTCTGAATGTATCATGCTTTTTAACATAGGACTAATAGAGCCCGAGATATTCACGGAATTATACACGTAGCTAGATCCCAATCCTGTAAAGGCGAGGACCTATTTCGAAAAATTATCATGACTCTCCCGATAGCGTCCGTATCCTTATATTTGAACAACTCTTAGGAACAATGATCCCGTTATAATATGAATGTGGTATGTTATTTGTTAAAATAAGGCGGAAGACAATAGTTAACCGTGCTTCGGTTTGAATAGAGGGAAAACACCAAGATAAAATAAGGAACAAATGTTAAAATAAGTGATTTTCTATTGATGAAGAGGTCTATTAAGTTATACGTTCGAAATATAGAAAACCAGTTTTCATAGGAGGACCAGGAGGTAGAAACCTAGTACTTAATTAACAGAGGTTATCATCCTTTATTCCTTGTAAACGATGAGATCAGACATGTGATGGGATTTCCCGTGCTCATTCTTCATGCCAAGTTCTGGTACTTACATATCTTCAATTAAAGAACTCAAATACCAACTCATTGCTTACCCCATGATATTGTGTTTGAATCTCTCTGACTCAACTCTGTACCGTTCATGTACCGCTCGCGTATTTGCATTTCATATTGAAGATTATGAGCTTCATTTGCAATCATAAATGGTAAATCCCTTAAGTTATATCGTTAACAGTGCAGTACTAAGCTCACTTCGCTTATTATTTGTGAACATTAATGAAATTCGATACCCTATTGGGGTATATGATGAATTATTGTAATGCGAATAAATTCCAATATGTTACCCATTTCATTTTCACGTTACAGCAAACATTATTTTCTTTTTCTTGGTACATGCGTTAATCTCGATAGGTTCCATAACGCCGTACAAGAAAAACAGCATGATTGAGGTCATTTTCTGACAGCTCTTATGTTAGTTTGCACCACCTTCGATTCCTTCTGCCTCCAGAGATTTCAACTCCCGCACGAAAAAGTAACACGTGCCAAAGATGTTCTGACGTATTAATTCTAGATTTATACCCGAAAGTATCCAACAAAAAATACAGTATCCCGGAGATGAGCCCGCGGCCATATCGATAAATCTGTATCTCTCTTGATTATTGATTTGAAAAATCAAATTATAAGCAAATCCATATGGTAAGGAGCCGGAAGCCTCCAGTAAACGGAACAAACAGGAGCAGCATCAGAACTGGAAAGGTAATTCTACGCGACGTATTGCGTTATTCTTTTGATTCAGCTGTTCGTATTTTGTAATTGTTATCCAGATGTTCCAAAGGCTAGGCAGCCCATTGTCGTCTATAGGGGGCGAAAAAGAATATTAGAGTAGCAATTCAGTGCCCACTGCGCTAATATATCCCCAATTAGCTGTGAAAAAAGCACATTAAATGAAAATAATTGTCTTTGCATGTTATAATCGGTCTAAATTTTCGAAATTATTTGTGGATATAAAATTTAAATTTAATTATGCTACGCGGTTAGATAATATGATTTTCTCATCATTTTCCTCTGTATGATTAATTTAATTTTCTGATTACCGGCACGCGTTTTCATTCTACAATAATTTTCTCGTTTTGAAGTGAAAGTTTATCTGACTAACGAAAGAAAATGGAAACTAATGAAAATTCCAAAATATAATTTCTAATTTGAGGTACTTCATGGAGCGAGAACCAAATAAATACTATAATTCTATATCTGCACATTTTATACGTTATGGAAATTGAATTTGAAAACTATTATGTTTTATTTGCCTCTCGTAGCGATGCTGGTCAAACCTGCTAGAAAAATGGTGATTCTGACTAGTATTAATGTTTTTTTGGCAACGAAGTCATATCAAGGTTTGTTCTGCCATGAGAATTATGACACAAACGAAACGTTGGAGTTCATCGTATTTTTTGAGGTGCTTGCCAATGAATGTAGTGATTGGAGTTATAAAATCATGGATGAAAGGAAAATTTTTAAAATAAAACATGCGACAAGTATTTACAATACGCTGTTCAGTCGCTTTGAAAAACCCTTACTAGACGCATCACTGTCGCTCGATCGTTTTTTTTGTGTTGCGCTACATGTTGAAAACTTAAGCTATCATTTGGAAATTTGTATTGAATTATAATAATTGGACCCTCATTAAAATTTGGCTATTTGATTGCCTGTTGTACCTTGGCATTTTCTCGGGTTAAAATGTTTATTTATATTTGTTGTACGCAGGGCCGGACTTTCCTATAAGCTAACTAGGCTTCAGCTCAGGGCCTCAAGGTCAAGTGGGGCCTACATTCGCAATGTTAGTGAAATTAAAACTACACTACTCTAGAAGCAGTGAAAACTATTATTATTTTTTATAAACTTTAGTATTAATCACAATTCATTTAGCATGTCGATATATACATCACGGCGATTTTGTATTTTATTATCTATAATGTGATTCACATTCTTAAAAATTGGAGGCGAAAGGACCTTTTGTCATCTGATTCCAGCACTGGCTATACGAGCCAAATTTGAAAATGTATATATGCTGGAATAAAGCAAGGTCAACATCGAAGCCGAGGATATCACGAGACTATGAGATGTTACCATGGGGACGTCTCAGCCTTAATTGGAGAAGAAATGAGAAGGAACAGAAGAACGAATACCAGGGAAATTAGCGCTATTGAATCCCCGAAAATTTCGAGATGATAACTTAAGTAAGATTTTACACTTTCCCGGCGAACAGAATGTATAAACTTTTCTCGAGATAGCGCGCGGGTAAGATTTTGTAAGAGCGCCGACGTTTCGGGTACCGACTCTTTGCCCATTCTCACGGCTGTAGCCGAACCCGTAGCCGCTGCAGCGGTGAGAATGGGTAGCGAGTCGGTACCCGAAACGTCGCGTCGGCGCTCTTACAAAATCTTACCCGCAGGGAATCCCGAGAAAAGTTTATACTTACATGATAACTTAAGTTTTAAACGAATAAGGTGTCCCATGAAAAGGCTGAAAGGACCTCTAGAGTGGGAGTGATGCGTCCACTTAAGGGTTGTCCCATCCATCTTCGAGTCCCGTTCTACTTCTCCGTGCGGGATTTTGACTCAACAGAATTTGGCCCATTTAAAAAAGGGAACAAGAGAGTAAAAGCACCAACGAAAGAATTTACTCCTCGTGCGCTATTATTTGATCACGTCTCGTCTCTGCCGAACTCGTCTTGTGAGAAAGAGAGATTTCTTTCCACGCTTGCGTTCAAGTGCCGGTAAACAGAAAGGTCGTCGTTTGCGGAGCCCACTTTTCGAAAACAAGGTTCCGGCGGGCGCGAGCATGATGCTGTACGTGGGGGACCTTCAACTTTGAATCAGTCACTGTTTTCACTTTCTCTCTTGTCTCATCCACTCTGAATTGTTTTTTTAAAGGCTTTCGACACGATTTTTTGACTTGGCTCTTCAAGGACTCATTCGAGAACTCGTCTAGCAGGCGTTTATGCAAGTTGATTTGCATTATGGAATGGTGTGGAAATTGATACATTTTACAAAAAAATGGGTGTAGCCGTTTGGGACAGGATAACTAAAAAGGTTGAAGAGGGCATGGAATGACTAAAGATGAACCTGGGGAGTTGTAATAGCCCATATATCCTGATTTAAAAGTATTGAAAAATGTATTAATATTCCTTAACAGAATTAATCGAGAGGTATTTTGTTATGTTTAAGTAGTTCACTGACGAAGTATTCATATTAAGTAGTACCATATACATTTCTACTCATTTCATTAGCTTAAAAAAATTTCATTAGCTTACAAATAGTTTTTACGCTACGAATACTGTTATAGTAATTTTTGTTTGAATTTAGGACAAGTACTGCCTTAAAGGTGTACATATAGGTAGAGTTAAGTGGGATGTGATAGTTAATCACATATTTTTTGCCTACAAAAATTGTTGACATCCATTGTAATAACTGATTTAGGTTTTAGACTTTTTAATATTACTGCTAATGGTGATAACAGGAGTCTAATATGTATCTGGATGAAATAGTGGACCAAAACTTCATGGGTTCGACGAAGAAAATTCATTCATGCACGAAGTTCTAAATATCGAAAGCTGGAGCCACGCAGGAGCAAGTTCGTTTGTTGTAGATTGACCGCATTTACTCGTAGAAGCCGCGCACCTTTTTTTCCGGAAATGCCGTCGGAAAAAAGCGGGGTGCGCCGTTTACACGAATCCTCAAAATTGTATTAGACCGATAAAAGCGCTAACAAGTTTTTTTCCTCACGATCCGACCCAAAAATTGGGGTGCGTGGGATACATGAGTGCGCGGCGTACACGAGTAATACCTTTCCGTACCTAAACTTTGGTCCGTTATACAAAAGGATAATATCTTTATGCCTTTTTTTTCGGAGAAGATTTCTCATTTCAGCATGAAATGTACTCTATACTAAGTTTACTCTTATTAATTCTGCCAATTTGAGCTAATCTCGAAAAATTCTTTTTATTTCATAAAAATGACAAAATACTTTATATACCATCCACGTGTTTTTTATTTAAGATAATTATTTTGAAATAGGATTGAGTTAAATTAAAACAGAAAAGGTCAATCTGTTGAGTCCTGCCTCATATAATATGAAAAAATCCTCAGTCCGTATTGATTTATTCTAACTATGACAACTTGAAAAAGAAATACCATGATAGATCAAGGCAGTTTTATCAAGAGGAACAAGGGATACCAGAATGACTTAGTCAATTAAAAATGTTATAAATCGGTAAACAATCTACTGCAATTCGTGGTGATGGCGAAAAAAGAAGAGTCAAAAGCTCAAATTTTTTGCTAAGACTTTTTTTAAAATTTTAATATTTCGATCCCTCCAAACTTGGCGTCGACAGGAGGAAAGTGGCTTTCTCGGATAATAACGCTGAGCAAGGTCAACGGCGCAGTAAAAAACTTAAAATAACTAAATCGAGCTGAAAAAATAAGCGACGATCCGTAATAATTAAGCTTTAATCAGATATTGCCAACAATGTGCTGTGGAAGGATATAAAGAAGGAAGATGAGTGACGGAATATATCTCTTATCTTGTCTATATGATGATAGTAAACACTTCGCTCATTTCTCCCAAATAATTCGCGTACTCTTCTTGCAAACACACCGTCTGGCGGAGTGAAAACCACAACTATCCCCGTGACACTCCAGAATCTTAATGCTCACCTGTAGCCCTGGTACTTTCTTCCCATTCTGGACGATAGAGCCCATCGTGAAAAGAAGTGGGGGGCCTTCTTCCTTGGTTAAGAACGGCCGTCTCCCCTCTCAAGTTCCAGTGCTTCTGTTTCGACGACCTCTTCGAATGCCGGCGGGGTCTGGTCAAAGTTCTCCGAAACACGAACACAAAACACTCATCCACGCGGACACTCGCACTCTTCAGGGGTTTATTGTACCATCCTGGGATAACCGTAAGTGGGTGGACTCTTTTCTAATGGGCTCGTAAAGGTAACTCCTTAGTCTCGAGGAGACACTAAAATAGTCCGCAGAAGATGTTCCCCTGTGTGGAGAAAACACTTCGGTGCGGTTAGATACTATTCGGTTCTTGGAGGGTATTCAGTAGCCCTGAGCGACACAAACTTTGGGCACTGTTGAGTCTGGAGAAGATACTGTATTGTCCTCTGAGGATGAGGGTCTTCAGGAGTTGTGGCTTCTACCTCCGCAGGAGGCAATCATGGGTCCGTGGAAGATACGTAAGGGTTCGCTGAAGATAATTTAGGGTCTACAGAAGACGTGACTGCACCACCGCAGTTGTTTATCGTGGGCCTATTGAAGAGACTTGATATGTCCTCCAAAGATGTTGCAGGGTCTTCAGATGATGTGGCTTCTACGTTCGCCGAAGATAATCTAAAGTCCGTGGGAGATAATTCAGGGTCTACAGAAGACGTGACTCGACGATCGCAGTTGTTTATGAAGGGTCCGCAGAAGAGAGTTAATGTTCCTCAGAAGAATCTTAATGGGCCTTCACAGGTATCACTTACTTCGGAGATGGATTGCACTGGAGTATCACCGCGAACTTAGTTCTCTAAACACAGTTTCGGACGCTTTTTGGATCCGGTGGGGATAAGAGCAGGACGGAACGGTGATGGTGCGCGGGTCCGCGCCCTGGAACGGGTGTGAGGCGACTGAGGGAGCAAAGAGAGGTTGATTGGGAGGTATGGAGGGGGCGGGGTTAGGGGAGGACGGGAGGGGAGGTGGCGGGGCGGCGATCCTCTTTTCTTTCACCCCCCCCCCACCTCCATTCCGCCCCGCTTTTAACTCTCCCTTCCTTCAGCCAACCCACTTCCTCCTCCATGTCATCGAATACCACACCGGGGTATGGGGTAGAGGCTGCTCCTGTTGATGCTGATACGTGCTGTCTTTTTCCTCCTGCGATCGCGTCGGTGGGAACTGGAGGTCACGGGTTCGACGCCCGCGCAGTGGGAGCCTTAACCCTCTTATGTTAGTGCCGCGAGCCGATGTATCGGATTTTGCTTCTCTAACGAAAAATGCCGTGAGTCGTAATATCGGCTTTGATGTACTTAATAGTTAAAATAAATAATTATGGAGCAACTAAACACTTGAATTAAAAAATAGGATTAATAATACGGTTGAAAATTAATGTAATAAGAGATATACAGTTAAAAATCAATATTGAAAGAACAAAAAAGAGCATGTTGGTGTACTAGAAAATGACGCAATAGATTTTTTTTTCTCGAAGGTGATACATTTTATTTAAAAACCTTCGACATTTCTCGACGGTAAAACTCCCAAGAAGTTGTAACTGAGAGGGTTAAGTAGGGGTTGGACCGAGCCGAGGTATGCACCACTAGTATTTTTATATAAGTACGCACGCATTCTAGCGATTGCCTTACGGATAGATAGTTGAAATCAAAAATGTAATATCCTTTAGAACAGCAGCTGGTAACATTTTTATTCCCGCAGGACACGTGATTAAATGGGCATGCAAGCCGCAAACTCACATTGGCAAGAATCCTCGGGTTCAAAATACTTTTCCGAGATATTATTTTTAAATTATAGCTACCGGACGTATTTTATCAATAATTTTTTAAAAGCGATAATTAGATCAATTGTTAAGAGTTTTTTATGACTTAGGTCCGCTCACTGTAACATAAATAAATAACTCGGGTTAAAATTTTAAAAATACTTGTATAGTGTGAACTTGTGGTCGAAGTAAGCGTGCCTGCTTCGAGAAAAACTGATCGCACGTCCGCAATTGCTGGTGTTCGCATTTTGATCTATGCGACTGAAGCACACTATAAAGGTCGTTTTACACGGTACACGGAATTGCGCAATCTGACGTACGTGCGAAGGCGCAATCAAAATTACGTCGTGTAAAGCGGTGAATTGCTAGAACACATGCGAGAATGCGTGGATGCGAGACGGCAAAATAGCCCCTGTTCTATTTTCGTTCATGCATTCGCGCAATTCCACGCCATTTTAGAAATTAATGCAGCTCTAACCTGCGCAGTTCCGTGCCCCGTGTAAAACGGCCTTAAGGAAAAGTATTGTGTCATTTTCACTGCCAGCAAAGCCTGTTTAAGACGAGGCGCTTAACCATTTGAGAACGTGGTAGTGGGAACTGGAGGTCACGGTAGCTATGCCCGTACCGTGGGATCAATCGACATGTATTCGCCCCGAAGTATTATCTATCTTTTTTGCAATTGATGACTGCTCGCAAACCCTTCGTTGCCATTCGTGTTTACCACACGTTAAACTCTTCGATAGCCCGCTCTCAGAATTGATGGCGTTTAATTTAAGTGGCCCAAAAGTGAATATATTCCACGCTTATTTATTAAAATTCAAGCCTGAATCTTACGGTCAAATTTTTCAGTCCATCAGAGCGATAGCTCCAGCGATCGGTTTTCAAGGACCGAAAGAGTAATCACTGGACCCATCATTCACATGGTCATTCTCACCGTCCCTTTTTCCATCGCTTGTTCCGTCACTTTCCGTATTTACAAATTTCAGTCAATTAAGAGCCATCGTGGCGTTGCAATCGCTGTTAGCGGCCTTGCGTTGTGATTGGCTGAAGGACGGTGCCAGCTATGGTTTCAGCTACGGAACGGGCTAAGGGACGGGCTATGGTTTCAGCTAAGGGACGTGCTGAGTGATGGAAAAAAGGATGGAAAGCCTATCCCTCGAGCCATCGCGGAAAATGATCGCGAGAAACGGACATATTTTCCGCCATCGCTGGAGCTGTCCCTCGAAAGGGATGAAAAAAATGATCTTGTGATGAAGGCTCTAGCAATCGAAAGCAAGAATGCATGAAACGAAGAACGGAAAGAAACACTTTTTGATTTTTCGTATTTCTTCCGTCAGTTTCAGGTAATTTGAAAATTGCGCGATCCTGTAAAAGCGGAAAAGTGTTTCCGTCAAAATTGGTGCATTAAGATTATTTTCTGCCTGCGTTCAATACAGTATATTCTTCAGAATCAAGAATAATCATCGTTGGCACATATTACTCGAAGCCGACCATTTGATTAAATTCGTAATTTAGTCTTCCTGGGACATGACGTTACACATCGTCCATTTTTGAGAGACCAGGATTAGTGGATAAAATTAGGTGTGTTTCGGAGAGGGGTATCTTGATATTTAGTTTCCTGAATGGGTAATGTAGTGCGCAGTCGACAGCGCACCTAACGATGTCGTTAAGCGGAACTTTGACATTAGGCGCTTTCCGACGACCATGTAATCCATTTACTCTCTATATTCATGGCTAATGTTTTCAGCACTGGCTTGCTATTTGACTCGGTTAACGGTAACTGACGTGGTCCGGCCTTCGAACGGTTGAGAGTAGAGTACTATTTTTAGCATGGACTGCTTGGTTTGGCTATTTTTAGCAAGAAAATAACGGTAGCCTAGTTGCTGTATTTTGGTGATGCAGTTACTATCGAATGAAAAGATAGGTGATATTAGTTTGGTGTAGTGAATGCGTTCCATTGCTCAGAAATCGGTTGAAATCATAGCGGTGACGGAATAATTCTCACGAAATTTCATTCACATCCCTATATAGAATATTCCTCTTCCATGGTTCCACAAAGTTCAGCCGAGAACCGAAAAAACAGTGTTCGATTCAAGTCGTACGTTGAGAAGATGGTTCTCAAGGACAGTACTCCACCGTACCGAAGTGGACATTAGGCCGGTTAAAATTAGTAAATTTTCGCAGTGAGCAGACTAACTTATCCAAGTACGAAGGATGACTTCAGTTTTAATAATGCTCAAAATAACGTTTAATTTTTGGAGGCTAGGGAATAGGGGTTGGTGAGTCTGGTGTCGTAGAATATTTAATGCAATAGGAAAAAATAGAATTTCTCGTTTTAAAGTTGCTTATTGATAAACTATTTATTTCACTGGAGAAATTTAATCTCCTTAGTAGGAATGGAATTTGAAATTAAATATTTTTCTAAAGGCTGGGGATGCCACGAAGCGAGACGAAATAAAAAAAACAATCATTATCGTTTCAAAGTTGAATATTTCGTCAAAAAAAGACTGTTAGTTGAAGAGGGTAGTTGGATGAGGGATTTTCTCTCATTTTGGCTGAATATAAGGAGAAAAGTTTCAAATTTTTGAAAGAATTTGCTTTTTGCTATTCATTTGTATCTAGCGTTGCATTACCCGTAATCGTAGCAAAACAGTTTATTTATCTAGGGCAATTTCTATCTGCTATTTGCACGTTTAAAATGAAGAACATAAACACTATCCGTTCTATATCCCTTTGTTTAACTCAGCAATGAATGCTTCGGTTCACTGGAGCATTTTATCAGTATTGCTTCAACAGTGGCGGAGCGAGGGAGGGACGGACCCCCGAAATAAAATAACAAAATTACTTTCCTACGTAAAAGAAAACAATGTTTTAAAAACCAAGAATTTTGAAAGGAATTCTTTGACAAATGAAGTTTTTTGAATTGTGAAAAGTGTTAAAATTTGTTAAAAACCCTCTACGTAGTACCAGAGAGGAGAATTACCCTAGTACCCTGTTTTTCAAAAATTCCCCCCCTCTTTTTGGATCCCCCCCAACCGAAAGTCCTGGTCTCTCCTCAGTGCTCCATTCAAGAGGATTGGTAACGACTTAAAATGATGTGTGCAGTGGATAGTTTGACCCGTCATTTTGAGTTATCGCTAAGCTTAGTTTCTGAACTGTTTGTAACTAACGTTTCATTCCTATGTTGATGCTGGAAGAAGTTGGCGGTAGATTTTTGCATACATCACCGTGAACACTGATGTAATTTGATGTTTTATTGTATCCAGTTAATGGCCACAAGAGCGCCTTGAGCCTAATTTTCGAAGATTCAGTCGAAACTTCGCATGCATTGCACTCAGGCCTTGATAAAACTTCGTTTTTATTGGGGTCACCGCTGTAATTTCGACACGACTGGCCCGCCGATATCATTGAGGAGTTCGTGGAGGAAAAGCATGTCACTATAGTATCAGAAATGATAGTAAAGAATGGGGTTTCAATGTTTTGCTTAAGTAATCGACTCCAAAGTCCGTGAATATTTTAATTTTAACGAGTAAATTTTATTTTTGCAGATGATGAGGAATGCATTGTTCGCTCGCCGTTGTAGGTACTCCGATTGGAGGGAATACGAGGAGGAAGATAAAGAAAATAGAATGCAGGTTCGGGTAGAGCTTGAGGTAATATAGCTCCGTAATAGTTGTGAACTCATTTAAAATGGAATGAATACACCCTAATTATCACCTTTTCGCATCGACGCGCAAATATATATTTACTGGGACGCCGAGGAGCGTGCTGTATTTCGATTCTACCAGAATAACTCTTACAACTCTGACCACTTTACCAAAACGATTTCTTATTTTGAAACCATCTGGTGTCCATGAATATTTTAGTGTACTTGCGAACGAAATGGATGGGAAGGAGTGGGAAGTAAGGAATTCTATAACTTCAAAATTGGCTAGAGTTACTTGTGCTGCAATCCCATATAGTGATAGATGAAGGTGTGTTGTGGGTATATGAGATATTTTTATTTTTGTCCTGCCTGGGCTTGCGACTTTCCCTAACGTTGCGTATGGTCCGGTCATCATACATTGGGGCTATTATTAATTGATTATGTTTCCAATCTGGGTCTTGAATTAAGCGATTATACGAAAATTTGGAATGATTATTTGTCTTAACTTGAGTCGTGAAACAGCAAGCATTAAAAAAAGACATTTTCTAAGAAAAATGTTAGGCTTTGAATATTAAAAGGGGCAGAAAAATTGTCTTGATGAAGTAAAAGTAGAATATTGTCAGTTTTACGGTAGGTAGGTGGTTATCAAATGATAGGTGAAGGTGTGGTGTGAATTTATGTGATATATTTGTATTTCTGTTTGGCCTGGGCTTGTGACTTTCCCAAACGTCGCGTCTGGACTGGTCAGCGGGCTAAGGGAATCACACCCTTGTGGTTGTCGTATGTGTTTTAGTCAATGGAAGAAAGCAATACCGGAAATATCCGTAAATTATTTAAGAGTTAATGCGTTGACAGAGGATGCAGTAGTCTGCGGTCTTGCGATTGACTTCCATGCTTTCTCCTGAGACTGTGTAAACTTCCGGAGAAAGTACGAAATAAGATCTTCGATACACGTATTGTATATGGTATGAACAAGTTTCTATGGCACAGGCGGAACGAAGTCAAATGTGGAGACAAGGTGTGTCTGAGGATCGGTTCTCACAGGCTCCCTAGAGGAGTCTCTGGAATATGAAATTATCTTTCACTAGCCATTGAGTCCGAAATTTTGTTGCATTTAGGTTGTGATTACTGTGACGGGAACAAGATAATCTGAAATAATATTTGTTATAATCCTAAAAATTATTTTAAATGAGCGATGGACGGAATGAGATGAAGTATCTTATATGGCTGAAAAATGCTTAAGTATCCCTTAGTAAACGGAAGGAAATTGGCGCATTATACTATTAAATTGGGATTAAATGGACGATCAGGGCAAATGACTAGATACACAAAGCTCAATCCGCTAACTCTATGATCATCACTGGTCAACAATCCTAAGATTGGTTTGACGTAGCTCTCCATTCAATTAATCTATTAGCTTATCTTTCACACCGAATCGCCCCATCGAATCTCAAACATTTTCACATAAAATACTATTTAAATTTCGCAAATGTTAAAGCTAGGAAGTTCAACATGTTGAAATAAAAGGTAGTTGCACTTTTCCACAACTATCTTTTATTTCATATATGATTTTGCGTTGGTATACCTTAGATCAGGGGTCTCCAATTTACTAGGCCACGAGGGCCACATTCCTAGTTCCGAATCGCCCCGCGGGCCGGATAGCAACACTTTTCCGCTTTTACAGGATCGCGCAGTTTTCAAATTACCTGAAACTGACGGAAGAAATAAGAAAAATCAAAGAGTGTTTCTTTCCGTTCTTCGTTTCATGCATTCTTGCTTTCGATTGCTAAAGCCTTCATCACAAGATCATTTTTTTCATCCCTTTCGAGGGACAGCTCCAGCGATGGCGGAAAATATGTCCGTTTCTCGCGATCATTTTCCGCGATGGCTCGAGGGATAGGAGGGATCCGATTACTGAAGTATACGATATTCGATACTTGAAACGATTGCGCGGGCCGGATGAAAGCCCTCCATGGGTCGGATCAGGCCCGCGGGCCGTATTTTGGAGACACTTGCCTTAGATAGTAGATCAAGAATTTTGGACCTTCTTCTTTGGAGAGTTCTGACGTTATTGAAGCTTTGAAGATGCCCCCAAAGCGGGGTATTCTCATTTTTTCCTTCTTCCTTCCATAGTCTCACCTTTGGTCTTACAGTTATTTATGTCTGCGACAAACAATCGCGTCTCCTTAAATGAGGTCAGGGATCGTGTCGCGTCTCTACCCACGTTTGAATTTCTCGAAGCCGGCTGGTTTGCTTGTTAGACGGCCACGATTCCCTACCCTTGCATGATAGTTGCTATAGATACCGTTGTTCCTGAAATAGTGAAATTAACAGTGCTAGTGCTTTATATTGTCGTTGTAAACTCTTCCATGGTTTGAAAGATTTTACTCTCTCCCGACGAAAGATTGACGTAAAGAGTGCTCGGGTTTCAATCCGGGTTAGATCATCCATCCTTGCAGACATTTTGATCAATGACTAAGTCCATAAACAGCCCTGATGACGATGAATAAGTCACTCATCGAAACGTCGCCAAGGATGGAGGTGCAGGATCTAACCGGGATGGAACTCCGAGAACTGTTAACGTCTTCCATGGTTCTCCAGTAAAAGGATGGACTTACGATACGGAAAGCTAGAAGCTAGGAAAAGAATCTTTTATTAGCAGATAATTTTTGTTAAATATGTCTTACAGAATCGGAAGAGACAAAAGGTATTTGGATGGAGCGATTGCTTAGCGGGGAGGGATGTTGAAAACAGTGTTAGAAGGTTGAGTGTCGGGTAATGGAGAGAGAGGAAGGAAGAGGATTATTAGAAATAATGAAAGGAAGTAGGCCCTATTGTGACTTTAGGAGGGAAGTATATGAAGGGAGTTGAGACAGCCACTATACACCGTAAATACTCTCCGTATAGTACGTCATAAATACTCGTAATATCATATATTGGTATATATTATAATACCAATCTTAACCCTTTATAACCCAATGTTGCTTCTAAGCTATATCAAAAATGTTTAAACTTTCAGCTCTATTTAGGGGATATCTAAATTAAATATAATTTTGTAGTGTAAATTTTAATGACGAAATATTTAGCTGCCAGGATAATTATCATTGAGTGTAAAATTTTCAAGTTTTCAAAACGAAAAATCTTGAAATTTGATTTCTCCCAGAAACAGCTCTGGGTTAGAAAGGGTGAAAGGCCCTATTGTGAATTGGAATACATGAAGGAAGGGGAGGCTCCCAGAATGCTTCTTGCTACTCCAAGGAAACCTAACTTAATCGGTATAACGATTTAATTACAAATTCGCATGCATGGAATATAAATCGAAGAAATAGCTGATGATGTTTATAGAGGTTAGAGTTAGCCGACGCCTTGCCGACCTCCAAAAAATTATTCTTCAACCCCCTCCGATGGCGCAATGGTCCAAAAGCGTCAATCGCTCAGTTTGAAGGTTGAAAAACAGGTTGGTCGATCCAGGAGTCCGAAACGAAACTTTTTTCAACGTAACGAGTGGCGACATTGGCTTTGCGATCCCATTGGGATGGAAAAATCCGTGGGGTGTTCGGGATGAGTTGGCAGTAAAACTATTTTTGCGACCATGATCCACATGCAGCGAAACTGAAAGTTGATGAACAAGGCTCCGGGATGAGAAAATAAACTTGCCACACGTTTATCGCGTGGGGGCTCAGCGGGAAAATCTTGACGGTAGCGTCTCAATGCCGTAAGAGCTCAGTGCTCACACATCACCGATAAGACGACCTCATTCAGACCCTGAAAGATTTATAAAAGCTCAGCGCGTCCTTCTAACGTTTTTTGGATTTGACTAACCTCTCAATCTCTCATATGTTTATCAGATAAGACACATTTCCACCCTTGTTTCCACTTGTCTTAAGGGCCGGGAAAAGATAAGATTGAGGATAGGGTATTCTTTTGTATTTTGCAAGGCTGCTGGCTTTAAAGGAAGTCATCAGTTTATGGACGTTTGAAAAATTAATTTCGACCAGTAATATACTCGTATACCGGGGAAAAGGGTCTTTGAATAAGCAGTTATTCCTATAGCCAAGACTAATTTCCCCAATTTCTGTGCAAGATTGAATTTATGCTCCTTTCATATTTTATCTCGGCGATATAGTCTGCCTTTATTATATTTATCTGGTGAAAATACACATACTGGCTCCTTACAAGACCTGTATCTTATACATTATAGATTGATAAATATATCTTTGTACAAGCATTTAATGCACTGATCGTTTATTAGCAATAGTAATTCCATTGATTACTTAGTAAGGAGCTTTTATTATTTTATCGCCGGGAAGTATTCGGGTGTCAATACGTTGGTATTACTGTTTCAGAGAATTCATGATTTATACTCACTTGGTGGTACTCAAAAATATGATCCTGGCCGTTGTTGGGTCTCTCGTTGGAAACCGAGTCGCGTTTTCAAAACGAGACGTTGTGGAATCACCTAGTGGTTTGCTTTCAAGGGCAAAATTGTTTCTCTTTCGGTCCCGAACTGTTCCTCGAAACGTAGTTTTGGACACGGCTGCTTCACGTGTCCACGCTGTCGAGGTAGTATCGTGCGGCACTGTCTCCTGTTAAAAAATCCAGTACTCTTTTCACAGACTGATTGTGAAATTCAAGGCAAAATAATCGTG